>NC_135880.1:13790256-15156424 GCF_964194155.1 Cetorhinus maximus
TGCTTCACAAGAGCATACTCTGACAAAAAAAGATACCAGGTGTAAGAAGACGACATTAGGACAGATGACCGGAAAGCTTTGTCATGGAGGTGGGCTTTAAGGAATGTCTTAAAGCAGTAAAGAGAGATGAGAGGTTTAGGGAGGGAATTCCAGAGCTTAAAGGTGAGGTAGGTGAAGGCACAGCGATCAATAATGGGACAAAGGAGGATGGGGCACAGGAGGTTAGAATTGGAGGAATGCAGAATTCTTGGAGAGTTGTAGGGCTAAAGGAGGTTACAGAGATAGGGAGTGGGTGATTTGAATACAAGGATGAGAACTTTAATATCATGGTTTTCAGGCCCAACATGCACAATGAATTTAACAACATCTGGTCAAAGAAAATTACTTTACAAAGCTCATTTGAAACACAAGGGCATAATTTGAAGCCGTGACAGAAAATAAATTAGTATTTTCAGCAGACAAAGCTTATTAATTTAAAAATTTCTGCTTTAAGAAAGTGGTGTGTTTAAATAAGGGCGCTACCAGTTCAGGTTAAATTTTAACAATGATGAGTTACTGTAGTCTTAAAACTTAATTCTGTGTATCTATCAATCCATCCTAAGATTAAGAAAACCTCAACTACGCGCTCACCATAAAATGTCATTTCTGGCTGACAACTTTTATTCATCATAAATTCCAACATCCACATTGAAAATGGAAACTCCTTACACAAACTTATACTGCAATTCCACCCTCCTGCCAGTGGTAACGCTTTAGTGCCGAGTATTGCATCTCTCAGCTTCTCAGAGAAATTCTCAGAGAATTTTGCAGAGAAATTCCAATGCTACAACTAAAGCTATATTTCTGAGATAAGCTTTAAAAATTAGCTATAAATAATATAAAATCAAAGTATAGAAAAGGAAGAGAATGCATGATGAAAAGTGAAGAGACTAACAAGCAATAGGTTAAACATTTTGGATGTAGCGTATGTTTCCAGTCAGTGCCAAACTTACTTCTTGTAATGTTTTGCTCCATCACACTTGGTTGATAAGGGCCTTGGGACATTTGATTACATTACAGGTGCTATATAAATAGACATATATCACATAGGATTCCACAGGATAAATGGCACAGAAACATGCCATTCAGTCCAACCAGTCCATGCTGGCATTTATGCTCTGCTTAAGCCTCCTCCCACCTTTCTTTGTCTAAATCTATCATGGTAGCAAGTTCCATAGTCTCAGCACTGCCCTGTAACAGCAGTAATAAAAAAGTAAGTGCTAGAAAAACTCAGCCAGTATGGCAGTATCTGTGGAGAGAGAAACAGAGGCCAGAATGTTCCGGTCCTGCCCACTACGTAATTGGAAATTCCCCCTCAAAGTCAACAGATCTTTGGCTGGTCCATCAAATTTGCCGTCCCACCCACGACAATTTCCGCTGCGAGAAGCATTGGAAAATCCAGGTAAGAGTTAACGTTTCAAGTCCAATATGACTCTTCTTCAGAACAGCCTGATGTTGTAACAGCCCTATTGTTATAATAAAAATGAAGTATGCACTCTAATTCACCACGCTATGAGATAACAAGTTTTATTTTATTCCTTTGTGGGGTGTGGGCAATTCTAGAATGCGAGAAGAGGTCATGTGCCCTCTACAGTCTGTGAGGTCTTGGTATTCTTTGCAATCCTTTTTTCATAAATAACTAGGCCAATTAAGAAATCCGTTGTGAGTCAACCACACTGGTGTGGGGCTGGGGTCACAATATAGGCCTGTTCGAGTTAGGATAGCAGATTTCCTTCTCTAAAGGGCATCAGTGAATTAGATGACAAACTGGCAGTCTCATCCTAGTCATTTGTTACTGATGCCAGCCTTTTAATTTCCAGGTTTTAATTTATAAAACTGAATTCAAGTTCCCAAAGTAAGTGCAGTTTGAACGAATGTTCTCTGGATTATCAATCCAGTAACATGACCACTACATGACACAGGAGTAAAGTGGTGCAAAGTAATATCATACTTTGAATTAGGTTCAGAGAATTGACTTACTGACCTGGTTACAGGAGCCATATAATTCCCAGGAAAGACACCAATTTTGCCTGTGTGCATAGATGTTCCCTTGAACCATCCATCTTGACAACGCTCAAGCACAAGAAATATCTCTCCCTTTCGCAACTCAAGCTCATCCTCTTTGCGGGGAGTGTACGGATATAAAGCAACATACCTACAAATAAAGTATGAGGAACTTATCAGTTGAAGGAGGCAGGTTGGCTCTGGCTGGAGATAAAGGCTACTGCACAGCTGTGAATTCCATAATTAGTGGATTCATTTTAAGAGTGAAGAGAAATTGCATTGCGGCCTTAAAGAGACAAATATCTACACTTTAAACAGCACAATAATACATTGTGCCTTCGAAGGCATATGAGTTCTGTTCTTGTAAAACACATCCTGACTCATTGAGAGCAATACTACAAGTATGTAAAACAAATACAAGATGAGGGGAATCTAAACAATGTATTGTTAAACACTAAAATATGTAAAATTCATTTACATTTTATCTTTTTCAAAACTCATTCATATGCATCTAACTTCCTCAGAACTTAAAGCACATATGAGCATGCATTATGTTTTGTGTTAAAGAGACACTTCAATTCTAATGCATGGAGTGCAATGTTAGTATGCCATGATTAAGAAACTAGCAGGTAAGCAATGAGGTGAAGATATTTGCTGAAATTAATAATTGGGGCATCTCTGGAAAAAGAGGAGACCAAAATGTAATTCGAAAAATGTATTCAAAATGAATACAAAGGGATCGATAGGGCAAATACAGAAATGATGTTTCCACTTATAAGAGGGTCCAAAACTAAGGGTCATAATTATGAGGTAGTCACTAATAAATCCGAGGGGCAACCTGATCAAGGTGTACAAGACTATGAGGGGCATGGGCAGGGTGGATAGGCAGCAGCTGTTCCCCTTAGTTGAAGGGTCAGTCACGAGGGGACATAAGTTCAAGGTGAGGGGCAGGAGGTTTATGGGGGATGTGAGGAAAACTTTTTTACCCAGAGGGTGGTGACGGTCTGGAATGCGCTGCCTGGGAGGGTGGTGGAGGCGGGTTGCCTCACATCCTTTAAAAAGTACCTGGATGAGGACTTGGCACGTCATAACATTCAAGGCTATGGGCCAAGTGCTGGTAAATGGGATTAGGTACGTAGGTCAGGTGTTTCTCACATGTCAATGCAGACTCGATGAGCCGAAGGGCCTCTTCTGCACTGTGTGATTCTGTGAAATCTAATAGAGAATTCAGGAGTATTTTATTTATTCAGACAGGTTAGAAAGTAGATAAAAGCAAAAAACTGCGGATGCTGGAAATCCAAAACAAAAATAAAAATAAAAATACCTGGAAAAACTCAGCAGGTCTGGCAGCATCTGCGGAGAGGAACACAGCTAATGTTTTGAGTCCGTATGACTCTTCAACAGAACTAAGTAAAAATAGAAAAGAGGTGAAATATAAGCTGGTTTAAGGGTGGCGGGGGGGGGGGGGGGGGGAGACAGACAGGTAGAGCTGGATAGAGGGCCAGTGATAGGTGGAGATAACCAAAAGATGTCATAGACAAAAGGACAAAGAGGTGTTGAAGGTGGTGATATTATCTAAGGTATGTGCTAATTAAGGGTAGAAAGCAGAACAAGCAAGGTACAGATAGTCCTAGTGGGGGTGGGGTGAAGGGAAGGGATCGAAATAGGCTAAAAGGTAGAGATAAAACAATGGATGGAAATACATTTAAAAATAATGGAAATAGGTGGGAAAAGAAAAATCTATATAAATTATTGGGGGAAAAAAAAGGGGGATCGGAAAGGGGGTGGGGATGAGGAGAGAGTTCATGATCTAAAATTGTTGAACCCAAAATTCAGTCCGGAAGGCTGTAAAGTGCCTAGTCGGAAGATGAGGTGCTGTTCCTCCAGTTTACGTTGAGCTTCACTGGAACAATGCAGCAGGCCAAGGACAGACATGAGGGCATGAGAGCAGGGTGGAGTGTTGAAATGGCAAGCGACAGGGAGGTCTGGGTCATGCTTGTGGACAGACCGAAGATGTTCTGCAAAGTAGTCACCCAGTCTGGGTTTGGTCTCTCCAATGTAGAGGAAACCGCTTTGGGAGCAACGAATGCAGTAGATTAAATTGAGGGAAGTGCAAGTGAAATGCTGCTTCACTTGAAAGGAGTGTTTGGGCCCTTGGACGATGAGAGGGGAAGTAAAGGGGCAGGTCTTGCACCTTCTGCGGTTGCATGGGAAGGTGCCGTGGGAGGGGGTTGAGGTGTAGGGGGTGCTGGAGTAGACCAGGATGTCCCGGAGGGAACGATCCCTGCGGAATGCCGCCAGGGGGTTGAAGGGAAGATGTGTTTGGTGGTGGCATCATGCTGGAGTTGGCGGAGGATGATCCTTTGAATGCGGAGGCTGGTGGGTTGATAAGCGAGGACAAGGGGGACCCTATCATGGTCCTGGGAGGGAGAGGAAGGTGTGAGGGCAGATGCGCGGGAGATGGGCCAGACACGGTTGAGGGCCTTATCAACCACCGTGGGTGGAAAACCTCGGTTAAGGAAGAAGGAAGACACGTCAGAGGAACTGTTTTGGAAAGTGGCATCATCACAACAGATGCAATGGAGGCAAAGGAACTGAGAGAGTGGGATGGAGTCCTTACAGAAGCGGGGTGTGAGGAGCTGTAGTCGAGGTAGCTGTGGGAGTCGGTAGGCTTGTAATGAATATCGGTGGACAGTCTATCACCAGAAATTGAGACAGAGATGTCAAGGAAGGGAAGGGAAGTGTCAGAGATGGACCATGTGAAAATGATGGAGGGGTGGAAATTGGAAGCAAAATTAATAAATTTTTCCAGGTCCAGACGAGAGCATGAAGCAGCACCGAAGCAGTCATCAATGTACCGGAGAAAGAGTTGTGGGAGTGGGCCAGAGTAGAACTGGAACAAGGAATGTTCCACATACCGCAAAAAAAGACTGGCATAACTGGGGCCCATGCGGGTACCCATAGCCACACCTTTTATTTGGAGGAAGTGAGAGGAGTTTAAGGAGAAATTGTTCAGTGTGAGAACAAGTTCAGCCAGACGGAGGAGAGTAGTGGTGGATGGGGATTGTTACGACTACAGCTCCTCACACCCCGCTTCCTGTAAGGACTCCATCCCATTCCCTCAGTTCCTTCGCCTCCATCGCATCTGTTCTGATGATGCCACTTTCAAAAACAGTTCCTCTGACATGTCTTCCTTCTTCCTTAACCGAGGTTTTCCACCCACAGTGGTTGACAGGCCCTCAACCGTGTCCGGCCCATCTCCTGCACATCCGCCCTCACACCTTCCTCTCCCTCCCAGAACCATGATAGGGTCCCCCTTGTCCTCACTTATCACCCCACCAGCCTCCGCATTCAAAGGATCATCCTCTCATCCTCCGCCATTTCCGCCAACTCCAGCATGATGCCACATCTTCCCTTCACCCCCCCGGCGGCATTCCGCAGGGATCGTTCCCTCCGGGACACCCTGGTCCACTCCTCCATCACCCCCTACACCTCAACCCCCTCCCACGGCACCTTCCCATGCAACCGCAGAAGGTGCAACACCTGCCCCTTTACTTCCCCTCTCCTCACCATCCAAGGGCCCAAACACTCCTTTCAAGTGAAGCAGCATTTCACTTGCACTTCCCTCAATTTAGTCTACTGCATTCGTTGCTCCCAAAGCGGTTTCCTCTACATTGGAGAGACCAAACCCAGACTGGGTGACCGCTTCGCAGAACACCTTCGGTCTGTCCACAAGCATGACCCAGACCTCCCTGTCACTTGCCATTTCAACACTCCACCCTGCTCTCATGCCCTCATGTCTGTCCTTGGCCTGCTGCATTGTTCCAGTGAAGCTCAACGCAAACTGGAGGAACAGCACCTCATCTTCCGACTAGGAACTTTACAGCCTTCCGGACTGAATTTTGGGTTCAACAATTTTAGATCATGAACTCTCTCCTCCATCCCCACCCCTTTTTTCCCCCAATAATTTATATAGATTTTTCTTTTCCCACCTATTTCCATTATTTTTAAATGTATTTCCATCCATTATTTTATCTCTACCTTTTAGCATATTTCGATCCCTTCCCTTCACCCCACCCCCACTAGGGCTATCTGTACCTTGCTTGTCCTGCTTTCTACCCTTAATTAGCACATTCCTTAGATAATATCACCACCTTCAACACCTCTTTGTCCTTTTGTCTATGACATCTTTTGGCTATCTCCACCTATCACTGGCCCTCTATTCAGCTCTACCTTTCCCACTCCCCCTTAAGCCAGCTTATAATTCACCTCTTTTCTATTTTTACTTAGTTCTGTTGAAGGGTCATACGGACTCGAAACGTTAACTGTGTTCCTCTCCACAGATGCTGCCAGACCTGCTGAGTTTTTCCAGGTTAGAAAGTAGTTGAGGAAAATGGTATAGATGCATTTCAGGGGTCTTCAGTTAAGTACACGAGGAAGTAAGATACAGGAGACAACATAGGAAATAGGGGCAGGAGTAGGTCATTCAGCCTGCCGAGCCTGCTCCGCCATTCAAGCAGATCATGGCTCATCATTTACCTCTACACCATTTTTCTCCACTATCCCCATATCCCTTGATGTCATTAGTATCCAGAAATCTATCTATTTCTGTCTTGAACATGCGCAGTGAGTGAGGTTCAACAGCCCCCTGGGGAAGAGAATTCCAAAGATATGCAGATTAGGTGAAGTGAGAGTGAAATGAGGTAGGGAGTGGGAGGAGACTCGTGTGGAGCATAAGGGCCAGCAGAGTCCAGTTGGGCCGGGTGTCCCATTTTTCTGTGCTGTAGATTCTATGTTTTGCAAGCGACTCGTGCTAATTCAACAAGAAAAGTGCCAAAATGAGTTTTAAACAAGTGAAGAGAACACTTGGCAGAGCGTAATACCTTAACATTAACAATGTTAACCCAACATTATTATAATTAGAATTATACAGTTCTTCCTTGAGGCTTTTCCTTGCCTGGTTGATGCTGTGTAACTGCAAAGCTAAGAAAATAAATATTTTTATTAAGAGCTTCCATCTCACTGAGGAGGCTTCAGGCCAATTCACATCTAACAAACTGCTCTGAAACCTCGGTTCTCATTTCGGCAGCTGTGATAAATTTCACCACAGCAGCTGAGACAATCTACAAAAATCTAAAACAGCCCACTACACTTGAAGAAGAAAGTCAATTCGTCCCATCTCCCAAAGTTAACTGATCCTTTAAAAATACCAGGATCTGGATCTGCACCGTTGCCAAAGGCTAATCAGTTCTTCTTTGGGCCATACCTACCCTATCTGTGTACCAAGTTTAATTGAAATAGTCAATTAATTTTTGAGATATATTGTTTACAAACAGACTAACAGGGGCGAAGGTAATAAGGGAGCAGACCGCAGGGTGGAAATGTGAAGGCCAAGCTCTCAATAGCAGCAACAGGCAGGAAGTTTCAGTCAGGTGTCTGCTTCAGGGAAATGAACCCTATAGATAGGTGATGAGGAAAAACAGGAATGAAACAAAATTAAATTTCAAAATCACCCTTTTCCAACTTCATCTCGCCTATAAATAAATTGAATTCATTATATACATTTTTTTTGTTACTTACATATTTGGCCGCACTTGAGGCCTTGGATGTGCCACCTGGTCTGTTGGTCCCAATGTCGGTCTTGGAGTATTAGAAGCAGAGGTGGTAACTACAGCATTCGAAGGAGGTGGTGGTGGAGGTGGTGGGTGATTCTCCTGCATAAACACAAGGCATGGTGTTAGGGTAGTATACAGGCACAGCACATACAGCACAGAAGCAGGTTACTAAGCTCAATTGCTATATGTCAGCGTTTATGCTCTACACAAGTCTCCTCCCACTCTTATTTCATTTTAAGAATATGCTTCCATTCCTTTTTACCACATATACTTATCTAGCTTCCCCTTGAATACATTTATGCTTTTCTCTTCAACAACTTCTTGTGATTCCATGGCCAATTCAGAATTCCCGATTTGATTTATTAGTACCCATCTGATATTCATGACATCAGTTTTGTAAACATCTTGTCTACCCTATCAAATCCTTTTCAAAATTTTGAACACCCCTATTAGGTCACCTGTTGGCCTTTTTGTTTCAAGTAAGACCAGCATGAACCAGGCATGGAGCAATCGCAATTTGATGGGATAGGCTGGATGGACCATCCAGTCTTTTCCTGGAACAAAAGCCAAATACTGCAGATGGCAGAGGTCTGAAATTAAAAACAGAGAGTGCTGGACAAACTCAGCAAATCTGGCAACATCTGTGGAGAGGCCAATATGACCCTTCTTTGGAACTTCCTTCAGGACTTCTTCGTGTTCTGAAGAAGAGTCATTTTGGACTCAAAACATTCACTCAGTTTCTCTCTCTACAGATGCTGCCAGACCTGCTGAGTTTGTCCAGCACTTTCAGTTTTTATCTCAGGTCTTTTCCTGGCCCTTCTTCGTAGGCTTATTATTAAAGTGTGTGTTATGTGTATGTGTCAGGTGAAGAAAGGGATCGGGTGATGTGGTCAAGTCGTGCCAGGGTGGAATGGGCTGTACAAGCAAGTTTAGTCTTTTTCTGTCTTTCTTAGAAACATAGAAATTTTACAAGCCATTCAGCTCATTGTATCTGTGCTATCTTCATATTTTCTTTTCCCTGAATTGGCCTAATTATCTTCCTCTGATTTTCTTTGCCTCTCTCAGGAGACTGTGCAATGTTGGAGGAGAAGGGAGGGGAGCTGAGATTGGGATTTTTTTTATCCTTTCGTGGGATGTGGGCATCACTGACAAGACCAGCATTTGTTGCCCATCCCTAATTGCACTTGGACTTAGTAGTTTGCTAGGGTATTTCAGGGGCCAGTTAACCAGAGTCAACCAGATTTTTGTGGGTCTGGAGTCACATCTAGGCCAGACCAGATAAGGATGGCAGATTTCCTCCCCTAAAGGACATTGGTGAACCGGATGAATTTTTACAAAACACGAGGATAGTTTCAGTATCACCATTACTGAGACTAGCTTTCAATTCTAGATTATATTAATTGAATTTAAATTCCACCAGCTGCTATGGTGGGATTTGAACCCATGTCCCTAGAGCATGACTTGGCTTCTGGATTACTAGTCCAGTGACATTACCATTATGCCACCATCTTCCTTTCATGTTGATCTCTGCAAGTTTTAAGCTATGTCAGGATGGACAGTATCGATAGACCACCTGTTTCTTCTCCTGGCTTTTTTCAATTGCCGGCATGATTGTGTGCTCAGTTTCAGGCACAAGACATGGATGTCGAGTGTTCAGGCAACTAATCGAAAGGCAGCCACTGTCACAAAATGAGCTGAATTTTCAAACAGAAAGCTTTCTAAGTGCAAGTTATGGATGAAATGTATCCCAGGCTGTTGAGTGAGGCAAGGGAGGGGATAGCAGGGTTGTTGGCAATAATTTTCAATATCTCTCTGGCCACAGGAGAGGTGCAAGAGGACTGGAGGACAGCCAATGTGGTACCGTTATTCAAGAAGGGAGGAAGGGATAAAACAGGGAACTACAGGCCAGTCAGTCTAACCTCAGTGGTGGGGAAACTATTGGAAGCAATTCTGAGGGACAAAATTAATCTACACTTGGAGATGCAGGGATTAATCAAGGACAGTCAGCATTGTTTTGTTAAAGGGAGGTCATATCTGACCAATTTGACTGAATTTTTCAAAGAGTGACCAGGTGTGTAAATGAGGGCAATGCATTTGACGTAGTCTACTTGGACTTCAGCAAGGCTTTTGATAAAGTCCCGCATGGGAGACTGATGACGAAGGTAAGAGCCCATGGGATCCAAGGCAATTTGGCAAATTGGATCCAGAATTGGCTGAGTGGCAGGAAGCAGAGGGTGATGGTCGAGGATTGTTTTTGTGACTGGATGCCTGTGTCCAGTGGGGTTCCATAGGGATCGGTGTTGGGTCCCTTGCTGTTTGTGGTGTATATAAACGATTTAGACTTGAACGTAGGAGGGTTGATCAGTAAGTTTGTGGATGACATGAAAATTGGAGGGGTAATAAATAGTGAGGAGAATAGCCTTAGATAACAGGAGGATCTAGGCGGGCTGGTCAGATGGGCTGATCAGTGGCAAATGGAATTTAATCCGGATAAGTGTGAGGTGATGCACTTGGGCAGGACAAACAAAGATCGGAATACACAATGAATGGTAGGACCCTGGGAAGTACCGAGGATCAGGGGGACCTTGGTGTGCATGTCCACCAGTCCCTTAAGATAGCGGGACAGGCAGGTAAGGTGGTTAAGAAGGCATATGGGATACTTTGCCTTTATTAGCCGAGGCATAGAATATAAGAGCATGGAGATTATGCCAGAAATGTAAAAAACGCTGGTTAGGCCACAGCTAGAGTATTGCGTGCAGTTCTGGAATCTGCATTATAGAAAGGATGAGATTGCACTTGAGAGAGTGTAGAGGAGATTTACCAGGATGTTGCCTGGGCTGGAGAGTTTTAGTTATGAGGAGAGATTGGATAGACTGGGGTTATTTTCCCTGGAGCAGAGATGAGGGGGGACATGATTGAGGTGTATAAAATTATGAGGGGCATAGATAAGGTAGACAGGAAGGAACTTTTCCTCTTGCTGGAGGGATCAATAACCAGGGGGCATAGATTTAAGGTAAGGGGCAGGAGGTTTAGAGGGGATGTGAGGAAGAATTTTTTCACACAGAGGGCGGTAGGAATCTAGAACACACTGCCTGAGAGGGTGGTAGAGGCAGAAACCCTCATAACATTTAAGAAGTATTTGGATGTGCACTTGCGATGCCATGGCATAAAGGCTATGGGCCTAGTGCTGGAAAATGGGATTAGAATAGTTGGGTACTTGTTTGACCGGCGCAGACTCAATGGGTTGAAGGGCCTTTTTCTGTGCCGTAGACGTCTATGGCTCCAAGAAATTGCTGAAAAAAGAGACAGGTCTAAGTTTTTTTGTCTTGCACTCATCAGGACACGAAAAGCTTAGGAATGTCCTGATGAGTCCAAGACAAAAAGCTTTGACATGTCTCTTTTTTCAGTAATACTCAAGTTCTGTATTACCAAATGACTATTTATTGAAGAAAGTTTAGAAAGTGGGTTCCACTCCAACATAATTTTTAAAAAAGACAACAGAACATTGTGGCAAACTATTGGGCACCAGTCTGCTGAAATATCTTCAAGTTGTTCAGGTGGATTAGCTGGTATTGTATCACAAATTTCAACCCCGTAATTCAAACATTGCAGCAAAAGATTAATAATAAATATCCTTTGACGCATTCTCCTCTAAAAAAGCTTTACATGCAATTTTAATGAGCCTGAGAACCATCGCTACACTGATCAATTAGGTCGCATGCTATTTCAGTCATAATACTGTTTAAAATCCTTAACACTGCCAAGCTTTTAGCAAATGCAATAGCATTTCAGTTAAAAGCTACAAATTCTTATGTCGAACTTTCAAATAGATGATAGTGCAATGGTGCTGAATTTTACAGCAGTCAAAATATGGACGTCATGCATCTTACAAAATGTGAAAAGAATATTGAAGAGAATGAATAAAATATTTTCTGTGACGAAAGTATAATAATTTTCATAATATTTTTCTGGTCTATTGTAAAGTAGGTTTATGGGTGTAAGTATAGGTGGTTTTGTCTGTGTGATTTAATTACATTTGGAGTCAAGCAGACTGCAAGCTTGAAATCATCAATGGAAGCCAGGCGTAGAATGGTGTTTGAAATGCTAATGTGTAAACATGGATGCTGGCTTAGCATATAAATTGTGAAGGGAATTTGCATTTTTAAATAAGAGAAGGGATTGTTTGAATTTCAAAGGCATGTTAGTCTGTTTACAACTAGTCATATAAGCAAGGATAAGGAGTGTGTTTATTTTTCCCCAAAGATTACTGACAATATTGACAACATGAAAGTTTTTACATTATGAGGAAGACACAGTTTCAAAGACATATGGAACAATAGAATTTACATATTAAAGAGAGAGAAACATATATAAAGGAGAATGAAAGGCTATGTGAGGAGAGGGCCATGTAAAATCCAACAGGAGTGTGTGTAACAGCTTTCAAGAAGCCTTCAGCCATTTGGATATAAGTCTGCTATAATAAGTAACTGAAGTTGGCAAAGCCATTTGGAATTCCACTGTCAAGTGGATACTGTGTGTTAATTTGCTGGTTTTGTTTTAAATCTAAAATCTATTTTGGACTGTTGTCTTAAAGGGAGTGTATAACTGGAAATCAAGTTAATTAGGAATTTTAGGAGTTATAGTAATAAGTAATTGTAGTCTTATGTAAGTGCTTGAAAACTTTTATTTTGTTAATAAATATTCTAATTTAATTTTTAAGATCTCTAAAGGTCTTGATGGACTTATTACTTCTGAATTCAGTGCATGCATCTTCTTGTAATAAATACAAATTGCAAAACCGTTATAATAGCGCGACCAAGTTTCCCTTGTGGATTTGGTCTGCCTGGCACACATCATCTGCCACGTCATAACATTTCCATTCCTCATTCTTCCCATGGAAATCTCAAGAGGAGCCATCAATGTTACTCTTCTTGATCAACAATAAAGAGGCATGTTTATATAGTATGAGAACAAGACAGTCTCTATCTAGCTACTTTTAACTGCCACAATGTCTTAAACTGACATGCAGGCTCTCAAGTTCCTAGCTGACAGTTCAGTAATCCAACACCAGGCAACCCACCACCATTAGGATAACGTGGAGGGGAGAAGATAAAAGCAGACATGTGTATAAACTGAGAGTGTCTCCTCTGGCAGTGGCCAAAAAGGAACTGCTCTGATCGTTGATCATATTCTGTGAGCATCTGATCAGGATGAGGATGTTACTATTATAGGAAAATTAGACATTGGGAGATCTGGAGTGCAGCAGACAAGTCAGATTAAGTTACATGCTGCGGTACAAATCAGTGTTGATTCTGGGGTATATTGTGTTGTTTTTGCACCTGTCTCAAAAAGGGCATCAATATAAAAGAATGAGTTCAGGGAAGGATGATCAGACTGATTTCAGTCTTTCAGAGAGCAAGTTATGAAGAAGGGCTCAAGTGACTAAACTTATTTTCACTGAGGGAAAAAAAAACAAGAGGAAAGTTATTTCACACAATGAAAGGCCCAGATCTAACTACAGTAAATGTTAATACAGTTAACTAGAACAATGGGCACAGGATATAAGCAGCAACTATGATATTCACATGCCTCAACCAAGGTTAGAGCTTAGAAAGAAATAAAAGCAAAGCGCTGGAAAAACTCAGGTCTGGTAGCACCTGTGGAGAGAGAAGCAGAGTTAGCATTTTGAGCCAAACATGACTCTTAGGAGAATTTTCTCCCTTCAAGTATTTATCCAATTCCCTACAATTGAATCTGGTTCCATCACCCTTTCAGGCAGTGCATTCCAATTCAGTGTTTAAAACAGTTTCCTCTTCTTCTCTCTGGTTCTTTTGTCAATCACCTTAAATCTGTGTCCTCTGGTTACTGGCCCTTCTGACACTGGAAGCAGTTCCTCCTTATTTATTCTATCAAAACCACTCATGATTTTGAACACTATCGAATTTCCTCCAAATCTTCCCTGCTCTAAGGAAAGCAACCTCAGCTTCTCCAGATGACTGAAGTCCCTCATATCTGGTATGTACCATTCTTGTAAGTCATCTTTGCACCCTCTCTAAGGCTTTGACATGCTTCCTAAAAGTATGGTTCCCAGAATTGGACACAATACTCCAGCTGAGGCCCAATGATTGCAAAGGTTTTGCATAACCTTTTTTTTATTCATTCACGAGATGTGGCTGTCGCTGGCTATTTATTGCCCATCCCTAATTGCCCATGAGAAGGTGGTGGTGAGTTGCCTTCTTGAACCACTGTAGTCCATGTGGTGTAGGTACATCCATAGTGCTGTTAGGAAAGGTGTTCCAAGAGGAATAGAGCACAAACATATGGAAGTCAAGGATCCTATAAGCTTAACTTTTCAAACAGCCTTCTCAACTTGTTTTGCCACCTTCAAAGATTTGCATAACTACGTCCCAATGTTTTTCTGTTCCTGCATCTTTAAATTGTACCATTTAGCTCATAATGCTTTTCCTCATTCTTCCTACCAAAATGTATCACACTTCTCTGTGTTAGATTTCATCTGCCATGCATCTGCCCATTTCACCAGTCTATGCCAGCCTGAAATCTATTACTAGCCTCCTCACTGTTTACCATATTCTGAGCTACATCCCAGAGTACTTAAGAAAGTGGCCCTAGAAATCGTGGATGCATTGGTGGTCATCTTCTGAGATTCTATAGGCTCTGGAACAGTTCCTACAGATTGGAGGGTAGCTAATGTAACCCCACTATTTAAAAAGGGAGGCAGAGAGAAAACAGGGAATTATAGACCAGTCAGCCTGATATTGGTAGTGGGGAAAATTCTCGAGTCCATTATAAAAGATTTAATAGCTGAGCACTTGGAAAACAGTGGCAGAATCGGACAGAGTCAGCATGGATTCATGAAAGGGAAATCATGCTTGATAAATCTACTGGAATTTTTCGAGGATGTAACTAGTAGAGTTGATGAGGGGGAGCCAGTGGATGTGGTTTATTTGGACTTTCAGAAGGCTTTTGACAAAGTCCCACATAAGAGATTAGCGTGTAAAATTAAAGTGCATGGGATTGGGGGTAGTGTATTGAGATGGATAGAAAACTGGCTGTCAGACAGGAAACAAAGAGTAGGAATATACGGGTCTTTTTCCGAATGGCAGGCAGTGACTAATGGGGTACCGCAGGGATCGGTGCTGGGACCCCAGTTATTCACAATATATATTAATGATTTAGATGAGAGAATTAAATGTAATATCTCCAAATTTGCAGATGACACAAAGCTGGGTGGGAGGGTGAGCTGTGAGGAGGTTGCAGAGATGCTTCAGTGTGATTTGGACAAGCTGAGTGAGCGGGCAAATGCAATGCAGTTGCAGTATAATGTGGATAACTGTGAAGTTATCCATTTTGGTAGCAAAAACAGGAAGGCAGATTATTATCTGAATAGCTATAAACTGAGAGAGGGGAATGTGCAACGAGACCTGGGTGTCCTTGTACACCAGTCGCTGAAGGTAAGCATGCAGGTGCAGCAGATGGTAAAGAAGGCAAATGGTATGTTGGCCTTCATAGCCAGAGGATTTGAGTACAGGAACAGGGATGTCTTGCTGTAATTGTACAGGGCTTTGGTGAGACCACACCTGGAATATTGTGTGCAGTTTTGGTCTCCTTACCTGAGGAAGGATGTACTTGCTATAGAGGGAGTGCAACGAAGGTTTACCTGGCTGATTCCTGGGATGGCAGGACTGACATATGAGGAGAGATTGAGTCGATTAGGATTATATTCGCTGGTGTTCAGAAGAATGAGGGAGGATCTCACAGAAACCTATAAAATTCTAACAGGACTAGACAGGGTAGATGCAGGAAGGATGTTCCCGATGGTGGGGGAGTCCAAAACCAGGGGCCACAGTCTGAGGATATGGGGTAGACCATTTAGGACTGAGATGAGGAGAAATTTCTTCACCCAAAGAGTGGTGAACCTGTGGAATTCGCTACCACAGAAAGTAGTTGAGACCAAAACATTGTAAGTTTTCAAGAAGGAGTTAGATATAATTCTTGGGATGAAAGGGATCAAAGGGTATGGGGAGAAAGTGGGAGAAGGCTATTGAGTTCAGCCATGATCATAATGAATGGCGGAGCAGGCTTGAAGGGCCGAATGGCCTACTCCTGGTCCTAGTTTCCATGTTTCTATATCATCTGTAAACTCTGAAATTAAGCCCTGGGGCTAATCTTCATATTAAAAATACCAGTGGGATCCATGGGGAACACCACTATATACTTCCCCACAGTCTGAGAAAACAGTTCACCAGTACTCTCTGCTTCGTCTCTTAGCCAAGTTTGTTTCCATGCTGTCACTATCCTTTTAATTCCATGGGTTTTAATTTTGCTAACAAGTCTAATATGATACTCTATTAAATGCCTTTTGAAAGTCTATATATATATATAAACCGCACTTCTCTCATTAACTTTGTTACTTCATCAAAAAACTCAAGAACAGAGTAGATAGTCAGAAGCTTTTTCCCAGGGTGGAAGAGTCAATTACTAGAGGACATAGATTTATGGTGAGAGGAGAAAACTATAGAGGAGATGTGCGGGGCAAGTTTTTTACGCAGAGAGTAGTGAGTGTCTGGAATTCGCTGCCAGAGGAGGTGGTGGAAGCAGGTACGATAGTGGGGTTTAAGAGGCAGCTTGACAAATACATGAATAGGATGGGAATAGAGGAATACGGACCCCAGAAGTGCAAAATGTTTCAGTTGACGGGCAATATGATCGGCGCAGGCTTGGAGGACCGAGGGGCCTGTTCCTGTGCTGTACTTTGCTTTGTTCTTTGTTCTCAAAGTTAGCAAAATTAGACTTGCCTTTAACAAATTCATGCTGACTTCAATTTATTAGCCCATACTTTTCTAAATGGCAATTAATATTGTCCCAAATTATTGTCTCTAAAAGTTTCCCCACCACCAATTATTAGGCTGAGTGGTC
Organism: Cetorhinus maximus; assembly: GCF_964194155.1. Classification (NCBI taxonomy): domain Eukaryota; kingdom Metazoa; phylum Chordata; class Chondrichthyes; order Lamniformes; family Cetorhinidae; genus Cetorhinus; species Cetorhinus maximus. The sequence continues at coordinate 13,806,852 of NC_135880.1, forward strand.
TGTAGCTGCTAGGTTCATCCTTTCCTCTTTTTTTGAGGAAAGCATAACATTTGCAAATTGGAGTGGAACTGAACTCACCATTTCGTCAAACAGGGTAGGAGCAGCAGGTTTCCTTCCCTGAAGGACATCAGTGAACCAGTTGGATTTTTAACAATAATTCGCTGCTACTAATACCAGCTTTTTATTTAAAAAAAACCTGAACTCAAATTCTCAAACTACTGTTGTGAGATATGACCTCTTACTTTTCTGGATTATTTGGTAGGCTTCTGGAATACCAGTCCAATAACTATTAATGCCAATTAAATGTGCTGAAATTGTAATCTATCGCAACATTGGTTCAGTTAATGGGTTGCAAAAGTAGCAGTGAGCAGTGTAGCCGCCAATACACTGCTGCATGTAACATTCAACAGTCTTACAGTCAATTTCATCGTTGCACAGATTTCAGATTTGTTCAATTATCCCTGTTGTTAACATAAACATTATTAACATGAGTAAAATAAAACCCAATGCAACAAAACACTTGGCTTTAAACTGTAACCTAATGCACATCATAATTCAAATGTTCCACACCCAATACACTGGGATGAAACCTATCCATTCACCACCTGGCAGCCTTTGATGTGCAGCTCAGTGAAAGCCACGAACACAGATCACAATGACTAGCCTATCATTGTCTCTTTCTATGCCTCTATTTACGTTCAGAAGCCTTTGAAGTTGTGCATTCATGAGGGTCAGTAATCTTTAGCAATCAGACCTGAATAATGGTGACTCATGAATAGCTGCAATCCTTTGTCATGCCACTTTGTCCACATGAAGCTCTTTTAATAAGAATAGTTCAGTTATAGTTGCTGATTAATGAAACCTCTTGCTGATTAAGAACAGATTTCCCACTCCTCTCCAGCTCTGAATACTGACACTCCTGGGAAACCTGACACAATAATATAAATGTGTGCACGTACACCACCAAATTACCTTGTAGGAAGCACCAGGCAAGGCACTTGGTGTGTCAACTGTAACCTTTTGCACATTGAAAAAATTTAGATGACAAACATATGAAATTAACAGGCGTGAAAAGACCAACTGGGTCCATTAAACCTGTCCCACACCACGATGGTCAGAGCAGCACGACTAAACCCTCAACCCATACAGTGCCCCGCAGCCATTCAATCTCCTGGGAAAGGCAAAAAGAGAAAACATAAGCAGGAAAATTTCTCTCCAACCTCATCAGTCGATCGAAACCAGTCCAGAAACAAGCGTTATTTTTCTCTATTTTTATGCCAGCAAAGTGTGACTGGGATGATATTTTACAGAGAGTGAACAATTTTTGCTTTTATTTCCTCTGATCCTGCTTTGTGCATTACTGCATAATTTGACAGTAGTAGAAATCATGCACCAGCAAATCAACTAACTGATAGATAAATCTGATCAGTCAGGTATCCAGCACCCAGTAAGATTTGCCTGAAAAACCTGAAAGGGGCATGCAGCCTTTGAGACTTGTATTAAAGATCTCTCTGGATACTGCACTGTTCTTGGTCTGATCACCCACACTACCCTTATACTATAATCTGAAAGGAGCCATAATGCCATTAGCTCCAATCACTTGATTTGCCCAGCAGATGTCTGCATTGTCAACTGGTCCTGAGCACGGCTGCCTTGCGACAGTAATGCTCTAAGCAGGAGAAGGATGCCTGAACTGAGAAGATGGCAAAATCTGCAAACAGACAAGTTCCTGCGCAAGAGAAATCCTACGTAACTGGATAAATTGTCACTTTGTTGAAGGATCAGTTGTAACTCACCCATTTCTCAAACACAGCTTGGCAGCATCAGTGTTGACAATGTTCTGTAACCTTTGGCTTCAACTTTACTCAAGGCCACTGTTGAATTCTTGGCATGAAGAGGTGTCTGACAAGGAAGCAATGTGCATACTCTGCAGCCCAGTTACTTAGGCATTCAGTGCTCGCCTATTGTGTCAGGAAGTACAATATAAACTTAGGGGTGTGCAGCACAAACTACATGCAAATATGACAAAGATGTGTTATCTCCTTGTAACTGAAGTCAAACATGGGCAAGGAAACCTCCTGCTGATTACCACGTACCGCCCTCCCTCAGCTGATGAATCAGTGCTCCTCCATGTTGAACACCACTTGGAGGAAGTACTGAGGGTGGCAAGGGTGCAGAATATACTCTGGGTGGGGGACTTCAATGTCCATCACCAAGAGTGGCTCAGTAGCACCACTACTGACTGAGCTGGCTGAGCCCTAAAGGACATAGCTGCTAGACTGGGTCTGTGGCAGGTGGTGAGGGAACCAACAAGAGGGAAAAACATACTTGACCTCATCGTCACCAACCTGCCTGTCGCAGATGCATCTGTCCATGACACTATCAGTACGAGTGACCACCACACTGCCGTTGTGGAGACGAAGTCCCGCCTTCACATTGAGGATACCCTCCACCGTGTTGTGTGGCACTACCACCATGCTAAATGGGATAGATTTCGAACAGATCTAGCAACTCAAGACTGGGCAACCATGAGGCACGGTGGGCCATCAGCAGCAGCAGAATTGCACTCAAACACAATCTGTAACCTCATGGCCTGGCATATCCCCCACTCTACCATTACCACTAAGCCAGGGGATCAACCCTGGTTCAATGAAGAATGTAGGGGGCATGCCAGGAGCAGCACCAAGCATACCTAAAAATGAGGTGTCAACCTGGTGAAGCGATAACACAGGACTACTTGCATGCCAAACAGCATGAGCAGCAAGTGTTAGACAGAGCTAAGCGATCCCACAACCAATGGATCAGATCTAAGCTCTGCAGTCCTGCCACATCCAGTCGTGAATGATGGTGGACAATTAAACAACTCACTGGAGGAGGAGGCTCCACAAATATCCCCATCCTCAATGATGGGGGAGCCCAGCATATCAGTGCAAAAGATAAGGCTGAAGCATTTGCTACAATCTTCAGCCAGAAGTGTCGAGTGGATGATCCATCTCGGCCTCCTCCGGAGGTCCCCAGCACCACAGATACCAATCTTCAGCCAATTCAATTCACCCACGTGATATCAAGAAACGGCTGAAGGCACTGGATAGTTCAAAGGCTTTGGGCCCTGACAATATTCTGGCAATAATACTGAAGACTTGTGCTCCAGAATTTGCTGCACCCCTAGCCAAGCTGTTCCAGTACAGCTACAACATTGGCAGCTATGTGGAAAATTGCCCAGGTATGTCCTGTACACAAAAAGCAGGACAAATCCAACCCAGCCAATTATCACCCCATTAGTCTACTCTCGATCATCAGTAAAGTAATGGAAGAGGTCATCAACAGTGCTATCAAACGGCACTTGTTTAGCAATAACCTGCTCACTGATGCCCAGTTTGGGTTCCACCAGGGCCTCTCAGCTCCTGGCCTCATTACAGCCTTGGTTCAAACATGGACAAAAGAGCTGAACTCCAAAGGTGAGGTGAGGGTAACTGCCCTTGACATCAAGGCCACATTTGACCGAGTGTGACATCAAGGAACCCAGGCAAAACTGGAGTCAATGGGAATCAGGGGGGAAACTCTCCACTGGTTGGAGTCATGCCTAGCACAAAGGAAGATGGTTGTGGTTGTTGGAGGTCAGTCATCTCAGTTCCGGGGCATCACTGCAGGAGTTCCTCAGGGTAGTGTCCTCAGCCCAACCATCTTCAGCTGCTTCATCAATGACCTTCCTTCCATCATAAGGCCAGAAATGGGGATGTTTGCTGATGATTGCACAATATCCAGCACCATTCACGACTCGTCAGATACTGAAGCTGTCCATGTCTAAGTGCAGCAAGGTCTGGACAATATCCATGCTTGGGCTGACAAGTGGCAAGTAACATTTGTGCCACACAAGTGCCAGGCAATGACCATGTGCAACAAGAGAGAACCTAACCATCACCCCTTGACACTCAATGGCATTACCATCACTCAAACCCCCAATATCAACATCCTGGGGGCTACCATTGTCCAGACACTGGACTGGACTAGCCATATAAATACTGTGGCTACAAGAACAGGTCAAATTCTAGGAATCCTGCGACGAGTAACTCACCTCTTGACTCCCCAAAGCCTGTACACTATCTACAAGGCACAAGTCAGGAGTATGATGGAATGCTCTCCACTTGCCTGGATGAGAGCAGCTCCCACAACACTCAAGAAGCTTGACATCACCCAGGACAAAGCAACCCACTTGATTGGCACCACATCCACAAACATTCACTCCCTCCACCATGGATGCCCAGTAGCAGCAGTGTGTGCCATCTACATGATGCACTGCAGGAATTCACCAAGGCTCCTTAGACAGCATCTTCCAAACCCACGACCACTATCATCTAGAAGGGCATGAGCAGCAGATAGATGGGAACACCTCAACCTGGAAGTTCCCCTCCAAGTCACTCACCATCCTGACTTGCAAATATATTGCTGTTCCTTCACTGTCGCTGGGTCAAAATCCTGGAACTCTCTTCCTAACAGCACTGTGGGTGTACCTACACCACACGGACTGCAGCAGCTCAAGAAGGCAGCTCACCATCACCTTCTCAAGGACATCTAGAGAGGGGCAATAAAAACTGGCCCAGCCAGTGAAGCCCACATCCCATGAATGAATGAAAAAAAGGTTTGCCATCCCAGAGGTTACCCTGGTGAGTCTACACTGGTTTCAACATCCTGTCTTTAATTGGGTGGCTAAAACAGCGCACAGAATTTTAACTGGCCCACCCAAAGTTTTGTACAAATTCAAAAGCATTTAACAATTGCAGTCCATGTCTCTATTTATAAAATCTAAATTGCTGTTAGTCTATTCTATAGTTTTATAATGGAACCATGGAATGATGCAGCTCAGAACGAGGCCATTTGGCCGATCGTGCTTCTTTGGTATAGCTATTCAATAATCCCACCCCTCTACTCTTTCCCCATAGCCTTGTCATCTTTTTTCCTTTCAAGAATTCATCCAATTCCCTTTTGAAAGTAACTACAGTATTGAATTTGCTCTGACAACCCTTGCAGGAAGTGCATTCCAGATCTCAACAAATCGCTGTGTAAAAAAACGTTTCCTCACGCCATCTCTGGTTCTTTTGCTAATCACCTGCAAGTGCGCTTTTAGGAAATTAGGTAGAGATTCAAAAAGAGAGGGGTTTTAAAAAAAATGATTTCAGAGCAACATTATCAATCAAGAACCCCATCACTATTCCTTAATTGTACTTGTGAATGACTTGCTAGGCAAAATGATGGGGCTTAGAGGGGAAAAAGGGACAGAGGCATTCATATAAGATGCAAAATCAAATGCTTCTGCTTTTTCTCTTGTGACTGTGAACACTAAGAATTTCTGATAACCCCAGCACCACCCCCCATATTTAATTTAAACACCATGTATAAAAGCAGCAACTAATTCCCACATTACCATAGATACAAAGTTGGAGAATGTTGTCACTGAGACAAATGTTGTCACTGGCACTTCAAACACATTTGTGGAAGCAATTCAAATTAAATATTGCCATCCCAACAATTCCCAGGAGCAGCAACAAATTCTGTCACTTCAAACACAGTCATATATCTTCCACTTAAATTGCTGCAATGTTTCAGTTCTATTTACCCACATACACTATGACAGGCACCAAGTGAGAAGGTTTCAATTTAGTATCTTTTTGAAAAATCTTTTCTCGATGATATATGTTTAAACCTGACAAATCTCAGAATACTTGGCATCTAATTAGGTAACCCTTTAATCATGCTATGCTTGTTAAAAACACCTGGGAGCCTTGCTGATCTGCTGACTACAGTTTATCATTAGAAAGCTGGAGCATTAACTGTGAATACAGAGGAATGTAATCTGGTTAAATATTTATCCTACTTATTCAGCGAGTGCTGGTAGCTGGTTCACATGACTTTCCATTCCGTCTACTCCAAAGGCAGTTTACGGTTAGCTGCATCTTTTAAGTCGACAGTAAAACTCAAAAATATCACTTATGAAAGAGGTGTGAAATAAGCTAGTCAGGGCCTCATTTGCAGAGGTTGTTTGGCATACCTTAAGGCAGAGAGGATAGAAGGCAACAAGAATACTGAAGGAAAGAAGAGGGAAAAAAAGGGCAAAGAGTACAGAAGGAGTGCAAGACAGAATTATGGAAAGTATATAAAAGCGAAGCAAAAGGGAGATTAAGAAAGCAAAATGTGAATCTGAAAAGGCTTGAATTACAGGAACCGTGCTGAAAAGAAGCATAAGTATTGTACTTTTTGGAATCAGTGGACTTGCAATAAGTGCTAATGGAAGCCCCTTCCGAGAGACCAAGAGAAAAGTTTAAGTCTAAGCGAAGAGTCACTTGGTAGTACAAAACTTGAATTTAGTTGAAAAGAGAGACATGTTGCCAAAGTTTTTATGTCTTACACTCATCAGGACAAATGCAAGAATGCCAAATTTCAAACGATTACAGCAATTTATACTACAGGACAAAAGAGTACTGACTGGTTGGCTGACGCATTGTCATGGAGAAAGCAACAGCTCCCCCAAGCTCCCAGATAATTCAAAAAAGCTGCAAGGCTTGAACATATTCCTTTTGTTTGCAGAGAACGGGTCCCTGCGTATAAATGTATGTTGCTTCTAGCAAGCATAAATGAGCCATGTTACAAGCTGACTGATTATCTTAAATTGGTTGCTTGTATAGCTAATAGTGGAATCAGGATTGTTCAGCAGTTGCTGCCCAATTGCGGAATCACATCTATCAGTAGACGTTTTATGTGTCTTGCAAGTGCAAGTTGGTTGAGTATAGACTGTACTTTGCTTATTACATCACATATGCATTTCAGTGCCGGTGCAATGACAGGTACGTGGTTTATACGTCCCAGTGACTGAAAAAGCAGTCTCTCAAAAATTTGAACAATAGGTTAAGCAAGCTGTTTCACGCTGCTATTATGCAGTGTCTACGTGAATGGTATTTTACCAGGATGCTGCTATCAGTCCAAAAAAAGTGTTCTGCCTATCATACAATTGTATCATACAATCATGTGTAAAATTCAGTGCTGGTGTGATGCCAGGTATGTAGTCTGTACATCCCAATGATTGGCTGATTGAATCAAACAACACATTCCTTCGATTGTTCATAATTAATTGTTTGAAATTTGGCATTCTTGTGTTTGACCAGATGAGTGCAAGACAGTTTCAGCAAATGTTTCACTTTCAGTAATATTAATGGGGAAAGTCAGAGTTGAACCATGTAAAGATAAGGGATGGGAAATTTGAAGCATAGTTAAGATCAGGGTGTAGGCATGATATAGCTTCAAATACAGCCACTGATGTAATAGAAAGAGCAGATAGGGTCTCCTAACAGTGAGACACCATAAAACAGCATGAGGGGAGAGAGAGTACAGCAAGACACCACAGAACAGCATGAAGAGAGATAGTAGCGAGACACCATAAAGAATGGGTGCTACGGGCTGTCTCCAAGGGGTGGGAGGGACCATAGTGTCCCACTGGTCAGCCACCGCCCACCTCAAGTTGAGCAGCTCCCAATGAGTCAGGTGCTGACCTGGCATGGTCCATCTGCTTCAATGGGTTCTTGGAGCTTAGAATCTCTGCTCAACAAGTCAACAGAATCCATCGCAACAGGCAAACAAATGAAACAAACAAGAAGAAAGATGCCAACTCTTCGATTAGCAAGCTGGAATGTCAGGACCACGTGCAAGGAACTGACAGAAGACTTGCAGCTGGTTGATATAGCATGCAAGACAGCTGTGATCGACATGGAACTTGAAAAGCTGAACACTGACGTAGCTTCCGGACAGGGGATCAGGCTCGCTGTGAGCAGATCACTGAAAGAAAAACATTACACCTTCATCTGGCAGGGTAAGAGCTCAGAGGAGACATGAACAAGGCGTAGACTCTGCTGCAAGGAACTCACTACTCTCAATGATAGAACCTCTCACAAATGGATCAGAACGTGTTCTCTCCATCCACTCCTCAACTCAAACAGGGTCAGTTAACCTCATGAGCATTTATGCTCCAATGCAGTGCTTTACGACAGAGGCGCAAGATCTGCTCTGTGAAGACCTTGACACTGCTATCAGCAGAATCCCCAAGTCAGAACATCTCTACCTACTAGGGAATTTCAACACAAGACCAGGCATGGACCATGGGGCATAGCCCTCCTGCCTCGGACATCACAGCCTGGGAAAGATAAATGAGAACAACAGAGGCTGCTTGAGCTTTGCTGCTACCGTGTGCTTTGTGTAACTAACAGCTTTCAGAAAAAACCACGCCACATGGTGTCCTAGAGACATCCAAGATCAGGACATTGACACCAGCTGGATCTGATCATCACCAGATGTGACTCAACTGACTGTGAAATACAGGTCACTCCTTGGTGTGCACTAGGGCGAGGATGCAACCCTTTAAGATTTTTCATTCAAGGCAAAAATGCCGTTCTTGTATTCACGTCAGCCAAATTGCCTACCCAGATAAAAACCAACAGTTCTTCCACTCAATTGAACAGGCACTCTCCTGTGCTTGATGAGTTCAGGTGGTATAGCATCAGCTCCTGAACCTTTGCCACACACAGTGTAGAGGCGAAATGGAACTTACTTCCAGACATCATCTACAATACCTCAATCTCAGTATACGGGAAGCAAGAGTAGAAAATTGCTGACTGGTTTGAGGCTAACATCACTGTGGTGGAACCTGTCATTGAAGCCAAGCGGTCTGCTCTCATTAATTACAAAACGTATCCAAGTGAGAAAGCTCTGAGTATACTAAGAGCCGCTCGAAGTAAAGGCCAACAGACTACTAGGTGGTGCGCCAATGACTGCGACTTACAACTTTGGCAGAATATCCAGATGTCCCTCAACAAAAGGAATGTCATGGGCATGTCCGAAGGAATCAAAAGGTAATAGGTCCATCTGAAAGAAAATGGTTCGACTGAAAATAAAGGTAGGGGAGGTCATCTCCGACTGCAAGAAACAGTTAGAGAGATGGGCGGAACATTCCTCGAGTTGTACTCTAGGAAGAACACTGTCACCGAGGAAGCTCCAGACAGCATGGCAGAGCTGGATACCAAACATAGAGTGAAGGAACTTAACAAAGCTATTGATTCGTTTGCCATGGGCAAAGCTCTAGGTGCTGATGCAATACCACCTGAACTCATCAAACATGGGAAACCAGTACTCCTGCAACATTTACACGAATCCCTCTGTCTTGACTGGAGGGAGGGGACAGTGCTCCAGGATATTCGTGATGCAAAGATTGCAACCCTGCACAAGAACAAAGACAACTGCAATGATTGCAACAATTATCGAGGCATCTCCCTGCTGAGCGTCATGGGAAAAGTATTTGTCCATGTTGCCCTTGTCAGACTGCAGGTCTTGGCTGAAAGCATCTATACTGAATCCCAGTGTGGATTCAGAGCTGGAAGATCCACAATTGATATGATCTTCTCAGTTTGGCAGCTTTAAGAGAAATGCTATGAATAAAGGAGACTACCATATAATGCCCTCATCAATCTCACCGAGAAATTCGACCATGAGAGCAGAGGCAGTCTATTTAAACTGCTGGAGAAAACTGGCCACTTGCTGAATCTGCTCAGTGTGATCTCTTCTTTCCATGACAACATGATGAGTAAGGTCAGCTATGACAATGCGACATTGGAACCCTTTGAGATCCACAGTGGGGTCAAACAGGGTTGAGATATGACACCGATACCCTGACGTATTCTTCTCTTTGCTGCAGTCATACGCCTTCAGGTCATCTACAGAGGGGCGTCTACTTACATATCAGAACTGACGGAAAGCTGTTTAGCTTAGCTCACCTGAGATCCAAGAAAAAGGTGTACCAAGACCTCATCAGACTTGCTCTACGTGATGACGCCACAACAACATTTCACACTGAGGACCATCTGCAGCAGCAAATGGACAGAATCTCTCAGTCCTGTAAAGCGTTTGGTTCGACCATCAGAATCAGGAAGACAAATGTCGTGGTCCAGGATGTTACCATACCACCATCTATCAGCATTGACAATGTGACACAGGAGGTTGTTGATCGCTTGTTGAAGCCATATCTAGGCTTCATAATCACTAGCAATCTGTCACTTGATGCTGAAATCAACATGCACATCACAAAAGTTACAACTGTTATGTCCAAGTTGAGTAAGAGAGTGTGGAACAACAGCGACCTGACTGAGAACACCAAACTGCGAGTCTACCAAACCTGTGTCCTCAGCACAGTCCTCTACTGTGCTGAGACCTGAACAACATTTGCTAGGCAGGAGAAAAGGCTGAACAGTTTGCACCTCCACTATCTCAGACATATCCTCAGCATCTCTTAGCAGAACAAGGTCACTAACTCAGACCTTCTGGACAGTGAACTGGACACTGGGTCACAATCTCTTGGGTGTCCATACCTCCGCTACAAGGACACCTGCAAGCGACATATGAAGATGGTGGACATCGACACTGACAACTGGGAGACAGTCAGTGGCAGTCATGACCTCTGGAGGCTGACTGTTTGGAAGGATGTTTGAATAGGCGAGACGAAACGAGAAGCCAATAAGAGGGCTCAGAGAAATCAGAGAAAAGCGAATCATGCACCTTCTCAGCCCACTGTCTTCCTCTGGAGCAAATGCAGCAGCACTTGCCAGCCAGATTGGGGCTCCTGAACCACACCAAGAGCTGCTTAACATACAGTTGACCACCATGGCGCAAACCATCATCTTACAAGACAGAAGACTGCTACCCATTGCTAGGTTACTGCATTGTTCTTACAGTAACGAGCTTAAATGGATAATTCATTTTCATCATAGTTGAAAATTTTACATTTATATATTACAAACTCCACACGAACAGGGGAGAGAGCTCAACTTGAGTGAGACACAGCCAGAGTGAGTGTGGTGCACAGTGGGAATTGAACTGGTAAGTCTTTCTCTTTAATTTCTCTTTACTTTTTGTAAATTCAATAATCTAGTTAAAAGGTTGGTAAGGTAGCTGACTCAGCTGACTGTGTGACAGTTAACTGTAAATCACCTGAAGCCTGATTAGGGCCTGAATAAGAAGTGTTAATTACTATTTGAAGCTTAACGAGCATGAGTCATCTCAGCTCCATGTAAGAAAGGGACTATTTAGAGACATACTACGTGTGCTTGCACATGAACAGGGGAGAGGCGTCATCCTGAGTGAGACACAGCCAGAGTGAGTGTGGGTGTTGGCATTTGGTGCACAGTGGGAATTGAATTCGGTGCAGAGGGGAAGAGGTGCTCTCTGCATTTTTTCTTTGCTATCCAACTTCTTAAATCTTCAGAGCGTGCTCTTGCCCTGCTGCAGCAGTAGAGGCTACAAGGGAAAGGAATGACTGGTAAGTAGTGGGTAAGGTCGAATAAGTATTTACCACTTTAATCGCTTATAGTTTAAGGTATTTTTGTGGTTTATAGTTTGCATATTCTATAGTAACGAGGATCAGGAAAGAAGGGCCCTAAAGTAATTGATTAAAAAGGTTTAATTTAAAGGGATAAGTCATGGCAGGAGAGCTCAAATCCATGTTGTGCTCCTCGTGTTCCTGGGAAGCCAGGGACATTTCCAGTGCCCGGATCTAGCATGTGTGCAGGAAGTGTGTCCAGCTGCAGCTCCTGGAAGCTCGGGTTTCAGAGCTGGAACGGCGGCTGGGGACACTGTGGAGCACCTGCGAGTCTGAGAGCATCGTGGATAGCATGTTTAGAGAGGTGGTCACACCGCAGATGAAGGGATTGAGGAAGGAAGGGAATGGGTGACCACCAGACAGTCCAAAAGAAACCGGCAGGTAGTTCAGAAGTCCCCTGGAGTCTCGCGTGCAAATCGGTATTCCATTATGAAGGGCGCTGGTTCCTTCAGGGAGTGCAGACAAAGCCAACTTTCTGGCACCACAGGCAGCCTGTCTGTACAGGAGGGGAGGAAGGGAGGAAGAGCAATAGTAACAGGGGACTCTATAGTCAGGGGAATAAATAGGCACTACTGTGGCTGTCAACGCGACTCCAGGATGGTGTGTTGCCTCCCAGGTGCCAGGGTCCGGGATGTCACTGAACAACTGCAGGGCATCCTGAAGGGGGAGGGTGATAAGGCAGAGGTCATGGTACATGTTGGTACCAATCAAATAGGTAGAAAGAGGGGTGAGGTCTTGCATCAAGAATTCAGGGAGTTAGGCAGTAGACTAAAAAGCAAGACATCTCTGGTTGTAATCTCTGGATTACGCCCAGTGCCACGTGCCAGCGAGCTCAGAAATAGGAGAATAGCGCAGATGAAGACCATAAGATATAGGAGCCAAAATTAGGCCAATTGGCCCATCGAGTCTGCTCCGCCATTCAATCATGGCTGATAAGTTTCTCAACCCATTCCCCCGCCTTCTCCCCGTAACCTTTGATCCCCTTACCAATCAAGAACCTATCTATCTCCGTCTTAAATACACTCAATGACCTGGCCTCCACAGCCTTCTGTGGCAATGAATTCCATAGATTCACCACTCTCTGGCTAAAGAAGATTCTCCTCATCTCTGTTCTAAAAGATCTTCCCTTTACTCTGAGGCTGTGCCCTCGGGTCCTAGTCTCTCCTACTAATGGAAACATCTTCCCCACGTCCACTCTATCCAAGCCTCTCAGTATTCTGTAACTTTCAATCAGATCCCCCCCTCATCCTTCTAAACTCCATCGAGTATAGACCCAGAGTCCTCAAACGTTCCTCGTATGTTAAGCCTTTCATTCCTGGGATCGTTCTCGTGAACCTCCTCTGGACCCTCTCCAGGGCCAGCACATCCTTCCTGAGATACGGTGCCCAAAATTACTCACAATATTCTAAATGTGGTCTGACCAGAGCCTTATAAAGCCTCAGCAGCACATCCCTGGTTTTATATTCTAGTCCTCTCGAAATAAATGCCAACAATGCATTTGCCTTCCTAACTATTGACTCAACCTGCAAGTTAACCTTAAGAGTATCCTGGACTAGGACTCCCAAGTCCCTTTGCACTCCACATTTCTGAATTCTCTCCCCATTTAGAAAATAGTCCATGCCTCTATTCTTCCTACCAAAGTGCATGACCTCACACTTGCCCATGTTGTATTCCATCTGCCACTTCTTTGCCCATTCTCCTAACCTGTCCAAAATCTTCTGCAGCCTCCCCAACTCTTCAACACTACCTGTCCCTCCACCTATCTTTGTATCATCTGCAAACTTAGCCAGGATGCCCTCAGTTCCTTCATCTAGATCATTAATGTATAAAGTGAAAAGTTGTGGTCCCAACACTGACCCCTGAGGAACTCCACAAGACACCGGCTGCCGTCCTGAGAAGGACCCCCTTATCCCCACTCCCTGCCTCCTGCCAGACAGCCAATCTTCAATCCATGCTAGTACCTTGCCTCTAACACCATGGGCTCTTACCTTACTGAGCAGCCTCCTGTGCGGCACCTTGTCAAAGGCCTTCTGGAAGTCCAAGTAGATAACATCCATTGGTTCTCCTTTGTCTAACCTACTCGTTACCTCCTCAAAGAATTCTAACACATTTGTCAGGCATGACCTCCCCTTGATGAAACCATGCTGACTTTGCCCGATTTTACCATGCACTTCCAAGTGTTCTGAAATTTCATCCTTAATAATGGACTCTAAAATCTTACCAACGACCGACGTCAGGCTAATCGGCCTGTAATTTCCCGTCTTTTGCCTCACTCCCTTCTTAAACAGGGGGGTTACATTAGCGATTTTCCAGTCCTCTGGGACCCTCCCTGACTCCAGTAATTCCTGAAAGATCACCACTAACACCTCCACTATCTCTTCAGCTATCTCCTTCAGAACTCTGGGGTGTAATCCATCTGGTCCAGGTGACTTATCCACCTTCAGACCTCTCAGTTTTCCTAGCAACTTCTCCTTGGTAATGGCCACCATACTCACCTCTGCCCCCCGACTCTCTTGAACTTTGGGGATGTCACTCGTGTCTTCCACCATGAAGACTGACGCAAAGTACCTATTCAGTTCCTCCGCCATTTCTTTGTTCCCCACTACTACTTCTCCAACGTCATTTTCCAGCTGCCCAATGTCCACTTTTGCCTCTCTCTTACCCTTTATATATCTAAAAAAACTCTTGCAATCTTCTTTTATATTACTGGCTAGTTTATCCTCATATTTAATCTTCTCCCTCCTTATTTCTTTTTTAGTTGTCCTCTGTTGGTCTTTGTAGGCTTCCCAATCCCCTGGTTTCCCACTGCTCTTCACCGCATTGTATGCTTTCTCTTTAGCTTTTATGCTGTCCCTGACTTCCCTTGTCAGCCATGGTTGCCTTGTCCTCCCTTTAGTATGCTTCTTCTTCCTAGGGATGAATTTTTGCTGTGTCTCCCAAATTACTCCCACAAACTCCTGCCATTGCTGTTCCACTGTCTTTCCTGCTAGGCTCATCTCCCAGTTAATTCTGGCCAGCTCCTCCCTCATGCCTCTTAAGTTGCCTTTATTCAACTGTAATACCGTTACATCTAATTCCAGCTTTTTCCTCTCAAATTGCAGGGTAAATTCTATCATATTATGGTCATAGAATACGTGGCTTAAGAGTTGGTGCAGGGGGGAGGGTTTTAGATTACTGGATCACTGGGACCATTTCAGGGGAAGGTGCGACCTGTAGAAGCAGGACGGTCTACTCTGAACCAGAGTGGGACTAACATCCTAGCGGGCGGGTTTGCTAGTGCTGTTGGGAGGAATTTAAACTAATTCAGCAGGAGGAGAGGACACAAAATGCTAGCAGAAGAGGGACACATCACATTACAGTAAAACAATCAAGTCAGAGGGAGTACAGCTGCATTAAGTTTCAAGGGAATAAGGCAAGGCTGGATGGCCTCTACTTTAATGCCAGGAGTATTACTGGTAAAACGGATGAGTTAAGGGTGAGGATTGACAGGTGGAATTGAGATATAGTAGCCATCACTGAGACGTGGTTGAGGGAAGGTCAGGATTGGCAGCTCAACATTCCGGGATATAGAATCTTCAGGTGGGTCAGGCGAGGGGGTAAAAGAGGAGGCATTGCATTATTAGTTAAGGAGTTAGTTACTGCAGTAAGGAGAGATGATATCTTGGAGAGGGGCTATGAATGAAGATTTGTGAGTAGAGCTTAAAAATAAAAAAGGGGCAGCCATATTGTTAGGTGATTATTATAGACCCCCAGATAGTCAGCGGGAAATTGAGGAGCAAATATGTGCACAATTTGCGGAGGTATGTAAAAACAATAACAATAAGGTAATTATATTAGGTGATTTCAACTTTCCCAACATTAGTTGGGATAGACGTGTTAAGGGCTTGGATGGAGTGGATTTCTTGAAATGTGTGCAAGAGAACTTTTTTTAGGTCAATATTTAGAGGATCCAACAAGGGACGGTGCAGTGCTGGACCTAATTCTGGGGAATGAAGCCGGATAGGTGGTTGAGGTGGTGGTGGGGGGTGCATTTTAGTGATAGCGACCACAACATGGTACAGTTTAAGTTTGTTATGGACAAAGAAATAGACAAGTTGCAAAAACTTATTTTGGATTGGGAGAGAGTGGATTTTAGTAAACTAAGACAGGATCTGGCCAAGGTAGATTGGGAACAGCTACTTGTGGGGAAATCTAGAGGAGCAGTGGGGGGGGCGTACAAAAAGGAAATGGGGAGGGTACAGGGTCAACATGCATGTCCCTCCAGGGTGATAGGAAGGAGTAACAAGCCCAGAGAATCATGGATGACCAGAGATAGTCAGGTTACAATGAGAAGGAAAAGAGAGGCTTTTAGCAGGTACAAGGGAAGCAAATCAGCAGAGGCATTAATGGAGTACAGAAAGTGCAGGGTGGAACTTAAAAAGAAATTAGGAGAGCAAAGAGGGGATATGAGAAAACTCTGGCTGGTAAAAGGAGGGAAAATCCCAAGATATTCTATAAGTATATCAATGGGAAGAGGATAACCAGGGAAAGAGTAGGGCCCATAAGGGACAAAGGGGTTAATCTATGGGTGGAGCCAGAGGACATCGTTCGAGTGGTGAATGAATACTTCACATCGTTCTTCACCCAAGAGAATGAGGATGGAGGTATCGAACTCGGGGAGAGAGACTGCGAGGTTATTAAGCAAATTGATATAGGGAGTGACAAGGTATTGGAGGTGTTGGCAGGCTTAAAAGTGCACAAATCTGCAGATCCAGATGATTTGTGTCCCAGACAGCTGAGGAAGGCAAGGGAGGAGATCGCAGGGGCTCTGACCCAAATTTTTAATTCGTCTCTGGCCACGGGGGAGGTGCCAGAGGACTGGAGAACAGCTAATGTGGTTCCGCTATTTAAGAAGGGTTTTAGAGATAAGCCAGGGAACTATAGGCCAGTGAGTCTCATGTCAGTGGTAGGGAAACAATTGGAGAAAATTCTGATGGAGAGAATCTATCTCCACTTGGAGAGGCAAGGTTTGATCAGGGATAGTCAGCATGGCTTTGTCAGAGGGAGGTCATGCCTAACAAATCTGATTGAATTTTTTGAGGAGGTGACCAGGTGTGTAGATGAGGGTAGTGCAGTTAATATAGTTTATATGGATTTCAGCAAAATCCATATAAACTTTGACAAGGTCCCACATGGGAGACTTATAAAGAAGGCAAATGCACATGGGATACAGGGTAATTTGATAAGGTGGATTCAAAATTGGCTTAGTTGTAGGAGACAGAGGATGACGACAGAAGGATGCTTTAGCGACTGGAAGCCAGTGTCCAGTGGCGTACCACAGGGATCTGTGCTGGGTCCCCTATTATTTGTCATTTATATAAACAACATAGATGACTATGTGGGGGGTAGGATTAGTACATTTGCGGATGACACAAAGATTGGCTGGGTGGTTAACAGTGAGGTTGAGTGTCTTGGGCTACAGGAAGATATAGACAGGATGGTCAAATGGGCAGATAAGTGGCAGATGGAATTTAACCCTGAAAAGTGTGAGGTGATACACTTTGGAAGGAGTAATTTGACAAGGAAGTATTCAATAAACGGCATGGCACTAGGAAGTTCTGAGGAACAAAGGGACCTTGGCGTGTGTGTCCATAGATCTCCGAAGGCGGAGGGGCATGTTTGTGGGGTGGTGAAAAAGGCATATGGGACACTTGCCTTTATCAATCGAGGCATAGATTACAAAAGTAGGGAGATCATGTTGGAGTGGTATAGAACCTTGGTGAGGCCACAGCTGGAGTACTATGTGCAGTTCTGGTCACCACGTTATAGGAAGGATGTGATTGCACTGGAGGCGGTGCAGAGAGATTCACCAGGATGTTGTCTGAGATGAAACATTTAAGTTATGAGGGGCATGGACAGGGTGGATAGGGAGGGACAGGGTGGATAGGGAGCATCTGTTCCCCTTAGTTGAAGGGTCAGTCACGAGGGGACATAATTTCAAGGTGAGGGGCAGGAGGTTTAGGGGGGATGTGAGGAAAAGCTTTTTTACCCAGAGGGTGGTGACGATCTGGAATGCACTGCCTGGGAGGGTGGTGGAGGCGGGTTGCCTCACATCCTTTAAAAAGTCCCTGGATGAGCACTTGGCATGTCATAACATTCAAGGCTATGGGCCAAGTGCTGGTAAATGGGATTAGGTAGGTGGGTAGGTCAGGTGTTTCTCACATGTCGGCGCAGACTCGATGAGCCGAAGGGCCTCTTCTGCACTGTGATTCTGTGAATTGTAACTTAGTTTCGAGGGTTCAGAAACAGACGCAATGTACAAATGTACTGACTCATCAAGACGGATTCCACCAGGTTGGTAATTCAAATTTAGAAATTGATGCTAAAGAAACAGCTACATGTTCTCAATATGCATAAAATACTTACCCCAGGGGCAACAGAGTAGGTGCCCTCTGGAGGGAAGACACATGGAGCTACAGTATTCACAGGACTGCTGGGAGGTGGGGTCACTATTAAACCAGTAGTGCTAATGTGGACCTGTTAATAGAGAGAGAGTTTAATGTCACACCCAAAGTACTTCATTGTATCATCAGCAAATCATATCTCAAAACCTGAATAAGTTCAGCATAATATAGAAAGCAATGTTCAAGTAGCAGACCCATTTGAATCAACAATATTTGGGATCATGTTAATCATAAAAAATATCACCAAAAATTTACATTTTCATGGAGACATCTGAACACTTAACAAACAAAGGTTGTCATTCCAACATCATCTGAAAGAAAAAGCAGCAGAAGGAGAGCAAAACCATGTTGACAAAGTTCAAAGGAAGGCCTTGACAGGGTGGACATAGTTTGAGGGAGGGTTTTAGCAATGTCACACTGATGGCGGGGTGGAGAGCATGATGGACAAGCAGTGATTTTCTGTTGAACAAGAGGAGAGTGCACACAAGCTGGATAACACGCTTGAGAAGCACAAAAGCATTTGGAGACATGGATACCAATTCACTGGAATGCAAAGCCAGCAGAGATAAGCAACAATGAATGAGATTTGCAGTTTCAGAATAAAATGCAAATCAATACTTGTGTTCATTATTATACAACTCCACATGCTCGTGGGTGATCCAGTAATTTCTTCCATCGCTTGGTTAGGTGGAATACTGAACAATGGACCTCACAAACCATCAATATCATTCTCTCCTTTCAAGCACAATGTGCTTTACTGGTAAGGATTCCAAATTAAGTATGCAATGTTTTAACTTGAAATCAGTAGATCTCACCTGAGTGCAGATGATCTCAACATTAATCCTTGCCAGAACTCAAGCTTGTGGCTAAAGTTGCAATCCTAGAATTAAGTGGGCTTCATATTTACACTTAACGGAAGGTTATTACAGTTGCTGGAACTTTGAAAACAGAGATACCTTAACTGATCCAAACATTTCTTTTCTTTGAATCTACATTTTTTAACCACCAGGTAAGCTAGAATTGATATACAGACCACCGGGAGAATAAAGTGGAAATTACAGAGCATCATTTCAGCCTAATATGACAAAATTTTGGGTGACAATGCTCCCTTTCTTCCACACCCAAGTTATTCCAATTTTTGTGAGGCTGTAGCGTTGCAAAGTCCAAATGTACCAAGTTTATGATAAATGAAGGGAAAGCTACAATTCAGACTTTTCTCTGTCCTTGTAACCAAAGATCAACATTTGGAGTGAAAGGAATTGGCACAAACTTTTCCACATTCAAGAACTCAAAAACCACAGTTTCTAAAGGCTGGAAACTTGGGAGAATCCAATGGTGATGCAAATCAAACCGGCGAATCCAAAAGTGCATATTGAAATGTGACAATTCACTTTGTTGATTATAAAACCAGCAATTTCTCTTCATGAAACCTGGTGCATATGTGTGCTGAAACCCTGAATTTTAGAGAACTTTATCTTAACCTTTTACTTAAATTTTACCATATGTAGGCTGGATTACCTCTACTCAAGTGCCTGTTGTATACCTATTATGGTAATGCTATGCCTATATTAAATTAAATGGGAAATATCAATAAGTTCCTTATTAAAGCTTCTTCGGGAGACCAAAGCTAGAGGACACTGGTCATGACCAGTACCATCTAAAAGGACAAGGGCAGCAGATAGATGGGAATGCTACCACCTGGAAGATCCCCCCAAAGTCACTCACCATCCTGTCTTGGAAATATATTGCCGTTCCTTCACTGTTGCTGGGTCAAAATCTTGGAACTCCCTCCCTAACAGCACTGTGGGTGTACCTACACCACATGGACTGCAGCAGTTTAAGAAGGCAGCTCACCATCACTTTCTCAAGGGCAACTAGGGATGGGCAATAAATGCTGGCCCCACCAGCAAGGATCAGATGGACTTTGACCCAGTTTCTATGTTGTACATTTTATGCAATTCTATTTAAAACATCTGAAAATTATCAGGGGAAGTAGATATTTCTTTGATATCATAATTATTAAACCTCAGGGCCTAGAAGCATTTCTGTATTGACTAACAATCATTAAGGCGGTGAATCAACAAAACTTGCATTATATAGTCCTTTTAACATTGGAAAACATTCCATGGCATTTCACAGGTGTAATTAAACAAAGTTTGACACCAAGCCACATAAGGAGATATTAAGGCTGGCGACCAGAAGCTTAATCAAATAGGTGGGTTTTAAGGGGCGTCTTAAAGGAGAGGGTAGAAAATGAGAGGATTAGGAAGGGAATTCCAGAGCACAGGGCCTGTAGCTGAAAACATAGCCACCAATGGAGGCGCAAAAGAACATCTGGGGAAAAATTTTCTCCCTCGTCGGGGGAGGAAGTGCAGGAGCAGGCGTGAACAGGCGCGTCTCCGATCGGCGCCCCTGATTGGGGGCACGCCGCCATTTTACATGGGCGGGCCAATTAAGGCCCGCCCAGCGTGACGTCCGCCAAGAAGCGCTATGCTCGCCGACCTAAAGATCCTGCCCCTAGGTTTGGCTTGGTGTACTCTTATCAACCATCTCTGAGGTACAGTGGCCATTTCAACATTTGAACCTGCTGTTCAGCATTCACTAAACATCTATCTAGAATCAGCCTCAAATGTGCGACTGTAAGATTACATAAGCCAGCAGAAAAACAAACCATGCTCATTACACATTATCAGGGTTCCTGTTTTCATTGCTATGAACATAAGAGTTGCTCTTTTTTTCCCAATTCGTTCATGGGGTGCGAACATCCCTGGGAAGGTCAGCATTTATTGCCCATTCTTAATTGGCTTTGAGAAGGTATTGGTGAACTGCCTTCTTGAACCTCTGCAGTCCATATGATCTAGGTACACCCACAGTGCTGTTAGGGAGGGAGTTTCAGGATTTTGATCCAGTGACAATGAAGGGATGGCAATATATTTCCAAGCCAGGATGGTGAGTGGCTTGGAGGGGAACTTGCAGGTGTTGGTGTTCCCATGCATCTGCTGCCCTTGTTCTTTAGTTGGTAGAGGTCAGGTTTGGGAGGTGCTATCGAAGGACGCTTTTTGAGTTGCGGCAGTACAACTTGTAGATTGTACACACTGCTGCCACTGTGCAGCAACAGTGGAGGGAGAGAATTTTTGAGGGATGAATGGGTTGCTGATCAAATGGCTGCTTTGCCTGAAAGTTGTTGAACTTCTTGAGTATTATTGGGGCTGCATTCACCCAGACCAAGTGGTGACTATTCCATCACACTCCTGACTTGTGCCATGTAGATGGCGAACAGACTTTGGGGAGTGAGGAAGTGGGTTACTCACCACAGAATTCCCAGCGTCTGATCTGCTCTTGTAGCATATTTACATGGCTGGTCCAGTTCAGTTTCTGGTCAATGGTAACCCCCCAGGATGTTGATGGTGGCGGATTCAGCGATGGTAATGTCATTGGAAGCCATGGGGAGATGGTTACAATCTCTCTTGCTGAAGGTGGTATTTGCCAGGCACTCGTGTAGCACGAATGTTACTTGCCACTTACCAGCCCAAGCCTGAATGTTGTCCAGGTCTTGCTGCATGTGGGCACAGATTTCTTCAGCACCTGAGGAATTGCAAATGGCATTGAACATTGTGCAATTATCAGCAAACAGCCCCTCTTCTGACCTTATAATGGAGGGAAGGTCATTGATGAAGTAGCTGAAGATGGTCGCGCCTAGGACACTACCCTGAAGAACTCCTGCAGCGATGTCCCGGGGCTGAGATGATTGACCTCCGACAACTACCACCAACTTCTTTTGTGCTAGGTATGACACCAACCAGTGGAGTGTTTTCCCCCCTCGAATCCCATTGACTTCAATTTTGCTAGGGTTTCTTGATGCCACGTTCGGTCAAATGCCGCCTTGAAGTCAAGAGCAGTCATTCTCACCTCAACCCTGGAATTCAGCTCTTGTCAATGTTTGGATCAAGGCTACAATGAGGTTTGGAGCCGAGCGGCCCTGGCGGAACCTAAACTGAGCATCAGTGACTAGGTTATTGCTCAGTAACTGCCTCTCTAATGATACAGAGTCTGATGGGGCAATAATTGGCTAGATTAAATTTGAACTGCTTCTTCTGAACAAGACATACCTGGGCTATTTTCCACATTGTCCGGTAGATGCCAATGCCATAGCTGTACTGAAACAGCTTTTCAAGAACCAGTTTCATTCTAATTTGTTCGTTCAAGCTACCTTTTATTCTTTGCATATCTAATTAAAGGTTACCCCTGAAGAAAGCTTTCATCACAGGCTATTCTGCACCTGCAGCTCCCTTCGTCGAAGATTATTTGTAGTCTACTTATTAATATATCCTAAAGACTTATAATAGGTTCCACAAAATCATTTTAATATTCTTGGAAAGATCAAAAGATAAGACTTGGGAGAGGAAGACCATACTTAGATGTTCCATCCAGAAAGCCTGCAGTTCTCTCACCACAACACTCAGCTACTTCTTAGAAAAGTTTCTCTTCACTAGTCGCCCAAGAGGATCAATCTGTGTGCTGGCATTCATCCTAATTTTGACTTTCAGCAATGTGAATCTGTGCCCCTGGCCTACCGGTTTGAAGTGTGGTGCAGTTAGAGATTTATCTTTTCTATATGATTTACAATTTTAAAAAAACCTCAACAAAAGTCACTTCAAAGTCACCAACTTCCAAGTCTGAAAAGCCCCAGTTCCTTTGGGATTTCAGCATTACTCCATCGTCTTATGCTTGAGATCTGTTTCATGGTTCTTCTCTGCACTGCCTTCTAGGCTTGAATATCCCCCCTGTGTTTTGGTGAGCAAAGATAGACTATACTCTAGGGGTGATAAAAGCAAAATACTGAGGATGCTGGAAATCTGAAACAAAAACAAAAATAGCTGGAAAAACTCAACAGGTCTGACAGCATCTGTGGAGAGGAATACAGAGTTAACGTTTCGAGTCCGTATGACTCGTCATCAGAACTCATTCTGATGAAGAGTCACACGGACTCAAAACGTTAACCCTGTCTGCCTCTCCACAGATGCTGTCAGACCTGCTGAGTTTTTCCAGCTATTTTTGTTTTTGTATACTCTAGGGGCGTTCTGATTGAAGGATTGTGCAGCTTAAGCTTGAATTTCTAATATTGTCCTCTGCTCGTCTGGTTCTTTGGCTCATCATTCCATTTACTTTTTCAATTGCTGTTCCACAGTTAACACAGAGAGATCCTCATCATAGAAATGCATAAAACAGTTAAAACACAAAAATAGGCCATTCAGCCCAACTAATCATGTCGGCATTTACCCTCTGTACATAAGAGCAAACGGTTCCATCCGCCTCGATGAACAAGGGCAGCAGATGCATGGGAACACCATCACCTGAAAGTTCCCTTCCAAGTCACTCACCATGCTGACTTGGAACTACATCGCCGTTCCTTCACTGTCGCTGGGTCAAAATCCTGGAACTCCCTCCTTAACAGCACTGTGGATGCACCAACACCACATAGGCTGCAGCGGTTCAAGAAGGCAGCTCACCACCACCTTCTCTAGGGCAACTAGAGATTGGCAATAACACTGACATCCCAGAACAATTTTTCAAAAATCAAAATAAACGACTTGGATTCCATATCTTTTATGCCCCTTTTCTTCATCCGTCTACCCAATCTAATCTTGAATGTTGATATCGTTTCTGCCTCAATCACTAACCCTGGAAGTGAATTTTATAGCTTTACAACTAGTTAGTGTAAAGAAATTTCTCACGCCAGATTGTTGTAAAAACTCAAGTGATTCACTAGTGCTTTTTTAATTCTTTGTGAGATGTGGGCGTCGCTGGCTATGCCAGCATTTTTTATTGCCCATCCACAGGAAATCCTGATATCCTTACCGATAGCAAGCCATTCAGTTCTATAAAAAACACTATATGCAAGCAGTTCACCACCATCTGCTCAGGGTAATGAAGGATGAGCGATAAATGCTAACATCGCCAGTGATGCCTGTCCTGAGAATGAATAAGCAAAAATCTCTTGCATTTAATCTTGTACCAATGGCCTTATCGCAGCACCCAATTGTCTCTTAAACTGCTCCATGTTGAATACGGTCAAGTATCTAAGTTATTGAACATTAAAAATAGAGAAAAGTTTTGTTTGGCGCCCTGGAAAAGTTAATGAGCATAAGCTAATGAGAGAGAGAGAAACAGAAAGACTGTTCCTGACAATTCAAAGCCACTCCAAAGCGTCTTCTGAGAAAAGTGCAAAGTCCATGATCCTACTTGGCCTTCTCCCAAGGCCCCATCGGCAGAGATGTCTAGTTAACTCAGTTCGCTTCAAGTGATATTAAAGAGCAATTGACTATACAAAGCCTCCAACAATATCCCAACTGCAGTGCTCCCTTAGTCAAGCTGCCCAGTGCAGCTATGACACTGGCAGCTGATAAACAATGTGGAAGAACTGACTAGTTTCCCTATGGGCGAGAAGCAGAATAATGTAAACAAGCCAATCATGGCTTCCTCAGCCTTTCTCAATCATCACTAATAAAATGCAATGAGTCAACAACAGCACCATCAAGCAACACCCGTACATCAATGTTAATTTGGAGTTCCGCCAGAACCACAAGCTGCAGATCTCAACACAGCCTAGGTTTGGATGCAAATATAAAAGCTGAATGCACACCTGAGTGGTAGCTATACAAACAACAGAGCAACATCCCACATGCAACAAGGAGAGCCAGCAAAATAGAGGACATTGGGCAGTCGAAAGAGATCCCGCTGGAGTCTAAACTGACACCAAGGAAGATGGCTGTGACTGACAAAGAGGCCAAGCTTCGCAGCCACAGGCACAGACGCGTAGTTCTCAAGGAAGTGTCTTCAGCTCAAACATCTTCAACTTCTTTATCAATGACTTCCCCTCTTTATAAAAGGTCAGAAAGCAGGGCTGCTCGCTGATGACCAGTGTGCAGCTCTTTTCACAGCTCCTTCAATAATGAAGCAGCCAGAGCTGAGCTAACTCTTCAGTTTCAGAGCATATAAATACATGCCTCTCAGTGTGACTTAGTGCTGGAATGCAACTTTGAACAAGAGTGCTGGTAGTTGGATGAGTGAGGGAATCTTAATCTCTTTCTAAAAATCTAATTTTGTTTGTATTTAACATCGTTATGAAATTTACTGTTTAAATTCTAAATTTCATCCAGGCTTAAGCAGGGATATGCATGCTCTCCACTGGAGTGCAGCTGAAGTTAGTTAATTAAAGAAACTAACTTAAACTGGTTTTTCAGTATCTGGGGCTGAGCTAACTCTTTAGTTTCAGAGCATATAAATACAAGTCTCTCGGTACACCTCAGCACTAAGTGTGACTTTGAACAAGAGTGTGGGGAGTTGGATGAGTGAGGAAGTTAGGTGAAGGAGATGCTCCTTTGCTTTTTCTAACTTTCTCACCCTGTAGGAATTGGTTCTTACTCAGCTACAGAGGAAGAAACTAGCTGTTTGGTGAGTGGTTAAAGTCTATTCTATTCCTAAGGTTTAAAACAATATACAAGCTGGTGGTAAGGTTAATAAAATATATAAAGAACAAAAATAATTAGCTAAATAAAATAATTAAGTAGTTAATTAAAACACATTAAGGATGGCAGGACAGATGCTATATCATGGCTGCAGCATGTGGGACTCCTGGTTGCCACTGTGAATAAGGAAGTGAACATAAAAGTAAGGGTGTTATACATCAGTTTTATAGGGCATTGGTGAGACCACATCTCGAATACTGTGTGCAGTTTTGGTGTCCTTATTTAAGGAAGGATATAAATGCACTGGAGGTGGTTCAGAGGAGGTGTACTACATTGACACCTGGAATGAGTGAGTTGTCTTATGAGGAAAGGGCCTGTTTCCACTGGAGTTTAGGAGAGTGAGGGGTGACTTGATTGAAGTATACAAGATCCTGAATGGTATATAATTCCTCTTGTAGGTGAATCCAGAACTAGGAGGCACTGTTTTAAAGTTAGGAGTTGCCCTTTTAGAAGAGAGGTGAGGAGAATTTTTTTTCTCTTGGAGGGTTGTGCGAATTTGGAACTCTGCCTCAGAAGGCGGTGGAGGTGGGGTCATTAAATATTTTTAAGACAGAGATAGATAGAATCTTGTTAGGCAAGGGAATCAAAGGTTATTGGGGGTAAATGGGGATGTGGAATTTAAAACACAAACAGATCAGCCATGATCTTATTGAATGGCAGAGCAAGTTTGAGGGGCTGAATGGCCTACTTCTGCTGCTATTTCGTACATTCATATATATGTCTGAAGCGAGTGTTTGCAGTTCAAGGAGCATTAACTCAGAGAATGAGCTGGAGGCTGATCTGCAGATCCTGCAATGCATCAGGGTGAGGGAAAGTTACCTGGACATTTTGTACCAAGTGTCGGTCACACCCTTTAGGATAGGATCTTCTGATTTGGTCAGTGGTCAGGGACAGGAGGGTGTGACTGCGAGCGTGGCAGATAAGGGGACACAGAGGAGAGAGGTGCAGGAGTATAAGCCTTTGCAATTGTCCGACAGGTTTGAGGTTCTTTCAGCTTGTTTCGATGAGAGTGGATGAGCTGACTGGCCATGGCATCATGGTGCAGGAAGCCATTCAAGTGGAAGGAGCAAAAAGGAATGTAATGGTAGTAGGGACAGTATAATGAGGGGAATTGACAATATTCTCTGCAGCAAAGAGCAAGATTCCAGACGCCTGTGTTGCCTTCCTGGTGCCAGGGTTCGAGACATTTGCTCAGGACTGGAGAGGAACTTGCAGTAAGAGGGGGGAGGATCCAATCATCATGGTCCATGAAGGTATCAACGACACAGGTAGAACTAGGAAAGAGGTTCTGCATAGCCAGTATGAGGAGTTAGGCACTAAATTAAAAAGCAGAACCCCTAAAGTAATAATTTCTGGATTATTACCTGAGTCACGTGCAAACTGGCATAAGGTAAATAAAATTAGAGAAGTGAATGTATGGCTCAGTCTGGTATGGGAGAAGTGGGTTCCAGTTCCTGGACACTGGCACCAGTACTGGAGAAAGTAGGGGCCGTACTGTTGGGACGGTCTACACCCGAACCATGCTGGGGCTAGTGTTCTAGCGAGCCACATAACTAGGGAGATAGAGAGGGCTTTAAACTAAACACAAGGGGCAAGGGATCAAATTTGGGAAGAAGTGTTAAATCAAAGAATAGAGACAAGGCAAGAGAGAAAGGTATTAATGTGGGAAATGATAAACAGACCATGATAGGAAGGGACTGAGAATACAAATCTAAGAATAAATCAGCAGATAATGCTAGAGTTAACAAAAATAATAAAAGAACAAAGCAAGAGGCTCTGTATCTAAACGCACATAGCATTCAAAACAAAATAGGTGTACTGAAAGCACAAATAGAAATAAATAAGTACAATCCGATAGCCAATACAGAGACATGACTGCAAGATGACATGGATTGGGACCTACATATTGAAGGGTACATGACATTTAGGAAGGACAGGAAGCAAGGAAAAGGTTGGGGGGGTGGCTCTCTAAATTAAGGATGGTATTAGCACAATAGAGAGGGATCATTTAAGTTCAGGAAACCAGGATGTAGAAGAGGTTTGGGTAGAGATGAAAAGTGATAAAGATACTTGTGAGAGTGGTGTGCAGGCCCCCTAACAGTAACAATACGATAGGACAGGGCATAAAGGAGGAAATAATGGGAATTCGTCAGAAAGGTATGGTGATAATCGTGGTGGATTTTAATTTACATATAGACTGGAAAAATCAGATGATCAAAGGTAGCCTAGATGAGGAATTCATAGAATGTTTTCAGGATAGTTTCTTAGAGCAGCATGTTCTGATGCCAACCAGAGAACGGGCTATACCAGACCTAGTATTGTGTAATGGGATAGGATTAATTAATGACCTCACAGTGAAGGCACTCCTAGATAACGGTGATTGTGATGTGATTTCAATTTTACATTCAGGTTGAGGGAGAGCTAAGTGGGTCTAAGATGAGTATTTTAAACTTAAATAAGGGCAATTATGAGGGCATGAAAGCAGAGCTAGCTAGCTGGCAAATTAGGTTAAGTGATAGGTCAATAGAGATGCAGTGGCATACATTTAAAGGGATATTTCAGAATACACAGGACACATTCCAATGAGAAAATTCCAAGGGCAGGACCCACCATCTGTGGTTAACTAATAAAGTTGAAGACTGTATCAAACTTAAAGAAAAAGCATGGATGGCAGGTGATAATGTTGGACAGAAAATTTAAAAAACAGCAAAGAATGACTAAAATATTAATAAGGAGGGAAAAATTAGAGTACAAGTAAAAGCTAGTTAGAAATATAAAGACAGGTTGTAAGGGTTTCTATAGATATTTAAAAAGATGAGTTAAAAAAGTGAATATTGGTCCTATAGAAAGTGAGTTTGAGGAACTAATAATGGAAAATAAAGAGATGGCAGAAAAATTGAACAGGTATTTGCATCGGTCCTCACTATAGAGGATATGAGTAACATCCCAGAAGTGGCTGTAAATCAGGAAATGGAAGGGAGTGAGGAACTCAAGAAAGTTACAATCACCAGGAAAGTGGTACTGAACAAACTGTTAGATCGGTGGGCTGACAAGTCCCTGGGTCCTGGTGGACTTCATCCTAAGGTCTTAAAAGAAGCAGCTAATGGGATAACTGATGCATTGGTTTTAATTTTCCAAAATGCACTAGATTCTGGGAAGGTTTCATTGGATTGGAAAATAGCGAATGTAACTCTATTCAAAAAGGAAGAGAGACAGAAAGCAGGAAACTAAGGCCAGTTATCTTAACATCTGTCACAGGGAAAATGTTAGAAGCTATTATTGATGACATTCTAGCAGGGCAGTTAGATAAAATCAAGGTAATCAGGCAGAGTCAACATGGTTTTGTGAAAGGGAAATCGTGTTTAACCAATTTATTGGAGTTCTTTGAAGTAACATGTGCTGTGGATAAAGGGGAACCAGCGGATGTGCTGTACTTTGATTTCCAGAAGGCATTTGATATGGTGACATATCAAAAATATGACATATTGCGGAAAATAAAAGCTCATGATGTAGGGGTTAACATATTGGCATGGATGGAAGGTTGGCCAGATAACAGGAAACAGTAGGCATAAATGGGTAATTTTCTGGTAGGCAAGATGTAACGTGTGGATCAGTGCTGGGGCCTTAACTTATATAAATGATTTGGATGAAGGGACCGAAGGTATGGTTGCTAAATTTGTTGATGATACAAAGATAAGTTATGAAGAGGACCTAAGGAGGCTACAAAGGGTTATAGCTAGTTAAGTGAGTGGGCAAAGATCTGGCAAATAGGAGTATAATGTGGGAAAATGGAAATTTGTCCATTTTGGCAGGACAAATAAGAAAGCATATTATCTAAATGGTGAGAGATTGCAGAGCTCTGAGATGCAGAGGGATCTGGGTGTCCTATTGCAAGAGTCATAAAAGATTAGTATGCAGGTACTACAAGTAATTAGGAAAGCTAGTAGAGTGTTATAATTTATTGCAAGGGGAATTGAATACAAAAGTTGAGGGGTTACGCTTCAGTTATACGGAGCATTGGTGAGACCACATCTGGAGTACTGTGTACATTACTAATCTCCTTATTTAAGAAAGAATGTAAGTGCACTGGAAGCAAGTCAGAAAAGACTTACTAGGCTAATACCTAGAATGAACGGGTTGTCTTATGAGGAAAGGTAGGTCAGGCTAGGCTTGTATCCACTGGAGTTTAGAAGAGTAAGAGGTGACATGATTGAAACATATAAGATCCTGAGGGGTCTTGACAGGGTGGATGTGGAAAGGATGCTTCCTCTTGTGGGAGAATCTAGAACGAAGGATCACTATTTTAAAATAATGAGTTGTCCATTTAAGACAGAGATGAGAATTTTTCTTCTGTCAGAGGACTGAGAGTCTTTGGAATTCTCTTCCTCAAAAGGCAGTGGAAACAGAGTCTTCAACATTTTTGAGGCAGAGCTTGATAGATTTTTGATAGGCAAGGGAGTGAAAGGTTATCAGGGATAGGTGGGAATGTGGAGTTGAGGTTACAACCAGATCAGCCACGATCTTACTAAATGGCAGAGTAGGCACGAGGGGCCAATTGGCCTACTCCTGTTTCTAATTCATATGTTTGTGTGTAAGTGAATATTCAATTCCCTTTTGAAAGTAATATTTCTTACATTTAAGGTCACAACAGAGCCCTTCAGAACAAATGAGTAGCCAGAACTACCAGGCCAGTTACCTGAGAAGGAGCGCTGCAGGAGAGTCCACCCAATTCACTGATGCGAGCTGCGGCTGTTGGGTTACTGGAGCTTATCAGGACAGGAGGGCTGATCTCCATAGAGTGTCGGTTTTGAGATGACTGAGACGCTTTGTTGGACATGGTTAGCGAGGTGAACGAGTGGCGCTTTTTGGTGTTCTTTTTCGTGACGTCTCCAGGTTTCTGGGCAGAATTGTTGTGCGCAGCCCCTGAGGTATTGCTGCTTCCTTCGCCTGAATCACCACTTCCAGAAGTGGAGGTTGGAGGTTTATCCATCTGTATTAGCTGTTTGGCTGTTGAGTTAAACTGGAAATATATGAAAAAAAATCCTCAAACCACAGAAATGATTGCTATCTGTGCTAAACCAATACTTATCCAAATGGCTAGTATTCAGTGCTGCTGCATCAGTAGACTCAAATTTCAATTTTGAATGCAGTCCAAATTAAATCTTGAAACATTATCTTTGCTGTTTACATTTATTTCATCACTAAAAACATCACTCTGAACAAACTGGAGGTTGGTGCTATTAGCATGTTTGCAGCTTTGCACAGCATGATGATTATAGAATTTGATTAGCACTATTCAGTGTTCTAAAACCAAATTAACAGTAAGGACTGTGAAATAATATGCAGAATGAGTTTACTGGCTGGAGCATAAATTAGCAGTGGGAAATACATAATTAGTCGCTTGGTAGTACAGAACTTGAGTATTGCTGAAAAAAGAGACTTGGTGTCAAAGCCTTTGGTCTTGCACTCATCAGGACAGGTGCAAGAATGCCAAACTTCAAAGGGAGCAACAATTTATACTACACAAGAAAAGGGTGCTGATTGGGACTCTGATTGGTCAAGGTGCTGCCATGGAGAATGCACCTGGGAACCATTGTCCCGCACTCTTTTGTTTCATTCAAAAAAGGCACATTGCCTGGACATGTTCCTTTTGCCTGCAGAGGACAGGTCCCTGGTAGAGTTAAGGCCAAAATCAAATCAGCCATGATCATATCAAATCTGGAGGAGATGGTGGCATTGTGGTAACGTCACTGGGCTAGTGATCCAAAGGCCCTGGGTCACCTCTTCAAATCCCACCACGGCAGCTGGTGGAATCTGAGTTCAATTAATAAATTCAACTGATAAATAAAAATATATGAAATTGAAAGCTAGCCTCAGTAATGGCACAATTAAACTATCAATTATTGTAAAAACCCACCTGGTTCACTAATGTCCTTTAGGGAAGGAAATCTGCTATCCTTGCCTGGTCTGGCCTACATGTGACTCCAGATCCAGAGCAATGTGGTTGACTCTTAACTGCCCTCTGAAATGGCCACTTAGTGCAAGGGCAATTAGGGATGGGCAACAAATGCTGGCCTTGTCAGCGAGGCCCAGAGCCCATGAAAGAATGATGGAGCAGGCTTGATGGGCCAAATGGCCTCCTTCTACACCTTTTTCTCATGACCTTATGATATAAGCTCCCACAAACAACAATGTGATAATGACCAGATTTTTTTTTATGTGATGCTGGTCAAGACACCAGAGAAAAGTCCACGTCTCACATTAAAATAGTACCATGGATCTTTTCTGATCACCTGAGAGAGCAGACGTGACCTTGGTTTAATTTCTTATTCAGAAGACTGTACCGGGGGCAGTGCAGCCCTTCTTCAGTGTCACCATGGAGCATTACCAGCTTTTGTGCTAAAGTCTCTGGAATGAGACACGAACCTATAACTTTCTGACTCAGAGGCAAGAGCACTACCATAAGCCAAGGCTGACTGTTGAAAAACAACACCTCCAACAATAAAACATTCAAGTGCTCAAATTCATAATAGGACTTGAATTGTGACTCAGAGATGAGAGTGATACTCACAATAGCAATTAAAGGAGGTTTTTGAAGGCATAGCAGCAAAAATAAGTGATTTGTAATGAGAGCTACAGAGGACCGTAGCTCAAAGATCAAAGGTGAATCATTACATAAACATATGGACAACAGGAATCGTTGCCCAATTCAATTGTCAAAAGCCCACGATGCTAAATAATTCACATTTGGAGGTGCATTTGGTTATATATAGAAATATATAAAACAATGTTTTAATGACCTAAAAGAGAGAGGTTATTAAGCACTGTACAATAGTGAATAAAATTGAATTTAATAAACACTGCCTGCCCTACTTCTACTGTTGTCGTGATGGTGGTCCAGACACACAGGAATAATATGAATAAAATCATACACCAATATCTTAACAGCACAAAAAACATGACCACAAGCTCAACTCAACTGTCCCACATGAACTGTATTAACCCCTGACTGGACATTTCCATCTTCTGTTGTAATAACACGATTGCATTGATTGCAAATACACTGTAACCTCTCCAATCCAGAATGCTTGGGACCAAGCCATTTGTGGAATTTGGATTTCTGGATTATAGAATGACGTTAGAATGCCTAACAATTGTGAGAACCAGAAAACACCATAGACATAAATATTTACTTGAAACATAAAACGGTGATTAAAACATTATAAAGCAATAATAAAAATGTTTTCTTATCCAAATACTGTATCTTCCATGTTTCTGCTCCCAAAGTACTGTATTCAAATGATGCAGATGATGTTAAGGGAACAGATGATTCTACTCAAAATATTTCTGGACAACTGGTATTTTCGACATTAGATTTCTGCACTGGAGAAGTTACAATGTAGTTGTAAAACTGTTCTCCACTGTACTGTATAACATATACAAGACTTCCCTGCAATATATATTCTACATAGCAACACTAAGTGGTACTTTCACTAGGAAACTTGGGTGAACCGCATATCACAAGTGTGTCAGTGACCTTTCCAAATCCACCATCCTTTACAATAAAAAACTTATTGAAAATACAGTGTTAACAGAACATTTGCACATATACAAAAGCAAAATACTGCAGATGCCGCAACTCTGAAATAAAAACAGAAAATGCTGAAAATATTCAGGTCAGGCAGCATCTGTGGAGAGAAACAGAGTTAACGTTTCAGGTCGATGACCTTTCATCAGATAGATACGTATACATCCCACCTACTGAAAGTAATTACTTACCTCAACGTACGAAATTGGGAATATTCCTATCTTGTCTCCCAACATTCCTTCAGCCCAGTTTTCATCCACTCGCCGTATCACTATCAAGATATCATCCTGAAGTGAAATATAAACGAGTTACCTGAGAAACCAATTATCCTATTTAACAAAGTAAACAAAGTCTATCTCAGTAGAGAGAGCTAGGGTTTGGCAGCTGTACGTCCAATAATTAACTGCATTTTGGTAAGTGGAAGGTGATTTTGGTTACAGACCAATTGCTGATTTTAATGAATCCTCATGTGAAATGGGATGTGTCATCACTCTGAGAGGTTTATAATAAAACAAAACCAGAAGAGTTGGCACTGATCTGACATTACAAAATCCTTTCCTGATCCGTATTATAGCACAGGCAAGTCTGCATTACTGAAACAACCCTTAGATTTTACAGTTTGGTGCAAATAGTACAAAGAACACAAAGTTTCTCACAAAATGCACAGGGCAGGAATCTGGTATTTTATGACTACCAAAGGAAAACCACTCCTCAAACATTTTGAAAGTTGCATTGTGATAGATCGTGGAATAGCTTAGGCAAGGAGTGATACCATTTAAACAGTCCCAAAATTAAGCTAAGTAGAAAAAGTGCACCACCATCTTCTCAGGGGCAGTTATGGATGGGCAATAAATGCCAGCCTTGCCAGTAACACTTGCACTCCATGAATGAATAAAAAGGGAAGCCCTCACCTTTGAAAACGGCAAGCAGTCTTTATCCGCTTCCTTATCTTTCACTTCAAAGTCATAAAGTGCTTTGCACTGTGGCGGAGGCTGAGGTAAAGGTTTAATAATCTGAACAAAGTTGGTGGGGAAAAAACCATGGACACCATTGACTTCCCCTTGGTACCAATTTTCATCCACTTGTCGTCGCAGGATAATGATGTCACCCTTGTTGAACTTGAGATCACTGGGATCTTTTCCTTCATAGTTATACAATGCTTTGGCACATGGTAATTGAGGTATACCCTGCAACACAATACAAGTACAATTTTATCAAATTTAATTCCCCATCACCATAAATTATGTAACAGTTCATACTTAATTCTCACGGAGACAGAAGTACCATTTTGAAGGTGAACCTGCAAATTTTCTCACGTCAAACATCTGTCCTTGGTGATTTTTTTCCCCCTAAATTTGCACCTATCAATGCGAGGGAATGAGACATTATAACAGTGCCTACGATTCAAAAAGTGCTTCATTGGCTGTAAAGCACTTTGGGATTTCCTATGTTTGTGAAAGACATATTCTTTCTTACATCTTGGGTATCCTGTATTGGCATCAGTTACGCCTGTTGGGGCTTTTAATCTGTTCCAACAGCATACCTCAGTCCCAACTTGTGCAAATCTTTCATATTACATCATTCTGAACTTTTCTATTTTTCTATATCAGTCATCTGTCTGTTTTTTTTTTCCTTTATTCTTTCATGGGATATGGATATCTCTGGCAGGGCCAGCATTTGTTAGCCATCTCTAATTGCCCTTGAGTTGAGTGGCTGGCTAGGCCATTTCAGAGGGCAGTTAAGAGTCAACCACATTGCGGGGACCTGGAGTCACATTTAGGCCAGAACAGGTAAGGATGGCAGGTTATTAATTGATTCATTGAATTTAAATTCCACCAGCTGCCATGCTGGGGTTTGAACCCTCGTCACCAGAGCATTAGCCTGGACCTCTAAGTTAGTCCAATGACAATACCACTACACCACCATCTCCCCCTGACCAACAGACTGTTCCATGATGTTGATCAGTACATTTTATAAACTAGGACAAGGCTTCTCAAACTTACCTCACTTGAGATTCTCACACTGAGCTGCCATCTGATTGACTTGGGCTACACTCAAATGCAACTCTCAAGAGAAGCAAAGAGACATAGCCCTAGCTCATTGTATCACTCAGTCCATCACCAATAATAACACTCTCCAAATTCTGAAATCTGGGTCTTCAAACTATGTCCTTCTCGTGAAGCACACTAAAATCTTTGTATGAGATCCAAAATTTACCAGACATTGTACACTATGAAATGAGCGAACTTTACAAGTCTAATATAAAATTCAGTGACAAGTCTGGAAATTGCTGATGTAGGTAGAATCCTGTATTTGTATATCTGTTAGAAATGTTACATTGCATTCCCATAATTTTCATACAGTCCTAGTTGACACTGAAATAAAGAACAGACTACAGCATAGAAGGATCTCTTAATAATGGATAATGAAATAATTCAATGCCTTGCAGCAAACAACCTTCAAACATTGAGTGTATTATTAATTTGAAGTGGATCATGAATAATCTTTTGGCAGGTCGAGGCAATGATGCAATGAGACAGGAAGTAGGGTCAGAACTCTGTGACCTTTGGGACTGGCTTGATTGCTGAATATGGTATTTCAAACACTGCCATCCAATGTGCCCAAGGATAAGATGGGTGGCAGGGAGGTTAGTTAAGTACATGCAGTGACGGATAATCATGGTCGTCTGGGGCACCCCTGATTGCCTCAGGAAGTCTGGAAGAAATTTACAGATTTTCCCCTTGAAACATTAATCATGGACTTCATTTTTAAATCTTAACTTTCCCAGGAGTTTGCATTACTCATAATTCAGTGGGTGGAGATTGAGGCTAACTGCCCAAGGGATAGGGTGAGCATTCATGCGCCTTTTCTTGCCTTCCTCTTTGTATATAGGTCGGGTTGTACAAGGGCAAGTCACTTGATGTGGGAATGTACATTTTGTTATCAGAATCTCTGATAAACATTTCAGTTACCTATTCTTACTTTATATGTGGATGCTAAATTTTGAAGGCTTCCCACATCCACCCTACCCTGCCCCTCCCCTCCAAACTCAGTGAAACATGACAAATACTTCAACCTGGGACACTAGATTAGCTTTAATGCCTTGTAAATAGAGTAAACCACCTTTTCGCAGAGCAGCCATGACAGTTAGGAACATAGGAACTGGAGTTGGCCATTTAGCCCCTCAGTGAGATCACCATGTACGAAAATACCCTTGGCTAACAAAAATCTATCAATCTCAGTTTTAAAACTGACAATTAATCTAGCATCAATTACCACTTGCAGCATAGTTTTGCAAATTTCTACAATGCTTTGTGTTTCCTAACTTCACTCCTGAAAGACCTGGCTTATGCCCTAGTCTGAGACCGCCCCCCACAGCCAGTGGAAATAGTTTCTTTCCAACTGCCCTCAAATCCGCTGTTATCTAAATTCCAGAGAATACAACCCTCGATAATCTCCCTTCGTAGTTTAACCCTAGTTTATCAACTTTTCAAATGCTTGAATTTTTCAAAGAAGTTTGAGCTTTATTGCATCGGATGAAAATGAAAATATACAAAACGTGGATGATAGCAGACATTTAGTTGTGATAACAGTTTATCTTCTGTTTCATTCTACACACCTTCTTTATTGCAACTGACAACTTCTGTTTGGAAACCAATGCTTTCACATTGCTGTATTTCATTTCACGGCCCTCCATCTGAGGCAGCTGAGACATGTGCATGTCAGCATGATTTATAACTGGGAAACACAATGAATTGGTAATGCAAAAAAAAAAATGAATAGCTGGAAGCAAATTGAAATATGCAGCCCAGTTTGATCTGCATAAATCAGAACATCTGAAGCCTGTGTGTTGGTGACGAATGCCTCCCAAATATGAACTGCCAATTGTAACTAGTTGTGCAAAAATACATTGATATTCATGAAACAGAAGATTTCTTTGGATTTTTTTTTTAAATTGCCAATGTCCATAGAAATGGGACATCAACAGCTGCTCAGCAACAGTCACTAAAGTGGACCAAAAAAAGGGAGCTCAAGTCAGAGTGTTCCATTTTAATGGCCATAAATGCAGGTTTGTTTAAGGAGAAACCTTGCCTACAGGTAGCTAAGTGAGGAGAGCAAGCCACTGCCTTTATACTGAAATTGCTTGTGTGCAAAGGGGCTGGGGTGCAGACAGTGAAAAAAAACTCACTTGCAACCAAAAGGTTTTCACAAGCCACAAGTTGATTGGTGAATAAAACCACAAATCTGTTTTATGAGGCTGGGAAATAGAAACAGTGGGGGCAAGATTGGTAATTTAAATATGATAGCAAGGCTGGAAGTCTCTCGTTTACACAACATTTCAAATTTGACTTTGGTTGTCCAGATTTCCGAAGCCTTGGGAATCTGGGCAGCTAAAGAGAGGCAAGGACTGCTGGATCCAGCATATCTGCCTCACCAAGCCCCTGTGATCAAACACCTTCCCTCTCCCCCACCCACCTCCCCACCCCTCAATCCATACAATCTCCCCCCAAAGCCCCACCAGCCTCTGATTCCTCAGACCTCCATATTCCAGCACCCACATCCCCTGTTAAAACTTCTCTCTTACTGTAATGGAGAAGTTTGCAAATTTCTGGGATCTAAATGTTGCATGACTTCTCACATCTCATGTCCATACGAACATCATACATCATGAGTTCTGAGTAAGTGCAGCGCTTATGCCAGGAAAGTGTTAATAGTTCCTGGCAATTGAAATAACAAAATCACTACGTGGCTACCATGGATCATTTAATTACTGGGCCATCATGAGCACCTGCCTTCAATAAAATTTCCCAGGCAAGGTACAAGATAAAAGTATTTTAATTGCCCTGGGCTGGCATGGTATAGTATTCAAAGGAACATAAAGACACAAAAAACCCATTCAGATCACTGAAGTTCATCAATTTAGATGACTGAGAATTGAAAAGTGTCTCTAGTATATGGAACTTTGCTTCATGGTATCCAGTTGTCTTGTGAGGAATACAATTGTTTTTGACGCCATTATCTTGTTGGGTGGATAATTTTTAGCACTTGCTGATGGCCCAGCAACCATATTAACTGTTTAACTTCCACTGACAACCATGCTGGCTAAGCCACAAGCTCTGGAATTCACTCCCTATACTTCTCTTTGTATGTTGAAATGGACAGGTTTAAGTGGCATTGCGCAATATTGAGATCAAGTACTTGTTTTAGCAGTAATAATTTCCATGAAAACAAAGGTGAGAACCCCAGAATGCTACATCTGACCAATTTTAACATATGGAAGGAGTGTTGGCTGATCAGTGAAGCAATGCAGAGAAGAATTGAGGCTGCAACATTATGGTTTTTGAGGTGAATAATGAAGATATTTTGGACAAGTTACACTACCAATAAAGAGGTGCGAGTAAAATCTGAGACCAAAAGACATCTGCTGACCAAGATCAGGAAGAGTCAGTTGGAATTTCTTGCGCACACAATAAGAATTCATGATTTAGAAAGGCTAATGCTGATCGGAAAGGTCGATGGTAAAAGAGATCGAGGTAGATGAAGAACGATCTTTCTAAAGAGCCTCCCAAATTGGATGAATGTACCACCGCCTCCAGAGCAAGATTAACATGGAGGTCCATAGTCACCAACACCCTCTTAGGGCATGGTACCTGAAGAAAGGGAGAGAGAATTTCCATGAAATGCCTTTTGGCAACATTTTTTGCCAGCACCTGAAAACAGCCATAGTCTCATTTTATGGGGGCTATTATACTGATGTCGGAAACCACTAGGAAATACTCTGCAGGAATCCTGCAGTTAAGCACAGTGACAACCTGGCAAACAATATGAGCAGCTGCAGAGCACAAAAAGCTTCATATCACAAAGGGATACTTGGGAAACAGAAAGCTATTTGGGCTGCAGTAATAGAGGTTTTTCCGGAAGTCTTTACAACTAACTAATTGTATGGATGCTTTTTCCTGCTTGTGCTCATTGCATTGCATGGTAAAAGTTATCTGAAGACAGAGAAATGCTAAATTTCAGTGCAGTCTACTGACAGTGGCACACGATATTTTTAGTTCTCCAAAGCTTTCAGCAGCTGTGTCCACTTCATCTCCATAAGCTTTGAATGAGTTCAGCAGCAGTATTATCCAGTGCTTCCCCACATCCCCTCCCCACTCCAAAAAAAAACATTCCTTTTAAGTTTTCTTTTATACTCAAAACGTTGATTTCTGGTGCAAGGGTGCTTGTAATCCTGTCCTTCTATAAATTAGTCATTATTCATGAGGGGCCTAGACAGGGGGTGTGAACAAGACTTCTTTGACTATGGAAGGCACTGCTATCCTGTCCTCATTTTATCCTCAGTCACACATACACCTGGTTTGGCTTAGTTGCCTTTAGGCCAATTTTAGTGTCCTATTGCCACTCAATGGGTTTATCTCATTCATCAGTCAGGGAAACCTTTGCTCTATTTTAATCCTGTATTTATAAGTGGAAATCAGTGCTCATTAAGTCCTGGACATATACAAGATTAAACAAAATGCACAAAAAGACTGATTTCATTTACTACACGAAGTAAAAGCTCATGGTGTAGGGGGCAACATATTATCATGGATAGTGGATTGGATGGCTAACAGGAAGCAGAGAGTAGGGATAAGTGGTCATTTTCGGTTTGGCAAGCTGTAACCAGTGAAGTGCCACAGGGATCAGTGCTCAGGTCTGCAATCTATATCAATAATTTGGATGAAGGGACCAAATGTAGGTTGCTAAATTTGCTGATGACACAAAGATAGGAAGAAAGTAAATTGTGAGGAGAACATAAAGAGTCTACAAAGGCGTTTAAGTGAGTGGGCAAAAAATAATCTGGAAAAATGTGAACTCATCCACTTTGGCAGGAAGAATAGAAAAGTGGTATATTATTTAAATGGAGAAAGAATGTAAAACTCTGCAATAGAGAGGGATCTGGGTGTCTTGGTACATGAATCACAAAAAGTTAGTATGCAGGTCTATCAAATGACTGGAAAGCAAATGAATGTTGTCATTTACTGCAAGAGGAAAGGAATATAAAAGTAGGGAGATTTTGTTACAATTGTATAGGGGATTGGTGAGACCACATCTGGAGTACTGTTTACAGTTTAAATCTACTTACTTGAGAAAAGATTTAATAGCATTGGAAGCAGTTCAGGGAAGGTTCTATTGACTGACTCCTAGGATGAAGGGATTATCCTAAGAGGGAAGGTTGTATAAGTTGGGCCTGCATCTATTGGAGTTTAGAAGAATGCAAGATGATCTTATTGAAACATATGAGGTCCTGCGAGGAATTGACAGGGTGGGTGCTGAGAGGATTTCCCCTTCGTGGGAGAGACTAAAACTAGGGGAAGCAGTTTTTAAAAAAGGGGTATACCACTTAATACGAAGATGAGGAGAATATTTTTCTCTCAGGGGGTTGTTGGTCAGTGGAATTCTCTTCCTCAGAGAGCAGTGGAGGCAGGGTCATTGAATACTATTAAGGCTGAGTTAGATAGATTCTTGATTGACAAGGGTGTCAAAGGGTATAGCAGGCAGGCAGGAAAGTGGAGTTGAGGCCGCAATCAGATCAGCAATGATCTTATCAAATGGTGGAGTAGGCTTGAGAGGCTGAATGGCCTTCTCCAGCTCCTAATTCTTATGTTTGTAGTTGGAGCTATTTTCCTTGGAGAAGAGAAGTTTGAGAGGAGATTTGGTAGAGGTTTTCAAAACCATGAGGGGTTTGCACAGAGCAGACAGGGATAAACTGTTCCTATTGTTGAAAGGATCGAGAATCAGAGGGCACAGATTTAAGGTAATTGGCAAAAGAAGCAATGGCGATATGAGGA
This sequence comes from Cetorhinus maximus, assembly GCF_964194155.1. Taxonomy (NCBI): domain Eukaryota; kingdom Metazoa; phylum Chordata; class Chondrichthyes; order Lamniformes; family Cetorhinidae; genus Cetorhinus; species Cetorhinus maximus. The sequence continues at coordinate 13,847,654 of NC_135880.1, forward strand.
AACACATTTTCATGCAGCAGGTGGTTAGGTTCTTGAATCCACTGCTTGAGAGTGTGGTGGAGGCAAATTGGCTGGGCTTTGGGGAAAACAAAAGGCACGGCAATGCCACTAGGTGAACGGTTCATTAAGAGGGTCAGCAGAGAGATGATGGGCCGAATGGTGGCCTTCTGTGCTGTAACCATTTGATTATTCTATGATAAACTGGAACAGAAGTGAATGAACCAGATAAAAACAGGAAATTACCTCCCATGATCTCTGTTGCCATAGACTACAGTTTATTAGTATTCATCTCTCACTGCAGGTCCACTCCTAATGGTGAGCTTTGTCAATCAGCCATTTTTAATTTTCATTGCTAAATAAAAACATTGCCATGCCTTTAAGTACTGAGCATTGCAGCCTGACAATTATTAGGCTAGCATTAACAGACAGGAAGACATACTTTTAAAAAAAGACTTTATCAAAATCATTAGCACCGATTTAATGACATCCTTTTTTTGATTCATTCACGGAATGTGGGCTTCGATGGCTGGCCCAGTATTTATTGCCCATCCCTAATTGCCCTTGAGAAGGTGGTGGTAAGCTGCCTTCTTGAAACGCTGCAGTACATGTAGTATAGGTACACCCACAATATTGTTAGGGAGTGAGTTCCAGGATTTTGACCCAGCGACAGTGAAGGAACAGCGATATATTTCCAAGTCAGGATGGTGAGTGGCTTGGAGGGGAACTTCCAGGTGGTGGTAGTGTTCCCAACTATTTGCTATCATCATTCCACTTAAATGTTGAGTTATAAGGCTCAAAGTGACAATTAACAATAAAAAAGCAGTGGAATACAAATGGTGGAATCAACTTCTGTTTGATTGGACAGTATGTTGCTGCTTTATTTCCTCTATTGTTTCAGCTGAAATGTACTCATGTTTGATGTACAGTATTGTAAAGTGCAAAGGCTTGTCACAACTTAGAACCCGTAACACTTATCACTACCCCCTTGAAATAAAAGTATCAGTTTTCGTTCCAGTTGCAAAATGTTGGAGTAACTCTTTTTTGCAGTCACCTCAAAACAAAGGAAATTATTTCTAATGCATCTTGAAGCGTGTATTTGACTGACCCCTGTACATAACTTGATGTTTAAAATGGTGCACACTGCAGCAATTTATGAAGGTCAAAGGTTTTTTGGAAAAAATTAAGTGTCACTGCAAATGCTGAAAGTGATTTTAAAATGCAGCTGGGTTTTCCAAATGTGGTTCCTGTGTAATGGATGACAAGTAAAATGTAAAACTGCTGACATGCAGCAAGACTGACAGCCTCCAACTCCCACAAAAAACACTTCTTCACTGTAATTGATCTGGGTAACGTAGAGAATCGAATAGTACAGCCGATTCTTTCAAATGCCAATCCAGCCGTACAATCCATTGTTTCCCCACGGCCCAGCAATTTCTTTTCCCTGTCAAGACCGGGCAGTTTTATACGCAGTCTCACGAAATCCATGCTTGTGACTACAGTCACATCAGCACAGATCTCACGTAATATAGAATTACCCTAAAAACTGCTATGCCTACCAGCATTTGAAAAGAGGGAAGATTGGTTAGCGTCTAGGGCACTCAAAATATTAATCCTCCTGGTTCCCTTTTCAGATGCTAACAGCGTTGTTTGACAGCACCTTCCAAACCCACGACCTCTGCCACTCAGAAGAACAAGGGCACAGGCGCATGCAAGTTTCCTTCCAAGTCATATGCCATCCAATATCCCCGTTCCTTCACTGTTGTTGGGTCGAAATCGAGGAGCTCCCTTCCTAATAGCATTGTGGGTGTACCTACACCACTTGAACTGCAATGCTTCAAGAAGAAGGCTCACCACAACCTTCTCAATGGCAATTAGGGATAAGCAATAATGTTGTCCTTGCTGGCAATGCTCACATCCCATAAGTAATAAAAAAACACTTGCATTTTACCTCTAGTATTATTTTGCTTTTAGGAGCCATTGAATGGCCTGTTGAGCATTTTTCGATAGTTTACCGACAATTGTGGTTTACATTCACATTTGAGGAAAGACAACTTGAGTGAGTTACACAGGCAGCTGTCGGCATCGTTGGAATTATATCCCCCAAAAGAGAATGAGAAAACAATTTACACTTATATAGCGTCTTCCATGACTTCAGGGTGTCCTAAAGCACTTTCTGCCATTGAGCTACTTTTCTGAAGTGTAGCCACTATTGTGAAGTAGGAAACATGGCTGCCAATATATGCAAAGCAAGCTTCCACAAACATTAATGTGGTAATGACCAGATAATCTGTTTCAGTGATGACAGCTGAGGAATAAACATTGGTCAGGAGATGCAGGGTCAAACACCCCTGCTCTTCTTCAAAATGGTGTCAAGGGATCTTTAATGTGCACCTTAGAGGGCAGACGGGGCTTCGGTTTAATGTTTCATCTGAAAGATGGCACCTCGGGCAGTGCAGCACTCCCTCAGTGCTGCACGGAAGTGTAACCTAGATTCTGCGCTCAAGGTTCTGGAATGGTGTTAAAACCCATGACCTTCTGATTCAGAGACAAGTGTTCCTAACTGAGGCATAGCCGACAGAAAGAATACGTTTCTTAACACGTTCGGAAGATGGAGTAACATTTTGACCCTGTATATCCAACCCATGCAAGTAAGAATTACAGTCTAAAAACTTGATAATTATAATTTATAATTAGTACCCTTAAAATTCTAGAATATTTTAAAACAAGGTAAAAATCACACATTAAGTTGTTGCTCATGTGAGAAAACTTTATATATATGCAGTCAATAACATTTTTTTTAAATCCACCTTTCTTTCAAGAAGGTTTCTGTCGAGAATTTTTAATTGCACTTGAGTTGGTGCCATCAAACTGTGGGATCGCCCATTAACAAAGCCATCATGGTGCATAACTGAATGTGACTCTGCAGCAAATTACACACGTCAGCTTTTGATTTTGAGCTGGCAACACTGATGTCACCAGATAGGAGTGTTAAGTCAGAGTAGTGAGTGAAATATAAATACATGGGAGTTGTCTACAGGACTAATATTACTAGTTAAACACTATGTAAAGTAATCTAGCATCAGGTGAAAATTAAAGGACACGCCAAAGCAAATATTGCATCAATGCAATCACTTGACTTGGCACAAAACACAATTCGTGTGCTGACTAAATATTGATGAGTTGAATGCACTGATGCCTAGGTGACAGTGAGTTTATGCAATAATCTTGAAACACTCTAACTTCTATTTGAATGTAACCCAGTTAATTCTCCACTGTTCATACAGTTCCAACAAAAGGAGTTTTAAACTAGTTTTTAAAAACTTATTCTTTCACAGGATGCGGGCATCACCGTCTAGGCCAGCATTTGTTGCCCATCCCTAAATGCCCTCAAAAAGTTTGTGGTGAGCTGCTTTCCTGAACCGCTGCAGTCCATGTGGTGTAGGTACACCAACAGTGCTATTAGAGAGTTCCAGGATTTTGACCCAGATGCAGCACATCTTGTAGATGGTACACACTGCTGCCACTGTGCGTCGGTGGTAGGAGGAATAAATATTTAAAGAGGTGAATGGAGAACCAATCATGTAGGCTGCTTTATCCTTGATGGTGTCAAACATCGAGTGTTGTCAGAGCTGCACTCATCCAAGTAAGTGAAGAGTATTCCATCACACTCCTGACTTCTGCCTTGTAAATGGTGGACAGGCTTTCAGGAATCAGAACTTTAGTTACTCGCCACAGAATTTTCAGCCTCTGACTTGCTCTTTTAGCCAAAGTATTTATATGGCTGGTCAGTTTCTGGTCAATGGTAATCTGAAGGATGTTGAAAGTGGGAGATTCAGCGCTGGTGATGTCATTGAATGCCATGGGGCGATGGTTAAATTCTCTATCTGTTGGAGATGGTCATTGCTTGGTACTTGTGTGGCACGAATGTTACTTGCCACTTACTGCTCAAGTTTAAATGTTGTCCAGGTCTTGCTGTATAAGGATATGGACTGCTTCAGTATCTGAGGAGTCATGAATGGTGCTGAACATTGTGCAATCATCAGCGAACATCCCCACTTCTGACCTTATGATGGAGGGAAGGTCATTGATGAAACAGCTGAAAGTAGTTGGGCTGAGGACTCTACCCTAAGGAAGAGCTGCAGCCATGTCCCACGACAGAAATGACTGACCTTCAACAAGCATCTTCTTTTGTACTAAGTATGAGTCCAACCAGTGGAGCGTTTTCCCCTGATTCCTATTGACTCTAGTTTTGCTCGCATTCCTTGATGCCATGCTCAGTCAAATTCTACTTTGATGTCAAGGGCACCTCACTTCACCTCCTGAGTTCATCTCTTTCATCCATGTTTCGACCAAGACTATAATGAAGTCAGGAGCCAATTGGCCCTGGTGGAACCCAAACTGAGCATCAGTGAACAGGTTATTGCTGAGTTAAGTGCCACTTGATAGCAGTGTTGATGATACCTTCCATCACTTTGCTGATGATCAAGAGTAGACTGACGAGGTGGTAACTGGCTGGGTTGGATATGTCCTGCTCTTTGTGGACAGGACTTACTTGGGCAATTTTTCATGTTGCCGGATAGATGCCAGTGTTGTAGCTATAGCTCATAGAACGACTTCTCTAAAGATGCGGCTAGTTCTGGAACACAAGTATTCACTACCATTGCTGGAATAATGTCAGAGCCCATAGCCTTTGTAGAATTCAGTGCCTTCAGCCATTTCTTGATATCACGTGCAGTGAATCGAATTGACTGAATACTGGCATCTGTGATGCTGAGGAGCTCAGGAGGCCGCCGAGATGTATCATCCATCCAACTTGGCTCCTGGTGAATGCAAGTACACGGCTCAAAATATTGCAAATAATTCAAGCCAAACGAGCATTCTCACTCGTGAGCAGCTGGTGTGAGCAAACATATGCTTGCACAGTCGGGAACATTGATCTCACATGGCAGGCAAGGCACATTTGCGTCCAGAGCATTGGAGTTCTGCTCTACATCCAGACTCATGCTGTACCTTACTGGAAAAACACTGCATTTCTGGCACTGATGATACAAAAGTAGGAAAGAAAATCAGAAACACTCACTGTGAGCTTAACAAATTAAATATGCTTAAAGGACAAGATAGTACCATAACACGCATCCAGTCTATCACAAACACTCAAACGCCGACCCCAAACTTGCTGTCTCTCAAAAGCAGCAAATAAATCAACACAGGCAAAACTTTGGTAAATTGTTCTCCCGCTTCTTTGCTCCAGGAGATGACTTGAATGATTCCTTATAAGGATTACTGGAAATAATTGGAAATGTCTTCACTCAAGGAAATGCCTTTTAAAAGGGCTGACCATGCTGGCCACATCTGTGGTTGCCATGTGCTTCCCTGCTCCTCATTCATGTTAGCATAATGTAATTTCACTGGGATTGAAAAGGGTTTCATGTGAAAAACACAGACACTAATTTCTTTGTGGAATGGCTGAACTATTTATTTTAAGGAATTAGGGTCATTAACAATACCCATGAGTTTCTGTCAAGCAATTTGTATTCCACTTCACCTCACAAAAGTTGTAGCAGGCAGCCACTGAGAACTAGGTAATTTTTTTGCATGTCATGTTGCCATTGCCCTTTCCTCAGCAGCACACTTAATGTGATGCAGCAAGGGACAGTTTAAGAGGAGAGAGAACATGACCTTACATGTGCTTCATGATTCAATTGTTGGTATGCAATCCAAGTACAGTTCTGTCCTAACTCACAGCTGATACAATACAATGAGACCATTGCTCAATTACCTGCTGGATTTGTATTTAAAATTTCTATCAACCCTTCGTTTCAACCACTTGTATTCACATTGTGCCTTCAATGTAATTAAAATTTACCATGCGCTTCACAGAGGCATCATAAAACCAAACATGACCCCAAGCCAAGGAGTTATTAGAGCAAATGACCAAAAGCTTGGTCAGAGAGGTAGATTTTAAGGAATGTCTTAAAGGAGGAAATAGATGTCCAGGGCGAAGAGGTTTAGGGAGGAAATTCCAGACCTTAGGGCCTAGAGAGCTGAAGGTGGAGCAATTAAAATCGGGGTTGCTCAAGAGTTCGGAATTAGAAGACTGCCGATATCGCAGAGCATTGCAGAGCCAGAGGAGCTTACAGACACAGAGTGGGGCAAGGACATCGAGAGATTTGAAAAACTTGAGAATTTTAAGATTATGGGGCTGTTTAACAAGGAGCCACTGTAGATCAGCAAGTATAACATAATGGGAGAATAGCACTTGCTGCAAGGTTAGAACATGGCAGCCAAGTTATGGATGACTCTCAACCTTACAAAGGGTAGAGTGTGGAGGGCTGGCTCGGGTGTGTTAGAATAGTCAAGTCTGGAGGTAACAAAGGCATGGATGAGGGTTTAAGCTGTAGAAAAGCTGAGACAGGGGTGCGGACAGGTAATGCTGTGGAGATGGAATTGGATGGTCTTAGTGATGGCATGAAATTGCGGTTGAAAGTTCACCTCAGGTCAAATATTACATCAAGGTTGCAAACAGTCTGGTTCAGCCTCGGAGAGTTGCCATGGAGAGTGATGGAGTCAGTTGCGAGGGAGCAAAGAGCAAGGAGAACTGAAGACAATGGCTTTGGTCTTCCCAATATTTAATTTGTTCACAGTATGAGCAGTAAATGCATAGTGAAATAGATACCTTAAAAAAAAAGGAAAGTCATCTCTAGGTGAGGCAACATTCTAAGAATGGATGAACCCTTGGACATGGTTATGGATTTCCCCATCTGCACTTCTGCAGAATCAGGAGACTGCTCAACAAGTCAACGGCCTTGCAACATCTGCAGAACTGAGCCCAAGTTTGTATATCACTCTTGGCCAGACTTCAAAGGAACTCTGCAAAAGATCTCTGTAGGCTATCGGTAGGTGGGAGTTCCCATTCACTGGCAACCCAGGTAACAAAAAAATCCAACTGCTCAGTGACAGTATGTCGACGCATTAACTGCAGGCTAAACTCAAGACTCTACAATATAAAAAAGCAGTTGTTTGCCATTGAATCAAAGTTTTTGATTGATTAATTTTGTGTACTGTCATACAAAGAAGTGACCAACCAAGTCTGAGGACATCAAATTTGAAATGAAGAGGCTGCTCAATGCTGGAATGAACAAGACACAATCCTGATTTGGAAACGTATCGCCATTCCTTCACAGCTGCTGGGTCAAAACCCGAGAACTCGCTACCTAACAGCACTGTGTGAATACCTTGCAAGAATTGCAAAGATTTAAGGTGACAGCTCACCGTCACATTCTTAAGGGCAACTAGGAATTCAAGCAGCTGGTATCAACCCACGATCCAGATGGATGGAATTGTGGAACACGTGCAACGTAAAGCTACAACACTTCACCATTGATCCAAAGGTAGAGCGGCCAGGCTTTGACCTCCCTTGAAGTATTCAACCAAATCCACATAGTACACAGACAAGTCTGCCACCTCCTTAATAAATGGAAGATGAGAAGGACCCAAAGCACAATTTGGCCATGAGTCTCAGACCATGGAACATATCATATCAAGCTGCCCACAAATATCTGACATGGGAGGCACCTCAGGAGGCCATTGAATGGTTAGCTAAACTCGACATCCCATTATAAGGTTTATAAGTCATACAAAGTAGTATTCAAGGCATCTTTGAAAAAAATCCTGACTTTGCTCATAATTATTTATATCCAATTGTTAAAAAATAAGGACTCATTTATTTTATTTTAGAAACATGCAAGTTGCAGAAGCTGATCGGTCACTGACCAAATGAGTGAGCATAAAAATAGATCCAATTCTATAACATTACAACACTTTATAACCTTGATGATATATCTTTGATGAGCCATTTCAGAAACATGACCCCTTGTCTCACATGTATAGCGCTCGCACAAGCCAAGAGCTCAAAATTGTTTCTGTTAAAAGCTTCTGCTGAAATCTGAAAGAATATGATGACTGGGTTGTAAGAAATGCAGATTCATTCTGCGCTTTTTAGGGCAGGACAAAGCTCAGATGAATTTAACACTTGCAGCATACTGACATGCCTCTCACACACTTTCAACTGGTATGTAAATTACAGAAGGTCCACGAGCTACTTGCGTAAAGATGCAACTTATTCAGTGAACTTCACTACAACAACAAAGTGCATTTATCGACCTCGACAGAGTAAACGATGCCAAGGCACTTCACAGGAAGGTTATCAGAAAAAATATGACACCTAACCAGATAAGAACATATTAAGACAGGTGACCAAAAGCTTGGTCAAAGAGGTAGGTTTTAAGTAGATAATTCTTTGAAGCCACAATTATTTTTAAATATATTTTCTCATGGGATGTGGGCATTGCTGGCAAGGCTAGCTTTTGTAGTCCATCCCTAGTTCCTCTAGTTCAGAGTGCAGATAAGACTCCACTATCTTAATGTGCCACAAATAGGGCAGGTCAGGTAAGGATGGCAAATTTCCTTTGTAAATGGCATAGTGGTAATCCAGCTGGTATTTTAAGACAATCTGACAACTTCATAGCTAGCTTTACTGATGCCAGCTCTTTATATCCAGATTTTTTAAAACTGAAATTAAATTCTCAGGTTGTTAGATTTGAACTGACATTCTTTAGTCCCAACCTCGGAATCATTAGTCAGACTTCTGGATCACTCATGCTGCCACAACTGTTGTCCTGCGAAACCAAATAGATTCAAAAATTGGATAAAACAGTATATATATGCCAGAATGTCTATCCATATCTGAACAGTGCTATTGTAAACCAGTCTCAGGGAAACTTCCTTACACAGCAAGTGGTTAGGATCTGGAATGCATTGCCTAAGAGTGGAGGCAGGTTCAACTGTGGTTTTCAAAAGAGACTAGGATCATTATCTGAAGAGGAAAAAATTGCAGGGCTATGGGGAAAAGGCTGGGGGATGAGACAAAGTGAAGTGCTCTTGCAAAGAGGTGGCACAGACATGACGTGCTGAATGGCCTCCTTTTGTGCTATGACCATTCTATGATTCTATGAGAAGTTGAATAACAGTGTGGGTGTACACGCAACTTTACTAAGGAAGTGAAATCACCATCCACATCCTCTCTTTCAAATACAGTGGAATCTCCACTATCCTTCCAGTGGGCAGAATTTTTCGCTCAGTGTGCAGGCACGTGCCTGACACGCTCGAGCGTAAAATAGCGTGCGATGACATCGGGCAAGCATCCCGACGTCATCATGCACTCACACAATAATTCAGTTGGTGGGTGCATGCTAAACTCGGAAGCATGCCCACTCACAATTAAGAAGGCTATTAAGCCCATTAACGGTGCAATTAATTGGGATTTTTCACTGCCCGTCCAACCTTACGGTTGGCGGGCGGGCGAATCGACCAGGCGACCTTTGCATTTCTCAGGAAACCTCATCCAAGGGCGGAATGAGGTTTCCGTCATCAAATAACAAATAAAAATGTTTGGACAGAATTTTTATGTTGTATATGTTCAGGTGACTGTTTCCAATGTTTGAGTCTTCAGGGAGTTTTCATTCCACGCTTCCCCATGCCTGCGCTGACCCCAATGCACACCCTCCTCCCACCCCCAACCCAGGCAGCGCTGATCATATCAGCGCATGCTTCACGCTGGCTGGCAATTAATTGGCCAGCCAGTGTGAAATCGAGGTCAGCGGTCTGTTTCCCGACCGCTCCCGGGCCCCCGATCGCGCCTGCCTGCCAAGCTGAAAATTCAGGCCACAGTATCCACCAGTTTTTACAGAACAAATCCTTTCCTGTGAAGCGACCTCATTAAACAATGTATTTTGCTATTTGAAACATAGAAACATAGAAAATAGGAGCAGGAGTAGGCCATTTGGCCCTTCAAGCCTGCTCTGCCATTCATTATGATCATGGCTGGTCATCCAACTCAATAGCCTGCTCCCACTTTCTCCCCATATCCTTTGATCCCTTTCGCCCAAGAGCTATATCTAACCCCTCCTTGAAAACATACAATGTTTTGGCCTCAGCTACTTTCTGTGGTAGCGAATTCCACAGGCTCATCACTCTCTGGGTGAAGAAATTTCTCCTCATCTCAGTTCGTCAGCTCCTTGTATTTCATCTCCTTAGTGAATACTACACACCTTTTCTTTTGATACCTGCAATTATCTACATTCCAATGTATTATTCCTCTTCAGTGTATTACAGAACCATAAGTGTTTATGGATAAAAATTGAAAACCCAAAACCCTTTATTCACTGCACCAGTGGATCAGGGGTGCTTTCCTCTCTCACACTGCCTAACATAGCCTCCATTTTATTTCCAATGGGCCAAATTTTTTTAAAAAGCACTCAATAGCAGATGTTAATGCTTGCAAAATATATGACGTGTGTGTTACAGGATAACTGTTACAGTGACTGCACAGAAAAAGGTCATTTGGCCCATGAAGAAAGATTGAGCAGAATATTCTCTGGAGTTTAGCAGAATTGAAATCCGTAAAATCAGCTTGACAGGAAAGATAAAGAAGGCTGTTTCCCTTGCCCAGGGAGTCTAGAACTTGGGGTCATACTCTCAAAATAAGGGTTTAGCCATTTGAAGAGATAACGAGAAATTTCTTCACTCAAAGGGTTGTAAATCTTTGGAATTCTCCACCCAAAAGAGCTGTGGATACTCAATTCTTGAGTTTACTCAAAACTGAGTTCAATAGATTTTTGAACAAAATGAGAATCGTGGGATATGGGGGTAGGGTGGGAGAGCAGAGTCAAGGTAGATTAGCTATGATTCTACTGAATGGAGGAACAGGCCTGAGGAGCCATACAACCTACTCCTTTTTATTTATGCCATTATTCAAGGGCTGTGGGCAAGGCCAGCAATTATTTCCCATCCCCACTGCCCAAGAGAAGAGGGTGACGAGCCACCACTTTGAACCCCTGCAGTTCCTTTGGTGTAAGTAGACCTACCGTGCTGTCAGTCAGGGAGTTCCAGGATTTTGACCCAGTAATGATGAAGGACTGGCAATCTATTTCCAAGTCTGGAGGATATGTGGCTTGGAAGTGGCTGGTGTTCACATGCGTTGTGGCCCCTGACCTTTAAGGCTGTAGAGGTTGCAGCTTTGGGAGATGCTGTTAATGGCTCTGCAAGTTACTGCGGGGCATCTTGCAAATGTTACACACTGCTCCCAATGTGTGCTGGTATGAATGTTTAAGGTGGTGGATGGGGTGTCAATCTTTGAGTTATGCTCATCTAGACAAGTGCAGAGTATTCCTCCATACTCCAAGTAATGGTAAAAATGGAAGAGTACTGATTCATCAGTTGAGGGAGGGTGGCAAATGGTAATCGGCAGGAGGTTCCCCTGCCCACATTTCTCTGCTGCCGGGAGACTTCAAGGGTCCAGAGTCAATGTTGAGGACTCTTAAGTCCACTCCCTCCTGACTGTATACCACCATATGATGGCAGGAGATGTGCACAGAACTATGATAGATAATATTTCATTTTGATATTATTTATAGTTAAACCAATTTTGGCAAATGTTTAAGTTTTTGATCAAAATAAGGCAAAAAGGAAAAGGCGGTGGAGTTGCGTTGCCGATTAAAGAGGAAATTAACGCAATAGTGAGGAAAGATATTAGCTCCGACGATGTGGAATCTGTATGGATAGAGCTGAGAAACACTAAGGGGCAAAAAATGTTAGTGGAGGTTGTATATAGACCCCCAAACTGTAGTGGTGATGTTGGGAATGGCATTAAACAAGAAATTAGAAACGCATGCAATAAAGGAACATCTGTAATTATGAGTGACTTTAATCTGCATATAGATTGAGCAAAATAAAATTAGTAACAATACTGTAGAGGAGGAATTCCTGGAGTGTATATGGGATGTTTTCTGGACCAATACATTGAGGAACCAACTAGAAAACAGGCTATCCTAGACTGGGTATTGTGTAATGAGAAAGGAATAATTGGCAATCTAGTTGTGCAAGGCCCTTAGGGGATGAGCGACCATAATATGATATCTTCATCAAGATGGAGAGTGACGTAGTCAATTCTGAGACTAGGGTCCTGAATCTTAATAAAGGAAACTACGATGGTATGAGGCGCAAGTTGGCTATGATGGATTGGGAAACGTTACTTAAAGGGATGACAGTGGATAGGGAATGGCAAACATTCAAAGAGCACATGGGTGAACTGCAATAATTGTTTATTTCTGTCTGGTGCAAAAGTAAAACAGGAAAGGTGGCCAAACCATGGCTTACAAGGGAAATTAGAAATAGTATTAGAACCAAGGAAGAGGTATATAAATTGACTAAAAAAAACAACAGACCTGAGGACTGGGAGCACTTTAGAATTCAGCAATGGAGGGCCAAGGGATTGATTCAGAAGGGGAAAGTAAAGTATGAGAGTAAGCTTGAGGGGAACATAAAAACTGACTGTAAAAGTTTCTATAGGTATGTGAAGAGAAAAAGATTGGTGAAGCCAAATGTAGATCCCTTACAGTCAGAAACAGGGGAATTTATAATGGGGAACAAAGAAATGGCTGACCAACTAAATACATACTTTGGTTCTGTCTTCACAAAGGAGGACACAAATAACATACCATAAATGATGGGGAACACAGGGTTTAGTGAGAGGGAGGAACTGAAAGAAATCAGTATTAGTAGGGAAATGGTGTTGGAGAAATTGATGGGATTCAAGGCCGATAAATCCCCAAGGCCTGATAATCTACATCCCAAAGTACTTAAGGAAGTGGCCCTAGAAATAGTGGATGCATTGCTGGTCATCTTCCAAGATTCTATAGACTCTGGAACAGTTCCTACAGATTGGAAGGTAGCTAATGTAACCCCACTATTTAAAAAGCGAGGTAGAGAGAAAACAGGGAATTATAGACCAGTCAGCTTGACGTCAGTGGTGGGTAAAATTCTAGAGTCCATTGTAAAAGATTTAATAGCTGAGCACGTGGAAAACAGTGGCAGAATCGGACAGAGTCAGCATGGATTTACAAAAGGGAAATCATGCTTGATAAATCTACTGGAATTTTTCGAGGATGTAACTAGTAGAGTTGGTGAGGGGGAGCCAGTGGATGTGGTTTATTTGGACTTTCAGAAGGCTTTCGACAAAGCCCCACATAAGAGATTAGCGTGTAAAATTAAAGCGCATGGGATTGGGGGTAGTGTTTTGAGATGGATAGAAAACTGGTTGGCAGACAGGAAACAAAGGGTAGGAATAAACAGGTCTTTTTCCGAATGGCAGGCAGTGACTAGTGGGGTACCGCAGGGATCGGTGCTGGGACCCCAGTTATTCACAATATATATTAATGATTTAGATGAGGGAACTAAATGTAATATCTCCAAATTTGCAAATGACACAAAGCTGGGTGAGCTGTGAGGAGGATGCAGAGATGCTTCAGTGTGATTTGGACAAGCTGAATGAGTGAGTAAATGCATGGAAGATGCAGTATAATGTGGGTAAACGTGAGGTTATTCACTTTGGTAGCAAAAACAAGAAGGCAAATTATCTGAATAGCTGTAAATTGCAAGAGGGGAATGTGCAACTGACCTGGGTGTCCTCGTACACCAGTCCTTGAAGGTAAGCATGAAGGTGCCACAGGCGTTAAAAAAGGCAAACGGTATGTTCGCCTTCATAGCCAGAGGATTCGAGTACAGGAGCAGGGATGTCTTGCTGCAATTATACAGGGCCTTGGTGAGACCACACCTGGGATATTGTGTGCAGTTTTGGTCTCCTTATCTGAGGAAGGATGTTCTTGCCATAGAGGGAGTGCAGCGAAGGTTTACCAGACTGATTCCTGGGATGGCGGGACTGACATATATGGGGAGATTGAGTCGGTTAGGGTTATATTCGCTGTAATTCAGAAGAATGAGGAGGGAATCTCATAGAAACCTATAAAATTCTAACAGGACTAGACAGGGTAGAGGCAGGAAGGATGTTCCCGATGGTGGGGGAGTCCAGAACCAGGGGTCACAGACTGAGGATAAGGGGTAGACCGTTTAGGACTGAGATGAGGAGAAATTTCTTCACCCAGAGAGTGGTGAGCCTGTGGAATTCGCTACCACAGAAAGTAGTTGAGGCCAAAACATTGTATGTTTTCAAGAAGGAGTTAGATATAGCTCTTGGGGCGAAAGGGATCGAAGGATATGGGGAGAAAGCAGGAGCAGGCTATTGAGTTGGATGATCAGCCATGATCATAATGAATGGCAGAGCAGGCTTGAAGGGCTGAATGGCCTACTCCTGCTCTTATTTTCTATGTTTCTATCTCAACACTGCCACGTGACAGCTTACTCTTTTTAAGGATACAACTAAAATTAACTGAGTATGTGAAACATTTGTAACTTTCAATTTAAACTTTCCTAATCAGCTTTGATCTCTGATGCTCTTGTACAAACAGATGATTCAGGGGGTTGGAAGACTGGCAAAATAAGCTGGGTACCCACTTTTTCATTTGGAAATAGTTCTCCATTCTGAGGCACATATGGAACCAACGCAGAAAAACAGGGAGGAATTTGAAAATGGCTGACACTGATTATTCAGAAAAGACACATTCAAACAGTTGCTACCTGTTCAGTCTTTAATTCCAATATTTTATATTAATTATGTTAGGTCATCATCTGCTTTTGCTAATTCAATTTTAAGATGCAACGGCAACACATTATTCTGTACCGGACAATGTGAAAATTACTAGACTGCATCTGTGAATCAATCTTTCCCTGCTTCAGTTATCAATTTTTAAGAAAGGCGGAGCAAAATAAAGACTTTTGAATAGAGGCCTTTAAAATGCAAAACAGTTTGCTGTTTGTAGGTGCAGCCTTTCAACACCGAGCTCAATTCCCTCCTAAAAATATTTGCTTCTGTGGACAACAATCCATTGCTTAAAGAGATTCATTATAGTGAGTCCTACAAATTTCAGATCCTGATGTCTGTGATCCATTCCATGAGGTGGTTTAACAAATGAGTACGTTATACATTGCAGTACACAGTACCCTAAGATACGAACTTGCAATTCAGTTTGCATACAGCCGCAGGAGAAAAAGATACCTACTGCAAATAGCACCTTGCCAACCTCTGCGTGATGAAGACCAACTCTAAATCGAGCAGCTGCAGAGCTCACAGGAGGTGTCCCTGGGCCATTGACGATGCTCACTCAACCGTACAGAAAACTAAGGGAACTCGCACAAAAGCAGAATGTAAACTGGATTTAACAAAATAGATAGAGACGTGAATGGCAACACACCCCCGATGTAATGCAGAAACATCAGAACCCTTTAGAGATTCCTCCTCACAAACTGCATCAACTGATTTTTACCCAATGTCTCGCACTACATGTTTTCTGGTTTGTCCCCTCCAGTGATTAGCTGTCCCTCCAGAAAGCAGCATACATCATTAGGAGCAACATAAATACTAATTAATCTTTGATGCAAAACAGAAAATTAATTTCAACCACAGCTCGTCTCAGGCCCCGCTGCTTGCAATCTGGGTATCTGCAATGGCACAGACTTATTAACCTGCAACCAGATCAGATTTCCCAGACAGCATGTGGTAGAATGACTGGCAGATCTGGCTCATACTTAAGTCTATCACGTGCAGGGTGGCTGGATTTCCAGGATTAAGTAAATTAATAGTACATTCCAAACAAATGCACAGATTTGTGGGGCTTTTAAAAAATTTACCTGCAACTAATGTGTAAAATGTACAGCACAACAGGATGTTCAGCCCAACAAGTCTATGCAGGTGTTTATGTTCTACATAAGCCTCTTCTCGCCGTATTCCATCACACCCGATCATCATATCCTTCCTTCCTCATTTACTTATCGAGCTTCCTCTTAAATGCATCTATGCTATACACCAAAACTGCTCCAGTTTTGCTCCAGGAAGCAAATCCACATTCAAACCACTCTCTGGTTAAAAATACCTTATGAACATCAGAACAGAATTAACAAATGAGATTAAATTATGTTGCCAAGCAAGACTCAACCTCAATCAATTATACTGTGATTAAAATGGAAAATAATCATACCTAGGTTGAAGATTTTGTAGTCATGTTATTCTTAACTCATTTTCTGTCTTACAAAAAACATTGAGCAGTATTTGTGGCTGTTTTGCTCCTAATGATGAGTGCTGCTTTTTAGAGGGAAAGCTGGTCAATGGAGGTGGTGAAAAAAGCTAAAGAATGGTTATCAGGAGAAACTGAGTTACAGTTAGTTGATGCAAATTGTGAGGAGGAATCTCTAAAGGATTCTTTCATTTCTGCAATAAATGGGCAGGGGTGCCATTACAGAGGTACATGTCTCTACCCAGTTGAAGAATGAACATCCATTTATATAATTTTGAACCTTAACATACCTTTAGGATGTGCCAAAGCACAGTCAATGTAGTTGTGTTGGCAAACAAGGCAGGCATTCTGCACATAGTAAGCTCTCAACAGAAAATAAAACAGCCAAACTGTTATAGTTCTGTTGGACTCCCTGTTCTTCTCTGCTATTGCTAATGTCAATAGGTTTCAGTTTTCCTGCAACTGAATATATTAAATGACATTTAGTTATTATAAAGCTTCAGCTGGAATTCCTTAGTCCAGTGGTGCTCAATCTTTTCTTTCTGCACATATATTGGTCCACGCCCAAGGTGTTGTTGCAAACACTTTGCATGTACATAGATATAAAAACAAAAAGCTAAAAGCTACTGCGGATGCTGGAAATCCAAAACAAAAACAGAATTACCTGGAAAAACTCAGCAGGTCTGGCAGCATCGGTGGAGAAGAAATCAGTTAACTTTGCATGTATACATGGCCTCCTGTCCTAATTGCTGGCAGTCTGGGTGAGCTAATCAAAGGGAAAAAGGGCTCTTTCGGTACAATAGAAACAATGCCAGTCAGCAAATTTAGAAATCTTACAATCTTGGGTTCTTCATTTGAAAATCTGCACCTAAATTGGGTAAGGTCTCTTTGAATGCTGTCAATTGTTTCTATTTAACACCTGGCCATATATATAGCTTTATCTCATTAAACTGTGTTGTTAACCAGAGCATCCTTTTCAACATTGTTTATAAATAGTATGAGCAGCAGAGGCCCAGGGCAAATTGCTGAGAATGCCTACTCCTCCAGATCAGACATGAGTTAACAGCGAGGAGGGCGACAGGGTATTGCGGGGGGGAAAATAGGGCAAGAAGGGAAAGGAGAACAGAGAGAGGGAAGGAGGCAAAGCAAGAGAAGAGAGAAAGAGAGAAAAGAGCGGGGAGGAAAATATTACATTTAGAGATCCACGTTACTGCCAATGTGTGAAAAAAGGATCTTCTCGAGTCCACCCCCTCTGTGTCACAGTGCAAATCCTGCCTCTGTCCATCCTCCTTTCAACAATGTGCTCTATTAATTTACTTCTGTGATGCGCAACACAAGATCTAGCTCAAGAGATCTGAATAGTGTAATCAGCTGAAATAGTGTTTGGGGAGTAACTTCTGGGTTGGTTTTTAGTGGTTGTAAAAATCAGGGAATTATGTCACCGATTCTTCCATGACATTAAGAGAGAGAAAAAAAAATCAAATAAATGTACAGGTGATAGATCAACATATTAAAAAGTTGACATCTAATAAGAAATCTCTCAACAGGGATGCTTAGAAAGACCTTTAAAAAACAATGCAACTTTCACCTCATGTTCTAGGGCACCACAAATATTAAACTGGCCACACAATCGCATAAATCATGTTACACCTACCAGGAACTATTTGCAAGAAAAATAGTGTATGCTTTGGTGTATCTCTCCAGTGAAATGTTTCTCCCCACACCCTTCAAAGCAGATTAAATTGGCAAGCCTCTTGGGTCTAGAAGTAAACCACTTTTCATACCTCTGTTTACCATCATAGATGTACTGCTGACAATAACAAACTGGTTAGGTTTCTTCACACAGAAGTTCTCAGGGGCCCCGTGGGAAAGTCAGGCTTCCAGACACAACAGGAACCACCATTTGATACACAAACAAGCATGCCCTTTAAAGGATACAGATACAACAAACGGTTGGGAATGCGTTGCAAAGCTGTAACATAACTGTGGGAGATCAAATTACACCCTGAACTGCAAAAGCAATGTTCACTGTACCAATGATTTGAACCACAAAATTATATTCTCACCATCTGTTATTCTACCAAATACAGCAGCCCCATAATTACACAATCTGTGGTTCATGACCCTGGAAGCCACTGCGTTACCGAAAGATAAACTTTACTGACCATTTGGCAGAGACTTCTTGTGCAGTTTTGAAGACAAAATCTGAACAGGGCAGGACTTTTGAGAACAGTTGAGAGACATGGAGTCAAAAATCACAGAGGTAACAATTTGTAGTTTGTTGGTGCATGTCCAGCACTGTGAAAGCAAAGGCTCACTTTTCTCCCTTTTGTTGGTATACTATTCAGGTCAGAAACAATATACTCCCAGTCCAAAAGGAAATCCTTGCATTTATATAGTGTCTTTCACCACCAGAAGAAATTTTATAGTGCTTCACAACCAACAAAGTGCTTTGTTTTGAAGTGCAGTCAGTGTTGTAATGCAGGAAAGGCAGCAGCCGAATGTGCACACAGCAGATGCCCACAAATATACAACAACAATGATGACAAGATAATCTCTAGTTAGAGATGTTGACTGAGGGATAAATGCTAGCCAGGAGAAACTCCTCGGTTCTTCATGGAATTATACCATGGAATGTTTTACATCCACCTGAGAGGCGGAAAGATAGCACTTCTAACAGTGCAGCACTCCATTAGCACTGCATTGGAGTGTCAGCCGACACTATACGCTCAGGTGGACGGACAAAATCCCATGGCACTACTTTGACAAAGAGAGGGAGAGCTTTCTCTGGTGTCCTGGCCAAATGTATCATTAAACCAACATCACTAACCTACAGATTATCCAATCGTTATCACACTACCGTCTGAGATCCTGCTGCAAGCCAATTAGTTGCCCTGATTCTGACATTACGCTGACTATCCATCATGGTTCACTAATGTCCTGTAGGGAAGGAGATCTGCTGCCCTTGTCTGGTCTGGCCTACACATGTGACTCCAGACCCACAGCGATATGGTTGACTTTTTAAATGCCCTCTGAACAAGACAATTAAGGACAGGCAATAAATGCTGGCCTAGCCAGCGACGCCCACATCCCATGAACAAATTTTTTAAAAAACGACTTCATTAACTGTAAAGCGCTTTAGGTTGCCCTCATATTAATGTGAGTCTGTCTTTTTTCAACCCAGTATTGCTGGCATGAGAAAGTAACTTTTGTCAGCCAATAACACTGGGCAGCAATACAATTTTATCTGAAAGTCAATGTGAGTGTGTGTTTTAAAAAAAAACTGACACTGTGTACTTATTTTTTACAACTTCTTGACTCAGGGAGAGGAACACTGATCTCTATCTTGACAGTGTTAACCTGTCACCAGTTCAAGATAACACTGATGTCTGATAAATTTGCTCTCTATTCATGTTGACTTGACACTTGCCCCTTGATATTTTAACCCAGCAACCCAGCCCATAAAATTTTGTGAAGTAATAGAATAACTAACTTTTTCAAACCACAGTCACAAAATTGTTAGCTAATCAGGTCCCTTACATTTAGCTGTTTTCAGATGTCAACACTTCAATAAATTGCACCCAACTTAATGTGAATGACCTAGATTAAGAAATGTGGGAGATGGTAATGTAGTGGTAATGTCACTGGACTGGTAATTCAGCGGCCCAGGTTATTGCTCTGGGGACATGGGTTCAAATCCCACCAGGGGAGCTGGTGGAATTTGAATTCAATTAATAAACCTGGAATATAAAGCTGGTCTCAGTAATGGTGACCATGACAGCTACCATCGATATTTACAAAAACACATCTAGTTCACGAATGTCCTTTAGGGAAGGAAATCTGCCATCCTTACCTGGTCTGACCTACAACTGACTCCAGACCCACAGCAATGTGATTGACTCTTAACTGCCCTCAGTTCATGGGCAATCAGGGATAGGCAACAAATGCTGGTCTTTCAGGCGACGCCCACATCTC
This sequence comes from Cetorhinus maximus, assembly GCF_964194155.1. NCBI lineage: Eukaryota > Metazoa > Chordata > Chondrichthyes > Lamniformes > Cetorhinidae > Cetorhinus > Cetorhinus maximus. Next base: position 13,867,654 of record NC_135880.1, read on the forward strand.
ATGAAAGAATAAAGAAAGAAAATGCAAATGGGATTGGAATGTGCACTGGCTTACAACAACAACAACAACAACTCACATTTATGTTGCACTTTCAATGTTGTAAAACGTTCAATTAACAAAATTTGACATTAAGCCAAATAAGGAGATATTAGGACAGGTGACCAAAAGCCTGATGTGGATCTTAAGCAGTGCCTTACATGACAGAGAACGAGGTAGAGAGGCAGTGAGGTTTAGAGAGGAAATTCCAGAGCTTAGGGCACCAGCAGTTGAAGGCACGGGTGCCAATGGGTGGTGTGTTGGATATTGGGCCACAAATACAGTATCTGTAACCATTCTTCGTATCTCCTGATTTCCTTTGATTCCTAACTGGCACCACAATAGCAGGTGCTTCAGTTTGTACCCGTTTGGCATCTGTCACAGTAATTCTCATTAATTGTCCAAATGCTGGTATTGCACACTTGGATCATAAAAACTCAAGTTGTCTTCTTTTATACACTACCAATTCCACACATATATGCAACTTGGATTTATCATAATTCTAGGCAACATCGCACAAAATCATATTTATGCCATGACAAAAGTGTACTTACACAATAAACACGCAATCAGAACATTCTGTGAAATGCAGATTTATGTACGATTTACAGCATGCAAACAGGCCATTTGCTTCAATGGGTCAGTGCTCATGTTTATGCTTCCACTCGAGCCTCCTCCCACCTCTACTTATTCTAATACTATCAACATATCCTTCTATTTCTTTCATCCTCATGTACTTATCTCATTTCCTCTTAAACCCATCTATGTTACTCGCCTGAACTTCTCCTTGTGTAGTGAGTTCCACATTCTAACCAATCTGAATAAAGATGTTTCTCCTGAATTTGTTACTAGATTTATTCGTGACTATCTTGTATTTATGCCCTCAAGTTCTCCCCACAAGTAGAAACATCTTCTCTATATCTACCCTACTAAACATCTTCATAAATTTCAAGCCCTCAACAGTTAACCCCTCAGTCTTCTCTTTTCTGAAAAAAAGAGCCTCCAGTCTGTTCAATCCTTTCTGACAGTATTCACCTCTCCGGATTCTTTGACTCTCAAATAATCCTTGTGAATCTTTGCTGCACACTCACTGTTGCCCCTATAACCTTTTGTAATGTTGGGGCCAGAAGTGTGCGCAATAGTCTGTGGTCTAGCCAATGGTCTATACAAGTAGAACATAACTTCTCTTTTCACTCCCATTTCTCCATAAGTGAACCCCAGTGCTATGTATGGCCTTAACCTGCATTGTTACTTTTAATGATTTGTGAATCCATACCCCTAGATGCCCAAGTTCCTCAACCTTGTTTAAACTTATATTTTCTAAGGTGTATGTGGTCTCCTTATTCTTCCTGCGAAAGTGCACAATCTTACATTTTTAAGGTGTCATTAGGAACAAAATATAAAGAAAAGCATTCAAAATTTACAGAGCTGGGCTTTTGAATTCAAATTACAGGCCAGTGCAGGGGTTAATTTACACTGCCTTTTGAACCAAAGGCTTTTCACTGAGTGTGTCATAGCAATTTTATGTTTTAAACAACCTGGTAATGTACATAAGCACTGTGCAAATCAAATGCACCGTAAAGCACTGAGAAAAGCTAAGACACAGTTAATTTGGAAAGAATACCTTTTTTTGAACCTGACCTGGACAAATTTTGAAATCAATACATTTGAATTTGCTGTGCAATCCAGGCAGGTCTCCCATTGTGCATAATGTTCTGATTAATACCACTTAATCTCTTGAAAATGTTTTTAACAGCTTTAGTTCCCCTTAATGAAGGGTCAGTAGTACCTGGGACGCCTGTCAATGCTGCATATAGAACCATGTTTAATGAATTTCATGTATGCTCCAAATTACTTAAACACTGTGCTGGCAAATTATACTGAACAACCATTATTCATTTCTTAGTCTTGTTCATTTCATTTCCCCAAGGTAAGATTTACATTTTTTACATGACTGAGGGGACTGAATAATTAGAAGTGTGATACAAAGATTATATATTGTGTGCTCATTATACTTATCAAGCCATAAAAAATAGTAGTTACCCAAAATGAAAATTCCTCCACCTAACACCCTCCAGAAGAATTAGAGACCTTTCACAAACTAATGTAGATTACCTAATGGTTTGGCTCGTTAAACCAGTCCCCGTGCCTGACAACAACGCTTGTGGCAGCTAAACAATAATTTGAACAATTTATAAACCAATCCCATGCTCCGTTCCCATGGTTTTTAGTCTGGTTAGTAGTCTTCTGTGTGGAACTGTCTGAAATGTCATCTAAAAGTCCAGAGGGGGAGTTCACCAATCCTTTAACAAGACAAAACAGGGAAATTCACTCTAGAGCACACCTACTGGAATCCTGTACAAATCCATCAAGCTGTTATTATTATTCATTATAAATTGTGATCCTGTTCCTTTGGTCTGTCTCAACTTATCACAACATAGTCATCAGGTTAAGTAAATTTGCACATTTGCAAACCCTCTTCATTTGATGGACAATTTTCAAGCCATTTTTACATTCATTTTCCCGCTACTGACATCACACTTCACCTCTTCATTATTAAGCTTTCTGGTGAAACATTCTTTTATTCAACGCTCCGAATATTGCCAGATTTAAAAAAAACACATTTCCATTTTTTCCTCTGGGCAAGGCCTGGAGTAATTATGCTCAGTAACTACTGCAGGAATAGCTCAACAGTACATGCATCAGAAAGCTTCATGAATTTATACTTTAAGTTTGCGTTCTGACAACCATTATAATTGATTTTGAATCCTGCAGGCCCCCAAGTTTAACAATATTGGATAACCCATGTATAATAGAATAATCTGACCCTGTTGATTGCTGCAACACAACACAATCCACCAGCATAATTTTTCTTTGCACAAGGATGCGGAAAAGTAACTTGTTGCAAAGCCTTTATAATGGTCTATAAGCAACTTCTCAGTGTGAGCTGGGGTGACTTCCCCTCAATTCTGCCTATGCGGAAGCTGTTTCCACTTAATACACCATTCTGATGGCAGAGTTGCAATAAAGGATCAATAGAAAACCATAAATCAATACTAATGATAAGCCGACCCCAATCAATTAAGTTGATCTGTGAGACAGGTAACCCCAGCACATCTGCTGCTGAAACATTTTTGCCTCTGTTGCCTATAGACTTGACTATTCCAGTGCACTCCAGGCTATTTTCCCACATTCTACCCTCCACAATCTTGAAGGCATCCAAAGTTCTGCCGTCCCTGTCCTTACTCGTAGCAAGTGCTGTTCACCCATTTCCCCTGTGTTCACTGACCTACACTGGCTTCCAGTCAAGCAACACCTTTATTTTAAAATTCTCATGCTTGTTTCAAATCCACTCATGCCCTCACCCCCTATCTCCATAATCTCCTCTAGGCCACAACCCTCTGGTATCTGCGCTTTTAATTATGGTCTCTTGAGCAGCCCTGATTTTGATTGCTCCACCATGGTGTGTCTCAGCTGCCTTAGCCCTAAGCTCTAGAATTCCCTCCCAAAACCTCTCAGCCTGTCTACTTCTCTTTCTTCCTTTAAAAGTCTTTCAAAATTCCCTCCCTACATGACCAGGCTTTTAGCCATCTGCCCTAATATCGCCTTATGTAGCTGGGTGTCTAATTATGCTTTACAACGCTTCTGTGAAGTGCTTCGAGATGTTTTATTATGTTAAAGATGCTATATAAATATAAGCTGCTGTAATAATTTAACATTGTATTGAATAATCCTTCCACAAAGGAGCCAGATAAATAAGTATCCAGTGGAATATGGGATTGGAATTTATGAGGATAGCTACAGAATGAGATGGTTGGAACTGTGCTACATCCTGTGGAGAGCAGCAAGCCAAAGCTTCATAGGGTGGAATTGCCCCAGATTTGCACTAAGTGCGGTAACGGGCACAAAAAGAGGTGTTTTATCCACCGGATGCAATGGCGGATCTTCACGTCATATCACGTTCTCTTCCTGCCTGATTAATTATGTAGCCACAGGAAGCAAGCCATTTTGCTGGTGGGCAGCCTCCGATTTTCCCGCCACGCTGTTACCTCGCCATTTCTTCACACCAGGCGCCATATTTAAACTGTAGCCGTGCACACACTTCTCAATGCTTGCAGCCTAGGACTGCTCTGGTGAAAGACATGGCCTCAAAAGCCAAGAAGAGTGCAGACGTCCCCCGTGACATATTCCTAGGACGCCTTCTGGATGCTGTGGAGGCCCACTGCAATGTCCTCTAACCCCGCTCTGGCCGCAGGAGGCACATCGTCTCACCACTCTGGCTCAGGAGGTGGGGGCAGAGGTGGTCAGGGCCAATGCTGCATTCATGAGGTCGGCCATCCAGTGCAGTAAACGGATAAATGATCTTATCCTTGCCACCAGGGTAGGGCAACCATCTTGTCACTCTAAATTCACACATTCAAAAGGCCATCATACATGCATTCACTGGCATCTCACACACTGCCAGCTCAAGGGACATCACCACCTACTCTCTCACACATACCCTCACATCTCCATCTGGCCTCATCTCCTCTAGAGGCTGCCCCTCAGCCCTCACCATCTTGAGGCTACTTGCACAGATCAACATGTGCACCCACACACCCTGGGATACCCCCCTTCCCCAGTATAACCCTTGCCCTGCAGCCTCTTTCCTTGCCTGAGGCCACCTCGCCCCCTTCTCCAAGCAAGCCGTAGCCCTGCAGCCATTGAAAGGCGACCCCTGCCTTATGGCTGGTCTGGTAGGTAGCGACCTGCCTGTGAGCCCCCCTAAAAGTGATGTGGTGCTGCCTGCGAAGCCTGGTGCTGATGGATGCAAGTGCTGCCTGAAGCAAGGTAGGTAAACAGACCTCGAAGTCTCAAGTGAAGTGTAGCTCACCAGGTGCACATCACTTATGTACAGTTGTGAAACACACCGGCGTGCAATCACACCTACATGCCCGGATGATCCAGCGTGGGGGGATGATTCTGACAAGCAGGGCTTATAATGAGATGCCAAAGTATTGAAATTAGGTTCCTGATATGTGGTGGTGGGAAACATGGCCTGCCATCGATGGATGGAGTGGACAATTGCAAACTGGTTTCACAAAGGCATAAAACTGATTTTTGGCCTTCTCACCATATTGTTCGCCCAGGCCCACCATACTCCTGCTGTCAACAGAATCGGATGATTCCAGTGGTGGGTTGGTGGAGTAGGTAAATGTCCTGTATCTTTACTAGATTATCTTTCGGATGACAGTGGGTTGGAATCGATGTTAGACTTTCCCTCATAGGTTTAGATGGATGATTGTCCGTGATTGAGTGTATAGTACAGGAGAAGGGACAGTTTAATGGGCCTTTCCTTGTTTCATATTTTAAAGCACAGAGTAAAATTACCAACATAAGTTTTGGGCCATAAAATGTGCAACTTGAGAATGGAAACCTCAAAGCTAATTCATAGAAATCATGTGACACAAAGGTTTTGTGGAATGAGGTAATGTTGGCAGAGTTTACTCTGGCATCAAGAGCGGAATTGGACTCTTTTGAGCAAGTATATTGGCTTCTCATCCTGCAGAGCAGCAAGTTTCCACAAAGAATAATTACTCTGCCGATAGACCTCAATCCTTACCATTGGTGAAACTAGGATGAAACCTGGCACTATCGTGTTTTCTATGTCTCAGTACTCAGGTAGGGACCCACTGATCCATGGAGGGGGAGAACAAGGATTTAGTTCTCCAAGTAGTTATTCTCAAAGGTTTTCATGTCCCAAAGTGAGTCTCTATACACCAACAACTGGCAAGATAAGTCCTATTTCTATGGGGATCTCTGAAAGACTGCTGTGAAGTGCTCATTCTGTATTGACAATAGAACTTCCTTCTGCACTCAACTGGAGGTCACTGTATCAGCTGATACTGATAACTGTGCTAATGGCAAATCTCATCGGCTCAAAACATCAGCACTTCAGTCAGCATCAATTCTGGTGTCCAGCACCCGCAGAACCCTCAGGCTTAAGGGGGGGTTGATGATTAGAAGCAGTGCGTGTTGAACACCCTAAGTGACCTCCAACACCCGCAGCCCAGCTGTGTGTGTTGGTGCAATATATATCTCTGCCAGTGATTCGGTTTCACACTCTCTGGTATTTGTTCTGACTAGAAACTCAATGTGCTAAGCTTTTTTTATTCGTTCATGGGATGTGGGCGTCACTGTGGGCATTCTCCCACCCCCCCACCCACCAACCAAACCAGCTTATATTTCACCCCTTTCCTATTTCTACTTAGTTCTGTTGAAGGGTCATGAGGACTCGAAACGTCAACTTTGCTCTTCTCCGCCGATGCTGCCAGACCTGCTGAGTTTTTCCAGGTATTTCTGTTTTTGTTTTTTCATTGCCCATCCCTATTTGCCTTTGTTCAGGGGGCATTTAGGAATCAACCACATTGCTGAGGGTCTGTAATCACATGTAGGCCAGACCAGGTAAGGACAGCAGATTTCCCTCCCTAAAGGACATTAGAGAACCAGATGGGTTTTTACAACAATCAGCAATGGTTTCATGGTCATCATCAGACTTTTAATTCCAGATTTTTTATTGGATTCAAATTCCACCATCAGCCGTTTTAGGGATTCCCAGGTCCCCAGAGCATTACCCCAGGTCTCTGGAATCCTAGTCAGTGACAATACCACTATGCCACCGCCTTAAGACATTGTTATTAATATCCTAATAAGCAATTCAAGCCTTCTGGCAAATTTGAAGTGGCTATCACTCGAAAAGTCACGCAATGTTGGAACACAAAAGATGCAGGTGCTACAGAACAGGGATCATGATTGAGGCGTTTGCTCTTTGGTGTTGAAGTGAAAGATCCATAATGTTCAATACAGTTCTTAAATCCGCGAACTTGCATCAATCCAATGCCAAAGATGAACGATTGGACCCGCTTTGTCCAATGTCATGGCAGGCTGTTACTGACACAAATCCTCTCCAGCTCATGAAGATGCTTCTCTGACTCTTCAAGAAATTTCATTGAAAACTGAACACGTTTTTCAATAACTTTTGTAGACTAGGAAAAGACTGGTTACTGAAAGATTGAGAGTAACAAAAACTGAGTGCAATCAGGAGTTCGGACAGCTACCATCACAGAGACATTATCAAAGGTTGCAGCTCGGAATATGCCTCCATAGAGAGCAAGCAGTTAGGAAGGCGGAGAAAAAGAGCTTTTGCGTGAGGCGCTTTCCCACAGTTCAAAGGGAAAATTCATGTCATGTATTTTTTGCCCAGAAATATATTTTGTTCCTAAAATTTGCAAAGATAATTACAGTACAATTCAAATGTGGTAGTTCACATTACAATGCAGATCAAACACAGCACATGGCTCTCTAAGGTGCCTCACTCCACTTACAATGCAGACTGGAGCTACATTTGCATTACATTAAACCTTTCCTCATACATACAGCCTGATGGATTTTAAACTGGTTTCAGCCCCTTGGTGTACAATGGCAGGAGGCCCTAAACGGTGACCTATGCCAACTAAGACTTTGTAATGGCTGCCCCAAGAACGCACATCGTCCTGGACCACGGAATGCACCAGTCTGCAACATACAATCGTGGACAGCTCCGTGAGCTGGAAGGCCAATTAGTTTTGGGCACGCCAAAGAGCACCTTTAACCGAGCTGATGTTTGTCTCGGTGTTGCGCTTCAGTACAGCAAAGAGTCCTGTGTTAAGGGGCTGCTTGGGATGAACCTCAACAACAACCACAGAGTCACAGACAACCACTGGATCTCTTTCCAGTCATTCTTTGCAAACACACATTCCTGAAGGAGATGGCCAATGGTCTCTTCCCCAGTAATGCCATCTCAAGGACAGTACACAGTAGCAGAGAGCCCATATGTGCATGAAGGAACTGAAAGGGAGTGCTCTTCTCACTACCAAACAAGCTGCGTCTTGGTACTTGTTTAAAAGTTCAACAATATAATATATTACACAGTATTAAACATGTGCCCAAACTTAGATCACAGTACACTATTTTCTATAGCATTGTTCACAATAAGGCAAAGGTTACACTGTTGTTGCAAGAGGGTGGGAGGAGGAGCCTGTGTTTAGGAGTGGTGAATGAGGTTACTGAAAAGATTTGGAAAGTTGTTGTTGAAAGGTGTGCTCAAACAGTGTACTGGTTTTGTTTCAAATTGGAGCCAATTAGTTTTTTTTTGTGGGTGTGGCTAACTTATCACTTCACATTTGTGACAAATATAGGAACTTTATTTATGTAAAGCCTGGTTATCCATGGTGTGGCTCACCACGTACTGTCTAACCTACCAAGTAAAGATCTAAACCTTTTCACAACCTTATTCCTGTTAGTTTTCAGCTCCACACGTTATCCAGTTAAGGCCAACACAGTTCTTCAAGCTAGAGACTGCTTGATGGGCAGTGGCTGCCTCAAGAGGACCAAGTCTTTATTCCTCCGCCACTAAGATACACCAGGCAATTTGGCAAACCTCACTGCAATTCCAAGAAATGGATTTTGGAGTCATGCCATGACAGAACCTGACCCTTCAATTGTGGCTGGAAAGCCAATGCAACCATTAAGTCACGAGCCTACTACCCAGGATCTCAATTTTAAACTTTGTCGCGTGAAACTCTTTAGAACATTAGGGCAACATTAAGGAGTCTTAAAATCAATGGGGTTCAGTTGTGCAGTAAAACAGTGCTGGTTGCATGCCAGGCAACTAAAAGTTAAACAGTAACCATTAAATCAAAACCAGCCTTAAAGTAGAGTACTATACAAAGCAACTCCACCAGTACTTTGTTCCAAATAACTAGATGTGCAGTAAAAAAAAATCCAATCTGAAAATAATTATAGGAAAGATAGTATAGCAACTCCTTGGAAAACTAATCAGCTTGCAGTTTTAAAAAAATAATTTATGGGATGTGAGCGTCGCTGGCTAGGCCAGCATCTATTACACATCCCTAATTGCCCTTGAGAAGGTGATAGTGAGCTGCCTTCTTGAACCGCTGCAGTCCATCTGGTGTAGGTACACCCACAGTGCTGTTAAGGAGGGAGTTCCAGGATTTTGACCCAGTGACAGCAAAGGAGTGGCAATATATTTCCAAGTCAGGATGGTGAAGTTCAAATAACCACAAGTCATTAATGTTAAATGGCTTTTTGTAGATGGGAGGAAGTTGCAGGGGAAGCAAAGCATTTTCGTGGGGTGGGGGGTGGCATTAAAAACAAGATTAAAAACCAGCAAAGCCACATAGTTCAGTTACTGTAGCAGCTCAAATTGGAAGTCAGGTTAGGGTTAGGGTTAGTTCTGGTGCAGTTAGTTAAACTGCAAGCTGATTAGTTTTCCAAGGAGTTGCTATACTATCTTTCCTATAATTATTTTCAGATTGGATTTTTTTTTACTGCACATCTAGTTATTTGGAACAAAGTACTGGTGGAGTTACAGAAAGTGAAATGTCACTGGAAGAAAGCCAACTATTCCCATAGTGTCACTGCAATGACCACATCACTCCAAACTAAATTGTTTGATGCACCAGGTTGCATTTTGTTGGAGGATTTCTCACTGCAATAGCATTTGCTTTACATATAAATCCAATTATTATGCTGGGGGCAGGGTTGGGGGGTGGAGGGAGAAGAATTCTTGATCACAGAAATGATTCCGATCAGAGCGGGACCACCAGATGCCAGGGTTGCACCCACCTCACCATAATGGGGTGTCAAAACTTTTATTCACATTGGCATCATAGGTGCATCAGGAATGACATATAGAGATTGAAGCCATTAATTTACACACACCACAGGTTGCAGAAAACTAATAGGTTGCCGTTTTTGGACTTGGGATTTATCCCATGAAGAAGCTACAACGCTAAGAACTGCCCTTGGCAAAAGTTCAGCTTCACAAAATTCGCGCAGGACAAGTCATAGAACAGTAAAGTAACTGTAGCAGGACTCAACTGTCTGAGCCTCATGTGGTGAACTGCCAAAGCTCAGAGGACTGCAGATTAGATAGTCCCGCTTTACAGCACTAATGCATATAAAGGAAGCCGGGAAAGGTAGTACGCAGATGGAGAAAGTTATTACCAGGCCATTGTTGCAAGCCTTGGAGCAGCTGGCAGAGGAACAGTACTGGTTGGAAGGACTTCTTCACAGGAGGGATTTATACCCTCATCATCTGAGATTTTAGCATGGTGGCTTTTTAGTTTTTTTTTAATTATATTTGGAGGAATGAAAGTGTTCTTTTCAGCTATTTGACAGAACAGCCAGAACACAGTCTTCTTCTCCTCTGCTTGGTTGGAATCAAATTTAGTTATGTATGCTATAATGGGCTTCGATCAGAGATAGCTAAAAGCAGCATCGCCAAGCTGAGAATGGGACTGGCTGGCAACTTATTACTGCTGAACCACAATACTATTTAATTTAACTGCAGTACCTCTTCACATAAAAGCCTTTGAACTTTCTTGAACAAAAAAATTGTTAGCTTTACATGTCAACTCAGAAGAATTCAGAACTGGCATGTTAACTGGGGATTTTTGAGTCACTTAGCAAAACTGTGAACTTACTATAAGACAAAGATTGCCAGTATTTAAAACAGACAAGGAACTATGGTGCAAATCATTCACAAACTTCACAATTTAATTTTCCAGCAATGGTTATTTTCTTCCTAAGACATATAACAAAAATCTCCCAGCATCTGAGATAATTTTTATATGCTGAGACATATGTAAAGTACCAGCTCTGAACAAGAAAATAACCAAGGTAAAATCACAACAGGAGTTAACCACTCTTTTCCAATAGTTACATCCATAAAGGACAACTATTTAAAATTAAAAATGTTGGCAGAATGGATCAAGGTGGGAAAAAAAAATCAATGGGCATAGCGAGGCATAAAGCAATGAGTGGGACGCACATTCAAGAGAGTTATACTGTGGTGCATTTTCGGTGCAAAGTGTTCGATTTCATTCTATCTGTCACCAATTCATAATGAAAGAGAGCGCTTCAGAGACTGGATCTTGGCTGCTCTGACCCAATATCTAAAACAGACAGCACATGATTAATCTATTCCTCTGTTGTTCCAATTACGGATATTGTAAGAGTCAAGGCTTTGACTGTTTCATTTAGCTGTTAAGGTTCTGAGTGACGAAGAGCTCAATTATCTCAATTGCATAACACACTAGGACAGGTGGCTGACACTGAATGTAGCAATCTTGTTCAATCTTGTTCTGCACGTGGGCACAACTAAAGCAGAACTAGAGGGTAACCTTTGAGAAGTACAGTATCAACATTGCTAGAGTCCTTCATCTTTCTGGGCATTGTTTTAATAATCTATCGCCAAAGTCTCTCAACCTCAGAATTTCTTGCTTCTCTATTTTCTGCCTTTGCAGCTGATAACCATGGGAAGGAGTTGATTCTTTCCTATTTTCAATAGGGTGAAATAGTGGCTTAAAGTGCAATGCATATGAAAGTAAAAGAATAAAATTCCAAGCAATAAGTGCCACACTAAATTAATAATTCTAGACAGCGTGATGAGTCATACGGACTCGAAACGTTAACTGTATTCCTCTCCGCAGACCTGCTGAGTTTTTCCAGGTATTTTTGTTTTTGTTGTTGATGATTTTTAAAATTCATTTACAGGATGCAGGCGTTTTGTGTCTTTCAGATTGTGGACAGGCTTTGGGGAGTCATGAGGTGAGTTACTTGCCACAAGGTTCCCAGCCCCTGACCTGCTCTTGTAGCCACAGTATTTATATGGCTAGTCCAGTTCAACTTCTGGTCAATGGTAACCGCCCCCCCAGGATGTTGATAGTGGGGGAATTCAGCGATGGCAATGCCACTGAATGTCATGGGGCGATGTTTAGATTCTCTCTTGTTAGAGATGGTCATCGCCTGATGCTTGTGTGGCGCTAATGTTACTTGCCACTTGTCAGCCGAAGCCTGGATATTGTCCAAGTCTTGCTGCATTTGGACATGGACTGCTTCATACACTGAGGGTTCGCGAATGGTGCTGAACATTGTGCAATCATCAGCAAACATTCCCACTTCTGACCTTATGAAGGAACAGCTGAAGATGGTTGGGCCTACACTGAGGAACTCCTGCAATAATGTCCTGGAACTGAGATGATTGACCTCCAATAACCACAACTATCTTTCCTTTGTGTTAGGTATGACTCCAACCAGTGGAGAGTTTTCCCCAATTCCCATTGACTCCAGTTTGCTAGGGCTCCTTGTTGCCACACTCAGTCAAATGCTGCCTTGATGTCAAAGGCAGTCACTCTCACCTCACCTCGGGTATTCAGCTCTTTTGTCCATGTTTGAACCAAGGCTGTAATGAGGTCAGGAGCTGAGTTACCCTGGTAGAACCCAAACTGAACATCAGTGAGCAGGTTATGGGCAAGCAAGTTCCACTCGACAGCACTGTTGATGACCCCTTCCATCACTTTACTGGTGATCAAGAGTAGGCAGATGGGGCAGAAATTGGCCGGGTTGGATTTGTCCTGCTTTTTGTGTACAGGACATACCTGGGCAATTTTCCACATAGCTGGGTAGATGCCAGTGTTGTAGCTGTACTGGAACAGCTTGGCTAGGGGCGGGGCAAGTTCTGGAGCACATGCCTTCAGTATTATTGCAGGAATATTGTACGGGCCCCTTACATAGCCTTTGCAGTATCCAGTGCCTTCAGTCATTTCTTGATGTCACGTGGAGTGAATCGAATTGGCTGAAGACTAGCATCTGTGATGCTGGGGACCTCCGGAAGAGGCCAAGATGGATCATCCACTTGGCACTTCTGGCTGAAATGCAAATACTTCAGCCTTATCTTTTGCACTGATACGCTGGGCTCCTCCATCCTTGAGGGTGGGGATATTTGTGGAGCCTCCTTGTCCAGTGAGTCGTTTAAATTTCCACCACCATTCATGACTGGATATGGCAGGGCTGCAGAGCTTAGATCTGATCCGTTGGTTGTGGAATCGTTTAACTTTGTCTATCACTTGCTGCTCATGCTGTTTAGCACGCAAGTAGTCCTGTGTTGTAGCTCCACCAGGTTTTTTTTTAATGTATTTTTCATTCAATGGATGTGGGCTTCGCTGGCCGGGCCAGCATTTATTGTTCATCGCTAGTTGAGAAGGTGGTGGTGAGCTGCCTCCTTGAACCGCTGCAGTCCATGTGGTGTAGGTACACCCACAGTGCTAATTGTGGGACCTCATTGAGGTGTGTTGACATCTCATTTTTAGGTATGCCTGGTGCTGGTCCTGGCATGCCCTCCAGCACTCTTCATTGAACCAGGGTTTATCCCCTGGCTTGATGGTAATGGTAGAGTGAGAGATATGCCAGACCATGAGGTTACAAATTATGTTCGAGTACAATTCTGCTGCTGCTAATGGCCCACAGCACCTGTTGGATGCCAAGTCTTGAGTTGCCACATTTGTTCAAAATCTATCCCATTTAGCATGGTGGTCGTGCCACACAACACAATGGAGGGTGTTCTCAGTGTCTAGGTGGGACTTCATCTCCACAAGGACTGTGCGGTGGTCACTCCAACTGATACTGTCATGGCCAGATGCATCTACAGCAGGCAAGTTGGTGAGGATGAGGTCAAGTATGTCCTTCCCTCATGTTGTTCCCTCACCACCTGCCGCAGACACCGTCTAGCAGCTATGTCCTTTAAGGCTCAACGAGCTCAGTCAGTAGTGGTGCTACTGAGCTACTTCTGGTGATTAACATTGAAATCCTCTACCCAGAGTACATTCTGCACCCTTGCCACCCTCAGTGCTTCCTCCAACTGGTGTTCAACATGGAGGAGCACTGATTCATCAGCTGAGGGAGGGCGGTACGTGGTAATCAGTAGGAGGCTTCCATGCCCATGTTTCACTTGATGCCATGAGACTTCATGGGGTCTGGAGTCAATGTTCAGGACTCCCAGGGCAACTCCCTCCCAACTGCATACCACTGTGCCACCACCTCTGCTGGGTCTATCCTGCCGTAGGGACAGGACATACCCAGGGATGGTAATGACATTGTCTGAGAAATGATCTGTAAGGTATGATTCCGTGAGTATAACTATGTCAGGCTGTTGCTTGGCTAGTCTGTGAGATAGCTCTCCCAATTTTGGCACAAGCCTCCAGAGGTTAGTAAGGGGGACTTTGCGGGGTCGACAGGGCAGGGTTTGCCGTTGTCATTTCCGGTGCCTAGGTTGATGCCGGATGGTCCATCCAGTTTCTTTCCTTTTAATTGACTTTTTAGCATTTTTTAAAAATTCATTCAAGTGATGTGGGCTTCGCTGGCTAGGCCAGCATTTATTGTCCATCTCTAACTGCCCTTGAGAAGGTGGTGGTGAGCTGCCTTCTTGAACTGCTGCAGTCCATGTGGTGTAGGTACACCCACAGTGCCGTTAGGGAAGGAGTTTCAGGATTTTGACCCAGTGACAGTGAAAGAACAGCGATATATTTCCAAGTCAGGATGGTTAGTGGCTTGGAGGGGAGCTTCCAGGTGATGGTGTTCCCATATATCTTATGCCCTTTTCCTTCTGATGATATTGGTGGATTTGGAAGGCATTGTCTAAGGAGCCTTAGTGAGTTCCTGCATCTGGGTCTCCTGGGTTATGAGTCCAGTGACAATACCAATATGCCTCTGTGCACAGTCAAGGTTAACCTGATCTAAAATAGCTTAGAAACAGCCAGGTTGCTCCAGTTAGAGATTTTTCAGCTTTGTTTTTGAGGGAGTGGGGAAAGAGAAACAGAAAAATAGGGCTAAATACAAGTTCAATGTTGCCTCCGAATACTATTTAACTTACTGAACAGACAGGAAAGGCTGCACCCAAGACTAATTGTCGATATTCCAGAGCAGCAGAATGCAACAGATATAATTATAACAACGTGGTTATGGCAATGGGCTATCAATCTAGAGGGATTGTGAATTCAAATCTCACCATGGCGCATGTTGAAAAACTGAATTGGTTGAACACTAGGAAAGAATGGCAATCAAAACTCTTACATTGTCATAAAAGTATATTTTTGATGTATATCAAAGTCTATCAGTGATATAGTTTATCTAAGGAAACCTGCCAACTCTATTAGGTCTGGAAATCTGGTCTACAAGTGTCATTAATCCATATGACAAAGTCGGCATCTGATGTCCTCTTAAGTGGTCAGGCAAATTACTTCACTGTAAACG
The DNA here is from genome assembly GCF_964194155.1 of Cetorhinus maximus. Taxonomy (NCBI): domain Eukaryota; kingdom Metazoa; phylum Chordata; class Chondrichthyes; order Lamniformes; family Cetorhinidae; genus Cetorhinus; species Cetorhinus maximus. The sequence continues at coordinate 13,882,822 of NC_135880.1, forward strand.
CAATCACAAGACAACAAACCTTCTCATGGCAACTCAGGTTAGGCAAAGGAGATAGCCTTGCTGGTGCCAACCATATCCTGAGAATTGATTTTAAAGTGACCGTAAAGTTCAAGGTTGTGAAAGGTAAATTAAGTGCAATAATCAAAACCCATAGAGTAATTAACTGCTGGATCACTTGGGCAGGAATGCAGGCTGAGAAAAAGAAAATGAAATCATTGAATAGAATTATAGAAAACTGGAAGTGATCATTCAGCGCATCATGTGTGTGCCGGTTATTCAAGTAGTTCCACTGTCCTGCCCTACCCTTTCCCAATGGCCCTTCAAATATTTAACCAATTCCCTTTTAAAGTTATTACCGAGTCTGCTTACACCCCTCTTCTTTCAGGTAGTGTATTCTAGATCATTGAAACAGCTGATATTGTAACAAGAACATGAGGTTTGGTATACTGAGAACAGCATAAAATGGGCTGAAGAGTCTTCTTTATTTAAGCTTAGCATATGATCCCATTGGTATGTTGTGCCAAAACACTTATTGGCATTACCAGTTGGAAGGACAAAAGCTCAATACTCCCTTTGAAGCGTTCATGTCATTAATTGTATTATTCTCCAAACGAAGTGACATTGGTAATGCCAAATTGGTTGGCTCAGTTGGTTAGAACGCAGTGCTAATAACGCCAAGGTTGCAGGTTCAACCGCAGTATGGAGGCTGATTTGTCTGAAATGCTGTGATTCCTTGTGGTACAGGGCAATTCTGGGATCAGCAGATGATAAAATTTGAGTTCAGTAAATGATGAGGAAGATAGTAATAGACTTGAAGAGGTGGCTAATGGAATGGGTGAACAGACAAAGTTCAGTGCAGAAAATATGAGGTGATACATTTTGATAGGAGGAATGAGGAAAGACAATACAAGCTAAACAACAACATTTTAAAGGGTGTGAAGGAACAGAGGGGGAGCTGGAGGGTATTTCTGCACAAATCTTTGGTGACAGGACTCGTAGCATAAAAGTACAACAGCCAGGAAATTATATTAAAATTATATAAAATAGTACTTCAACTCCAACTGGAGTTGGGTATCTGAGTCTGGGTACCACACTTTACACTTTAAGAAGAAAATTAATGCTTTGGAGAGCGTACAGAGGGTATGGAAGAGATTTACTAGAATGATTTCAGGGATGAGGGACTACCTCTGGTCATGCTAGTAGCTACTCTGACCAGGAGATCTGCTGTCATGGTATGTCACCCTTGTCTGTCTTGAGCCATCCTCACACATCCACTGTAGCTCATCTGCAACCGCTATGACGTCCGTCATCCAAATACACCCAGGCCGACTCCTCTGCCTGCTGCCCTCCACTTTGCCCTTAGCAGAAATCTCTGTAGTGCTTCAACTCTGATCAAATGGCCAAAATACTGCCATTTTATTTTCTGGATGTCACTTTTTAGATTTCCTTTTGTCTTGCAATTTCAAGCACCTCTTCATTGGTCTTATGGACTGTATGTGGAATTTTAAGCATACGTCTTAGCATCCACATTTCAAGGGCCTCTATTTTCTGCCACAGATCTTACCCATTTGTCCAGGTTTATGAGCATACAGGAAAGTGGATAGAATGTAACATCTCAGTGTTTTTTAATTGTTAACAGCTTGAGTTTTCTTGCTGTTAACACATCCTTCACTTCACAAAATTATTTCTGGCTATCTCTATCCTTCTTCTGACTTCAGCATCACATCTGCCATCTTCTGTTATCATTTGTCCTAAGTAGATTAAACTTATCTACTTGTTACAGTGTGGCACCATCCACTTCAATTTTCATTCTTTTGGCTCTGAAGAAGTAATATTGGACTCAACACATTAACTCTTGTTTCTCCCTCCACAGATGCTGCCAGACCTGCTGAGTTTTTCCAATACTTCTTGTTTTTATTTCAATCTTCAGTTTAGTTTCTTCTACTGTATTCCTTCAAACTACCATTGTTTTCATCTTTTTGGTGTTCATACTCAATCCATATTCTAAACTTCCAGATTTCATTTGATCTACTATATATTGTAGGGCCTCTTCCGATTGTACAAGTAGCGCTGCGTCGTCAACATACCGCAAATTTGTTATGTTCTTGTCTCCAATTTTTCACCTTTGGAAAATATAAGACTACAGTTGTATGGACATAAACTAGAGAAACTTCTCTTTAGAAAATTGAAGGTTAAGAGGGGATTTGATGAGATTTGACCTCAACAGAGGTAGTTAAAATCATGAAAGGTTTAGATAAAGTAAATCAAGGAAAACTATTCCTAATGGCTTTTGGGTCAATAATCAGAGGGTACAGATTTAAGATGATTGGCAAAAGAACCAGAGATGACTTGAATGTTATTTAAACAGAACACAATGGTTAGCATTTGGAATGCACTGCTTGATAGGGTGGTGGATACAGATTCCATAGTAGCCTTAAAAAGGAAATGGATAAATTCACGAAGGAGAACAAGTTGCAGGGATATAGGGAAAGAGCTGAGGCGTGGGTCTAACTGGACTGCTCTTCCAAAGAGCCGACACAGACTCAATGGGCCAAATGTCTCCTTGTGTGCTGTATTATTCTAAAGTTGATCATTATCATGTGGTTTTGAACAACTGCAATGAAATCTCAACATAAAACAAACATCGCCAATGCCCTGGTTAACATACCTACTGCAATAGAAATACAAGCTCCCACACAGCTTTATCCATACTGCTGTGCACTGTTAGCAAGCCATTCTGATCCATTCTCAAACTTCATTTAGCTGTTCCTCCTGTAGATGGTTGTGCTGTAAATCATTTTATTGTACTAAAAGTACAGTAACCATTTACCTTTAACTAAACAATGAGAACATTTAACTTTCAGGTACAAGACATAATTTTCTTCAGAGATTGTAGCCAAACGTTACTTGACTGACACAATCTTTAACTGACACTTTCACCTCAAAAGCCATCCTTAAAGTGCAAACTGCATTTGGTCTGTTAAACTCGACATCACACGTCGCGTCCTGGTAGCATGTTAATTAAATGTTACATCTGCAGCTGGAACAAGAAACAACCAAATAAATCAAGCCAGAAGGCGAGTAAACAGCAGGGGTAGGTGGGGTAGGGGTTTCCAGGCTTTTCACAAGCAGCTTGTCAGGAGGTCAGCAGCTGAACACTGCTTTTATAATTCAAAGCCCTGGGATACTAACATTCAACATTAATTACAAGTCAATTTGCTTTTAGCACACTGAACACATTGCATAAATAAATCTTTTGCTACAATCTACCATGCAGTGAGTCAGTATTACCAAGCAAGAATTTTTAATAACTTAATCACAGATTAGTTTAGCATTAGTTTTACAAAATGTTTAAATATTTTCTCTACACAGTAAAATACTGTTTTCCAAGTCAGTGGATTTTGAATTTCAGGCCGATACCATGTCCTATCTGTCTCGTTTATGGCCTGTAATAGATAAATAAGATTAACTGCGACAACGCAGTAGTTACCATTTCTTAAATGAACGGATGGATCTCAGGAGTTGAAAAACATTCCTCTGTGTTTATGCAAATAGAAGGAAAGGTTTCTTGTCTACTCAGAGTGGGGGAGGGAGGGGATATGCCAAAGGGGCAGTAACTCTTCAGGAGGTTTTGTTTACATTAGGAGCGGCATGAAAGTATCATCCTATCTTCCTTGGAAGAAATACCTTTCAGCCTTCTGAGCATCAGGAAAAAACGTGATCTTAGTAATAATGGAATTTTTGAACTTTCTTGCTAGCCTATAATGGTTTTCAGTTTAAGTACAACAAAGGAAAAATCAAAAAGGAATGCAATACAGACTACAATCATTCCTTATTATAGCCCTTCCTTTGACAGTAATACATGAAATACTCTAGAATGAAGGGATGTTGCAAGGAATATTTTACCAATCATTTGTCCATTAGGGAGTCACAAGTCTTTCATCATGTCCACCCTCGAACATCTGATCTGATGAAGGTGTCTGATGAAACATTGGGCCAATGGTCATGCTTTCCAGAACTGTACACATAAGATTTAGTTTCGGCAATTTGCTACCCAATTTGTTTGACAGGCTGCGTTTCTGTGAATATATGCAATCATCCAGTGCCTTGCGGATGGTGGACAGGCTTTGGGGAAGCAGGAGGTGAGTTACTTCCCACAAACTTCCAAGCCTCTGGCCTGCTCTTGTAGCCACAGTATTTATATGGCTGCGCCAGTTCAGAAACTGGTCAATGGTAGCCCCCAAGATGTTGATAGGGGGGAATTCAGCAATGGTAATGCCGCTGAATGTCAAGGGGAGATGGTTAGATTCTCTTGTTGGAGTTGGTCATTGCCTAGCACTTGTGTGGCGTGAATGTTACTTACCGCTTATCAGCCCAAGCCTGAATGTTGTCCAGGTCTTGTAGCAGATGGATGTGGACTGCTGTAGCATCTGAGGAATCATGAGTGATGCTCAATATTGTGCAATCATCCCTGAACATCCCCACTTCTGACCTTAATGATGGAGAGAAGGTCATTGATGAAGCAGCTGAAGATGGTTGGCCCTAAGAAACTACCCTGAGGAACTCCTGCAGTGATGTCCTGGGACTGATGTGACTGACCTCCAACAACTATAACCATCTTCCTTTGTGCTAGGTATGACTCCAACCTGTCGAGGAATTTCACCCGATTCCCATTGTAAAAAGACAAATTTAAAGGCACTCGCAATAAGGCAGGTGAATTATCAGTGCAAATAGATGTAAACGGGTATGATATGATTGCGATTACAGAGGCATGCTGCAGGGTAACCAAGGCTGGCACCTGAATATCCAAGGGTATTCAATATTTAGGAAGGACAGGCAAAAAGGAGTTGGCGTTGGCGTTGTTAGTTAAGTGCAATAGTGAGAGAGGATATTGGCTCAGGAAATCTAGATGTAGAATCAGTCTGGATGAAGCTAAGAAGCAGCAAGGGGCGGAAAACATTAGTTCTCTATAGGCTTCCAAACAGTAGTGGTAAGGTAGTGGACGATATTAAACAGGAAACTAGAGATGCATGTAACAAGGGTGTTACAGTAATCATGGATGACTTTCATCTACATATAGATTGGGCAAACCAAATTAGCAATAAAACTGTGGCGGATGAATTCCTGGGTGTGTTCAAGATTTTTTTTAGACCAGTACGTCGAGGAACCAACTAAGGAACAGGTTATCCTAGATTTGGTTTTGTGCAATGAGAAGGGGTCAATTAATAATCTTGTTGTGTAGGGTCCTTTAGGGAATAGTGACCATAACATGATAGAATTCTTCATCAGGATGGAAAGTGAAGAAGTCTGATCTGAAACTAGGGTCCTAAATCTAAACAAAGGAAACTACGAAGGTATGAGGCCTGAGTTGGCTAAGATAGATTGGGGAATGTCACTGAAAGGCATGATGGTGGATAGACAATGGCTAATATTAAACGAGCGAATGTATGCACTGCAACAGTTATATATTCCTCTCTGGCACAAAAAAACAACAGGAGAAGTGGCCCAACAATGGCTAACAAAAGAAATTAAGGATAGTATTAGATCCAAAGAGGAGTCATATAAAGTTGCTAGAAAAAGTAGCAAGCCTGAGGATTGGCAGCAGTTTAGAATTCAGCAGAGGAAGACCAAGAGATTGATTAAGAGGGGAAAAATAGAGTATGAGAGTAAACTTGCAAGGAACAAAAAAGAGCACTGTAAAAGTTTCTATAAGTATGTAAGAAGAAAAAGATTAGTGAAGACAAATGTAGGTCCCTTACAGTCCAAAATGGGAGAATTTATAATAGACAACAAGGAAATAGCAGAGCAATTAAACAACTACTTTAGTTGTGTCTTCACAGAGGAAGATACAAATAACTTCCCAGAAATACTAGGGAATCGAGGGTCTAGTGAGAAGTGAGAATTGAAGGAAATTAGTATTACTAAAAAAGAGTGCAGAAGAAATTAATGGGACTGAAAGCCAATAAATCCCCAGGGCCTGATAATCTACATCCAAGAATACTAAAGGAGGTGGCCATGGAAATAGCGGATGCGTTGGTTGTCACCTTCCAAAATTCTATAGATTCTAGAGCAGTCCCGGCACATTGAAGGTGGCAAATGTAACACCCTATTTAAAAAAAAAGGGAGGGAGAAAACAGGGAATTACAGACTGGTAAACCTAATATCAGTGGTAGGGAAAATGTTCGAATCTATTATAAAGGATGTGATAACAGGACACTTAGAAAATATTAACGGTATTAAACAAAATCAACATGGATTGATGAAAGGGGAATCATGTTTGACAAACCTACTGGAGTTTTTGAGGGTGTAACTAGCAGAATAGATATGGGAGAATCAGCGGATGTGGTGTATTTGGATTTTCAGACAGCTTTTGAAGAAATCCCACATAAGAGGTTAGTATGCAAAATTAAGGCACGTGGAATTGGGGGTAATGGCATGGATTGAGAATTGGTTAGCACACAGGAAACAGAGTTGGAATAAATAGGTCTTTTTCAGAATGGCTGGCGGTGACTAGTGGAGTACAGCAGGGATCAGTGCTTGGGCCCCAGCTATTCACAATGTATGTCAATGATTTGGATGAGGGAACCAAATGTAATATTTCCAAGTTTGCTGATGACACAAATCTAGGCAGGAATGTGAGCGATGAGGAGGATGTTAAGGGGCTTCAAGGCGATTTAGACAAGTTGAGTATGTGGGCAAATATATGGCAGATGCAGTATAACGTGGGTAAGTGTGAAGTTATCCACTTTGGTAGGAAAAACAGCATGGCAGAGTATTATTTAAATGGCGGTAGATTTGAAAATGTTGATATACAAAGGGATCTGGGTGTCCTTGTACACCAATCACTGAAAGCAAGCAGTTAAGAAGGCAAATAGTATGCTGGCCTTCATTGCGAGAGGACTTGAGCACAGGAGCAAGGATGTCTTACTGCAGCTGTACAGGGCCTTGGTGAGACCACTGCTGGAGTATTGTGAGAGGTTTTGGTCTCCTTACCTAAAAAAGGATATACTTGCCATAGAGGGAGTGCAGCAAAGGTTCATCAGGCTGATTCCTAGGAAGGCAGGACTGTTGTTTGAGGAAAGATTGGGCTGGCTAGGCCTGTATTCACTGGAGTTTAGAAGAATGAGAGGGGATCTCATTGAAACGTATAAAATTCTGAAAGGACTGGACAGACTGGATGCAGGGAGATTGTTTCCCGTAGCTTGTCTAGAACAAGGAGTCACAATCTCAGGATACAGGGTAGGCCATTTAGGACTGAGATGAGGAGAAACTTCTTCATTCAGAGGTGGTGAGCCTGTGGAATTCTCTACCACAGAAGGCTGTGGAGCCCAAGTCACTGAATATATTTAAGAAGGAAATAGATAAGATTTCTAGACTCTAAAGGCATAAGGGGTGTGGGGGGATAGCGGGAGTATGGCATTGAGATAGAGGATCAGCCATGATCATATTAAATGGCGGAGCAGGCTCGAAGGGGCGAATGATCTACTCCTGCTTTTATTTTCTATGCTTCTATGACTCCAGTTTTGCTCGGACTCCTTGATAGAATCATAGAAACTAGGAGCAGAAGTAGGCCATTCGGCCCTTCGAGCCTGCTCCGCCATTCAATATGATCGTGGCTGATCCTCTATCTCAACGCCATATTCCCACTTTCTCTCCATACCCCTTGATGCCCCTAATATCCAAAAATTTATCAATTCCTTTCTTGAATATACTCAGTGACCTGGCCTCCACAGCCTTCTGTGGTAGAGAATTCCACAGGTTGACCACCCTCTGAGTGCAGAAAGTTTTCCTCATCTCAGGCCTAAATGGCCTGCCCTGTATCTTGAGACTGTAGCCCCTGGTTCTAGACTCCTCAACCAAGGGAAACATCCTCTCTGCATCTAGTCTGTCTAGCCCTGTTAGAATTTTATACGTTTCAATCAGATCCCCCCTCATTTTTCTAAACTCTAGTGAATACTGGCCCAGTCAAACCAATCTCTCCTCAAACGACAGTCCTGCTAACCCCGGTATCAGCCTAGTGAACCTTCGCTGCACTCTCTCTATGGCAAGCACATCCTTTCTTAGGGAGGGAGACCAAAACTGCACGTAATGCTCCAGGTGTGGTCTCACCAAGCCCCTGTATAGCTACAGTAAGACATCTCTGCTTCTGAACTCAAATTCTCTTGCAATGAAGGCCAACATACCATTTGCCTTCCTAATTGCTTGCTGTGGCTGCCTGTTTACTTTCATTGATGCCACACTCAGTCAAAGGCTGCCTTTATGTCAAGGGCAGTCACTCTTACCTCACCTCTTGAGTTCAGCTCTTTTGTCCATGCTTGGACTAAGGCTGTAATGAGTTCAGGAGCTGAGTGGCCCTGGCGGAACCCAAACTGAGCGTCAGCAGGTTATTGCTGAGTAAGTGCTGCTTGATAGCAATGCCGACAACACCTTTCATCACATTGCTGATTGACTGATAAAATTATAGTATTATTCTTACTAAATAAGCTTGAAATGGTACACAAGAAAAATCTTTTAATGGCAGCAGCTTGATTCTGACTCGTGAACTGATGGTGTGCTATTTGGACCGATGTGTTATGCTTTCCAGAACTGCACACATAGGATTTAGTTTCCGCAATTTGCTACTAATTATACTGTTTTTACAAGCTGCATTTCTGTGAATATATGCCTAGGCCCAATATTTCATCAGACTCCTTCATTAGATCAGCGGTTCGAGGGAGGATGGGTGACCGCACCAGGGTAAGTGACTCTGTTTTCTGCATGGACGATATTCTATACCTGTACTGATCAATCTCTGTACAAGAGAACTTTCAAGCACATTAGTAACACTTACAATTGAGATTGGCCTGCCTGGACAGTTGCTTCACCTTGAAGTTATGCAGTGTGCATTGTTTCAACATTAATCCAGCTGTCAAATGCAAATTGCACTGCATCAAGGTGAAACCACGTTGCTGTTCAGCTTCCAATGCTCTGGTATAACATTCAGCTAGATCCAGTTCTCAAACAATTCTAAATGCTCACCCATAGCCCTGTGATGCCAAAGTTCAGATATAATCTGTGTTTCAATTTATCAGTCTTAACCACTGGAATCATATTTTGTTGTCCGTCGATTTAAGAATGCGCAAGAGCATCTATAGATTAGTTCCCGTGTTGCACAGCGATCAGAATATGATTGCTTCCTGTGTATTCTATTTGGGAGAGAAATAATTTCATCAAAAATCTGTCTAACTCAGCCTTGAATATATTCAATGACCCAGCCTCCACTGTTATCTGTGAAAGAGAATTCCAAAGTCTAACAACCCTTTGAGAAAAGAAATTCTTCCTCATCCGCATTTTATTTTAAAATTGTACCCCCTTGCTCTAGATTGCCCCACGTGGAGAAACATCCTCTCAGCATCAACCCTGTTAAGCCCCCCTCGGGATCTTGCATGTTTTAATAAGATGGGTGCAAACAGTAGCGCAGTGGTAATGTTACTGGACTAGTAATCCAGACGCCCAGACTAATGAACTGAGGACATGGGTTCAGATCCCACCATGGCAGCTGGCAGAATTTTAATTCTAATAATTAAGAATGGAATTGAAAGCTAGTCTCAGTAATAGTAGCTACCATCAATTGTGGCAATACCCAACTTGTTCACTAAGATGGAAATTACAATAAATACACTGTCAAATGCTATTTGGAAATCCAACATACTGCATCTACCGGTTTCCCTTTATCAACTCCTGCCTGTTACATCCTGAAAGAACTCTAATAAATTCGTCAAACACGATTTCCCTTTCACAAAACCAGGTTGACTCTGCCTGATTGCATTACGATTTGACGAGGATTTCTTAGCTTTATTATAATGTAAAGAAGTGTAGTTTGTTGCATAACAAAAGCCTTTAAGTCTAAAAGCACTGTGCAGTCAATAAAGTATTTTCATTTTTGAAGTGTAGTCGATATTGCAATGTAGTGTTATGACAGCGGACCATAGCCCGAATTACTTTACAGACATATTAAACTTATAAGATATGTCTTTTTTTTTAAAAAAAGGACAAACAAGCAAAAGCTGGTTGATACTGTAAAGTTATCACTTGCTGGATAATTCCTATTACACTTGGCCAACTTGTCCAGAGAGTGGAATGCCGCACCTAAAAAGATGTCAAGGCCTACTTCAGACAGAGACACTTCAAAGGAAAAGATGCAATACAAAAACTGAACAGTAATCTCCTGTGGTTCCGGAGATAATGAAGAATGTTTATCATCTCAGCAGAAACCATCTCCTGTGGGTTATATCAAAGACTGTGGACATGATGTGAGTTGGAAAAAAAAAGGAGATCTGGGTGAAAGACATGTTTATTTTTTTCATTTCCAGGAATACACAAGAAAAGGGGTTAAAAAGCCAACAACCCTAGTTTTGTGTGCTAGTTTTGGTGTTCCAGGATAGTGTGCGAGGGTGGGCTATGAAGGTCACAGCTGAAGAACATCAACTAGGCATCCCTGCGCTTGCAGGTAAAAAAGTCCTCTCTCTCTCTGATTGCTGGAAGCAAGTCATAAGTCATCAAAGCCACAGCCGAAAAGGAAACAAGAAAAGGTCCTTTCAGCTAAACTGCAGAACCAAGAATCTCCAAAACAACTGCTCAACTGCCCATAGTCAGCTATACTGGAATAATCCAACTTATCGGCCATCTACTCCTACTCCTCACAAACCGGCCAAAGGCTGATTTGTATATATTTTTAACTTTTATTTCTGGATTCACTTCTCATTTCGAGGAAGTGACAAAGATGATCGACGATGGAAGGGCAGTGGATGTTATATACATGGATTTCAGTAAAGCCTTTGACAAGGTCCCTCATGGCAGACTGCTACAGAAGGTAAAGTCGCACGGGATCAGAAGTGAGCTGGCAAGGTGGATACAGAATTGGCTTGGTCATAGAAGACAGAGGGTAGCAATGCTTTTCTGAATGGAGAGCTGTGACTAGTGGAGTTCCGCAGGGATCAGTGCTGGGACCTGTTTGTAGTATACATAAATGATTTGGAGGAAAATGTAACTGGGCTAATTAGTAAGTTTGCAGACGACACTAAGGTTGGAGGAGTTGCAGATAGTGAAGAGGATTGTCAAAGGATACAACGGGATATAGATCGGTTGGAGACTTGGGCGGAGAAATGGCAGATGGAGTTTAATCCGGACAAATGCGAGGTAATGCATTTTGGAAGGTCTAATACAGGCAGGAATTATACAGTAAATGGCATTGACGGGCAGAGGGATCTGGGTGTACAGGTCCACAGGTCACTGAAAGTGGCAACGCAGGTGGATAAGGTAGTCAGGAAGGCTTATGGCATGCTTGCCTTCATTGGCAGAGGTATGGAGTATAAAAGCTGGGAAGTCATGCTGCAGCTGTATAGAACCTTGGTTAGGCCACATTTGGAATATTGCGTGTAATTCTGGTTGCCACATTACCAGAAGGATATGGAGGCGTTGGAGAGGGTGCAGAGGAGATTTGCCAGGATGCTGCCTGGTCTGGAGGTTATTAGCTATGAGGAGAGGTTGGAGAAACTCGGATTGTTCTCACTAGAGCGACGGAGATTGAGGGGCGACTTGATAGAAGTTTACAAAATTATGAGTGGCATGGACAGAGTAGATAGTCAGAAGCTTTTTCCCAGGGTGGAAGAGTCAATTACTAGCGGACATAGATTTAAGGTGAGAGGAGAAAACTATAGAGGAGATGTGCGGGGCAAGTTTTTTACACAGAGGGTAGTGAGTGTCTGGAATTCGCTGCCAGAGGAGGTGGTGGAAGCAGGTACGATAGTGGTGTTTAAGAGGCAGCTTGACAAATACATGAATAGGATGGGAATAGAGGGATACGGATCCCGAAAGTGCAAAATGTTTTAGTTGACAGGCAATATGATCGGCGCAGGCTTGGAGGGCCGAAGGGCCTGTTCCTGTGCTGTACGTTTCTTTGTTCTTTGTTCTTTATTACTAGTCTGTGTGTTCATGGGTTGCATTTTTTTTCTCTCGCATTTTAGCAACTAATTAACTCACTCACTCTTTAACTCAAGAAAGTCTGTTAATTGGCTCCTTTTAAAACATAAGTACATTTGGACTGGGAAAAGGTATCCACGAGGGAAGGGATCCTTTTTTAAGTTAACCTTGTTGCGACCAACCGAGGGGATTGAATAAAGAAAGGGAGCTAGTTCATTCCTCCTGACCCAGGAGCATAACAATTTTGGGGTACCTCGCCTGGGATCATAACAAATTGGGAGAACCTTGCTGGAGACCGGGACTGGTAACAGTAGGAATGGGCAGAGTGCTGGTGATATCAAAAAATATCATGGCACATTTCAGCCATTTCTACCACCTCAAGAAAATGGTTCTGAGGCAATCCCAAAACCATGTTGATAGAATTGCACCATTTAAGTATCTTGGCTCAATTGATAGCACTTTTGCCTCCAAGTAAGAAATTATGGTTCAAACTGCACATCATCTGGGATGACACTTTTAGGAAGCGCTGTATTGTTGAGACTATCTTTTGGATGAGATGTTAAACCAAGGTCCCAGCTGCTCATTCATGTGGGTGTACAACATCCTGTGGCACCAGTTGGAGAGCAGGGAACTTCACTTGGTGTCCAGGCAACATTCATCCCTGCCCCAACACTACCAAAATAGGATAAGTGGACATTCATCTCATTGTCAGCTGTGGGACTTTGCAGTGCTCAAACTGCCTAGGTTCAAAACTAGTTCATCAATTGTGAAGCTCTATGGGACATCCCAGGAAGTAGTCGGCACCATATATAGCTGCAAGTTCTTTTCTTCCTTCCATCCTAAGTAGATAGATATGTTGGATACACTGTAACTATAGTTACTGACCCCTCCCAGAATGTGCTTAAGGCTGGTCTGGTTCTCAGCTCATGTTCATGTACAAGAATAGCACTAATATCACCAAGTTCCATACCAGCTATATCCTCCATGGCACCAACAATCGTAGCTACCTGGGCAGGTCGGATGCTAGGTATTCTCTGGCAAGCTGTGAGGGAGACAACAAAAAAAAATCTAACAGCTCCAAAATGTGCCTTTTTAAACACTGAATGCTATTCATGATACAACAGACAAGGAAGTAAGAGTTATTGAATTAGGAACATGGGAGCAGGAGTCGGCCTTTTGCCCCCTTGAGCCTGCTCTGTCATTCAACTAGATCATGGCTGATCTTCTACCTCAATGCCATCTTCCCACTTTATCCCCACATCCTTTGATGTCATTGGTATCTAGAAATCTAGCAACCTCTGCTTTGAACACACTCAATGACTGAGCCTCAACAGCCTCTGGTTTAGAGAATTCCAAAGATCCTCCATCCTCTGACTGCAGAAATTCTTCCTTATCTCAGTCCTAAATGGCTGACCCCTTATCCTGAGACTGTCTCTCCTGGTTCTAGGCCCTTCTAGCCAGGGGAAACATCCTTCCTGAATCTACCATGTTGAGCCCTGTAAGAATTTTGTACACTTTAATGAGATTACTCCTCATTCTTTTAAATTCAAGAGAATACTGGCCTAATTTCCTCAAACTCTTCTCATAAAACAATTCCACCAACCCAGGGATCAGTCTGGTGAACCTTCCTTGCACTCCCTCTATGGCTAGTATATCCTTCTCAAGGTAGAGACCAAAACTGCATACAATACTCCAGGTGCGGTCTCACCAAGACTCCATGCAACTACAGCAAGACTGTCTTTGTCCTGTACCCTTGCAATAAAGGCTAATATACCATTTGCCTTCCTAATTGCTTGTTACGCCTGCATGTTAGCTTTCAGTGACTTACGAACAAGAACACCCACATCCTTTTGGACATCAACACTTCCCAATCTCTCCCCATTTAAGAATAACTCTGCATTTCTGTTTTTCCTACCAAAGTGGATAATTTCACATTCTTCCACATTATATTACATCTGCCAGTTTCTTGCCCACTCAGTCTGTCTAAATCCCCTTGAAACGTCTTTGCATCCTCCTCACAACTCATATTCCCACCAAGTTTTGTGTCATCAGCAAACTTGGAAATATTATATTTGGTCCCCACATCCAAATCATTGATACAGACTGTGAATAGCTGGTTCCCAAGCATTGATCCTTGCGCCACCTCACTAGTCACAGCCTGTCAACCTGAGGATGATCCTTTTATCCCCACTCTCTGTTTTTTGTCCGTTAACCAATCCTCAATCCATGCCAGCATATTACCCACAATCCTATGTGCCTTAATTTTGCTTCCTAACCTCTTGTGTGGGGCCTTATCGAAAGCTTTCTGAAAATCCAAAATCCACTAGTTGCCAATTATCTATCTTGCTAGTAACATCTTCAAAAAACTCCAACAGGTTTGTCAAACATGATTTCCCATTCACAAATCCATGTTGACTCTGCCCAATCCTACCATTATTTCCTAAGTGCCCAGTTATCACAAACTTTATAATATTCTAGCATTTTACCTACTACTAATGTCAGGCTAATAGGTCAGTAGTTCTCTGTCTTCTCTCTTTCTCCTTTCTTAAATAAATCGTGGTACAGCAAAGGACAGAGGACCATTGTTTAAAATTGTGATAGAAAAGTATTACTACAGCCGTAGATTTGCTTATGTAATGCGTTTGGATCAAGTTTTCACAGGCCGCCCTCATATTCTCGGTTGCACAAGAGAGGTAATTCATCCAGACACGAAGCAGCCTTGCCAATACACCTACTTTGTTTCCCTCTAGGCACCTACACAATCAGCCTTTTAGTTTGACTTTGAGAACACATTCATCCATTATAGACCTATTTTCCTCTTTACAGCTGCTCGTTGCTAAATATAGCTCATCGTTATGGAGTGAGGGAAAGAATTAATTCTTTCAAGTGAGCGATTCCGGGACAAGCACTTGCTAAGCTCAGACACTCAGTACCAATATCGACCTATCGGCTGTTGCACTGAAATGACACTGAAGAAACCGGGGTGGGGGCACAACAAAGCTGAATCATTGGGTTCAGGAAAAGTGAACTCTTTTCACAAATTTGGAAGTCTGGATGTTTCTCAGGTCATGTGGAGACAGATGAAAATAAATGCCTACTGTCATTTGCCTGGTTACACCTTGTTACTAATTCTACACCATCACTCTAAATGAGTCAGCAGGAATAGTGTGCAGAGACAGCTCACTCTGCTGATATATATTTCAAGTCCAGACAAGCAAGCTGTTTCAAAATAAAGTCCAACACCAAAGATTTCCATAATGAACACTTACATGATGCAAACTAATGTTGTTCAATAAATTGCAGCAAACTGATTAGGAAGGCCAGAATGCAATTACAGGGAGCCTTTCATTGCAATTCCAAATCACACTTTGTTACTTTATGAATATTTATTAGAATGGTGCCAGGATTGAGGGCTTTCAGTTTTGTGGCAGACTATGTTGATATAACGTTCCTTAATTTCAACCATCACATTTACCTTATTGCCATTTGTGGAATCTTGCAGACACTGGTTGTTGTAATATGCCTTTAAAGGATATCAGCATGACATCACTAGAAAGGAAAAGTATCATATGATTTTTTTTCTATTATTCGTTTATGGGATGTGGGCGTCACTGGCTAGGCCAGCATTTATTGCCCATCCCTAACTGCCTTGAGAAAGTGGTGATGGGCCACCTTCTTGAACCGCTGCAGTCCATGTGGTGTAGGTACCTGCTATTAGGGAGGGAGTTCCAGGACTCTGACCCAGCGAGAATAAAGGAGCGGTGATATATTTCCAAGTCAGGATGATGAGTGGCATAGAGGGGAATTTCCAAGTGGTGTTCCCATGTTTTTGCTGCCCTTGTCCTTCTAGATGGTAGCAGTCGTGGGTTTGGAAGGTGCTGTCTGAGGAGTCTTGGTGAGCTCCTGCAGTGCATCTTGTTGATGGTACACACTGCTGCCACTGTGTGTCGGTGCATGGACGGAGTGAATGTTTGTGGGTGGGATGCCAATCAAGTGGGCTGCTTTGTCCTGGATGGTGAAGAACTTCTTGAGTCTTGTTGGAGCTGCACTCACCCAGGAAAGTAGCGAGTATTCCATCACTCCTGACTTGTGCCTTGTAGATGGTGGACAGGCTTTGGGAGTCAGGAGGTGAGTTACTCATTGCAGGATTCCTAGCCTTTGACCTGCTCTTGTAGCCACTGTATTTATATGACTAGTCCAGTTCAGTTTCTGGTTAATGGTATCCCCCAGGATGTTGATAGTGCGGCATTCAGCGATTGTAATGTTGTTGAATGTCAAGGGACAATGGTTAGATTCGCTCTTGTTGGAGATAGTCATTGCCTGGCACTTGTGTGGCATGAATTTTACTTGTTGTCCAGGTTTTCCTGCATTTGGAAATGCACTGCTTCAGCATCTGTGGAGTCACGATTGTTGCTAAATGTCAGTTTCACTTTTGCTTTATAAATGAACCCACAGCGTGTTTACCCAATCCCTTGTGAACGATTGGTGCCTTGTATCTTGTAAAGTAAATATGCCTAAGGTATTATATCACTCTAATAACACAGCACTGGCTGTGTGCCTTTTTTTATATTTATTCTTTCATGGGATGTGCGCATCATGGCAGGGCCAGCATTTGTTGCCTATCACCTTGAAATAAGTGGCTTGCTAGGCCATTTCAGAGGACAGTTAAGGGTCAGCCACATTGCTATGGATCTGGAGTCACATGTAGGCCAGGTCAGGTAAAGATGGCAGATTTCTTTTCCTAAAGGACATTAGTGAACCAACAATTGAGGATAGTTTCTTGGAGACCATTACTGAGATTAGGTTTCAATTCCAGGTTTTATTAATAGAATTAATATTCCACCACCTTCCATGGCAAACCTCTGTCCTCAGAGCATTAGCCTGTGCTTCTGGATTACTAGTTTAGTGACATTACCACTATGCCACCATCTTCCTGTTTGCTTAAACTGCAACAGTGACTACACCTCTGAAGTATTTCATTGACAGTGAAGTGCTTTGGCATATCCAGAGGCCATGAAAGGTGGCACATAGAAAGCCGTGCTTTCTACTGTTTAGTTCTACCAAATTAGCTATCCAAACCTATTTATATATATTAAAAAAAACCATATCACAATCTCATACAAAGCAAGTATTAATTTTTCTAGTGTATAAAAATCATACTTACAACACATGAATCTCATTTGTTTTACGTGATAGCATTTTACATCTCATTTTTAAAGATGTAGGATTCTGTTTTCTGCTTTTTTCCCCCTCTTACAACAACAACTTGTCTTTATATAACACCTTTAATGTAATAAAACGCACTTCGGAGGCATTATAAAACAAAATAACATGACACTGGGCTACAGAAGGAGATATTAGAGCAGATAATCGGAAGTTTGGTCGAAGAGATAAGTTTTAGAATGTCTTAAAAGAGGGATAGGAGAGATAGAGGTAAAATGAGGTTGATCCAGAGCTTATGGCCTAGGCAACTGAAGGCACGGCATCAATGGTAGAGTGATTAAAATCAGTGTTGCTCAAGAGGCCAGAATTATAGGAGCATAGAGATCTTGGAGGCTTGTGGAGTTGGAGGAGGTTACAAAAAGGGGGAGGGCCAAGGCCACAGAGGGATTTCAAGGCAAAGATGAGAATTTTAAAATCGAGGCATTGTTTAACCGGGAACCAGTGGAGGTCAGCAAGCAAAAGGGTGATGAATGAACAGGATTTGGTGCGGGTTAGGATTTATACATTTAACTGCATCTGCTCGCTTGCCTAACCTGTCTATGTCCTTCTGCAATCTTCAAAATTGGCTACATCTCCATAGCCTGATGCTGCAAGCAAATTCTGACATTATGCTAATATCAAATCATTTACGTATGAGAAGAACAAGTGCTAACACACTCCCTGGGAAAAATAACATTTGATAAGGTTTGAATGTAACTGGTTTATTTATTCATTAAAACATTTCCTAATAAGCAGTGAGGCATATGTTTATTACGTATCCAGAAATGAAAACACTGATTTCTGTTATCTCCTCTGTATCCTTCAGCAGTCCGTCAATCCACATTCCCATTTTATCCCAAATACACTGAGCTTTAATTATCACAAGTCTCTCTTGTGGCTCTTTTTGAACATCCAAAATACACATCAACTGCATTCATTTCATCTATATTCATAGTAATTTTCTGGAAAATTTCAATTAAATGATTAAAGCATGACCTTCAGTTTACAAACCCACAATGAGCACCTCTGATTAATTCATACCTTTCCTTGTGCTCACGAACAGTCCAAAAAGGGAAACCATTTACATTTCTTTGCTGATCTGACTCTTAGCACCTGTTCACCAAACTTAATATGATTTGATGTACTTAGCTTATAAATATTAGAATATATTTGCACAAAGGCACGATATCAAATAGGGAATATGGTTAACTAAGATTAGGGAGGCAAATGGAATGTTGGTGTTTATTGCAAGGGGAATAGAGTAGGGGAGGTTATGCTACAGTTAAACAGTGCGTTGGTGAGACTGCATCTTGAGCACAGTGTACAGTTTTGGTCTCCTTACTGCATTAGAAGCAGTTCAGAGAATGTTCACTTGACTGATTCCTGAGATGAAAGGGTTATCTTAAAGGAAAGGTTGGACAAGTTAGGTCTGTATCCACTGGAGTTTAGAAGAATGAGAGGTGATCTTATTGAAACATCTAAGATCCTGAGGAGACTTGACAGGGTGGATGCAGGGAGGACGTTTCCTCTTATGGGAGAGACTAGCACTAGGAGAGACAGTTTAAAAATAAAGGGTCTCCTATTTAAGATGGAGATGAGGAGAAACTCTTTCTCTCAGCGGGTCATTAGTCTGTGGAATTCTCTTCCCCAGAGTGCAGTGAGGCTGGGTCATTGAATATTTTAATGCTGAGTTAGATAAATTATTGATTAACAAGGGAATCTAAGCTTATAGAGGGTAGACAGGAAAGCAGATTAGAGGCCATAATCAGGTCAGCCATGATCTTATCAAATGACGAAGCAGGCTCGAAGGGGCTAAATGGCCTATTCCTGCTCCTAATTCAAATGTTCGCAGTAGGGCATAGACAGGTAAATAAATTGCACAGATAAATTTTTGATTGTGCAGATAAATGTTCAACTCGCTTTTTTGTAAAAATATGCAAGGCACTGACAAGTAGGAGTGATGATCTAGATGCCAGGGAGGAGCCAGCAGGTTAGGAACAGTTGAAATTGGTGTCCCAATTTAAAAAGGTTGACAGCTACAGACCTTAGTCTGAATTCAGTTTGCAAAAATAATGCAATCAATTATCATGAGTTAATTTAAAGGTTATCTATACAATAACCTAATTAACTGCAGGATGGACTTAGAAGTGGCAGACTATGCCAGACCAGCCTTAAACATCTTTGAGGAAGTGACATCCAAAGCGGAGTATGGAAAGGCCTAGAATGTTTTTGCAAATCAACTTCCAAAAGCACTTCAATAGAGTTCCAAATGAAAGTAAACTTAAAGCTGTCTAGAGTGTGGAACTCGCTACGACGAGTAGTACTTGAGGTGAACAGCATTCATCACTGGTCATTTAATTCATTGCTGACTGTGGAATCTTGCTATGCAGACACTAGCTGCTGTGTCTGCCTGAATTGCAACTGTGATTATACTTCAGAAGTAAATTGCTGGGCTTGTAAAGCACTTTGGAACATCCTGATGTTGTGAAAGGTGATATATAAATGCAAGTCCTTTTTTTTCTCTTTAATTTTATCAAATTAGATGCATTTAAGGGGAAGCTAGCTATGCACTTGAGGGAAAAAGGACCTCAAATGTCAAAGTTGCTTTATGACAGAGATTTCTCCATTTGGCTCTGTCCAAGGTAATCCTCTAGGTAAGCCACATGACCGACCCAATGAAGCTGAGCTCTGATGTGCATGCTCTTGATGCCAAGTATGCAGCATTTTGCAAGAACCTCAGTGTTGGGGATTTTATCCTCCCACCTGATGCTGCAGATGGACCTCACCCAGCAAAAATTCTTTTCGTTGTTTTATGTGATGCTGGTAGGTTGTCCTATTCTCGCGTCCTTGTAGACTTTAGCTTTGTTCTGAGACAAAATCCATGCTTTTTCCAAAGTCGGCGAGTGAACCTGTCAAATGCTGAGTTTTTGCCAGGCGATGATTGATTTTGTCATCCAGCCTAGTGTTACTGGAGAGGATACTGTCAAGATAGCAAAGCTTCTGTACTGAACAGAGGGGTATATTGTTGGTAGTGACTGTAGAGCCTTGGAGTAATGTAAATACTATGTAACGTTAAAATCAAGAAATCTTGGGAATGGGTAGGAAACAAGCAGTATGGTAGAAAATGACATGTATTTGTCAGAACAGTAATGTCAGGGTTGGGGGTGTGTTACAAGTAGTGAATGATATGCTTCAGCAATCAGTCCTGGGATTGCCATTTCCGTAAATTCCTCGGATTCATTAACAATAAAAATTGGTCAAATTTGCTTATATTATCTAAGAGTCCGTGTAGCCAAGCAGATACAGAGATCATTGCTGGGCCGAAGAGTCTGTGTTCTCATAGGTCTGCCAGCATATATAAAGAGACTCACTAAGTTGATATTTTGATGGGCAGATGGAGAATCAAGAGGGCTGCTAAGTTTAGTTAGAGAGAGAAAGACAGCCAAGTACAGACATTGGAAACGAAGACCTGACAGCCTTGTTCTGGCAACAATTGAAGGAGAAAAGGAGGGTAAAAATAGAAGAGGAAGAAATAAAAATCTGATGGACATAGACTGAGGGAGGCTTGAAGAAAACCAGAGAAGAAACAAGAAGATGTTAATGACCCCACTAAGGCTATGGTGACAATGAATGAACGAGTGGGGTTCAGTAGAATTCATGGAGCAGTTCACAAATGTATAGAATGAACTGGATGAAAAATTATTTGGGCCGAACAATGACAGATGAAATTTAATGAGGACCAGTTCGAAGTGCTGCATACCAGAAGGAAAAATGCATGGTGTAGGAACGCCATGAATATCACCAAAATAGCAAAGAATGGAAGTCAAGTGAGGGCTAGAGGCTTGGTGGAATCAATGTTCTGCATTTCCAATCAATACAGAACAATCAACAAACCGATATAAATGCTTTAACTACTTAGCCAAAACAGTAGAATGAGTCAGAGAAGTTACTATCAAACTGTACAATGCCCTAGTCAGGCTGTACCTTGATTGTGTTCAGTTCTGGTCACTGAGATACAAGGGGGCATTCTAACATTGGAGACAATTGCATAGAAAAGGCTTATCTTCGGTCTCAAAGGTGAGAGATATCAGGAAATTTTGGAGAACTTAGATCTTTTCTGAATAATGATCTTAAAGAGGTACAACAAATGGTAAAAAAAAGCATCTGGACCAATTACTTTAAACTAAATTGTGAAAATCAGATAAGGAAACATGAGCCTTACATGCAATGCAGACCATGGGAACAGAGGACACACAAGACAGGAATCAAAATATCAATTTAATGAGTCCTTTTATATATGCCTTGTCTGCAGGCCTTGTCTCCAGGTAGCAGACTCGGAGGGAGGAGCACCAGAGCTGAGAGTATAAATCTAGCTTACCACGAGGATTCGCGGCCTTGTCTCCAGGGAGCAGACTCGGAGGGAGGAGCACCAGAGCGGTGAGTATAAATCTAGCTTACCACGGGGATTCGCGGCCTTGTCTCCAGGGAGCAGACTCGGAGGGAGGAGCACCGGAGCGGTGAGTATAAATCTAGCTTACCTCGGGGATTCACGGCCTTGTCTCCAGGGAGCAGACTCGGAGGGAGGAGCACCGGAGCGGTGACCTCAGGGCACAGAGCAACTGAAGCCAAAACTGAAAAAGTGATGTCACAGGAAAGCTGTGACCTGATTGGTTGGTAGGAAATCTGCACCAAATTTGAAAACAAAAACACTGCAAAGCTAATTAATAAATTAATTAACTAAGTAGAGATGGCTGGGCAGGTGATGTGCTATAGCTGTATGATGTGGGAGCTGGCAGATCCCATTGTGAGCCGAAGTGACCACATCTGTAGCAAATGTTGGTTGTTCGAGGAACTCCAGCTCAAAATTGATGAGCTGGAGTCCGAGCTTCGGACGCTGCAGCAAATCCGGGAGGGGGAGAGTTACCTGGACGCTTTGTTTCAGAAGGCGGTCACACCCAGTAGATTAAGTACCTCAAATTCAGTCAGTGGTCAGGGTCAGCAGGGTGTGACTGCAAGTGAGGCAGGTAGAGGGATCCTATGTTCAGGAACAGAGGAGCCTCAGCTCTTGACCTTGCCCAACAGGTACGAGGTACTTGCTCCCTGTGTGGATGAGGAACAGGGCTGGAGGGAGGATGAGCCAGCTGACCATGGCACCTTGGCACAGGAGGCCATTCAAGAGGGGGAGCAAAAAGACAAGTGGTAGTTGTAGGGGATTCTATAATTAGGGGAATTGATAGCATCCTTTGTAAGCAGGATCGAGAGACCCGCATGGTATGTTGCCTGCCCGGTGCCAGAGTGAGGGACATTTCTGACCGGCTTGAAAGGATATTGGAGAGGGAGGGGGAGAATCCAGTTATTGTGGTCCACGTCATGACAAATAACATAGGTAAGACTAGGAAAGAGGACCTGTTTGGGGATTATCAGGAACTAGGAACTAAATTAAAGAACAGGTCCTCAAGGGTTATAATCTCCAGATTACTACCCGAGCCACGTGCAAATTGGCATAGGGACGCGAGAATAAGGGAAGTAAACATGTGGCTAAAGGTACAGGAAAGAGGGGTTCCATTTCGTGGGGCACTGGCATCAGTATTGGAACAGGAGGGATCTGTACCGTTGGGACGGTCTCCACCTGAACCGATCTGGGACCAATGTTCTAGCGAAAAGGGTAAATAGGGTGGTCAACAGGGCTTTAAACTAGAAAGTCGGGGGGCAAGGGAAGGGTAAAACTCCAAGAAGTATGACTAATGAGAAACAAAGCAGCAGGTTAGCATGTGGGGGGGGTGGATTCAACTTCATGGAAAATTATGAAAAAACTGAAAAGGAGAGCCCAGGAAAGGCTATTAAAGTCTCCAGAACACAAAATAGGACAGAGTGTTTGGAAAGGGCTAGGAATCTAACTTCAAGCACATCAGATAAAGGGATGACAATGAGAAGGGGGACGGGAAATACAGGACTGAAAGTGTTGTATCTGAATGCACGCAGTAAACGAAATAAGGTAAATGAGCTTGTGGCGCAGATTGAAATTGGCAGGTATAATGTGGTGGGCATCACGGAGACATGGCTGCAAGGGGATCAGGACTGGGAGCAAAATATACAAGGATATACATCCTATCCAAAAGATAGGCAGGTTGGCAGAGGGGGTGAGGTTGCTTTGTTAGTAAGAAATGAAACTAAATCGATAGCAAGAAACGACGTAGGGTCAGATGATGTAGAATCTGTGTGGGTAGAGTTGAGGAACCGCAAACGTCAAAAAACCATAATGGGAGTTATGTACAGGATGTAGGGCACAAGATACACCAGGAGATAGAAAAGGCATGTAAGAAAGGCAAGGTTACAGTGATCATGGGGGATTTCAATATGCAGGTAGACTGGGAAAATCAGGTTGGTAGTGGATCCCAAGAAATGAATTTGTGGAATGTCTACGAGATGGCTTTTTGGAGCAGCTTGTGGTGGAGCCCACTAGGGAACAAGAAATTCTAGATTTAGTGATGTGTAATGAGGCAGATTTGATAAGGGAGCTTAAGGTGAAGGAACCCTTAGGAGGAAGTGACCATAATATGATAGAATTTACCCTGCAATTTGAGAGGAAAAAGCTGGAATCAGATGTAACGGTATTACAGTTGATTAAAGGCAACTACAGAGGCATGAGGGAGAAGCTGGCCAGAATTGACTGGGAGATGAGCCTACTAGGGAAGACAGTGGAACAGCAATGGCAGGAGTTTGTGGGAGTAATTTGGGAGACACAGCAAAAATTCATCCTTAGGAAGAAGAAGCATACTAAAGGGAGGACGAGGCAACCATGGCTGACAAGGGAAGTCAGGGACAGCATAAAAGCTAAAGAGAAAGCAGACAATGCGGCGAAGAGCAGTGGAAAACCAGGGGATTGGAAAGCCTACAAAGACCAGCAGAGGACAACTAAAAAAGAAATAAGGAGGGAGAAGATTAAATATGAGGAAGCGTGAGGTCATGCACTTTGGTAGGAAGAATAGAGGCATAGACTATTTTCTAAAATGGGGAGAGAATTCAGGAATGTGGAGTGCAAAGGGACTTGGGAGTCCTAGTCCAGGATTCTCTTAAGGTTAACTTGCAGGTTGAGTCAGTAGTTAGGAAGGCAAATGCAATGTTGGCATTTATTTCGAGATGACCAGAATATAAAAGCAGGGATTTGCTGCTGAGGCTTTATAAGGCTCTAGTCAGACCACATTTAGAATATTGTGAGCAATTTTGGGCCCCGTATCTCAGGAAGGATGTGCTGGCCCTGGAGAGGGTCCAGAGGAGGTTCACGAGAATGATCCCAGGAATGAAAGGCTTAACATATGAGAAACGTTTGAGGACTCTGAGTCTATACTCGATGGAGTTTAGAAGGATGAGGGGGGATCTGATTGGAACTTACAGAATACTGAGAGGCCTGAATAGAGAAGACCATTTAGAACAGAGATGAGGAGAAACTTCTTTAGCCAGAGAGTGGTGAATCTATGGAATTCATTGCCACAGAAGGCTGTGGAGGCCAGGTCATTGAGTGTATTTAAGACTGAGATAGATAGGTTCTTGATTGGTAAGGGGATCAAAGGTTACGAGGACAAGGTGGGAGAATGGGGTTGAGAAACTTATTAGCCATGATTGAATGGCGGAGCAGACTCGATGGGCCAAATGGCCTAATTTCTGCTCCTATGTCTTATGGTCTTATGCTGGCTGACCTATGAGAACACAGACTCTTTGGCCCAGGAATGATCTCTGTATCTGTTTGGTTACAAAGTCACAAAGAACACCTCTGTTGGCCATTAAGTGTCAAGAATGCAACATGTCCTGACTACTTCAACGCTTAAGCTAATTGAAGGCAGTTTTATACAGGGTGTCCGCAAATTCCAATGGTTGTCTCTGGGCAATTTTTCCAGCTGGGTGCTACAATAGAGGTGTGCACCCTGTGGTCTCAGACTGAAACATTGTGAGACTTTCTCCACCAACAATTGTTTGCCATTGCGCTGTCCTCCCTCACTCCAGATTTATGCTGCAACTTTAGAGTTAGTAACCACTTTATATTAATGTTGAAGTTACTTAAAGTAAATGCTGCACATTGAAGTTTTACAGCAGAATACAATAAAATACATTATTCAAAATACATAAGTGATCAGCTCCTTGTTGATTTCAGCTTTTGGACTGGTATTTACATTGCATTCACACAATCTGCTTATGTCCTTGGTTTCTTTTGACCCAAGACCTTGTTTTCCTTCAATGATTGGCAAGAAAAGTGTCTTTGAACCATTTCAAAAACACAATGCTTCAGATGCCGGAAATCTGAAATAGAAACAGAAAATGCTGGAAATACTCAGCAAGGCAGGCAGCATCTGTGGGAAGAGAAGCACAGTTAAAGTTTCAGGGTGACGACCTTCCATCAAAACCCTTCAACCTGAAATGTTAACTCTAGTGGTCTTTAAAAGTATAAAGGGGTTTGATAGGGTGGACATAGAGAAGATATTTCCATTTGTAGGTGGAGATCAAAACTATGGGTCATAAACGTAAGTCACTAATAAAGCCAATAGGAAATTCAGGTGAAACTTCTTTACCCAGGGAATGGCGAGAACATGGAGCTCAATACCACAAGGAGTTATAGTGTGAGTAGCATTGATGTCTTTAAGGGAAAGCTAAAAAGCACATGAGGCAGAAAAGAATGGAAGGGTATGCTAATAGGGTCAGACTAAGTATAGTGGGAAAGGGTTTGTGTGGAACATAAACACCGCCACAATGCAGCTGGGCTGAACACCCTACTTTTGTGCTGTAGATTACATGTTAGGAAATGCACAATTTCTCCAATTACAGAGTATGCAGGGTTTTGCGAAATAAGTCACACAGCATAACACTGCCAGATCCAATTTGCACAATCGGCTGACAAGACTCAAAAACTGAACTCACTTTTGCAGTATACATCCATAAACAGAAACCCTGACAGTCAAGGCTGAACAGAATGTCATCTTATAGGATGTTTGTGTATATGCATATACACACACACACACACAGATATATATATTATATATGTTACATACACATATAGAATGTATAGAATATGTACAGTAAAATGTAATAACATTTCAAACCATTTACTACACTACAGGATGTCATAATTGCATTTGCTGCTGTTCAGTTGCCCAGGAGTTAATGAATTAAGTTTGGATCTCATGTCTTTATCATGCAGTTATTTCTAGCAATTAAATTTCCAGTGGCAGTGTTTCATTCTGCCAGCTGAGCCTGCACATGACGATGTAATACCAGTAAGACTGCACAGCTCAAAGAGCTGAGCTCTCCTGCTGTTTTCAACAATAGCCTTGCAGATGTACCTTCCAAACAAGCAGCATGATGCAACTGTAGTCTGTGATCTAGCAGAAACTGGGTCCAATTTGAGACAGCTGTCATGCTATCTTATTCCAGCCCATCACCAGAAAGAAAAAAAAAGTGCCTAGAATGTACAGTACTATCAAAGTCACTCACCCTTGAAAGAATTGGTTTAAACTGAATCTGGAAACTGGCAACAATGCTCTGTTAAAAATCTCATTTTCCATCTACGAAATAATTCAAGTTCCCTTTTTAATTTCTGAAGCTTCACTGTACTGGCAAATGAAACTCTGAGGCTTCAGACACCAGTTGGTCAGTAGGGAATCAAAGCATGCAATCTTGGGAATGACTGAACACAGAGGAGGGACAAAGAAGTGTTTTTTTTTGGAGTGTCAAAGTCACAGATTACAGCTAATGAGCAAAATGGGAAACTCGATCATACCCCAAAAAGGAAAAGTCAAAATTTCCCCATTTGTAATGGAATATTTTTGCCTTCATTCTTTAAAAAGGAAATGTAATGATCGCTCACAGGCGATTTAAGAGATTTGTGTGCCACAACAAGCTATTTTTAAAAAGCACAACTTAAGTGCCCTAACTTACAAGGATCTAGACCAAGAGCTGGAAAGTGGGATTAGGCTGGAAAGTTCTTTTTCAGCTGGCACAGACATGATGGGCTGAATGGTCTCCTTCTGTGCTATAAATTTCTGTGATCCTTTAACTCAAAAAAAACATTGGCTGAACTTCAGTCCTTAATTCCCATAAATTCATAGAACTTCTTCAGTATGTTTCTCAATACTTTAGGACAAGGTACATTTATTGTCAATTATGATCTAGAATTTTAAGAAAACTGCTGTGTGTCAGGAATTCTGATGAAAGATCATCGACCTGATATGCTAACTCTGTTTCTTTCGTCGCAGATGCTATCAGATCAGCTGAGTATTTCCAGTATTTAATTTTTTATTTCAAATTTCCAGCAGTATTTTGCTTTTGTATTGTCAGGAGTTCACCCAGTCCTCTGCCCAATGTTGGTCCCTCAACCAACATCAGCAAGAACAGGTTACACTGTCACATTCCACCTTACTGCTTGTGGGGCCTTGTGCAAAAATTGGCCTTCACATTTGCCAAACACATGCAGCACATTAAACAGCAAACCTTTGATTGCAAGGTGCTTTGGGATGTTCCGAGATCATGATAAAACTCCTAAATTCAAGTTCTTCTTTCTTTGATATTTCAATTTCACAACAGTAATCCATGAATTTAAAGCAGCCGTAATGCCACCTTTTTACCGGTTCAGACGTGTTGCGTTTTTAATCGTCAGCACAGCAATGTGGACAGTTAGAGGAAACTGTGTTATGTGTCATAATGGAGGGAATAGGGAATTGGTGGACAATTGATGCACCGCTTTTTTTTAATCTTGCACAGCAATACCCCAGTGATGGGGAGGAATGCAGGCAATACAAGTTAAAATTGTAGTTCTTATTTAACAGGAGAGAGACATGGAGTACAAGTAACACATGAAATATAAGCAAGCTGCACAATAACCTAATATCGCACTCACTGGTTGATAGTTGGACAGCCAATCCAATTTATGAGTGCTCAGAATCCAAGTTCCACTGCACTGTCTTTTTCAGCTTATCTGAGCAAAAGCAAAGTTCTGAATCCAGCCTAAATTTCATGAACACCAAGCATTTCTTCTAGTAAAAAATTTTACATCAAAAATCATGGCACTAAATTTTCTCTCTGCTTTCTTGTAATTTTTTTTTTCCCTTCGTTCGAAACCTAGAAATAAGGCAGTCCTTTTCCTCCAAATCCAGATCACATACCCAGTAAAACAGCAGGTTTCCTGCTCGAGGCTGTGCACAAATTAGTATCAAGCAAATGAGTAGCGTGGTCCACTGCCAGACACAGACTGGGAACTCACTATAAGCAGTTTTATTCAGCAGCCGTCCAGCCATTTATTTTATTTACTTTTTTTCATTCTCTTATGGGATGTGGATGTTGCTGGCAAGGTCAGCGTTTGATGCCCATCCCTAAGTGCCCTTGAACTGTGTGGCTTGCTAGGCCATTTTAGAGGGCAGTTAAGAGTCAGCCACATTGCTGTGGGTCTGGAGTCACATGTAAGCCACGCCAGGTAAGGACAGCAGATTTCCTTCCCTAAAGGACATGGGTGAACCAGATGGGTTTTTACAACAATCGATGATAGTTTCATGGTTACCATTAGTGAGACAAGCTTTTGAATTTCAGAATTTTAATTAATTGAATTTGCTGGGGCTGCTGGGGTGGGATTTATAACCATGCCTCCAGAGCATTAGCCTGGGCCTCTGGATTACTAGCCCAGTGATGTAACTATTACACCACCATCTCCCCCTAAATTTCTATCCAATTACTTATTCATATGATATCTATGCAATTGGATTCCTGCCAATTTATTTCCAAGCTCTATGAAAGCCACTCTCAAAATTGGAACGACATTTTTAAAAGAAACTGTATGACGAGCTCAAAAAAAAGTAAAAAAGAAAACTGAGCCAAGTGACAAAAAATATTTTTCTTTTCACAAGACAGTCAAGGAATAAAAATTCTGTGCTGCATTAGTTTAACTCGCCAGCACAGGATAAAATTTCAACCTTGGTGGACATATTAATTGAAGGTATCTACAAAATGCCTTCTAAGGAACTGCTTATACCCACCCCGCAACTGCCCCCACTGATTTAGAAACCATCTTTCTAAAGAATATTTATTCAGTAATTATCCAGCCCCTCTTTAATTTCACCTCCTGCCACCACCTCGAATTTTGGATAAGAGTATGGAAAAGTAGTGGTTACGCTCCTGCAAAAGTAATCTGTTGGTCATGAGTTTAAATGCCGAGTTGTGAACCAGAATTCTGGAAAAAAAATAACTGTCGAGAATGTCAAAAAAAATTGGTTCATTCATGTTCTTCAGGAAATGGAATCTGGCCTAAAAATGACTAGACCCAAAATACCTGCTTGGCTTTCGCTGCTCTTTCAAATGGCCTAGCAAGACAACCACTTCTAAAAACAGTGCTGGGAAACAGGAAGACATCTTACTGCCGCATCCCTGCAGTAATTAGGGATGGGGAATAGACATGGACTTCCCCCATCCTGCAACAAGATCCAGAAGATATCAGCTTTGAGCTTTAGCATAGGTGGAATTAGCTGACGATTCTACAATTGGACAGCATAGGAGCTGGCTATTCAGCCCATCGTGCCTGTGCTGACTCTTTGAAAGAGCTGTCATGCTTAGCCCCACACACCCAATCTTTTGTCCATAACCTTGCAAGTTTAACATCCTCAATTACCTGCCCAATTTCCTCTTAAAATTATTTACCAGTTTCCACCACCTTTTCAGGTATAGCATTCCAGGTCCTGACAATTCCCTGAATGAAAACATTTCTCCTCATCCAATGCTTTTAAATCTATGAGCTCTAGTTATTGACTCCACAGGAGGCCTTTTGGCCCATCAAGATCATTCCAGCTCTCTGTGGAGCAATCCAGTCAGCCTCATTTCCCTGCTCTATCCCCATGGGGGAATGAGACTGACTGGATTGCACCACAAAGCGCTGACATGGTCCCAAAGGGCCGAATGGCATCTTCTGTGCCATAATGACTCTAGAACTCTCAGTGGGAATAGTATTTCCTTTATCTACTCTATTTAAACCAAAGAAAAAGCATATTATCTGTACAGTGAAAGATTGAAGAGCTCTGAGATTCAGAGGGATCTGGGTGTCCTAGTGCATGAATTACAAAAGGCTAGTATGTAGATACAGCAAGTAATTAGCAAAGCTAATAGAATGTTCTCGTTTATTGTGAAGGGAATCGAATACAAAAGTAGAGAGGTTATGCTTCAGTTGTACAGGGCACTGGGCAGACCACATCTGGAGTACTGTGTACAATATTGGGTCTCCTTATTTAAGGAAAGATGTAAATGCGTTAGAAGCAGTTCAGAGAACGTTTACTAGACTAATACCAGGAATGGGTAAGTTGTCTTATGAGGAAAGATTGGACAGATTAGTCTTTTATCCACTGGAGATTAGAAGAATAAGAGGTGACTTGATTGAAACCTTTAAGATTCACAGGGGTCTTGGCAAGGTGGATGCGGAGAAGGTGTTTCCTCTTGTGGGAGAATCCAGAACTAGGGGGTCACTGTTTAAAAATAAGGGGTCGCTCATTTAAGACAGAGATGAGGAGACATTTTTTCTCTCAGAGGGTCGTAAACTCTCTTCCTCAAAAGGCAGTGGAAGCAGAGTCTTTGAATATTTTTAAGGCAGAGCTAGATAGATCCTTGTTTAACAAGGGGGTGAAAGGTTATCAAGGGTAGGCAGGAATGTGGGGTTGAGGTTACAATCAGACCAGCCATGATCTTATTGACTGATGGAGCAGGCTCGAGGGGCCGAGTGGCCTATTCCTGCCCCTAATTCGTATGTTCATTTCACCTCTCAACTTCTTCTGTTCCAATGCAAATGGTCCTAACTTTTCCAACCTCTCCTCATAACTGAAGCCCCTCTTCCCTGGTGACACCCTGTTCACCCAGAGTTCCTTTCCTTGACCACTACCCCAGCAACTCCTGCTGGGCAAGTGTAGTTGATAATGACTTGCAGAGAGCACAGAACACGGCAGTGGTGCTTCCATTCCCGCTGTCAGCATTCATTTACAAACGTAAAACAAAAATAAAACCCATGTAGATAAGGAACTGGAGGAGAGTAATGTCTCAATAGAGAGTGAGTATCTTCAGCGCTCGGGGTGGGAAGAATGTAAAGCGGAATAAAAGTGGCAGGAGAAAATAACATTTCATTCACTACGTTGTATTCCAGCACCACAGTCAAGCTCAGCTGTAAAGGATTCAAACTAAAGAAAAATACAAAAAGGGATGTAGACAGAAAGGTGAAAATAATACCTGGAACCATTTACTTGCTTATTAAACACTTAACTATTCTGGCAATTTCCTCACCCGCCCTATAAAACAGAAAATTCCTTGGCTTCTGTTTAAATACAGTCAGAAACATTTCTTACTTTAACTTTGTGAGGGTGAGCTTTCTCACTTAATGACTTAAACTTAAATTTCTGTCTCAACACATCTGAAGAAAATTTAATTTACCACCGTTGCTCTAGTGTGTACATTTCTACTATTTTTGTTTTAAAAAAACACATTATTTCCTGTCGTCTAAATCTCATCTGAAAAAGCTACAGCTACTAAGATCCTCAGCCAATGTTTTAACAGTAGGAGGCTATACTTATGCTGTATATTTGAAATTGAGTGAAATTCTACTTGAAGGTGACGACAGGCTTATCAAACTAATTCTTCCACCATACAGTGAATTATACGCAATGTCGTTTAATTGCTTTGGAAACATCATACTAGAGAAAATATCACATCTCAATTCCTCACACACACAAGGCAAATCCTGCCAGGCACTAAGGGAGAAAATAAGGGAGAAAATAAAAATGACAGCTAAAAGCAATCTCCTCTTCCTCTGCTGTAAAAATAATGGCTTTGCCAAATTAATAACTGTGAAAGAGGTCAATATTAATTTGGCACGACAGAAGCTATCGTGATAGCACAATGCAACGGTTATAACCTTTCCGTGACATAAGCAGTTTACTTTGAGCCTTGCCTTCAGCTTGCAAAACAAACAGTATCACCCGAGGACCATCCCAGCTCTCCACCATGTCTTGTGTTTGCCAAAACGAATCAAGCTCTTCTCTTGTGCTGAGGACAGCTGACAAGGTTGAAAATAGAAGAAAAATGTATCACTGCTGTCGAAGTTATGCACTGAGGCCATGTGACTAAACCAGGACAGCTCTCAGGATAGATGGTCTAAAAAAAAGTTCAAAGTGAAGACCAGACAGAAATATGTTGGCCTACTTTAAGCAATTATTACTAGCTTTTCCATGGCATTACTCATGGGGAAATATTTGAAAAATTAGAAGTCTCCATCACAAATGGCTGCTGGAAGAAAGTCGGTGTTTCTCTCTTTTTTTTTCCCTTTTGATTTCTTACCTTTTTACTTGTTTTAGATGTTTCTTCTCTTTTGACTGATCAAGCTGTTTGGATGTCTATTATATTCTTCCTTGCTTATATTTAAAGTTCCTTGATTCTTATAGTTTTGGTCTTCCTTTATCCTGTTTTGGAATTATGATAGATAAGAGGCCTTTGTTGGCATGATCCTTCACACCACCTGAGGCTGGACTAGAGGTTACACAAACAGCATTAGTTGTGACTCAGTGGCTAGCACGCACATAACCTTCTGAGTCAGAAGGCTATGAGCTCAAGTTCCACTTCAGAGACTTGAAATCAAGATCAGGTTCACACTCCAATGCAGTACTGGGGGAGTGCTGCACTGTTGGAGTTGCCATCTTTCTATGAGACATTTAACAGAGGACCTGTTTCAGATGGATGTAAAAGATGTCATGGTACTATCTCAGAACAGGGACGTTTTCCCTGGTTACCTGGTCAATATTCATCTCCCAACCAACGCCTGAAACAATTTACAGCTTGTGGGAGCTTGCTGTGCACAAATTGGCTGTTGCACTTCCTACATTACAACAATGACCACACTTCAGTATTTCGTTGGCTGTAAAATGCTTTGGGGTATCCCGAAGACATGAAAGGCCCCATATAAATGCATGCCTCTCTTTCTAATTTAGGAGATGAGGCTTATCTGAGCAATCGCAGCTTGAAGCAAAGCAGACGACATGTTTAAGGTTGTAGATAGAAAAGCAGGCTCTGCCTGACAACAGGTGAAGCTGTGGTTGCAAACCTCAGAGGCTTTCCAAATGTCTGCCAGAATCAAAGACACTGCTGTGAGTGTCCCAGGAGAAGAGAAAGATTTTGTGTCTGCGTGCTTCAGACACACAAGAACGGAGAAATCCTGCTGAGAACCAGGAGGGTAAAAGACCTCTTAAATTAAGACCTGTTTTAATTTATCAATTATGTTGCACTCCATCTCACTAAAATCATTCCATTCTCCAAAACAGTATCTTCTTCAGCTTGAGACACTCAACTGAAGCAAATCCAATAGCATTTAGCAAACAAGGGGGCAAATGCCACGTGGTCCAGCATCACATAAGTAAATATCATATAATCGGCCCTCTGGGAAAATTTCCAACTGGAGTTGACAATCCTATATACGATAACTCTGCCTGGTAATTGAAGAGGTGGAGTGGTGTTACCATAGGGCAAGCTGTCATGGTAACTCAAAAGTTGCTATTTTGAGTGTTTAAACAAATTGCTTTTTTTGCAAAAGTCCTTTTTGTGAGATCCTGTTTTTCTTCAGGTTGTATCTTTTTTAAATGGTTCAAATTCTATGGCTGGTTGGAAACTTAAGAATATAAGAAATAACAGTAGGCCATTCAGCCTGCTCTGCCATTCAGTAATATTATGGCTGATATGATTGTGGCCTTAACTCCACTTTCCTGCCTTCCCCACCACCATGCCCACGCACCACCATCCCGCGCCCCCCGACCATAATCCTTGACTCGCTCGTCAACCAAAAATCTGAAATTTCCGCCAAAGAACACTAAACTTCTAGTAATTATAGAGATACAACAAACCTTTTCAATAGTGGGAGAATATTTAACATTTCCTCTGCACAAACAGGAACTGACAGGTCAAAAAGAGCTTGTTTGCTCTTCTTATTCTTGTCAACTGTAAATTGGTTTTAATCGTTCAGATATCTTACAATCAAACATTTTACATTAGAAGCCTGTCAAACAGGACCTCCCTGGCACCTCTGAACCAAATGGGTGTTGCTCAGGGGTTACATTTTATGGATAAAAGCAAAAAACTGCGGATGCTGGAAATCCAAAACAAAAATAAAAATACCCGGAAAAACTCAGCAGGTCTGACAGTTTCTGCGGAGAGGAACACAGTTAACGTTTCGAGTCCGTATGACTCTTCAACAGAACTAAGGAAAAATAGAAAAGAGGTGAAATATAAGCTGGTTTAAGGGGGGGTGGGGCAGGTAGAGCTGGATAGAGGGCGATATCCAAAAGATGTCATAGACAAAAGGACAAAGAGGTGTCGAAGGTGGTGATATTATCTAAGGAATGTGCTAATAGGTGACATTAAGGGTAGAAAGCAGGACGAGCAAGGTACAGATAGCCCTAGTGGGGGTAAGGGATCGAAATAGGCTAAAAGGTAGAGATAAAACAATGGATGGAAATACATTTAAAAATAATGGAAATAGGTGGGAAAAGAAAAATCTATATAAATTATTGGAAAAAAGGGGGATCGGCAAGGGGGTGGGGATGGAGGAGAGAGTTCATGATCTAACATTGTTGAACTCAATATTCAGTCCGGAAGGCTGTAAAGTGCCTAGTCGGGAGATGAGGTGCTGTTCCTCCAGTGTGCGTTGAGCTTCACTGGAACATTGCAGCAGGCCAAGGACGGACATGTGGGCATGAGAGCAGGGTGGAGTGTTGAAATGGCAAGCGACAGGGAGGTCTGGGTCATGCTTGCGGACAGACCAAAGGTGTTCCGCAAAGCGGTCACCCAGTCTGCGTTTGGTCTCTCCAATGTAGAGGAAACCGCATTGGGAGCAGCAAATGCAGTAGACTAAATTGTCCTTTTGTCTATGACATCTTTTGGCTATCTCCACCTATCACTGGCCCTCTGTCCAGCTCTACTTGTCCCACCCACCCCCCCCTTGAACCAGCTTATATTTCACCTCTCTTCTCTTTTTCCTTAGTTCTGTTGAAGAGTCATACAGACTCGAAATTTTACCTGTTCTCCTCTCCGCAGATGCTGTCAGACCTGCTGAGTTTTTCCAGGTATTTTTATTTTTGTTTTACATTTTATGGAATTCATCTTAGATTGTATGAAAATCTTCAGGATTTTCCAACTGTCCATGCAGCACCTAAATGAAGTCTTTGAGCAAATCAGTTGACATGTAGATATGCTTAATTGCTCAGCATGATGAATCAAGATGAATTGCACACAGACACGCAATCAAATTTCTTGAGGAACACTAATTAAATGATGAACTTGGCCTGATATAATTTTATAGATCTTTCAGACGCCTGTTTTTGAGAGTTTTTTTTTATTCTGAATGACAATTAGAGAAAATTAAATTCCTTTGGCACCTTCCACTTTCTCAACGACATCTAGGGCATTTCAAAGGCTCTGGAACTAATCGTGTTCCCCCATTGAGCACTTTGAATTTGCAGTTCAGCTTGTAAAATAGAGCAACAGCTTGTCGCTGTGAACTCTCGAGCAATGGTCCCTCTGTCCACGAATGCATGCTATTATTTTATTGCATGTAGTTAATTGTCAAATTTCATTCCACCCAGCAGGAGGGTGTTTACAACCAACTGAACATACTCAATCTACGCATTTTACTTGGCTCCTGTTTGCACATGCCACTGCATCAGTCCTGGCTCAGCTAGTAGCACTCCTTCACCTCAGAGTCAGAAGGTCACCCCACTTCAGAGACCTGACACTTCCAGTGTAGCAATGAGGGAGTGATGCACTTTTGGAAGTCTTATGAATGAAACGATAAACTCTAGCAGGAGAGATAGGTGAAATGATTAGGGATATGGGATACGTTCCTTTATAGCCAAGGCATAGGATATAAGGCCAGGGAGATTATGCTAGAACTGTATAAAACACTACAAAAATAAAAATACCTGGAAAAACTCAGCAGGTCTGACAGCACCTGTGGAGAGGAACACAATTAACGTTTCGAGTCTGTCTGATTCATCAACAGAACTAAGGGAAAATAGAAGAGAGGTGAAATATAAGCTGGTTTGCGGGGGGGGGGAGACAAGTAGAGCTGGATAGAGGGCCAGTGATAGGTGGAGATAGCCAAAAGATGTCATAGACAAAAGGACAAAGAGGTGTCGAAGGTGGTGATATTATCTAAGGAAGGTTCTAGCGAAAAGGGTAAATAGGGTGGTCAACAGGACTTTAAATTAGAAAGTCGGGGGGGGAGGGTAAAACTCCAAGAAGTATGACTAATGGGAATCAAAGCAGCAGGTTAGCATGTGGGGGAGTGGATTCAACATCATGGAAAATTATGAACAAACTGAAAAGAAAGGAGAGCCCAGGAAAGGCTATTAAAGTCTCCAGAACACAAAATAGCACAGAGTGTTTGGAAAGGGCTAGGAATCTAACTTCAAGCACATCAGATAAAGGGACGACAATGAGAAGGGGGACGGGAAATACAGGACTGAAGGTGTTGTATCTGAATGCATGCAGTATACGAAATAAGGTAAATGAGCTTGTAGTGCAGATTGAAATTGGCAGGTATAATGTGGTGGGCATCACAGAGACATGGCTGCAAGGGGATCAGGACTGGGAGCTAAATATACAAGGATATACATCCTATCAAAAAGATAGGCAGGTTGGCAGAGGGGGTGGGGTTGCTTTGTTAGTAAGAAATGAAATTAAATCGATAGCAAGAAATGATGTAGGGTCAGATGATGTAGAATCTGTGTGGGTAGAGTTGAGGAACCGCAAAGGTAAAAAAACCATAATGGGAGTTATGTACAGGCCTCCGAACAGTAGTCAGGATGTGGGGCACAAGATACACCAAGAGATAGAAAGGCATGTAAGAAAGGCAAGGTTACAGTGATCATGGGGGATTTCAATATGCAGGTAGACTGGAAAAATCAGGTTGGTAGTGGATCCCAAGAAATGAATTTGTGGAATGTCTACGAGATGGCTTTTTGGAGCAGCTTGTGGTGGAGCCCACTAGGGAACAGGCAATTCTAGATTTAGTGATGTGTAATGAGGCAGATTTCATAAGGGAGTTTAAGGTGAAGGAACCCTTAGGAGGAAGTGACCATAATATGATAGAATTTACCCTGCAATTTGAGAAGAAAAAGCTGGAATCAGATGTAACGGTATTACTGTTGAATAAAGGCAACTACAGAGGCATGAGGGAGGAGCTGGCCAGAATTGACTGGGAGATGAGCCTTGCAGGAAAGACAGTGGAACAGTAATGGCAGGAGTTTCTGGGAGAAATTTGGGAGACACAGCAAAAATTCATCCTTAGGAAGAAGAAGCATTCTAAATGGAGGACGAGGCAACCATGGCTGACAAGGGAAGTCAGGGACAGCATAAAAGCTAAAGAGAAAGCATACAATGCGGCGAAGAGCAGTGGGAAGCCAGGGAAGCCTACAAAGACCAACAGAGGACAACTAAAAAAGAAATAAGGAGGGAGAAGATTAAATATGAGGGTAAACTAGCCAGTAACATAAAAGAAGATTGCAA
Source organism: Cetorhinus maximus (assembly GCF_964194155.1). Lineage (NCBI taxonomy): Eukaryota > Metazoa > Chordata > Chondrichthyes > Lamniformes > Cetorhinidae > Cetorhinus > Cetorhinus maximus. Next base: position 13,920,541 of record NC_135880.1, read on the forward strand.
GAGTTTTTTTAGATATATAAAGTGTAAGAGAGAGGCAAAAGTGGACATTGGGCTGCTGGAAAATGATGGAGAAGTAGTAGTGGCGAACAAAGAAATGGCGGAGGAACTGAATAGGTATTTTGCGTCAGTCTTCACGGTAGAAGACACGAGTAACATCCCCAAAGTTCAAGAGAGTCGGGGGGCAGAGGTGAGTATGGTGGCCATTACCAAGCAGAAGGTGCTAGGAAAACTGAAAGGTCTGAAGGTGGATAAATCACCTGGACCAGATGGATTACACCCCAGAGTTCTGAAGGAGATAGCTGAAGAGTGGAGGCGTTAGTGGTGATCTTTCAGGAATCACTGGAGTCAGGGAGGGTCCCAGAGGACTGGAAAATCGCTAATGTAACCCCCCCCTGTTTAAGAAGGGAGTGAGGCAAAAGACGGGAAATTACAGGCCGATTAGCCTGACCTCGGTCGTTGGTAAGATTTTAGAGTCCATTATTAAGGATGAGATTTCAGAATACTTGGAAGTGCATGGTAAAATAGGGCAAAGTCAGCATGGTTTCATTGAGGGGAGGTCATGCCTGCCAAATCTGTTAGAATTCTTTGAGGAGGTAACGAGTAGGTTAGACAAAGGAGAGCCAATGGATGTTATCTACTTGGACTTCCAGAAGGCCTTTGACAAGGTGCCGCACAGGAGGCTGCTCAGTAAGATAAGAGCCCATGGTGTTAGAGGCAAGGTACTAGCATGGATAGAAGATTGGCTGTCTGGCAGGAGGCAGAGAGTGGGATAGGGGGTCCTTCTCAGGATGGCGGCCGGTGACTAATGGAGTTCTGCAGGGGTCAGTGTTGGGACCACAACTTTCACTTTATACATTAATGATCTAAATGAAGGAACTGAGGGCATTCTGGCTAAGTTTGCAGGTGATACAAAGATAGGTGGAGGGACAGGTAATATTGAGGAGGCAGGGAGGCTGCAGAAGGATTTGGACAGGTTAGGAGGATGGGCAAAGAAATGGCAGATGGAATACAACGTGGGGAAGTGTGAGGTCATGCACTTTGGTAGGAAGAATAGAGGCATAGACTATTTTCTAAATGGGGAGAGAATTCAGAAATCTGGAGTGCAAAGGGACTTGGGAGTCCTAGTCCAGGATTCTCTTAAGGTTAACTTGCAGGTTGACGCGGTAGTTAGGAAGGCAAATGCAATGTTGGCATTTATTTCGAGAGGACTAGAATATAAAAGCAGGGATATGCTGCTGAGGCTTTATAAGGCTCTGGTCAGACCACATCTAGAATATTGTGAGCAATTTTGGGCCCCGTATCTCAGAAAGGATGTGCTGGCCCTGGAGAGGGTCCAGAGGAGGTTCACAAGAATGATCCCAGGAATGAAAGGCTTAACATATGAGGAACGTTTGAGGACTCTGGGTCTATACTCGATGGAGTTTAGAAGGATGAGGGGGGGATCTGATTGAAAGTTACAGAATACTGAAAGGCCTGGATAGAGTGGACGTGGGGAAGATGTTTCCATTAGTAGGAGAGACTAGGACCCGAGGGCACAGCCTCAGAGTAAAGGGATGACCTTTTAGAACAGAGATGAGGAGAAACTTCTTTAGCCAGAGAGTGGTGAATCTATGGAATTCATTGCCACTGAAGGCTGTATTTGGCCAGGTCATTGAGTGTATTTAAGACCGAGATAGATAGGTTCTTGATTGGTAAGGGGATCAAAGGTTACGGGGACAAGGTGGGAGAATGGGGTTGAGAAACTTATCAGCCATGATTGAATGGTGGAGCAGACTTGATGGGCCGAATGGCCTAATTTCTGCTCCTATGTCTTATGGTCTTATAGTACTGCACACAGTTAGTCACCACATTAGAAGAAGGATGTGATCACACGAGAGAGGGTACTGAGGAGGTTTATGAGGATGTTGCTTGGAATAGACAATTTTAGCTACGAGCCTGGGTTTGTTTTCTTTGCAAGAGGTGGCTGAGAGAAGATTTAGTTGAGGTGTATAAAATTATGAGACACCTGGATAGCATGGATAAGAAGGATCTATTTACCTTAGCAGATCGGTCAATAAATTAATTAGGGAGCATGGATTTAAAGACGGGGCTTGGAGGCGGGGGAGAAATTGAGAAGAAATTTATCACCCATAAGGTGGTGGGATTCTAGAACTCATTACCCGAAACAGTGATAGAGGCAGATCCTATACAAGGCTACAGCCAAAGAGCTGAAAAGTGGGATGAGGCCGGATAATTCATTTGTGCCAGGGGGTCAAATGGACTCCTTCTGTGCCACAAATTTCTATAATTATATAACTTATCTGTCCTCTCAGGTGACCATAAAAGAATTCATGGCACTATTTTGAAGAGCAGTTGGAATGTCTTGACCAATATTTAACCCTCAAACAACACCTAAAACAGATTATCTGGTTATCACATTAGAATTGTGGGATCTTGCTGTGTGCAAATTGGCTGCCACATTTCTTGAAATCACAGCTGCACACTACAAAAAGTAGTTAATTGGCTGTAAGGCACTTTAGGGCATCCTGAGGTGCTATATAAAATAGCAAGTTACGTATCAGAACTGAGACTCAGAATTTCTAGGCAATTACAACACAATTTAAACAAGGTCCACCCACCCATAGATCTTATCTCTTACTAAGACAAGATATCCGGATACCCAGCTTTTTCTTGGCTACAGAGACCAATTTCAGTCCATCAATATTGAAAGAAAAAGATAACAGAGACAGCACTCTCATCTGCTTCCATATTCAAACTCAGCCCTATTAACACATCAGAATGTTTTTTGAAGTCCTTTTGATTTTGAAGATTAAAAAAATGTAAATAGGTAATGCCACTAAGGTGCACAGTTGTGACTAGCTCAAGAAGCCTGGGCTGCATTTGCGCTCGATGCAATATCAGTGCAAAGTTTCACTCGAGGCAGATCATACTCCTGATTCACGTCATAACAGCAGAATCAGTGTCAACCGAAACTGCTCTACATAGACACAGTGGCTCTTGTGTGAATGCAACCCCAGATAAAAATGTCGTTCATATGTGGAGGTGCAGTCAGAGTAGAAAGTGTTATCGGCTGCAGTCATCCACCAATTGTTGCAAGTTGGAGTTAAAAATTACAAATTGTAATAGTGCATAGGCAAAAACTAGGGTATAGACACTTAAAACTTTTGTTTGAAACACAAATTTAATACAATTTAAAATTCTCAGTTGAAGTCGGGAGGTTTAACTTCCCAAGCTCCTTATCTGAAGACATTGTAAGAACTGTAAGAGTAAGGTCAGGGAGATGATTTGCTCTAACAGAGAGCCAGAACAGACACGACAGGCTAAATGGCCTCCTTCTGTGCTATAACCATTCTATGATTCTATTAATGGTGCAGATTGTAAGCACTTTCTTTCGACGTGATGATACTAGATCTTTCAATAGAAATGTGTTTCATTTTTGGATAATGGTGCTGCAAAGGCAAGTGGTTAAGTTCCAAAATCAGTTCAGCTTCCTAATGAAAATTGACAAAAAGCTAATTTCTGAAATAGAACGCAATATTTCAAATAATGAAGCACCCCTTATTGGATGAGTGTGAACGACCCAGAGCTGACAGAATACTCTTGGGCAGCTCTGCTCTGAACAGCTGGAATGAGCATGTGTTTGGTCAGGTCCCTGTGGGGAAGTGGGAAGCATTTTGCTTTAAATAAGGAAGGCATTTTAGGGTACATTTACTCTGCATCTAGTATTGGTACAAAGTGTTTTGGCTATCCACTGACAACAAGATGATGAAGTAAATATAGAGGCATTTGGCACCAGGATCCAACCTGTCACTGGAACGAGGCATTAAGAAACTCTCTTTGGAGTCAGTACAGACCTTCATACTCAATTTTAACTTCCAGGTTTGGTATTGGTGTGAAGCAATCTGGTTCTATATTGACCTTAAGCTAGTGGAGAGTGACGGCACTGCTAAAATGACCATTATAGGAACGCGAGGTGAAGTTTGCAATAGCATTCAACAAGTAAACAAAATCTGTAATATTTGTCTGCTAGTAAACTGCTAGAAACTATTTTGCTTAAAGCATCAAGTTGCTGCAGCAACCTCAAAAATGCTGATTAGTGAAAAATATCTTTTATAGTACAAATCATAGTCAACTCACACTTGCAATACCAGTACCAGTTCTGACCATTGTTAACATTTGGACTTAATTAGAAAGGAAGCAGCCAAAAAAGCAGATTTTTGCGTAAAATAACTCTCTCAGGCTGGAGCGTTATCCTCCTGAATAACTTCCTCAATTCCTCTTCAGCATTCACTGTGGTTTGCTCAGTCGCTTATGCAACTACACTGGAGTCAAATGAGTGCACAATTCAATAGTTTTCCCCCATTTGTTGGTGTGCTTCACCTGAAGTTGAAGATATGAGATCTGACTTTGCTGAAAATACAAATTTCAGCACAACAAAAACTGAAGTCACCATTAGCCAAACAAGAGGTCACTGCCAGCACAACTGCCCTGAGTGTTTCTCATGTGCATCAACACTCAAATTGGAGTGATTTCAGAACCAGTCACTGGCACCAGGGCTCCCTTAACCAACTGTTCAAATTAGGCAAGAATTTATTTTTCAAAAGCTAAAGAATCGCACATGCACACAGCCAGCTTGTACATATAGATTTACAGTCTTCCGGACTTAACATTGAGATCAACAACTTCAGATCATGAACTCTCTCCTCCAACCCCACTCTCTTTCCGATCCCCCTTTTCCAATAATTTATAATTTTTATTATATTTTTAATATATATTTTTCTTTTCCCACCTATTTCCATTATTTTTAAATGTATTTCCATCCATTGTTTTATCTCTACCTTTTAGCCCATTTCGATCCCTTCCCTCCACCCCACCCCCACCAGGGCTATCTGTCACTTGCCCGTCCTGCTTTCTACCCTTAATGTCATCATTAGCACATTCCTCAGATAATATCACCACCGTCAACATCCATTTGTCCTTTTGTCTATGACATCTTTGGCAATCTCTTCTTTGCCTCCACCTAACACTGGCCCTCTATCCAGCTCTACCTGTCCCACCCCCCTCAACCAGCTTATATTCCACCTCATTTCTATATTTCTTAGTTATGATGAAGAGTCATACGGACTCGAAACGTTTACTATATTTCTCTCCGCAGATGCTGTCAGACCTGCTGAGTTTTTCCAGCTATTTTTGTTTTTGTTTCAGATTTCCAGCATCTGCAGTATTTTACTTTTACATATAGATTTATATTCGATTTCCAAATGAAAAGTCAGTGGAAATCTGAGCAGAGAGGAAGAATTTTTAAGCAGTTGGTGAGGGGATCAAAGTCATTGGTAAGTAATCTCAGAACTGCTTCAAACTACAGTACAAATAGAAAGGATTTTTGGGCCAGTTTGGATTTAGGCAGCCATGATTTTACAGCTTCTTCCTTCCCCCTCCTATTGAAGAATTCCCCTGACTCTGCACACCAGGCAGTTTTATTAGGAGGGTCAAAATTACAAACATGCATAGCCATGTTCCAAAGTAGTTCCATGCCACAAATGCATGAAAAGCAAAGCATCAAAATGATCTCTAACTAGAATGTGACACTGAATCACACCACATGTCTACTCCTCATATTCATAGAATCATAGAATGGTTACAGCAGAGAAAGAAACCACACGGTTCTCTCAACCTGTCCTCAACATCTTCAATTATTTATGCACATATATACCCAGGCTGCTCTGCTCCTGCACCCGCTTTAGGATTGTACCCTTTATTCTACTTCATCTGTCTGCTTTCTTTCTACCAAAATGAATTACTTCACACTTCTCCACATTGAATTTCATCTGCCACTTGTCCACCCGTTCTATCAAAATGTCAATGATCTTTTGAAGCTCTAGTTTATACTATTGTCCTCACAGTTCACATTGCTACCAAGTTTCGTATTATCTGCAAATTTTGAAATTGTGTCCTGTACACCAAGGTCTTGTCATTAATATATATCAGGAAGCGCAAGGGTCCCAACACTGACCCCTAGGGAACTGCACTATAAACCTTCCTCCAGTCCAAAAAGCAACTGTTCACCTCTGTCACTCAGCCAATTTTGTATCTATGTTGCTACTGTCCCTTTTGTTCCATGGGCTCTAATTTTGCTCTCAAGTCTGTTGTGGGGCACTTTATCAAATGCCTTTTGGAAAACCAAGTACACCACATTAACAGTATTACTCTCATCAATGCTCTCTGTTATCTCTTCAAAAAACTCCAGCAAGTTAGTTAAACAAGATTTGACCTTAACAAATCCATGTTGGCTTTCCTTAATTAGCCCGCACTTGCACAAGTGACTATTAATTTTGTTCCAAATTATAATTTCTAAAAGCTTCCACAGAACCAAGGTCAAACTCACTGGCCTGTAGTTGCTGGGCTTATCTTTACACCCTTTTTCAACAAGGATGTATCATTTGCAATTCTCCAGTCCTCTTGCACCATCCCTGGGTCGAAGGGAGATTGGAAAATTATGGCCAGTGACTGTGCTGTTTCCACTCTCACTTCCTCAAGTATCTTTGGATGCATCTCATCCGGTCCTGGTGGCTTATCAATTTCCAGCACAGACAGCTATGCAATACCACCTCCTGATCAATTTTAAACCTTTGAAGTGCCTGAATTACCTACTCTTTCACCATGACCTGCGCAGCATCTTCTTCCTTGATAAAGATAGATGCAAAGAATTAATTTAATACCTCAGCTATGCCCCCTGCCACAAGAACACAAGAAATAGGAACAGGAGTAGGCCACATGGCCCACCAAGCCTGCTCTGCCATTCAATATGACCTTGGGCTTCAACTGCATTTTCCCGCCTGCTCCCCATATCCCTTGATTCCCTAACAAACCACATACTGTCTATCCCAGCCCTAAATGTATTCAATGATGGAGCATCCACAACCCTCTGGGATACAGAGTTCCAAAGATTCACAACCCTTTGAGTGAAGTAATTTCTCATCTCAGTCCTAAATGCTCGGCCCCTTATCCTGACGCTGAATCCCCCATTTTAGATTCCCGAACCAGCGGAAATCCCTATTTCGGCCTTTAAATGGCCCCACTCCTCTTTTTACTATTTATATGCCTGCACATGACTTTGGGATTCCCTGTTGCTGCTAGTCTCTTCTTGTACTGTCTTTTTGCTTCTCTTATTTGCTTTTCCAGTTCCGCTCTGAAGCTTCTGTTTTTGACCTGGTTCTCAATTGTGTTATCCATGTGACATCTGTAATAAGCACATCTTTTCTACTTCATCTTAATCTCTACCTCTTTTGTCATCCAGGGGGCTCTGGATTTATTTGCCCTACATTACCCCTTCATACGACAACTGTAATTGAACTGTTTCTTCTTTAAAAGCAGCTCATTGTTCAGTTACAGTTTTGCCTGCTAATCTTTGATTCCAATTTATCTGGGCCAGATCCATTCTTATCTCACTGAAATTGGCTTTCCCCCAGTTAATTATTCTTACTCTGGATTGCTCCTTGTCCTTTTCCTTAACCAATCTAAACCTCACGATACAATGATCACTGTCCCCTAAATGTTCCCTTACTGACACTTGATCCTCTTGACCGATCTCTTTCCCAAGAATCAGCTCTAACAGTGCCTCCCCTCTTATTGGACGGGACACATATGGCAGAAAATTCTCCTGAACACCCTCTAGAAACTTTTGCCCCTCTCTGCTCTTTACACTATTACTATCCCAGTCTATACTCGGATAATTAAAACTCCATCATAACTACTCTATAATTCTTGCACCTTTCTGTAATTTCCTTGCAATTTCTTTCCTCTGCATCTTTCCCACTAGTTGGTGGCCTATAGGCTACACCGAACAATGTAATTACACCTTTTTGTTCCTTGGCTCTAGCCAAACAGATTCTGTCCTTGACCCCTCTGGGATATCCTCTGTCTTCAGCACTGCAAAGCTGTCCTTAATCAATACTTCCACCCTCCCCCTTTTCTTCCTTTCCTACCTTTCCTGACGGCCTTGCATCCAGGAATTTTTAATAGCCAGTCCCGCCCTTCTTTGAGCCAGGTCTCTGTTATCGCCACTACATCATATTTCCTTTTTATTGGCTTTTTAGCATTTTCTTAATTCATTCAAGTGATGTGGGCTTTGCTGGTTGGGCCAGCATTTATTGCGCATCTCTAATTACCGTTGAGAAGGTGGTGGTGAGCTGCTTTCTTGAACTGCTGCAGCCCATGTAGCATAGGAACACCAACAGTACTGAAATTAGTAATCTGGACATTACTAATTTTGAGGTCCTGCTTGCGAATTGCTTACCTAGCTACCTAAATTCTGCCTGCAGGACCACATGCCTCTTTCTATTTATGTCCTTGGTACCAATTTGGACCGAAACCACTGATTGGTCACTCTCTCCCCCCTGCGGCTGCTCTGCAGCCATTCAGTGCCATCCTTGATCCTGGCACCGGGGGGGTCAACATACCATTCTGTAGCGGCAAAAACATTTGCCTGTTCCCCCAACTATCGAATCTCCTATCACTATCGTATTCCATGACCCTCTGTACATCTGAGCTACCCGTGGTGGACATGGACTTAGCTGGGCTGTACTTCCCAGAAGAACCATCACTCTCACCAATATCCAGAACTGAATACTGTTTGGGGAGTGGGATGCACTCAGCAGACTCCTGCACTACCTGCCTATTTCTTCATGACTGCCTGGTGATCACCCATTCCCTCCCTCCCTGCATAGTCTTAAACTGTGGGGTGACCACATCTATAAACATCCTATCCACAAAGCTCTCAATCTCGCAGATACGCCGCAGTAAGGCCAGCTGCAGCTCAAGTTCCGAAACCCGGAGCTCAAGCTACTGCAGCTGACGACACTTCCTGCACATATGGCTATCCAGGATACAGGAAATGTCCTGGAGTTTCCACATAGAGCGGGATGTGCTCTCCAGGAGTCAAGGCTGGCCTGCCATTCCTCTATTAGATAATAAAACTAGCTACTTAAAAAAATAAGACTCACCAGATGCTTACTTTTCTTCTGTTTTCACTGTTGCAGGCAGGTTAATTGGAATGTTTTACTTAACACTTATTATAAAAATTGAATTTTTAAATTTTCCCGCTTAAATTTGAACTTAACTTTGGTGAAAGGGAAACAAATACTCACCAGCCAATCAACTCATGGCCTTCCTGTGATGTCAGTTTATTTTTTCTCTCTCTTTTGCTTCAGTGAATTGTTTTTATTTCACCTTCTAGTAACTCTCTTTGGAGAACTTTCCGGTTAAAAAGGAGGAAAAGGTGCTCTTAATGTCAAATATATTAATTATTCTCAAAGCAAGATGAAGTACAGCTACAACCACTTTAACTCTGCTTATCCTGAACAAGTGCCTATATCAGGAAAATGATGCTGACCATTTGCCATTAACTTAGATACCAATTAGAAAGGCTTCACTTCAGCAGTGTTAAGCGTGCCGACTATTTTGGTCAGATCCAGTAGCTGTTCGCAAATTGTTGAAGTACACACTTCAGCCCCATTCAGCTGTCCAATAGTGCAGACAAAACTTACCAGACTGCTACCTCTTTTGGATCACTACTGGGGCATTTAGATAGAGGATCAAGATTCCCTCTGTGCTTTAACATCAGACACCGCACAGAGCAGGCAAAGTGCACTAACATCAACTGCCCTGCTGTAAGCGGTGGGGACTGTACAAGTTCTCCTATTGAAAATGTGCTTTCAGGATGTGGCCAATGCAGCCAAGATTAAATTTACTGTCCCATCCTTACCTGTTCCAAGGTGCTGGTGGCTCTCTTCCCTGAAGTGCTGCAGTCTTTGTGGTAATGATGCCACCACAACTGGTGTTAGGTGGGGAATTTTAGGATTTTGACCTAGTGGTGAAGGAATGGTCAAGTCAGAGTTGTTGTGACTTGGAGGACGCCTGAAGATGATGGTGCCCTTGTAACACTGCTGCAATCACCCTTCTCAGTAGCAGAGCTGCCATAGTGCAGCTCAGTTGCCAAGTTCACTGCAGATCTGAGCCGGATAGGACAACAAATTCTCCATTCATTCGTTGGTGTGTGTTTAATTCGCTTGCGCCTTAGCAGCTTGTACTTGAGGAAAGAGAGAAACAATAAGCCAGGGCTCTCTCTCCTGATTTCAATACAGCAACAGCTACTGGGGGTTTCACGCATGTGCATTCTGGTTGACAACAGGGGAGCATTTGGCTGTGATGCCTCCAAAGTCAAATAACATGATGACAATATCTGTTTTAAATTTAGGCTTGATTAATAGGTGAGGTACTGCAGACCAGCTATGGACCATTTAAGAATTCTAGCATGAATCAGCGCCCCTTGCAGAGGGGTGGCTAAGATTAGCAGATTAGACATAAATACGGAACAGCAAAAAAATAGTTGAGCCATGGAAGTACCCCTCTCATTAATTCCCTCCAGCAACTTATGTGGTGCATTGTTATTTCCTTTAAGTACCAAAAGTATTTCACATACATTATAAAGAAACCAGTGATTGCTATGGCAAAGTGTGGCAGCAATAGACAAAACCCACTAATGGACAACGAAAAATCTGTTTATTAGATATTGATTGAGAAAGAATATCAAGAGAATTTCTTACTGTCGTAATAGTGCCATAACATCATTAATATCCAACTGAACCAATGAACAATATGCTGACAGTATTACATTCCCTCAGTAAGTGCTGCATTCGTATGTAGGCTGCTGTTACTCTAGTATACTGATTTACAGCCCTCTTGAAACATGGGCACGGAAATAATACAAAGTCAACATTAGAAAGTCCCTTAATATAATGTGGTCAAAGTAGTATTTGACTTAGTCACCTTAAACATCCACTCCCTCCACCACTCACGCACAGTGGCAACAGTGTGTAGCAACTACAAGATGCCCTGCTGGAACTCACCAAGCCTCCTCTGACAGTACCTTCCAAACCCACAACCACTACCACCTAGAAAGACACATGGGAACACCAACACCTGGAAGTTTCCCTCCAAGCTACTCATCATCCTGACATAGAAATATATCACCATTCCTTCACTATCGTTGGGTCAAAATCTTGGAACTCGCTCCCTAACAGCACTGTGGGTGTACCTACACCACATAGACTGCAGCGGTTCAAGAACGCAGCTCACCACCACCTTCACAAGGGCATTTAGGAATGGACAATAAATGCTGGCCTAGCCAGCGATGCCCACATCCTATCAATGAGTTAAAATAAAGTTCCCCAAGTCCTACACAACAATCCTGCCCTCAAGGAAATCCCTTACAAGAGCTGGTGTGAATTCTTCCATTTCCCGCAGTTTCTTGCTTACCTTACAGCATAAGTATGAAATTGCTACCATGCCAACCCAGAAGCGCAAGGAGCGGAGACAAAACCAACTCCAGCATCCAGGAGGACAGGGCAGTCCTTTGCCTTCAGGAACCTGGGACTTGAGCCGAAGTATGCCTTTTTGTTTGAAGAGTACACCCACTGGAGAGCCATCAGAAAGAGATCTATCCATCTTTATCACACAACTGACCTTTATTCTCGTGCCCCCAACAAAAATATGATCCTAGATGATTTTGTTCATCTCCTTTATAATATTGTCCCAATATCCACGGGAGCATTGCATTGCAACTGCCAGCTCATCAACTTCCACCCAGGAGTCTATTCTCATCTTATCAGTTTGGGGTTGGATTCCAAAAGCACAGAGTTGAGGAGCTGGAGTCCGAGCTACAGACATTGTGGCACATCAGGGAGGGGAAAGTTACCTGGACACTTTGCTCCAGGAGGTGGTTACACCCCTTAGATTAGGTAACTCAAATTTGGTCTGTGATGAGGCACAGGAGGGTGTGACTACAGGTGAAGAGGTATGGGGACCCAGGGGCCAGCGTTCAAGGGCGCTGTGGACAAGGGCAGGAGAATGAGAATGAGCAAACTGACCATAGCACCGTAGTGCAGGGAGCCATCCAAGTGGGAGGAGGAAATAGGAACATAGTAGTGGTACGGAACAGTACAATTAGAGGGATAGATACTGTTCTCTGCCGCTGTGATCATGAGTCCCAAAGGCTGTGTTGCCTGCCCGGTGCCAGGGTGAAGGACACCTCCTCAGGGCTGGAGAGGAACTTGAGGTGGGAGGGGAGGGATCCAGCTACTGCCGTCCACATTGGTACCAACGACATTGATAGGACCAGAAAAGAGGTTCTGCTGAAAGAATTTGAACAGTTAGGAGCCAAATTAAAAAGCAGAACCTCAAGGTAATAATCTTGGGACCACCACCGGAGCCACGGGCAAACTGGCATAGGGTAAATAAAGTCAAGGAGTTAAATGAGTGGCTCAAAGATTGGTGTGGGAGGGATGGGTTTCAGTTCATGGGGCACTGGCACCAGTACTAGGGTCTAGGGTAGAAGGGAGCTGTTCTTCTGGGACGGGCTTCACTTCAACCATGCTGGTACCTGCGTCCTGGCCAATCGAATAACTAAGGCTGTAGAGAGGGCTTTAAACTAAATAAAGTTGGGGGGAGGGTTCTGGAGAGGGGATACGTAGGCTTACAAAGCAAAAGGAAATGGCAGCATTGCAGGGCAGCTATTTAGGTAATGATACCCAGACTGTGGCAGGAACGGACAGTGTGTACAATTATATTTTAAAAATCAGCACATAGGGTCAAAGGAAGAAAAAAAATGGTAAAAACGCAAAATTTTTTTACTTTATACACGTAATATTCAGAACAAAATAAATGAATTAACGACACGACTAAAGGTTATTGGGTATGATCTTATAGTCATTATGGAGACATAGTTACAAGGAGATAATGCTGGGAACTAAATATTCAGGGGTATGTGACTTTTCAAAAGGACAGGCATGCAGGAAAGGGTGGTGGGGTAGCTTTGTTAGTACGTGATGGAATAAGTACGATAGCAAGAAATGATTTTGGATTGGAAGATGTAGAATCCATACGGGTGGAGGCAAGATATAACAAGGGGAAGAAGGCACTGGTGGGAGTAGTCCATAGGCCCCCTAACAGTTTCTATGCTGTAGGACAGAGAATAAATCAGAAGATAATGAGGGCATGTAAAAAAGGCATGTAAAAAAAATCAAATTGGCAGAGGTAGCTGTGAGCAAGAACTCATAGTGTATTCAGGACAGTTTCCTAGAACAATAATGTTGTGGATCTAACCAGGAATCAGGCTATTTTGGGTCTGGTAATGTGTAATGAGACAGGTTTAATAGATGATCTCAGAGTAAAAGGTCCCTGAGTAAACAGTGACCATAACACGGTAGAATTTAGCATTCAGTTTGAGATTGAGAAACTTGGGTCGAAACAACTGTGCTAAACTTAAATAAGGGCAGTTACAAAGGAATGAGGGCTGGGAAAAGAGTTTAGCAGAAAAGATGGTTTATGAACAATGGCAGACGCTTAAGAAAATAGTTCATGACTTACAACAAAGTGAGTGAGAAGGATTCTAGGAAGGGGATAAACCAACCATGGTGGACCAAGGAAGTTAAGGATAATATCAAAGTGAAAGAAAAAATATACAATGCGGCAAAGATTAGTGGTAAGCCAGGGGACTGGGGAATTTTAAAAAACCAACAAAAGGTGACCAAAAATTAATAAAGAGGGGGAAAATAAACTTTGAGGGTAAACTAGCAAGTAATATAAAAATGGACAGTAAGAGCTTCTTTAAATAAATTAAAAGGAAGAGAGAGGCCAAAGTGAACATAGGCCCCTTAGAGAATGAGGCTGGGAAAATAATTTTGGGGAACCAGAAAATGGCACAGGAGTTGAATAAATACTTTGCATCAGTCTTCACAGTAGAAGACCCTAATAGCATTCCAAAAATACTAAATAATCAAGGGGCAAAAGTGGGGGGAGGAAATAAATACAGTAACTATCATTAGAAAAAAAGGAGTAGGGAAACTAATGGAGCCAAAGGTCAATAAGTACCCTGCACCTGATGGGTTGCATCCTAGGATAGTAAAGGATGTGGCTACACAGATAGTGGATGCACTGGTCATAATCTTCCAATAATCCTTAGATTCTGGAACAGTCCCAGAAGATTGGAAAACTGCCAATGTAACACCCTTATTCAAAAAGGGAGGGAGACATAAAACAGGTAACTATAGGCCAGTTAGCTTAACATCTGTCATTGGGAAAATGTTAGACCCTATTATAAAGGATGTAATAGCAGAGCATTTAAAAAGGCATAATATAATCAAGCAGAGTCAGCATGGCTTCATGAAGGGGAAATCATGCTTGACAAATTTATTAGAATTCTTTGAGGAAGTGACAAGCAGGATCGTTAAAAGGGAATCAGTAGGTGTAATATATTTGGATTTCCAAAAGATGTTCGATAAGGTACCTTGCATGAGGCTACTTAATAAGATAAGAGCCCATGGTGTTAGGGGTAGTATAATAGCATGGATATAGGATTGGCTAACTAATAGAAGACAGAGAGTTGGGATAAGGGGGGACATTTTCAGGATGGCAACCTGTCACTGGTGGAGTGCCACAGTGCTGGGGCCACATTTATTTACAATATATACATATATTAATGACTGAGATGAGGGAAGTGAATGTACTATCGCCAAGTTTGCGGATGACACAAAAATAGGTGGGAAAGCAAGTGGTGAGGATGACACAAAGAGTCTGCAGAGGGATATGGACAGGTTAAGTGAGTGGGCAAAAGCTTGGCAGATGGAATATAATTTGGGAAAATGTGAGCTTATGCACTTTAGCAGGAAGAATAGAGGAGCTGAACATTATTTAAATGGAGAAAGACTGCAGAAAGCTGCAGCACAGAGGCATTTGGGGGTCCTCATGCATGAATCACAAAAAGCTAACATAAAAGTTCAGCAGGTAATAGGGAAAGCAAATGGAATGTTGGCCTTTATTTCAAAGGGAATGGAGTATAAAAATAGGGAAATCTTACTAAAACAAGGCACTAGTTAGCCCACACCTAGAATACTGTGAACAGTTTTGGTCCCCTTATCTAAGGAAAGGTATACTGTCATTGGAGGTGGTCCAGGGAAGGTTCACGAGGTTGATCCCAGGTATGGAGTGATTTTCTTATGAGGAGAGGTTGAGTAGCTTGGGCCATGATTAGTGGAGTTTAGATGAATGAAAGGCAACCTGATTGAAACATATAAGATTCTTAGGGGGCTTGCCAGGGTAGATACTGAGAGGTTGTTTCCCCTTGTGGGAGAGGCTAGGGGCAGAGGGCATAATCTCAGAGTAAGGGGTCACCCATTTAAGACAGAGATGAGGAGGAATTTATTCTCCCAGAGGGTAGTGAATCTGTGGAATTCTTTACCGCAGAGGGCTGTAGCGGCTGGGTCGTTAAGTATATTCAAGGCTGAGATAAACAGGTTTTCAAATCAGTAAGGGAATCAAGGGTAATGGGGAAAAGGCAGGAAAGTGGAGTTGAGCATTTTCAGATAAGCCATGATCTCATTGAATTGTGGAGCAGACTCAATGGGCCGAATGACCTGCTTCTGCTCTTAGGGTCTTATGAAAGAGCAGCAACTGTGTAAAACATCCAGTTTCAGACAAAAGATCTTAGTTTAACAGTCGATAGGGAAAAAGTTGACAATATAAAACTCTCCGGAGCCACTGAAGTTTGACACCTCAATTAAAACCATAAGCAGAACGCATCAGCATTCTGATAAAGAATGTGCATCTCCAACATTGTTTTTTCTTATCCATTACTTATTGAAATAAACTCAAACGCAAAAGCATCTATTTGTATCGTTTTATTTTTTTAATTTAGATTTGACTAGTGCTATTCAGTGTAATGTTTCTTTCCCCAGTGCCTGAACATCCTCATTGGATCTAAACAGAAGAGAGTAACTTCTCATAGGAATTGACTGCACCCATCTTAATTAAAAGTGGAGGCGCCTCTTCACATCACATGGGGTTTATTTAATACAGAAGCTTCCTGCTGATTAAATATGTTTTTCACAAACACAAAACAGTGATTGTCTGATCTCCTTCTGACTAACATTCCCTTCACACAGAAATTCCTTAAGTTATCCTTGGAATTCACATTGTGTTCCACAGTCTGCCTTTCCTCAACTTAGTCACTCCCGCATTCCCCAAGGGTCAAATATTAAAAGATTTAGGCTTTCTCTCTACAACAAATTTGTTAAAGATCACACAACTAGGCTGTGGTGTACCCCAAAGCAATAAGCTTAGCCTGAAAATGGACACCAGATTGCCTGGCGAAGTATATAGGGTTGAAATGCAAATGTCCACATCTATCTCAGCCAAAATATACATGCATGCAATCTGGCTTTGGATTACTGACATTAGGAGATTGTGTTCATCACAGTTCTTTCCCCATTGACAGAAATGCACTAAAAATACTAATTGCTGATGCTCTTTATGGGATCTTGCTGTGTGTAAAATAGTGTCCACATACACTTAGAAAATAGTCTGCAACTCTGCCTACCTTTGCCTCAGTTTAGCTCCTCTCCTGCTGGAACCCTTGGACCCCTCTAGATTAGGGGAAGTGGTGGCATGGTGGTATTGTCACTGGACTAGTATTCCAAAAACCCTGAGTAATGCTCCGGGTTCGAATCCCACCGTGGCAGAAATCTGATGATGACCATGAAACCATTGTCAATTGGCGTTTGGAAAAAATAAAACATTTGGTTCACTTTCCTTTAGGGAAGGAAATCTGCCATCCTTACCTGGTCTGGCCGACATGTAATTTCAGGCCCACAGCAATGTGGTTGACTCTTAACTGCCCTCTGAACAAGGACAATTAGGGATCAGCAATAAATGCTAGCTTAGCCAGCGACACCCACACCCCATGAGGAAATAAAATAAAAAATTGTTCCAATGCTATCTTCCCAACATCTTCACTCTGTAAGTTCCAAGCAAAACAAAAAGTAGGTGCCCATTTTTTTCTCCTGTGCTTAAGTCTAATATCTCTATGGTAACGTTCGTTATGTGCCTTAGGATGTTTTACACTAAAGATGCTATACAAATGCAAGGTGTTTTGTTGTCTTCATGTTAACTGTCACTTATCCACACTGGCTCTCTGTCTCCTCATGCATGGAATTTAAAATTATGTCCTCCAAAGCCCTCACTGGTCTTGCTCCACCCTACCCAGTAACTTTCTCCAGAGTCACTCTCCCTTCTGCACTCTTTGATCTTCTGCTTGTTACAAAGACATGCGTAGGTCAAATATTGATTTTTAATTCATCAGCTAGAAACAGGGATTGGACTTATTAAAAAGACAGATTTTTTGAAACAAACTGAAATGATTTCAACCTACAGCAAGATGGCTGAATCCCCACAGGCAGCCAATCTATGAAACATGTTAAGAAATCCAGACATATCTTCTCGCTGAGAGGGAGATCAGGAACTCTTAAGTCTGATGAGCCTCGGGAGGGTGGGAGCGGGCAGCGCATGCGCAATCTGGCATTTTTGTAATTCTGTGGGCCATGGGCGGGCCCAGTGCACCTACTTGAAGAGAAACAAAAAGAAACAGCACGAAGACCCTGGTCACCTGACTGGGAGCAGAACGCCATATTCAGAGAAGAGTCCCAGGCAAGGGACAGGAAGAGGGGAAATGGAGAGGTCCCAAAGGGAAAGGTCCCAGTTAAGAAGAGGAGCAGAGAAAAAGACTCCAAGCAGAAAAAGGGCTGCAATGGCAGACTTTAAGTGGTGAGGGTCAGGAGAAGCCCTGGCGGTCGAAGAGGGCTCGGGAGATGCCCTGGCGGGCAAGGAGGGCTCAGGAGATGCCCTGGCGGTCGAAGGGGGCTCGGGAGAAGCCCTGACAATTGAAGGAGGCAGCAACAGGCTAGTAATTCCATGCTGCAGGCCTTTGGGGCAAAGGTACTCCTTTGGAACAGTAGTATCCTGCTTGGCCCAACTGAAGTTGTGCTTGTGAGTTGGTGCTTGAGTGCAGACTCAGGAATCCACAGGAACGAAATCCTGGGAGCCAAGAAACCCTGCGAGGTGGACCGTCGTTGAGGCCGTCCAAGTTAGAACGACTTTTGGAGAGAGTTTCAAGGCGAGATCTTTGAAGGTGAAGACTGGAATCTGGAGAGAGACAGAATTTCAACAAGATTGGTTGACTCTGTGTTTACTGACGTCTGCTTGCGTGGTTGAGAAATCCATGAACTCTGTCTTGGTCGCATCTCCCATTTATTGTGCAGTGTGGGGTGCTTAACCACAGTTTGCCTGTTAATTCGCATGTACCTCATATTAACACTGAATGCTAGAGTGAAAGGTATATATTGTAAATTGTTTTATCTTTCTGACCTTGTATAGTAAAGTTTATTTTTGCTTGTTCAAAAGCTGTGGAATCTTGTGGCTTTATTCTCTTAGCAAGTGTCTTGAATCTCAAACTTTATCTGCTTTAAACAAAACCTTATTGGTCCTTAACCGGATTGTACCAAAAACTTGGGGGTCTGGTCCAGGATCATAACAAACTCATTGCAGACAATTACAGCCCCTAGGAATTGCAAACAACCCCCTTCCTGCCTTATTAAAGGCATCTATGTCAGCCATCTACAGTATTCAATAATTGGAAACAAACCATTCTGAGACTGATTACTTGAACAAAGGACCTTGATTCTAAGTTAACATCCAGACTTGATTCAATCAAGTTATGGTTAGAATATACAATTATTGTTTGAAACTGGGAAGTCACATGACAAACCAAGTTCTGTGTGTTTTTAAGGACATGGTTTTCAGAACGTCATCAACAGTTGAGTGAAGGAAAGCCTCCTGCTCTCTCTTTCTCTCCACCTAAAAGCTGAGCCCTGTCTACCACTGTGGCTGTGACTCCATTCTGCAGTAGACAGATTTCAAAACAAAGATTTCAGTTTTACACCAGCTTCTCCAGGGGAGAAGAAAAGATCAGCTACAACCTTTAACCACCTCAGCACTGAAAGCAATGCCCTCGGATCCTACCTGCAGCCGGATAAGACAGCAAGCAACAAAACACAAGCTTTGTTTATCTTTTCTATGAACTCTAATTTGGCCAAATTTATCCTCCTATACTCTGTAATCTGCATTTGTGTGTGTGGTTTGAGTGTGCACGCGCTTGTGGAAGTCGAGACATACTTTAAATATTTTATACCCGGGTAGGTTTTAGTGCAATAGAACTCTTTACTTTATTAAACTCAAAAAAACTTGTCTGACCAATTCTTAATAATCACAGCAAGTAAATAGCGCTGGCAAGTAGACGCCCAGAGCCCATGAAGGAATAAAAAAAGAGCAGGGAGAGGAGACTAACTGGGAAAGGCAAGATGAGCTGAATGGCCTCCTTCTATGCAGTACCATTTGATGGCATGATTTCCACAGACTAAATCACCAGATCATTGGAGATCTGAGTCATGGTTCTCATAGACCCATCAGATCGCTGGAAACAATGCCTCAATGGGGCAATCAGATGGTCAGAAGAGGGCACAAACAGGCTGATCTGATGCTCATTGCCAAAACAAAGCTCTCTCATAATTGTGTGAGTCACTCTCACTCTGCACATTTGTGTTTCACTGCCTATATGGCTGACATGCTTCCTCTCCACTCTGCGGCTGGTTGTCTCTGACTCATTTGCTCCACTAACTCCTGCATT
Source organism: Cetorhinus maximus (assembly GCF_964194155.1). Taxonomy (NCBI): domain Eukaryota; kingdom Metazoa; phylum Chordata; class Chondrichthyes; order Lamniformes; family Cetorhinidae; genus Cetorhinus; species Cetorhinus maximus. The sequence continues at coordinate 13,940,114 of NC_135880.1, forward strand.
TCCCACTGTCTTTGTGCAATTTACCATTACCCTTGCATAAAGCTAGATTTAGAACCATCTGTACTCCCATAAATAAACCATTACACAGCTAAGTGGCAGTATCATAAAATTCTATAACGTTTAGTTTAAAACCTATTTTAGTCCTTGCTTTAGCTCAGCACTGTTTCCAGTTATTTTCTTCCTTTTAAGTCATCATTTTAAAGTGAATCTTTCCCTCTAACAGACCTGCACCAGATTGAATGTGCTTCAACCAGGTAATCTATTATAGCAATGTTGGCCAGGTCACCAGGAACAACTCTCCTGTTCTTTGTTGCAATAGTGCCTTGGGATTATTTTTCTCACATCCAGCTGAGAGGGCAGGCCTTGGTTTAAGTCGCATCTTGAAAGACGGCATCCTGAACAGTGCAGTGTTCCTTGGTACGGTACTGAGGGTGTCAGCCTCGATTTTGTGCTCAAGTTTCGGCAGCTTAACTCAAACCCTCTGCCTTCTGACTCAGGAGTGAGAGTGCGACCAACTGAGCCATGGCAGACATATCCATAAAGTCTACATGAAGTGTCGCAAATCTGATCTGAACTCAACCAAGGAAAGGTAACGAGTCCAAAATCTTGAGATCCCAAGCTGCACCTGACACCAGGCAGAACACTATTATTTCAGATTCCCATTAATAAGAGGTCTTTAAAATTATGAAGGTTTTTGACGGGATGGAGAGGGGAAAACTGATCAGTTTTTTTATTCATTCGTGAGAATTGAGCATCGCTGGCAAGGCCAGTTTTTATTGCTATCCCTAACCACCCTTGAGAATGTGGTGATGAGCCATCTCTTGAACTGCTGCAGTCCATGCAGTGGGTCCAGAACAGGAAGGCATAAATATAAGATAGCCACTTAACAGATCAGATAAAGCATTTAGAAGGAATTTCTTCACATCAAGAGTGGCAAGAACGTGGAAATCATTACTGCATGGGAGTGGCTGAAGTAGACAGGATTTCAGGGAGGCTTAATGCACAGATGAGGGAAAAGATAAGAGAAAAATATAGAAGCAGAGTAGGAAGAGATAATCAGGAGGCACAGGTGAAATATAAACACCATTTTGGAACAGATGGGTCGGATGGCCTTTTGCATGCTCTAGTTTTTATGCAATTCTTTAAAAGAGGTCTTTAACCAATAGATAACAGGAGATTTAGTCATCATGTGAACCAGCTTGCAAGGTCAGATTGGTATTAAGAAACCTCCATTCCATTATACAGTCTGTCATTCTACCAAGATAGTTTTGTGCTTTCAACAGTGAAACTTATTGTTCGCATCCAAGCCGTCTTCAACTCATTCCTCAAGCCTGATCTTAAAAAAGGTATTGTCTGAAAAACTGCACCAACTTCACTTAAAAGTACTCTTGACCTGCCATTATAATACGTGGCATGTTATTTCTGGATACACATGCCTTTGTCCTGTTTCATAGCAAGCTACTAGAAAAATAGACCCTGTGTCTTACTTTTCAAAAGGTCTTCAAAAACAGAAGATAGTGGGCATAAAGGCTTATCATATGAAATGAGTCCATTGTCTGCCATCAGACCATTTTAAAATCCAAGCATGTTGTCTTTTCACATCAGATCATGCTTCACAAAGCCTTTGAATTTGGCAACAATTCTCAAAGATGTTTGCTTACTTGTCTTTAAACCAACAACCTCATATTCAGCCAGCACTACTCCTCTCCACCCACCCCCAACCTTTCACAACTGACAGGAGGAATGTACAAGGAGAGGCCAAGATATTCTCAAATACAAACATCCTCTGGCTGAAATTACCTCACCTGAAAGCAATGAGTCAGTACAGAGAGATCTACCATTACCTCATATCGACAACAAAACACCTTATCTAAATGACCACATTATAGTTTAACCCGTCTGGATCGTGTGGCCCAGAGCAAGCCAATTTGTGTACTAAACAGGCCCCTTTAGACTACAGCTAATCTTTGCAAACTGTCATGATTTACAACATTAAGAAAGGCAACCTCTAACTAGCAATGGGTGGTGCTGAAATGTATACTGCTCTATGATCTTGCAATCAAAGCCTTAGGTACATTACAACTTGGATATTAAACAATAGGCTACTGTTGCTTGACACCAGCTTCCCATCCTTACCTCCAAAGAAACTGCCTGGTTAAAAAAGACACATTGAAAGATTTCCTGCTAACACCTTGTAGACTTTCAGACGTCATTCTACATCAGAGGGACATGCGACTGTCAGTTTACTCATGTAGATTTGCAGCTTTGAGGCTAAGAAAGAACTAGCATTTACATATAGCACCTTTCATGACCTCACAACATCCAAAGCCTATTAAGTTCATTTAAGTGTAGTCACTGTTGTAATGTAGGAAACACAGCAGCCAACTTGCATACAGCAAGCTCCCACAAATTGCAGTGTGAGAGAATGACCAGATAAATCAGTTTTTGGTGGTGCTGGTTGAAGAATATATCTTGGCACAAGACATGGGGAAAACTCTTCTTCAAGTAATGCTATGGGATCTTTTGCATCCATCTGAAAGAAGGCATCTCAGATATCATGACACTTCATCATTGTATTGCAGTGTCAGCCACGATTTTCATTCTCAAATCTCTTTAGTTTTTGCACACTGCCCTAATGTCAGCACAGTGCTTGTGTACCTGGATACGTGGATCCCCTTTTCAAAAATAAAACACAATTCTTTCCTTTCCCTTCCAGAAAAAGCAGCAAGCTGGTGGCAACAAGCGATGCATGAGTGGCCATTAGTTCTGGCAAAAAACGTAGCACTGTCACTCTTAGTGGCCTACCCCTACCTTACCACAGCAACTCTAAGGTCCACTCACTACAAACCAAGCAAAAAGCTGCAACTTCCAACCATGTCTGCAAGCTTGTGCATATTTTCTTCCTTCCTTTCATTCCAGGACAGTTGAATCTGCCCCACAACAAAAACAGGGTTGTTTCTACATCACCAGGGCTCCTCAGGCAATAATTCAGAGTCAAGTCTTAAAATGCTTGTGAAATGAATAATATAAATGGGCCACAAACAGCAGCACAGCCAGAAGGCTGGGAGCAGGTCACCCACCCACTTGGCCACAGGTGTGTGGTCTGAAGTGAACAGAAAGAGAGAGGAAAAATCCATGCAAGGGTTTGAAGATGTACTATCTATTACTTGATCCTCCTGCCATTTAAGTTCAACTAAACAAGGAGCAAATCTGAGTTTGTTTTAAAAAACATTCAAGTGAGTGGAATGTTCAAGGTACCAGCATCTGCAACATTTGACACTCAATTGTGCAGATGTTGTAAATTCAATTTTTAAAAGTTTCCTATTTTGTTTGTGCATGCTGGTAGCTTAGTTCTTAAAAAGGTCAAATGCCTGCATTTCTCTTTCTCTTACACGTGCACACAGACACATACAGGCGCACACAGAGGTGCACACACACTTACTTCACCTATCTGTCTTTCAAACATGAAGTGTTGACATAGTTGGTGTACACTTTATTTTTCTGTTCATTACAGCATTTGCTTTCAGTGACTGATATAGCCATCCTGTCAACTGCTCAGGAAGAATAAAAATGTCCAGAAAAACTTACAGAGCTAGTGTCACATCAGGTGAGGAGGTAGTGGCATAGTGGCGTAGTCGCATTGTCACTGGACTAATAATCCAGAGACCCAACTTAATGCTCTGGGGACCAGGGTTCGAATCCCACTGTGGCAGATGGTGAAATATGAATTCAATAAAAATCTGGAATTAAATGCCTAGGAAGGAAAACTGTCTGGTCTGGCCACAGTAAGGTGGTTAACTCTTAATGCCCTCTGAAATGGCCTAGCAAGCCACCCAGTTGTATCAAACTGTTACAAAGCCTAAAAGGAATGAAACCGGGCCACCCGGCATTGACATGGGCACTTGAAACGACAATGGCAAACTTGACCCTGCAAAGTCCTCTTTATTAACATCTTGTGCACAAATTTGGAGAGCTGTCTCTCAGACTAGTCAAGCAACAGCCTGACATAGTCATACTTACGGAATCATATCTTACAGATAATATCCCAGACATCACCATCCCTGGGTATGTCTTGTCCCAACGGCAGATGTGGCGACAGTGGTATACAGTCGGGAGGGAGTTGCCCTGGGAGTCCTCAACATCGACTCCGGAACCCATGAAGTCTCATGGCAGCAGGTTAAGCATGGGCAAGGAAAGCTCCTGCTGATTACCACGTACCGCCTGCACGCGCAACTCTCAGCTGATGAATCATTACCCCTCCATGTTGAACACCACTTGGAGGAAGCACAGAGGGTGGCAAGTGCGCAGAATGTATTCTGCGTAAGGGACTTCAACGTCCATCACCAAAAGTGGCTCAATAGTAGCAGTCCAGGCCGAGCTGGCCGAGTCTTAAAGGACATAGCTGCTAGACTGGGCCTGCTGCTGGTGGTAAGTGAACCAAGAGGGAAAAACATACTGGTCCTCATCTTCACCAACCTGCCTGCCACAGGTGCATCTGTCCATGATGACATCGGTAGGAGTGACCACCAAGTCCTTGTGGAGACATAGTCCCGTCTTCACATTGAGGATACCCTCCATTGTGTTGTGTGGCACTACCACCGTGCTAAGTGAGATAGATTCCAAACTGATTGAGCAACTCAAGACTGGGCATCCGTGGGGCACTGTGGGCCATCAGCAGCAGCAGCAGAATTGTTCTCAACCACAACTGTAACCTCATGGCCCAGCATATCCAACACTACTACAATGACCACCAAGCCAGGGAATTAACCCTGGTTCAATGAAGAGTGCAAGAGGGCATGCCAGGAGCAGCACCAGGCATACCTAAAAATGAGCTGTCAACCTGATGAAGCTACAACAAAGGACTACTTGCATGCCAATGACATAGGCAGCAAGTGATACAGCTAAGTGATTCCACAACCACAGATCAGATCCAAGCTCTGCAGTCCTGTCACATACAGTCGTGAATGGTGGTGGACAGTTAAACAACTCACTGGACGAGGAGGCTCCACAAATATCCCCATCCTCAATGATGGGGGAAACCCAGCATAGCAGTGCAAAAGATAAGGCTGAAGTATTTGCAACAATTTTCAGTGGGTGATCCATCTCGGCCTCCTCCGGAGGTCCCCATCATCACAGATGCCAGTCTTCAGCCAATTCGATTCACTCCATATGATATCAAGAAACGGCTGAAGGCACTGGATACTGCAAAAGCTATGAACCCTGACAATATTCTGACTTGTGCTCTAGAAATTGCCGTGCCCCTAGCTTATCTGTCCCAGTACAGCTACAAGACTGGCATCTACCCAGCTATGTGGAAAATTGCTCAGGTATGTCCTGCACACAAAAAGCAGGACAAATCCAACCCAGCCAATTACCGAGATAAAAACAAAAACAAAACTGTTTTTTAGTTCTATTGAAGGGTCATGAGGACTCGAAACGTCAGCTGCGCTCTTCTCCGCCATTACTGCCAGACCTGCTGAGTTTTTCCAGGTATTTCTGTTTCTGTTTTTGTTCCAGCCAATTACCACCCCATCAGTCTACTCTCGATCATCAGTAAAGTGATGGAAGACGTCATCAACAGTGATACCAAGCAGTACTTCCTTAGCAATAACCTGTTCAATGGTGCTCAGTTTGGATTCTGCCAGGGCCACTCAGCTCCTGACCTCATTTCAGCCTTGGTTCAAAAATGGACAGAAGAGCTGAACTACAGAGGCGAGGTGAGAGTGACTGCCCTTGACATCATGGCAGCATTTGACCAAGTGTGGCGTCAAGGAGCCCTAGCAAAACTGGAGTCAATGGGAATCAGTGGGAAAACTCTCCAATGATTGGAATCAAATGTAACACAAAGGAAGAAGGCTATGGTTGTTGGAGGTCAATCATCTCAGCTCAGTACATCACTGCAGGAGTTCCTCAGGATAGTGTCCTAGGCCCAACCATCTTCAGCTGCTTCATCAATGTCCTTCCTTCCATCATAAGGTCAGAAGTGGGGATGTTCGCTGATGATTGCACAATGTTCAGCACCATTTGTGACTCCTCAGATACTGAAGCAGTCCAAGTCCAAATGCAGCAAGACCTGAAAAATGTCCAGGCTTGTGCTGACAACTAGCAAATAATATTCGTGCCACACAAGTGCCAGACAATGATCATCTCCAACAAAAGAGAATCTAACTATTGCCCCTTGGCATTACCATCGCTGAATCCCCCACTATCAACATCCTGAAGGTTACCATTGACCAGAAACTGAACTGGACTAGCCATATAAATACTGTGGCTACAACAGCAGGTCAGAGACTAGGAATCGTGCAACGAGTAACTCACCTCCTGACTCCCCAAGCCTGTCCACCATCTACAAGGCACAAAGCAGGAGCGTGATGGAATACTCTCCATTTGCCTGGATGAGTCAGCTCCGACAACACTCAAGAAGCTTGACACCATTCAGGAAAAAGTAGCGCACTTAATTGGCGCCCCATCCACAAACATTCATTCCCTCCACCACCAGCACACAGTGGCAGCAGTGTGTACCATCTACAAGATGCACTGCAGGAACTCACCAAGCCTTCTTAGACAGCACATTCCAAACCCACGAACACTACCACCTAGAAGGACAAGGGCAGCAGACACATGGGAACACTACCACCTGGAAGTTCCCCTCCAAGCCACTCACCATCCTGACTTGGAAATATATCGCCGTTCCTTTACTGTTGCTGGGTCAAAATCCTAGAACTCCCTCCCTAACAGCACTGTGGGTGTGCCTACACCACATAGACTGCAGCAGTTCAAGAAGCAGCTCACCACCACCTTCTCAAGGGCAATTAGGGATGGGCAATAATTGCTGGCATAGCCAGCAATGCCCACATCCCATGAATGAATAAAAAAAAGGTGTCAGCCATGGCTCAGTGGATAGAACTCTAGCCTCTGAGTCAGAAGGTTATGGGTTCAAGTTCCACTCCAGAGACTTAAGCATATAGTTTAAGATAACATTACCAGTGCAATACGAGGGAGTCTTACATTGCCTGAGGAACCAACATTAATCCAAGGCCCCATCTGCCCTCACAGATGGACATAAAAAATCCCATAGCACTGTTTCAAAAGGGAGCAAGGAAGTTCTGTATATTTTTCAATCCGTAGACCAATATTACTCAGATTATCTGATCATTATCATTTGCTGTTTATGAGATCTTGCTGTGTGTAAATTGGCTGTTGTGTTTCCTACATTATAAGTCAGGACACCTCAAAAGTATGCCATTAACTTTGGGATGTCCTGAGATTGCAAAGTATAAATGCAAGTTTTTCTTTTTATTTTTATGAACTTCAAGTTGAGACCTTCGAAGCTTGCTTTCTGTTGCAGAGGCTTGATAACAAACCAACCAGATTGGAATGTCTATAGAGTTGAAAACAACCCATCTTTTAAGTACAGGTACCAATGTCAACTGCTGTTGGTCACTGCCAAGATTTTTTTTTAACCATCATTATGTGGTTGTGGTGTAGTTTGGCTACAAATACACGATCACCGATATCCTAATCTCTTTCATGCTGTTAAGCAGAAACCACTGGAATGGGTTGTTGGTTCCAAATATCTTTGCTGAGGAAATCACATGCTCGTGTCTCGAACCTGCCTGATCTTTGCTGACTACCTTTATCCACATAAATCATTTTGCTGGGAGTAAAAAAAACAGCTGTGATCTAAAGCCACACTGTTTAAAAAAAAGAAAACTTGAGTAACTATTTTCATGCCGCTGGGATGAATCTTAAATCTAGCCACCCACCTCAGGTTCTGACAGCTAATTAAACACTGTTCGAAATCTCAAATGAATAGCATAATTGCCAAAAACAACAACGTTCTCTTTTTGTACAAACTGTTCCACTTGATATGGTAAAGTGTTGGAACAAAACACAATAAATATGGCGATGATCCAATTCACTTAATTCTCATTACATGTCCATCAAAACTAGAGTGATCCAAAGGCAACTTAAAACGTTTGTAAACATTGCATGGATTTATATTTGGTCAGATTTTACCAAGCTTGAAATTATTTAAGAAGGGGGGAGGAATTAATCACAAAATAGATGTATACGGATTTCTGAAAGAAGCCCAAACAGCAATTTTGGCACCACCAAAATGCTAAAACCCTCAAATTTCTGCAAGAAGATAACTGGCCAAAGTTCCCATGCAAATTGTACACTACTGCCTCAAAGTAAAGCAAAGTGGCTTATTATAGTCCGTATCTTAAACTGTGCCATGCTTAAATGGTAAGAGATTTGGATTGCTTTATCAGAATTCTGACTGTCCGAGTAAATTATCTAACTTGTTTTATTGATAGAGATATTGGTGTTGTCATCCTAATTTAGTATTTGATTCCGTGGACAAGTACTGGATGAGCAGAACCACCATTATAAACTCTTGTCAATTAAAACTGACTTTTATATAGACCCATCGATACAATTTTGCTGGCCCAAACCATAAATACCAGTACCAATTGTCAATGTGGAATTGGTAGTTTATCAGCCATCACTATCCTGATCCTAACCAGTCTTTTAACTTGCTGCTATGAAGTGCCTCCAAAATTGTTTCAAGGTGCTTCGCATTAGTTGACAACATTTGATACTGAGCTACATGAGAAGAGACTTCCTTCGCCCCATCACTGGCAGCCATGCCTTCAGCTGCTGAGATCCTAAAGCTCTCTTTAAATTCTCTCCCTGAACCGCTCTGCCTCACTACCTCTCTCTCTCACGGCAGTGCTTAATGCCTACCTCTTTGACAAAGCTATTGGTCACCTGGTTTAATACATCCTTCTGTGACTTAGTACCAAATTTTGTCTGACTGCATGCCTATGGAGCACTTGAGACGTCTCACATTAAAGGTGTTATATAAATGATAGCTGCTACTGTTGTTAAAGTGAGTTTTGTCACTTTTATCCCAAATGGACCACCACTGAAATCAGCCCAGAATGGAAGGTAACTGAAGCAACCATGCGTATAAACAAATGGCATTCCATTTAAAGCGCAGATTAAGGAGGTAATTTGTCCTTAGTTTACTGCTGTGACACCAGCTGCTTCAGCAAAAGGTCTTTTTTTGAGGTGTTTAATCACTGCAGGAAGTTCTGAAATGCCAGGAAGAAAAAAAAGCCTTGAACGATTCTATGTTTCTGCTTCTCGTTAATGACAACACATTCATTTGTAGTATTTATACAGTACTTGAGATTTTAAGTAGAAACCAGCTTCAATACGAATAGTTTTAAGTAATCTTATACTAGTGTAAGACATCACATCACAAAACCTAAATCCACCTGGATTTGTTTTAAATGGCTCATCCTAGTTTCTAACACAATGGACCTTTTATATTTTATGGGATTGTGCGCATGTGTGTGTGCATGTGGAAGTGGCGGGGGGTGGGGGATGTAGCAGTGAGGCCTGAACAAGTCAGGTCCTGTGAAATATTTCTTTTAAAATCTATTTTCTTCACTGCCCTCACCTTCAGTATTATGCTCACATTCAACTGTTTCGTTTGGTAAAGTACAACTTACTGAAGACTTATTTTCCAGTAGTTTGCAGTAAAAGCAAATTTATCTGACCATGTCCCTGTCCCATAATAATGCACATTTGCCAGTAAAAGGGTTACACATCCAGGTGGATCTTCAGGACTATCAATAAGCCTCACAAAACGTCTGGCCCACCGCACCTTTCCAAATGTGATCTAAATAACCAAATTGGACCATCTCTCCCAGCAGCTTTCTGGTATATTGCAAGCTTGATTTACTTGTGTTGTGATCAATAAACTATTTCTAATAGTAATACAGGACCCAACAACTTTTCAAAAATAAAATGGCTGGGACATCTGTCAGGCCAGGTGAGCTCACTTTTCTCTAAGCCTGTCCACATTACATTTGGTATTCACCAGTAAATGCACATCTTGAACACACCTGCCCCACTACTTTTGGCCTGTAAAGAGTTGGACCCTCCAGTTTGCAGCCACCATGTCCCAATGCTACGCTCAAAGCAACATGTTTAGCGAGAGCACAGAAAGGATTGTTTCTTTGGTTCTCTCGAATGTAGCTGATTTGTTTTCATTAGTCGGTAACAGTGCTCTGCTGCCTCATATCTGTGATGAACAAGGGGAGACAAAGCCCCAACAAGCTAATTAACTGTGGGATCTGATTGCAGCTTCGGTCACACATGCGTTTCCAATGGTCAAAATCCAAAGATGCTGTGGCCCATTTCAGCATCTGGACCAAATCAGATGATATTGGCTAAATAATAATACATATTTGGACGGAGTATTCTCCTGGTCTTTATGTCTCATTACAATATCACAAAATTCATTTATGCACTGCGCTAAAGGTGGAAGGTGGGGGAGAACTGAAAGCAACGTTTTGTGTTTACATATTAACTGAGCAGGTTTCAAAACATATCAAAGCACTTTGCCTAAGACTCACTTTGAAGTGCAGCCACTGATATCAAGGAAAGTTGGCAGCCATTTTGGGCACAACTAAGTGACGAGATGAATTGCAAATGTAACTGCTTATGGCGGCATTGGTTGAGAGGGCAATGTTGGTCACAACAACAGAAGAGCGCTCTATTCCTCTTCAGAAACACCACAGGTAGGGACCTTGAACATCCATCCAACCCACAGGGAGAGGCAGATTAAGGCCTTGGTCCTTATGGTTTCAGCTGAAGCACATCACCCAGAAGATGAAAACTATGTAAATACTGCATTAAAACATCAGCCTGGATTGTCCTGCTGTGGAGCTTTAACACAACCTTCAAACTTGAACGTGTGAATAATGCCCACCATTAACACACAAAGCTAAGAGGCTTTAATTTCTTGATTCTACAAATTATTGTATATATATGGATATATATATCTATATGGAAACTCCAGATGTTAATCTGGTAATCCAAAATTTAACTACAGTCTTTGTAAAGAAAAACAAGATGCAGTATTTTTTGTATTACCAAAAAGTTCCATGACTCCATAAAAAGGTTCTGCATATCGCTGAATATCATCATATAACCAAACTGTTTTAAAGCATACCCAAAAAGCACAGGAACAGCAAAATGAAGGTAATTCTCAGAAGAGTCAGAGGGGAGATGAGAGACTTTTAAAAAAAAAGTGAGTTGCTGTGATCTGGAATGCACTGCCAAAAAGGGAATGGAAGCAAATTTCAAAAGGGCATTGGAGAAATACTTGAAAAAGGAAAATTTGCAGAGGTACTCAGAAACAGCAGGAAAGTAGATTGGATAGCCCAGGCTTGGGCTGACAAGTGGCAAGTTACATTCACGCCACATGAGTACCAGGCAATGACCATCTCCAACAACAGATAATCTAACCATCGTCCCCTGACATTCAATGGCATTCCCGACGTTGAATCCCCCACCATCAACATTCTGCGGGTTACCATTGAGCAGAAACTGACCAGGACCAGCCATGTAAATACTGTGACTACAAGAGAAGGTCAGAGGCTGGGAATTCTGCAACAAGTAACTCACCACTTGACTCCCCAAAGCCTGTCCACCATCTACAAGGCACAAGTCAGAAGTGTGATGGAATACTCTCCGCTTGCCTGGATGAGTGCAGCTCCAACAACACTCAAGAAGCTTGACATCATCCAGGGCAAAGCAGCCTGCTTGATTGTCACCCCATCCACAATAATGATTGAATTGCTTACTGTATATACTAATAATAATGTAAAGCAGTAAGTGTTCTTCTCAGACCCACAGAGGACAGATTTGTCTTCTATTCCTAAACACTTCTTTATAACTATGTAGATAATGGCAACACTTAAAAATAAAATAATGCTTCAGGGCTCCACGTTAACAAATGCCCATTTGCCTAAAGCAACTTTTATTTCTTTTGTTGGTGACCACCTTGTTTCTCCTTCCACCTTTGTCTACTCCCCATCTGATGTCCCACAACACTGCATCCTTGATTCCTCCTATTTGTAATCGATGCAATTACAACTTGCGTTTTTGATAGTGCCATTAACATGGTAAAATGTCTCAAAAGGCTTCGGAGATGCGTTATCAAACAATATTTGGCACTGAGCCACACAAGGAGACTAAAAGCTTGATTGAAGATGTAGGTTTTAGGAGTTTCTTAAAGGAGAGAGAGAGAGGCAGAGTGAATTCTGGAGCTTGGTGGCTGTCAGTGGTGTAGCAATTAATTTGGGCACACACGAGGACCTTGAGTGATGCAGAGGTCTTGGAGGGTTCTAGGGCTGGGGAATGTGACAGAGGGAAAGGCAAGGCCATGGGGGATTTGAAAATGAGGATGAGTATTTCAAAATTGAAGCATTGCCGGACAGGGAACCAATGTAATTCAACCACCATGCTACCCCACAGCAATATCCCTCACGCCATATGATTAGCTTTTGTATGCGTGTTGATGAGTAACAAATCATTGAAACACTCAGTTACTGTAATAGATGACTACCTACTCAACAAGAAGATCCTTTGGCCCATCATGCCTGTGCTGGCTCTTGGAATTTTAAACATTTATTCATTCACAGGATGTGGACATTGCTAGCTAGGCCAGCATTTATTGCCCATCCCTAATTGCCGTTGAGAAGGTGGTGGTGAGCTGCCTTCTTGAACCAAATGCAGTCCATGTGGTGTAGGTCCACCTACAGTGATGTTAGGAAGGGAGTTCCAGGATGTTGACCCAACGACGTTGAAGGAACGGCAATATATTTCCAAGTCAGAATGGTGTGTGACTTGGAGAGAACTTGCAGGTGCTGATGTTCCCATGCACCTGCTGCTCCTTCTAGGTGGTACAGGTCACAGGTTTGGAAGGTGTTGCCTCGTTAAGTTCCTGCATTGCATCTTGTAGATGGTACACACTGCGGCCACTGTGCGTCAGCAGCGGAGGGAGTAGATGTTTAAGGTTGTGGATGGGGTGACAATCAAGCGTGCTGCTTTGCCCTGGATGATGTCAAGCGTCTTGAGCTTCCCCAGCCCTACAACCCTTCAAGATCTCTGCATCACTCAAGTACCTCACTACAAAAATTAATTGCTACACCACTGGCTGCCACCAAGCTCCAGAATTCACTCTGCCTCTCGCTCTTCCTTTAAGAAACTCCTAAAACCTACATCTTCATTCAAGCTTTTAGTCTCCTTGAGTGGCTCAGTGCCAAATTTTGTTTGATAACACATCTCCGAAGCCTTTTGAGACATTTTACCATGTTAATGGCACTATCAAAAACGCAAGTTGTAATTGCATCGATTACAAATAGGAGGAACCAAGGATGCAGTGTTGTGGGACATCAGATGGGGAGCAGACAAAGATGGAAGGAGAAACAAGGTGGTCACCAACAAAAGAAATAAAAGTTGCTTTAGGCAAATGGGCATTTGTTAACGTGGAGCCCTGAAGCATTATTTTACTTTTAAGTGTTGCCATTATCTACATAGTTATAAAGAAGTGTTTAGAAATAGGAGACAAATCTGTCCTCTGTGGGTCTGAGAAGGACACTTACTGCTTCACATTAGTCTGTACAGTGAGCAATTCAATCATTATTTCCCTCAGAGCAGGATAAGCAATATTGACTGTTAGCCTCATGACAGCCTAACAATTACTGAAGCCGCAGGGTAAAATGTTTATTCCATTTAATCTATTTTTACGATAGATTTTTTTCACTAAAAGTCACCGCCAATACTCAATTCAGACAGACAACTCCACAGTACGTTGTTGCAGTAGCTTATGTTATAATACTGTTCATGCTACTTCTTCCTTTTTGGATGGGCAGGTCTCAGGTTAGTTCCCCCCATTACTTGCACTGTTCAGTAAAGATTTTTTTAAAATCTGAGCAAGTGGAGAAAATGACAGATCTACAAATGTAGGTGAATATACTCTGGAGTGAAATCCATGGTTGTGTTTAAAAAGTAGGAGTCTCAGATGCAGAGCCAAAACAAAACATTCTAAGAACTAAAATTCAAAGGTATTGATTTCCATATATTTCAAAAAACAACTTTATCCAGCTATGCTCTGATTTTGCCAGGATCACACACCATATTCTTCCAGTAAGGAGATTGTTTACATGACTCAAGATTTCCATTGTTTATGCAGTGAAGAACGATGGACTGAGCCTCGCACATCAACAGAAACCAGTGCCCTTGGTAGTAAATTTATTTACACAACTGCCTCATGACCTCTTGAAAGAGCTGAACACTTTCCTGAATGGTTTTGTCTCACAAACCTTTTGTACAATGCATGCAGCCAGGTTTGCTACCTGTAAAAGTATGCAGCTAGCTTTATTGCTTTAAAGTCTCTTCAAATACCTCCACCATCCAGCAATTTTAAGCCACTCACTGCAGCCAAACATGTGGATTTCAGTTTCAAAGTCAGCAGTGCTCAGCCGACCAACCAGATCATCACGGGATGCTTGACTGCAACTTTTTTGTAAGAATGCTATTCTCCCAAATGAATTTGACGTCTTCAATGTTACATCAAGTTTGATGGCTTTCTGAATGAATGGATTTCTCTGTGTGGTCCTGAGGGCCCAGTTTCAATTCCTGATCTTTGCCTACAACTGCGGAAATACTATATTTGACTTCTGTTCCCCTAGGATCTTGTGGGGTGAGGGGGAAAGGAAGCAGGTTCCTCAGTCACTGCATGGTCAGGTATGCTGGAAATTGTGTCAGCACCTGAACACAGGGATGAGCCTCTGCTATGATGCCACTGTCACCTCCCCCGCCCCCATGATTGGACAATGATACGTACAGAAATACACTTCAATCCTTTTCCATTGGAAGAGGTAATACATATTAAATAAATATGCATACTTGAAGTAAACTGAAAAACATTTCCGATTCATTACCAAGGCCATCTATATCCACCTCCACAACATCACTGGTCTCTGACCCTGTCTCAGCTCACCTGCTACTGAAACGCTTGGCCATGCCTTGGTTATGTCTAAACTTGACTATTCCCAATGCTCTCCTGCCCAGCATCCCACCATTCACATTCTAAACATGAACTCATCCAAAACTCAGCTGCTCACGTCTTAAATTATGCCAAGTCCCGTGAACCCATGCCCTGTGTGCACTGACGTACATTGTCTCCCAAGCTGCAAAGCCTCAATCTTAATATTCTCATCCTTGTTGTCATATCCATCCATGGCCTCCCCACTCCTTGTCTTTAACCTCCTCCAGTCCACAACCTTCAGAACTCTGTTGTCCTTCAATATCATCCTCGTGCATCCCTCATTTTTGTCTCTCCACCACTGGCAGCCATGCCATCAGCTGCGTAGGCCCAAGTACAGGGATTTCCTCCTAAATCTCTCTGCCTCTTATTTTTATCTCCTCCTTTAAGATGCTCCTTAAAACCTACCTCCTTGTCTGAGCTTTCGGTCTCCTGTCCTCTGACCTCATGTGGCTCGGGGTCAAATTTTGTTTGACAATCACTCCAGAGAAGCACTTTGGGACATTTTGCTACATTAAAGGTGCTCTATAAATACAAGTTGTTGTTGCACAGATGTTTAAAATGTGAATATTTCTTGGAGATTCTGTGCTGCATTGATTCTGAAATAATTAAATTGATATGCAGGCATCTCACAAACACTTCATGTTTGGCAACTATAGCAACAAAACTGAGAATTCCATTTCTAGAAATGTCCTTTCTTAATAATATAAATTCAGGTCGTACCCAAGCAGTCAGCACACCTGCACAAGTTGCCAATAACAGCCACAAAAATATGTCTTGTCTGTCAGTGTTGAACTTTTTTTAAAACAAAAAGGTAAGAAAATGTTCCAAGACCTGAGGGTGAAGATTTTGGCTAAGGTTGAACTGCCACTACTTCCTTTCAATTCATTACCCGGCCTTCCGCTTTGAAGTTAGAATGCCACAGGGAATTCTGAATCATCAGTGGGCCATTTGGACAGATTCAAGCACCTAGCAGATTGCTGAAATCCTAGCTGAGATTTCCAGAAAAAACTACCTGGAATGAATTATTATTACACCTGGTCTCCCATTTTTCCAAGGGAGAATCCTGACAAGTTTCCAACAACAAATTGTGGCACCTAAAAAGGGATTCTTAAATATCACACCAATCTCCAATTTACACTGCTACCCTGCAGCAAACACTGTTACCCTGACTCCCCAAAGCCTGTTCACCATCTACAAGGCACAAGTCAGGAGTGTGATGAAATACTCACCACTTGCCCGGCACTTCATCCACCACATTAAACATTCACTCCCTCCACCAACAACGCATAGTGGCAGCAGTGTGTACCATCTGCAAGATACACTACAGCAATTTACCAAGGCATCTTCGACAACACCTTCCAAACCCGTGACCTCTACCACCTAGAAGGACAAGGGTAGCAGACGCATGGGAACACCACCACCTGGAAGTTCCCCTCCAAACCACACAAAATCCTGACTTGGAAATATATCGCCGTTCCTTCACTGTGGCTGGGTCAAAATCCTGGAAATCCCTCCCTAACAGCACTGTGGGTGTACCTGCACCTCATGGACTGCAGTGTTTCAAGAAGGCAGCTCACCATGCTTCACCTCCAGGTACTGGGCAGAAGCACAAGTGGATCTCCGTTGCTGCTGAAACAGTCAGCAGATAAGTATTATTAGTGACAGTGAGATTCACATGTTTCCCATCTGCTGTGTTTTTTAAAATGCAAAAGCACCGATACACATTATGAAGAGAGCTCCCAAGCAGCCGCACTCAAACACAGAACTGTAATCTCCAAACAGAAATCACTCCACAATTTACATTTGCCCCTGGGATTGCTCTCAGGAGGCCAAAGCACCAAAAATCCCTGATGGTTAAAAAAAAGGAAGAATACAACAACAAGCTTTCAGCAGACATCTTAAAATGCTGAGTCCTCTAGGCTA
Source organism: Cetorhinus maximus (assembly GCF_964194155.1). Classification (NCBI taxonomy): domain Eukaryota; kingdom Metazoa; phylum Chordata; class Chondrichthyes; order Lamniformes; family Cetorhinidae; genus Cetorhinus; species Cetorhinus maximus. Next base: position 13,956,954 of record NC_135880.1, read on the forward strand.
CAATAGCTGAAACTTCCACTGGTGACCTGCAAAACTGCTTGTAAAAGCACATTACTGAATGCTCAATTTCTGCCAAGAAGACAATGTAGTCTAGAAATTATTGTTTGTGATATTAGTGCTCAGGAGCTTTCAAATATTCACATCAACTTACGACACCTGCTATTTTAGCAGAGATGCTGGAAATGAATTGTTGAAAACCACCATTCTGATTGCACCAATACAGGATGCCAACTATTCCCGTGCTCACATTGCCCACAGTTTCTATCTAGGCTTGTTTAAATCGACTGATGCAAACTCAGATTCCACAATACATGCTGATACCCAAGAGAATAAAGTGAACGTTTTCCAGCCATTGGCACAAACGCATTAGGATATGTCCCTACACTCTCTGGATGCCCAGGGAACATTTTCATCAGGGCTAGACAAAGAACTCAGGTATTACACAGGCCAAAGGAATTTTCAAAGTCTGTTTGCACACAATGCTAAGTCTGGGAATGGCACACAAAACAACTTAATTCTGAATTCATCATTTTACCCACAAAAAATGAATGGAGAGGTGCTGTGTTTCTAGAATAAGGTAATGCCAAACTTAGCTGCAAGGTCAGGGGTGCTAAACCCATAGCTCTTTCAGATTAAATTAGGCATGGAGCAATTTGACAGATTTGAAGCTGCACTAAAGCAGGTTCTGATGCAACACTATTGACCCATCTCACTAAAAATTGCAAACCCTGGCACACGTGCATACACTCGAAGAATGAGAGACTGGGTTACTTTCCTCAGGCTAGATCACACATACTGGTTACAATATACATCAACACATCTTATAAACTCTATAACTTTGAAAAAAAGAAATGTTTCTGACAAACATGAACTGCAACAGCAATGAGCATGAACTGGAGTTTAGCAGTATTCAAATGTTGCATGCCTCACATCTTTAACAAATTGCCTCAACACACCGGAGATTGGCAGCTGCAAGCCACGCTCAGGTTTTTACATGAGCTTAAGTGAATAGTTCCTAATGCACTCAGTAGTCTATTAACCATCTGATAGATAGTACCATGAGACACACATATTAACAGTTACTGGGAAGTAGAGCCAGATCAGCAACCTTTGCTGAATTTATGAGTTGCATTTTTTTTTGATTTGGCATTCATAGTTTCACTTAAAACACTTGAATTGCGAATTACATTTCTCTGTGCAAAATAAACAGAAAAACAGTAGCAGCTTATTGATGAACTGATTAGATTAGGTGGGTGGGCGGGGGGTGCATATTTACTATTTAGAACAAGGCTACAACAACTCTGCGAGGGATGGTTTATGTTGAAACTTCAGCAGGAGAGATTTCCACTTCTCAGATTGTCACATCGCAGTATAGACTGGGGCACGAGCTGACTGCAAAGCAAAGCGATCTAATAACGCAAGGTAGCATGGAGGTGTAACACCAGCAAACAATTCATAAAATTCCCAAGAGGATGGGGTGGGGGTGCGGTTGAGGAGGTCCAGCTCATAAACCTTTGGGGTGCAACATAAACAGGCTGGAATTTAATGCAAATGCATGAAACTGCCACTCATGGTCTGTAAACACTTAGATTTTAAAGTTAATGCAAGAGAAGAACTGCACATTTCGCCACGCAAACACAGAATGTTCTCCTGGGCAGAGGAGTTGCAGTGCCAGTTAACTGGTGTAAATAGGGCACTGCCTGGCTTAAAACCATACTGCAGCTAGAATATGCAGCAAATGGCTTGTGGGGACTTCCTGCCCAAAATCTGGCTGTTCAAAATCACACAGTGCTGGAACTAAACCCGACACATATACGCACCAGGACCAGAAATGTGGGTTTGGTAAAGTTAAAAGGTTCATTAATATCAGAGCCCTCTTGAACAAACATTTTGAACCAGCAGTTTTTCTAGTAGAGAAGCATTTCTGAATAATCATTTGTCCAGTTACTTGCAAACGTCTCAAAACACAGGAAGCAAATGTTTACAAGTGACACCTTAATACCAAAATAACGAGGGAATGTTAAAGTTTCAACATGCAAACACTTTCATTCATCGATGTTTTAACTTAATTGTATTCACATTAACGCCTTGCACATGAAGACCAACTGTTAACCTACCCTGACCGGGGGGCTACGTGCCTGCACTCGGTGAATGCTCTGAAGATCCCGCAACGCAGTGCCACAATTGGTGGTAGTAATGGCCCCGTCACCTTGTACCCTGGCAGTACCACTGACATTGTTATTACCGTTGACGCCGCTGCTGCCGGGCCTCCTCGGCCGATGTTTGATACCGTCAAGCAGTCTGACCAGCAAGATATTGGTGGGGAGTTCGTCGACACTGCAGTCCACCAAAGTCCGGCATTCTGGGCAGCGCAGCTCACTCCTGGAGTTCAAGATGCCCTGCAAACACCGCCGGCAGAAGGTGTGCTGGCATGGCAGCACTTTGGCCGTGGCATCCAGTCGCTCTAAGCACACGGGACACTCCAGCAAGTCCAGTAAAATGGATTCGTCCATTCTGTTTCGTTCTGTTTCCAAAGCTTCAGTCCGAGGCAGGTCTCCAAAGGAACCTCATCACAACAAAAGCTCCGCTGAATGATTAGCAACCTGATATCCAGCCAAGCTCGATCACGTCACATCCATTCCCTTTCACTTCAGCTTCAATTAACTATTTCAAATGCAAACAAACATGTGTAAATAGTGGGATACATCAGAATTAACACAGTGTAGAATGCACATTAAGGAACTAGAGCTCCTGGCAAAATCTGGAGGACAAATAAAGTGATTGCTTATTCTCCCCCATTTACTGCAACATGTATAATTTGTTCTTTTTTAAACTTACAACTAAAGATGTCCCCTTTAATACAGAATCTTTTAGCAATAGAATACCAGCACTAGCAAAATGGTTGCAAATATTTTGTCATAACGCAATACTTCCATTTCTTTGTCCAAAAATAAACAAAGGATCGGCATCTTAAAAAACAATATAGTTTACAGGGCTACAGGGAGGGCAACATAAATGGAACTAACTGTTTAGTTCTTTGAGAGAGCCGGCAGAAGCACGATGGACCGAATGGCCTCAATCTGTGCTGTATGATTCTAGGATACACTCTAGAGCAGATCAATCTGACTCGATTAATCAGCTGACGGACTAACACTCGCATGTACAGCAGAAGCTATTTACCCAAGTGAAGGCGATGCGAATGTGTGTCACTGATTAATATCAGGGGTATTTCAAACATTCCGAGAGAGTCTATCACACCCCCACCGTTTCAAAAAAGGTCCAATCAAGTTATTTCTTAACTGCAGCGCTACACAGCAATGACGCCAGGGTAAATTATGCACTCTCCAGTTTGGGAAAACAACCAACCACCCGCAAACCGCCGCAGATTATCCCGCAGAGCTAGTTCAAGCAGCTGAATTTTTATGCAGTTTTAAAACTCTGTGCAGGGGTTATTGCCTGCAGATTATCAGGTAAAAGTACAGAAACGCTGCGGTCATTATTTGGTGATCGTATTTGCAACATCCCAAGGTGGTTCAACATTGAAAATCTCCCAAAGGAGCCTATTTGAACCAAATCCCCATTCATTCTCCCTGTGCTGAGATGCGAGCAGTGAACAGCCATGACTTTGCAAGCGTTGAGTACATTACATCCACGACAGAAAGGAAAACGTTTTACTACCCTAGAGTGTAATTTGGGCAAACTGTATTTTAGGGAGGTGGGGAGAGCAAGAATTTTATCCTGAAAGTATTCTTAAACCCATGGAGTAAAATCACCCACAATCTTCTAGGATTGGGAATTCTGAAAAAAAAATTAAAAGCTTGACACTAACGTGCCCGCTAATCATCGGAAAAGCGCGATTGTGTTTCAATCTGTTCTTTCCTCTCTGGGTCTGACAATCTTTCAGCAGAGCGCTGGAGCTGCCAAAAAGAGCTGTCCCCCGGGATGTGGGGACTCTGATAGATTGGACCTTGTCCCATTCGGATTGCTTTGTCACAGAGAGTTGTATCTCGCTCAATGGCAAATGGTGCGGGCATAAGGGGATTATAACAGGCACACTCAGCCAGCGAGGGCTGTGATCCTCAACTAACATTTTAGCCAAAGGCAGACAACTCTCAGCTACAGTGACTAGGAGGAGGGACTGGGGGGGGGTGGAGGATGAGGTGGGGGAGGGCGAGGGGGGAGATGGAGGGCAGGGGGAGGGTGAAGGGGGTGAAGGGGGGGTGAAGGGGGATCGGGGGGAGTGAAGGGGGATCCCAGGCCGGGGGGGGGGAGGGGGATCGGGGGGAGTGAAGGGGGATCCCAGGCCGGGGGGGGGGGGGGGGTGAAGGGGGATCGTGGGGGTGAAGGGGGATCGTGGGGGGGGGGGGGGGGGGGGTGAAGAGGGATCGGGGGGGTGGAGAACCCAGGCCGGGGGGGAGGGGGTTGAAGGGGGATCGGGGGAGGTGGAGAACCCAGGCCGGGGGGGGTGAAGGGGGATCGGGGGGGTGAAGGGGGATCGGGGGAGGGTGGAGAACCCAGGCCGGGGGGGGGTGTGAAGGGGGATTGGGGGGGGTGAAGGGGGAATCCGGGGGGGGGGGTGAAGGGGATCCGGGGGGGGTGAAGGGGGATTGGGGGGGTGAGGGGGAATCGGGGGTGGGGGTGAAGGGGGATCGGGGAGGTGGAGAACCCAGGCCGGGGGGGGTGAGGGGATCGGGGGGGTGAAGGGGAATCCGGGGGGGGGGGGTGAAGGGGGATCGGGGGGGGGTGAAGGGGGATCGGGGGGGGTGAAGGGGGATCGGGGGGGGGGTGAAGGGGATCGGGGGGCGTGAAGGGGATCGGGGGGTGAAGGGGGATGGGGGGGGTGAAGGGGATCGGGGGGGGTGAAGGGGGATGGGGGGTGAAGGGGGATCGGGGGGGTGAAGGGGGATGGGGGGGTGAAGGGGATCGGGGGGTGAAGGGGGATGGGGGGGTGAAGGGGGATCGGGGGGGGGTGAAGGGGGATCGGGGGGGCGGTGAAGGGGGATCGGGGGGGGGTGAAGGGGATCGGGGGGTGAAGGGGATGGGGGGGGTGAAGGGGGATCGGGGGGGTGAAGGGGGATCGGGGGGGTGAAGGGGGATCCGGGGTGAGGGGGATCGGGGGGGGGTGAAGGGGGATCGGGGGGTGAAGGGGGATCCGGGGGGTGAAGGGGGATCGGGGGGGGGTGAAGGGGGATCCGGGGGGTGAAGGGGGATCGGGGGAAGGGGGATCGGGGGGGGGGTGAAGGGGGATTGGGGGGGGTGAAGGGGGATCGGGGGGGTGAAGGGGGATCGGGGGGGGTGAAGGGGGATCGGGGGGGGGGTGAAGGGGGATCGGGGGGGGGTGAAGGGGGATCGGGGGGGGTGAAGGGGGATCGGGGGGGGTGGGAACCCAGGCGGGGGGGGTGAAGGGAGATGGGGGGGGGGTGGGGTTGGGGAACTCAGGCCGGGGAGGTGCGGGGGGGGGGTGGGGGGGTTGGTCTCCGTTCAACCGCCGCCCCTAATCCCCCTCCCTGTCCGCCCGGGGACCCCTCCTCCGCCCCCCTGACTCTCTCTAACTCGCCTCTCCCTCCCTCACTCACTCTCCGCCCGAGTCCCTCTCCCTCCTCCAGAGACCCTCTCCCTCCCTCACTCCCTCCCTCCCTCACTCACTCCCTCACTCACCCCCTCACTCACCCAGCCAGTCAGTCTCCCTCTCCCTCTCCTCCGCAGCCGCCGCCGTTGCCAGGCCGCCCAGTGAGCCGTGTGCGCAGGCGCTGCGGCCCGAGCCCACGCCTGCGCACTCGGTGCGCGGGGCTTCAGTTGTTGGTGTAACCAGCCCTCCGTTGTTGCTGTATTGGCTGCCTCACTTTCACCCCCAAACTAGTTCAGAAGTTTATGACAATAGTTCAAAGGCAGCTGATATCTGTCTCACCACGCAGTTTGGGGACTCTGACTTTTTCTGTCATATAATTTATCAAATCACAAACCAATTTATAAATGACAGATTGATTATTTTGCTGCAATATCAAAGGTATCCAAGGTATAAACCAAATGTTGGTAGCTGTCCAATCCAATAAACCTCACACACAGGGTGTGAATTTAAAATCCTACAATTTACTGAGAACAACTGCTTTGACAGAGAAAGGGACCCAAAGTGCTTTTCAGAGAGCAATGGATAAATATCACAGAGAAAGAATTGTGAGGAGAGACCAATTCCCAATCACAAGGATGGATCTGAGGATAGTTTTTGTAAAAAGGGAGGGGCAAATCAGGATCCACAGGAAGCCGGAGAGACTGAAGCCAAGTCAAAGAAATAACTTTTTGTACACAAGACAAATGTTCGACAATAAGATTGGTGTTGCAGTGGGTGGCAGATGTTGCCAGGTAAGAAAGGAAGGAGAGATAGCAACAGAAACAAGTGTACAAATGCTCAACAATTTATTTCAATTGGTATGCCCCATGCGTTCTGATGCACTTCCCTCTCTTAGTAAGTATTTAAAGAAAAAAATTAAAGCAAAATAACAAGAAAATAAAAAGTCAGAAATGAAAAGGGGCCATTCGGTCCATCAAAGCCCATTCCCCCACTGATACCTTAAAACATTCAGCATGTTATCCAGTTATGAAGTGAATAAGTCCAATGTTTTGATGTGGTCACCTCACTTTATAAGAACATTAAAAAATTTGGAACAGGAGTAGGCCATTTGGTCTCTTGAGCTTGCTCCTCAATAAGATCATGGCTGATCTTTGACCTTGATTCCACTTTCCTGTCTGATCACCATATCCGTTGATTCTCCAAGAGTACAAAAAGCTATCACGGCCTTGAACATACTCAACTGAGCATCCACAGCCCTTTGGAGAATTTCAAAAATCCATAACCCTTTGAGTAAAGAAATTCTTCCTTATCTCAGTCCTAAATGATCAGCCCCTTATCCTGACACTGTGCCCTCATGTTCTAGGCTCTCCAGCCACAGGAAATAACTCTTTAGGAGATTATTCCAAACATTCATGTACTCATTAGAGTTTAGAAGAATGAGAGGTGACCTTATTGAAACATATAAGATTCTTAGGGGGCTTAACAGGGTAGATGCTGAGAGGTTGTTTCCCCTTGTGGGAGAGTCTAGGACCAGAGGGCATATTCTCAGAGTAAGGGGGCACCCATTTAAAAGAGAGATGGAGGAGGAATTTATTCTCTCAGAGGGTAGTCTGTGGAATTCTTTACCGCAGAGGGCTGTAGAGGTTGGGTCATTAAGTATATTCAAGGCTGAGCTAGACAGATTTTTAATCGGTAAGGGAATCAAGGGTTATGGGGACAAGGCAGGAAAGTGGAGTTGAGGATTATCGGATCAGCCATGATTTCATTGAATGCCAGAGCAGACTCGATGGGCCAACTGGCCTACCTCTGCTCCTACGTCTTATGGTCTTATTTATCACTCTGTTACCGCTACCTGTTCTAAATTTATTTTGTAACAATTTCCATGTAGTATTGATGAGGGTTTACCGCATCGAATGGTTTGTGTGCTCTGACAAGGTTTCTTTTTAATCACCTTCTTTCAGGGTTGTAAAGTTCCTCTTAACTTTGTCTTACAGCTCATCCTTTCACAAAGAACAAAGAAAGAAAAGTACAGCGCAGGAACAGGCCCTTCGGCCCTCCAAGCCTGCGCCGATCATATTGCCCGTCAACTAAAACATTTTGCACTTCCGGGGTCCATATCCCTCTATTCCCATCCTATTCATGTATTTGTCAAGCTGCCTCTTAAACACCACTATCATACCTGCTTCCACCACCTCCTCTGGCAGCGAATTCCAGACATTCACTACCCTCTGCGTAAAAAACTTGCCCCGCACATCTCCTCTATAGTTTTCTCCTCTCACCTTAAATCTATGTCCCCTAGTAATTGACTCTTCCACCCTGGGAAAAAGCTTGTGACTATCTACTCTGTCCATGCCACTCATAATTTTGTAAACTTCTATCAAGTCACCCCTCAATCTCCGTCGCTCTAGTGAAAACAATCCGAGTTTCTCCAACCTCTCCTCATAGCTAATAACCTCCAGACCAGGCAGCATCCTGGTAAATCTCCTCTGCACCCTCTCCAACGCCTCCATATCCTTCTGGTAATGTGGCGACCAGAATTGCACGCAATATTCCAAGTGTGGCCTAACCAAGGTTCTATACAGCTGCAGCATGACTTCCCAGCTTTTATACTCAATACCTCTGCCAATGAAGGCAAGCATGCCATATGCCTTCCTGACTACCTTATCCACCTGCGTTGCCACTTTCAGTGACCTGTGGACCTGTACAACCAGATCCCTCTGCCCATCAATGCACTTAAGGGTTCTGCCATTTACTGTATAATTCCTGCCTGTATTAGACCTTCCAAAATGCATTACCTCGCATTTGTCCGGATTAAACTCCATCTGCCATTTCTCCACCCAAGTTTCCAACCGATCTATATCCTGTTATATCCTTTGACAATCCTCTTCACTATCTGCAACTCCTCCAACCTTAGTGTCGTCTGCAAACATACTAATTAGCCCAGTTACGTTTTCCTCCAAATCATTTATGTATACTACAAACAGCAAAGGTCCCAGCACTGATCCCTGCAGAGCTCCACTAGTCACAGCTCTCCATTCAGAAAAGCACCCTTCCACTGCTACCCTCTGTCTTCTATGACCAAGCCAATTCTGTATCCATCTTGCCAGCTCACCGCTGATCCCGTGCGACTTTACCTTCTGTACCAGTCTGCCAGGAGGGACCTTGTCAAAGGCCTTACTGAAATCCATGTATATAACACTGCCCTTCCATCATCGATCATCTTTGTCACTTCCTCGAAAAACTTGATCAAGTTAGTGAGACACGACCTCCCCTTCACAAAACCATGCTGCCTCTCACTAATACGCCCATTTGCTTCCAAATAGTAGTAAATCCTGTCACGAAGAATCTTCTCCAATAATTTCCCTACCACTGACGTAAGGCTCACCGGCCTGTAATTTCCTGGATTATCCCTGCTACCCTTCTTAAACAATGGAACAACATTGGCCATTCTCCAGTCCTCTGGGACCTCACCCGTAGCCAGTGAGGATACAAAGATGAGATCAGTCTTGCTGTTCTTTTCTAAAGCAAGTAACGAGTCTTTTTTTTGCGTATGGCAAGTTGCCCAAAACTGAAATCAATATTCTCAATGTGGTCTGACCAATCCATTGTGCACAGTCTTGAGAAATGCTCTTCAAAGCAACTGAACACTGCATGTATTACTGATGACTACCAGTGTTCGGATTAGCGGTGTTGTACTGTATCTAATTTATCTCCACACATTTGTCGAGGGAGTTGGGGAATAGTCTTGCCTTTTGTGCATTGCTAACACTTTTCTGTTGTCGACAGTTCTGATTAGTGAGAACTAATCGAATTAATCACTGAAAAATCAATGCACAATATGATTCTCTGTGAAGCTGAATACAAAACTGCAAAATGAAAGTCTAAGGTTCTCTTTGCTAACCAGAAAACCAGACAATTGTGACCTTTTTTTAACATCCAATATTCATGTCCATTTGCATGTGAATGAATCAGCACAATCTGCTTCCACCATCTCCCTAAAGATACTGGTGCCAAGTAGGAATTGCTGACCAGCCACAGGCATGGCTATGATGATGCTATTTCAACTGCATGCACTAATCTAGTAGAAAGTGCCTTACATACATTCACAGACAAAAAAAAGACTTACATTTATACAGTGCTTTTCACAACCTCAGGGCATCCCAAAGCACTTCACAGCCAATTAAATACTTTTGAAGTGTCGTCAATATTGTAATGTGGGACATGGCAGCCAATTTGCACACAGCAAACTCTCACAAACAGCAATGACCAGTTAATCTGTTTCAGTGAATGTTGATTGAGGGATAAATATTGGCCATGACACTTAGAGTAACTCCCCTGTTCTTCAAAAGAGTGCTGCATGATCTTTTATGTCCACCTGTGGAGGTAGACAGGACCTCTGTTTGACATCTCATCCGAATTGCAGCACCTCCGCTAGTGTGGCACTCCATCAGTATGCATTGGAGTGTCAGCTTGAGTTTTATGCTCATGGCCTGGAGTGGGGCTTGAACCTTCAACATCATGACTCAAAGGCAAGAGTGGTACCAACCAAGCCATAGCTGACACTTAAATAAAAGATTAAAAAATGCACACATGCACACACTGCTTTTCATCTCATCATTGTGCCAACCAACAGCCAAAAAGGTTAAAGTTCACACAGGCATATGCTATGTGAATGAGTTTTGAGATTGTTTGCCCAATGAGTGTTTATGACTCTATTTATTTAAGCAGAACTACAATTAGCCATATGTAACTAGTGGCTAATGTATTGGACAACACTGTCTGCGGTGACTTGTCCAGGGATTTACCACCAGAACTATTTTATCCACAGATTAGTTGTGAATTTACCCCCCTTTAAGTACAGTTCACGGTCTCTGTTTCTACTGTTCTGGGCAAGGTGAAACAGCTTTTCATGATCTAATGCATTTGTGAGGGTGCAGAAAAGATTTATGAGAATGGTTCCAGGGATTGCAGACTTCAGTTACGTGAATAGATTGGAGAAGCTGGGGCTGCTTTTCTGCGTGAAAGCTGAGAGGAGATGTGATAGAGGTATGATGACCTATGTGCTTTGGGAAGCATGTATTTTCTTTTTGTGCGAAGTCCCTATAAGACCAAAGTTGACTGAGGAGTATTCTGAAAGAGGGTTAATTGGTTTCCTGATTATGACATCTTTGGATTCCAAGAAATGCCCATATGACCTGCTAAGAAGCAAAGGGTAAATAGAAAACTAATTGCAGTGAGGTTGTGCAAGTCATGTTTTCTGTTTGGCAGTTAAGAACACACCGAGAATTAATGTAGAGAGGGAACAAGCAAGGTTCTCTCCAAATGGAACGGTTTTCTGTTTGGCAGTCTTTGAAAGGACCCTGGTGATGAAGGTCTCTGGGAATAGAGCAGAGACTGTGTTACTGTGTTTGTTACACAGTTGGAAAGCACAGAGAGTGGATGACAGGAGGGGCAAGGGATTGTGAATTGGACAAGACCCACTGCTGTTGTCTCAGTGTTACCAGAGCTCACCAGGCCGTTTAAAGCAATCGAAGAAGGGAAACTCTGAGGATTCTGTGCCATTAGGACTGCCATGACATGAGTGAAAGAGGATTTTCAGATGTGCACCTTGTCAGTGGTAAGATTGTCCGGGGACTTTGGATGGAATCCGGCTGCTGGTGAATGTGATTCAAGGGCCGAAACGACGGAGTGGGAAATGAGGGATCCTACATAGTGGAGGCAGAAGGGCTGTGAGAATGCACATGCCCAATGAATGTCTATGACACATTATTTATTGAAACAGAAATACAATTAGCCACACGTAATTAGCAACTAACGTATTGGGCAATCCTGACCTTGGATGACTTTTCCAGTGAGACTGCACGTGGTCCTACATTTGCACAAGAAGTAATGCGAGTGCTTGTAACTACGTGAGGCATTTCTTTATTGTACCAACTACTTAAAGTGAAACTTGCTTTCTATTTGAAATACCCTTCGCTTGTTAAAGTCAACAGAATTCAACCATTGAGTTTGTTTGTTACAGTGAAATTGTTTTTAAAAGTAAAATCTTGTTCAGCTGTTTTCTTTCCACTGGCTGCATGAGATTCCCTTTTTTCAGAAATAAGTTATCAATCTCTGCAGGAATCGTAACAGAGGTGTTCAAAATCATGAGGGGTCTGGACAGGTAAGATAGAAAGAAACCATTCCCATTGATGGAAGGGATGAGAAACAGAGGACACCGATTTAAGGCGAACGGCAAAAGAACCAAAAGCCACATGAGGAAAAACATTTTTAGGCAGCAAGTGGTTAGGATCTGGAATGCGCTGCCTGATGGTGTAATGGAGGTAGGTTCAACTGTAGCTTTCAAAAGAGAATTAGATAATTACCTGAAGAGAATAAATATGCAGGGCTAAAAGGAAAGGGCGAGGGACTGGCTGAACTGCTCTTGCAGAGAGCTGGAACAGACCCAAATGATGGAATGGCCTCCTTCTGTGCTGTAACTATTCTTTAAATATGTTATTCAGTCACAGAATCACAGAATTTTAACAAAACCACAAAAGGTGGCTATTTGGCCCATCGTGTCTGCACCAGCTCTCCAAATGAGCATTATGACCTGGTGCCATTGCCCTGCCTTTCCCCATACCCCTGCACATTGTTTCTATTAAAATAATCATCTATTGCCCCCTTGAATGCCTCAATTGAACCTGCCTCCACCACACTTCCAGTCAGTGCATTCCAGACCCGAGCCACTCATTGTGTGAAAAAGTTTTCTCTCATGTCACATTTGCTTCTTTTGCATTTTAAATCTGTGCCCTCTCATTCTTGATCCTTTTACGAGCAGGAACAGCTTCTCCCTATCTACTCTGTCCAGCCCCTTCATGATTTTGAGCATCTGTATCAAATTGCCTCTTAGCCTTCTCCTCTACAAGGAGAACACTCCCAGCCTCTCCAATCTACCTTCGTAACTGAAGTTTCTCATCCCTGGAACCATTCTTGTAAACCTCTTCTGCACTCTCTCCAGTGTGTTCACATCCTTCCTATAATGTGGTGCCCAGAACTGTACACAATACTCCTGCTGAGGTCTAATGAGTGTCTTATGTAAATTCAGCATAACCTCCTTGCTCTTGTACCCTATGCCCCTATTAATAAAGCCCAAGATACTATTTGCTTTACTAACTGCTTTCTCCACTTGTCCTGCCACCTTCAATGATCTAAGCACATATACACCCAGATCTTTCTGGTCCTGCACCCCCTTCAAAATTTCACCCCTTGTTTTATATTGTCTGTCCACGTTCTTCGTAATAAAATGCATCATCTTACACTTCTCCACATTGAACTTCATCTGCCATCTATCTGCTCACTCCACCATCTTGCCTATGTACTTTTGAAGTTCCACTCTGTCCTCCTCACAGTTTACTCCCAAGCTTTGTATAGTCTGCAAACTTTGAAATTGCCCCCCACACACCAAGATCTAAATAATTAATATACATCAGGAAAAGCAAGAGTCCCAATACCGGCCCCTGGGAACTCCACTACAAACCTTCCTCAAGCCTGAAAAATATCCATTGACCATTACTCTCTACTTCCTCTTTTTCAGCCAATTTTGTGTCCACTTTGCTACTGTCCCTTTTATTTTATGAGCAATAACCTTTCTCAAGACTGTGTAGCACTGTATCAAATGCCTTTTGAAAGTCCATGTACACCACATCAACAGCCTTACCCTCATTGACCTTTTCTGTTACCTCTTCAAAAAAACTCCAGCAAGTTAGTTAAACACGATTTACCCTTTAAAAATGCATGCTGGCTCTTCCTCATCAATCCATATTTTTCCACATGACTACTAATTCTATCCCAAATAATTGTTTCTAGAATCCTGCTCACCACTGAAGTTAAACAGGTCTGTAATTGCTGGGCTTAATCTTATAATCTTTTTTGAACAAGGGCATAATGTTTGCAATTCTCCAGTCTCTAGCACCTTCCCTGAGTCTAGGGAAGACTGAAAAATTATGGCCAGTACCTCTGCAATTCCTAATCTCACTTCCTTCAGTATCCTTGGATGCATCTCATCCGGTCCAGGTGCCTTGTCAACTTTTAAGTATCAACAATCAATCAACACTTCCTCCTTATCAGTTTTGAACCCTTCTAGTGATAGTTACCTCGTCTGTCACCATGGCCTGGGTAGCATCTACCTCCTTGGTAAAGACGGATGCAAAGTATTCATTTAATACCTCAGCCATGGCCCCTTTGTCCATGTGTAAATTCCCTTTTAGGTCCCTAATTGGCCCAACTCTTTTTACCACCCTTTTACTATTTATATGCCTATAGAAGACTTTGGGATTCCCCTTTATGTTGGCTGCCAGTCTTTTCTCATAATCCCTCTGCTTCTCTAATATGCTTTTTCACTTCCCCTCTGAGCCTTCTGTATTCTTCTTGGTTCTCAATTGTATTTCTTACCTGACACCTGTCATAAGCACACCTTTTTCTTTTTTATCTTAATTTCTATCTCCTTTCTCATCCAGGCTCTGGATTTGTTTGCCCTACCTTTCCCTTGAGAAATATACCTTGACTGTGCCCGAACCAATTCTTTTTTGAAGATAGCCCATTGTTCAGCTACAGTTTTTCCCACCAATCTTTCGTTCCAGTCTATTTGGCCCAGCTTCGTTCCTGCCCCATCGAAGTCGGCTCTCGTCAAGTTAATTATTCTTACACTGGATTGCCTATCATCCTTTTCTATCATCATCCTAAAACGTACAATACAATGATCACTCTCCTAAATGTTCCCCCACTGACACGGTCTACTTGACCCACCTCATTTCCAAGAACCAGGTCCAACAGTGCATCTTTTCTTGTTGGATTAGACACATACTGCTGTAAAAAACTTTCCTGAACATAATCTAGGAACTTTTGCCCCTCTCCACCCTTTACACTACCACTGTCCCAGTCTACATTCGGGTAATTAAACCATTATAATTGCTCTATAATGCTTGCATTTCTCTCTAATTTCCCTGCAGATTTTTCTTCTACATCCTTCTCACTATTTGGCAGTCAATAGACTACACCGAGCTATGTAATTGCACCCTTTTTGTTCCTTAGCTCTAGCCAAATTGATTCTGTCCTTGAGCCCACTGGGACATCCTCTTTCTCCAGCACTGCAATGCTCCCCTTAACCAATACTGCCACCCCTCCTCCTTCCCTATCTTTTCTGAATACTTTGTACCCAGGAACATTTAACACCCAGTTCTGCCCTTCATTGAGCCAGGTCTCTGTTATTGCCATAACATCATATTTCCACATGGCAATCTGCGCCTGTAGCTCCCCAATCTTATTTGCTATACTCCGTGCATTTACATACTTGGAATCATAAAGTATTATACAGCCCCAAGATTTGGAATGCCCAATTGAAACCTCTAGGCCTCTTCAACTCTTTCTCCTCCTTTAACATCTTCCTTCCAACCTACCTCAACAACCAAATTTTTGGTTCCCTGCCCCAGTGTCTCCTTTAATGATTTGGTGTCAAATTTTTAACATTGCTGTGAAGTTGTTTATAACATTTTATGTCTAAGTTAAAGGTGCAATATAAATATACAAACTTTCAGAAACAACACTGTGTAAGACTAATATTGAGAGTCTTCTCAATGATCTCCTTGTGGGCCTTCCCACCTTCACTGTCCATAAATTTTTAATTCTTATGTCTGTGCCCTCACCTGCACAAAGACAAGTAACCCAATTATACATTCCCTGGCAGCCTTCATTAGCTCACAATGCCTAGTGAATTCAGTTTAAGGTTCACCTCCAAGTCCTCACTCAGTGATCCTGTCTATTCATATTTCCCTGCAAGCACTCTTGCCCTTCGACTGGTCCTCAAACTCTCTGCTCCATCATTTTGTGTTCGTCAGCACGCCTTCATCTACCTTCCGGAACTCAGTCTCGAAGTCCCTCCCCTTTACCATCTTCCACCTGGACTTCAAAAGCTGCCCTGAAACCCTCCTTCTCTTTCCCCAAGTTTTCACTGTGCTTTTAGCTGAACTCACTAACTCCTTTCCCTTTTTCTCTCTGCCTTCTGCTCAATGTCTACTTTTCTTCCCGTTCTTCGATCAACATTGTGAGACGTCCTGTTATACATGAATAGCACCAGTTGATTTGAGACATCATCCAATTTCCTAAGTAAGGCCAATGGAAGAAAGTCAAGTATTTTGTGAATACTTTGTGAAGTCGCACCTTCTTGAACCGCAAGTACTTTTGATTAAAACATGTTATCTCAGTCCAAGATCTCCTGCTATTACGCAAATTCGCAGGTGTACCACATGCACTGCAGCAACTCACCAACCCTCCTTCATCAGCACATCCCAAACCCATGATCCCTACCACCTGGAACACCAGGGGCAGTAGGCACATGGCAATGCCACCACTTCTAAGTTCTCCTCCAATTGACACACCATCCTGACATGGAAATATATCGCTGTTCCTGCATTGTCAACAAGTCAGAATCCTGAACTCCTCCCTAACAGCACTGTGGGTGGACTGCAGTGGCTCAAAAGACCCACTGCCCCCTCTAAAGGCTATAAGGACAGCAAATAAATACTGCCTTGGTAATGACACACACATTCTGTGAATTAGCAAATCTTAAAAAAAACTCCGAATGACTTGTGTTGTTGGGATGGTATCCCTTTCAGATGAGATATTAAACCAAGGCCCCATTTGCTCTCTCAGGTAGACGTAAAAGATCCTAAGGCACAATTTTGAAGGGGAGTTGTCACATTGATGTTTTTGGGAGCTTGCTGTTTGCAAAGTGACTACCATGTTTTCAGCGAGCAGACACTTCAAAAGTACTTAATTTGAGGTAAATTGCTTTGAGACATCGCAAGGTTGTGAAAGGTGCTCATCTTTCTCTTTCTCCGTCTGCACATGCAGATTGGTCTCAAGCAGCTCAACACCATCCGAGACAAAGCAGCCCACTTGATTGGTACCCCATCCACAAACATTCATTGCCTCCACCAACGCACAGTGGCAGCAGTGCATACCATCTACAAGATGCACTGCAGGAACTCAGCAAGGCTCCTTAGACAGCACCTTCCAAACCCATGACCGCTACCATCTAGAAGGACAAAGGCAGCTTGACACATGAAACCACCACTTGAAAGTTCCCCTCCAAACCCACTCACCATCCTGGTTTGGAACTATATCGCTGTTCCTAAATCCTGGAACTCCCTCCCTAACAGCACTGTGGGTGGACTGCAGCAGTTCAAGGCTGCAACTCACCACCACCTTCTCAAGGGCAATTAGGGATGGGCAATAAATGCTGGCTTAGCCAGCGACAATCACATCCCATGAATAAATTTTTTAAAATGATGGGTAGATGAGGAAGGTGGTCAAATTATGGGCTGGTTGCTACCGTTGACTCATTTCCTCAATTAGAGCAAGACTGCCCAAGTCCATTTGATGCGATTGGATCTGAAGATTGTGAAGAAACTAGAATGTCATCCATTAAAAGAATTCGGCCATATGTATCCCTCCGCCAAAGGCTGGACAAGAACAATTTAACTGGGATCTTATCTTACTGAGGTTAAATAGGCTGCTATGATTCTCAACATAGCAACAGTGATTACAATTCAGGTGTAATTCAATGGCTGCAAAGTATTTAGGGACATCCTGAGGATGTGAAAGTTGCTGTAAAATTATAAACTCTTCCTTAAACTCAGCTCACTGGTGGATAAGATAGAATAGCTGTAGGAGTTTAAACTCTGGTAACACTTGGAAGTGCATCTTGGTGGAAAGAAAATCCCATTTGAACAAGCATTTGGGGCTCAATTCAATGCCCTATCTGACAGTGCAATATAGAGGGAGTGAAAGATATCTAACGTGTCAGTCAAGATTGTGGGCTCATGTCCTTCGTTGAGGTTTGAACTTCCTGATCTACCTTCTCAAGGTCAAGCACACCATTGAGACACAAGGCTGCATTAAGCAGAATAAAATAAATGTCTGGATATCTTATTTGTAAATAGTACATTATCAGTAGATTTAAAATATTTATCATTTAATTCCAACATTTTGTTCGAACAGGAGAACCAGCTTAATAAATTATGCAGATGATGAAAATTTTAGCAAAGTATTAAAATTGGAACTAGTTTAAATTGGTCTTACCTTGGAAATCAAGAGAAAAATTCTGGCAATTAGAGAAAATATAGTAGTATTTTTGTTCGCCTGTGTCTCAATTCTTGCTTTAAAACTTTGACAAGAAACATACTTCAAAATAATAAAGACACTCTTTGTTTGAAACATATTCATTTTTGTATTACTAAATTCCCTTGCTCACGCCAGTGTTCTGCTCATCTTCAGTTTAGAGTAGCTCAGTTGGCTAGATGGTTAGCGTGTGATGCAGAATGATGCCTCCTTGCCTTGCCCCATGGTTGCGGAGCAGTACCAGTCAAGCTATATATAACCAATTGTCTCTATTAGAGACAGATGCCCATGATGCTTTGTGGACTGTGGCTAATTAAAATTACCTACGTGGCAACCACTGCACTTATATAAAAAATAATCTTGACATAATGAATTAGTAAGTTGTTACAACATAAGAAGTGCTAATATAATTGCAAGTGTTACAGGACTGGACCATTCAATCTTTGGCCATGGAACATTTAGCCCTGTATCAAAGACAGAAGATGCTACCTGCCATCATTCAGAAACCATATTTTCACTGCCTGTAGGACTTTTACGGAGCAGAGAACACGAAACACAGCAAAATGTAGACTCCAGTCGCGGGATGTCACGCAAAGCCTCTCAGCTCAATTGTAAAAGGCAGAATTCGAAAGACAGGTTGTGTGGGCCAGTCTGCATATGTTACACAGTCACTTAAATGCCTTAGGTGATCAGGTCTCTTTGGTTCTGTTAGATACAGTAACAGAACAGCAGGATCCTTCTAATGGTGATTCTTTTCATTATCAGCACTCTGGCTTTACCCTGTGAGAAGTGGCCCAGACTTCCAGCCACGTACTCTGATTTTGCTGGAGTCCTGATATTTTATGTTGGGTTTGGAAGAGTATGTGCCTTTCTTTCAAACTGTAAATTTCAGAGGCTGCATAAAACAAGGTCAGAAATTGCGTGACTAGAATGCTTATTAAAATATATGCCTCGAGCTACATAAACTAATTATGAGAGCGTCATGCCTTAGGGTAGAGATTAATTTGTTGAATATACATTTACACACGTTTAAGAGTTAAGTGTTCCACCCAAACCCAGATTATCCACCTTAAAATTAATGAGATTCTGCATTACCTCGAGCAGGTTAAGGAGAGATTCATTCTTTGATGGGTATAAAAAAGGACAATACTACATTTATTTGGAGATTGACCAAAATTTGCAATAAGCACGAGGCGCATCTGCACTCTGCTAGCTCTATTGCTACATCTCGTGGGAACACAGAACTAGGCTGTAGCCCACATTTTCAGTTACTTGTTTCATTGAACTTGTTTATCACGTAGAATTATGTCTATATAGTGGCAACGGAGTAAGTAAAAACAGTGCATCAGCTATGACTCAGTGGGCAGCACACTCACCTCTTGAGTCAGAAGGTTGTGGGTTCAAGTCTCACTCCAGGAATAGGCTCATACTCCAGTGTAGCAATGTGACATGGTGAGGTGCAGTTTTTTTGGATGTGACAAAAACCGAGGCCCCCATCCGCCCTCTCAAGTGGATGTAAAGGATCCTATGGCAATATTTGAAGAGCGGGGAAGTTTTCCCTAGTGTCCTGAGCAACAGTTATCCCTCAACTAAAACCTAACTTACAATCAAGTGCCATAGGATCTTTTACATCCATCTGATGGGACAGACAGGGCCTTGAAAGACAGCACCTCTGACAGTGCAGCACTCCCTCAGTGTTGCAAGGGAGTGCTCAAATCTTTGGAATGTGCCCACAACCTTCTGACTCAGAGGTCAGTACTACTGAGTGAGTCACGATTGACACTAGCCATTGCTCTTGTGGGCGTTTGTAGCGTGGAAATTGGCTGCTAGGTTTCTCACAGTGACCATACTGAAAGTACTGAATTGGGTGTTAAGTGCTTTGTCCTTCAGGAGTTTCTAAGAGTAACAGCATAAATGCAAGTTTAAAAAAAAAAAATCTGAGCAGCTATCAAAGACGATCTTGGGAGTTATCTGAATGTATTGCACTCTACTTGTACTTAGCAATAATGAATTTCAAGAGATAATTATAAGCATTTGCCACTTTGGACATTGGTTTACATGCTTTTCTTCTCTTCCAAATAGGATAATCCAGCTGGGGTATGGCTTGATGGGAGGCAACAGGCCACCACAGACACACATTCCCCAAGTGTGCTTGAATAATGCTCACAAGTGGAAACTCTCACTATGTTTTCCTCCCTCCTTCATCAAGGTCATTAAGGTCAACTTTGCTATCCCCACTGAGATCAGCTAACCAAACATGGATTAAACCCAGGACATACCTAACCTGCACCAGCTCAGTAGATTGCCATCCACAAACTAAAGTCACCAGGAGAGCTCTGGAAGTAATAGTTATCTATTGGCATTTAATGCAAAATGCAGTCTTCGTTCATTATGGATGGTGAAACAGAAGTATTGCAATACCTGCCTGACTATGGATAATGGAATTCAGGTTTGAAAAAAACAATGTGCAAAATTTTTAATTTATAAAAGAATCTTTATTCCTAGTAATTACAAAGATATAATACATTTGTATGAACTTTGTACTTTGAAGTACTGTACAAGAAATTGCACCTATATTACAACTTAAAAGTCTACTTGCAGGTTAGTGTTTTGCAGCATGAAATTTGGGATCAGTGGAAAAGAGGCCTGCACAACAGAGTCACCCCTTGTGCAAGTGAAAATATCCAGAGTTAGAAATATAATAGACTTCATAATCCGTTCCATTTCAACACTGCAACTCTTAACTGCCGGGCTTCCAAGGGAGTACTTTGGTTGGAGAATTCTGTTATATATGCATACCGTTCTTCAGCAGCTAGACCCATAAGTACAAAAGGCAATACATTTCAGAAACTTTCCAAAAAATAAAGGCAACACAGAATATAATCCTGGGGGAGAAAGGACAAAAATCAAACCACGTTCTTGTACCGCATACCATGCAGACTCATATATGCTGTACTGTAACTTCCGAGTGGCTGATCTTGCATCCATATGACTAGTGTCCAAGAGTTCAAAGATGGCATACGCTTGTATATTAAAAAAATTCTGTAACAGACATGTCCTGAGTGACTGATTTTATTCATCATTGTCTGAAAAATAAAGAATGTGGTAAAAATGACTTTTGATGCAAATTAAAGTACAATAGTACAGTCGGTCACAAACTTTTGTTAGCTGAAAAATCTTTGCTGATAAAACTGCATAGTGATTCTTTGAGGATATGTCATTCTCTAATTACAAGTTTTCTTATCATATGATTTATGTAACGCCATTGCCACTTAAAACTTTAATTTAGAAGACGAAGTTGATGTGAAAATGTAGTCCGTAATACTAGGGATATGAACCGTACTGCATTTTAGGCAGTAATTAAAATAATACAGCTGAACCTCAGCACCTGATCCAGGTGATTATTGACATTAAAACACTGTTAGTTTTACTGGTAAAGAGACATTTACGTCCTTGCTTCCCAGCTAATAATCAAAATCTGCAAAGTAAACACAAATCAAATTATGCATGATTGATACTGCAGCTATTCATTTCAGATCTGGAGCTGGTCTGGTACTCCAAACTTATATAACGTCTGACTGGAATCCTTATTCTTATGCTCAGCTTGAAAGTTTGCTCTCTTCCACATGGCTCCTTGTAGTGATTAATATTCAAAATATATTGAGTGTGGCCAGGCACACTTGCCTCAAGTGTTGCTTCCTTCTCAGTGACATGGAGAAACATGGGGTCAGTTATCCTGGTGAGACACTTGTCCTTAGCAAGACATCATGGCCTTCTATATCTCAGAAAACATTAGACTCATCCACCTCCCCCTGGCCTCCATGATCTCCTCCAACCTCATGGCACTTGACAAATCCTCCATTCCACCATCACTCGCTTACTCCCCTGCAATCTGCTCCATCATCCATCTTTCCCCTACCCTCTGATACTCCACTCATCAATACTTTTGCCTCATTAATTCCACCACTCCCTCCTTCCAAGACCTTCTTAAGACCTTACTTTTCCATTGTGCTTTTGCCCCTTCTTTCCATCACTCTACTCAAGAGTCCATGGACTTGTGAAGCTTTCCAAGATGTATCTGGACATAATGAGTGCTCTGAAAATGTAACTTATTTTTATTGTGCACCATTTATCCCTCAACGAACATCAATTAATCTGATTATCTGGTCATTATCACATTGCTGTTTATGAGACCTTGCCGTGTGCAAATTAGCTGTCACGTTTCCTATATTACAATAGCGCCAACACTTTCAAACACTACTTAATTAGCTGTAAAGCACTTTGGGACATCCCAAGACTGTGAAAAGCGCTACATAAATACAAGTACTTTATGTTGATGCAGGATGAGTAAAACAATGGAAATTATTTAACTCGCTCCATTTTAATTATCCTATAATGTTTACATAGAGTGGCGCAATTTAATTTGCTTTGAACTATAATCCCAAAAGTATCCCTCACCTTCACTTTAACCAGCCTCGCTCTCATATTGAAAATCATCTAGTGTACATCCATCTGCTGCTCTGGAATGGGATAAAGCAGCAGAGCAATTTTGACGTGACCATACTTCTAATAAATTTACACTGGTGAGGCTCAATCTTTAGCAGATGCTTATTTTGGCTCCAATAATATTGCTTTTTAGTCACTAAATTTCATAATAGATTTTTGTGGTCACTTTTCTACAGTCTTCTTTGAACTATTTTTGGCTGAATCAGTTCAGCATTACAAACCAACTGCATACAATGTTCCCCATTAAAATTCTAATATTCAACAGACACTAAAATGTTTCATTAAGAAACAGGCTTTCATTAATATAGTTGCCCTTTACTTGCTAGAATTTTGTGATAATAAGGGGAAAAGCAGAACACGTGGATGTTGGAAGCCTGAAATGAAAACAGAAAATGCTGGGAAAAGTAGAAACGTAATAAGTCTTGAGCAAAGGGTGGATGGGAAAAGGATAAAATGAAGGTCTTTGATAGGGTTGAAGACAGGAGAGATTCAATGACAGAAGAGTTAGTCTTCTAAGGTCAAGGGAATGGTGACAGAGCAAGGAAAGAAACAACAAAAGATGTGCCTAGTGCAGGTGTGCTGCTGACTGCAAGCAAAAAAAGAGAAACTGAAACATGGAAAGAAAAGGAAGAAACAAAATGGACACTTTTCCTAGTTCTGTTGAAAGATCACAGGCCTGAAACGTTAACCCCGTTTTTCTCGACAGATGCTGCCATTACGTGCTGAATATTTCCATCATTTTCTGATAATAAGGGAAGATGTGGCTAGTAAGGGGAGAGGGAGTAAGTGAGAAGGGAGCAGATTTGAGATGACACTTGAATGAGCAATAGAAGTAGCAAGGTAGCGACACCATTGGTGAGACTGCGTAGAAAGAGTCCTACACTGGGGGATGTAAGTATAAGAGTCATTAACCTCTTTGTGATTGATACATAACATCTACAGCATAGAATCAGATAATTAGGCCCAATTGGTCTACAACAGCGTTCACATGAGCATACTTCCACCCCATCAGCATATTTGTCTATTTCTATCTCTATCATGTTACTGTCATCGAGGGAGACAGTGGCATAGTGGTAATGTAGTAGTCTGGACTAGTAATCCAGAGACCTAGGTTAATTCGACAGGGACATGGGTTCAAATCCTACATCAGCTGGTGGAATTTAAATTCAATTAATAAAATCTGGAATATAGAGCAGTTCTCAGAAATGGTGACCCATGAAGCTATCAATTGTCGTAAAAATCCCATCTGGGGTCCACTAATGTCCTTTATGGAAGAAAATCTGCCACCCTTATCTGGTCTGGCCTACATGTGATGCCAGGCCCACAGTAATGCGGGTCTTAACTCCCTCTGAAATGGCATCGTAAGCACTCTGTTCAAGGGCATTTGGGATGGGCAACAAGTGCTGGCCAGCGACGTCCACATCCAATCAAAGAATAAAATAAACTTTGGCTTTAGCTTCCTCTTAAATTAATTTATACTATTCGCCTCATTTGCTCCATTTGAAAGTAGGCTCCAAATTCTAACCAGTCAACAGGTCTTTAATCTTAAAAAAAATCCTGACTTTCTACAACCTCGAACAGGTAACATGTTGGATTAAACAAAGAAAAGCTGGCTAGATTTGGAAAGCCAGGATCATCTCCCTCTCTGCATCTAAGGTACAGCAGATACACTGATTACCAGACTATGGGAACGGGACAATTTCATTGGTTTCTCTAAAAGGATTTATTTGCAAAACACAACAGTAAAAATCTTTTGGGGTAACAAAACAGCAGAGATTTCAGGCTGACAGATCTGGGAAGAAATTACTTAGTATGCCAATTTGGAAATGTGATGGGGTGGCTAAGAAGCTTTTACAGGAAGGCATTGATTGGAAACACTGGAGTTAGGATTGCGTTTTTTTGTGAGATAGCAGACAGAAGAATCCATTAATCAACCATAATTAAACTGTGCACAGAAAAACAATCTTGGAGGGGCTCCCTTCGGTCTCCATGGACTACTTTGGAATGGCCAGGATTTGAAGGTAGCGAAACAAACACTTAGAAGATAAAGTACGGGGAGTGGAGGGACTGAAATTTGCAAGCAATCTAACAATGGGAGGTTGCTTTGCTTATTTTGAGCATTTCAAAGAGAAGTCTCGGTTGCCTAGAGACCAATTTCATCTATAGCTACACAAGGCAGAGGTCAGGCATTTATTTTTTGGTGGTGAAGTAAGATTCCCTACACAATTAATGTACAGTATAACTGAAAAACAAATAGGAATGGACAGATATCTATAATGGTGGTGGTGGTGGGGGAAAAAGGAGAAAAAGATTTCCATGAAGTTAGTTGTTAACAAAAAAAAAGTGGAGAATGTCGAATGAGGAAGATCAAGTGGAAAGAATGTGGGGGGGAGGGGAGGTGCAGAGGGTAAAAATTAAAATCACAAACACAATATACCATCATAAAATACAATTAAAACAGGACATGAATTTCATACCATCGTACTACTACAACAACCATAACAGCTTTAACATAGTAAAAACACTCCAAGACACTTCACAGGTGTGCTCAGCCTCAGATAGTTACCAGGGAGAAGAATTAAGTCGGATTGGAGTTTGCCTCGGGAGAAGACAAAGGAATGAAATATAAATACATTAAGTGTTTATACACTACTGTGGCACAAAGTAATTCCTAAGTCCACTGGGTAAAATGGAGAAAAAAAAAACTTGCCTTCTTGATATGCTCCATCTGCCATGACTAGATGGAGAATTTTGGAATATAGGTGCTCAAACTGAGGACCCAGAATGACTTGCAGTATTGTAGTCCCTATGTCAATGTTCTCATCTTCATCCTCGTGTATTGCCTGATCCACAAAAGAAAAAGTTAGTTTATTTGAGCATCATGGGGGTTAAAGGAACTTCCAAAATGAAAACATTTACTGACAGGAATTAAAATACTCATCAACAGCGGCAAAGCAGATGTACGCTATCACTATATATTCAAAAAATACAGCAGGAGCACTGCTCCCCAATGGCTTTACTTGTTACCATGATATGCAAATATAGACAAGGAAAATCCCATGGTCAGTACCCAATCCGCAATGAACTACCTGATCTCAGGTGAAGTGGCGGTAAGGGTGTCACAATGGCTCACAGAGCTCTTGGGTGCAGGACAGGACAAAATAAAATCTTGTGAACTCCAACAAGCTCTGGTAGATGTGCATGTAGATGTCCAGTGAAGACAGCATTAGGTTCAGCTACAATTGGCCCCCCTCTCAAACAGCCTCCAGACAATCACTGTCTGGGGCTGACTCACAAAGAACAGCTACTGACGCCAAATACCTATGCTAAACGGGTGATCCACTGACTCGTTTTGACCTTCTAATCTGTGGAGTGCGATTTTCCACAAGATTGGTTAGTCAGTCTCAACCATGACATTGACTGAAGTCATTGTGCAAAACTGAGGCTTTACAGGCAGAATGCTACAAAAGTTCAACAAGCTCATGGAAACAAGGACCCAAAGAGGAGGAGTGGGGGGAAGTTAAATGCTTCCAAAATGAATGGGGAAAAGCAGGAAACATCACTCCTAATCCCAGATATATCACATATCTTGGGTGGTTGATTTACTCAATTCAGCTTGGGGAAATAGCAGTAAACGACATTTCTTCAGAAAAAATACACACATTAGGAAACAGCAGCACATGGACATTTCACCCATCCTGTCAGCGTCAGCATTTGTGGGTAAATTTTGTGGTAGTTGAGAAACTATGAAAAAATGCATCTGACTGAAAATTTCCAAGCTACGTGGCCTTTGTCAGAATCCTTATCAAAGTAAATTTGGTCTGATTATAATCACACATTTCCTCTCACCACTTACTGTGACAATTGGATAACTTTTTCCAGTCATTACAGTTTCATATTTCAATATTCATGATGTGCAACAGCAGGATAACCTTTATTTCGAGGAAGAGTTGCAAATACTCAAGGCTGCTAATTAACACGATATTAAACATTCCTTTTTTAGAAAAAGTTAATTATGGGTAAACATTTTCTATTCAATATATGAACATTTGTTACTGGGTCAAAATCCTGGGTACCCCTTAACTAATGGCCTTGTAGCAGTATCTTTCTAACACGGAGTGTAGTAGTTTAACAAGGTTCACCTCCAGCACAATCTATTGAGGGGCAACTAGGAACTGGTAACAAATGCTAGAAATGCTCACATTCCATGATATTTAATATAAATCACTTGGGTGTCCCTATAAGAAAGTTGGGGGACTTTGCTTCACATGTTACAACATCCCTCACATTGTCAATGAACAGTTATTATGAATTTATTGACAGATTAGTCAAAAAATATTTTGTTCTGCCTTTCAAAAAAGGCAAATAAACGTGATTGTTGTCATGAATTGTAACTTTAAATGGGAGTAAGGTGGCATCTCAATTTTTTTTTTCATTCATTCACAGGACCTGGGTGTCGCTGGGTAAGCCAGCATTTATTGTCCATCCCTGATGCGCTTAAGAAACTGAGTGGCTTCCTAGGCCGATTAAGAATCAACCACATTTTTGTGGATCTGGAATCACATGTAGGCCAGACCAGGCAAGGACAACAGATTTCCTTCCCTAAAGGACATTAGTGAACCAGTTGTTTTTTTAATGACAATCGACAATGGTTTCATGATCATCATTAGACTTTTAATTCCAGATTTTTATTGAGTTCAAATTCCACTATCTGCCGTGGTGGGATTTGAACACAGGTCCCCAGAGCATTACCCTGGGTCTCTGGATTACCAGCCCAGTGACAATACCTCTAAGCCACTAATCCTAACCCTTCCCTTGTTAAATGAAATAATAAAAAATCCCCAGAAATAAAATAAAATTCCCAGAAGACTAAGGCTTTAAAATAGTGCAATAATTATCTCACTAAAATAAAAATTCCCATTAAAAAGTGAAATCTGAACCAATAAGAAACCCACATACCAATCTATACTGTATAAAACAGTGGAAGGCAGGAGAACCTCTCATGTAACATTCTACACACTTCATCAAGAACTCAAAATTAAAGGATTCCCTACTTTTATAAAAAGCTTGGATATAGCCAATATTTAAACTAACATTTTGTGCAGAACAGGTAATTTACAAAGGCACATACTTAACTTAGGGCCATACGTTACATGCTCAATGTTGTTTAAATGGGATGTTCAGTGGGGAATATCATTTTCAAAGGATTAATGACAGTGGATATTTACCTAAAGACATTGTGAATAAACTCATGACACAGTGCCATAGAATCACAGAAGGCAGCTATTTGGCCCATGCTGACTCTTTAAAACAGCTATTTAATTCGTCCCACTTCCCAGTCAATGTAAGTATCTTGAACAGAACCTTGCAAGTGGGAAAGAATACAGGTTCCTCAACATAAACAAAAAAAACACTCAAAATATAAACATCAGTATCATTTACTTAGGTACAAACTTAACTCAATAGACTGACAAGAGGCCATTTGCATTTGAAGGATGTGCTGATGGTACATCTTAGTTTCCGCACTCAACTCCTCTCAGAACAGATAGCCTTCTCCTGAAAGGCAGGTTTTTTTTCTCTTCTCCCTCTATTAGGTGTGCCACCAATATACAAGGACTCTTCTAATGCTATAGGGAGACTATAAGATGCTTAGTCTTGAAGTTCCTGGCACTGATCAACATAGATTCTGCTAAAGGAACTTTGCAGTAACCCAATTTAGAGCAAAGCCTTTGAAGGACAAACTCTTCTTCTTCATCTGAAAAGTAGCCACTGGGCTCAGACAACACAAAGCAGAAGCTGCAACACATTCTTGGTAATGGCAAAGCAGATTGCACCTCTGAATTGCAAAGGTGGTGTCCCTTGGACTCATGTCTCAGCAGGAGGCAGGCACCATGGCAGCCATTTGAACAAAGCTTAATTGGAAAGAGATAATCACTCAAAGACAGAGCATGTCGCTCTGAAGGAATCATTCAAGAGGAAAAAATCCCATAGATCATTTTGTCAACACTCTTCCACTCGCAGGATAGGTTCCGTTACCTTGGAGGATTTAGTTTCACATTCATGTTGGTATCCACTTTGATGACCATAAATAAGGTTAAGGCTACATGTGGTACTAAGAGTAAGGATATCAGTTGTATACCACTGGGTGTCGTTGATGCTGTCAGCCCTTGACCAGATCCTATTTTGGTGGTGTCAGAACAGATGCCAAGCAGATTTTTTCTCTCGAGCTGGAGCAGGTTCTGTGATTCCCCCAGAGAATCCTGACAGTCTTCCCAGCCATGGAAGGTGGCACACAATTCTGTTCTGGCTGGCGTGTTGATTTTCAAATACTTCCCTCCTTATGCTAAATTGCCTGCCCAACTGCAGTTCTGAAGAACTTGAATCAGAGGACTCCATACCAAGGACTGAACATTGAAAAATAAAAACAGAAAATGCTGAAAATGCTCTGCAGGTCAGGCAGCATCTGCGAAGAGAGAAACAAAGTTAACAGGGTGACTTTTTCCTTGCCCCATGAAGGTGGGCTTGGTGGTGTGGTGAGGATGCTGTGCCACCTCTGGCCTTCTTGTGGGCACGTCCTTAATAGGACGGTTAACACAGAGGTGGCCAATTAGGAAGCTGCCTCCTGCAGGATTGCCGAGCTGGTCTTGCTGCCGGCAAGTCTCGGCTTAGGACCCCTATTTGGTCCTGACAGTGACAGCCAGAAGTTTGTGGGAAAATCCAGCCCAACGTTTCAGGTCAATGACTTTTCATCAGATTAAAGGTTAACTTTGTTTCTCCCTCCACAGATCCTGCCTGACCTGTAAGCACTCCCAGCATTTTCCGTGTTTATCTCAAATTTCCAGCTTCCGCAATATTATACTTTTGAACACCGAAGGCTTTTCTGATTAAAAACACACTCAAAAAAAGCACATGATAAAGGAAGATGGGCACTATGTGCCCCAGTCACTGGGAAAGATGCACAATATCCAAAGTAGAATTTGTAAATGGGATTTGGTAATGAGAAGAAACTGAAGAGGTCAGGTGAAACTAAAAAGAGGGACTTAAAACATGTTCAGAATAAAGGTGGAACGAGTAATAGCAGGACAAACTGGTGCTGCTGTGTGAAGGTGGAGTTGAGGTAGAAAATCAACAATGATCTTATTGGATGGTGAAGTGGGCTCGAAGGACCAAATAGCCTACTCTAGCTCCTATTTCTTATGTCTTCATAGGTTACCTAACAAACTTTCCTCTTTTGAATGATGAATAATCCTACTGGTATATGAAGTTGAATAATTCTACACTGATAATAGCGAATGCACAGTTTTTATACGAGTGAGTTTGTGTCGCTGTGTAAAGAACTCCATTTTTGGAGCATCATCTTCAATGCGTGAATTTGGAAGCCCTGAGATACTTAAGAAAACAATATTTTTTTCACAGAAAATCAAATCATATTTCATTACTTAGTAACCAAAACAAGATAGAAGACATCTGGAGTGCTCTAACACAATCACAGGTATGTAAACATCATAAGAATTTAGCATATCATTAAATGCCTCTTCAATGTACTGAAGCTGTTCCACTCCTCTCTTTCAGAGCATAAAAACAGGATGGGACCATTCAGCCTCTTGAGTCAATGCAAATAGATCAAAGCTGATCTGTGTTTTGACTATATTTATGCATTATAATTCCGTAAATCAGAGCACACTTCCCTAACAAAAACTCATCAATCCCAGTTTTGAAATCTTCAGATGACCCCCGACCCACAACAGCATTTTGGGGCTGAGTGCTCCAGCTTTCTGCAACCTGTTAGAAACAATGTATAAGTTTTAAGTTGCATTTGTGTGTTAAGGTAGGTAAAAAGGATTCCAATTTCATTTAGATTTTGTTTGTGAACCTTGGTGCTGGGAAGTCTGGATGGACTCCTGACTGAAAGGTCAGGTCCTTTGGGTTTGTTTGCATATATACATTTTTAATGGGCCTTTACAATCCCTGAAGGTAAAGAGATGGGTTAAAAATTTAGTGATTGTGGGGAGGAAAACACAAAATAGAAAAAAAAAGTTACAGTGGCCTAACGACAGTGGTCCAGAAACAAAGATACAGAAGCATGAGTTCAGTGTGTGTCAGAGAGTGAAGACAGAGATTTTCAGCTCTGTGAGAAGACGACAATACAAGGTTATTGGGTCAGTAGCTGACTGAATAGTCAGTTGCAAAACTCAGTAAAGTGAAGTGATCACTTTAACAGAGGTGCTACTGGAAGACTGGGTTTACAGTGCGTTTTTTTTGGGTGTCTTGGGGACAGATAAGAGTTGGGTGAAAAACATTGAGTGAATGTTCAGGAGTCCACCGGAAGAAAACCATTTGCAACTGTGCCAGTCAAGCAAGAAGCCCGTGTCAAGCTAGTGGTAACTCTTCACTGGTTTATGGCCTGAATTTTTCGGATAGCGGGGTCTTGTTTCCCGCCATCCGAAGAGTCAGTGGGGAACACATCCCTGCCAATTCCGACTGCCCCGCAGCTATTTCACACTCGAATGAGCGTCAATTGGCTGCAGGTGGGACTACCACCGATCGCTCAGGAGGAAGTCTCACCTTAGAAAGCTTACGGCCAATCAGATTGGCTGGTAGCTCTCCAGTCTCTGCAGCAGTAGCACTGCTGTGGACAGAAGTAGTAGTTCAGTACTGAGCCTAAGTCTGGGGAGTGGAGGCCCAGGTACGTTCAAGGGGTCCCAGGGCAGGGAGGGTAGGGAAGGCCTGGGGGCAGGGGGCATGAAGGGGCGATCAGTGTCTCAGCGGACAGCCCTGGTGGGGGAGGTCCAGGGGTGTTAAGGGGAATGTGGGGGGAGGGTGAACCCAGTCAGAAGGGGGCTTCTAATGGAGACGACCCTCACTTCCCACCCGAGGTGTAACCCTGTAGATTTTTGGCCTTCTCCCACGCCAGCTCAATCCTCCCACCAGCCTACAAATTGAGGCTGGGCAGGAAATGGACCTGAAATGGCCATTAATTGGCCACTTAAGGGCCTCAACTGAGGCAAGGGCAGGCTTCCTTGTCCTTGCCCACCCCAGCTTAAAATCGCTGAGAGGTCAGGGCGGGCGGGAACCTAAGGGGGAATCCTGTCCCTTCAATTTCATGCTTCCCCCCCCACCCCACCTAAAACCCCATCTGTGGGGGAGTGTAAAATTCTGGCCTCAATATCTGTAAGGATATTGTTGGGGTAAAGGAATGGGAATTTGAAGCACTTTCTTGTGTTTGTATTGAGATCTTGCCAACCTTTTTGTCGGTTGTAATATCGTCCGTTTTTTTCTTGTTCAATAAATGTTTTATTCTTTGTGTTAAAAAGTTCATCAAGAGACTCCTCTGAAATTGTTCAGTAAGTTTCCTCCATAGTTACTAAAAAAAGTTCTGGCCTGTAAAGCCAGGTTTCATTCTGGGATCTAACTTGTCCAGTATTAATGTCAGCTGGGATCGTAACATACCCTTTATGTAAGGAAGTAGCTTTATGACATCAACCCTCAATGGCCTAGCTCCACCAGAGGAAATAGATTTTCCTCTATCAAATCCTTTAATCATCTTAAATGCATTGATCTTCTATACATGAGGGAATGCAAGCCTAGTTTATGAAGCTGGTCCTTAAAGCAGAACTGGTTTAGTGCTTGTATCATTCTAATGAATAGAAAACTAGGATACACTGAACAATTTGAGTTTGATCACTTCATGGTCACAGTTTGAGAGAAATCAGGAAAGTGTGACTTTGCTTTCTGTCTTGTGATTCTCAGTACCAATTAACGGCAAATTGTAACAAGGATTTGGCATTCCAAGTTCACTAGAACACCAAGACAGCTAAATATGATTTCATCTCATTGCTTTGGTTTCAATACTGTCTGGTCAGTATTGAAGTTCGACCTCAAAAGAGTGAGATATTTCCCAGGAGTGCGTAAAATATCCCATCAGTTTCTGATAGGCAGGAACATCAAAAGTTTTGCACTGAGGACAGCCAGTGCAAAAGTGAGTTTGTCCAGCTTTGCATGAAAGGACTCAGATTTGAGAGTGGACTCTTCAATTCAATGCAAGTATTCAGAAATGCTCCGAATTTCTCAAATGTTCTAAAACACGTCTCAACTTGAACAAAATAATACAAGAAACAAAGAAACTGAAGAACCTTGATTTTGTTGTAAGCTTCAATGAAGTTTTCAAAGCCCATCTCCTGCTCTAGTGTCATTCGCAGCTCTTCCAATCTGCTGAAGACGCTGTCAAACTCAGCACTTTCGCCTGCAACATCTTCCTCGCTGTCATCTGCACAAATTGCAAGAACAGAAAACTCTTTAGGAACACCGTCACAAAACCCAGCCAGTCAAAACTGCTGATCTAAAAACTTTCAGATCAGCTTTTTGATCCCGCACCATTGAAAGTAGCCCAATTATTGCAGATGGCTTAATTTCATGGGGATTATATTACAAAGCTTTGTAAATTTCAGCCATTTGTGTTTTGGCAATTTAGTATGATCCATATGCATACAGCTGTGAACTCTAGCACTGCTGGGGTGTCCTATAGCAAGTCAAAACTCTGAGCTGGTTGCTTTTGCTAGGAAAAGAATTGGGTTACCAATAGTAAACATTCGGAATTAAAATAAAAAGTGTTTGGGAGGCTTTTTTGTACATTTCCAATTAAAAAATGATAGATAATTTCAATGAAGTTACAGTAAAGAATAGACTGTAGCTCAATGGTAATTAATGTTCATTATACAGATGATCCCCAACAGGCCATGTTAGAGATGCATTAGCATACGTGACATTAGCATGTGTGACTGCCTAATCCAGGAAGAAGCCTGGGCAGAGCCAGGAAAGCTGCTTCTGTGGCTAAGGCTAACCTTCTTCAGCTGTGACCAACATTTTAAACAGGTAACTTGGCTCCTTTCTTTGGGCAGAGTGTAGTAACTCCAGGAGGAGAATATTAAAATCACTGTCAAGAAGAGTACAAGTTTAAATCCATACCTAAACAAAACAACTTATCACAGTAATCAATTCTCATCTGTTGCAAAACTATCAAACTGCTTATCTGGCATCCAGTACTGGATGAGCAGAAATTCCCTCCAATTAAATATTGGGAAGTCATTGTTTTCAGTCACCTCTCTAAACTCTGTTGCCTAATTACCGACTCCATCTCTCTCCCTGGCAAAAGTCTGGGATTGACTCAATCTGTTTGCAACCTTGGGGTCACATTTAATCCCGAGTCAGCTTCTGTCCTCATATTCATACCATCACTGAGGCTTCCTATTTCCAACTCCGTAACATAGCCTGACTTTGCCTCTGTCTCAGCTCATCTGCCGCTGAAACCCTCATTCAGATCTTCATTACCTCCAGACTCGACTTTTCCAAAGCACACTTGGCAGGTCCCCCACACCCTACCCTCAACTTGAGGTCATCCAAAAACCTGCTATCCAGCGTCTCCACTTGCAGCAAGTCCCACTCCCACATTACCCTAATGCTTGCTGATCTACACTGGCTCCAGGTCAAGCAATGCCTTGATTTTAAAAACTCGCATCCTTGTTTTCTTTAAAATTCTCAAGCTTGTTTTCAAATCTCTCCATGGCTCTCCCGATCTCTGTAATCTCCTCCAGCCCCACTACCCTCTAAGATATCCACCATTGGTGGCTGTGCCTTCAGTCACCTAGGCCCCGAGCTCTAGATTTCCCTCTGCCTCCCTGCCTCACTTTCCTCCTTTAAAACACTCCTCAAAACATACTCTTATGATCAAGCTTTTGGTCATCTGACTGAATATCTCACGTGGCTGTGTCATATTTTGCTTTATAATGCTCTTCTGAAGTGCCTTGCAAAGTTTTATGTTAAAGGTGCTACATAAATAAGTCGCTGCCAAAGTTCTGAGCTCACAACCAGTTTCAGTAATCTACAAGTAGCAACATTACCATTGCTCACAGCATTTGAAACACTTACATCATATCCCCTCTTACACATTTCTCCAATTAAAGCAGGTCAGTCTCTTGTCATAATTTAGAAACTTAATTTTCAACTCTGAATCTGTATTATGTATTCGCAACTAGGATACATAAAGTTGTGCACAAAATTTTAAATGTGGCCCCACTCAAGATCAATTTTTAAGGTAATCAGCAGAAGAGCAAGAGATGAGAGAGAGAATTTATTTACGCACCAAGTTATGCTGATTTGCAATGCACGGCCTGAAACGGTGGTGGAAGTTGGTTCAATAGTATCTTTCAAAAGGGAGTTGAACACTTGGAAGGCAGAAAATTGGGGAAAGCGCAGGAGGGGTGGTGGGAATAATTGGATAGCTCTTTTAAAGAGCTGACAAAAGTATGATGGGCCAAATGGTCCTCATGTGCTGTAGAATTCTATGATTTGATGCAATGATAAAGTTGTTGGTTTTGACACAATCAAATGCTCTCAAGGTGCATTCCAGTGCATGATCAACTTTGTTGGCAATAGCTCAATACTATCTGGGGTGGGGGGGCAGTGCTGGTGAAAATTCAATCCATATGATTTCCTTTGCCATCTTGCTGCTCACTGGCTATTTGTTTCACGTCTCTTGCTTCAATATGTAAGAAAGTGATTTTAATTGTTAAAATTCACCTGCCATTTCTTTGTGGCGGGACCGGAAATTCCCGCCCAAAGTCAACAGACTTTTGGTCACTCTCCATATTTTCTGGTCCCACCCATGACTGGAAAAAGACCAGCCTTAGTTTAGCCACTTAATCAATCAGGATCCCTTTCAGTGCTTGAACTTTGCTTGCAATTGACCAGTTCTGACTTAATTGGTCTACATATCCTGCTTTCAGAAACTCACTCCTTTTTAGAATATTGCAAGAACAATCTTTGTATGGTGAACTTGAAGAATTGTGTAGAATTCTAGTCATTGTATTCTGACATCCTGAGAGAAGGAAGAAAGGAAGTGGCACTTTGAATTTAGGCTCTGAGCTACAGAGAAAGGCTATGAATGCCAGGAATGAAGGCTAGGAATGTTGGCAGTTCAGAAAATAAGACCCAGGAGAAATCCAGTTGGGATATTCAAGATCCTCAGGAGTATAATTAACTCGAATAATGTTTGACGTAATCAGAAAATTAAACCAGGATGCACAAACTCCAGCTCAGAAGTGGATTGGTAAACCGACTACCTGGGCAGGCAGAGTTAAGATGATGAGAGCAGGGAACTGGGTAGATATTTGGCAGAAATAGTTAGTGAAAGGTTACGTTGGTCCTTTTCCAACACTGGGACCAGAGAGATGGATTGCAAGATATCTCTGAACCTATACATTGCTACATGCCTAGCAGGCAGTGCTTAGATACAGTTTCTGTATTTATGCAATTTCAAAATTATCATACTCACTCACTTCCTTTTGCAGCCTAAAAAAAAAATGCCACCGTCATGACACATACTTGACTCATTTCATATGTGTTATGAATTCCAGTGTGAAATAATTAAATCCAGAATTAGGCAGTGTGTTTGGCTGGATTGCTTTGCAGGACATCAAGAGTGGGACTGGAGTAACGTGGAAGCCAGACAAAGCATGGACAGCTATTCTTAAATCATCTGTGTTTTCTTCTGGTGCTAGGTTCATATAGCCCCATTTCACAGTTTGCCATGGTACGACGTACTATGTATGGGCTAGTCTAGTGCCATAACCACTGCCTCACCATACCCCAGATTCTCACTTGATCTTTATAGGAGAATACTTTGGAGCTAGAGTCTTACGCTTGCTGGTATGTTGTCCTTGGCTGTTATGTGAAACAGAACTATACAATGATTAGTAAAACCCAAGTATTCATCCTGTTAAAACCATATCCGCAAGGGATATATTTCTTTTAAAATTTGGAAGGACATTGTATTATTTGAACACTTAAGAACTGACCTGGATTTTTTTTTAAAAAAAAGGTTGCAAGTTCATCTTGGACTGGAGCAAGCATGCCTTTTCCAAGAAATCATGTCATCAGCTAAATGATCAGCATGGCAAATGTGGAGGAGAGCTATTTGTTTGTTTGAACTGCAAACACTTTAATTGATGGAAAAAAAACTGTTTTAAAGGGAAAGGCCTCAGTGATTTACTGGAAATCACCTGATGGAGACGAACTTTATGTTTTCAACTCAGTTGGGAATGAACTGAGAAGGGGAAAAGCTGCCCAGCTTGCCCTCTCCTTGCTTTACTTGTAATAGTGTGGTTATCAGTATCCAGCTAGAAACCCTCACTTCAGGGGAACTTAGCTGTATTTGGAAGCCCGAGAGGCTGGGACAAGAAGCATTGATCCGACTCCATTTTCCTCTATGCTGAAGCTCTGTTGGTGAGAACCTCCAGATATCTACTAGACCTCACATGAGGGAGCACCAGATCAACAGCATCAAAGCCCTGTGAACTTTATCTTTTTTATATAAAGTCTTTTTCTTCAACTGCCCATCTCTGCAGAGACCCTATTTGTTTGTCCTTTGTGTTTGTGTGTATGTGCGTGTGCACATCACCAGATTACAAATTGTGTGCTAACCAGTTCTTTTTTAAAAACAAAGCTGCAAGAAGTTTTGTTTTATAATAAATCATAATTCTGAGTTTATTGAAAGAAGCCTGATTAAAGTCTCTTTATTCTGGGCCCAGCAATAGTGCCGGTAAATAATTGGCTATTCTGGAGAGTGAATTAAACATTTACGCTAATGGTATGACTTGTGGAGTAGTGGGGTTAGATAAACTGTGCACTCCTCCCATCCCAGTCATAACATAAATGGGTCTCTTGCAGGATATTTGAAACACGGGCAATGGGTGATTGGACGCAGAATAATAATAATTGGTAAAGGATAAAAGGACACATACCAGGTTTCTTAGACAATAGTAAACCAAAATGGCTTTGGAAGTTGCTAAGACATTTCTAGAGTGAAGATGTAACCCTGGCCAATTTACATAAAGTAACCAAGTCTAAGCTAGTGGGGTTGGCAGATAAACTGCAGTTAGGATTAACCGTAGGCGGTGAGGAAAACAAACAGTTGAGGTAATAGTACATCATTTAAAATTGGAAGGGATACAAGAGAGACCATGTTCTCCAGGGGTGAGTCCATTGAGTTAGCTAGGATTCAGCTGCAAATGAAGCAGCTTGAACACGAAAAGTAAACAAGTAAACTTAAATTAGAAAGAAAA
The DNA here is from genome assembly GCF_964194155.1 of Cetorhinus maximus. Lineage (NCBI taxonomy): Eukaryota > Metazoa > Chordata > Chondrichthyes > Lamniformes > Cetorhinidae > Cetorhinus > Cetorhinus maximus. The sequence goes on from NC_135880.1 coordinate 13,994,307, forward strand.
GAAAAAGAGCAGAGGAAATGGAAATTTAATAACTTGAACTTGACCTCCAGAGAGAGATAAATTAGCAAGGAGGGAAAAGAGAGAAGGAACAAGGAAGGGAATACCAGCTTAAAAGGCTGGAATTATAAAATGAGGCCTCAGATGCTGGGGAAAATTATGATAAAAAAAACACCCCCAACCCAAAGCCCAGTGGGGAGATGTTTAAATTTGTACAAGCCCTTCCAAAGTTTGAGGAAAGGGATGTAGAAGCATTCGTTATTTCATTTGAGAAGGTATCTCAGCAAATGAAGTGGCCAAAAGAAATGTGGACATTACTCCTACAGAGTAAGTTGGTGGGTAGAGCCCATGGAGTTTGAGGTTTCTGTGGATTATGATGCACTAAAACAGGCTATTCTTAGTGCTTACGATTGGGTCCCTGAAGCGTTCAGGTAGAAATTTCAAAACACAAGGAAACAATCTGGTCAGACCTATATTGAGTTTGAGAGGGTAAAGCAAAGTAATTTTGACCGTTAGGTACTGCCATTAAAGGTAAATGCAACATATGAAGCTCTTAAGGAAATAATTCTCTTGGAAGAATTTAAAAATTCATTTCTTTCAGTAGTTAGAACGCAAATTGAAGTTCAAAGGGTTGCAATAGCTAGACAGGCAGCGGAGATGGTTGACAATTATGAACTGGTTCATAAATCCAAACCTTCTTTCCCTCACCCCCACAAACCTAAGGATAGAAAGAAGGAAGATGAAAGAAAGGCAAGTACCCAGGGAAGAGAAGGGACAGCTGGGACTGCCCCAGAAATTCCTACTCAGGCCAGAAAGGAAGCTGCGGAGGGTAGAAGTGATATTCAAAGGCCTAAGTGTTTCCATTCTAACAAGGTGGGACACGTTTGTGTAGATTGCTGGAAGTTGCACAGGAAATCCATGGAATTTATTGGGGTATGCAAGGGATTTTCAGGAAAAGGAGCCCTGACTAAAAATACAACAGATCAAGCAATAACGTTAACTACAGCTGTGAAACCATGTGTGAACACTGCTGAGAGTTCAGGAAAGTTGAATAAGATACATGAGTGTTATAAAGATTTTTGTCGAATAAAAGTAACCCCTTATCCCTCAAATGAGGCAGCTAAATCTATAGTTATGATAAGGGATATGGGAGCCACTCAAACACTTTTGTTGGGGAAAGGCATAACTTTTCCCCAAGAAAGTGCATCAAAAGCCAAAGTTTTAACAAATGGTGTTGGAGGGGAGTATATACCTGTACCTTTGTACTGGGTGCACTTGGATTGTGGTCTAATGTCTGGGACAGTGACGGTAGGGATTGTCCAGAAGTTACCCGTAGATGGAGTCGACTCACTCCTGGGAAATGATTTAGCCAGAGCGAAGGCAATAGCTTCTTCCATAATTATGAAAAGCCCAAGTGAGGTTAAAGAGACGGAGCAGTTACAGGAAAAGGTACCAGGAGCTTTTCCTTCATGTGTGATGACCCAAGCAATGGCTAAGCAAAGTTCATCATCGGAGGTCAAAACGATACAACAGATGGATGTTTGGTTAGCTGAAACTTTAAGGACTTAGAAAGAGATGTTTAGTAAATATAAACATATGAAATAGGAAAAGTAGGCCAATTGGCCCCTTGAGCCTGCTCCACCATTCAATAAGATCATGCTTAGGTGGAATTCCTAGAACTAAACAGGAAGTCATGAGATTTTTTAGTGACATGCGGCTTTTATCCTAAGTTTGTGCCAAACTTCACATTCCCATCTACCCCCAATAACCTTCAATTCCCTTGCCTAACACAAATCTATTTACCTCCACTTTAAAGATATTCAATGACTTTGCCTCCAGCGCCTTCTGAGGCAGCAAGTTCCAAAATCTTCTTTAGTTGAGGCTCACAAGCCGATCCGGAGTTAAGTAAGATAGCACAATCAGCCCAAACTGAAGCTGGAGCGAAGGGAGTTCCAGAATATTGTACTAAAAGTGGGCAACTAATGAAGAAGTGGAAAGCTCATCACAGACCTGCAAATGAAGAGTGGGCAGTTTTTCATCAGGTAGTGGCACCGCCCAAATATCATAGAGATACTATGGATAGCACATGAAATTCCAAGGCAGGACATGTAGGCATATGGAAAACTCAAGCACAGATAAACCGACAATTTTACTGGCCGGGTCTTTACAAGGACGTGGTGCAGTTTTGTAAAACGTGACACACATACCAGATGGCAGGAAAACCATAACCTACAATCAAATCGGCACCCTTAATTCCCATACCAGTTTTTGAGGAACCATTTAGGAGGGTGTTAGTCGGCTGTGTGGGACCGTTACCAACAACGAAAGCATGACACCAATATATCCTTACTATTATGGGTCTGAAACTAGATTTCCAGAGGTCATCCCTTTAAGGACAATTACAGCTAAAGTAGTGATGGAGAAGTTAACCCTTTTTTTAAAAACTTGATATGGATTACAAACCAGGGCTCCAATTTTACGTCAAAAATTTTTCAAAAGTTTGGGTTCAAGCAGTCAAAATCCACAGCGTATCATCCACAGGCACAGGGAGCTTTGGAGAAGTACCACCAAACCTTCAAAACAATTAGAGCATATCGTCATGAACATCCCCATGATTGGGACAAAGGACTGGACTTTCTTTTATTTGTTACTGAGATTCACCAAGTGAATCTACTGGTTTTAGTCCTTGCAAATTAATTTATGGACATGAAATGAGGTCCTCTGAAATTAATCAAGGAAAAGTTTTTTTGGAGAGAACGACGAATCCTCTATGTAGATTATGTGTCTGTGTTTCAAGAACGGCTCACAGGAGCCTGCAAAGTGGCTCAAGAACATCTTAAAGTTTCTCAAACAAAGATGAAGGAATGGGCAGATAAGCAAGCTGCGACCCGAACATTACAAACAGGGAATGAAGTATTAGTGTTAGAGTTTACAGGGGGAACCTCTGAAAACATGGTTCATAAAAAGTAATTAACAGTAAATGATTTGATAGACAGCCCATATTGCAGCAAAAAGAACTGGCTGTGTCATATCCATATGTTAAAACAATACCATCATAGGGAGGAGGGTAAGGAGGAACAGGTATGTCAGGTTGTAAGCACAGCGGAGGACAAAAGAGGCAATGAGAGGGAGTTCTTGAATGAGTGAGTAAATTATCTAGGGCATATCATAGGGCAGGGGCAAGTATTGCCAAGAACACTGAAAGCACAAGCTTTGGTGGAATTCCTAGAACTAAACAGGAAGTCATGAGATTTTTTAGTGACATGCGGCTTCTATCCTAAGTTTGTGCCAAACTTCATCACAATAGCTGCTCCACTAATGGATTTATTGCAAAAGGCAGCAAAGATGGTATGGTCAAAAGAATGCCAGGCAGCTTTTGACAAGCTGAAGGCTATCCTAACTAATGAACTAATTAGCCGCCCCTAATTTTGTTAAACCCTTCAAGGTGGCAATAGACGCGAGTGACTGGGGGGTGGGTGTGGTCTTATTGCAGGAAGATGAATTGGGCATAGAGAAGCCAGTGAGGTACTTTTCTAAAAAAATAAATTGGCATCAAAAGAGATACTCTAGGGTAGAAAAGGAAACCCTGTGATTGTTACTCGCTCTTAAACATTTTGAGGGATATATCCATCATGGCTGTAAAGAAACACTAGTATATCCTGACAATAATCCCTTGGTCTTTATGGAAAAATTTAAGGCTCAATGACAGACTATGACGATGGAGCTTGCTAATACAGCCTTATAATATAAAGATTGTTCATATTGCCAGGAAGAATCATATAATTGCTGATGCATTATCAAGAATGTAATTTTTGTAGAATTATTTGGAAATCAAGAAAATCAAAGAAAATTGTACAGATTCTGTATAAGGAGTGAATATATTTGTATACCGTATATGTTTTCCCTGTACACTTTGTAATGAAACGCATTTGGAAATGGCATTTTATTTCTTAAGGGCAGGGGCATGTTAGGGCCATATCCACAAGAACTACATTTTCTTTTAAAATTTGGAAGGACATTGTATCATTTGGACACTTGGGAATTGACCTGGAATTTTTTTTTAAAAAAGGTCATAAGGTCATCTTGGACTGGACCAAGAATGCCTTTTCCAAGAAATCGCATGATGTCAGCTAAATGACCAGCATTTATTGTGGAGGAAAGCTATTTGGTAATTTGAACTGCAATCACTTTAAATGAGTTTGTTTTCCCCATCAATTAAAGGCAAAGGCCTCAGTGACTTACTGGAAATCACCTGATGGAGATGAGCTTTATGTTTTGAACTCAGCTGGGAATGAAATGAGATGGGGAAAAGCTGTCCAGCTCATCCTCTCCTTGCCTTGCTTCAAATACAGTGTGGTTATCAGTATCCAGCTAGGAATCCTCACTTCAGGGTAACTTGTCTGTATTTGGAAACCCAAGATGCTGAGATGTGAAGGATTGATCTGGCTCCATTTTCCTCCAAGCAGAAGCTCCGTTGGGGAGAACCTCCAGATATCTACTGGGACTAGCAACCCATCCTCGCACGAGGGAGCACCAGATCGACCCTGCAAACTTTATCCTTTTTATAAAGTTTTTTTCTTCAACCACACATCTCTGCAGAGACCCTATTTGTTTGTCCTCTGTTTGTGCGTGCATGTGCGCATGTTGGGGAATTTTAAAAGGGATAGATAGTTACGCTTCCAGATTACAAACTGTGTATTAACCAGTTCTTGCAATATGTTTCAAAAAAAGTTTCATCTTATAATAAACCAATCATTCTGATTTATTGAAAGAAGCCTGGTTAAAGTCTCTTTTATCCTGGGTCTAACAGTAGCGAAGGTAAATAATTGGCCATTTTGGTAAGTCAATTAAGCATTTACGCCAATGGGATGACCTGTGGTGTAGTGGGGCTAGATAAACCGTGCACACACCCAATCTGGGTCATAACAATCCAAATTACTTTCAGATGAGTCAGAGCAGGCTCCATCTTCCCATTTAGATGGCATTATTCTAAGAACAACAGGAAGTTTTCCCTACATCCAAGCCAGCAGATACCCAGAACTATAAGACGTAGGAGTAGAAGTAGGCCATTCAGCCCATCGAGTCTGCTCTGCCATTCAATGAGATCATGGCTGATCTGGTAATCCTCAACTCTGCTTTCCTGCCTTTTCCCCATATCCCTCGATTCCCTTACCTTTTTTATTCATTTACGGGATATGGGCTTTGCTGGTGGGGCCAGCATTTATTGCCCTCCCTAGTTGCCCTTGAGAAGATAGTGGTGAGCTGCCTTCTTGAACCACTGGAGCCATGTGGTGTCGATACATCAAAAGTGCTGTTAGGAAGGGAGTTTCAGGATTTTGACCCGGCAACAGTGAAGGAACGGCGATATATTTCCAAGTCAGGATGGTGAGTGCCTTGGAGGGGAACTTCCAGGAAGTGATGTTCCCATGTATCTGTTGCTCTTGTCCTTCTAGATGGTAGTGGTCGTGGGTTTGAAACGTGCTGTTGAAGGAGCTGTGGTGAATTCCTGTAGTGCACCTTGCAGATGGTACACACTGCTGCTACTGTGCGTCGGTGGTGGAGGGAGTGAATGTTTGTGGATGTGGTGCCAATCAAGCGGGCTGCTTTGTCCTGGATGGTGTCAAGCTTCTTAAATGTTGTGGGAGCTGCACTCATCCAGGCAAGTAGGGAGTACTCCATCACACTCCTGACTTGTGCCTTGTTGATTGTGGACAGGTTTTGGGGAGTCAGGAGGCGAGTTACTCGTCGCAGGATTCCTAGCCTCTGGCCGGCTCTTGTAGCCACAGTATTTATATGGATAGTCCAGTTCAGTTTCTGGTCAATGGTAACCCCCAGGATGTTGATAGTGGGGTTTCAGTGATGGTAATGCCATTGAACATCAAGGGGTGATGGTTAGATTCTCTCTTGTTGGAGATGGTCATTGCCTGACACTTGTGTGGCGTGAATGTTACTTGCCACTTGGTCAGCCCAAGCCTGGCTATTGCCCAATGTTGCATTTGGACAATGACTGCTTCAGTACCTGAGGAGTCACGAATGGTGCTGAACACAGTGAACATCCCCACTTCTGACATTATGATGGAAGGAAGGTCGTTGATGAAGCAGCTGAAGATGTTGGGGCCGAGGACACTACCCTGAGGAACTCCTGCGGTGATGTCCTGGAGCTGAGATGACTTATCTCCAACAACCACAACCATCTTCCTTTATGCTAGGTATGTCTCCAACCAACAGTGAGTTCCCACCCACCCCCCCTGATTCCCATTGACTCCAGTTTTGCGAGGGCTACTTGATGCCACACTGTCGAATGCGGCCTTGATGTCAAGGGCAGTCTGCTTAAAAATCAATCTCAGCCTTGAATATACTTAATAACCCAGCCTCTACAGCTCTCTGCAGTAAAGAATTCCACAGATTCACTACCCTCAGGAGAAGAAATTCCTCCTCATCTGTCTTAAATAGGCGAACTCTTACTCAGATTATGCCCTCTGGTCCTAGACTCGCCCACAAGGGGAAACAACCTCTCAGCATCTACCCTGTCAAGCCCCTTAAGAATCTTGTGTGTTTCAATAAGGTCACCTCTCGTTCTTCCAAACTACAATGAGTACAGGCCCAATCTACTCAACCTCTCCTCACTGGAAAATTCCTCCATAACCCAGGGTCAACCTAGTGAACCTTGGGAACTATTATAAAAAACTGATTAACTTGTCATTTGTTTGCTGTTCATAGGACCTCGCGGCTTGCCAACTGGCTGTCACATTTGCCAATATAACGAGTGCACTCCCCAGAATATAATCTGTTGGTTGTAAACAAAAAACATTTTGGGAAGTCCAAAGGACAGGATGAGAAGCTAAGTAAATTCATGTTCTTTCTTTATCACTAACCAGTTTGAGAGAACTGATGTAAAATACATTTTATATAGCAACTAACCCCAATTCTCCACCTCACCTATTTAGAATCACTCAATCATTACTGATTCACTTACACCACTCCTTTCCAGTTACTGCTCCTTGGCCTGCTTCACACCTGGGTTTCTGGGATACCAATGTCACTTCCAACAAGTTTCCTTCCAACTGTTCTGGAGTTGCAGGATAAAAGCAGCTGCCAGTTTGCTAATTTGACAGCCTATTTAATATTAATATTGCTGCCATTCTTAATGACAGGTCCAAATTTGAATCCATTGGACCTACTGCTCAACATGACCAGACAGCCTTGCTCGAAAGTAAGCTTTAAAAAAAAAAAACACGTGCTGGACTGCTGTAAGAGCGATGAGCTACCGCGTGATATATATGACATGGTTCATCCTCACAGTTGGCTACGTCTGCGTACGTATGGGCCAAGACACGCAAAAGTGATGTCCCTTTATGCCCCATCTTTACTATGACCGGTTCTGCACAACATGAATTGGCCAAATGGTTGGGTGAATTGTTACAACCAGTTCTGACCAACTTTGCCACATGCATGATGAAGGACTCCTTCGCATTTGCAAAGGCCATATAAGACTTGCATATCAATAGCAATGCTGTCTCCATGTGCTCATTTGACATTGCTAGCCTACTCACCAATCTTCCACTTAAGTAAGCCATAGATATTTGTGCTGCAGCACTACGCAATGGCGATCTAGGCCCACCACCATTGCATGAATCAGCACTCACTGAACCTATGAACTTGGCAACTCACACAGTTGAGTTCAGTTTTAATATGCCCAAATAGATGGTGTTGCCATGGGATCCCCTCAAGGCCCAAGCTCTCGTAAACATCTTTCTTGGGTTCCATGAGAAACGTGTCTTCAATAGAATAACACCTAACCTTCTACCACTTGTATATTTCCGATATGTGGACGATACGTTTGCTCTATTTAAATCTGCAGCTGCATGTAATAATTTCCTTACATGTCTTAATAGGCTCCATCCTGCGCTCAAACTCACCTTGAAATGGAGCAGTCAAATGAACTCCACTTCCTAGACGTACTAGTTGAGAAATCTGCCTGGGGATTCTCTATCATGATCTACCAAAAGCCTACCTTCACTGGTCAATTACACTTCCACATGCTATAAGACTGGTCTCATCAGCAACTTTGTAAATGGGGCCCAAGCCACTTGCTCACGATGCAAGCTTGATGCTGAAGTAGGGTGCATCAAAGGCATCCTGCAGGATGATGGCTACCCCGATCAGATCATTTTGCGCTGTATACCACACAAACTCATGAATTGGCCTAAGGCCATCACCTTCGGCCCTGAAAAGTGCCCAATCTACCTCAGATTACCCTGGAAGGGCAAGATATCTCAGCAATTTGAGCAACAGGTGAAGCTAGCTGTTTTACGCTACTACTACGCGGTAGCAACACAAATTGTATTCGCCACTAACAGAATGCTGCCGTCAAGCCAAAAAGTCGTTCTGCCTATCACACAAATGAGTAACATGGTATTTGAATTTCAGTGCCAGTATGATGCTAAGCATAAATATAAAAGCAAAATACTGCGGATGCTGGAAATCTGAAACAAAAACAAAAATACCTGGAAAAATTCAGCAGATCTGACAGCATCTGTGGAGAGAGATACAGTTGACGTTTCGAGTCCATACGACTCTTCGTTAGAACTAAGGAAATAGAGAAATGAGGTGAAATATAAGCTGGTAAAGGGGGGTGGGACAAGTAGAACTGGATAGAGAGCCAGTGATAGGTGGAGGCAAAGAAGAGATTGCCAAAGATGTCATAGACAAAAGGGTGTTGAAGGTGGTAATATTATCTAAGGAATGTGCTAATGGGAACATTAAGGGTAGCAAGCAGGACAAGCTCGTGACAGATGGCCCTAGTGGGGGTGGGGTGGGGGGGAAGGGATCGAAATGGGCTAAAAGGTGGAGATAAAACAATAGACCGAAATAAATTTAAAAATAGGTGGGAAAAGAAAAATATATTTTTTTTAAAATTATAAATTATTGGAAAAGGGGGGATCGGAAAGCGGGTGGGGATGGAGGAGATAGTTCACGATCTGAAATTGTTGAACTCAATATTAAGTCCGGAAGACTGTAAAGTGCCTAGTCGGAAGATGAGGTGCTGTTCCTCCAGTTTGCGTTGAGCTTCACTGGAACACTGCAGCAGGCCAAGGACGGACATGTGGGCATGAGGGCAGGGTGGTGTGTTGAAATGGCAAGCGACAGGGAGGTCTGGGTCATGCTTGCGGACAGACCGAAGGTGTTCCGCAAAGCGGTCACCCAGTCTACGTTTGGTCTCTCCAATGTAGAGGAGACCGCATTGGGAGCAGCGAATGCAGTAGACTAAATTGAGGGAAGTGCAAGTGAAGTGCTGCTTCACTTGAAAGGAGTGTTTGGGCCCTTGGACGGTGAGGAGGGGGGGGGGAAGTAAAGGGACAGGTGTTGCACCTTCTGTGGTTGCATGGGAAGGTGCCGTGGGAGGGGGTTGAGGTGTATGGGGTGATGGAAGAGTGGACCAGGGTGTCCCAGAGGGAGCGATCCCTGCGGAAAGCCTCTAGGGGGAGTGAAGGGAAGATGTGTTTGGTGGTGGCATCTTGCTGGAGTTGGTGGAAATGGTGGAGGATGATCCTTTGAACGCGGAGGCTGGTGGGGTGATAAGTGAGGACAAAGAGGACCCTACCATGGTTCTGGGAGGGAGAGCAAGGTGTGAGGGTGGATGCGCGGAAGATGGGCCGGACATGGTTGAGGGTCCTGTCAACTACCGTGGGTGGAAAACCTCGGTTAAGGAAGAAGGAAGACATGTCAGAGGAACTGTTTTTGAAAGTGGCATCATCAGAACAGATGCGACGGAGGCGAAGGAACTGAGAGAATGGGATGGAGTCCTTACAGGAAGCGGGGTGTGAGGAGCTGTAGTCGAGGTAGCTGTGGGAGTCGGTAGGCTTGTAATGAATATTGGTGGACAGTCCATCACCAGAAATTGAGACAGAGAGGTCAAGGAAGGGAAAGGAAGTGTCAGTGATGGACCACGTGAAAATGATGGAGGGGTGGAAATTGGAAGCAAAATTAATAAATTTTTCCAGATCCAGACGAGAACATGAAGCGGCACCAAAGCAATCATCGATGTACCAGAGAAAGAGTTGTGGGAGGGGGACTGAGTAGGACTGGAACAAGAAATGTTCCACATACCCCATAAAGAGACAGGCATAACTGGGGCCCATGCGGGTACCCATAGCCACACCTTTTATTTGGAGGAAGTGAGACGAGTTTAAGGAGAAATTGTTCAGTGAGAGAACAAGTTCAGCCAGACGGAGGAGAGTAGTGGTGGATGGGGATTGTTCGGACGTCTGCTCGAGAAAGAAGCGGAGAGCCCTCAGACCATCCTGGTGGGGGATAGAGGTGTAGAGGGATTGGACGTCCATGGTGAAGAGGAGGCGGTTGGGGCAGGGAACTGGAAATTGTTGATATGATGTAGGGTGTGAGAGGAATCACGGATGTAGGTGGGAAGAGACTGGACAAGGGGAGAGAGGATGGAGTCAAGATAGCAAGAAATGAGTTCCGTGGGGCAGGAACAGGCTGACACAATCGATCTGCCGGGACAGTCCTGTTTGTGGATTTTGGGTAGGAGGTAGAAGCGGGCCGTCCAATGCTAGGCATGTAGGCCTTACCTCCCAAAGACTGGCAGATTGTAACAAACAGCATGTCCCAGCCTTTGTTCGCAACAGGCAAGGTACAGACTGTACCCAACAAGCCTGTGCTTGCAAAACTCAAAACAGTGTCCAAAATTAGATGTGATTCTGCGATTGGACAACACTTGCTAAATAATTCTCAATGTGCTAAAAATTACGCTGACAACCAATCTAAGATAGTCAGTCGGGCTTGCAGTGTGGCACGTGTGGGTGTACTGGAAGCTACATATATTAATACACAAGGCCCTGTTCTTTGGAGGCAATGAGAACATGTACACACATTGCGCCTGTTTCAGCTAAACAAAATGTGACAGCCATTCGCTGACTCATTCCTCAAAACAACGCTTTGACCAATCAGGATCAAGCTGCCTGGTTTAAATTTCAAACAATGCTTGGCAATTAACTGTCAGTCACCATCACTGGTGCACTCTCCATGGCAACACCTCTACCATAGTCCACTTGCCAACCAATCAGCACTCTCTTCACATACAGTACAATTTGTTGTTTCCCCCTTTTATTAGTATTCTTGCAAAGTGTCCTGATGAGTGCAAGAAGAAAAGCTTTGACATGTGTCTTTTTTCAGCAATACTCAAGTTCTGTACAACCAAACAACTATTTATTAATATATCATCTATATCTCCCTCTTCTGCAGCTGTGCTCACCTTTATTTTGATAGCTGCCGTGTCCTCTGGCCAAAAACGTTAACTCTCTAACTAACTTACCTGCTCTATCTTTTCGAAACATGTTATACCATTCTAGCTTCATCTCTTGTCCATCTTCTCCTTGCAGCCATGTCTCTGTAATGTCAATAACGCCAATATTTTGACTAGCTGCAAATGTTTCTAATTCTAAAGGTTCATTCTAAATGTATTACTATGAATATTCCACTACAGCCTTCAATGCTTTTTTTTATAAAAACACACCAGTATGCTGTCTGCCCATTTGAGGATGGTGCTTGTTCAGTTACCTGCTCATGATTCACCTATTGCTAAAACACACTTGTTTAGGAATGTGAATGGCAAGTTTGGGACTGAAATGACAGAACGTTGGATAATGCCAGGATACTTGGTACCCTTCGGTTTGAATTTATCCATCATATTTTTCTTTGATAGAACTTCAAATACCCATACAAGATATCACAACTATTTCAGTCCTTTTTTCCTTTCTCTTTTCTGAAGGTGCTGACTCTTACTGGGTTGGCAGCCCTTAGTTATCCCATTCAACTGACCACGGTGAATAGGAAAATGGGAGGGGAGGACAGCATCATATCAGAGCTCATTCCTGCTCTCAACCGATACTCACTTTCCAGCATAGGTTACGGATTATCAGTCACAAATGGGAACTTAAGCTGATATTGTTTTTTCCCCCACTTCCTAGCCCAGGGCCACCAAAGTCAAATGTAGCACCATAGCTGTAGCTGAGCTCAACTAACTCAAGAACCTGTGGATTGAAGGTCTTTTTAGTTTGTTTGGCTCTGTAGCAAACTGCAAGTGAAGTCACCCACCAAGTCATCGGACCTAGTCTCTGTAATCACAATCTAACATTTAAGCCAGATAGGTCCACAGTATTTCAGGGACCTTCTGACAATTGACCAGCCAGCCTGGCCAACAAACAGTAAGTGCATGTCCCTGGGGACTGGATACTCGACATTTGGCTCCAGAAAATCATACAAGGCAACGCCCATGTTGGTATGGTGATCGTGGGTGGATAGGAAGAAGGGTAATTTGACGGTTTAGATGGTTAAATACTAGCAGTTCCCCTGACCAAACCCAGCATTCCCTCAGCCTCCACTGCAGCAAAATGCACTAATTTCTCTGAGTTTAGTTAAGTGGTATCTTTGCACCCAAATGGAGAGAGTATGCATTCCATATTCGTCAAATAGAAACTCAATGTTTTGGATTTCCCAGTAGCTTGAGATGTCAGACATCAAGCTGACCAAAATAAACATATTGTAACCATTACTCCCACAAAATCTTACCACGCTCTACTTCTATTTTAGCCTTCAATTGCTTGATGAGTTCCATTCCTCCCTTCCAACACCTGCATCATCACCCCAATTGTATTTCTTCACTTATCACACAAGCACAGCAGTAAGCCATTCAGTTAGATTATGGCAAATCTGTAGCTCAACTCCATTCACCTGCTTGTGTTCAATACCCCTCGAAAGCCTTACCTCACAAAATTCCATTCACCTGAGCTGTGAAAATATCAATTGACCCGAAATTCACAGCTTTTTTGGGTGAGATAATGCTTCCTGATTTCACTCCTAAATGGCCTAGCCCCAATTTTAAAATTATGCCTCCTTGTTCTGGCTATCCCCACTGGATGACTTCTCTGTACCTTTTTTAAAAAAAATTCTTTCATGGGATGTGAGCATCACTAACAAGTCCAGAATTTGCTGCCCATCCTTAATTGCCCTGGAGAAGGTGGTGAGCCACTTTCTTGAACCACCACAGCCCACGAGGTATAGGTACACCCACAGTGCTGCGAGGAAAGGAGCTCCAGCTTTTTGGTCCAGTGACAGTCAAGGAATGGCAAATTCCTTAATAATTTTAAATAGCTCAGTTAGATCAAACCCAATCCAAGCTTATGCAAGCTGTCTCAATTTTACCCTTTAAACATCAGTGTCATTCTGGTGAAACTGCATTATACCACCATGCCTCCACCTCACCACAAAGCCAATATATCCTTTGGTGCCCAAAACTGAATGCAGTGCTCCAAATGGGGTCAATATAATTGAACCATCACTTCTTCACCTTTAAATTCCAATCCCTTTAGGATTAAATCCAAAATTCTGAGAGCTGCTCTTACTTCTTTCAACACTCAGGATCAGATGTTGTACCGTCCTCGCTTATTTAACTCCATGCCAACCATTCAGGCATGAATAACTGGATGGTGATGGCAGTTTTCCCACTCCTTATTTCAGGGGTACAAAGTCATAACGATTGTATCAATGAATTTATGAAAGTAAATCCAACTCTTGGTTGGATTTGTCCATTGTTGAATGGTATTGTCCATCTCCACAGGTACCAGTCCATTTAACTACAGGACACCTGGAATTCAGAAGCTGATTGTTGCATGAGATCATTCCATGAGAAAAAACTCAACAGCATGGACAATTCATGGATGATGGTGCAGTATAGCAAGCCGGAAGAAAAGAGGGGCAAATTCAACAGTTTCATCCGCAATACTGCCGATTTTGAGAGAGATCTGGTTCACATAACCTCTCCACTTTTTGAAAAATCCTCAACACTGCTTGCGTGCAAATTTTTTACAAAAAAGGATTGATTTGTGGCAGAGAATGACCAAAGCTTAATTAATCATACTAAAGGTGAAGCTCCAACTCACTGACCCAAGGATGATACCTTCCCTCACACCAAGAACCACAACTCTTGGTCTGAATATTTGAGTGAGACTAGAAAAGGTAGTCATAGTCCACAAAAGGACCATTGGCATCTCTCTCCATTAGAGAGATGGATCTCTCTCAACATTGGTTAAACAGCTTGAGGGCACCCACTCTAATCAAGCGTGAGGCAAAGGAAGGAGGCAGGCCTCCAAGAACTACCACAGCCCGTACGTGGATTGAACTTGTGCTGTTGGCGTTATTCTACTCCACATTCTAGCTATCTGGCCAACTGAGCTAATTGACCCCAATGAGATGAGAAACAATGTGCTTTTCAAAAGAAAGTCACAATTTTCTGCTATGTCATGTTCAATGCTGGTTTCTCAATTTTGCCTTTGAATTTCTCTGATCACCTCTTCTTCCTTGTTTGGTGGCTGCGAGTACTTAGCTCTTCTTCATGTTAGGGTGGCCAGCAAGTGCCAGTAGTCCCTTTGATCAATGGAGACCATCATTCCCAAGCCAAATCCCACTCTTCTCATCATTTATACTTTGAACAGGGGTCATTCACATTCACAATAAGGAAATGGTCCAGGAGAACCTGACTCATTGTACATTTCCCTAGCTTAAGGTCACCACCATCACAGCTGAGGTAAGCAAACTCTGGAAATGATTGCAGATTAAATTTGGGACTTTTGGGTTCAGTGCCAGGTCACATAATCCATTTATTCAATGAACCACCACTGATACTCTTAAGCTAATTTCGATGTCCTCTTTAAAATTCTAACATGACCGTCACCCTATTACAGCACAGGGTGCTTTCAGAGAAAGTTCTTAGAGTAAAAAGCCCCAAGTTACATTAAATCTCAATGGTCAACATTAAATAACAAAAAGACCATTATTACTTTCTGACAAACAGTGCGTACCACCATAATTTATGATCTGGTTTGTAATAATAGGTTCAATATCTACATGTATATGGTAATTACACCAAGTGATATGGTGCAATGCAACACTGTGCAACAGATCCTGTAACGCTTTGCACGTTGTGCATGTTCTGTACAATTAACAATTGTAACAACTACAAGTTGTTGCAAAAAGTCCCAAAGATTATGGAAAGGCCACTTTTTATACAGAGCAGAATGATAACAAATTATTTGATAAGACAAATCACTTGCCCTAATTACAAGTGATTTATTTTTACCACTATCTTGTCAGTATTGTCTATAATATTGTAAAATCACAACATTCAGTTCAATAAATTATCAGCACCACGTTACGTATACCATCTAAAATAACATTTACAAACACTATTTGGTAGTGTAATAGTCAAGAATATAGCAAATATAACCTGAATGCCACTCTTCATGAATTCCACTTTGGTCACTGCTGCTTGCTGGATTTTCATCATCTTCCCCATCTGCTCCATTCACTGAGGATTCTGCATTATAAACACTTCCCTCAGGAGGGCTTGAATTGGAAGCTGCCTCCTCCTCCTCCTCTTCACTGAACTCTTCACTGGGCTGCTCCTGCAACAGACGCTCCATCGATGCCTGAAGCTCCTGCAAGTCATCTGCATCACCGTCTCCAAATATACTGCAACACACAAATTATTAAATGACTGCTTTTCTTTTTGATCACAGTTAACTTTCATTGTCCACCCTGCTCCCACTCTGTCCTCGGTTTCCAACACCATACCAATGAACTGCAGCACAAAGTTGAGGAACAGCACCTCATATTTCAATTAGATGGTTTACACTTTATGGCCTTAACATTGAGTTCAACTACTTTATATTATATCCCACATTTTCTCAGAAAGTAGATGACAGCAGTGATTCTGCTATAACCATTTACACTTCCCCTCAACCCATCTTTTGTTTCTTTACCCATCCCATAATCTTGCCTTGCATCATCATCTCTTTTATCATTTAATCATTTCTGCCCTCTGCCCCATTTCTAGCAGTTAATTGAATACTTGTTAGGTAATCCTCTCAGGAAGAGTTTATGGGTTTAAGCTCCACAAAATCTAGCTGACATATCTGTGTAGTATTGAGTGGTGGGGGTGAGGGAAGAGTTGTTGTGGTTGGGTCCTACACTATAGAAGGTGTCTTCCTTTAGAGGCATCAATTCAAGGTCTGCCAGCCCATTCCGGTAATTCACTTTGGTGCTAACGACCTCGCTAAATTTTCAAGGAAGCAACAGGAGATCTTCTTGGAACAATTCCAAAATTCCTCTGTTGTTGCCACAAAGATATATTTGTCACATATCTCATCGCTGTTTGTGGGATGTCAAAATGCAAAAATCAAAAATATGTAAAAAATGCACGAGCAATGTTGGGCAGAGCCAGTTTCAATCCCAAATGCATAGAATGGACTTAACTGTGTATGAGATGGATTTCTGGAGCAGTACATTGAGGAGACAACTAGGGATTGGGCTATTTTGGATTTAGTGTTATGTAATGAGAAAGGGCTAATTAATAACCTTGCTATAAAGGAGCCTTTGGGAAATAGTGACCATAATATGATAGAATTTCGCATTGTTTGAATGCGATAGAGTTCATTCTGAAACTAGGGTCTTCAATCTGAAGAAAGGACACTATGATGGTATGAGGGGCAAGTTGGCTATGGCGGATTGGGAAAATATACTAAAAGATTTGGTGGTAGACAGGCAATGGCTAGTATTTAAAGAAATACTACATGTTCTACAACAGATATACATTCCTCTAAGGCACAAACAGCCAAGGGAAAGGTAAATCAACTGTGGTTAACAAAGGAGGTTAAAGATTGCATTAGATCAAAGGAAATGGCTTATAAGGATGCCAGAAGAAGTGGTAAGTCTGAGGATTGGGAGCAATTTAGAATCCAGCAAAGGAAGACCAAGAAACTGATTAAGAAAGGGAAAAGAGAATATGAATGCAAACTAGCAAGGAACATAAAAGTGGACTGTAAAAGCTTCTTTAGGTATGTGAAAAGGAAGCGACTGGCTAGGACAAATGTAGGCCCATTACAGGTGGGGACAGGGGAATTTATAATGGAGAACAGGAAAATGGCAGAGAACCTAAACGGTTTGTGTGTGTCTGTCTTCACGGAAGATGATATAGAAAATCTCCCACAAATACTAGGTGACCAAGGGACTTGTGAAACTGAGGAACTAAAACAAATTAGTATCAGTAAAGAGGTGGTACATGAAAATTTAACTGGGTTGAAGGTTGATAGATCCCCTGGACCAGATGAGCTTCATCCTAGAGTGTTGAAAGAGGTGGTTAGAAAGATAACCTTGAAAATTCTACAGATTCTGGAAAGGTTCCTGTGGACTGGAAAGTAGTACATGTAAAAAATTGAGGGAAGAAAAGGGGGAATGGAGACCCACAGACCTGTTAGTTTGACATCAGTAGTAAGAAAAATGTTAAAATCTATTATTAAGGGTGTAATAACTGTACATTTTAGAAAAGAATGGTAAAATGGGGCAGCGTCAAGATGGATTTATGAAAGCAAAATCATGTTTGACAAACTTGGAAGTTTTTTTGAGGATGTTACTTGTAGCATAGATAAAGGAGAACCAGTGGATGTAGTGTATTTGGATTTTCGGAAGGCTTTTGATATGGTTCAACACAGGTGGTTAGTACAAAATTAGAGTGCATGGAATTGAGAGATTTTTTTAAAAAGAAATTATTCTTTCATGGGATTTAAATTCCACCAGCTGATGGAGTGAGATTTGAATCCATGTCCCCAGAGCATTATCCTGGGCCTCTGGATTACTATCCAGTAACATTCCCACTACACCACCTTCTCCCATTTTATACTAGTATGGATTGAGAATTTGTTAACAGGCTGAAAACAGAGTAGGAATAAACAGATCATTCTCAGGATGACAGGATGTTACTAGTGGGGTACCGCAAGGATCAGTGTTAGGTCCACACCTGTTCACCATCTATACAAATGATTTGCATGTGGGGACCAATTGTAATATTTCCAGATTTGCTGATGACATCAAACTGGGTGGGAATGTAAATTGAGGAAGAGGAGGATGCAAGAGGGCTTCAAGGACTCGGACAGCCTAAGTGAATGGGCTAGAATATGGCAGATGGAATATAACGTGAATAAGTGTGAAATTATTCAATGTGGTACAAAAAACAGAAAGGTCGAATATTTCTTAAATGGTGAGAAGTTAGGAATTGTTGATTTCCAAAGGGACCTGGATGTCCCTGTTCATGAGTCACTAAAAGCAAGCATGGAGGTGCAACAACAATTAGGGAGGCAAATGGTTTGTTGGCCTGCAATGCGGGGAGATTTGAGTATAGGAGTAAGGATGTCTTGCTGCAGTTATATAGAGCCTTAGTGAGACCTCACCTGAAGTACGGTCCCCTTATCTAAGGAGGGTTACACTTGCCATTGAGAGAGTGCAACGGAAGTTCACAAGCCTAATCCCCGGGATGGCAGGATTGTCTTATGAAGACAGATTGAGGAGACTCAGTCTGCATTCCCTAGAGTTGCGAAGAATTGGGAGTGTGGGAAGTGGTAGTGACATTGTTGAAACTTATAACATTCTTATGGGGCGTGACAGGTTGGATGTAGATAAGATATTTCCCCTGGCTGCTGAGTCTAGAACCATGGGACATAATCTCAGGGTAAGGGGTAGGCCATTTAAGACTGAGATGAGGAAGAATTTCTTTACTCAGAGGGTGGTGAATCTTTGGAATTCTCTACCCTAGAGGGCTGTGGAAGCACAATTATTGAGCATGCTTAAAACAGAAATCAATAGAGTCCTGGAGACGAATGACATCGAGGGAAATGGAGATAGTGCGGGAAAGTGGAATTGAGGTAAATGATCAGCCTTGGTCTGTCTGAATGGTGGAGCAGGCTCGATGGGCTAAATGGCTTAATGCCTGTTCCTGTGTTCCTAACTATCTTGTCTTTATTTGTGTACATCTCTGCAAAGACAAAGGACATGAAATAACTGGTAAATTAATCAAACTTAGATGATAAAACCCTAGGTCCAGATGATTGTACACATGCTATTAAAAGTAGTTGGGAAGAGACAGCACTATAACATATATCATATGAAAGTTCAGTAGAAAAGGATAAGTGCCAGAGGACTGAGGAATTACAAATTTAATTCCTGTAGCTAAAAAAGGAGATAAAACAAGTCTAAGGGGCTATAGACCAATTAGCTAAATGTTAGTGGTAGGCAAGATAATAGAATCACTCAACGATGTGACTGAAAAACATTTAGAAACCCATAATATTATAAGGAGCAGTCAGCCAAGATTTTAAAAGAGAAAATCATGATTAATCTACCCCATTGAATTCTTTGAGAAGTAACAGAGCGCAGGTAAGGGCAATATAGTAGATGTTATATATTTGGATTTTCAAAAGCCCTTCAATAAGGCACGACGCAGGAGACTCATGAGCAGTCAGAGCACAAGGACAGGTGGTGAAATGAATAACAAGTTAGTTACAAAACAGAAACACAACATGGGAAGTGCTGTTTCACGAGGATGACTGTTGTTCATAATTTATGTTAACCGATTTTATCTCAGAAATCATAAGTATAATTCTAAAATTTGAGGGCAATACCAATCTGGAGGATGTAGCTAATACAAAAAGAAGAATGTGGCAAAATACTTGAAGATATTAATAAACTTGTAGAATAGATGTTTCATTGGCAAATTAATTTCATTATAGATGTGAGGTGGCACATTTTGGTACAAAGAATAAAGTGAGCACATAATGCTTAGATTCTAAGAATTTAAATGGGGTAGAGGAGCAAAGGATTTTGGGGTGGACAGTCACAAATTACGAAAAGGTTAATGAGGTCAAAAAAGAAAGCAAGCTAAGCAGCGGGGTCCATTTCTGGGGGGATAGAATTGAAAAACAGCTAAGTTAAATAATAAATAAATGCAATAGGGAATTCAGGAGAAACTTCTTTTTAACTTAGTGGTCAGAATGTGAAACATGCTACATGGGGCAGCTGAGGCAAATAGCATAGGCGCATTTAAGGAAAGCTAGTTAAGCACATAAGGGAGAAAGGAATACAAGATTATGCTGATAGGGTTACGCATAGAGGGGTGAGAGAAGACTTGTGTGAAGCATAAATATATACCAGTTGGGCTGAATGGTCTGTCACTATGCTGTAGCCGCGACGCAATATGGATGTCACATAACAACAGCTGCTGCACTTCACTACATACAGAGAGAATGCAGTAGGTGGTTACAAATTGTAGCAGGTTTTCTGCTTATAGCCTCTTTGGTTTACTATGATCCAGCAATGACTTTGGGTGCATTTTAAATTATTAACATAGCAAAAGTTTCACAAAACTATAATGAAGTAATAGCCAAACTGAAAAATCAGCACAGATCCAAAAGCGGCTTTCATTAAAACATATACACTCAAACTTTTTTGATAGGCCTTTGCCAAACATTAAAAGCGTGACAACCTTCCCTCAAATTTTCCAGTAAATGCTAAATTCAAAAAAAGAAGCGTGTCGACACAATGCACTGAAAACAACAGTCAGAATAACTGCAAACATACGTGTCTGAATCAGAGTGGTACTCATCCTTGTTAGGCTCATCTTCTAAATCATCTAGTTCGAGATTATCCTCAGGGGCATCTGGTGCATGAAGATCATCTACGTACGTCTTGAACATTTTGTTGAGGTCAGGGAG
This sequence comes from Cetorhinus maximus, assembly GCF_964194155.1. Lineage (NCBI taxonomy): Eukaryota > Metazoa > Chordata > Chondrichthyes > Lamniformes > Cetorhinidae > Cetorhinus > Cetorhinus maximus. The sequence goes on from NC_135880.1 coordinate 14,014,919, forward strand.
TGAGCAGGTCCTTAGCATCTGCAGCGAAAAAAAAAAGTACATCGTGCATTCCATCTCAGAAATGGAGAAAGGTACCCACACACAGCTGGAAGACAGAGGGAGAAGAAAGGGATTGAAAAAGACAGCAAATCATTCAGTGTTACATATGCCAGCATCTTTTCAGTGAGTTTTCCTTTGCTATGTTAGTGTCTGAAACTATATGAACAGTATGTAGATATTAATTGCCCTCATAAACAAAAACAACCAAAATTGCTCAAAGGTCCCTGGCTTGTGAACTGCCCATTTCCTACTCCAGCAAAACTCCAACCTGAGACAGGCATTTGTGTCACCAAAAAGTGAGAGCAAAATCGCTGATCAGCCAACCCAAAAATCTTTAGTATTTAATTTGCATTTTTCTTATTGTTTCAAACCCTTTCCAATTTGGTGTCATTTGCCAATTGACAGCACTTTGTTTCTGACCCCCAGCCACTCTGTCTCCCCACTCCATGGCTAAACCACTAATATACTCTGTATATTAGTAATATACTCTGGAAATAGTGATCAGATGAGCGTGCTGAGACAGATCCAGTCAGATCACATACTATGCTTTCACTGGTTAGGCAGTCTTCAATCTACCTCGTGTGGCCCGACTCTTGTTTCATACTTTCTCACCTTGTGCACCCATCGCTTGTGTGGCACGATATCAAAAGCTGTGCTGAAATTTTAAAATATCATATCCACAGAATTTCCCTCAAGGTTCATAACTTGTTAGGCAAGACTGTCCTCTCATGAAACTGTTAGCTCGCTCTTACCATGTTGTGCCTTTTAAAAAAAAATTAGTCCATGGGAAGCAACATCGCTGGCAAGGCCAGCATTTATTTGGCCATCTCTACGGGGATCTAGGTACTGGCTCCACACCCTTTTTAGGGTTCCTCCTAAATACTATTAACATAACAAATGTTTGGTTTGCCAGCCAATAGTTCCTTCTGCCCTTTTTTAAAGATCAGTACTTTCCAAGCTTTGGGCAATATTCCCGTGTCTAATGATTCCCTGAAGGACATGCTCATTACCTCTGCATTGGGTACTGCAATAGAGTGTTTTCCATACCTTTGGGTTGTTTGCATCAAACAACCCAGTCGACAGCCCAATCAACAGAGAATGTTTGCCTTTGAAATTTGCTGGTGACAGTGACCAGAACAATTGCCTGGACCCCGGTGGTTCTTCCTGCGAGGGCTCCCTTGACAACGTAGCTGCTGCTCTGTCCTGTGAATATGGTGTTTTCTGGAAAAAGGGTTCACTTTGTGGGGTTTCACTGGTGCAACCATCTGTTTGATGGGAAAGGAAGGTTTAAGTACAATCTGCCGAACTGCATTTTATAAAAACATGCTTAAAAAAATTCGAAGATTCAGAAACGTAAACTCTGACTTTTTTTAAATTTATTCATAGCAAGGCTACATGTTATGTACAATTTTGGCTATTCATTTAACTTCTCATTCGCAATCAAAAACTAGCCGTGAGAGAATCAGATACCAAATGAAAATACTTCTGCACAAGGAACCAGAACTGTTTTGACAAAGTGGTGCATAAATAACGCAACAAAACCCAACAGCGACAGATGGCCACTCAGGCTCTCCAGTCAGGTTAGAATTGATCAAAGTTGCTTCCAATCTAATTCTTACTGCACCACTTAAATGACAAACTTTGGAGCTGAAGATGGAAAATCATTTGCATTAAGTAACATACTGATTCAAAATGGAAGCTTCTCCATCTTTAGGAGAGAAAGGAAATTGGTCAAGTTTGAAACAAAATATATTTGAACAAACCAGCATCCACTTTGTTTTTTCCCAGTTCAGTGTACTCTTCTGTTTTGATCCTATCCTCCTCTGACTTTTCTGGCTGAGCGACAGCACCATCTAGTGATCTGGGTATATACAGCAAAACAAGATACTGTAAGGGAATGGTTGAAAACACTTAAGCATGCTATACAAACCTCCGAAACTGAGTCCTCACTTGCAAAATAATTACTAACTCGTGATTAAGGCTCCATCCCCAACTTACTAATTTCCTTTTTTTTAAAAAAAGTGTGGCAGCACAAGTTAATTTTTTTTGTGGACATCGTCATGGTCATAGAAACAAGAATTTCCTCAAAACATCCTTTCTTCAGTTTCAGACCTGAATGTACAAGCAACACTGTTTGACAGGAGCACTGGCAACAATATCTGCATTATTCAAAATGCCGTTTCACCTCAAGTAATCGTGCCTCTCCACGGTGAATGGATTTCCAGTGTGCAGTCAAATTCAAACCAAATATGTGATTTATTGCAGATTTTATTTTGCTTTTTAATTGGGGAGTTTAACTCAACTGGTGAAACAAGATTTCAGTACAGTGAAATCTGTTAATAGGGAGGATCCCTTCCTTGATGGATAAGAAATCCACGGGTAATCCACAATACCCAAGTTTTGGAGATTTGGTCCTACCTAACAGTATATTGCAACACAGGGACTACAGTTTAAAAGTGCCTAATTGGCTGCAAAGTGCCTTGGGGGAATTCTGACGTTGTGAAAGGTGCTATATAAATGCAAGTCTTTTTGTTTTGTCAGTAGTATCCTGAGCATGAAAATGAAAACAACGGTGCAATCAGAAAAGGGGCGCTGAGCATTAAGCCAACAGAACCCAACTGGACACAACAACATCTGAGGAACAGCTATTAATTTCCATTCACCTTTCTGCGTTGCTCTCTTTTTCCCAGGCACCAATAGTGATTGGAGCCACAGGGATTTTCTCTCTACTCATTGGCTCTCCTTCTTCTAGTGCCTCGGTTTCCAAGTCCTCTAGCTCTGGAGGAAATACAGAAACTTGAGGTGATTACTCAAGTTTGAATAGTTTTATTAACTGCAGTTTGGGAACAGAGAATGTTCTTAGTTTTAGCGCCACTCAAAGAAAAAGAGAAATTGCCAGATTGCTATATTCAAGCATCAAATGCAGACACACAAGCCTTTAGGGCTTCCTAACATATTTGGAATTCACTCAACAATCAATACAGTAACATTAAATAAATTTAAGTAAAGCATGTCAAACATTCTGCAAAAAGGAGAGATGCGCAAAATTGCCTTAGACTCATCTTCAAACCAGCGACTGCACAGTATCACAAAAGAGTCATAAACTTAAATGTGACCAACTAACTTGCATTTTTTTTTGACTTTGACAAAACCTTGTGGCATAAATGAGACTACAGTTACCATATACACTGATAAGACAGGAAAGACGAGGAAGAGCTCACACATCACAAGACTGTTTTCAGGTACATACTATATTCAGGTACATACTATATATGTCCAAGGTACACCTAACCATCACCATCTATTCTCTATATTTCAACTAATAATAGATATGATTATACAGTAAACCATTAATTATAATTAGATAGTTTGCAAGAAATGCTTGGTAGAGCTGTGTACTCATTTATAGAGCATCATGAGACAACTATGTTTCAAAATTTAGAAATAGAAATTCTCCTATTTCAATGTATCCTTTTTAGTGCAATATAAAACATATTGGAAAACATGTGAATATTATCAGGAATAGTTTGGGTTGGAAGCCTGACCAAATACAGGTAACATTTTGTTTTGTTGACCACCCAGAGGCTTACTCAAGTTGTGTAAGTAATTATTTGGTGCGCCTGCCAAAATTAAATCAACAAGAAACCACAGCTCAAAGTTTTATCACGATCAATGAATACTTTGCCCCACACGAGACAGCACCCGAATCCAATGCTCACTGTATTTAAGCTTAGATTTTGTTTTGCCATAATCAAGATTACATTTAGCTTAAGAAGTGCAGCTGTGAATTTTAAGCCAGATCTCTGTGAATCTGTACAGGAGCAGTAGTACAAAATACTCAAGGAACAAGAACAGGGCTAAACATCAACACAGGAAGCTGCCTCATTTACAAAATTTGCACTAATGGCATCATAGTGTCATTCTCATACATGCACTCTTATTAGGAAGAATGAAATCTTTCTCCACTGTCAATAGGGCTTCCTCCTACAGTATGTGGGCCATGACTGAGGGAGTGCTTCATTGTCAGAGTCACCATCTTTCGGATGAGAAGTTAAACCAAGGCCCTGTCTGCCTCTCAGTTAAAAAGAGACCTCAGCATTATTCCAAAGAGCAGGGAACTGTGCCCAATAGTCCTGGACAACATTTATTCCTCAGCCAACACAAAGTCTTGTTATCTCATTGCTGTTTGTGGGGCCTTGCTGTACATAAATTGGCTGCTGTGTTTCTTACATTGCAACAGTTCAAAAATACTTCATTGCTGGGATTACCTGAGAGTGTGAAATTTGCTCTAAAATTGCAAATTCTATCTTTCTTTACAACACAAAAGGTACCACATTAGAAAGAATCATTGGCTACATGAAGGCCGGTAATTTCTTCCTGAACCAATTCTAGATGAAGCATGCCTGCCATCTATCAATTGATATGAGAAGTTACTTAATAGATAGCATGCTGCTGCGTAGAGTCCATGTGCTGTATTCATAAAATACATCCAAATCCCAGAAAAGTTCAGCTCTTCCAAATAAATGTTAGTTGTTTTCCCCAAGTGAAATCACCTACAATGCTATTTTAGAATTTACAGCAGAGAAACAGCCCAACTGAGTTATGCTGGCATTTATGCTCCACGCAAGGCACCGGTTACCCTATTCCATCTAACTCTATCAGCATATCCTTACACTCTTAATGTTATCTTTATCCTTAAATGCATCTGTATTAGTCATCTCAACTACTCCTTGTGGTAGCATTAGATGTTACATGAACACAAGGAAATGCAGAGCGTCAACAAAAAAAATTACCTTCCATCTTGTCATCGAACACTGCCGGTTTTAACACAGGAATAGATTTTTCACTTGACTGAACAGCTTCCATCGTCAAGTGTTCTGCTGTCTTAATTTCTGATGTGACAGCCTGTTCAGTAGCAATTACAGAAGTTTGAATAGCTTCATTAAGTGATCTTTGACAAATGGTGTCGTTGGCAGTATCGATGACCAGTGTGAGCGTCTGGTCAGTTTCAGCCATCGGGTCCTCTGCTGGGTAGAAACAGAAAGTGTGAAGAGCAAACTGAACGTCTAGGATTTCCATCCTGAAACCCATGTCAGCAGAGTTGTTTTTAGTCTGCACAAATCTCATGAGTTTGTGTGTCAAGGTTAACAAATCCGCCGGTATATTCCAAAAATGCCAGACAATTTCACATAAAATGTGCTTTCTTTAGATCATATTTTAACTTTTCAGTTACTTACGATTATTTTTAATGGATGTTGCATCCGACATCATTCCTGTCTGAAGTTGTAGATCTGCTTCCCCTAAAGCTTTTAAAATGGTATCAGAAGGTTCTTTCTCCCACACTTTGCGAGGTTCATCTTTAAGGAACAGTTTGATAACTTCCCCTGAGGTCTGAGCTGTTTTTTTTTCAAAATTAAATAATACACAGATAATGGAGTAGGTTAGATCTTTGCACAATCGAGTTGGCAAATCTTCACAAATTCTAGCTCCACACCTTAAGGTATGCCTTAATCTGACTTTTCATGAAACAGATTCCTGCCTCCACCCTCACCAGTCAGCGAGCATCATCAAAACTCAGCTTCATCTCTCACTCCTCAAGACCTTGACAAGGTAACAGGTTGATCCTGCAGACCAGTAATTCCACATTGCCATGATCAACTGTGTCGTTCTTGTGGATGCTCAAGGCAAGTATCTGCAAGTGCGGAGTAACTAGGCTGGAATTCTATCTGAAGCTGTTCTTCGACAGCAAGAAAGTCAGTGGCACAGGAGGGGATGAGTTGTAAATTGGAAGAAAAAAAGCACAAAGGCTAAAAACCAGAAGGAAAAAAAAGTGGAAAATTTCAAAGGTTAGAATGATAGAAAGCTGGACAATCAGTAATTCGTATCACAGAGTGTTTGGGCCGAATAATATGATGGACTCCATTATTAATCCTATTGAGTCCCATATTGAACCAGGTTATCAATGATGTAGCTTTAACCGGGTTCTTATTGGTTTGGTGTGCACTGTGCACCTTCCTGTGCAGTTTAAAAAAAATTAAGTACCTCTTTACAAATGCGTAACCATTGGTGCGTACAATAAAGTAAAGCTGTAAACGCTTCTTTATTCTCACCCTTTATCCCTGAGCAGGTTTCTTCAAGCGTGAGCTGTGCAAGAGGAATTACAGGTGGAGGCTCTGCTTCCCACTTTTTTCTTTCTCCTGCAAAGTGAGGCCCACCCTCTAGCTGCTCTTCAGGTTGTGGGTGATTCTTTTTAGCCATTTCAGCACTTGCCTGGTGTGACACTGTATCTGAATCGTGGTTTTCCTGAGATTTAAAATGTTGATTTAACCTGCGCAGAATTTCTTGTTTCTCCTTCTGGAAAAATAAGACAAAGTATGTACAAAAGCCTAAGTGGTCTAGCTAACTACATTCAATCTGAAGTATAGAGGATAGGGAAATATCAAAGGGTCTTTTTTTTTAAGAACAATGTATGTGTAGATAGAGAATAAAATTCAACTTTTCACATAATAGGCCAAAACATGCTGGCTAATAATGTTTTACATTACAGTTTGTGACCTGTACTTTTCATGAAGGCTGCTCAGGGGACAATGCACTAAGAATATGCTGGACACTACTGCGGTTTTACTGAGGTGTTGGATTCATGTGATTATGGGTACCTGTGTGCCTGATGTTTTGAGCGCAATGTGATGATGCCACCTTGGACAGGTGCAAACGGCAGAAACGTGCTATTCCAAGCTGGGATTAGAGCCAGTTTTGTGGGTGCGGAAGATCACTGACACCCCAGCGTAGCTCACACACGCTTACACATTCTCTGTATTTAAAAGTGTTTCATTTGATTCGGCCATGATTAAACTGATAGCTAGGCGAAGTAATGCGGAAACTCCAGGCCCAGATATTTAAACTGAGTCCTCGTCTTTCCTGTGGCATCAACGTTTGGGGTGGGATCTTCTGGTCCCAGCAAAGTCAGTGGACTTTTGCTGACTCACCGCATCCGCCGTTTACAAAATTAGTTGGTTTAATGGACGAAAGCATTAAACACGTCTATGATTGTAGCGGTTTAATCTTGAATTTGGATAAGTTCTCCTGCATTGAAAATGCAATCACATGAAAAAAGTGTTAAATTCTTGAAATGACAAATAGCCCGTAATTTTGTCAAATGATATTTGATCTTGGGGCGTTTGATGGGAATCTTGGTTCAGCACACTTCATTTCTTTCCCTCCACTCTGTACCTTACCCACATCGGATTATTCATGTTGCAAAAAACAGCCCACTTCCAAGTCTTGAAGAGATGCAACTTTTATGGTTGTACAATGTAGGAGTGCACATTACCATAGGATGAATTATTTAGCTGACTTAGCAATATAAAGGAGACATTACGGTTCGCATAAATGATCAGATGTAAGAAAAACAATTTTCACTTTTTTTTTTTACCTGGTCTGAAGAGGAAGACAACATCAGTTTGCTACGTTTCTTAATTAAATTTAGATATATACAAAGAACAAGTTAAGCAAAATAATTTAGAACATTTTAAAAGTATATAAAGCATACTCTTTAGCCTTCTAATTCTGTGCCAGTTCTATGTGAGAACAGTCAAAAGCTAATCATGCTACCATGGTCTCGCCCCAAAGCTCTGCATCTTCCTTTCACAGAATCATAATGCATGGATGTAGGCCATTTGGCCCATTGTGCCTGTGCTAGCTCTTTGAAAGAACTATCAGATTAGTCCAATTCTCCTGTTCTTTCACAATATTATATCAAATATTTATATAGCTTCCATTTTAAAAAAAAGAAGCAATGAACATGGCATTTTCTGAAAGTGAGCAATCACAAATATTTGCTCCAGGAATATATGTGACTGGTGGAACAGTAAATTAGTCTTTAATCAAAAGCTAGATACTATTTAGGTTAGAGTTTATGGGTCAGTCGAACTCTCACCTGCATAATGGAAGCACCGGGCTTTCTCATTTCCTCAGGCATTTCCTTGACTGTTTGGGTCTCTCCTTCCTGACATGAAAAATAGAATGAAATATTATTCTTGTGACTTTCTTTTTTTAAAATCTATTCTTGTGATGTGGACGTCACTGGCAAGGCCAAAATTTACTGCCCATTCCCAGTTGCCCTTGTACAACCCAGTGGCATGCTAGGCCACTTCAGAAGGCTGTAAAGAGTGAACAAGGGTGCTATCCGGTACTGGAGCCACATAGTCCAGACCAGGTAAGGTCAACAGGTTTCCTTTCCAAAAGGAAATTAGTGAACTAGTTGTGTTTCATATTAATTTTAGATTACAGGTCATCCCAACATGATCTGACAGAGTGCTGCAGAAAGCAGAGCTGGCCTGCCAGTAATTGAAACGAGAGAAAAGACGGATGGTTTTGGGGAGAGACCCTATATCAGAACTATAGTTCTTCCTAGCTCTACAGCCAAAGCATGGTCTGCCTTTTCTACTTTCAGATGTTGACAAACTTGTTGTGTTTTCAGCATTTTCTGTTTTTATATCAAAGAATTAGTCAGCATTTCTACTCCAGATTTCTATTCTGGTTAGAACATATAGACATTAGGTAGAGAGAGTCAAGCTCAGCTGTGACTCCTCTTGAGGTCCAAAAGCCTATGGAGCCTCACCACGCACTGCAGTGCTGCTTAGGATCACAGGAACAGAAACTTGAACGTATTCTTCTGTTGAAGAGCTTGGCATCAGAACTACCCATTCAGGCCAGCTCAGCTGAAACTGAATAAGTGGCTAAATCCACAAAGGACAGCATTGTTAAATTCTGTGAAACAAAATTCTGTTATTTTGTCTTTAAGATTTAACTTTTCGCTGGCTTCTTGAATTCTCAGCATGAAATTTACTGACTGATGTGGAGAGAAGCAACTTCAAGGTGAAGTAGTCAGCATTGGTAGCAGGTAACAGATCAGATGAACTCTGGGCTCAATACTCCAAGGACTTCCAGAAGAAGTTTCACGAACAATAAAAAGTCCAAGGTAAAACCAAAATATTGCTGTAAATTAACAATAAAGGGCAGGCTAACATGGGCATGATGGACTGAATGGTCTCCTTTCGTGCTGTATGATTCCACAACAGATGTGGAAATGAAAGGTAATAACAACTTCCACTTATATAATGCCTTTAACATAGTAAAATTGCCCATGGTGCTTCACAGGAGCGATTATTAAATAAAATTTGACACAGAGGCACATAAAGAAATGTTGGGATAAGTGAACCAAGCTTGGCAAAGAGATACGGTTTAGGGGCAATTTTTTAAAAATTCATTCATGGGATGTGGGTGTCACTAGCTAGGCCAGCATTTATAGCCCATTCCTAATTGCTCTTGAGAAGGTGGTGGTGAGCTGCCTTCTTGAACCACTGCAATTTTTAAAAGGAGGGGGGAGGGGCGCGGAAAGATTTGGGGAGGGAATTCCAGAGTTCAGAGCCCAGGCAGCTGAAAGCCGTCAATGGTGCGTGCAGAAAATCAGGGACGTGCAAGATGTTAGAACTGGATTATGGACAGGGTAAATAGTGAGAAACTGTTCCCACTCAAGAGAACATCAAGAACTAGAGGGCATAGATTCAAATAGTTGGCAAAAGGAGTAAATTGATGCGAGGAAAGATTTTTTCACCCAGAGGGTGGCTGGAGTCTGGAACAAACTTGTTGAAAAAGTGGTGGAGGTAGGTTCAATCAAGGTATTCAAAGAGGAATTGGATTGCTACCTTAAAAGAAAGAATGTGCAAGGTTACAGGGATAAGGCAGGGGAGTGGGACTAGGTGGAATACGCTTTCAGAGAGCCAGTGCAGACTCGATGGACCGAATGGCCTCCTTCTGCACTGTAAAGATACTGTGATTTAGCCGCCCGAGCCTAGCCCACCATTCACTGAGATCATGGTTCATTAAGGAAGAGGAGCAGGCGGTCATTCAGCCCACCAAGCCTACTGCAACCTAACTCCATATACATGCATTTGTCTCAGAATAGATTTAAAATTAATAACTGACCCAACAGTAACTGCTATTTGGAGAAATGTGTTCCGAACTTCTACCACCCTTTGTGCGTCGAGTCATTTCATAACTTGACTCCTGAAAGGTCTGGCTCTAATTTTTAGGCTATGTTGCCTAGTTACAGATTCACACTAGCGGAAATAGGATAGATATCAGTTAACTTTTATACCTAGAAAACTTTGATCAAATCACCCTTTAAATCTTCTGTAACTGCTTGGACAAGGCACAGTGCCTCACGTGAAACATTAACTCCTTGCTTGGGGAACAGCGTAACATGTTCAGGAAGTGGAGAAATTTACCATGTGAAAAGAACAACTGGCACAATGCGCAGGTCCACCATCGAAAAGTGGAGCCAAACTCTTTTGAAAGGAACTCAAAAAAAAATTTAAGATACACTTACAATGCCCACGTCTTTCAGTGCAGCGGTCATCGAAATAGCAGGCGTGCTGGACTTGGCTGGTGACGGGGGTTTGGAAGATATGGCTGATGCTTGTCGTCCAGGGAAGGAGGATGAAGATGCAGCTGATGCTACAGGAGTTGCCGCAAATAGCTGCTTAAAACCTTTTGCTGCAAGCTGAGCAAAATTTGAGAATGGATGTGTTATTTTCACATTGAATCATAGACACATGTGGCAATAATAGGGAGCCTCTTTGAAAGAGCTATCCAATTCATGCTACTCTCCTGTTTATTGCCCATACTCCTGCAATGTTTCCCCTTCAAGTATATATTCAATTCCTTTTGAAAGTTGCTTTAAATCTGCTTCCACCACCCTTCCAGGCAATGCATTCCAGATCCTACAACAATAACTTGAAAATGACAAACTGTTTACAGATAACATAATTTGGATCGTAATTGAACAAAATAATTAAGGGAAACAACTGTATTTCCTTCTTTAACCATGGGAACATAGAACATAGGAGCAGGAGTAGGCCATTTGACCCTTCAAGCCTGCTCCACCATTCAATAGGATCATGACTGATTTGTTTGTGCCTCAACTCCACTTTCCTGTCTGCCCCCCATAACCCTCGACTCCCTTTGTCAATCAAAAATCTATCTAACTCAACATTTTAAAAATTTAATGACCCAACCTCCACTGCTTTCTGGGGAAGAGAATTCTACATATTAACGACCCTCAGAAAAAATTTCTCCTCATCTCAGTCTTAAAAGGGTGACCTCTTATTCTTAAACTGTGGTCCCTAGTTACGAACATACGAATTAGGAGCAGGAGTAATCCACTCAGCACCTCAAGCCTGCTCCACCATTCAATAACACTATGGCTGATTTGATGGCAATCTTAACTCCACATTCATATCTATCCTTAATAACCTTTCACCCCCTTGCTTCTCAAGAATCTAACAACCACTGCCTTAAAAATATTCAAAGACTCTGCTTCTACTGCCTTTTGAGAAAGAGTTCCAAAGACTCCTGACCCTCAGAAAAAAATTTTCCTTACCTCAGTCTCAAATGGGCAACACCTTATTTTTTAAACAGTGACCCCTAGTTCTAAATCCCTCCACAAGAGGAAACATCCTTTCAGCATCCACCCTGTCAAGACCCCTCAGGATCTTATATGTTTCAATTAAGTCACCTCTTACTCTTCTAAACTCCAGCGGATACAAGCCGAGCCTATCCAACCTTTCCTCATAAGACAACCCTCCCATCCCTAGTCTAATAAACTTTCTTTGAACTGTTTGTAATGCATTTACACTCTTCATTAAATATGGAGACAAATACTGTACATAGTGCTAAATGTAGTCTCACCAATGTCCTGTATACTTGAAGTATAACCTCCCTAATTGCGTTCAATTCCCCTTGCAATAAACAATAACATTCTATTAGCTTTCCTAATTACTTGCTGTACCTGCATTCTAACCATTTGTGATTATTGCACTTGGACACCCAGATCCCTCTACATCTCAGAGCTCTGCAATCCCTTACCATTTAGATATTATCCTTTTTTTAAAAAAACTTTTTCCTGCCAAAATGGACAATTTCACAGGATATTCCCTTTCCCAGATCTTTTCCAACTCACGTAACCTATCTATATCCCTTTGTAGTTTTAAGACTCCCCCATAAGACGAAGCATCCCCTTGATATCCACCCAATCATGTCCCCTCAGGATCTTTATATGTTTGAATAAACTCTCATTCTTTTAAACTCCAATGGGTATCAGCCCAACCTGTTCAACCTTTCTTACATTAAGTTATTACTTTCCCTGTTGAAAAACCTTCGGCACAGTATCTTCCAAGGTTTAAAAGTGCATTCAATACTTGATACATGACATGGATGGCTAAGCCACTGCAAATTAAAAGCCCTTATATGTCACCATAATATGTTCCACATTTCCATAACTCTACTTATAATACCCATCTCATGATTAAAATAGGTGCAGATATTATAGTTGTTTCAGCATGAATACGGTTTCAACAACTGGCAACACCAGGCTCTACCTTGTCCCCTCTTTCATCAGCCTCATGTTTTACCATAGTCTTCAACTGCCAAGCTGATACCATGCCCTGGACGTTCTTCCACTTATCAGCAAAACTGAAATTATCCTTTTCAACTCTCTCAAACGCCATATCCCTTCTCAGTACAACCTGGGAATCAGCAGACAAGGCCCTGAGCTCAGCTTTCATCCCCACATTCAATCCAGCTTTCCTTCACCTTAGTAATAATAATGCCCACCTCAATTCCGACCTTTCATCCTCTACCACTCAAACCCTAATATACATTGCTTCCCCGCGGGAATTCTCCAACGTTCTCCTTTCTAATTCAACCTTCATCAACGACAAATCACCCAGAAAGTCGCGGGCCATATCCCAATCCCCCACTAAGGCCATCGCGGTGCTGCCCCATCACCAAATTCCGGCATCGCTGACAATAAGATTCACGTCCTTGCCTTCAGCTCTCTACATAGCCTCCTCCCCTTGTGTACACCGTCCAGTCTTGTCCCTGAGTACATTTTCTGTTCTACCAACACTGACCAACTTTTCAACCTTGTGTTTGTGCCCCTGCCCCCGCAAACCCCCACAAATCCCAATCCTCTTTCCCAGTCCCCAAGGCTTGATATTTGCTCGCTGTCGACCACCCTGTGTTAATTGTATATTGATTGTACTTTAATGCATGCAGGTGGTGAGCATTAACAGGGGATTCACTTGTTGTTCCTAAGTTATATTGGTACAGCACCTTTAACTGAATGAAATGTCCTAAGGAGTCTCACAGGAGCATTATAGAACTAAGTATGACACCAAGCCACATAAGGAAAAACTACGTCAGATGACGAAAAGCTTGGTCAAAGAGGTAGGTTTTAAGGAGTGACTTAAAGGAAGAAAACAAGGTAGAAAAGCAGAGAGGTACAGGGAGGGAATTCCAGAGCTTGGGGCCTAGGCAATTCAAGGTATACCCACCAATGGTGTAGCTGCAATTAAAAGTGGAGTTGCACAGGAGGCCAGAATTAGAGGAGCCGAGGTCTTGGGGGGTTGTGGGGCTGGATGAGATGGCAGAGAAAGGGAGGGATAAGGCCTTAGAGGGATTTGAAACAATGATGAGAATTTTAAAATCAAGATGTTATTTGACTGGGAACCACAGTAAGCACAGGAGTAATAGAAGGGTTGCAGAGATAAACCAGGGAACTACAGGCCAGTGAGTCTCACGTCAGTGGTAGGGAAACTATTGGAGAAAATTCTGAAGGAGAAAATCTATCTCCACTTGGCGAGACAAGGTTTGGTCAGGGATAGTCAGCATGGCTTTGTCAGAGGGAGGTCATGCCTAACAAATTTGATTGAATTTTTTGAGGAGGTGACCAGGTATGTAGATGAGGGTAGTGCAGTTGATGTAGTTTATATGGGTTTCAGCAAAGCCTTTGACAAGGTCCCACATGGGAGACTTATAAAGAAGGCAAATGCACATGGGATACAGGGTAATTTGACAAGGTGGATTCAAAATTGGCTTAGTTGTAGGAGACAGAGGGCGATGACAGAAAGATGCTTTAGTGATTGGAAGCCTGTGTCCAGTGGCGTACCCTAGGGATCTGTGCTGGGTCCCCTATTATTTGTCATTTATATAAACGACATAGATGACTATGTGGGGGGTAGGATTAGTAAGTTTGCAGATGACACAAAGATTGGCCGGGTGGTTAACAGTGAGGTTGAGTGTCTTGGGCTACAGGAAGATAAAGACGGGATGGTCAAATAGGCAGATAAGTGGCAGATGGAATTTAACCCTGAAAAGTGTGAGGTGATACACTTTGGAAGGAGTAATTTGTCAAGGAAGTATTCAATGAACGGCATGATACTAGGAAGTTCTGAGGAACAAAGGGACCTTGGCGTGTGTGTCCATAGATCTCTGAAGGCGGAGGGGCATGTTAGGGGGGTGGTGAAAAAGGCATATGGGACACTTGCCTTTATCAATCGAGGCATAGATTACAAAAGTAGGGAGGTCATGTTGGAGTTGTATAGAACCTTGGTGAGGCCACAGCTGGAGTACTGTGTGTAGTTCTGGTCGCCACATGATAGGAAGGGTATGATTGCAGTGGAGGGAGTGCAGAGGAGATTCACCAGGATGTTGCCTGAGATGAAACATTTAAGTTATGAAGAGAGGTTAGATAGACTTGGGTGGTTTTCGTTGGAGCAGAGAAGACTGAGGGGCGACCTGATCGAGGTGTACAAGATTATGAGGGGCGTGGACAGGGTGGGTAGGGAGCAGCTGTTCCCCTCAGTTGAAGGGTCAGTCACGAGGGGACATAAGTTCAAGGTGAGGGGCAGGAGGTTTAGGGGGGGATGTGAGGAAAAACTTTTTTAGCCAGAAGGTGGTGACGATCTGGAATGCACTGCCTGGGAGGGTGGTGGAGGCGGGTTGCCTCACATCCTTTAAAAAATACCTGGATGAGTCCTTGGCACAGCACAACATTCAAGGCTACGGGCCAAGTGCTGGTAAATGGGATTAGGTTGGTAGGTCAGGTGTTTTTCACGTGTCGGTGCAGACTCGATGGGCCGAAGTGCCTGTTCCGCACTGTGATTCTGAGATTCTGCGAATAGGACAATGGGGCTTAGTGTGAGTTAAGATATGGGCAGCAGAGTTGTGGATGACCTCAAGTTTACGGACAGGAATGTTAGATGTAAGAAAACAAGGATGAATGTTTCAGCAGATGTGGTGAGACGGGGCGAAGTTACGTAGATGGAAATAGGCAGTCTTAGTGATGGCACATAGATGAGGTCGGAAGCTCATCTCAGGACCAAATGTGACAGCAAGGTTGTGAACAGACTGACTTAATATTAGACTGTCACCAGGGAGAAAGATGGAGTCAGTAGCTAGGAATGGAGTTTGGAGCAGGGACTGGAAACAATAGCTTCAGATTTACTGATATTTAATTGGAGAAAATTTCTGCTCATCCAATACTGGATGTCGGATATGCAATCTGATAATTTAGCAACAGGAGAGGAGTCAACAGAGGTGGTGGTGAAGTAGAGTTGAGTGTCATCAGCGAACATGTGAAAAGTAACGTTGTGTCTTCAGATGATGTCACCGAGGGTCAGCATGTGAATGAGAAATAGGAGGGGGCCAAGAGCAGATCCTTGGGGGACACCAAGGTAATGGTGTAGGAGCAAAAAGGGAAGAGAAGGAACAGACAAACTGTGGTTGTTGGCTTAGGGAGTGCATGTTTGCAATGTGTACCTCTGTAAATAAATGCTTATAAAGTGTGCAAAGATTGGCCCCAGTTCTGTCCTTCACCACCTAACATTCTGGAATATAACATCCTGGATTCAAATATATTTTAAAAAAATCTAATGAGCATTGGCCCCGAATGCATCAATTGGACAATTATTAAGCTTTCACGAGATTAATATTTTAACAATTAATTATCATAAGCGTACAACTCATTTCCACATTCTATTGTTTATCATTGAGAGAGAGAGAGTCTGGCTACAAAGCATAAATCTATTAGCAAGGATTAAAGTGACATGGCTTAGTATTTTAACTGGGACAATAAAGTGCTTACATGCTCTTCCCAAGCCTTCCTTTCTCTTTCGTAAGCCTCTCTTCTCTTTTTCTCAAGTTGTTCTTTAAGCACTGCAGCTCGTGTATTTGCTTGAGCCTATAAAACAGGTTCAAAATAAAACCATTCTGCAAAAAATAGCTTCTTTTTTCCCATAAAATGGTTTGATAAGTGACGACCACAAATTAAAACTGCACTAAGAACAGATCTTTCTGCAAACTAAAACCCAAGTTAGAAGCAGCACACTGCCCAAGTGTGTGGTGGAGGCAAGATCAATCGAGGAATTATGGAGGGGATAGGATTATTATCTGAAAAGAATGAATTTGCAAGGCTAGGGGGAGAAGGCAGGATTAGGTGAATTGCTCCTTCAGAGAGCCAGCAGAGACACCATGGGCTGAATGTCCTGTTTCATTGCTGTTACCATTCTATGATTCTAACTTTTGAATGGATTTTACATAATAGCTTTTAGTATTAGGAGGTGCATTTTGTATGCTCATGAGTTCCATGAGTTCATTGTAAGTTGTTCTGAACAAAAATGCAGAATGAAGCGGCATTGGAGATAAAAGCAATTCAGAAACCAAACTCCAGTGGAAACAAGGCAGTGTAGCAGATATCACCTTAAAATGAAGTTACAGCCCTCAAATCACTGCAGCATCTTATTACAACAATGAGCTCCATGGTTCTCTGCATTTTCCAGCCCTTTCTTGTTGACAGTACCCAACATGGCAGACATCAATTGCCAAAGTTGTACACTGCCAATGTTGTTGCTCCATGGTGCCCATGTGGCAGAGTTAATGATCACCATTCAACATCTTCCCCCAATGATTTCAATTTAAAATTCTCATGCTCGTGTTTAAATCCCTTGTGTCTTTTGGCTTCAACGCTCCTTAAATCTGTTACTTTATCCAGCCCCACAACCTCCCCATAAACTCTGCTTGTCTAATGCTGCCCAACTGCGCACGTGAATCTTTCTTCATCTCACCGCCATAGTGTCATCAGCACATGGTCTGCAATTTCCAGCTTCTCCACCTAGTTCTCACCCTGCAGAATGTGAATAAGGTTAGAAGATTATTCTGGTAGTTAGATGCAGAGGTGTAGTAGAGGGCTCCCATAGAGCACAAACCAGTTGTGCCAAATAGCCCGTTTCTGGGTTGAAAATTCGACGTAATTCTTTCAAAGGCACAAAGTACTTATCAGCACAAGGAGCATCTTTAATTAGGGATACTTTTCACTCCCATAGAAATCACTCGAGCAGTCACACAGGAAATATTCCAAGAAGACTAACTGCGTAGCAATCTTAGAGAAAATCGTAAACATTGTTTGGTGTGTAGGCCAGGTATAAGCCACTACCAAAGTCAACGTTTTTTTTGACTGGTGGAAAGTATGACTGGAGGTTCCCCAGGGGCCGGAATAAGGACCACTACTTTTCTTATTAGATATACATATGACCTGGATTTGTATATAGGAAGTACAATTTCAAAGTTCACAGATGATTCAAAACTTGAAAATTAAGTAATAAGTAGGATAGTAGAAGTCTTCAGGATAAAAACAGGTTGGTGAAATAGGCATACACTTGGCCATTAAACGATACAGTGCGAAGTTAAGTGTGAAGTGATGCACTTTGGTCGGAACAACATAGAGAAGCAGTTTAATCTGAACGGTATCATTTTGAGAGGTGTTTAAGAGCAGATGAATCTAGGGTGCATTAGTGACAAATCTTTGAAG
The DNA here is from genome assembly GCF_964194155.1 of Cetorhinus maximus. Lineage (NCBI taxonomy): Eukaryota > Metazoa > Chordata > Chondrichthyes > Lamniformes > Cetorhinidae > Cetorhinus > Cetorhinus maximus. The sequence goes on from NC_135880.1 coordinate 14,032,668, forward strand.
ATGACAGGGCAAGTTGGGAAGGCAGTTAAGAAAGTGTAAGAGATACTTGGCTTCATTAGTAGGCGTATTGAAAAAACAAGGAATCATACAAGTTTATCATATCATCCTCTTCCAACGTTTTACCACCATCATCCACCTGCATGGATCGTTGACAGAGAATGTCACCTGTGTTAGGAAATAGAGATAGTTTAAGTAAGTTGTATTTGTATGTGTTAGGAATGAGTTTTAGCTTTAAAGTTTAAGTCTGATTTGTATTTCTGTATCCGTTTGTTAAGAAAAGGTCAAATTGAGCTTTAGTTTTACTTTAAAAAGGTGCTTGCATTTCTGATGAGTGTACGACTTAAGAAGTTAAGCAAACACAAAAATAGAGTTGGGCTGTTGCCTAGCAACGGGCTCCATCGAGGCAGGTCCCTCCCACAGACACATAGAAAAACTAAAGAAACAGCAGTTTTAAGTTCAGTTTGGAGCCAAGATCCCAGAGAGACTGGACTCTGGGAGAGGGGGCTGCAGATTTCCCAAAAGAACCAAAAGATCCCAAGACCAACGGAGTGAGACGGAAACAGGGGAAAGTCCCAAGCAGACCTTCTAGTCAAAGGACGGACAGGAACCTGGAAAAGGTCCTGTTAAGTGAAGTTAAGAGTGAGGGGCTGAGAGAAAGGCTCCAAGATTCGGATTTAAAGAGACAAAAGCGGCAGAAAGCAGATTTTAAGCAAGAGCAGCTTGCAAGAGGCAAGAAGGTCCAAAGAGACAACTGAAGGTCTGTAACTCTTTGCTATGGGCACATGAAGCAGTGGTACTGTTGATGGCGGAGTCAGTGAGAGAGAGTGCGTGGAAGACAGCTTGAATGTATGTGGTGAACCAGGGAAGAGGGACATCGGAAGGAGAGTTGAAACTCTGGAGGTGGACCCTTGTGGAAGGCGTCCGAGAGAAAGCATCGGCTTGGGAGGAGATTCCAAGGTAAGGTCTTGGAGAGTAGAGGTTGGAAACCCTCGTGTGAAAGACGGAGTTCAGTGAGATTGGTTGTCGTAAAAATGTCCTTTAGGGAAGGAAATCTGCTGTCTTTACCTGGTCTGGCCTACATGTGACTCCAGACCCACAGCAATGTGGTTGAATCTTAAATGCCCTCTGAACAAGGGCAGTTAGGGATGGGTAATAAATGCCATCATCCCATGAACAAATAAAAAACATGCTGCCTTTCAGTTACATCAATTGAAAATATGTTTCCACATGTTTGCTGGTAATACAAAGCTTCACCACTCTCCAACACCTCTGCTGTCTTCAAATTGTCGCTTGGTAGTACAAAAATTGAGTATTACTGAAGAAAAGAGACATGCTGTCAAAGCTTTTCGTCTTGCATTCACCAGGACAGTTCACAAGAATCTCAGTAGTAAACGGAACAACAATCTATACTGCATGAGAAGTGTGTGCTGAGTGGTTGGCAAGTGGACTCTAATTGCTGGAGAAGAGACACACAGACTCGAAATGTTAACTCTCTTTCTCTCTACACGGATGCTGTCAGAGCTGAGTTTTCCAGCATTTCCTGTTTTACTTCAAATTTACAGCATCTGCAGTATTTTGCTTTTATTTTAGTAAAAATTGTTGTTCCCTCTACCATTGGTATTCTTGTGAACTGTCCTGATGAGTGCAAGACGAAAAGCTTCGACAGCACATCTGTTTTTTCAGAAATGTCTTGAAATTGTTATACTATTTGTCAGACAGTCATTATTAGACCAGTAGAGATTTCCTTTAATTAAAAGGTGGGAAGACCGAAGCTACTGTCTTTGGCCCCTGTTGTAAATTGTATCCCCACCAATTCTACTACACCAGGGCTGTTCAACCCTTTTGCCTGAGGGGCCAACATTTTCAATTTTTACTCATCTAAGGGGCCTATGAACAAATTTCAGCGAGGTAAGGTTTGGCACATTAAACATGAATTTAAATAAAAATCAATGTCAAAGCAAAATATTGATAATTTTAAAAAAGGAGTAATAAATAAAAATGACCATTAGAAAGTGCCAAGCGGCAGAGCTAACCAATAAAAACTTTTTTACCTTTTCATTTAAGAAGCAGAGCTAGAAAGACAGACTGGGCCCCAAGTCCTGGTTAGCAAGGAAGGTGTGGGGACCGTAGCCTAGCGAAAGAGTTGGTGTAACTAACACCAACCACAAGTTCATCTCTGGTGACACAAACTCCGAGCTGGCCTCAGCGGGATTCATACAAAAGTGGGGGTCGGAAACACACTGCCCTTCAGCCTGGGTTGTACTCTTCTCCTGGCCTGCTTTGACATAGGTTTTCAGTGAGGGGTGGGGGAAGTGGGGCTGCGTATGTCTGGCTCACTCATTCGCTCATGCATAGACTTGGACTCATTCAGCACATGTGAGAGAGAAAGAGTCTGCGTGTGTGAGAGAGTGAGAGAGAGAGTGAGAGAGTGAGAGAGAGAGAGAGAGAGAGAGAGAGAGAGAGAGAGAGAGAGAGTGAGTGGCCTGTGATTGGAGGAGCAGCTACTTGGAGATCTGTCACTTCTACTTACTTGTATTTTGAACAGCGAGTCCACGGGCCTGACAGAGGGAGGCACGCTGGACCAGGTTGGACAACCCTGTTCTGCACTATTCTCTACACCAACTTCATCCCTTTTATGGCAACTGTTTGAGGCCAAACCAGACTGTTGACAACCTTGGTGTCATATTTGACCCCCCAAGATGAGTGACCAACCACATATCGTGCTGTACTAAGACCAGCTGTTTGCACCTCCATAACATTGCCTGTCTCCAACCCTGCCTCAGCTCATCTACTGCTGAAACATTCATCCATGCCCTTATCATCTTGGGACTTGACTATGCTAACAGATTCCTGGCTGGCTTCCCAGTCTTCCCTCCATAAACTTGAGGTCATCTAAAACTCTGTCTGAGCTTGCATCGTCCCATTCACCTATCACCCTGTGCTCACTGACCTACATTGGCTCACGGTTAAGCAATGCCGATTTTAAAATTCTCATCCATGTTCCCAAATCCTTCAATGGCTTTGCCCCTCTCCCATCTTTGCAATCTCCTCCGACTCACAGCCCCAAGATAGCTATGCTCCTCAAATTCTGACCCCTTGAGCATCCCTGATTTGAATGATTCCACCACTGTTGGTCGTGCCTTCAGCAGCTGAGGCCCTAATCTCTGGAATTCTCTTTGCGCATTTCTTCCCTCATTTAGGACGCTCTTTAAAATCTACTACCTTGATCAAGCTTTTGGTCATCTGCTCTATCATTGCCTTATATGACGATCCAATTGTGATTAACACACAAAATGCCTTGGAACATTTTATTGCGTTTAAGGCTCTATATAAATACAAGCTGCCATAAACAGTGACAAATCACTTGTTAGGCCCAGCTGGAGTCTTGTGTACAAATCTGGACCTCTCAGTTAGTCATGTGAACAGAATGAAGATGCTGGGATTGTTCTCCTCAGAGCAGAGAAAGTGAAGGGGAGGCCTAACTGGGGTATTCAAAATTAGAAGGGGTTTCTAAATCGAAAAAAAAAGTTACTCGAATCGGAAATTTTAAATACCATTGATCATGGCGTATAAGTCAATCTGGTGTAAAAGACGACCCCATGTTTCTGACCCCAAAAATCATGTACTCAGCCGACAGGTTGACTGCCCACCTTTTCAGCCACAAAATGCTATACTCGCCTTAGGGGTCAGCCTCAATCTTTTGCCCCACCAATGGTTGTTTTATTTACCTTTTAACTGGGCACCAAGGATCGAGCAGATGATACAGGCTGTGTTGAGAAGGTGTGCGAGAGTTTAAGACATACACACATAGAGCAGACCCCACGTGGTGAGTGATGAAGAAAACTGAAATCTTCCAACAAAACAAAAAGATACAAAACTGATTTCAAGCTAAAAGTAATAACATTTGCTAACTCATCAAATTGCCGCAGCAAAGGAATTTGGTATTCTTGAAATATTGCTGCGAGAATCGAGGAAGAAGGAATCCACTCTGAAGAAGATGCTCAAGACCAAATGCGCCACCAGAACAGGGGCCAGTCACTGGCCTGATCTTGAGAAGCATGCATTGGAATAGGTCCTCGAAAATCATCAGAATGGTTACATTGTCATCAAAATGCAATACGCATATACGCACTGAAGTGGGCCAAATCAAACCTCGAGTCCAGCAAAAGTTTCAGAGCAATGGCTAGTTGGTGTAACCACTTTATGAAATAAAAACGTCTAGTGTTGCAGCAAAAGATCAAGATTGCTCAGAGATCAGCAAAAGACATTGATGCCAAACTACCAGTTTCCAGTGATTCATCACCAGACAGCAGCAAAAACATGATATTATATCACATCAGCAACATGGATGAAATACCGTGAATTTCGATAAGCCCAGCAATGGAACACTGGGAGTGGAAATGTTCAAAAATTGTTCCAGTGAAAACCACAGGATGAGAAAGACAAAATTCGTGGTGGTACTAGCATGTATGGCTGACAGGAATGAAATTAAAGCCTGTGGTAATTTTCAAACATAAAACTATGCTGAAAATCAAGTTCCCTGAAGGACTTCTTGTGCATGTTCATGACAACTGTTGATTGAAATGAAGTTGTGTGTGGAATAGCATCCAGGTAGCCTACGTAAAAAACACAGCTTATGAGTGTGGGACATGTTAGATCCCATACAACCAATGAGATTATGAGATCTGCAAACAAATAACATTTAAATTGCAAAAATACCAGGGGGATCTAACACTCATAGTTCAACCTTTGGATGTGTGCCTCAACAAGTCATTCAAGGATCACGTAAGCATCGAATGGAATAGGTGGATGGAGAAGAAACCTTCACAAAGAGTGGAGATATGCATGCTATTCCGCTTGATGTTTTGTGTGGTTTCATCTTCAAATCGTGGGATGCTATTGGTGTACAAACGATCACCAGATTGTTAAAAAAATGCAGAAAATCCAATTCAATGGATAGAGAGGGAGATGACTTATTGTGGAGGAATGATTCGAAAACCAAAAGCACCACCTCTGATTCAGAGTTGGATCCTTATGATGAGGCCACAGTCAAAGTGATTCAGAATGAATTTAATGAACTCTTTGCATTTATGTTGAAGACAACGAATTAGAAGGGTTTTAAAATGATTTCATTGTGGTGAAATGTATCTTTGTACAATTAATTTATTTAATAAACTGTGCCACATTAATAGGAATTACCAGTGCTTCTCTTTTACATTTCAAAATGGTGACCACCCACAAGGCTGGTTCACGTTTTATACATGGCATAAGTCAACCCCCACGTTTGGAATGATTTTGAGGCTTCAAAGGTCGGCTTATACATGACATCTATGGCAAAACAAAGTTTCGAAAACACACAGCAATCTAGACAGCATCTGATAGAGAAAAGACAGATTAATATTTTGGATAAGTTTTGAGATTCTAATGAAAGGGTTCACCCAGTATATTAATTTGTTCTTCTCTTAGATGCTGACCAATCCTGTCAGTATAAGACCATAAGAGCAAAAGTAGGCCATTCGAGTCTGCTCCACCATTCAATGAGATCACGGCTGATCTGATAATCCTCAACTTCACTTTCCTGCCTTTTCCCATAACCCTTACTGATTAAAAATCTGTCTATCTCAGCCTTGAATATACTTAACGACCCAGCCTCTCCAGCCCTCTGCGGTAAGAATTCCACAGATTCACTATCTTCAGAAGAAATTCCTCCTCATCTCTGTCTTAAATGGGCGACCCCTTACTTTAACATTATGCCCTCTGGTCCTAGACCCTCCCCACAAGGGGAAACAACTCTTAGCATCTACCCTTTCAAGCCCCCCAAGAATCTTATATCTTTCAATAAGGTTGCCTCTCATTCTTCTAAATTCCAATGAGTACAGGCCCAACCTACTCAACCTCCTCTCATAAAAAAATCCCTCCAAACCCAGGATCAACCTCGTGAACCTTTTCTGGACTGCCTCCAATGCCAGTATATCTTTCCTTAGATAAGGGGACCAAAACTGTTCACAGTATTCTAGGTGTGGGCTAACTAGTGCCTTGTATAATTTTAGCCAGACTTCCCTATTTTTATACTCCATTCCCTCTGAAATAAAGGCCAACATTCCATTTACCTTCCCTATTACCTGTTGAACCTGTATGTTGGCTTTTTGTGATTCATGTACGAGGACCCCCAAATCCTTCCGTAGCTTTCTGCAATCTTTCTCCTTTTAAATAACGTTCAGTTCTTAAAGCTTATTCTGAACCTGGCTTACTCATGCCAAAACTTTCGACTCACTTAATTAAAGATAATTCTATCTCCTACAAAAGGAGTTACAATTCTGTGAAGGTACTTAAACACAAGGGGCAGAATTTTGCCCTTAGTGGGCAGGCAGACCCCACCAGCTCGGTGGCAGGCAGGCAGCTGACCCCCGCCGCCAAAACTGGGCCTGCCGCCATTTTGAGTGGGCGGGCCAATTAAGGCCCGCCCAGCAGGCTGCCCGACAGGAGGGGGGGGTGTGATTCCCCAACTGTCAAAGTGCGTTCTTTCGCACATGCGTGTGAAAGAGCGCACTGCTCCCTGAGACTAAGTGCTGTCTCAGGGAAATTAGTGACAGTCTAAAAAAAAACTTTAAAAATAGAAAAATAAAAAAATTATTAACATGTCCCCCTCATGTGACAATGTCACACGAGTTGGGACATGTTAATAAGAAGCACAGAAACTTTATTAAAGTTTTTAAAAACGGACATGAAACCTCATCCCGTCGGTGGATGAGATTTCATGTTTTTTCAGAAACCCGCTGGGGCTCTGGCCTGCCCGCCAGCCTTAAGGTCTTTAATTAATTGGCCATTGACAGGTTGGCGGGCGGACAGCTGATTTTGCTGTCCGCCCGCCTTCCTAAAGATTCAAATGGGCCGGGATGACGTCGGGGATTCCTCCCGACGTCATCCCATGTTGGCGGGCTGGCCCCGCCCCCAACTCGCCGACAGGAAAATTCTGGCCAGGATCTTTAAAATGGTTTTATTTCAGATTCAAGAATTTTTAAGAAGTTGCTTCAACCTTTTCTTTTGTTAACTCCAATATGCGAACATTCCTATGGCACTATTATCTCCAACAATGGACCATGGTTAGAGAGGGAGAGGGGATTAGGCAGAGAATTCCAGAGCATGAACCAAGGTGGCTCTGGAAAATCTCCAAGTATTAGTTGAGTAAAAGGTACTTAATCACTTTTGAGTGATGAAGGAAACTCACTTCCACAAAGTAGTTTAGCTTTCACTGAATTTGCAAACAATAAAAGGAAACTATTTCTCAATCTTAGCTGATCTGTCAAGTTAGCTTCCTACAGGGAGTTATGAGAATAGACATGGAATTCTTGCACACAACTTAACAGTTGGTTGGGGAGCTACATTTACAAAGGCTCGGGAATAGACTGCCTGCCTGCTCTCGAATAATATCGGGTGCAAGCAACAATTGAATAAATGACTGGATAAGAATAAAAAATGCTTGAAAAACTCAGTAGGTCAGGCAGCATCTGTAGAGAGGAACAGAGCTAACGTTTCAGGTTGATGACTTTTCATCAGAACTGAAGAAAGAAATACAAGAGTTTTTAAGCTAGTGGAAGTGACCAGTGGAGGGTAGCAGGAAGGACAAAGGAGACGGATCTGTTAAATGCTGGAGTGGAGGCCAGGGGAGATTAAATAACAAAATATTTCATGATGCAAAGCCAACCACAGTTGTAATGGATATAGTAAAGAAACAAACGTTATTTCCAAATGAGGCATAAATGACTACATAAAACCATCTGAATGCAACAAAGCCTAAAGAAAGAAACAAGACCAAAACAGCAAAACTAAAAAAAAACACACATAGAACAAGATGGAGGCAGAGGTTATCATCTTAAGTTGTTGAACTCAACTTCAAGTCCAAAAGGCTGTAGAGTGCCGAGTCAAAAATGACTGGATAATATGATTTTGGTTGATATTGGTTGAGGGAATAACGTTGACCAGGAGACCCATGGAACTTTCTGCTCTTCTTAAAATAGTGGCATGGGATCTTTTAACAATTACCTAAATGGGCAGATGGGCCAACTGTTTAAAACTCTGAGGAAATGGTAATTTTTTTTTTACTGCAGCTCTGCAAAAATAGCTCAAATATTGATTGGGATAATGTTAGAGTAACTGCAAAGGAGGAATTTCTGAAGTGCGTTCAGGAGAACTTCCTTGACCAGTATTTTCTCAGTCCAACTAGAAAGGAGGCATTGACGAAGCTGGTGCTAGGGAATACGATGGGTTAAGTGGACCAAGTGTCCAAGGGAGAACACTTGGGTAAGAAGGATCATCGCATCATAAAAGTTTAGATTAATAATGGGGAAAAGCAAAGAACTATCTAACGTAAAATTCCAAAATTACCTTCACACCCACGACCTCTACCATCTAGAAGGACAAGGGCAGCAAATGCATGGGAACACCAGCACCTGCAAGTTCCCCTCCGAGAAGCCACTCACCATCGTGACTTGGAAATATATCGCCATTCCCTCACTGTCACTGGGTCAAAGTCCTGGAACTCCCTTCCTAACAGAACAGTGGGTGTTCCTACAGCATATGGACTGCAGCAGTTCAAGAAGATGGCTCACCACCACGTTCTCAAGGGCAATTAGGAATGAGCAATAAATGTTGGCCTAGCCAGCAATGCCTACATCCCATTAATGTATATATTAAAAAAATTCAATGGGATGATCAGAAATTGAGACAAGGCAAAATGGAACCAATGACAAGAAAAATTAATGGCACAATGGGTGACCTTTAAAGAAGAGATGTTTCCAGCACAGACTAGGTGTATTCCAATAAGGGAAAAAGTTAAGGGAAACAAAGCCAGGCCTCCTTCAATGATAAGGTAGGTAGAGAACATCAAGAAACATTAAAAAAAAATGTATGATTTACAGGGTGACCAACTGTCTGGATTTTCTGGGACAGTCCCGTAATTTGGCCTTTCGCCCCAGGTCAGGCCTTCCTTGGCCGTGGTTTCTCCCGGATCTCATCTTTTGCAAGAGAGGGTCTCTGCAGAGGGTCAGCTGTCAGTCCCGGCACATTCTTCCTTCATTTCTGCGCATGCGCCAGGCCCTGTGTTCTTCCCCCCTCCCCAATATTACTGGCTCGCCATGCCAAAGTATTCTTAAATTTTTCACCAGGAGTCGGTCACCCAATCGGTGCATGTCTGGTGAATTCCTCAAGTGAGAACCAGGCCAAATACAATAAGTTGAGAGAGGAAACCATGACTGACAAAGAGAAAATACGAGAATAGGATGGCAGTTAATATTAAGGGAACCCGAAAATCTTCTAAAATAGAACTTCTACATGAGGCATGTTGGTTTTGGAAGTACTTGTGTAATGTGGAGCAAACTGAAAAAAGGACTTGCTCCTGGGTCAGCCGCAATGTTTTTACTGGTTGTCAAAAAAAGCTCATGTTTTACAGACACTGGTTCCAAAGAAACTGTCAAATCTTACCTTAAGTGCCTCAATTTTCTTACGCTTTAGTTCAGTCTCATCACTAGATTCCTGCCCATCTGAACCATCGCTGTCACACTAAAGAATGATAGGGACAAAATGAGTACACAACTGCATCAACTCTTAAACATTAACTGATTTTGATTACATTAATAAAAGCTTACTGATTGGTGTTGCACACCCTATTAATACTGCAAGTAATGGACATGGTCTACAAGCATAAATACTTCCAATACACACACCTTTTGGTTTAATGGCAAAAAACAACATAGCATCTTCAACGCTGTAAAACATACCAAGCCCATATCACAGGAGTGGTATCACACATAATCCAGCACTGAGTTGCAAAAGGGGCAGGGGGTGGGGGAGAAGATTAGGGCAGGTAACCAAAAGTTTAGTCTAAGAATTGAGTTTTGAAAACATCAAGGAGGAGGGAAAGATAGAGCTGCAGAGACATTTGGGGAGGGAATTCCAGAGCTCAGTGACATAGCTGAAGGCATGGCCACCAATTATGACTGCTCAAAGAATAGCGTTACAACTACTTTCCTTAAGCCACTTTAGGATGAACAGTGTTCAGTGGCTTTGGTCAGTGCTGACAGAGAAGTAGATGCTTGGCCCTGTGGTAAAGAAGTTGTTTAACAATGAAAGCTTATTTGGCTTATGAAACTAAATGATAAGTGTGCTATTTTCAGAGCGCTGCTACAGTGACTGGTACAGTGTCCATTGAAAGTGCAGAAGTGGAAGAGGGCAGGCTGGCATCACTCCAATATTTCTGGGTATGACTGGGGACACAGCCCTATGATTTTGAGAAAGGAGAATTGAGGACAGTGAATCAAGTTTGCCAACATTGAAGGTGGTTTCAAATTGGGTAGCAGTGTTTTACAGTTATTCCAACAAACCCCTCTTAAATGGTATGCAATCATTAAAAGTGAATGGCACAAAGTGTGCCCACAGCCACAAGGAACCCACTGACAGAAAAGGGACATGTGGTTTAGTTATAATCTGGTGAATAATAAACTTTGTGCTGAACCATCTAAATAACGCACTATGATAGACGAGGATAAATTTCATTCTCACATGCTAAGTTGCCAACCTTTGCTTCACTAAGCAGAAGCCAGTGCACAGCAGAGATTACAGCAAGGGAAAATATAATTGACATGGTCAACAACCAACTCAACATTCAGTAAGGGCTTGGAAAGAAGGAGCCCCTTCGATCTTTAGGTGATTCAGGGAAATACACACCCTCGCTGCCCCAAAAAAATAGATATATGGAGTGGTCAAACATTTCCAATTAATCACTTCAATAGCTTCTTATGCTATTCATTTGCAAGAATTATCATCCCATTTAATAATTAAAACCCTTTCCAGATTTATAATTTCCAAAATCAAAATGACTCTGTCAGGGAAGAAAAGGATCTATTGAGGCCATTATAGACAGCAACTGAAATAGGAACCTCCAATAAGTAGAGACTAAAGGCATACCTTTTCTCCTCTAAGTTTCGCTTTAATTTCTTGTCTTTCATTAAAATTCTGCAGCCGTATTTGTCGGAGTCTTGCCAAGTACTCCTAATGAAATAAATATATATTACACCAAAGCCCAAGTTTCTGGGTCTTCAGAAACATCGATACTCTACTTCTAGACTGCTTAAGTGTTTTGTTCTATCATGGCAATATAAAGGCAGAATGGGATCATTATGAAGTTTCTATAAAGTAACACAAAAGTACATTCTTTGTGATTACTGCTCAAATACGTGGTTTGCTTTTGTGTTTTCAATTCCTCTAGCCAACAAGGACCACTTAGGTTCACCACATTTTCCTACAACTGATGCAAGTGAATAGGTAACAGGTCCCACTGTAATTCGCAATGATCAGTGTGCTCCTCATTCAGCCATTACCCCAGTCACCTGTAGTGGGAACAAGTGGCAAAAAAAAAGGTTTTACCCCACTGTTACAAAGGGACTGGATTGCCATAAATTGAGAATCCACAGCGTACAATCCAACTGAGAGCCAGCAAAAGCCCTCTATTGCATCTAACCAATAGACATATGCATCGAGCAACATCAGGACTTAAACCCAGGAGAGGGAGGTATGCCTCTTCTCCATCTGGGCATCAGAGGAAAGATAAATGCAAAATACTGAAGATACTGGAAATCTGAAATAAAAACAAAGTGCTCTAAAAACTCAGCAGGTCTGGCAGCATCTGTGGAGAGAGAGAGAGAAACAATTAACATTTAGAGTCCAATATGACTCTTCTTCCAAAGAAGAGCAGCAGGTCTTCTTCCAAAGATGAGTCATATTGGACTTGAAACATTAACTTTGTTTCTCACTCCACAGATGCTGCTAGACCTGAATTTTTTCAGCACTTGTTTTTATTTAAGACATCAGACCTTCCACGGTCGAATTGTGCATGCTGTTATATCGATTAAAGTGTAGGTAAATATGCATATTAAAGTTTCAATCCAGTATAATTTGACCTGCAGAGCAACGATACTTAAAAGCCCTTTTTTTTTAAAAAAAAGGTAGTATCTTCTATATCAGAGTAACTTAAAAAAAGTGATAATTAGGTTTTCATTTATGCATTCATGCAACAGTGTAAATTAAGAAATCTCCACCGATACCTCTGATTCCACTTATACAAATTAAAGCATTTGATGGAATTCTATATACATTATCCTTTTTTTTTTTACAGTTGCATTAGCATTCAAAGGACTTAAAGTAATTTTGATTTAACCAACTTAGGAAGAGGCAGAAAGATATCATTCAAGAAAGGAACCACAGTTATACCAAACCAGCAGTGAAAAAAAAGTGTAATCAGGCAAGTATCACTAAATCACAATACATCAATGCAAAGTCAGAGGCACTCTACTTTTATTTTTTAGGTAAAAAGAAAAACAAGATATTTGCTTAGCAGGAGCACCAAGACAAGAAGATAAAAAGCAATGTTTTAAAATAACACAGGGCAGACAGCAAAATTGAAAATAAAAGCAAAGAGATCTTTTTATTAAAAAAGAACTTAATTTGACTTGTCAGCCAAATCTCCATGATCACACATTGATAGATTTTGCAGCAAAGGGAGCAGGCCATCTGGCCAATAACACATTTGCCAAATATGTCTTTCTAACCCCAATGCTCTCCATATCTCTCAATACTCTTAATTCCCAAGTTATTATCTACATTCCTTTTGAACACCAAATGATTCTGCATCAATGGCATCCCATGCTAGTGTGTTCCGCATTCTTACAAATCTGCACTTGAAGAAGTTTCACTGAATTCACATTTCACCAGCTTTGTATAAATTCTAAGATTATATTCCTTTGTTCTGACCTCCACACAGCCATTAGAAAGAAGTCATTCTGCATCTGTTCTGCTGCCAAAGCCTTTGATTATTTTAAAAACTTTGATCAGATATCCCCTTCGCTCCCTCATCTCCAGGGAACATAGCCCAAGTTTTCACATAAGGTCTGATCAACACTCTTGTGCAGCCAGTTTAACTTCCTTGATTTTATATATTCTATATCTCAAGATCAATCCCAGCACCCAAATAGTCTTTGGTTAGCTTTTTGCTTCTGCAAATCTAGTTTATAACGATTTAAGTACGTGGGCCATTAAGGCCTTTGGTGCATCTAACCCAACAGGCTCTCAGTGCTTCCCAGGTAGCCTTTATTCTCATTTCCCAACCTTGCATTCAAAACATATCAGCTCACACTCGTGTTGAACTGTAGTCATTTTGGCCACTCTCTCAATCCTACCGATATCCTACTGCAATTTTCTGTTTGCTTTGTTCACTTTGTTTACTTCTGAGTTTAAAATTATTTGGGAGTGGAGGACCGGTATATCAGTTAGAGTAAAAAGTGGAGAGCCCAGCAACGATCACTGAGTGCTATTACCTCTCACTATCAATCTCAGAATGTCTCTTTAATCCCAGTTCTCCGCTTTCTTGCTCTTAACCAATTTCCTATCCCTAGTATCAGGGTTCTCTCTGATTCCATACGTCTCTCCCTCGATTGTAACCTCATGTGGAAACTCACAAAGTACCTCATAACATTTATCCTGCCACAATCGAAGTGACTGAAATGTCATATTTCATAAGCTATTAAAATTCAATAGGTTTCATTTAATAAGTTTGATTGGAAACAGATAATTCACGAAAGTGCAACAAACTGTTGAATTTCCTCCCCAAAATTCTGTATAAGCACACCTCAGCATCAGTCGGGTTTTTTTTATATTTGTTCTCTTTACATGCTAACGTTGGCACGACATTATCTATTGCACACATCTAGCTGCCCTAAGAACAAGACCAGGCCTGACAAGAATAAAGGGGCCAAAAACTTCTGAAGAAACCTGCAAGACTGGGTACCTGGAAGCCCAGTCAATTTTAATGGCAGAGTCTCATGAACATATTATGGTCCCACTTTCTGCCTGGCAGCTGGCCAAATGGACACCTCAGCCAGCAGCGAGAGGGTACGCCAGTAACAGGAGACTGCAGGCAAGGATCCTTGCTGGATGTTCTCCAGAAGTGATTCGGGCGGGGGGTGGAGGGGAGATGATCAGCAACTGGGAGCTCTGGTGGCTCTGGCAGGAAAGCTCCCACCAACAATCAGGGATTTGGGAGTGAGGATGGCTGGAGCTTGGGAATGTGGGAAACGAAAGGTTTTCTCTATGTGTCTGAGGAGAGCACTTGAGTTTGTCCAGGCCCACCAGGAGTGCTAAAAAAGAGCCACTTACACATAGTCGTTTTATAGTACAGTACTTGAGTATTGCTGAAAAAAGACAAGTCGTCAATTCGTCCTCATGGTTCACTGCATCCACGTATTTGTGGGCTGCGAAGACGCACAAAAGTGAGGACCCTTTACGCCCTACCTTTTCTATGACCAGTTCTGCACAACATGAATTGGCCAAATGGTTGGGAGAGTTGCTACAGCCAGTTCTGAGCAAATTTTCCACATACACGGTGAGGGATTCCTTCAAATTTGCTAGGACCATACAGCAATTGCATATCAATAGTGATGGCGTGTCCATGTGCTCATTTGACATTGCTAGCCTATTCACTAATGTACTGCTCAAGTAAGCCATAGACATTTGCACTGCAGCACTATATCATGGTGACCTAGACCTGTCACCATGTGTGAATCAGTATTCACTGAACTTATGAACTCAGTAACTTAGCAGTTGAGTTCAGTTTTAACCACACCATGTACGCCAAAATAGATGGTGTTGCTGTGGGATTCTCTCTAGACCCAGCTCTTGCAGACATCTTTGTTGGATTCCACAAGAAATGCGTCTTCAATGGAATGACACCCAACCTCCTAACCCTTGCATATTTCTGATATGCAGATGGTACAGTTACTACATTTGAATCCGCTTCTGCATCAAAGAATTTCCTTACACACCTTAATGGGCTCCATCCTGTGCTCAAATTCACCTTTGAAATGGAGCAGTCAAATGAGCTCCCTTTCCTTGACATGCTAATTGAGAAATCTGTCAGGGGTTCTCGACCACCATCTACCGCAAGCCCACCTTCACTGGTCAATATAAAAAAGTGTTGGGATTCCTGTAGTTCCATGCGCTATAAGATTGGCCTTATCAGAAACCTTGTAAATAAGGCCCAAGCCATCTGCTTACCATGCAAGCTTGGTGCTGAAAAAGGCATCCTATGAGATAATGGCTACCCTGATGAGATCACTGCTCGGTATATATCACGCAAACTCATGAATGGGCCTAAGGCCGTCTCTTTCGGCCCTGAAAGTGCACAGTCTGCCTCAGATTATCCTGGAAGGGTAAGGTATCAAAAATTTGAGCAACAAATGAAGCTAGCCATTTCACGCTGCTACTATGCAGTAGCAACACGAGCGGTGTTTGCCACGATCAGGATGTTGCCGTCAAGCCGAAAAGTTGTTCTGCCTATCACACAAATGAGTAATGTGGTAAATGAATTTCAGTGCCGGTGTAATGTGGCCATATGTCCCAAAGACTGGTGGATTGTATCAAACAGCATGTCCCTTCGCAACAGGCAAGGTACAGACTGTACCCAACCAGCCTGTTCTTGCAAAACTCAAACATAGTGTCCAACATTAGATGCAATTCTGCGATTGGACAACATTTACTAAACAATCCCGAGTGTATGATGAAATATGCTGACAACCAATTTAAGATTATCAGGCAGGCTCACAATGTGGCACGCTTACGCATTCTAGAAACTACATATATCAATATACAGGACCCTATTCATTGCATACGGAAAAAACATATACACATTGCACCTGTTTCAACTAAACAAATTAGGCGATAGCCATTCTCTGGGTCATTCCCCAGGGTAATGCCTTGACCAGAGTCAACCTGCCTGGTTTGAATTTAAACACGCTTGGCAGTTAACTGTCAGTCATCAGCTAACTTGTGCATTCTCCATGGCAATGCTTTACCATAGTCCACTCGCCAACCAATCAGCACTCTTCGAAGTATAACTTGTTGCCTTTACATTTGGTATTCTTACGAATTGTCCTGATGAGTACAAGGTGAAAAGCTTCAAAAACACATGTCTTTTTTCAGCAATACTCAAGAGCCATTTAGCTTGGGAATCTGGCTGCTCCTGTATCTCACAGGTCAGGCCTCCCCTTTCACTTTATGGTAGGTTTAAAGCATGTTTCTGAAAATGATATGGCACCACTTTGGTACAGTAATTTTATCCTCAGCTGCCTTTTGTGGTAGCTTCACATGTCCTCAATTATACTTTAAAATTTAAAGAAGCAGCACAAGAGTTGGGCTGCTTGATATTTTAAATTCCACTGCACCCTGTATCACCCCCACAACAATGGAGCCTCTTCCACAGCTGGTTGGGGGGGGGGGGGGCAGCGGATGGCAAGGTGCTCAAAATTCAGGTTCGCAAGTTAGCAGGGATGGGGCAAGATTCTGATGAATTGTGTGCAACTTAATCATCCCCTTAAATCAAAGCATAATTGCTGTGGGCACTTTGGTTAATTGAAGTTATTTGCACTCAGACAGGGCACCCCACTTTTCAATTCGAGATCCTGCCGGCTTTAAAAAAAAAGAGTTAAAAAGGGATTCTGTGTTGGGGGAGGGGGGTGGGAGTCAGAGTTTCTGACTATTGCAAATGAGGGGCCTCAGTGCTCTTGCATACGAATCATAGAAATTGTCCTGCATCAGCAGGTTAACTTAAGAGAAGCAAATGATACATTAGTCTTTAGAGTACAAGAGTAAAGGAGTCTTACTCATCATGAAAATATAATAATTTGCATAATATTGTAATTTATTGTAAAGGTAGGTTAATAGTGGGTTTTGGAATTGTGTGCGCGTGCGCATGCGCGTGTGGGGGGGGTGGGGGGGGAGATTTAATTGAACTGCAGACAGTCTGGAGCTTTTGAGTTATTAAAAGAAAAGCTAGATTTGAAATGCTAAATACGTAAACACGGCTGAAGTTTTAGAATTTGAGGTGTGAGGAACATTTGCATTTTTAGATAAACCAGAGTCATGATTTCAAAGAGATGGTAAGGTGTTACACCTAGCCAAAAGAGGTTAAGTCAAAAAGTGTGTTTATGTTTCCCAAAGATTACTGATTATGAGTACTCTGGTTTATATTACGGTAAAAGTAAAGTTGCAAAGGCATATTGGAACAAAGGAATTTCCATTAAAAAAGGAGAAACTTGCATAAAGGAGATGAGGTTATATGTAAGGAGGAAGGCTTTAAAGATCTAACAAGTGTGAAAAGCCTTCAGCCTTATGTATCAAGTTGCTGTCTACAGGAACCAAGGCCAAGAAAACTTACTGTGAATATCAATGTCTAGGGTACTGTGTGCGTTGTCTGGGTCTGTTGAAATCTATCTTGTTTTATTGTTGCCTTAATGGAGGTAGAACTGGGAGCTAGATTAATTAAGGGAGTTAGGAGATATTATATAGTGGTCATTTGTAAATCTATGTATGTGCTTAACATATTTTATTCTTTTAATAAATGTTTAATTTAGTTTTGTAAAAAACATAAGACTCGGTGGACTTACCACTACTGAATTCAAGGCACGCATCTCAAAATAAAGATACAAATTGCAAAAAAGTTGTGGCAACTGTTTCAAGTTTCCCTCTGGGATTTCAACAGCTCAGCATTTACCATCCATTTTGCCACGACATTCTGCAATTGTGTAAGGATTTGGTGAGACCATATTCAAAGGAATGAATACCGTTTTGGTCTTCTTGCCCAAGGAAGGATATACTTGCTTTAGAGGGAGTTCAACAAAGTTAATTGGACTGATCCTTGGGATGAGGGGATTACTCCGAGGGAAGAAATTGAGTGGACTTGGCCTATACTCCCAAGAGGTGATCTCCTTGAAAAAGATAAAATTCTTAAAGCACTTGAAAGCGTAGATGCACAAAGGATGTTTTCCCTGTATCAAGAGTCTTGAAAAAGGGGGTCACAGTCTCAGGACAAGAGATTGGTTAATTAGGTCTGAGAAGAGGAGAAATTTCTTCACTGAGAGGTTTGTGAACCTTTGGAATTCTCAGGAGAGCTGTGATTGCCCATACATTGAGTATATTCAAGCTGGAGAGCGACTGGTTTTTGGATACTAAGGGAATTAAGGGATGGGGGAACGTGGGAAGATGCAGCTGAGCCAAAATCTTGTTGAATAGCAGAGCAGGCTCAAGAGGCCAAATGGCCTATTCCTGCCCCTAAGTCCTATGCTCTTACAATGAGATTTCTTCATGTTAAAGTGACAGACATAAATTTGCTTTTATGATGCACAGAATGTAACAGTCAAAAACTATGACACTGAAATGCTTCCACCAATTGCGAAATACAATTCTAACTTTAGCAATTTTAACTCTGGGAATAATTATTTAAATGACTATATTTGCACATCAACGAAGTTTACAATCTATTTTGAGAATAGCAGCTGTGAATGCATCAAATTCCTGTGTCGCATAGTGAAATTGTAGTCCAATATTTTTTGTTTGTGAAATTTTGGGAAAGAATCCAAATCATTCCTATTCAAACTCAAAGTAATGAGGTAATATTGTAAATCAAACATCTTTCCACTATTTTTTGATTGTATTCCCATGGGGTAGCCACTGATTTTCCACCCACCCCGCCAATTGATTTTGTCTACTCTAATCCACCTGTAGGGTCATTCCTCTCCTGTGCACAAAAGGGAAGGATGGGGTGCGCTGTTATCTTGTCACTATCAATGCGATTCACTATTTAGTTGCCAGTATGTATGTTAGAGTGACTATGTCAGGACTCCCTCATTTGATTCTACCTTCATTGACTGTGAGAACATTAAGATTTAGTTTTGACACCTTCCTAAGATTACTAAGCACAGGGTGCCAGAACCAAACAGTGATGCTTCCTGCAAGCACATGCTAGTGCTCAACTCCATCCATAGCTTCATGCTCATTATAAAGAAAGAACAAATTTGCAACTACATTGCACTTTCACAATCTCACCACATCCAAAGGACTTCACAACGTACTTCACCAGCTATGAAGTTCAGTCACTATTGTAACATAGGGAAATTTAGATTCTAATTTAGGCACAGCAAGGTCTCTCAAACAGCAATGAGACAAATGACCATCTATATTCTTTTAGAGAAGCCCGTTGAGGGGGTAATTGTTGGCCAGGACTCTGAGTAAATCTTCTTCCAATACGAACATACAAAACAGGAGCAGAAGTAGGCCATTCAGCCCCTCAAGCTTGCTCCACCATTCAATAAGATCATGGCTGATCTGTTTTTGTTTCGAGTTCTACATTCCCATCTACCCCCCATAGCCTTTGATTACCTTGCCGAACACAAATCTATCTACCTCTGCCTTAAAAATATTGCACATGAATAGGGGAGAGAGCTCATCCTGAGTGAGTCACAGCCAGAGTGAGTGTGGGTATTGGCAATTTAGTGCACAGTGGGAATTGAACTGGTAAGACTTTCTCTTTAATTTCTGTAAGTTCAGTAGTCTAGTTAAAAGGTTGGTAAGGTAGCTGACTCAGCTGACTGTGTGACAGTTAACTGTCAATCACCTGAAGCCTGATTAGGGCCTGAATAGCTGTTTGAAGCTTAACTAGTGTGAATCATCTCAGCTCTATTTAAGAAAGGGACTATTTAGAAGCACACTACAGTGTGCTTGCACACGAACAGGGGAGAGACCTCATCCTGAGTGAGTGTGGGTGTTGGCAATTTGGTGCACAGTGGGAATTGAATTCGGTGCAGAGAGGAAGAGGTGCTCTTTGCATTTTTTCCTTGCTATTCAACTTCTTAAATCTTCAGAGAGTGGTCTTGCCCTGCTGCAGCAGTAGAGGCTACAAGGGAAAGGAATGACTGGTATGTAGTGGGTAAGGTAGGGTAAGTATTTACTACTTTCATTGCTTATAGTTTAAGGTCTTTTTGTGGTTTATAGTTTATATGTTCTGTAGTAATGAGGATCAGGAAAGAAGGGCCCTAGAGTAATTGATTTAAAAGGTTTAATTTAAAGGAATAAGTCATGGCAGGAGAGCTCAAAGCTGTGGTGTGCTCCATGTGGGAAGCGGGGAACATTTCCAGTGCCCGGGGCCAGCGTGTGTGCAGGAAAGGTGTCCAGCTGCATTTCCTGGAAGCTCGGGTTTCAGAGCTGGAATGGCGGCTGGGGACATTGTGGAGCATCTGCGAAACTGAGAGCATCGTGGATAGCACGTTTAGAGAGGTGGTCACACTGCCGATGAAGGGACTTGAGGAAGGAAGGGAATGGGTGACCACCAGGCAGTCCAAGAGAAACAGGCAGGGAGTTCAGGAGTCCCCTGGGGTCCCACTTGCAATTCGGTACTCCATTTGGAGGCTGATGAGAGCGCTGGTTCCTCCAGGGAGTGCAGACAGAGCCAAGCTTCTGGCACCACAAGCAGCCTGTCTGTACAGGAAGAGAGGAAGAGCAATAGTAATAAGGGATTCGATAGTCAGGGGAACAGATAGATGCTACTGTGGCCGTCAATGTGACTCCAGGATGATGTGTTGCCTCCCTGGTGCGTTGCCTCCCTGGTGCCATGGTCCAGGATGTCACTGAACAGCTGCAGGGCATCCTGAAGGGGGAGGGTGATAAGGCAGAGGTCATGGTACATGTTGGTACCAATGACATAAGTAGAAGGAGGGATGAGGTCTTGCATCAAGAATTCAGGGAGTTAGGCAGTAGACTAAAAAGCAAGACCTCTCGGGTTGTAATCTCTGGATTACCCCCAGTGCCACGTGCTAGTGGGCTCAGAAATAGGAGAATAACGCAGATGAATAAGTGGCTTAAGAGTTGGTGCAGGAGGGAGGGTCTTAGATTCCTGGATCACTGGGACCATTTCTGGGGAAGGTGGGACCTGTACAAGCAGGACGGTCGACATCTGAACCAGAGCGGGTCTAACATCCTTGCGGGCGGATTTGCTAGTGCTCCTGGGAGGAATTTAAACTAATTCGGCATGGGGAGGGGACATAGAATGTTGGCAGAATAGGGACACATCATAATACAGCAAAACAATCAAGTCAGAGGGAGTACAACTGCATTAAGTTTCAAGTAAGGCAAGGCTGGATGGCCTCTACTTTAATGCCAGGAGTATTACAGGTAAAATGGATGAGTTAAGGGTGAGGATTGACACGTGGAATTGTGATATAGTAGTCATTACTGAGACGTGGTTGAGGGAGGGTCAGGATTGGCAGCTCAACATTCCGGGATATAAAATCTTCAGGCGAGACAGGGGAGGGGGTAAAAGAAGAGGAGGCATTGCATCATTAGTTAAGGAGTCAGTTACTGCAGTAAGGAGATATGATATCTTGGAGGGGGCATCGAATGAAGCTTTGTGGATAGAGGTTAGGAATAAAAAAGGGGCAGCCACATTGTTAGGTGTTTATTATAGACCCCCAGATAGTCAGTGGGAAATTGAGGAGCAAATATGTGCATAATTTGCAGAGGTGTGTAAAAACAATAACAGTAGGGTAATTATATTAGGTGATTTCAATTTTCCCAACATTAATTGGGATAGACATTGTGTTAAGGGCTTGGATGGAGTGGATTTCTTGAAATGTGTACAGGAGAACTTTTTTTAGGTCAATATTTAGAGGATCCAACAAGGGACGCGCAGTGCTGGACCTAATTCTGGGGAATGAAGCCGGACAGGTGGTTGAGGTGGTGGTGGTATGGGGGCATTTTAGTGATAGCGACCACAACATGGTACAGTTTAAGTTTGTTATGGACAAAGAAATAGACAAGTTGCAAAAAAATGTTTTGGATTGGGGGAGAGTGGATTTTAGTAAAATAAGGCAGGATCTGGCCAAGGTAGACTGGGAACAGCTATTTGTGGGGAAATCTACAGAAGAGCAGTGGGGGGCATTCCAAAAGGAAATGGGGAGGGTACAGGCTCAACATGTTCCCTCTAGGGTGATAGGAAGGAGTAACAAGCCCAGAGAACCATAGATGACCAGAGATATTCAGATTACAATGAGAAGGAAAAGAGAGACTTTTAGCAGGTACAAGGGAAGCAAATCAGCGGAGGCATTAGTGGAGTACAGAAAGTGCAGGGTGGAGCTTAAGAAAGCAATTAGGAGAGCAAAGAGGGGATATGAGAAAGCTCTGGCTGGTAAAAGTAGGAAAATCCCAAGAATAAGCAGTACTGAGCAGACTGATGGCGCTGCGGGCTGACAATTCTGCCCTCAGTCTTTTGCAATTACCCTTGTTTAAGCTTAGCACAGCTGTTTCTGACCCAATTTCTCACACTCAAACTGAAAGCTAAATTCTACCATATTATGGTCACTGTTTCCTAGGGGATCTTTTACTCAGATCATTTATTAAACCTGCCTCATTACACATTACCAGAGCCAAAACAGCCTGATCCCTGGTTGGATCCACAACTTATTGTTCGAGGAAACTGTCCCAAACACACTGAATTCTTGTTCGTGGCTACCTCTGCCAATTTGATTTTCCCAATTTACATGAAGATTAAAATCACCCATGAGTAATGTACTGCCTTTTTTACATGCCCTCATTATCTCCTGATTTATTCTCTGTCCTACAATATAGTTACTGTTTGGGAGCCTGTAGACCAGTCCCACCAGTGTCTTTTTCCCCTTGTTATTGCTTATCTCCATCCACGTGGATTCTACATCTTCCGATCCAAGATCCTTTCTTGCTTTTGTACTTATTCCATCTCGTGCTAACAAAGCTACCCAGCCACCCTTTCCTTCCTGCCTGTCCTTTTGAAAAGACACATACCCCGGAATATTTAGTTCCCAGCCTTGGTCTCCTTGTAGCCAGGTCTCCATAATGGCTATATGATCATGCCCATTAACCTCTATTTGTGCCATTAATTCATTTATTTTGTACCAAATACTACATGCATTTAAGTGAAGCACCATTAATTTTACCTTTTTACCATGTTTCCTGCCTTTGACCATATTTACTGATTATTTTTTATGTTTGTACACTCTGTCCCTTCCTGTCACACTCCAGCTGTCATTACCCAAATAGCTGCCCTGCAAGGCTGCCATATCCTTTTGCTTTGTAAGACTACATATCCCCTCTCCAGAACCCTCACCCCCCCACCTCTCTATTTAGTTTAAAGCTCTCACTACAGCCCTAGTTATTCGGTTTGCCAAGACACTGCTCCCAACACGGTTGAAGTGAAGCCTGTCCCACCGAACAGCTCCCTTCTACCCCAGGACTGATGCCAGTGCCCCATGAACTGAAACCCATTCCTCCCACACCAATCTTTGAGCCACGCATTTAACTCCTTGACTTTATTTACCCTCTGACAGTTTGCCTGTGGTTTAGGTAGTAATCCTGAGATTATTACCTTGGAGGTACTCTTCTCCCTTTCATACTGAATGCAAAATTCAATCAAATACTGGTATGGATCTTTTATGTTCACCTGAGGAGGCAAACAGGAACTCAGTTTGAGGTAGCATCCTAAAAAACAGCACCTCTGAACGTGCAGCACTCTCTCAGTATTGCCTTGGAAGTGTCAGCTTAGATTTTGCATTCAAAATTCACCTATGTGGCTGTTGAATCTACAACTTTCTAGCACAAGAATGCCACGACTGAGCCACAACCAACATATCCAATCTCACACAAGCCCATTTTGGCTTTGAGTAATCCACTCACCATCCTGGCTTGGAACTATATTGCCGTTCCTTCACTTGTCACTGGGCCAAAATCATGGAACTCCTTCCCTAACAGCACTGTGGTGTACCTACACCACATGGACTACAGCGGTTCAACAAGGCAGTTCACCGCCACTTTCTCAAGGGCAATTGGGGGTGGGCAATAAACGCCAGCCTTGCCAGCAATGCCCACATTCCATGAATGAATAAAAAATACACCTCAGATTGGATTATTTTATGTAAGCCAAGAGCAAAGCAATCAAGTAATAACTCAAAGGCAGCTTTCTCGTTAATATTACTTCTCAAAATTGAAGTTACAAACAATTATTTCTGTTTCCTTAACTTTCCCATGACAGTATTAGCTGGAATACAATTCGTGGGTGCCAGGAACCATCTAGTAACTCACACAAGTGGTCGTTTGTCATGCATGAGTGTGGTAGGTTAGTCAACCGCAGAACCATTAAAGCCCAGCCCCATTCTGTCCTCACCCAATATCCGTACAAACACAGACAGGCATTTCCAAAGGGATTTATTTAACACCAATCATGGGCAGAGCCCTGGCCAAATTTCTCCACTCCACCATTTACTGAGGCCAACTCCAACTTTCGTAGTGCCACTGCCGACTGAGGTCAGCTAACTCAGCACTGACTGGGGGAACTGAAGTTGAGACATTGCTGGACAGCATGCCTCTGTTACTCACTGGTTAGGTTTATTGTAAGTACACTCAACTGTTAAAAGAACGAGCTTGGGGTGGTTAAAGAGACCAATGAGGTTAGGATAGGAAATTGTGTTGTGTTGAACTGAAAGGACTCATTCAAGTTTTTCTTTAACATAACAGGGACGGTTTCAAGGCAACAGTTCCCTTCCCAATGCCACTCTCACCGCATTTATATTGCCACCTCCATTATCTGTCATCAGGAAGTTTAGTTCAGAGATCACCAAGTTAAAGTCACATTTTTATATTTCCTCGTGTGAGAGAGAAAACTGCATCTGTGACGCTGATTGCTTCATTATGTAACAACAGTGCCCTGTTATTGTATCTGCACATGCTTATCATCAGTAATTCCTCAAAGATAGTTCATCAGGAAGCATCATGATTCAAATCAAAAAAGGAGCAACAAAACGAGAAATGGGAGAACAGAGAGATCCTTCCACTTCCCTGTACACCTGAACCACTTAAATAGACCATTTGCATTGCAGGAAACACTCATACTGATTAAAATACCCAATTAGAATGCAGGTATACAAGAGAAGCAGGGAGCTCGTTCTATTGATTGGACTGTATGTGTAAACTGCAGGCACGCTGACAAAATGGCCCAAAAAGACATGCCACTGGCTTTATGAAGACGAGAAACATGCAGGCCTCCTACCTCTTCCTCCTTGCTTCTGGATTTTCCTCTTCCTGTTGAAATGGGCCTGCCTCCATAGATAGCTGCCAGGTTTTGCAGGATCCCCTGTTTACCATTCAATGGGTTAAATTTAAGAAAATGGGGCTTATACAAAAAGAGTGCCCACCAAACACAAATTCAATAGTATGTGATCATGAAATACTAAAATGCAGTTTAATCCGTTCAGCAAGGAATAAATTCAACAATATCATTGCTTCTTTAAGAATGATATCAATCTTTGTTAAAAATTTATTTTGAAACCAATAGCATCAAATTAATATTTACTTCAATGATTGTGATATTCTAGCCTTAAGAGACTTTATTTGTATTTAAGACTATACTAAAAACAGCACAATGATTTCTTCTCAGAATAATGAACTTTAAAGAAAAACTGAATTAGCTTCAAAGATGTTAAATCTGAAACGATAGATCATCTTTCAGCCCAATGGATTAGCACATGAGTGTCCAAACTTAATAGTTCTGAACAGAGATAAATCAGTCATTTTCCTGAAGGTATACAGTGATGTAGCCCTGCTCCCTTGTTATATCCGATTTGCTAACACTTAGCAATTTGACTAATTAGTAAGTTAAACCCAATAGATAATTATTGCCCCATTTGGAGCAACCAATGACAGTCCATAATCACCTTGGTGTTCTGCAGAGCACCACTTTGTATAGGCAGGCACAAATCCAGGTCACAACGTGCCAAACTCTGAACTGGTTTCCCAGTGTACTTACACACCGTATAGCGAACTATATAGCTTCTCACCGGGCTAGTATAAACAGTGGCTTCAATGTGCAACATTCTGGGCTCGGTGACACACTTGAGCTCTACTCTTCAATGAATCAAACACAGACTTAGGTTTAGTGTATTATATCATTGCGATTGTACTATATATGGAGTACAAATAAAAGAACATGTGGCCAGATCAAGAGCAACATTGGAAGAAGATTGGCAAAGGGCACTTGCAAACTCTAACACAAAGCATATGATTCAACTATGGTCACCGTGATGACCCTCAAAGAGGCAGAATATGACAAAGGAGATCCCCAATTCAATCCAAGTCTGTACTCATCACAACTGGGGCCGTGGAAGTCTACAGTGGGTTATATCGCGCAACAATAATCTGATCCCTTAGTTTGCACCAGTCAAACATTTAACATTTGGCATCTTTCGTCATGGTTTAATGTCTACGTATAGAGTGGCAGCCCAAGTTTCTGAAGAAGTTAGAGTGCCTACAGGCGAAGGTTGATGTGCTTGATTGGGAGATGGAGGAAAAGAAGAGGAGGTGGGGGGGGAAGAGAAGAAAATTAGCCAAGGTGATCACTTCTGATTTCCATCCACTGATCCATTCTAGAAACTTGCATATTGGGGCATTAAACACAGATGGGATTGGGCTTGGCTGCAAAGCCTTCTCCTCACACCATGATCAGAAATCCTGTGAATCATTAACTGGGTACCCAAGTTGCCAGTTTCCAGGTCATCACTGCACACAAGTAAACCTAACTTCAGATGCAGCAGGTAAATTAGGGGACTGCAAACTGCATTAAATATCTAATTTTCAGCAGAAGTAAGCTTCAAATTGGCGCTCAACCTGCATGTGCTGATCCTAAATTAGGCCCTCAAAATTTGGGTTACAAATAGCTCATGAATTAATCAAAGATTTTGAATCTAAGAAACCAATATTAATGAGTCTTATTTTTGAAGGATCTCGCTTCGTAAGTAATGCTAATATTTCAAAAGTTATTACAGGAACAAGAACAAAGGAAAGGTCTGCAGCAGAGAAAAAGTCTGTGGTCCATTCTGCCAGTCCCAAGAGTCAGTTCCTCTCAATCACCCAGTCCCTCATAGATGTCCAATTCTGCCTTCTAAATTTTCCTACCATATGCCTCACTGAGCAGCTGTTTTCACATGTTGACCTATGTAAAAGTAATTAAATTTAAACTTTGGCTGAATCTTGCATAAGTGCACAATGTCCCCTGGTTTGGGAGTTTGTTGTAATCTTTAATGTATTGAGGATTTCATGTATCTATTTCCTAATGAACCCCTTGTGTCACCCCTAAACCTGCTCTTCTTCAGATTAGATAATTTCAGACCTTATTAAGAAGCAGTTAAGTTTTCCCTTTTCTGTACTGCCTGCCTCCACTGTTTGATATAATTGCTGTACTATGGTGGTCACAATTGTACACAATTCCTTAGATGTAGACATACTAGTGCCTTCTACAGATTCAGTATCAGCTCTGGGTTTGGAACTATATCTGTCTGGACTTACATCCCAGGTGAGATTTCCTTACTATTGTCACACTGTGATCCATATCAAAATCAATGTTGGCAGGTGTTCCCTGAACCACCTATTTCCTGATTGCTGACTTAACATGATGTCAGATAGCATCAATGCACATGGTGCTATTTTCTTGATAAATTATTCCATCTAACAATCCAAGATTACACCCATGATCATGTTTTCTCTCCTACTGCAGCCTTTACAGATTTCCCAATCTATCCCTGGTAAATTGGTCACCCATATGAACAGCATCTCTTGTACATTCTTCCCTCATTTCGCAACATAGTCCAATCCATCCTAACAAAGTTATTTCCCTTCTCTCATGTCTTGTATCTCCCCCAACCATTCTATTTTTCACAGCATTACTGAATGATAGACTAATCTCTATGCTCCGTAGCAAGAGGCCAAGCCCAACCACTGTCCTTAATAGGATGGCAAATGCAGAGGTGGTTAAATAAGAGGCTACCTCCCAGAAGATTGTACCACAGACATGCTGCAAGCATCAGGATCTGCATTTGGTCCTGACATCGTGGTCCCAAAGCCCTCAGGGAGATCCAGCCCAGAGTTTCAGTGGCATTGGAAACAAGGCAGGACAGAAATGGGCAATGTTTTGGAGTTGAAAACAGGTGGCTTTGACTCTGGGTAGGGTATGAGTTTGAAGCCTAGCTCAAGTCATCACAGTTCACCAAGGTAGCTCACACTCTTGTGACATGCCCACAATTAAGGCTTAGGATATGGAATTTCTGGTGCAGGCATCCTGGACTCAAAACTGTTTATGTCAAGCCTGGGGAAAGTCTGGAATATGTATGGCTTCATGATAGACAAGCACTTGGAAAGCACAGCAGTAATTATGAAGCTAAGCAAGGAAGGGGAGCAACAATGGTGAAGCCAAGGGTTGTCAGCATACATATAGTTGGTCCCATGCTTGTAGATAAATGTCACCCACACTAAGTAGATGAGAAGTATTCAGCAACCAAAGATAGAAGATGCATGTCTGAGTTGGCCACGTGGATGAGAGAGCAGAATCCACACTAAACGTGCAAAGTTAATGTTTAAAAGAGTTAATGTCGAAATCCAAATCTGTGCATTGTCCTTTTATTCAGTTTCTATATCGGAAAAATATTAGGAGTAACCATTAGGATCAGCACAAACAGGAGCATCGAAGATTTTCATCTCTGTGGGTCACTTAAGTGGATGCAATGAAGCCTCATGGGTCACATAGAAAATCAACATTCCCATCAATTTTGCAGGCATCTCTGCCCAGAGATAGAGGTCTTGCTGTTCTGATTTAGGATTCATACACCAGTGAGGCAAAATAATTATAACGAGCCCATTAGAGACCCCAAGCTGAAAAAATTCAAACAGGACAAGTCAGTATGAAAGAACTGACTTACCTGGACTTCATTAGTCAGATTGAATGGACATTCCTGCGGTTTTTTATTGTTACTTGTTCATAGGTTATGAGCATCGTTGACAAGGCCAGCATTTGCTGCCCATCTCTAATTGGCCTCGAGGAGGTGGAGGTGAGCCACTTTCTTGAACCGTTGTAGTCCATGTGGTGCAAGTACACCCAGAGTGCTGTTAGGAAGGGAATTCCAGAATTTTGATCCAGTGACAAGTGAAGGAACAATGATGTAGTTTCAAGTCAGGATGGTGGTGTGGCTTGAAGGGAAAGTTGCAGGTGGTGGTGTTTCCACGCGTTTTCAGCCCTTATCCTTCTAGGTGGCAAAGGTCAAAGATTCAGAAGGTGCTGTCGAAAGAGTCTTGATGAGTTGCTGCAGTGCATCTTGTAGATGGTACTCATTGCTGTCAGTGGTGGTGAAGTTTTTTAAAAATTCTTTCACAGAATGTGCACATTGCTGACTAGGCTAGCATTTTTATTGCCCAACCCTAATTGCCCTTGAAAAGGTGGTGCTGAGCCACCTTCTTGAACTTCTGCAGCCCATGTGGTGTAGGTAAACCCACAGTGCTATTAGGGAGGGAGTTCCAGGATTTTGATCCAAAGGTAGTGAAGGAGCTGCGATATATTTTCAAGTCAGGATGGTGAGTGGCTTGGAGGGCAACTTGCAGTTTGTGGTGTTCCCATGCATATGCTGCCCTCGTCCTTCCAGGTGGTAGAGGTTGCGGGTTTGGAAGGAGCTGTCTAAGGAATCTTGCTGAGTTACTACAATGCATCTTGTATTTGGTACACACTGCTGCTACTGTGCATTGGTGGTGGAGGGAGCGGATGTTGGAGGTGGTGGATTTGGTGCAAATGAAGCAGGCTACTTTCACCTGGATGATGTCGAGCTTCCTGGGTATGGGAGCTGCACTCATCTAGGCAAGTGGAGAATATTCCATCACATTCCTGACTTGTGCCTTGCAAATGGTGGGCAGACTTCAGGGATTCAGGTGGTGAGTTACTTGTCAGAGAATTCCCAGCCTCTCACCTACCCTTGTAGCCACATTATTTATATGGCTGGTCCAGTTCAGTTTCTGGTCAATGGTAGTCCCCAGGATGTTAATGGTGGGAGATTCCATGCTGGTAATGTTGTGTGGAACATCAAGAAGAGATGGTCAGATTCTCTCTTTTTGGCACAAATGTAACTCGTAAATTCATTTAAATGTGCTGGGCCGCAAGTTACTTAAGGCGTCTATCATCACAGTACATAACCCCTAGCTCATAAACTGACTAAATAGTTGCCAAATGTAGAATGCAAGCAATGGGTATAATAAAAATGAACTAAACTGCATCAGTTTTGCTAAGAAAGCAGTTTGTAGAATGTTAACATTTTACAACAATATAATTGATGCGCTACATTTAAATATAAAGTTTTGATATATATTTGCTTTTCTTATCTAAAGGATATAAATTCCTGCTTGTGTTAGAACATGACACTCTGGTTTATCGAAGGAGTGATAATAGGTGTATGGCAATGCCTGTATAATCTGTTTCAAGCATTTTACCACTAGCAATTTTGTAACTTACAATTTACAGAATAAAAATAATCTGCCTAAAATACTGTCAATATTAACAAATCCACTGGAATGTACTGGCGTGAATACAACTTATCAACCATGTGGTTACAGCACTTTCATGAGACAGAAGAAAGCACTTCCTTCAGTAATCTCTGTAAATGTTGTAAATTAGCTTAGACATCACGAGGTTTCACAATCAGTTTGATCATCTCTCTGTAACAAAATCAAACTGGCACTGTCAACTTTTGGGATGGAGGAATAAAGTAAAAACTTTTTAATCAGTAATTGCTGCTGAAAAAATTTGCCAACGCAGTTATTTATTCAGAATTATTAAACGATTGCAAACAAAATGATCAAATATATTTCATATAAAACTTATTTTTTTCAGGGTCAAATGCTTAACATAAGCATGCCAGCATTTAAAATAGAAATGAGTAAGCTAATCATGCTTCCAAGATAGAAAACAGAAAATTCTAAATTTCATGTTTGTGACGTGATACATTCACACGACTCTCCTGTTTCCTATATTAACAGAGCATTCGCCTATTCAAGGCACCACTTGAAACCTAGCAAAGGATTATTACAGAACATGGTGAATGCGCATATACTGATGTTTGAGGCAATAATTCCCAGGCTAGTAACCCTCTTATTTCAGAGTATATCATATTTGTTAATACCATGCAGGGGGGTAAAAAAAGTAAATTCTGAAAAGATCTGAGCCCTATTCTGAACTGTTAATTGTTCAACATCTCTTAGACAATGGAGAGCTTTATGTAATCATTCTGCAACTTGAGTCCCTACGAATTACTTCACAGCCACCACATGCAATTTTGGCGGGTACAAACCATCAATCCTAAATTGTCTTTTTTTAATTCTTTCATGGGATATGGGCCTCATTGGCAAGGCCAGCATTTATTGCGCATCCCCAATCTCTCACAGAAGACCAAGTATAAGATGCTGTTAGAGGAGTAAACAATCTTCCTAAAGTTAAAACAGAAGATTTACAACTTTGTCTTTTCCCCAAAATGTAGTCTGGTGGCATGGCAAAGAGATCCGTCTTAAACATTCATGGTTCTGGATTTTAAATTCCAATAGATGTCACATTCCAACTTGTCAGCTGTGCTGACACATTTTGTTCATCAGTCCCAAAGACAGCATGATTAAAGCTCTGAGTTCAAAATAAAAGTTGATGCAACAGCGAGAGTACTATTGCACACCTCTCATGACTTTTTAGTTACAGTTATAGAAAAATGACCAACCGCAGAATGATCAATACAATGTGCATCAGTAGCTGACAATACTTACTTCCTACCACCTGGCTCCAATTCATACTCTCGGGCCCTGAAGTGATGCATGTACTCTCATGCAAGTGCTGGCTACAAGGTTTTAAATATCTTTAAAAGTACTACACATCCTTGAAACATTTAAATGAGCACTGGGCAAGTGTAGATATCATACTGGAAGTTCAATGAACCTTCTGCAAACTTTGTAAAGTTGGTTTGGCTATTCAGTGGAGTTAGACTGCCTCCTGTGTGTCACGCATACTTTTAACAGAATTAAAAGCACAGAAACAGGCCATTCAATCCAGTTGGTCCCTGCTCCAGATGAATTTTCTCCCAATATATTTCATCTATCCCACAACCAAATTCTTCTAATTGCTTCCCACTCAATTATCTAGCTTTTGCTTAAATGCTATTTGTCTCAACTAGTCCATGCATTAGTCAGTTCCAATTATTTTTATTGACCTGTGCGTTCCAGCTCTCTACAAGTGCAATTTAGCAAGTCCCACTTCTTCTCCATAAGCCTGGAAATTCTCTCTTCAGGCGCTTTTCCAATTCCCTTTTGAAAGCCCTGATTGCACCTGCCTTTGCCACACTCTCAAGTTGTGCAGACCAGACTCTAGCCACTCGCTGCCTTAGAAAACTTTTCCTCATGTCACCATTGCTTCCTTTGCCAACCATCTTAAATGTTCACATAGGGCACAGAAGAAGGCCATTTAGTACATCGAGTTCATGCCCGCTCTCTAGAGCAATCTAGTCAGTCCCATTCCACCCTTCTACCCCCGCAGTCCTGCAAGTTTACTTCCAAGTGTCCATCCGATTTCCTTTTGAAATCATTCACTTCTCCAATTCCACCACCCTCATAAATAGTGAGCTCCAGGTCTTACCACTCTCTGCCTAAGATACAACCCAGTAGCATTTGCCCAAAATCTTAAACCTGTGTCCCCCAGTCCTTATACCACCAGATAATGGGAACAGTTTTTCTTTGTCTAAGTTATCTAAACCTGTCAAATCTTGTACACCTCTATCGAATCTCCTCTCAACCTCCTTTGCTCTAAGAACAACCTTGGATTCTCCAGCCTAACCTTGTAGCTGGAATCCCAAATCCCTGGAACCATTCTGGCAAATCTTCTTTGCGCCCTCTCATGGACCCTCAGGTCATTCTGCAAAGTACATTGACCAGAAATGGTTGCTTACTCATGTTGGCACCTAATCAGAGCCTTATAAAGGTTCAGCATAAGTTCCCTGTTTTGTATTCAATATCTCTATTTATGAAGCCCAAAATTCCATCTGCTTTGCCAACCACTTTCTCAACACGTTCTGCCATCTTCAAAGGTCTGTGCACCATCATCCTGGGGGATTACCATTGACCAGAAACTGAACTGGACCAGCCATATAAATACTGTGGCTACAAGAGCAGGTCAGAGACTAGGAAACCTGCATCAAGTAAATCACCTTCTGACTCCCCAAAGCCTATCGACCATCTACAAGGCACAAGTCAGGAGTGCCTAGATGAGTGCAGCTCCAACAACACTCGAGAAGCTTGACACCATCCAGGACAAAGCAGCCCACTTGATTGGCACCCCATCCATAAACATTCACTCCCTCCACCACCGACGCACAGTGGCAGCAGTGTGGACCATCTACAAGATGCACTGCAGAAACTCACCAAGTCTCCTCAGACAGCATCTACCAAACCCACGACCACTACTACCCAGAAGGACAAAGACAACAGGCGAATGGGGACACGATTACCTGCAAGTTCCCCCTCCAAGCCACTAACCATCCTTACTTGGAAGTATATAGCTGTTTCTTCACTGTTGCTGGGTCAAGATCCTGGAGTTCCCTCCCTAACAGCACTTGCAGTGTACCTATACCAGATAGACTGCAGCAGTTCAAGGCAGCTCACCACTAGCTTCTCGAGGACAATTAAGGATGGGCAATAAATGTTGGCCTAGCCAGTGACACCTACATCCCATGAATGATTAAAAAAAACATGAACCCCCAGGTCTCTGCCTCTGCACACACTTTAGAACAGTGTCAGTGAGCCTATGTTGCCTCTCCCTCTTCCTTCTGCCAAAACGAAGATCCCCCACCACACCTCTATGTATTAAATACCATCTGCCACATGTCTGCTCATTCTACTAGCTCACCCATGTCCTATTTGTCAATTGGTATCATCCTCATTGTTTCCCACACCTCCAAGTTTGGTATCATAGGCAAATTTTGAAATTTTACTCTGTATTCCAAAACCCAAGTCATTTACATGTAAAAAACAGTGGTCCGAGCACTGAACCTTGGGGAGCACTATCTACCATTTGTCTGAAAAACATTCATTTACCAGGATTGGCTGTTTTCTGTTCTCAAGTCAACTTTTTAAATCCAAGCTGACATTCAGCCTTCTATGCCATGAACCTGTTTTATTAAACAGACTTTTAATTGGCACTTTGTCAAAGCTTTCGTCAAATTCTTATAAACAACATCCACTGCATTCCCTTCATTAACCTTCTCTCCATCAAAAAATTCAATTAGTCAAGCACGATCTGCCTTTTACAAATCCATTCTGGCTCTCCTTAATTAACTCAAACCTCTCCAAGTGCCTGCTGATTTTTGCCTTAATTACTGTTTCTAAAACCTTACTCACCACTGATGTTAAACATACTGGCCTGTAGTTCCTAGGAATGTCCTTGCACCCTTCTTCAAACATGCATCACATATGCCACTTTCCAGTCTCCTAGCACCCCCCCTATATCTAGGGAAGTTTGGAAGATTATGGCAAGTCCTTCTGCTGTTCCCACTCCCTCTAGCAACCTGGGATGCAAGCCATCTGGACCAGGCAACTTATCACAGCATAGCCAGCCTTCCCAGTACATCCTTCCCAATTTTTCATCCCAACCATTACCCTCTACAATCGCTGCTTCTACTGATATTTTGTCAGCATCCTCTTCCTTAGTAAACAACAATACAAGCCTTACCCTGTGCCCTTAAGCATATATCACTCTTTTTGTCCCCAGTCGGGCCCACCACACCTCTTACTACACACTTACTATTCACATGTCGAGAGAAGATTTCTGGGTTCCCTTTTATGTTAACTAACATTCTATTCTTATATTCTCTCTTTGCCTGTCGTAATTTCTTCTTCATATCCCTCTCAACTTTTTGTATTTGGTCTGATTCGCGCTCGAAGAATTCACCTGATATGCTTCATACACCATCTGTTTTTTTGTCTCATCATATTCTCTATCTCCTTCGTCATCCAAGGAGCCCTGGTTTTGGTTCCCTTATCTTTCATCCTTGTTGAAATTGTATCTTAAGCATCTCCTCAAAGATCACCCATAGCTCCGTTAGTTTGTCCTGTCAATCTTTGGTTCCATTTTATCCATGATAAATCCCTTCTCATTCCATTGAAATGGGCCTTCTTCCAACTTAGAAGTCCTACTTTAGATTGCCCCTTGCTCTTCTCCATTACTGATCTAAATCTTATGATATGATGATCACTTTTACCCGTCTTCCCCCACAGATATTTGGTCCACCTCATTCCTCAGCACTAGATCTAACAATGCCTCCTTCCTAGTTGAACTGAGAACATACTGGTCAAGGGAGCGCTCCTGAACACTTTTCAGAAATATGTCCCACTCTTTACCCTGTAACATTATCTCAATCACTATTTAGGTCATTGAAGTTCACCAATTTCACTATTTTATAGTTCTCGCACATCTGATTTCCCAGAAGATTTGTCTTTCTAACTCTCTCTCTCTCTATTTGGATGCCTGTAGAATACCCCCAGTCGAGTGATCATCCCCTTTATGCCTCAACTCTAACCAAATGGATTCTGATTTTGCCCCCTCAAAAACATCCTCTTTCCAACACTGCAATTCTCCCTTAATGAGTACTGCTACAACACCTACTTTTTCTCCTTCCCTATCTTTTATGAACACTTATCCTTGAATATTAAGCACTCAGTCCTCATCATTGTTAGGCCAAGTTTCCGTTATTGCCACTATACCATATTCCCACATGGCTACTTTTGCTTTAGCTCACCAACCTTATTCACCACACTTTGTGCACTTATATACATGCATTGTAAACTTGTCTTTGTATTTCTCATTGTCTGCTCTTTTGTAATATAGTACTACTTCTTCCTCTAGGAAGCTAGTTTTTTTCTTAAGCAATTTCTTGCTCTTCTTTCTAGCACTCAATGCAGCCATGCGCTTTTAAAAAAAAAGCATTAAATTGTCTGTTGTCCTCTGGTTCTTGGACCCTTCAGCCAATGGAAACTTTTTCTCAATCCACCCTGTCCAAACTCATGATTTTGAACACTTCCATCAAATCTCCTCTCAACCTTCTCTTAAAAAAGAGAAGAATTCCAGTTTCTCCAATCTATCCATATAACTGAAGTCCCTCATCCCTGGAACCGTCCTCAGATTTTTTCTGCATCTTCTCTAAAGCCTTGAGATCAGTCCTAAAATGTGGTGCCCAGAATTAGACACAATACTCCAGTTGAGGCTGAACCAGAGTTTTACAAAGGCTTGTCACAGCTTCCTTGCTTTTATAAGCTAAGCCCCCACGTCCAAAGCCCAGGATTCTGTATGCTTTATTAACCGCTTTCAACCTGCCCTGCCACCTTCAACAATTTGTAAATATCTTCTCGCCAGGTTCATCTTTTCCTGCACCCTGTTTACAATTGTGCCCTTCTCTTTATATTGCCTCTCCTTGCTTGTCCTACTAAAAACACCTCTCTGCATATCCTCTTCATCTCCATCACTATCCTCCTTCTGTTAAAAGGGCCCAAGAATCTTCCTAAAGTTAAAATGGAAGATCTACGGTTTTGTTCTTTTCCCCAAAAAGTAGTCTAGTGGCATGGCAAAGAGATCCAGTCTGGTTCTGGATTTAAAATTCCAATAGATGTCACATTCCAACTTGTCAGTTATGCTGACAAATTTTGTTGGTCAGTCCAAAAGACAGCACAATTAAAGCTCTAAGTTCAAGATAAAAGATGCTGCGACAGCCAGGGCAATATTGCACACCCTCACTTGCATTTTTTGCTGCAGTTATAGAGAAACAACAAATCTCAGAATGACAGGTACGATATCCATCAGTAGCTGTCAATATCTGTATTCTACCACCTGCTCCAATTCAAACTCTTGGGCCCAGGAGAAATCCTCCTCACAGTTCACCACAGTTCCACATTTCGTGCCGTCTGAAAATTTTGAAATTGTGCCCTGCACACCCAAATAGTTCACCAGGGGAGACTGTGGCATAGCAGTAATGTGATTGGACCAGTTATCCAAGGGCCCAGACTAATGCCCAGGAGTCCTGGGTTCAAATTCCACCAAGGCAGCTTGTGGATTAAATTAATTCCGTTAATAAAATCTGAAATCTAGTTTCAATAATGATGGCCATGAAGCTATCATCGATTGTCATTAAAAAAAATCTGGTTCACTAATGTCTTTTGGGAAAGGAAATCTCCCATTCTTACCTGGTCTGACTCCAGACCCACTCTTCATTGCCATCTGAAATGGCCTAGTTCAAAGGCAATTAGGGATGGACAACAAATGCTGGCCTTGTTAGCAATGCCCACATCCCATGAAAGAATAAAGAAAAAAAAATCAAGAAAAACAGTGGTTCTACACCAAATCATGGTAGATCTTCTTTCAGTTTGAAAAGCAAACGTTCACCACCTTTTTCTGTTTCCAATCACACAGCCAATTTTGTATCCATGTTGCTACTGCCCCTTTTATTCCATGAGCTCTAACTTTGCTGGCAAGTCTATTATGTGGCACTTTATCAAACACTTCTAGAAGTCCACTGACATTATATCAACCTCATTAACCATCTCTGTTACCTCATCTAAAAACTAAAACAAGTCAGTTAAACATGATTTGATTTGAATAAATCTGAGCTTCTTTTCCCCAATTTACTCACACTTGTCAAAGAGACTGTTAATTTTGTCTCAGATCATCATCTCTAAAAGCTTTCTCACCACTAAGGTTAAACTGACTGGCCAGTAGCTGCAGGGTTTAACCTTTCACCCTTTTTTGGATAAGGGCGTAAACATTTGTAATTCCCCAGTCCTCTGGCACCAATCCCCCCTACCCCGTGTACAAGGAGAATTTGAAGCTAGTTCCTCTGCAATTTCCACCCTTACTTCCCTCAGCATCCACGGATGCATCCCTTCCAGTCCTGGCGACATCAACTTTAAATAAAGCCAGCATTTCTAATACCTCCTAATTATCAAATTTTAGTCTATCCAGAGTCTCAACTACCTCCTCTTTCACTATGGAGGATACCGCGATTCCACATAATTACTCCCCTGACCGAGGAATTAAAAGTGCAGATGCAAAGAGGCTATGAAAACAGTGGCATGCACCAACATCATGCAATTAACCCATTGTACCTCTCTCAACAGTTTAGAAAAGAAAACGGAACCAAAAGTTTCATACCAAGTGTCCTTCACCACGTGCTTTATTCTGTAATGCTTCCCGCTTTCGCTGCCAAAATTCTTCTACTTGCTTTGCCCTTTCTGCAGCTGCATATCCTCGCTGTCTGGATAAATAGATAGCAAAATGTAAAAAAAAAAGCTTCATTACAAGAAGTCAGTTTTATAGGAGTGCAAATAAATTAATACTCATTGTATTTATACACACACATATATTTATACTAACAGCTGAGGTACAATCACTTCCTTAATTTCTGTGAGATTCCTTTTTTTTGTCATACAAGTGGGTAAGTTGCACAGAGAGCTTTAAGAGATAACCAAGCAGCATGGAACTGGACTTGCATAGGCTAGACTGAATAGGAACGGATGGTATTCATCAGTTGAGTTTTACGACAATCCAGGAAACCAAACTTGCATTTCCAAAAATAACCCTACACAGATTTACTATTGTATACAATGGAATATGTTTTGAACATGGACATTATAGGTAGGTGGCTTGGTGGCATAACTATGCGCATTTCTACATCATACAATGAACAAACTTCAATTTGAGAGAGGTTGTAGGGGTTGGGAATATTAACCTCAAAGAGGTGCAAGGTCTGTTCTACTTTTCACAGCTACGATTTTAAAAGATTCAAAGAAAGTTTTCTCAAATACAATAGGTATGCAAAGTAGAAAAGGTGCAAGTCACTTATAAATAACTCGAAATACTCAAACAGGTCTGACAGCAACTGCAGAAAGAGAAACAGAATTGACATTAACCCTGTTTCTCTCACGACAGATGCGGCCTGACCTGCTGAGCTGTTCTAGCATTTTCTGCTTTTATTTCATATTTCCAGCATCTATAGTATTTTGATTTAATATAAATAACTGGTTTGTCTACGGGCATTTATCCATTTATAAATAGCTTTTCAGTTTCTCTCTTTGGCACAACTCACACAGAAACAAAGTTCAGGATCGGCATAACTTTTTCATGCTGGCAGCATCAACTTGAACTAGATCAACTGCCCCTCAGCATAAGATACCTTGGTCTTGGCAGAGGATACACCAGGAATCGGAAATCCGACATGCAAAAACCACACTTCAGAGACTTCGGTTGGAATCATCCATGTCCACTGGCGCCGGGTGTGTTCAGTGGCACAAACGGACAATATGGCGAGAAGGCCAAAAACCGGTTTCACAACATCGTGAAACCAGTTTGCAATCATCTGCTCAGCCCGTCGTTGGCGGGCCACATTTCCCACCAGCAGATGTCAGGAACCTCATTGTAATACATCAGCATATCATTGTAAGGCTAGCCCGCCAGACTCATTTCCCCCAATCCCCCCCCCACCGGCTATTAGCCCATGTCAGCGATTTCGCAACAGCATATAAAAGGCGTGCGCTTTGAGGGAAACTCTTGAGGTGTGTGCACAGTAATGTTGCGGAGCACAAATGAGGGGTGCCTGTTGGACTCCAAGGCTGAGGTGCTGGGGGGAGGGGTCAAAGGCTACCCTGTGATTGAAGGTAGTGCACAAGCACGTGCGGGGAGGGGCAGGCAAAGGAAGCGGCCACGCATTAGGGAAACCTTGTATAAAAAGTGACCATTCC
This sequence comes from Cetorhinus maximus, assembly GCF_964194155.1. NCBI lineage: Eukaryota > Metazoa > Chordata > Chondrichthyes > Lamniformes > Cetorhinidae > Cetorhinus > Cetorhinus maximus. Next base: position 14,072,187 of record NC_135880.1, read on the forward strand.
TTTGCAGCCGAGACGGTTGAACATTGCCTGAACATCACAGCCTGAACATTGATATGATTGAGTCGGACCTCTAGCGTATCTGCCCACTCAAGCAACACAGAAGCATCAAAAGGTCACTAAGTGCTCCAGAGCTTTTCACTCCTCGGGCACAGACTGCAAAGTAATGAGCGTTTTAGTGGACTGCAGAACAGTTGGATGACTGGGTATGTTGTACACTCTCCTTGCTAAAGCTGGCCATGGAGCAGTCACAGGTGGAGGCGCTCACAGCCCCTTGCAATGTCATCATCCCGGTTTGGACCAGTCTCTCCCATGCTTCAAGCTAACAGTGCAGCCTTGCAGTGTGGGTTAGGAGAATGTCTGTGCCTGAGCTGAGAGCACAGCATGCAGTCCAATGGGCAAAGCTGCTGCCAATCAGTCAGGTGGAGTGGGGCAGAGGAAGGTGGGGTTTCAGGCAGCCATGCAGCGCACTTTTCTCTGGCCATCACTCTCCGGGATGTGTTAAGCTGCCTTCACACTTAACTAAAGAGAGGTTCTTAGTACACCCATGCTAACCCACGCATCTCTCTCTTTCATTTTCATCCAGCAGGAAGAGTCGAGTACATCAGAATCACGGAACCTGGTGAACTAGTTGCATGCCTTGTGGCATACAGAGGGTGAAGATGACAGAGAAGAGAGTGACTGAGGTGCCTGGCTGCGCAGAGGGAGGAGCAGAACCCTCTAGAAGAAGGGGAGGCTGGGGCCCCCACACACGCTGTCAAAGAGCCATGGCGAGCCATCACTGGTCAGCGCCTAGCTGGACCCAGGGTCTACAGATGCTACCTTTCATTCCTGCAGATGACTGAGAACCAGTGTTGGTGAAGACTGCGCATGTTTAGGGAACCGGTCAGTCACATCTGCCAGCTACTGCAGGATTTGGCATCACGTGGACATGGAGAGCATCCACTGCCCATGGCCATGAAAGTGACAATGGCATACAATGTCTATGCCTGTGGTTCCTTTCAGGGCTCCACAGGTGACGTCTGTGGGATATCACAAGCCTCCACCCACAAATGCATCCATGAGGTCACGGATACCATCCTTGCGTGGGCACACAACTTTGTGCATTTCACCCGGACGCAAGAGTGAGATTTGCCACAAACACATCCTGCAGGACTGTGCACGGTTTCCAGGGAGAGTGCATGACTCCTACATTCTCAGTCGGTCAGAGATCTGTGACATCTTCCAGGGACCACAGAGGTTGCAGGGATGACTCCTCAGGGACAAGGGGGCTGATGACAACCATGTGACAGTCTCAGACTGCAGCAGAGCGACGGCATAATGAGGCTCATGCTCCAACTCGCAACTTGATGGAGCAAACCATTGGGATGCTGAACACAAAGTTCTGGTCAGGTGGAGCCCTCCAACATAGCCCACAGAGGCATCGTCGTCACCGGCTGCACCCTTTACAACCTGGCACTTGCAACGGGCAGAGGAGCTTGCTGAGAAGGAGATGCAGGAGCTGCAAACCTCCTCCGATGAGGACAACGTCAATGGTGATGAGGGTGAGAAGGTCCTCTAAGACGACGATGATTGCGATGAGGGCCTTGCAATGGCTGGACAAGGTAGGCACACTCAGGAGGCCCTCATAGCTGCTCAATTTGTGGAAGATGACAACGATATGGTGTCTCCTCACTGCATAAGATCCTCACATTGCATCTGTGAACACTTGACTCTAGTCTGGCTTATGGCAGTGCACATACCCTCTATGATAATGTTCCTGTCATGGAGATGCGTGGAAGCCCAAATAGTTGCTTGATTGCAGGAGAACAATGACAACATGCAGTGAGGACACTCCATAGATCTTCACATAGCCTCTGAGAATGTCTGACTCCTGTCTGGCCGAGGGCAGCTCGCTAGCGCTCTGTGATCAGGGTCAAATCATACAGACACACAGCCATGAAACTTTAAAAGCATCTTTAAAAACCTCATTTTCAGCATCTCGATGGTTTGCTCCACCAAGTTACGAGTTGCAACTTGAGCCTCATTATACCTTTGCTGAAGAGATGGGGACCAGCCCCACCTTAAAGGCGCTGAGAGCACACAGAGAATGACAGCACTCCTTGATGCCTGCCCACGACATTCTGGCAGCAATAACAAGCACCATCAAGGTGCAAGCATCAGCAATCTGTCCACGGAGCACGAGGCCGGACCATCACTCTGGGTCAAAAGCTGCACAAAGCACAGGGAAGAGGCCCTGGACTGAGACACCTGCCTTTATCTTGTGCAGAAAGGTTTCATATCTGAGTGACACAAACACTGCCCATCAGAACAAGGAGCCACATGCAGGGAGATGTTCTTGGGAGTTTATTGACAATAGTGAACATTATGTACAAGTGATTAACATCTGTGCCCAGGTTTGCAACTACACCATCATAATCTTCCTAACTCTGCCCCTACGTCTTGGTGCTCCCTGGACATCCACGGCCTGCTGCCTGCTATGGCCCGTCTGTGATGGCCTTGGCTGGCATCCTCTGGAGGACCCCAGCCTGCTTTCAGGGTCCTGCTGTGTAACGGTAGTACCATCCTCTACCTGTGGTGCTGGAGCTGCTGGAGTCACAGGAAGACAGGAGTCGGATGGACCAGCCACTCTCAGTCACCTGGGTGGATGACCCTGGGGTGTGCACCTGCTGGTCCTCCTCCCTATGGGTGCCCAAGAGTCCCTGGGTGACTCCTTAAGAAGAATGGGTAGCTGGAGTGGGATCAAGCTGCACCGTACTCCTCTTGCGTACACATTGTTGAAGGCCAAATGCGGCATCAGCTTTGGAGTTCAGCCTGTGCAGCAGTGCAGGAGACACGTCCTGGACCAAGGTCTCCATGGCGGCTGCCATCCTACTAGTGTTGCCCTCAGAGCGTTGATATGCCAATACTATCACCTCAGCCTGAAGGTGGACAGACTCCTCCATCGTGCCTTGTAATTTGAGGAGTGGAGCAGACATCCCTTCCTGATGTTCCCTAGCTTACCATTGCAGCTGCAGCAACTGTGACATGACTGAGTCCAGAGGTTTGACATCTGACTCAGACTCAGCAAATTTCTGAAATAAAAACAGAAAATGCTGAAAAAAACCTCAACAGGTCTGACAGCATCTATGGAGAGAAAAACAGAGTTAACGTTTAGAGCCTGTATGACTTCTTCAGAGCTAATGAGTAGAAATGAGATGGAATTTATACTAATCCCCTTTTTTATTTTTTCATTTTTTAAAATTTATTTTACATTTTATTTTTTATTTACTTATTTTTATTTTCATCTTTACTTTTATTCATTTTTAATCCCTTTTTACCCCCCAACTACTAACCCCTCCCCCTGCAACCCCCATAGGACCATCTGTCACTTGTTTAATCTGTTCTTTCACAGTGTGCTGACCCTTGTTCTGCCATTAATACATTTGGCTTTCTAACCTTAATGCCACTATCAGCACCTTCTTTAGTCTTCACCACTACCATTAACACTTCCTTTGTCTTGTGTCCATGATATCTTTGTCAATCTCTCTTTTGCCCCGACCTATCACTGACTTTCTATCCTGCTTTACCTGCTCCACTCCCTCCAACAGGATAAATTCCATCTCATTTCTACTCCTCTCTAGCTTTGAAGAAGCGTCATACGGACTTGAAACATTAACGCCATTTCTCTCTCCACAGATACCGTCAGACCTGTTGAGTTTTTCCCAGCATTTTGCGTTTTAATTTTGGATTTCCAGCATCCACAGTATTTTGTTTTTTCTCAGCAAATTTCTGGCCTCCAGCAGTCTTCTGAGTGCTGGACACCTGGGAAGACCCTGCCTCCACCTGCTGTGCATCAGAAAGTGCGATGTGCTCACTAGATTGTGATCCCAAGGCTACTTTAAAGCTAGGTCTCACCAAGGTGTGGCTCTCTGCACTGGTGGAGGGTGTGGGTGCGCGCTGTGACGGGACTTCAAGGAGGGTGCCTTCGGGGCTTGATTGGTGGCCTGGGTCGTGGACTCAGATGTGACTGTGAAAGCAAGGAGGGATAATTAATGCATGGCAACAGCCTGTGAAACAGGACACATCACTCACAGCATGGTTGTCTGATGTATGTTGCACTGCTGGGTCCTCACTTAGTAGAGCACCGCGGACCTCACCATCAGCACAGGAACGGTCCAGATTCTTGCCGGCCACTGGATGGCTCTGTTTTCAAAGTCCGTGAGGATGTTGATTTCAGGCATTCCTCCACTGGTCTGTGGCCTCTCCTTGTTGTGTGCCAGCTTGTCCTTCATGAATAGAGATGGGGAAGGTGCAAGCAGGATGCCTGATGTGTGTGGGTGGTGAGTGGTCCCATGGACAGGCTGCCCTGTGAATGTGTGATGGGTTTGAGAGCTCGAGAGTGGTGAACAATGAGAAGAGTCACTTACTCGAGTGGAACGGAGATGATCATTCATCCTGTTGCGGCACTGGGTGGCTGTCCTCTTTTGCAGGGCACTGGCGCTAACCACTGCTGCCACCACCTCCCAAGCCTGATTGGTGATGTTGCTGCCCATCTTGCAGCCATAGCAGGGGTAGAAGACATCACAGCGAGCCTCCACTGCGCGTCCTAAAGACGTTCTAGGAACGCGTCACTGAACCTGAGGCTGCGGTCCTTTTGCCTTTCAGGGGTCATGTCTTCTTTACAGCAGACATGGGCCAGAAGCACTAAGAAGTGTGCACGTAATTGGATTTTAAACATGGCAACCGGCGTGAAGCAGCGGCGAGATGATGGCTTGGTGGGCGGGTGGACGAGAGACCGCACACCATGGAAACAGCACGTTTCCCAGTAATGCATAACTTAAGTGGCGGGTTTGGGACGATATGGCATGAGAAGCCGCCATTGCGGTCAGCGGGTAAAACGGCCCACTACCACACTTGCTGCAAATCTGCGACGATTCCGCCCTCTGAGTCAAATTACTGTGAAGTCTACATCTGTAGTATTTGTTTGCATGATGTGTTCTTCACAGAGTGGAAACTCCATATCCACTCAGATTTCCCACCAGAATTTTCAAGGCAGTCTTGAAGCAGTGGTTGCCTCACTGTTTACCCTATTACCATCAATCTCCTGCTCACTGCCAATAGTCAGTCTCAAGGCAAGAAAGACTCACTTTAATTTACATGATTCACATTGGACTTGGCTTCATTTCTGTGACAAAGTAGAACTCACCCAAAAATAAAAACTTGAAGACTCTCAATTCTTCATCAATTTACATCAACCACCACTACTAGGCCCCCCTTTAAGGCAAACAATTGAACTTGCACTGAATTTGATTTTATACATAGTTTCCTTCAAGCACTTTCATCCCACTTCTTCTCCCTTTCCTCTCCTGGACAGTTATATGGGTTTCTCTAATACCCTGTCCACTGCCTATCCTTGTGTAAAAGTCAACAGCATCAAGATCGTCAATAGTGGATGTTTTTACAACCAAACTCATCCTTTCTTCATTCAACATTTACTTTCCTTCCAGGAGATATTATAGGGTAACAATAAGAACAACCACTGGCTGGTTTTTCTCCTTGCTAGCCTGCATTCTCAGTGGAGATCAGTTAACTCTAAACAGGTTCTGAAGCAGAACTAGAATGTTTCTGATTTGTGTGGTTCGGTTACATCCCTTTAATCTCTCGAACTTTGAATAAGATTGAGGGTTTGAAGCCTTGCTGTAGGAACCTAGCACATAAGTTAGGGTGACACTCCTGCATGGTTTTGAAGGAGGAGTTCTGCATTGTGGGAGGTGCTATCCTTAAAGATATACATTAAACGGAGATCTTGTCTGCCAATTACATGTTACTATTCAAGTAACATAGGGAGTGCTCCAGAATCCTGGACAAGATTTCTCCCTCAACTAAAAGGTTTACTTGTCACATTGGTGTTTCAGGAATCTTGCTCTGTGCAATATGGGTTTTGCATTTGTTGACTTTAACTGCCATTCAAATTAATTCAATACCTGCAAAGCACATTTGAGATATTTGAGACATGAAAAACTAGAGAAATACAAATCTTTTCCTGAAACACTGCCTATCACAAACCTTCACAATCTGTCCTCAGACAGTGTTCAGGTTAGCCTGCATTTAATCTACATTAAAGTGTAAGAGACAAAAAGTGTATAAGTGTCCTCATTCGCAGCACCAACATCCTTCACCTTCAGTAGTACAAATAGAAATGTGGAATTCCACCATTTTAATACCAATGAAAATGAAAGATATCTAAAATGGTGACAACCTGGTATTTGCATTAAAAAGGAATGGATCTCTATAAGGCTCCTTGTTAAAATGTAGGAGGCACAGGCAGCGAATGGCCTTTACACATGGAGTGGTTCTTATTTCTGAGAATAAAGTAGAGCAAAGCTTCTTTCAGCAACAAACCTGTAGGAATTTGCTTGCTTGGCCACATTTTCAAGTCTCTTCACTTCTCTTCTGACTGCTTCAGCATCAGGCATCTGGTGAAGACCACCTGGTCCATTTTTGAACACAGGGCCTGCAGCTGCTGGCAATCCCCTGTAAAAGCCAGACAAATTATTCTTCTTAAGGCAGAGAAAATTAAGGGGTGGTCTAACAGAGATATTCCAAATTATAAGGGGTTTTGATAGGGCAAGTAGGGAGAAACTGTTTGTTCTGTCAAGTGGGTCGGTGACCAGAGGTTAGAAAATAATTGGCAAAAGAACTAACGGGGATATGAGGAGAGTTTCTTCCCCTCACACAGAGGGTGCTTAAAATTTGGAACACACCGGGCAAACAGGTGGCGGAATTAGAACTTCAAATAAATGGCCAATTGCCTTTTCAAAGAAAACTAATTTACACAGGGTTACGAGAAAACGTTAGGCGTGGGACTGATATAAAAACCACAGTGCTGGAAAAACTCAGCAGGTCTGGCAGCATCTGTGGAGAGAGAAGCAGAGTTAATGTTTCGAGTCCAATCTTCAGAACTGGTGTGGGACTGAATTGGACAGCTCTTTCTAAAGCACAATGAATTGAATGGTCTCCTCTTCTGCGTTGTAAGATTTTATCATTCTAAATGTAAGGTATCTCTGATAATTAAGTGGGGACTTACATTAACCTTTTTACATTTAAAAGGTAAAGACTGCCCTGTTCGTCAATGAGCTGCAAACAGAATTAAAAATCTTTAAAAAGTTGATCCATCTTGAAGTCAGGTAAAACTTGGCTGCTTGGTCCAACTGGCAGCATTCTAAGATTGTACTGCATTCAAGCCCCGTATCAGTACATCAGCCAATACTCTTCAGTGCTATTGTCAGGGAATGATAAACTGCAGTAACTGCCATCCTTTGGATACATATTAAACTGAAGCTCTATTTGCCTGCTACTGTCTTTTCAGGTAGATGTTCAAGATTCCATAGCGTTGAGGGAAAAAATAAATTCAGGGAGCATTCTGTTGAACATTTTTTCTTAATTCTTTCACAGGATGTGGGCGTCGCTGGCTGGGCCAGCATTTATTGCCTATCTCTAATTGCCCTTGAGAAGGTGGCGGTGAGCTGCCTTCTTGAACCGCTGCAGTCCATGTGGTGTCAGTACATCCACAGTGCTGTTAGGAAGGGAGTTCTTGAATTTTGACCCAGCGACAGTGAAGAAACAACGATATACTTCCAAGTCAGAGTGGTGTGTTACTTGGAGGGGAACTTGCAGGTGATGGTGTTCCCATGCCTCTGATGCCCTTGTTCTTCTAGGTGGTAGGAATTGCAGGTTTGGAAGGAGCCTTGGTGAGTTGCTGCAATGCATCTTGTAGATGGTACACACTGCTGCCATTATGCATTGGTGGTGGGGGGAATGGATGTTAGAGGTGGTGAATGGGGTGCCAAACAAGCAGGTTGCTTTGTCCTGGAATGTTGTTGGAGCTGCACTCATCCAGGCAAGTGGAGAGAATTCCATCATATCCTGACTTGTGCCTTGCAGATGATGAACCAGCTTTGGTGAGTCGGGAAGAGAGTTACACTCCACACAATTTCCAGCCTCTGACCTGCTCTTGTAGCCAAAGTATTTATATGGCTAGTGCAGTGGAGTTTCTGGTCAATGGTAACCCCCAGGATGTTGATACTGGGGTGTTACTGGTAAACATTTCCTCTTCAATCAATACTCTTCAAAACTGATCAGCTAAAACCCATTTCATTGCTGTTTGAAGGATCTGCCTTTGAGCAAGTCAGTTGTTATATTTGGCTGTTTAACATGTGATGCTATGTTCAAAGACAGTCACTGTATTTGCAGCACTTTGTGATGTTTAAAAAAATTTATAACTTCCCACAAGTTTAGCTCCCATTTCACTAAAAATTGTTCACCATTGACTAAAAAGTGCATTTTATGCAGTTTCTTTCCTCACCCGGGAAAGGGAATATTTAAACCCTGACACTTCTTCCAGTGGATGGATAAGTACCTGAAAACAGGCTCCTTAGGCTGCGTCTCTATTTTCCACCTAATTTCTTTCTCCACAAAACCTTTAATGTTTTCTTTCTGCTGTTGTTGGATTTGATCAAGAATAGCATGGTAATGTTCGTAGCGTTGTGCACTGTTAGCTGCTGGAGCAGGCAAGATGCCTCCAGCACCTCCACCTCCTCCACCAAAGAATGGAACCTACAAATAAAATGTATTCAAGTTAACTCAAAGCTGAGCAAAAGCCTACTTGTTCAAAAATGTGTCTACAAGTTTTAAAATGATAACTTAGTAAATGGAACTGGATGTTCACATGGCAAGGAAAGAGTAAGGTAATAGAACCAATCAGTTAGCTCTTTTGAAGAGTCAGCACAGGCACAATGGACTGAATGGCCTCCTTCAGTGCTGCAAGATTCTTTGACTTATGAAATTTACAATTCACCATTATTTTAAACTTTTTTTTTAAGAAAGGAAATGAGATCTATATGGTTCACTATAAGCTCCTTAAGCCGACTCTGTGATAATTATATTGCAGTGATTACTATGTCTTGTTGAGACACAATTCCATATCTGCCAGCTATCCTCCATCCTCCAGAGCCTTATCATTTTTTCACCAAAGAATTGGGATAGTGGAAGTCAGCAGAAAATTTCAGCAGAGGGGCCATCACCCCAAGTTCAATTCAGTCCTCAAATGACATCCAAAGAAGCAGATTTGCAGCTGGAATCCTAGGCAAACGTTTTTCTTCTTAACTCAGAGTGTACCGTCATAGCCCCTACCCATCACTCCAGCTAAGACCAGTTAACTCCATCCAGCACCAGGCCAAACCTGGAACATTTTCAGGTAAAATGGCACACCACATAGACAGACAGGGGGCATGTTTCACATAGATCGTCAGCCAAATAAGATTAATTATTAGAAGCAGGCTCTAATAACCTGGAATTAATGACTCAGTCATTGAGGAATCAACAAAATGTTTTAAGAGCTTGGTAGCTTAGGTTATCACTTTGCATTTTATGTCAAGGACCGTCATGCTGTATAAGCAATTCCAAATTAAGAACACAAATTCAGCTGCCCAAAGAGAATTAAAGTTCTATGGGAAAATTAATGGCACATGAACAGGTTTTCTTGGTGGTAAGATGACTTTAGGTATCCTAATAAAAGTTTAAGCTTTGAAAATTCATATTGTTCTTAGTCTTTCCCCACCAGTGCATTATGTTTGCTCTCTTTTCTCTCCTCAATAATCTTAGTGCTCACTTTTCTCACTGGCCCCAAAGCGTTACTTCCAACCTCCCTCCTCCAACCCTCCATGGCCATATTTCTATTTGCAGCTTCTTCCTCATTCTCCCTCTCCAGAATTTCCTCCCTTCTCTCCATTTTCCCCCTTATATTCCTCCCCAGGTTTTCTGCTGGTGGATTCTACAGGCCCAGGTCTGCTCAAAACTACCCCAAGCAGCAATGAAAATGATCCAGGTCGCTGTATACCAAGGGAAGAAATTTCTACCTACGGAATACAGTATCTAGAATCACTTTCATTAGTGCCAGGGTGGTGTTAAGAAGATAAGAGGCCTGGGCAATGTTGAATTTTATCAGCGATCAAGCAAAATGTTGACAGTTGGCAAGTATGATGATATGGATCAACTAAACTGACACTAGCCATTCAAGCACTAAAACTTAGGTTAGTTAAGAAGGGAAGTCAGGTGGAGTTTCTTCATCGAAGGGATATCATGGTACTGGAATAAACGATCAAGGCCACTGAATCAAATATTATAAATGGTTTAGGAGACAACCGTAGTATAGGATCTGGCACATAAAGGGTTAATGTGGGGCTGAGTACTGTACCACCCACACAGTGATGTAAGAGGACACAAGGCCCACTTCAAGGGGTCTGTGTAGTGTTGGACGGAGCTGTGCGTGGAAGCAAGCATGGAGGCAGCTCCTAGCTTGGACTTTCACTGTACCTATGTATATAGTTTCTCGTAGTCAATAAATGCTTACTGTTGAACAACCTAAGGCTATGAATACCCTAAAAAGATTACCGAACTACGCCCAACAGCTTACAACAATAACTGGATTGCTTGTTGAAGAAAAAGAATTGACAGGAATGATGACAATGACAGGGAAGTGGAGCTGATATTTGAAAAAGGAACAGGTTTATCTGGAGATGTCCTACACCTGTAAATTTGCATAATCTGCAAGAACAAAATCATTCTTTTGAATGGCCTAACTGTTGGTAAGTTGTATAGTTAAAGTACCACTATCACACCAATTAATGAATAAAAGTTAAATACAGGTACGATAAACTCACCTGTTTCAAGCTGCAAATGCTAAAAATCAATGATTTATTTTATTGCCCTCTCAATTTTTCCAAGGACATGACAGCAATACAATGAAAAAGCTGTCTCATTTGCAAAAGGTTAAATTGCAAGAATCAATTCAAAACGAGCCCACAGTAAAACAGTTTGAGAAAATATTAAACTTAAATCGGGCAAAAATATTTAGAACCAAAAAAGCAGCTAGAAATAAAAAGGCAGTAATAAATACCGAACAGATTAAAATATATCTTGTAAATTTACCTTATGTTCTCCACTTCCCCAGGAACCACCTACACCCAGCACATGTCTCCATCCTTGTTCTCTGGCTCGGTTGATTCTTTCTACCTATATTTAAAAAAAACTGTTAATGAATATAATTCTGGTAGAGACAGAAGAGAACAGTAGAACATGCAACAGCAGAGTATAACTAGAAACACAGTACCACAACTATAAAGCTAACACTATGAAGGATCAGAAAGAGAAATTGTTCCATGTATATTAGCACCTGGTGGGAAGCGGTTAGTGAAATCCTTTGTCAACCTGCTGCCTCAACAGTCACTCCACAGAATTCCCAAATTCCACCCTGCAAACTCTTCCAACTCATCCCCAGCTCTGCTCTCTCCATCCTATAACCACAAAAGATTTGAGCTGCACCCCAGTGCCCCACCTCAAAACCACCAGTGGCTCCTCATCCCACAGTGCATTGACCAAAAATCTCCTTCGATACAAACTCTCCAAACCGTATGCACTGCTTCTCCTATCCAATTCATGTGACACCCACTAGCTCAATCACAGACAAGACCATCTCAGGTCATTTCCTTGTAACCCTCACCACTCATTCCCCACTTTTAAACTCCATGTCCTTCTGTACCCTTTAAAAAAACTCTCTATTTCACCATTTTTCCATATCAGCCTCTGCAGGAGTAGCAGCTGTTTAGGATGGGTCCAGATTGCTTACAATCTCCAGGGTCACACCAGGAGCACATTAGCATCTTATTAGCAACTGAATCTCTCCTGATTAACAAATGGCTTCAATTTTGACACAGAGTCATAGAGTCAGAGGTCTACAGCACAGAAAAAGGCCCTTCAGTCCATTGAGTCTGCGCCGGTCAAACAAGTACCTAACTATTCTAATCCCATTTTCCAGCACGAGGCCCATAGCCTTGTATGCCATGGCTTCGGAAGTGCACATCCAAATACTTCTTCAGTGTTATGAGGGTTTCTGCCTCTACCACCCTTTCAGGCTGCAAGTTCCAGATTCCCACCACCCTCTAAGTGAAAAAATTCTTCCTCACATTCCCTCTAAACCGCCTGCCCCTTACCTTAAATCTATGCCCCCTGGTTATTGATCCCTCCACCAAAGAGAAAAGCTCCTTCCTGTCTACCCTATCTATGCCCATCATAATTTTATACACCTCAATCATGTCCCCCCTCAATCTCCTCTGCTCCAGGGAAAATAACCCCAGTCTATCCAACCTCTCCTCATAACTAAAACTCTCCAGCCCAGGCAACATCCTGGTAAATCTCCTCTGCACTCTCTCTAGTGCAATCACATCCTTCCTATAATGCGGTTTCCAGAACTGCACACAATACTCTAGCTGTGGCCTAACCAGCGTTTTATACAGTTCCAGCATGAGCTCCCTGCTCTTATATTCTATGCCTCGGCTAATAAAGGCAAAGTATTCCATATGCCTTCTTAACCATTTATATCCTCCTGTAATCTAAGGCTATCCTCCTCATGACTTACCTCCCCATCAATTTTCGTGTCATCCATGAACTTACTGATCAACCCTCCTACATTCAAGTCTAAATCGTTTATATATACCACAAACAGCAAGGGACCCAACACTGATCCCTGTGGAACCCCACTGGACACAGGCATCCAGTCACAAAAACACCCCTCGACCATCACCCTCAGCTCCCTACCACTTGGCCAATTCTGGATCCAATTTGCCAAATTGCCTTGGATTCCATGGGGTCGTTATCAGTCTCCCATGCGGGACCTTATCAAAAGCCTTGCTGAAGTCCAAGTAGACTACGTCAAATGCATTGCCCTCATCTACACACCTGGTCACCTCTTCAAAAAATTCAAATTGGTTAGCCATGACCTCCCCTTAACAAAACCATGTTGACTGTCCTTGATTAACCTCAGCCTCTCCAAGTTAGATTAATTCTGTCCCTCAGAATTGCTTCCAATAGTTTCCCCACCACGGAGGTTAGATTGACTGGCCTGTAATTCCCTGGTTTATCTCTTCCTCCCTTCTTGAATAACGATACCACATTGGCTGTCCTCCAGTCCTCTTGCACCTCTCCTGTGGCCAGAGAAGTATTGAAAATTATTGCCAGTGCCCCTGCTATCTCCTCTCTTGCCTCACTCAACAGCATTTCATCCAGGCCTGGAGATTTATCTACTTGTAAGCCTGCCAGACCACTTAGAACCGCCTCCCTTTCTATGCTAATTTCTTTAATTATATCACAGTCCTTCTGCCTGATTTCCATACCCACATCGTCCCTCTCACTTGTGAACATCGACACAAAGCATTCATTTAGGACCCTGCCTACATCTTTCAGCTCCACACACAAATTACCATTATGGTCCTTAATGGGTCCTACTCTTTCCCTAGTTATCCTCTTACTCTTAATGTACTTGTAAAATAACTTTGGATTTTCCTCTATTTTACCTGCCAATGTTTTTTCACACCCCTTTTTGCTCTCCTAATTTCCTTTTTAAGTTCCCCCCTACACATTCTATACTCCTCTAGGGCTTCCACTGTTTTGAGACCTCGGTATCTGCCATTAGCCTCCCTTTTTCTCTTTATCCAATCTTGTATATCCCTCGATATCCAGGGTTCCCTGAATTTGTTGGCCCCACCCTTTATCTTTACTGGAATATGTTGGCCCTGTACTCTCCCTATTTTCTTCCTGAATGAGTCCCACTGCTCTGACGCAGATTTACCTAAAAGTAGCTGCTCCCTGTCCACTCTGGCCAAATCATATCTGATCTTATTAAAATCAGCCTTCCCTCAATTTAGAACTCTGATTTCTGGCCCATCCTTGTCCTTTTCCATAACAACCTTGAATCTAACGGAGTTATGATCACTATCTGCAAAATGCTCTCCCACTGATACCTCTACCACTTGCCTGGCTTCATTCCCTAAAATTAAGTCCAGGACCTCTTGTAGGACCTTCTACGTACTGGCTTTAAAAGCTCTCTGGGATGCATTTTAAGATTCCGCTCCCTCTGTACCTATCACACTATGACTAACCCAGTTAATGTTAGGGAAGTTGAAATCCCCCACTATTACTACCCTATTATTTTTACACTTCTCTGAAATTTGCCAACATATCTGCTCTTCCATTTCTCTCTGACTGTTTGGGGGACTATAGTACACTCCCAGCAATGTGATTGCTCCTTTTTTGTTTTTTAGTTCTACCCATATGGCTTCATTTGAGGAGCCTTCTAAGATGTCATCTCTCCTTACTGCTGTAATTGACTCCTTGATCAATATAGCAATACCCCCCCCTCTTTTACCTTCTTCCCTGTCTCGTGTGAAGACCATATATACTGGAATATTGAGCTGCCAATCCTGCCTCTCTCTCAACCATGTCTCAGTGACAGCAATGGCATCATACTTCCATGTGTTAATTTGTGCCCTCAATTCATCTGCCTTATTCGTCAGACTCCTTGCATAAAAATTAATACCATCCAACCCTGACAAACTCCCTTGTACCTTAACTGGCCTATAATTTCTATGCCTTCGAGGCTCACTTGCTCTCTCTTCTAATTTTGGCTGTGCAGCTCACCCTGCTGAACCTCCTCTCAGGATCCCATCCCCCAGCCAAGTTAGTTTAACCCCTCCCTAACAGCACTAGCAAACCTCCCCGCAAGGAGGTTGGTCCCATTCTGGTTCAGGTGCAACTCGTCCGCCTTGTACAGGTCCCACCGTCCCCAGAAACGGTCTCAATGTCCCAGAAATCTAAAGCCCTCCCTCCTGCACCATCTCTCCAGCCACACATTCATCTGGACTAACCTCCTATTTCTATACTCACTATTGCATGGCACCTTTGAGGTCTTGTTTTTTAATCTGCTTCCCAGCTCCCTAAATTCTGCTTGCAGGACTTCATCCTTCTTTCTACCTATGTCGTTGGTACCAATATGTACCACGATCTCTGTTTGTTTGCCCTCCCCCTTTAGAATGCCTTGCAGCCGTTCAGTGACATCCTTGACCCTGGCACCAGGGAGGCAACACACCATCCTGGAGTCATTTCTACGGCCGCAGAAACGCCTGTCTGTTCCCCTTACTATCGAGTCCCCTCTTTTTCCTCCCCCACTGTGCAGCTGAGCCACTCAGTGCAATGAGTGTGGCTGCACTCCCCAGAGGAACTGTCACTCTCACCGTTTTCAAAGAAAAATGGTTCTCAAGTGAGATGCACCCTGGGGATTTCCTGACTATCTGCCTGACACCTTTCTTCTGACTGATAGTCACCCATTCCCTCTCTTTCTGCACTTCCGTAAGCTGCAAGGTAACCACGTCTAAATACATGCTATCCACGAAACTCTCAGCCTCGCGGATGCACCTCAGTGCCTCCAGCTGCTGCTCAAGCTCCGAAACTTGCACTTCCTGCACACGTGGTCGGTCAGAACGCAAGGAGCGCCTAGGACTTCCCACATGCTGCAGGCGATACATAACACGGGACTGAGCTGCCCTGCCAGGCCTCTAGTTGAACAAAAAACCCTTACTTTAAGTTAAGTACAGTAAAAAAGTTAAATTATTTATGTACTTTAAATAAAAACTAGAACTCTTACCTTTCCTTAGCTTAATGTATTTTAAACTGGAGAAAACTGGCGACACAATTTTATACGAGAACAAGAAAATCAGAATTAACTCAGAACCAATATGTGACCTTACATATATTTCACTCCTACATCTTGGCTCACAAAAAAATGGATTCTAAACATTGAATAACAAAACTATGTTGCAGCTACAAAGCTGTTTTCCCCATAAATTTGTTGACCCACTATATGATTGAAAACATAGGACAGGAATAGGCCATTCAGTCAGTCGAGCCTGCTCCGCTATTCAATTAGATCATGGCCGATCATCAACCTCAACGCCAATTTCCTCTGCTATCTCCATAACCCTTGTTATCATTAGTATCCAGAAATCTATCAACTTCTGTATTTAATATCTCAATGATTGAGCTACCACAGCCCGCTGAGGAAAAGAATTCCAAACATTCACCACCCTCTGAGTGAAGAAATTCCTCCTCATTTCAATCTTAAATAGCCTGTCACTATTCTGAGACTGTGCCCTCAGATTCTAGACTCGCGAGAGAGAGAGCCCGAGCGAGCGCGAGAGAGCGAGAATACTTTGCTGCACATTCAATGGACTCAACCTGCAACCGAGTTCCTAGGGCCAAGACCAGGAATTCTGCCAGACAAAGCCACCAAAAAGAACCTTCCTTGGACATGGATTCTGGACTCACATGAAACCATAATTCTTAATTTAATTGCGGTCTCTGCCCTGAACCCCTTTCTTTCCCATATCCCTCTTTTATTGTATGAATGCAAAAAGGGGTGGATGCTGTGAAACTCTTTTCCCATGTTGTGTGTGTGTTGTAAAATAAACCCACCCTCTTAGTTTACCTTATCTCAAGTTTGCTGTGGGGCTATTAATAGAGGATTGGATAACTCCAAACTGGAGACTTGGGGAAAACACACCACCATTTATAAAAGGGGGAAATCAGAAATCAAAAACACCTGTTTATTGTTGGGTAGTGAGAGGAGAAATCAGGGCTGTTTAAATTAATTCCCCTCCAGTCCGTAACATACTACTTCTGGTAGCAGGTTACAAATTCTAATCACTGTTTAGGTAAATAAGGTTCTGCCAAACTCTTTGGTAGATTTATTAACTGTCTCTCTCCCTCCCCCCCACCCCCGTTTTAAAAAGGGAAAAATTTCAAATGATGTGGGGAAAGGGCTGAGGATTGGGCTAAGTGGATAGCACTTTCAGATCCCTGGGCATAGATGCACTCGGTCCAATGGGCCTGCTCTGATGTTCCAAATGGATGAGTCTTAGAATTCATGAAACTGCATTTGCTTTGGAATAATGGAGAACCACAGCAGGACAATAAAAACAAAGTTTCCACAAAACCCCTGCGTTTAAACTGCATCTCAAACATTTAGATTAGCACATTAATGAGCAATATAGGAACACACCCGTTCTTTTTCCATTCGTCTGATCTGCTCGGCTTTCATTAAATTTATCTACAAAAAACGAAAGATACAATTTGCATCATTGACAATTGATTACTTTGACCTACAAATGATCGACAAGGCAACCTTTTATCTAAACACGCTACACTTAATTCTTCTCAGAAAATGCTTCAGTTTGTTGGGAATCCTAGTATCTTCTGAAACACTTTGTAAGTCATTCCTTTGACTCAGCAGCTTGAAGTTTTATGTAGGCCTGGACTTTTGCAACATTCAAACAACAGAAGGAAATTTTCCCCTAAAGGTGTTAAACATTTTCGGAACTTTTCTACCATTATTTAAAAAGGGTGCCAGGGATAGGCCAAATAATTACAGGCTGGCCAGTCTGGCTTTGGTGGTGGGAAAACTATTAGAAACGATTCTGAGACAGGAAAAACTTGTCATTTAGAAAGGAAAGGATTAAACAGGGATGGTTTTGTTAGGGGAAGGTCATGTCTTACTAATTTAATTGAATTTTTTGAGGAAGTAACAGAGAGGATTGATGAAGGTATTGCAGTGGGTGCTGTCTACTTGGATTTTAGTCAGGCATTTGACAAGATCCCACATGGCAGACTGGTCAGAAAAGTAAACACCTATGGGATACAGAGGAATGTGGCAAGTTGGATCCAAAATTGGCTCAGTGACAGGAAACAAAGGGAAATGGTCGATGGATTATTACTGAATGGAAAGCGGTTTCCAGTGGCGTTCCAGAGGGCTGTGTTGTGTCCCTTGCTATTTGTGGCATATATTAATGATTTGGACTTGAATGTTGGAGGCATGATTGGGAAATTTGCAGATGACAAAATTAGTCATGTAGTTGACAGTGAAGAGGGTAGTTGTGGACTCCAGAATAATGTCAATGGTTCAGTTGAGTGGGCGGAAAAGTGGCAAATGGGATTCAGTCCAGAGAAGTGTGAGATAATGCATTTGGGGAGGGAAAAGAAAGCAAGAGAATACATAATAAACGGGAGGATATTGTGATGGATAGAGGAAGTGAGAGGTCTTACAGTGCATGTCCACAGGTCCCTGAAAGTGGCAGGACAGGTAGATAAGGTGGCAAAGAAAGCATAGGGAATGCTTTCTGTTATTGGATGAGGTATAGAATACAAGAGGAGGGATGTAATGCTGGAACTGTATAAAACGTTGGTTAGGCCACAGCTGAAAATTTGTGTACAGTCTTGATTGCCATATTATAGGAAGAACATAATTGCTCTGGAGAGAGTACAGAGGAGAGTTACAAGAATGTTGCCAAGGCTTGAAAATTGCAGCTATGAGGAAAAGTTGGGTAGGCTGGGGCTGTGTTCCTTAGAACAGAGGAGGCTGAAGGGTGGCTTAAATGAGGTATACAAGATTGAGGGACTCAGATAAAGTAGACAGGGGTGCCCTGTTTCCCCTAGCAGAGAGGTCAATTACCAGGGGGCACAGATTTAGGTGATTGATAGATTAGAGGGGACAGGAAGGAAATCTTCTTTGCCCAGAGGGTGGTGGGTGTCTGGAATTTGCTGTCTGGTTTAGTAGTTGAGGCAGAAACCCTCAACTCATTGAAAAGGTACCTGGATCAGCAACTGAAGTGCTGTAACCTGTAAGGCTATGGGGCCAGGTGCTGGAAGGTGGGATTCGAAAGGGCGGCTAGTTATTTTTTCTTTTTCAAATGGCACAAACACAATAGACTGAATGGCTTCTTTTTATGCCGTAACTTTTCTATGGTTTCTATGGTCAGGGAAAAAAAACTGGCCTTCAATAGCAATAATCATTCGTTTTTCTAAAATATATCTTGAGTTTTGAATAAGATGACCTATGTAAATCTATGTCCAATTTTCAAAAACTAATCTAAGGGCAGGTAGCAGCTAAGTGCAAATTAGCTCACAAAAGCCAAAGAACAAAAGTAAATGGTTAAACTACATAAGAAAATAATGAACGCTCACTTATACAATAAAAATTGCAATCCATTAAACAGAGGGAAAATTTTCATTCCTCCAATTTTAAAAATAGTTTCTTCATCCCTTTCAACTAGTTGCAACTAAATTTTTGGTGAGATGGCTAAAACCAATTTTATTAGCATACGGTTGCAGCATGGTCCCACATCACACTGTGAAATTGAAAGTTGTTTACACAGCACATTACAGTTTAACACATTGGGCTGAATTTTCCCAGTCCCGCAGAGGCAGGATCAAGAGCAAATTCAGAATACGACACATCAGTCCGGCTAAAGGACATGTTCCCATCTCTGTGCCGAAAGCCATCCTGTGGAGAAGCTCCTCTTCTCCAATGAGGGCCTGGCAGCTGTGGCCATGCAGGAGTTTTACTACCCTGCCTCCATTTTGAGGCTCCTTTGTGGTCTCCTGCTTGCCTCAGCAGCACCCATCTCTCCTGGTGGGCCCTCTCATTATGCTCACACTTCTGTGGTTCACACACCTTCCTCAAAAAGGATGGACGTGCAGAACCGGCTTCTAAATTGGCCACCTCCTGGAAGGTCGCAAGCGACAACCTGCCACATCCACTCCCAGGTTCCTGACACAAAATTAACACCGACGTTGGGCTCGTGACCCAGCTAGGAAAGTCCAGCCCATTGTACGAAAGAGAGTGCAGAAAGGGTTTGAACCGAATATTCTCCACAAAGTGAATTCCCAACATGTGTGTGGCTCCCAAGGGAGGAGCAGAAAGAAATGCTGAGGCAGTTATCATTGAAGATTGGACAAGGGGTAGAGGCACAAATTTGTGCTTGAATCAGTGACTCATTCATATATCTCCTGGGATCTAAACCAGGGCAAAAAGAGAGGGTGGTCATTCAATAAGTCATCTTGTTACCTTTCCAACCCCAGGAATTGTGGCATAGTTAGGGTGGGAGAGGAGAAAATTTAAGTTTGTCCCTTTTTTTTTTAAAAAAAGCAACTGGACCTTTCATTCTGCTATTTCAGCTACATCATACCAGAAATGGTAGTTTTCTAGCTCATCCTTGTAGAGGATGCCAGAGTGACATCTATGCAAATGCAACTTTTCGTCGCGGGCACAAGGGGGAGACTTAGACATACTCAACACGTCCAATTATAAAACCTTGCTGGGGTCCTACCTGTTCCCTTTGCTTTCTTTCTCGTTCAATCAGTTCCTGCTTTCTCTTCTTGGATGCTTCCTAAAATGAAATGTAAAAGAGGGCCATCAGCTTGACGTGGAGTGCAATGAAAACAGGTTATGAATAGAATCAAAAAGGACAGGTTGGAAGAGTGCTTCCTGTGATATTTATGCCTTTTGAGCTGGAAAGAGAGAAAAAGGAAAATATCAGAAAGAAAAAGGAGGAAAGGTTTGAAGGTTTCGGCTTGGTTTCACAGCATGAAGGGAAGAGGGGAAAATCTCTCCTCGAGACAACTGACTTGTGCAACTTTAATTTAACAAACATTCCTGAACAATAAAAGGTAGTACTGCATTTAAGGAGACACGGATGCAAGGGATTTTTTTCAGCTCTATTACTAAATCACAAAAACGTGATGAAAACACGTGGAGAGGAAATCTCCCCCCTTAACAGGACTTGCCAGTTTTTTCCTCAAAGTTTACAGGACTGCTGAAACAACTAGGATAGCTTTTGTTACCAGAGGAAGTCTTTGACTCCCTTCATCTTCCGTGAAAACTCTCAACTGACTGCATATACCTCAAACATTTTCCTCCTTTCTTCCACTGGATTCATTCTCTTCACTGGAGTAGGTTGAGCCTAGATAAAAAGTGAAACTGCAAATTAGATAGCTTAATTGCAAATGAAAATGGTCAGCAGTGCACTACTGTCCGTAACAGTAGTTAAACCAAAAGGGATGCTTGGGGATGGGGAATTGTGGAGGAGGAGGCAGGGAGAGATTACCAAGCCAAAGCAAAATCACCCATCATTTCTTTTTATAAATTAAGTGCCATTTCATTGTTTGTAAGCTTCAAATTACAGAACTGATTTAATAAAATTAAATCAGATAACATAGGAATAAAAGTACACCATTCAGTCCTCAAGCCTTAACTCCATTTACCTGCCTTGGTTCTATATGCTTGTGTAACAAAATCTAACAATCTCGATTCTGAAATTTT
This sequence comes from Cetorhinus maximus, assembly GCF_964194155.1. Classification (NCBI taxonomy): domain Eukaryota; kingdom Metazoa; phylum Chordata; class Chondrichthyes; order Lamniformes; family Cetorhinidae; genus Cetorhinus; species Cetorhinus maximus. The sequence goes on from NC_135880.1 coordinate 14,093,209, forward strand.
CAATTGACCCAGCCTCAACAGATTTTTGGGGAGGAAGAGGGATAACATTTGGAAAATAATAATTATTTCAAACTTTATTCTCCTTTCTTTTTGCCATCTGCTTCCACAAGGCATGCCTTCCATTACTGGGTCACTGTTTAAAAGTAAGGGGTCACCCATTTAAAACGGAGATAAGGCACAAATCTTTTACTCAGAGGGTCGTGAGTCTTTGGAACTCTCTTTCTGAAAAGGTGATGGAAGCAGAGTCTTTGAATATTTTTAAGGCGGAGGTGGAAAGATTCTTGGTAAGCAAGGGGGGTGATAGGTTATTGGGGGTAGGCAGGATACAGATTTGAGGTTATCATCAGATCAGCCATAATCTTATCAAGTGGTTCGGCAGGCTCCAGGGGCCGAATGGCCTACTCCTGCTCCTTGTTTGTATGTCAGCCTGGTTACGATGGATAAATAAGTTGAAAGGCAAGAAGTGTTACCCAGACAATTTATTTTACTTATTAAAACATTCTCCATTGACTTAGTTCCATCTTGCCAACATTGATTTACTTAATATATCTCTCACCCACAAATCAAAACTGAGTATTCAGCAGCCATCAGTTAAATCATCTAGGATTCTAAGCCAAGGACATGGAAAATTATGCGGATGGATTTCCTCCCCCAACCACCCCCATGCTCTAGGAAGCTATTCTTAAGACGATTTTATCATTTTTTAAGCACAAAATATCGAAAACATGAACAACCTATTCTCACATAACTTTGAAAGCCTTATATTAATATATACAAGCCTTAAACAGCAACCAACAGCATTTTTGCTGACCTTTTGTAAATAATCAAAAAAAAATGGAGAACACATAACTGAAGAGAATAAATTTACCAGGAGCAGGTTTTTATACATGCTTTCTGTATAGTTATAGCAGCTGACTTATATTTCACGATGCTTGGTGTACAAATTCATTCTAAAACAGGTGGATAATAAAAGTAAAGATCTGCAGCCCGAAAGTACATGCATAGATTTATCAAAAGGAAAAGAATTTATATAACAGGAAGCTAATCAAAATGCACTTTGTTTGTTGAAATGTTTTACAAACTTCTTTCCAAATTCTTGAACTGGGACTCTGCAAACCTCTTCCTCCTGCCCCCAAATTGCTACAACCCGACATCTAAATGAGAGCAATGTTACAGTATTTTTGCCAGCATATTTTTAAAATATGAATTTATTGCTTTACACCAAAGCATATTAGTTAATATTGCAAAAGACAATTCATCAAATGATGAATGTCGCCTCTTTACAATGGCAATCTAGATCTAATTCTATTTCCCTGCTCTCTCCCCATAGCCCCATATAGTCATTTGATTCAAACGTTCATTGATTCTTTCTCCTAAAAGCTGCAATGGTCGCTGCCTCAGCTGATTCCTATTGCAGAGCATCGCATGCTCCAATAACTCTCTCTTAGCCCCTCAGGTAATACCAAGTATCGACAGCTGTTGGTCACTGATCCCCAAACAGAGAAGGAGACTTTGCCTATTCACCAGGTTCAAACTTCACCCAAAGTTGAGCTTGGTAACGTATGCCAACTTTCCAACTTAAGTTCCTATCTTTTTCTTATTTTACTGTGGCTTTGGAAAGGACTTGTGTTCTAATTGCTATGTAGTACTGGCAACTCACAGGAGAGACATGTATATTTAGATGAGTTGATTACTTCTGCTGCAATCACAACATAAACCTGCTCTAGCTGTTATAACAATAGCACATGCAAGACGAGTTGACCGCAGGCAACTTTACAAATATTTGGACATGAATGCTAAATCTCAATCCAATTTAGGGGCAACTTGTTTCATATCCTTGAACTATCACTACTTACATCCTGGAATTTCCATTGTTGCATTTGCATATTACAATTTCCTGCACAATATATGTTACAATACAATATCTTTATGTTGTGCAGGGTTCGGCATCCATCTGCTCTGCAAGGTTTAATTTTTTTTTAAATTCATTCATGAGATGTGGGTGTCACTAGCTCAGCCATCATTTGTTGTCCATTCCTAATCACAGATGCATGCGATCCCTGCACCATCAAAGATGCCAACAAAGAGTTCAAACTTTCACAGGGAAAAGAAACAAGAAGGAAAAGGAACAGCAAAAAAGATAATACAGAGACCACTTCAACAAACATGCTGAAACTCTATGGTAAGTTCAAATCCACAAAGAAAATTTGACTGTGTCATCCAGTTCAAAGAAGCAATGCAAAAGTGTGTCACAATAAACAAATGGGGCACATATAAAAAAACTATATATAGAAGAGGTCACCAGTTTGCATTTGTAGTCAAAATAATATTTTCCAAATCAATGAATCTCAACAGCAAAGAAAAGATGCAAACAAAATGAAATTGGTAGCAAAAAACACCAAGATAAAGCTCCAACAATCCAACAATGAAGAGAAGGATTTACTTGGTTAGGGAACAGATCCACATCTGTTACTGTTACATTATTGCCTCTCACCTGTTTGTACTTCAGTGGTTTCTTATCAGAAATCTTTTTAGCAGCCTCTGCAGATTTTACAGTCAATGGCACTCTGTACTTGGCTGCTGGTTTGGTAATTTTCTGCGCAGGTCCTGCGGATCCTGAGACTGGGCCTGGTCTTTTTACTGCCAAGGTAAGGAAAAGCTGTTTAATGATTTTAATGATTTTCTGCAAAACCTAATGTTTTCAATTTTCTACAAGCCCTCCTCAATTGGATTTGTCTGGTGATTCAGTAGGCGCATCACAGAGACTCAGCTTCACTCCCTGATCTGTGCTTGGTTCTCAAAACTTAATTCTCAAGATACAGGAATGGCTAGAAAGGACACCATTTATTGCCCATTCTTTGTTGCTCTCAAGAAGGTGCTGGTGGCAGGGCACAGTCACAGCATTATATCTGGCCTTGCTTCCCTTGTGGTTAAACAAAAAAAGTCATGCACTATTATTAAGGAATCACCCTGTTGCAATTCAGGATTTCTCCCAAAACTTGAAACACATATTCCAGAACAAAGCAGTTTGTTTGATGGTAACCCCAACACTGGATTCAACATTCAGTTTTAAATTAGCAACACACCCCAGTTGCAGTGTGGCTTAATGCAAACATAACAGCAAGCTCACTTTGATGTATCTTCTTGCCCCACATCAATAGAAACACAAGAGCAGAAAATTACAGACCATCCTGACTCAATATGCTGGAAATCCTGTTATGACGTAGCAGATGATGTGTGCCAGGCAAACCAAATCCACAAGGGAAACTTGATCGCACTATCATAACGGTTTTACAATTTGTATTTATTACGAGACGACGCATGCACTGAGTTCAGAAATAATGAGTCCACCAAGATCTTTAGAGATCTTAAAAGTTAAATTAGAATATTTATTAGCACATACATAAGACTATAATTACTTAATACTATAACAACTCCTGCAATTCCTAATTAAGCTGACTCCCAGTTACACATCCCTTTTAAGGCAACAGTCCGAAATAGATTTTAGATTTAAAAGCAAAACCAGCAAGTTAACACAGTACCCACTTGATAATGGAATTCCAAATGGCTTTCGCCAACTTCAGTTACTGGTCATAACAGACTTATGCACAAATGGCTTGAGGCTTCTTGAAGGCTGGGGTCGTTTTCCTTGGAGCAGCGAAAGTTAAGAGAGGACCTGATAGGAGGTGTATAAGATTATGAGGGGCGTAGATAGAGTGGATAGGAAGGCATTTTTTCCATTAGTAGAGGGGTCAATAGATTTAAGGCAAGAGGTAGACGGCTAAGAGGGGAATTGAGAAACCTTTTCACCCAGAGGGTGGTGGGAGTCTGGAACTCATTGCCTGAAAGAAAGTGATTGAGCCAGAAACTCTCATAACATTTAAGTATTTAGATATTCACTTGTGTTGCCATAGCCTCCAGGGCTACAGGCCAAGCGCTGGAAAATGGGATTAGTATCGTCAGATCTTCGTTGACTGGCACGGACATGATGGGCCGAATGGCCTCCTTCTGTGTAAACGTCTATAAATCTGCTTCACACACTCCGGTTAGATCTTACATGGCCCTCTCCTCATGTAGTCTTTCATTCTCCTTTATATATGTTTCTCTCTCTTTAATATGCAAATTCTATTGTTCCATGTGTCTTTGGAACAGTACCTTTCCCATAATATAAAAACTTTCATGTAGCCAAAATTGTCTGTAACCTTTGGGAAAAATAAACACACTCCTTAGCCTTGCTTATCTGGCTAGATGTAAACAGACAAAATCCCTTTGAAATCCAAATAATCCCTTCATATTCCTAAAAATGCAAAATCCTCTCAGGTCAACTGGAACTGACAATAGATGTGGTCTTAGCAGCACTGCCAACAAATTTTTTAAAAATCCATATGATTGAAGTTTTCTAGGAATGAAAATATGCATCCTTATACATAATATAAATGGGATACAGCTTTGCAGGAGTGACAAGTACTTTTTCTTACACCAGTGGGTTAAGCAATCAAGACAACATGGAGCTTTCCAGACAAATTCCTTCTATTTGAAAGGTGGTAACAGCAGACTAATGGATCTTAATGCCAAGACTAAAAAAAAGTCGAGTAATAAAAGCAAAATAGTACAATAAAGCTCTTACTCAAAGTGCCAAAAATTGAATCTGTTTAAATATCTTATTAGATCATAAGCTGCAAGGCTTTTGGGAAAAAAACAAAATGCTAGAAAAACTCAGCAGGCCTAGCAGCATCTGTGGAGAGAGAGAAACAGAGTTAACATTTCAAGTCTGCATGACTCCTTCAGAGCTAAAGATAAGTAGAAACATGATGACTTTTGGAAATAAAAGAAGCAATAGTGATATGAGGAAAAACCTTTTCACACAGCGAGTTGTTAAGGTCTGGAATGCTCTGCCAGAAAGTGTGGTGGAGGCAGATTCAATTGAAGCATTCAAAAGGGAATTCGACTTTTATTTGCAAGGAAAGAATATTCCGGGTTATGGGGAGAATTGCTCAGTCGAAGAGCTGGTGCAGACACGATGGTCTGCCGTGACAATTCTGAGATTCTGTGATGCAGCCTTTCAAAGATTTCTTGATGCAATGTTTTCACTTTGTTGACGGAATAATCTCCGTTACTACACAGTCCAGCTGTATACATTAATCAGAAGTGCAACTGAGCTTAACAAAAACTGAGAGAAGGCTGCTCTGTTTCTCTCTCCACAGATGCTGCCAGGCCTGCTGAGTTTTTCCAGCATTTTCTGTCTTTGTTTCAGATTTCCAGCATCCGCAGTATTTTGCTTTTATATTAGGGAAGGTTGCTGCATGTATTGCCCAAATCAATTGGTCTTCGTCAAGCCAATAGTCACTCGTGCATTTATTGTGCAGAACTGTTCGATGAGTAACATTTACTTGTCTTGCAAAACTAATGAATATTTTTGGCCATGTTTAATTGGAATAGTCCTCAAGACAAAGGTCCAGCAATCCAAGCTAACCTGTAAATCAAAGGGCCTGCTTACAATTGGCAGGCAGCTGGCTCCTACAGTATTATCTAGCAAGTGATGACAGCTTCCATCCCAGGATTTTTAAAAAAAATTATGCAGCAAGTGATAATGATCTGGGATTACTGTGTGAAAGGGTGGCAGAAGCAGATATAGAAACAATTTAATAAAGGAATTGGATAAATACTGGAAAAAGAAAATATTGCTAGGCTTTGGAAAAAAAGCAGGGGAGTGGGACACCTTCAAAAAGGAGTCAGCACCGGCACAATGGGCCGAATAGACTATCATTCACCAAGATAAAAGCAAAATACTGCGGATGCTGGAAATCTGAAACAAAAACAAAGACCTGCTGAGTTTTCCCAGCATTTTCTGTTTTTGTTTCAGGCTCTATCATTCTGTCCTTCTATGCACAAGATTCTCTGCAATGATTCAGGCTGCAGATTGAAAAGTCAACTTTCTTCCTTCCTAAATTGCCCCTGATGGAGTATAATGACGATGTTCGACACCATGCAGGACAAAGCAGCCTACTTGATTAGCACCCCATCCACACCTTAAACATTCACTTCATCCACCACTGATGCAGTGGCAGCAGTGTGTACCACCTACAAGGTGCACAACAACAGCTCACCAAGGCTCCTTCAACAGCACCTTCCAAACCCACGACACCTACCACCTAGAAGGACAAGAGCAGAAGGCACATGGGAACACCACCACCTGCAAGTTCCCCTCCAAGCCACACAGCATCCTGACTTGGAAATATATCGCTGTTCTTTCACTGTCACTGAGTCAAAGTCCTGGAACTCCCTTCCTAACAGCACTGTGGGTGTTCCTGCACCACATGGACTGCAGCGGTTCAAGAAGGCAGCTCATCATCACCTTCTCAAGGGCAATTAGAGATGCGCAATAAATGCTGGTCTTGCCAGCGATGCCTACATCTGGTGAATAAGTAAATAAAAACAGATTTTCCCATTTTCCTTCAACTCAAATTTATGCATACTGTCATTGAAAAAGGAACTGACCCAGACATAATACAATTCCCTGACAGAAGTATTTTATGAATCCAGGCGGTATCTTAGGGGAGACAGTGGTATAGTGATAATGTCACTGGACTAGTAATCCAGAGGCCCAGGCCAATGATCTGGGAACATGGGGCCAAATCCCATCATGGCAGCTGGAAGAACTTAAAAATTTAGTTATTAAATCTGGAATATAAAACTAGTCACAGTAATGGTGACCATGACAATTATCATCACAAATGTCCTTCAGGGAAGGAACTTTGCCATCCTTACCCAGTCTAGTGTGAGAATGGATGTTATTTCTTTTTACCAATATAGTTTTGTTCTCTGACGAAGGATGTGTGTGTAAATTATTTCATTAAGCTGGGGAAAATTCGCTAGAGACAGGATGTCTGGGAGGTTTAAGACATGAAAGGATAGAGGATAGAGATTGTAATAAGATATTATGGTGGGTTTGAGGTGCAAGTAAATAGGTTGGATCAAATATTTGCATTTTTAGATAAGTTGAGAGTTTGTTTGAATATCAAAGGGAAGTCAGGGGTGACAAGCAAAATTTTTGCATCTTACATGGGCAAATAGAAAAGGGTATATTACATTTTATAGACCCGAAAGCAGAGACAAAGTAGAATCACAGAATTTAACGTCACAGGAGGCTGCCATTCAGCCCATCACATCTGCTTGGCTCTCCAAATAAGCATTATGACTGAGTGCTATTCCCCACCTTTTCGCTGTACCCGTGCACATTGTTTCTATTCAAATAATCATCAAATGCCGTCTTGAATGCCTCAATTGAAGCTGCCTCCACCACACTTCCAGACCCGAACCACTCGTGTGAAAATGTTATTTCTCACGTCACATTTGCTTCTTTTGCAAATCACTTCAAATCTGTGCCCTCTCGTTCTTGATCCTTTTGTGAGCGGGAACAGCTTCGCCCTATCTACTCTGTCCAGTCCCCTCATGATTTCAAACATCTCTATCAACTTTCCTCAGCCTTCTTCTCTCCAGGGAAAACAGTCCCAACCTCTCTAATCTATCCTCACAGCTAAAGTTTCTTATCCCTGGAGCCATTCTTGTAAACTTCTTCTGCACTCTCTCCAATGTGTTTTTTAAAAAAAATTCATTCATGGGATGCGGGCTTCGCTGGTGGGGCCAACATTTATTGCCCATTCCTAGTTGCCCTTGAGAAGGTGGTGGTGAGCTGCCTTCTTGAACTGCTGCAGTCCATGTGGTGAAGTACACCCACAGTGCTGTTAAGGAGGGAGTTCCAGGATTTTGACCCAGTGACAGTGAAGGAACGGCAATATATTTCCAAGTCAGGATGGTGAGTGGCTTGGAGGAGAACCTCCAGATGGTGGTGTTCCCATCTATCTGCTGCCCTTGTCCTTCTAGGTGGTAGTGGTCCTGGGGTTGGAAGGTGCTGTCTGAGGAGCCTTGGTGAATTCCTGCAGTGCATCTTGTAGATGGTACACACTGCTGCTACAGTGCGTTGGTGGTGGAAGGAGTGAATGTTTGTGGATGTGGTGCCAATCAAGCGGCCTGCTATGTCCTTGACGGTGTCCAGCTTCAGTGTTGTGGGAGCTGCACTCATCCAGGCAAGTGGGGAGTATTCTATCACACTCCTGACTTGTGCCTTGTAGATTGTGGACAGGCTTTGGGGACTCAGGACGTGAGTTGCTCATTGCACAATTCCTAGCCTCTGACCTGCTCTTGTAGCCACAGTATTTATATGGCTAGTCCAGTCCAGTTTCTGGTCAATGTAACCCCCAGGATGTTGATAGTGGGGGATTCAGTGATGGTAATGCCATTGAACATCATGGGGCGATGGTTGGATGTTCTCTTGTTAGAGACAGTCATTGCCTGACACTTGTGTGTTGCAAATGTTACTTGTCACTTGGTCAGCCTAAGCCTGGATATTGTCCAGGTCTTGTTGCATTTGGACATGGACTGTTTCAGTATCTGAGGAGTCACGAAGGGTGAACATTGTGCAATCATCAGCAAATGTCCCCACTTCTGACCTTATGATGGAAGGAAGGTCATTGATGAAGCAGGCGAAGATGGTTGGGCCTAGGACTCTACCCTGAGGAACTCCTGCAGTGATGTCCTAGAGCTGAGGTGACTGACTTCCACCAACCACAACCATCTTCCTTTGTGCTAGGTATGACTCCAACCAGCAGAGAGTTTTCCCCCTGGTTCCCATCTTCACATTGCTGTCCCTCTTCCTGTTCACATCCTTCCTATAATATGATGCCCAGAGCTGTACACAATATTCCAGCTAAGATCTGACGAGGGTCTTATATAAATTCAGCTTAATCCCCTTACTCTTGTACTCTATGCCCCTATTAGTAAAGCCCAGGGCACTATGTTTTATTAACTGCTCTCCCCACCTGTTATGCCACCTTCAATGATCTATGCACATATACACCCAGATCTTTTGGGTCCTGCACCCCCTTCAAATTTTCACCCCTTATTTTATATCGTCCGTCCATGTTCTTTCTACCAAAATGCATCACCTCACACTTCTCTGCAATGAACTTCATCTGCACCTATCTGCCCACTCCACCAACTTGTCTATGTCCTTTGAAGTTCTACACTGTCCTGTTCGCAGTTCACAACTCCCAAGCTTCATATCATCCACAAACTTTGAAATTGTCCCCTGCACACCAAGATCTAGATCATTAGTACATATCAAGAAAAGCAAGGGTCCCAATACCGAACCTAGGGGAACTCCACTACAACCTTCCTCCAGCCCGGAAAATATCCATTGACCATTACCCTCTACTTCAGCCAATTTTGCATCCACATTGCTACTGTTCCTTTTATCCCATGAGCAATAACTTTTCTCACAAGTCTGTTGAGTGGCACTGTATCAAATGACTTTTGAAAGTCCATGTACACCACATCAACAGCATTACCATCATTGACACTTCCTGTTACCTCTTTCCCCTTTAGAAATCCATGCTGGCTCTTCCTTATCAACCCATATTTTTCCATGTGACTACTAATTCTATCCAATTAATTGTTTCTAGAATCTTGCCCACCATTGAAGTTAAACTGACTGGTCTGTAATTGCTGGGCTTATCCTTACAACCTTTTTTGAACAAGGGTGTAATGTCTGCAATTCTCCAGTCCTCTGGCACCTCCCGAGTCTAGGGAAGACTGAAAGATTATGGCCAATGCCCCAGCAATTTCTACTCTCACTTCTTTCAATATCCTTGGATGCATCTCGTCTAGTCCCGGCGCCTTGTCAACTTTACGTACCGACAGTCTATTCAACACTTCCTCCTCATCAATTTTGAACCCTTCTAGTGACACAGTTTCCTCGTCTGTCACCATGGCCTGGATAGCATCTACCTCCTTGGTAAAGGCGGATGCAAAGTATTCATTTAATACCTCAGCCATGGCCCCTTCGTCCATGTGTAAATTCCCTTTTAGGTCCCTAATTGGCCCAACTCCTTTTACCACCTCTTTACTATTTATATGCCTATAGAAGACTTTGGGGTTCCCCTTTATGTTGGCTACATGTCTTTTTTTATAATCCCTCTCCACTTCTCTAATATGTTTTTTCACCTCCACTCTGAGCCTTCTGTATTCTTCTTGTTCCCAATTGCATTTTCTGCCTGACCCCTGTCATAAGCACACTTTTTCTTCTTTATCTTAATTTCTATCTCCTTTTTCATCCAGGGAGCTCTAGGTTTGTTCGCCCTACCTTTCCCTCTTGATGGAATATACTTTGGCTGTGCCTGAACCAATTCTTTTTTGATGATAGCCCATTGTTCAGCTAGTTTTTCCCGTCAATCTTTCGTTTCAGTCTATCTGGCCCAGCTCCGTTCCAGCCCCATCCAAGTCAGCTCTCGCCCAGTTAATTATTCTTATTCTGGACTGCCTATTGTCCTTTTCTATCATCATCCTAAAATGTACAATGATCATAGTCTCCTAAATGTTCCCCCGCTGACACGGTCTACTTGCCTCACCTCATTTCCATGAATCAGGTCTTTAGAAAATTTTCCTGAACACAATCTGGGAACTTTTGTCCCTCTCCACCCTTTGTACTACCACTGCCCCAGTCTACATTCGGGAAATTAAAATCACCCATTATAACTACAGTATAATGCCTGCATCTCTCTGCAATTTCCCTGCAGATTTGTTCTTCTACGTCCTTCTCACTAGATGGCAGTCTATAGACTACACCAAGCAATGTAATTGCACCCTTTTTATTCCTTAGCTCTAGCCAAATTGATTCTGTCATTGAACCCTCTGGGACAACTTCTTTCTCCAGCACTGCAATGCTCTCCTTAACCAATCCCGCCACCCCTCCTCCTTTCCCATCTTTTCTGAACACCTTGTACCTGGGAATATTTAACACCAGGATCTGTGCCTGTAACTCTCCAATCTTATTTACTATACTCTGTGTATTCACATACATGCATAGTAACCGATTTAGATTTTGTTACTTTCTGCCTCGCCCCGACTTTATCTATTAACTTACTATTCTTTATACTAGTGCTATCTATCCCTCCCAGTTTTTTGTGCACGCTGGTATTCCTCTCTAATATTTTCTTTTGGATCCCACACCCCTGCCAAGTTAGTTTAAAGCCCTCCAACAGCACTAGCAAGGGTCTCAGTCCCAATTCTGCTCAGGTGCAACCCATCCAACTTGTATAGGTGCCATCTCCCCCAGAGCCAGTCCCAGTGTCCCAGGAATCTAAAGCCCTCCCTCTTGCACCATCTTTCCAGCCACGCATTCATATGCCTCATCCTCCTATTTCTGTACTCACTGGCACGTGATACTGCGAGTAATCCGGAGATTACTACATTTGAGGTCCTTCTTGCTAATTTTCTACCTAGCTCCCTAAATTCTGATTGCAGGACCACATCACCCTTCCTACCTCAGTCATTGGTACCAATGTAGACTACGGCCTCTGGCTGTTCACCATCCCCCTGAATAATGTCCTGCAGCCACTCTGACATCCTTGACCCTGGCACCAGGGAGGCAACATGCCATCCTGAAGTCACGTCTACAGCCCGAGAAACACCCATCTGCTTCCCTAACCAATGGATCCCCTATCACTATTGCTCTTTCTTTCTTCTTCCTCCCCTCCTGTACAGCCGAGCCACTCGTGGTGCCACAAACTTGGCTCTGACTGCACTCCTCTGAAGAACCAGCAGCCTCACCAGCTTCCAAAACGGAACACTGATTTGTGAGCGGGACCCCAGGGGACTCCTGCACTACCTGCCTATGTCTCTTGGACTGCCTGGTGGTCACTCATTCCCTCTCTGTCTCCAGGCCCTTAAGCTGCAGTGTGGCCACCTCTCTGAACTTGCTATCCACATAGCTCTCAGCCTCATGGATGTGCCAGTGACTCCAGCTGCCGTTCGAGCTCTGAAATCCAGACCTCAAGTTCCTGCAGTTGGCAGCACTTCCTGCACGTGGTCATCTAGGACATCGGTAGCATCCATGAAATCACACGTATTACAGGACATGCATTCCATCCGACTGAACCGCCTTGCCAGTGATACACACATCCCATGAAAGAATAAAAAAGTCATTACTTCAGGGAAGCCAGTGGAGCCAGATAACCTTGATGGAAAGGTAGGTATCTCCAAATAGTTTTTTGACAACAAAGTACTTTATGCCTCAGCCATGACCAAATAGTCAATTTTAAAGCGCATAACATGCAAATTTTCCTATAACCAAGCTCTGCTTCCTTCACACTCTTCTCATACAGGTGGATACAGTTCCACAAGCGTCACAGCCAAATACCAACTGAAGTGGTTATTTTCCAAGCACAAATTTCACTGGACAGTGAACTTCAGCTGCCCTGATGCTATTGATGTGCATGCACCTTCCAACAGAACAGCTGCATGGCTTTTAGAAGCAGGAATCCTGCTTCATTTTTAATGTTTCCATACATGGGAAGCTGAGGTTAACTGCAACATCCCTTTTATAAACTAGGTCATTAAAAAATTAACAAGAAATTACACCTGCTCATCTATTGGGCTTGACCCCACATTTGGCAGTGTGCTTATCCATTGATCCCTGGAGAAGTAGCTATGAATAACGTTTAACAGCTAACAGGAGATTAGAGGGCCAAACAAATTACATGCTATCTTTAGATGTCACCATATAAAAGTTGACCTTTGAAGCCTCGAAAAATCCCTCCAAAAACAGGGGTTAACGTACGCCAATGACATACTGGCATGGGTGTGGGTGGTCACCATTTTGAAATGTCATCTGCTTCTGTGCAGAGTGAGCGTGTCTCAAACTACCATGCACCTTTGTTACACAGCCTGTATCACCTGCTTGATCGCTTATGCCCAGTTATAAAGGCACTGGAAACTAAAACATGCATTTGTGGGGAGAAAAACTGAGGCTGATGTCTAACGTGAGTATAGCATGTCATGGCTGAAAAAGTGGGTAGCTTCTCAGCTGAGTATATGCAAAAACATGATTCTTGAGGCCAGAAAAATTGGGTTGGCTTACATGCTGGTCTTACACTTACACACCGCAATTTATGGTTGGTTCTCCAATTATAAAAAAAGGCTTTTACAACAGGTTAGAAGAAAAATATGTAGACAAAGGTCTCTTACCTGCTGCACTGGCAATAACTGGCTTTGAAGCAGGGTGTAGAACTGTATGACCAAATTCTTCAATAATGAGCTAGAAATGTAGGTAAGGGAAGAAGAATTACCATTCTGCAAATTATTCTTCTTCACACATCAGAGGTACTTCAGGCATCATATTCCACTAGCATTAGTAAGTTTTATCTTGCATCATTTTACGAACACAAGAATTAGGAGGAGTAGGCACTCGACCCTGTTCCACCATTCAATAAGATAACGGCTGATCTGATTATAACCTGCACTCCACATTCCTGCCTACCCCCGATAATCTTTTACCCACTTGGTAATCAAGAATCTATCTAGCTCTGCCTTGAAAGTATTCAAAGACTCTCCTACTCAAAAGGGAATGGAAGCAGAGTCCCAAAGACTCATGGCTCTGAGAGAAATCTCTGTCTTAAATGAGCAAACCCTTATTTTGAAACAGTGACCCCTGGTTCTAGATTGTCCCTCATGAGGAAAGATCCTCTCCACAACCACTTTGTCAAGACCCCTCAGCGCCTTAAAAGTTTCAATCAAGTCACCTCTTATTCTTCTGAACTCCAGCTGATTCATGCCTAACATGTCCCACCTTTCCTCATAAGACAACCTGCCCATTCCTGGTATTTGTCTAATAAACCATTTTCTCAAGCATTTACATCTTTCCCTAAATAAGGCAAACAATACTGTACATAGTACTCCAGATGTGGTCTCAGCAGTGCCCTGAATAACTGAAGCATCACCTTCTACTTTTGTAATCAATTCCCCTCACAATAAAACGAGGACATTCTATTAGCTTTCCTAATTAGCTGCTGTACCTGCATGCTCGCCTTCTATGGTTCATGCACTAGGATACCCAAATCCCTCTGAATCTCAGAGCTCTACAATTTCTCACCATTTAGATTATATGCCTCTTTTTTTTTATTCTTCCTGCCAAAATGGACAATTTCACATTTGCCCGATCTTTACCCACTCACTTAACCTATCACTTTTTAACATTCCTTCCCACTCATTTATGTTTTTCCCCCTAAATTGGACTTTGTTCATCAATCTCAATGTACACACCTCTCTCAGGTCACGGCAGAACACATTCTGCTCTGCACGTATCACAGTACACTGAGCATCCTATACAGCTGTATTGTTCTTCCTGCTTAGGAGTAAAGTCACTGGTGACCAAAGTTATTAGCTGGTAGGGTCAGAATCATTTCTCATGAACAGATTAGGAACGTAGGAACAGCAGTACAGCCATTTAACCTATCAAGCCTATTCCACCATTCCATGATATCATGGCTGATCTGTGACCTATTTTGCCTTTTTTCTCCACACCCTGCTCTGTCCCTTAATACATTTTATAGATTATTGCTCACCAATTGCAAATTTAATTTTTAGTGCCGATTTCAGCACCCCCCACCCCCACCTGTATAATGGGAGTAAATGGGCAGTTGGGTGGACAACTGTCCCATTTTATGTGCTCCCCACTCCACCAAAAACATGCCCAGTGGGGGCACATTAAACACAGCCTGAGATTAAAGTACCATTCCTGCTTTTGTGCTAATTGGAATAAGAAATGCTGGCTAATTAATTTACCTTTTACTTGACATAGGGGATTAAAAGAAAAAGCTAAGTTGATTCCACAATATATTTCTCCTTACACCAAAATTCATCTCTGGATACCACTTCCAAAGTTCCATAGATTATAGATGCCACTGTACCTCTGATCTATGCACCATTTTGCATCATTACCACATGGCAGATTGTCATCTGATTACTTTCAGCCAGCACTCTATCTAGAGACAATTTAAAATGAATGAAATATCTACTGAAAGCCTGTAATCTCCTGATGTCGAAAGTGGTCTACTAAAGGACGCAACCTCCAGAGATCTCAACACCCATTGGGAGCCCATTTGTGTGTGTGTGTCTTGGGGGTTGCCATCAGGTGCCCGGTTAAAACTTAAAATCTGGCTTCTCTTCTTTTGTGAAGTAGAAATCATAGGTTTTGAAATTTCACCAGCAGTGCGAGGACAAGAAAGTAAATGGGACAAGTGGTATATGTAAAGGTTACAGGTCACTGTTAAGAGAGTCATCTTCCCCAAGGGCACTTTTTGAACAAGATATAGTGAGCTCTAAACATCAAAAGATTATTGGGCTGTCCTGGTAATCTGTCAGTGTTGCCTCCACTCTTAAGCTTGTGTGTGATCCTTGCGCTTATTTCAAGAAATGTGGAGAAGGCCAAGAGATAAAGCCTCAATATAGGTGGTACCTTGTCCTGCAGTCTGAGCGGCTTGGGGCATTTCATTATGTTAAAGGTGCTGTACAAATACAAGTTGTTGTTGTTAACAATAGGGGTAAACCAAGTGATCTTTTGACGTTTGCATCAGATCTTGTGCATGCAAATCCAGTACATCAGGAACAGAATTGTCCCTGTTGCACGAGTACCTAAACTAAATGTTGATGCATTACCACTCACTGTAGCCCCTGCATATTGAATCTCAATAGGGAAAGGGTTCCTTCTCGTGTTGTTTGTTGCTTTACACATATCATTCAGTGCAATCTGAAATTTTAAAGAAAATTAACATTGCACAATTAGGATCAAAGAAAGGGAATGCTTTGATCCGCTGATGTTCCTCATGTATTTATTCAACTCATGAGAATGAGAAAGAAGTAATCTGCATTCACAGAGCACCCTTCACAACCTCAGGGTATCACAAAGCGGTTTGCAGACAATGAAGCACTTTCGAAGTGTAGTCACCGTGGTAATGTGGAGAAACATGCCAGCTGATTTGCATGCAGCAAGGGTTCAAAATCAGCAATGAGACAAATGGTCAGATAAGCTGCAGTTAGCGAGGTTGATTGAGAGATAAATGTCAGTCAGGATTGCAGAGAATGCCATGCTCAGGGCAGAACAGGCCTGTTAACACCAAAGCAAAGTGCTGCACATCCTGGAAATCTGAAATTAGAACAGAAATTGCTGGAAATGTTCAGCAGGTCATACAGCATCTGTGGAGAGAGAAACAGAACTAACCTTTCATCAGAAGTGGAAAAAGTTAGAGATGTAACAGGCTTAAAGCAAAGACAGAGGTAGGGAAAGGGAAGAACAAAATGGAAGGCAGGAGAGATTAAAATGACAAAAAAGATAATGATGTCAAGGCAAAAAAGATGATAATGAAACAAGGTGGATCTAGAGGAGCTGTAAATGGAAATAACAGAATCCTCAACAACAGCTACTATCCGGAAAAAAAAAAGGGGCTCCAGGTTATCATCTTGAATTGTTGAACTCAACGTCGAGTCAAGTCTGGAAGGATTAAAATTGCCTTATCAAAAAATGAGGTATTATTCCTCCAGTTTATGGACAGCTTCACTGAGACAATGTTGGAAGCCAAGGAAAGAGAGATCAGAGTGAGAATGTGCAGAGAAAACAGCAAGCAACCGGAAGCTCAGAATCAAGCTTGCAGACTGAATGCAGGGTCTATTTAATGTCTTATCAAAGAAAGCACTGCTGACACCACAGTAATCTTTCAGCACTGCAATAAAGTGTCATGCCAGAATAAATGCCAGAGTCGGACTGAGGCTTGAAGCCAAAATCTTCTGACTCAGAGGTAGGAGTGCTGCCATTGAGCAACAGCTGACAGCAGATCAAGAACATAAAGATAAGAATAAGAATAACAGGAGTGACTTAATTTATCCAATATTATTTACACATACTTGACCTCGTCCTCACCAATCTACTGGTCATTGGTGCATCTGTCCATGACAGTATTGGTAGGAATGGAGATGAAGTCCCACCCTCACATTTGAGAATACCCTCTATCGTGTTGTGCAGCACTACCACTGGTGATAAATGGGATAGATTGTAAACAGATGCAGCAGCTCAAAACTAGGCATCCATGAGGCACTGTGAGCCATCAGCAGCAGAATTGTACTCAACCACAATCTGTAACCTCATGGCCTGGCATACCCCTCTCTACCATTTCCATTAAGCTGGGGGAATCAACCCTGGTTCAATGAAGATAACAGGAGGGCATGCCAGCAGCAACAGCGGGCATACCTAAAAATAAACGGTGTCAACCTGGTGAAGCTACAACACAGGACGACTTGCATGCCAGAGCTAAGCAATCCACAACCAACAGATTGGATCTAAACTTTACAGTCATGCCATATGCAGTCGTGAATGCTGGTGGACAATTAAACAATTAACGGAGGGGGAGCAGCTCAACAAATATCCCCATCCCCAATGGTGGGGGAGCACAGCACGTCGGTGTAAAGAGAAGGCATTTGCAACCATCTTCAACCAGAAGTTTTTTTTTTAAAATATTCATTCACGGGACTTCACTGGCTAGGCCAGCATTTATTGCCCATCCCTAATTGCCCTTGTTCAGAGGGCATTTTTAAGAGTCAAGCACATTGTTGTGGGTCTGGAGTCACATGTAGGCCAGATCAAGTAAGGATGGCAGATTTCGTGAAGGACATTCGTGAACCAGATGGGTCTACATAAGAAGTAGGAGCAGGGGTAGGCAACTCAGCCCCACCATTCAATATGATCATGGCTGATCTCATTTCAGCCTCAACTCCAATTTCCCGTCCTCTCCCCATAACCTTTCAACCCGTTACTAATTAAAAATCTGTCTATCTCCTCAAATTTATTCAGGGTCCCGGTATCCACTACACTCGGAGGTAGTGAATTCCACAGATTCACGACCCTATGAGAAAAGTAATTCCTCCTCATCTCCGATTTAAATGTACCACCCCTTAGCCTAAAACTATGTATGGCCTCTCATTCTAGAATGCCCCACAAGGGGAAACATCTGCTCCACGTCTACTTTGTCTATCCCCTTTAGCATCTTACATACCTCAATTAGATCTCCCCTCATCCTTCTAAACTCTAGTGAGTATAGGCTTAAACTGCTCAATCTCTCCTCATAAGACAAGCCCCGCATCTCTGGAATCAATCTAGTGAACCTCCTCTGAACCGCTTCCAATGCAACGACATCCTCCCTCAAGTAAGAGGACCAAAACTGTGCACAGTACTCCAGGTGCAGTCTCACCAATGCCTTGTACAGTTGCAACAACACTTCCCTATTTTTATACTCTATTCCTTTAGCAATAAATGCCAAAATTCCATTTGACTTCCTTATTACTGGCAATGGTTTCATGGTCATCAGACTTTTAATTCTAGATTTTTTTTATTGAATTCAAATTTCATCGCCTGGCATGGTGGAATTCGAACCCAAAGCATTACCCTGGGTCTCTGGATTACTAGTCCAGTGACAATATCACTATGCCACCACCTCCCCCAGGTGGATGATCCATCTCAGCCTCCTCCTAAGGTTCCCAGCATCACAGATGCCAGTCATCACCCAATTCACTTCACTCCACATGATAAATCAAGGAAAAGGCTGAACACACTGGATATTTCAAAGGCTATGGGCCTTGATGATATTCCCAGCAATAGTA
This sequence comes from Cetorhinus maximus, assembly GCF_964194155.1. Lineage (NCBI taxonomy): Eukaryota > Metazoa > Chordata > Chondrichthyes > Lamniformes > Cetorhinidae > Cetorhinus > Cetorhinus maximus. The sequence continues at coordinate 14,111,752 of NC_135880.1, forward strand.
CTGAAGACGTGCTCCAGAACCAGCTAGGCCCCTAACCAAGCAGTTGGAGTACAGCTACAAACACTGGCATCTACCTGGCAATGTGGAACATTGCCCAAGTTACGTCCCATCCACAAAAAACAAGACAAATCCAACCTAGCCAATTACAACCCCATCAATCTACTCTCGTCATCACCAAAATGGTGGAAGGTATCAACAATGCTGTCAAGCGGCACTTATTCAGCAATAACCTGCTCACCGATGCTCAATGTGGGTTCACCCAGGGCCACTCAGCTCCTGACCTCATTACAGCTTTGGTCCAAACATGGACAAAAGAACTTAACTCCAGAGGTGAGGTGAGAGTGGCAGCAGCTGCCTTTACGTCAAGGCAGCATTTGACAGAACGTTGCATCAAGAAGCCCAAGCAAAACTGGAGTCAATGGGAATCAGGGAGAAAACTCTCGCAGATTGGAGTCATATGGGTGTTCGAGGTCAATCATCTCAGTCCAGGAACACCAGTGCAGGAGTCCCTCAGGGTAGTGTCCAAGGCCCAACAAACTTCAGCTGCTTCATCAATGACCTTCCTTCCATCATAAGGTCAGATGTGGGGATGTTCACTGATAATTGCACAATGGTCAGCATCATTCATAACTCGTCAGATACTAAAGCAGTTCTTGTCCATATACAGCAAGACCTGCACAATATTCAGGCTTGGGCTAAAGTGGCAAGTAACATTCACACCACACAAATGCCAGGCAATGACTATCTCCAACAAGAGAAACTCTAACCATCTCCCCTTGATATTCAATGGCATTACCATTGCTGAATCCCCCACTAACAACCACCGAGGGGTTACCACTGACCAGAAACTGAACTGGACCAGCCATATGTGGCTGAAGAGAAGGTCAGAGGCTGGGAATTCTGCAGAAAGTAACTCACCTCCTGACTCCCCAAAGCCTGTCCATGATCAACATGGCACAAGTCAGGAATGTAACTGAATACTCTCCACTTGCCTAGATCAGTGCAGCTCCAACAACACTCAAGAAGCTTGACTGTGGCATAGTGGTAACGTCGCTGGACTAGTAATCCAAAAGCTCAGGCTAATGCTCTCGGGACAAGGGTACAAATCCCATCATGGCAACTGTTGGAATCTGAATTCAAGTAATAATCTGGAATTGAAAGATAGTCTCAGTAATGGTGACCATGAAGCCATTGTTAATTGTTGTAAAAACCCATCTGGTTCATTAATGTCCTTTAGGGAAGAAAATCTGCCATCCTTACCTGGTCAGACCTATATGTGACTCCACATTGCTGTGGATCTGGTTGACTCTTACATGCCCTCTGAAATGGTGTGGCAAGCCATTCAGTTCAAGGGCAATTAGGGATGGGCAACAAATGCTGGCCTTGCCATTGATGCCCACATCCCATGAACGAATGAAGAAAACACCATGCAGCACAAAGCAGCTTGATTGTCATCCCATCCACCACTTTCAACAAATACTCCCTCCACCACCAATACACAGTGGCAGCTGTGTGTACTATCTACAAGATAGAGTCATAGTCAGAGGTCTACAGCACAGAAAAAGGCCCTTTGGCCCATCGAGTCTGCGCCAGTCAAACAAGTACCTTACTATTCTAAGCCCATTTTTCAGCCCAAGGCCCATAGCCTTGTATGCCATGGCATCGCAAGTGCACATCCAAATACTTCTCAAATGTTATGAGGGTTTCTGCCTCTATCACCCTTTCAGGCAGTGAGTTCCAGATTCCCACCACCCTCTGGGTCAAAAAATTCTTCCTCATATCCCCTCTAAACCTCCTGCCCCTTACCTTAAATCTATGCCCCCTGGTTATTGATCCCTCCACCAAGGGGAAAAGTTCCTTCCTGTTTACCCAATCTATGCCCATCATAATTTTATTCACCTCAATCATGTCCCCCCTCAATCTCCTCTGCTCCAGGGAAAATAACCCCAGTCTATCCAATCTCTCCTCATAACTAAAACTTTCCAGCCCAGGCAACATCCTGGTAAATCTCCTCTGCACTCTCTCTAGTGCAATCACATCCTTCCTATAATGCGGATTCCAGAACTGCACACAATACTCCAGCTGTGGCCTAACCAGCGTTTTATACAGTTGCAGCATGAGCTCCATGCTCTTATATTCTATGCCTCGGCTAATAAAGGCAAAGTATTCCATATGCCTTCTTAACCACCATATCTACCTGTCCCTCTACCTTAAGGGACCGGTGGACGTGCACACCAAGGTCCCTCTGATCCTCGGTACTTCCCAGGGTCCTACCATTCATCGTGTATTCCCATGCCTTGTTTGTCCTGCCCAAGTGCATCAACTCACACTTATCCGGATTAAATTCCATTTGCCACTGATCAGCCCATCTGACCAGCCCGTCTACATCCTCCTGTAATCTAAGGCTATCCTCCTCATGACTTACCTCCCCATCAATTTTTGTGTCATCCATGAACTTACTGATCAACCCTCCTACATTCAAGTCTAAATCATTTATATATACCACAAACAGCAAGGGACCCAATACCGATCCCTGTGGAACCCCACTGGACACAGGCATCCAGTCAAAAAAGCACCCCTCGACCATCACCCTCTGCTTCCTGCCACTCAGCCAATTCTGGATCCAATTTGCCAAATTGCCTTGGATCCCATGGGCTCTTAACTTCGTTATCCCATGTGGGACCTTAATAAAAGCCTTACTGAAGTCCAAGTAGACTACGTCAAGAAGCACTGCAGCAGCTCACCAAGCCTCTTTGATCGCACCTTCCAAACCCACAATCTCTACCACCTAGAAGGACAAGGGCAGCAGGATACAACCTGCAAGTACCCCTCAAAGCTACACAGCATCCTGATTTAGAACTATATCATCTTTGCTTCACTATTGGTGGGCCAAAATCCTGGAAATCCCTCTCTAACAGCACTGTAGGTACTTCACCACACCAACTGCAGCAGCTCAAGGCGGAGGCTCACCACCACCTTCTCAACGGCAATTAGGGATGGGCAATGCATGCTGGCCTAGTCAGTCATGCCCACATCCTGTGAAGTAATAAATACAAACAAAAATGTTAATTTAGAATTTTGAATGCATTAAATGAAATAAAAATTGTTTTCTACTGCCCCAGGGCAGCACAGGATGAAGGCATGCTGTAGTCGTAAATTATAATGACCTGGATGACTCATTTGATTCCCAATCCATGCTGGGTTAGGATCAGGAGTGGGCCATTTCACCCCTCAAGCCTGTTCCATTACTCAGTGAGATATCATGGCTGATCCATACCCATAAATACCTTTGGTTAACAAAAAAAACCTACCAATCCATAAGATTTAAAATTAGTTGGTCTCCACTTTCTGGTTTAAAAAATTGCAAAATTGCAAAAAATTACAGGAGCCCTGTTCCAAAATCAAATCAAATCTAATAGCTTGTGCCAGACATTATTTTTGGATGGTTGTCAGTTACGAATAGGATCAGCCTGGGCTGTAGCTAGTAACCTTGGTGAGGTGCAGCAGTAACTTCTGCACGTCATACATTCTGCAGCCATAAAGTGTTGGTAATGGAAGGGGGGAATTTTGAGTAATGAAGCAGGAATGCCTGGGTGGTATCAAACTTAGGGTACAGCTGCGGCAGTATCCACTCAGGCAAGTGGTAAATATCACATCACATTCCAGACTTGAACCTTGTAGATGGTGGCAAATCTTTCAGCAGGCAGGAGAGCGACTCATCACAGGGTACCCAGCCACTACCCTGTTCCCACAGTTAAAGTATTGCTATGGCTAGGCTGGTAAAGCTTTTAGTCGATTATAATCCCCAGGACATTGCTGTGAGACAGAGCAAAGGTGGTCAAAAAGAGAAGGTTGTTCAAGATGGTCATTACAGAGCAAAACAACATGCTACTCACATCAGCTGAAAGCAACTTTTCAATTCTTCTGGCTAGAAATGGCTTCTGCAGTAGAGAGCTGACTGAAGGTCTATCCCTCGGATTTCTTTTAAACAACTGCGACATTAAGCTGCGTAGATCATAAGTATAATGAACAGATACAGGTGGGTAAGATCCACGGATGATCTTTAGCACTAAGTTTTTCATGTTGCCAGCTTCAAACTGCATCAAAAGAAGAAGAGTGGTGAATAAGTGAATCATCACTTGCCAAGAAAGCGTATCCATTTACGCTAGCCTAATTTCATCTGCATTAAGTAACAGAAAGAAAATCTCAATAAACAAAAATAAAAAAAGTGGCACTGTTTTCAAAACCCACTCAAAGCAGTTTAAATAGACCAATGTAAAATTAGCATGCAATAAATGCCAAGAAAACAAGAGACTTTAAACAATAACAAAAAATGCTGGAAAAAAAACTCAGCAGATCTGACAGCACCGGTGGAGAGAAAGACAGAGGTAATGTTTCGAGTCCATATGACTCTTCTTCAGAGCTGAAGGGAAGTGGAAATGCGGTGAAATATATACTGTTTGAGTGGGGTGGAATAGGTGAAGCTGGATAGAAGGCCAGCGATAGGTGGAGGCAAAGGAGAGATTGCGAAAGATATCTTAAACAAAAGGTCAAAGAGTTGTTAATAGTGGTGGTGCTGGCTAAAGGAGGTGCTAATGGTGACATTAAGAGTGGAAAGCAAAATGTAATAATGGCAGGACCAGGGTAAGCACTCTGGAAAGTGACAGATGGCACTAGTGGGGGTGGGGTGGGGGGAGGGGACAGTGGTGGGAAAAAAGATCGAAAAGGTTGTCTCAATTCAGCCGTCTCAATTTCTCTGCTCCTCTCACCCACTCTAAACCATCTCCTTCGGAACTCGGCACACTCCGTTCTCTCAGGTCCAACCCTGACTTTGTTCTCAAACCTGCTGCCTGTTGTTGTCCGGCATACTGACCTCTACCTCACAGAGGCTCAGCACCAACTCTCAGACGCTTCCTCCTACCTCCTGGACCATGACCCCACCACTGAACATCAACCCACTGTGTCCAGGACTGTCACTGGCCTCATCTCCTCTGGAGATCTTCCCTCCACAGCTTTCAACCTCAGTCTCCCAACCTCAGACAGCCCACTACTGCCTCTTCCACAAAATTTACAAACAGGACTGTGCCAGTGGACCGATCACATCAGCCTGTTCCTGCCCCACGGAACTAATTTCTTCCTATCTTGACTCTGTTCTCTCTCCCCTTGTCCAGTCTCTTCCCACCTACATCCACGATTCCTCTGATGCCCTACATCATATCAACAATTTCCAGTTTCCTGGCCCTAACCACCTCCTCTTCATCATGGACGTCCAATCCCTCTACACCTCCATCCCCCACCAGGATGGTCTGAGGACTCTCCGCTTCTTCCTTGAACAGAAGCCCGAACAATCCCCATCCACCACCACTTTCCCCCATCTGGTTGAACTTGTTATTTCACTGAACAATTTCTACTTGTCTCACTTCCTCCAAATAAAAGGTGTGGCCAAAGGTACCCACATGGTCCCCAGTTATGCTGGTCTCTTTATAGGGTTTGTGGAAAATTCCTGGTTCCAATCCTACTCAGGTCCCCTCCCACAAATCTTTTCTCGGTGCATCGATGACTGTTTCGGTGCTGCTTCATGCTCTCGTCTGGACCTGGAAAAATTTATCAATTTTACTTCCAATTTCCCTCCATCAGTTTCACATGGTCCATCTCCCACACTTCCCTTCCTTGACCTCCCTGTCTCAATTGCTGGTGATAAGAGTGTCCACCAATATTCATTACAAGCCCACTGACTCCCACGGCTACCTCGATTACAGCTCCTCACACCCTGCTTCCTGTAAGGGCTCAGTTCCTTTGCCTTCGTTGCATCTGTTCCGATGATGCCACTTTCCAAAACAGTGCTTCTGAGATGTCTTCCTTCTTCCTGAACCGAGGTTTTCCACCCACGGTGGTTGAAAGGGCCCTCAACCGTGTCCAGCCCATCTCCCGTGCATCCGCCCTCACACCTTGCTCTCCTTCACAGAACCATGATAGGGTCCCCCTTGTCCTCACTTATCACCCTACCAGCCTCCGCATTCAAAGGATCATCCTCCGCCATTTCCGCCAACTCCAGCATGATACCACCACCAAACACATCTTCCTTTCACCTCCCCTGGTGGCTTTCCGCAGGGATCGTTCCCTCCGGAACACCCTGGTCCACTCCTCCATCACCCCCTACACCTCAACCCCCTCCCACGGCACCTCCCCATGCAACCGCAGAAGGTGCAACACCTGCCCCTTTACTTCCCACCTCCTCACTGTCCAAGGGTCTAAACACTTCTTTCCAGTGAAGCAACACTTCACTTGCACTTCCCTCAATTGAGTCTACTGCATTCGCTGCTCCCAATGCGGTCTCCTCTACATTGGGGAGACCAAACGCAGACTGGGTGACCGCTTTGCGGAACACCTTCGGTCTGTCCGCAAGCATGACCCAGTCCTCCTTTTGTTGCCATTTCAACACCCTACTCTCATGCCCACCTGTCCATCCTTGGCCTGCTGCAATGTTCCAGTGAAGCTCAACACAAACTGGAGGAACAGCACCTCATCTTCCGACTAGGCACTTTACAGCCTGCCGGATTTAATATTGAATTCAACAACTTCAGATCATGAACTCTCTCCTCCATCCCCACCCTCTTTTTCTAATTATTTATATATTTTTTAAATATATTTTTCTTTTCCCACCTATTTCCATTATTTTTAAATGTATTCCCATCCACTGTTTCATCTCCATCTTTTAGCCTATTTCGATCCCTTCCCCCCACCCCACCCCAACCAGGGCTATCTGTCACTTGCTCTTCCTGCTTTCTACCCTTAATGTCACCATTAGCACATTCCTCGGCTAATATCACCACCGTCAACACCCTTTTGTCCTTTTGTCTATGGAATCTTTGGCAATCTCTCCTTTGCCTCCACCTATCACTGGCCCTCTATCCAGCTCTACCTTTCCCCCCACCCCCCAACCAGCTTATATTTCACCTCATTTCTATTTTTCCTCAGTTCTGATGAAGAGTCATACGGACTCGAAATGTTAACTGTATTCCTCTCCCCAGATGCTGTCAGACCTGCTGAGTTTTTCCAGCTATTTTTATTTTTGTCTCAGATTTCCAGCATCCACAGTATTTTGCTTTTATCATGAATTTAACATGGCTACTAAATAAAAGGGAGACATTTCTTTACTAGGGGGTTGTTGGAGCATGAAATGTTTTGCTAGACCAGTAGTTGAAAGTCGTATATCATTGGATCTTTCAAAGATAAAAGTGGATCAATATTTGAAGTAGAAGAATATACATAGCTAAGGGGATAAAACAGGGCAGTGGGATTAGTCCATGACATCAAGATGGCTCAACTGTACAGGGCAGCATGTAGACGACTGGATGAACAATAGTGATGGGAGATTCAATAGGGGAACAGACAGACATTTCTGCAGTGGCAAACGTGAATCCAAAATGGTGTGTTGCCTCCCTGGTATGAGGGTCAGGGATGTCACTGGGCAGCTGCAGAGCACCCTGAGGGGAGAAGGTGAACAGCCATCAGTCACGGTCCACATTGGTACAAACAACATCGGTAGACAGATGGATGTGTTCCTGCAGTCAGAATTTATGGAGCTAGGTAGGAAATGAGCAAGCAGGACCTCAAAAATAGTGTCTCTGGGTTACTCCCAGTACAACACCATAGAAATAAAAGGATAAAGCTGATGAATGCGTGACTGGAAAGATGGTACAGGAGGAAAGATTTTAGATTCCTGGGACATTGGGACCAGCTCAGGTGGAAATAAAACCTGTACAGACTGGATGCATTGCACCTAAACAGAGTCAGAACTAATTTCCTAGTGGGGCTATTTGCTAGTGCTATTGGGGAGGGTTTCAGCTAACTTAGCAGGGGTGTGGGAACGAAGAGGCAATAATAGACAGAATACTGGGAGAGAAAGATAGCACTAGAGTAGCAAATATTAAGTTATTAGATAGGTTCAGAGGAAGGGGGAAAGTAATAAAGTCTAAATTACAGCTACTGTGCATGTATGTGAAAGGGCAAGTGTGGTAAATAAGACTGGTGAGTTGTAGGCTCATAGCCATGTGAAAATATGATTTCGCAGCTATAATGGAGATCTGTCTCAAGAAGAGCGGGACTGGCGTTAAATATTCCTGGATACAAGATGTTCAGGAAAGAAAGGAAAGGGAGAGGGGTTGCAGTATCAACACCTTTTCCTCTTGCATCATAACACACCTTAGCTTTAACATTCGGGAGTAGTCTTTTCAAGGTGACACTTCCCACATGAATCAACTCTGTAGCCACTCTGGCAGTTTAACCAAAATAATGAGGTTAGTGCTGCTGACCTGCACTCACTCAAAACAAAATTGACAAGAGTCAACACATTTCAGTTACAAACATAAAATCAAAGAATCAGAGCAGAATTTCATCCTTCATTCTCAATACGAGTTGGGGATTCAAATCTCAGTACCCAATATTGTAATACCCAGTCTATGGTCACAGGGCCTTCAAAATATGAAGTATTCTGAACAGTGTCAGCAAAGCAAAAACTACCACCTCAAAACTAAACATGGTTGGAAAATATTATAATAATATAGAGTTAAATACAAAAAAAAAGCAAAAATAAATTTCAGAGCATTGATTAAAATGAAAAGAAAAATACTTACTGCATGTTTGAGGGTGCACATCTCATATAGGACACAGCCCAAAGCCCAAATATCACTAAAAAAATGAATTACAAAGCAGTCAATAATAATCCATCTCCAGTAAAATGCATGTACAGAGAATGGATGCCTTATTGTTACATTATACATTATCCTATTCCCTAGTAAATGACAAAGATGATTAAAGATCCAGGGGTACCTTTTGTTGTTGTATGGCTTATTTTCACATATTTCTGGAGACAGGTAGTATGGTGTACCTATGCAGGTCCGTGCCAGCTCTACAGTACTGATAAGAAAACAAAAACAAACAAACACACACAATCATTAGCTTAATATGTCTACATATTATTTCAAAAGCATTAACTCCTTTAAAAATAAACATATTAACAATTTCATACCAGGTCATGTGCTTACAGATTTGTGGTTGAATTAAATTCTGCTGCGAATGATGCCCACAGCGCCTCATGGATGCACAGTTGAGCTGTTAGATCTGTTTTGAATCTATCCCATTTAATCAGGGTAGTAGAGTCACAACATGGATAGTATCCTCATGTGTCGAGACAAAGTCCAGTCTTTATTGTATACAGAGCTGTATTCAACCACAATTTGTAACCTCGTGGCCGAGCTCATCCTTCACTCTGCCATTACCAATAAGCTAAGGGATCAACCCTGGTTCAATGAGGAATGCAAGAAAGCATGCCAGGAGCAAGTGCCCAGCATACCTAAAAATAAGGTACCAACTTGGTGAGGCTAAAACCCAGGACTACATGGATGCTAAAATAGTTGAAGCAGCAGGACAGATAGACAGAGCTAAATTATCCCACACCCAATGGATCGGATCAAAGCTCTGCAGTCTTGCCACATCCAGTCATGAATGGTGGTGGACAATTAAAACAACTAACAGGGAGGAGGCGGCTCCACAAATATCACCATCCTCAAAAATGGGGGAGCCCAGCTTGACAGTACAAAGACAAGGCTGAAGCACTTGCAACCACTTTCAGCCAATAGTGCCAATTGGATGATCCATCTTGGCCTCCGACGTCCCAAATATTGCAGATACCAGTCTTCAGCCAACTTGATTCACTCCATGTGATATCAAGAAACGGCTGAAGGCCCTGCATAAAAACAAAGGCTAAGGACACTGACAACAGTACTGACGACTTGTGCTCCAGCCAAACCCTGCTAGACAACATGTTCCAGACAAGCTATAACACTGGCATCCATCCGAGAATGTGTGCTCAGGTATGTCCTGTACACAAAAAGCAGTGCAAATCCAAAGTGGCCAATTACCACTCCGTCAGTCTATTCTTGATCATCAGCAAAGCGATGGATGGTGTTGTCAACAGAGCTTTCGAGCAGCATTTACAAAGTAATAATCTGCTCACTGGTGCTCAGATGGGTTCTGTCAGGGCCACTCCGCTCCTGACCTCATTGCCTAAAAATGGACAGAAAAGCTGAAATCAAGAGGCGAGGCAAGAGTGGCTGCCTTTGATATTAAGGCAGAATTTGACTGAGTGTGAAATCGGGGAAAACTCTCCACTAGTTGTAGTCATGCAGACAACCAAGGAAGATGGTTGCGATTGTGGGAAGTCAATCATCTCAGCCCCAGGACATCACCATGGAGTACCTGAGGTTAGTGTCCTAGGTCCAACCACTTTCAATGGCTTAAATAATGACCTTTCCTCTATGGAGGTTGGAAGTGGGGATGCCCGCTGATGATTGCACGCTGTGTTCAGTACCATGCATGACTCCTCAGATACTGAAGCAGTTCCTGTCCCTCTGCAGCAAGACCTGGACAATATTCAGGTTTGGGCTGATAAGTGGCATTAACACAACACAAGTGAAAGGCAATGGCCATCTCCAACAAGGGAGAATCCAATTATCTTCCCTTGACATTCAACAACATTATCATCATTGAATTCCAAGCATCAACATCCAGGGGTTACTGCTGACCAGAAACCAAACTGGACAAACCATATAAATAGCGTGGCTACAAGAGCAGGTCAGAGGCTGGGAATCCTGCAGCAAATAACACATCTCCTGACTCCCCAAAGCCTGCCCACCATTTACAAGGCACAAGCCAGGAACGGTGATGGAATACTCTCCACTTGCCTGGATTGTGCAGCTCCCATAACACTCAAGAAGCTCGACAGCATCCAGGGCAAAGTAGTGTGTTTGCTTGGCATCCCATCCACCACCTTAAACATTCACTACCTCCACTACTGACGCACAGGTCGCAGCATTATGTACCATCCACAAGATGTACTGCAGCAACTCAGCAAGACTCCTTCGATAACACACCCCAGCCCCGTAATCTCTACCATCTGGACGGACAAGGGCAGTAAATGCATGGGAACAGCACTATGGGAACAAGCAACATCGCCTTAGAAACATCGCCAATCCTTCGCTGTCACTGGGTCAAAAACCAGCCTTCATAACAATGTGGGTATACCTATACTAGGTTAGCTATACTAGGTTAACTGCAGCAATTCAAGGCAGCAGTTCACCACCACCTTAAGGGCAATTGCGGATGGGCAACAAATGCGGCCTTTCCAGCAATGCTGACGTCCCATGAAAGAGTAAAGAAAAAAATTACCATAGCAGGCAAAGCATTTTCATTGAAAGTATTAATGTGATAATTTCACACTGCACAGTTTCACTAGAAAATGCTATTAATTGATATGTCAACCTTTAACTCACCACCAAACAATAAGTAGCAAATGATGCTAAACACAGTCACTCTTCCATCATTTTTGTGGCTTCCACCACATACTTATTTTCATTCAACAAGTGGACTTTGTTGCGTAATGTTTCTCCTTATCTCACAAAGCCTTTTCTGGCAGACAAAGCATTCCTTAAAATGCTTCTGCTTGCAAAATTAAATTGCATTAAGATGAAGCCTGGACATTGTTTAGGGCAAGATAGGGGAATAAGACAAGTTACAAATTTAATTGCGAGAAGTCAAATTGCAACAGATACTTTCTTAGGAAGGGTAATAAACCTTTGGAATATCTACCTGGCAGAGTCAAAGACAATAGGGGCGTTCAAAACTCTGAGAATCATCAGTTAGGAAAGTTGGACGAGCCATCCGCCTGCCCTTGTCCTGCACTTATTTATTTTCAAATCACACATTTAAAGATGTAATCTAAAATCTATTTTGACAATGAACTTTTCCCAACTTGGCATTCAATTTACAACAATAGCACAGCCCATAATACACTGACTTTGCAATGCTGCACTATTAGACATACCAACCTTTGGACATAGACATTAAACCCTTTCCTGTCTAAAAGGTTCATTTAGACTCTGCACCATTCCAAAAAGAACAGGCAGCTCTCTTTCTCACCATCATTCCTCCTTCAACCAAAAATCACAGTAACTGGAACAGGCATACTATTCACTCATTTCAACTTTCCAGATTAACAGCACTGTCGGTGTCCCCACACTACGTGGGCTGCAGCGGTTCAAGAAGGCAGCTCACTACCACCTTCTCAAGGGCAACTAGGGATGGGCAATAAATGCTGTCCCAGCCAGTGAAGCCCACATCCCATGAATGAATATATTTTTAAAAATTCATGATGCACAAAATGGCTGCCACATTTGCCCACATAAATGGTTCCAATATCAACCAACATGGCAACAGTCACTGCACTTTAATTGTTAACTCATAGTTAAGTGAAATACTTTCACCAAGTGCCTTATTACATGTTTCAGAATCATTTCAAAGTAAATTATTACAAATTTAAAATGTACTAGCAAATGTTTGCATAATTCAAGTTATTTAAACCGAAAGTTGCTTTCCTCACCTTTTTTGAATATAGGAAATAGCAATTTGGTACTCACTAAAAAATAACTAAAGTTCAAAAGAGACAATGCATGTGAATTGAATTTCTGTTCAAGCAGTTTGAACTCTACCTGTTTAGTACTCTAGCTATTCCAAAATCTCCCAGTTGAACTGTTCCATCTTTGGTTAGAAAGATATTCTGGATTAGAAAAGGAAAAAGTGTTAGAGCTGCAACTATTACTTAAAGCATGCATGAGTTAGTGTTTTACTAATATTTGGGGTAGGAAGGTGCCCAAAATTAGAATTATTTTCATAAGAGACGGGTACAGTTTAATGGTTATTGAATTTCCACCTTCTGTGTCAAAGCTCTAAATGTCATGCACTCCCTCCTTCCTACCACTCTAATCAGGACTCACTATGCACTTTCTTACTTTAACACTTTTGCACTTAAATAATGGACAGGAAGCATTTTTGACTCTGCAGCCTGGGTGGTAACTTGCTAGTGAATTATCTGCCCTTCATAGAACCAGCTGGATTTTCATTTCAGCAAGTTCAATGGAACTGAAATCGGGCAGATTCTACAACAGGTGGCTGACTTTGTGTTACCTCCTCCGCCCACCGCACAATGAGCAGCAAAAGTTAAACATTAACGCCGTGGTTTTAGGAGATCAACAGCCAGGACAAAAAAATTTTTAGACAATGACAAAAAATACCAAAACCACATATTCCAGCCGTGTTAACTAAACTGTGTCAGATACAACGCCCATTGTAGAGACTTGGAGAAATAGTATTTGTGAATATTTTATGAAGTGATTTTGGCAATCTTTAGGACTTAATGCTTCCTAGCTACTGGCATAAATGCTTCATGAAGATAGATTAGGCTATCCTTTGGAAGGTGGGGAAGAACAAAAAAAACATTATAAACCACAATAGCCAATAACTGTACACTTGTATTGTGACCCACCCCACCACACCCTTGACCTACCTGCCATCATCCTGAAGTCTCTCTCTATCATCCTTGACCTGCCCTTAGTATCCTTCAATCTTCCCTCCCTCAAGCCGAACCTGCCCTCCATAAAGCTTGATTCACCCCTCCGTGACTGTTGATCCACCATGTGTGGTACGGCTATCCCCCTTGAACACATAGGACCAGAACTCAAACGATGGATCCCGCCCTAAAGGCTACAGCATAGCTCTATTCGGACACCTGTAGCCCCGCCCACCTCCAAACATGCCAGTGCCTTGCTTTGTTCTGTTTGAAGCTCCGAACACCATGACCCTCTCACTAGTACTCCACCTCAACCCCGTCGCTGATGGGCCATTCAGCTTCTCCTGCTCCTTCCTGTGCCCAAGTTAGACAAAGGCAAGAACTCACCTCAGCTTCAAAGATTGAACAAACTCACTAGGTGTACGCCACCTTCAAGCCATAGGAGACACAGGTTTCCTGTGCACTGCTAACTTAACCTTGAAGGTAGGACTTTAAAGGGAAACTTTTTTTTTCAAATTTATGAGTATTCAACACATGCAATCATATGGAAAATAGGTTCCTGCCACTGGCCGGCCTGATGCTTTGCTGCTGAAACACCAACTTAACTTCAAAAACTTAACCCGGCGTGGGAAAACCGCAATTTGGGCTTCCGCTGAACTAAGTCCCACTTCCCATCTCTTTTTCCGTTCCCATATGCCCCATTAAATTCTACCCTAGGACTGGAAGACATAATCTATTCTCATACTTGCGTGCAGTATTGAGGAAACATCAGAGGTGACACTGCTCAGATGAGATGCTTAACCGGCCTGTTTAGGTGAACCTAAAAGATCCTGCGGTGGTACTATTCAAGGTACGCTTGCTCATATTTATCACGAACAAACAAATTACCTGGACACTTTATGTCATTGCCATTTGTGAGAGTGTGTTTTGTGCAAATTCACTGTTGTGACTCCCTATACTGCAAAAGACAGTACACTTCAAAAGTGCTTAATTGGCTGTAAAACACTTTGCGATGACCCGAGATCACAAAAGCCATTGTATAAACGTCAAATTCTCTCTTTCTTTCCAGTGCATCATCTTCATCCTGCCACTGATTTTATTTCAATTTTGTGCTTGAGTGAAAAATTAGCAAGGAGGCTCACATTTAAAAGGGAACAGGAGAATACCAAATTCCAAAGTCAAGGCACAGAAGTCAACCAAATCAAGAAACTAGCAGAGGCCAGGAATACTGGAGTTCAAACAAACCTCTTCTGAATGGGAGCAAAGCTCAGGTAAGGACTCAGTATAGGACAGACAATGTCGTACAATGCCCAAGTATAAATTCACATAACTTCAAAGGGTTTTTTTTATATATAAAATAAAATTAAATAGCTTAATTAATGGTTTTAAACCAATGACATAGGACCTTGACATGCTTGCGACAGCAGCAGACACAGTTGCAATTTCTTTCTCCCTCCCAGTACACTCAAAAATACACAATCTATTCAGAGTTATGGCATTGCAAGTCATCTATCGCATTTCTGAAAATATTTCTTTAATTCAATGAATATGTAAGCTTACCTGTGACTTTATATCCCTGTGGAGAATCTTTCTATCATGGACATGTTTCAGGGCTAAGCAGATTTGCACAAACCAATCCAGGATCTATCAACAAAGGATTATAAAGCAATGTTATTACCCAAGTAAAATCTGTGCCAAACACAAAAGATCACATATTCTCAGTCAAAAGATTATAACAATAAACAGACCTATTGTTTATTTATACATTGTTACAGAACTTACTTCAAGAGTGACAGTATGATTCACCCCTACTCCTAACAGTTACAACCAAAGTCTTGCAAAACGCCATTAGTGAGAGTCTCTTAAGTTTATTTTAAGCACAAAATTGCAGAAAGAACACACATTTCACTAAGATCCTCCATTAAAAAGGATGTATGTTTAAATTTGACTGGGTTACACTTGAGGGTCCCGGAGGTTCTTAGCCACACCTTTTCCAAAACTTCACTAATTCCCCCACCCCACAGTGATCTCCATAAAGGATTATAGGGATACAAAAAGAGTTATTTATAGGCTAAAATGAATGGGCATAACAGTGAAAAATATATTTCAATCTAGGCAAATGTGAGATCCCCCACCCTGGGCGTGAAAAGGGTACTTTCTACATGGTGAAAAGCTAGAAACAATGGAGACCCAGAGTCCAGGTGCACAGCCTGTTATAATGTCATGAACAGGTATATTAAATAATCAAAAATACTAATGGAATGTTGCTCTTTATAATAGAGGACTAGGATAGAATGGGGTACAGGTCATGCATCAATTATACATAACCCTGGTCAGACCACACAGAGTACAGTGAGCAGTTCTGGGAACCACACCTTCGGAAATGTATATTAGACTGGGAAGGAGTGCAGTGTAGATTTACCAGAATAATACCTGGACTCCAAGGTTACAATGCACAAGTTGACCTCTGAAGCCTCGAAAAATTCTTCCAAAAATTAGCCAAGTATAAAATGTGAACCACTGGTGTTAGGTGGTCACCATTTTGAAATGTGAAAAAACATAATAAAAGCAATTAAAATTAGAACTCAACGACATGTTTAATTGAATGAATAACTTCTACAAGGATACCTTTAACCACAATCAAAATGTTTTGAAAAACTTCAACTTCATCATCTTTGGCATCCGTTGCAGTGTTCAACAAATTCATCGAGCCCCTTTGGCATCATCGCAAGAATCCCAATCTGGATGAGATTTGGGGCTTTCACTTTCAGAATCATCCCTCCACAATAAATCATCTTCCTCGCCATCCATTGTTTGGATAGTCTGCTTTTTTTTTTAAGGATCTGGTAGCAGTTTGTGCATTAATAGCATCTCAATTTGATGACAAAACCACACAAAATATCAAGGAGGCATCATGCAGATTTTCACTTGTTGCGAAGGTTTTTTTCACCATCAACCATCTACCTATTCCATTCCATTAGACCTCCTGGTGTAACTGCAATTTGGGTGTTGTTTCTTGATCTGACCACATTCCACACTAATAAGCAACGTTCTTTACGTAGGCCACGGAGACACCTATTCCATTAGCGATCCACAACTTCACTTCATCCTCACACATCCGATCGTTGTAATGGACATGCACAAAAGCTCCTGCAGGGAACTTGATTTCCAGCATGGTTTTATGTTTGAAATGATCATCAGCTTTAATTTTGTTCTGTCAGACATGCAGGTTAGTACCAGCACGAATCTGGTCTTCATGTTCTGTTGCTTTCAGTCGAACTGTGGAATGGAAAGGTTCAAAAACAGTTCAGTTGCTGTGGCATATCGAAATTCATGGGCATTTCATCCATGTTGCCAATCTGATACAATGGGCGCTCGTGCTTTTGCCCATTGTAAAGAATCACTGTCTGATAAAGAATCACTGGAAACTGGTAATTTTGGCAGAGGTCTTTTGGTGGTCTCTGAGCAATCTTGGTCTTCTTCCGCAACACCAGACATTTTTGTTCCATAAAATGGTTGTGCCAACTAGTTGTTGCTCTGAAATCTTGGCTGAACTAGGGGCTTGATTTGGCCCACTGAAGTGCATATATACACACTGCATTTCTGGTGATGCTGTAACCATTCTGACAATTTGCGAGGACCAATTCTGATAAATGGTTCTCAAGCTCAGTCCAGTGGCTGGTTCTCATGATGTACTTGGTCATCTTCTTCAGGGCAGATTCCTCCTCCTTCCATTCTCGCACCAGTTTTTCACTAACATGGAATTCTCTCACTGCAGCAGTTATTTGACAAGTTAGTGAACGTTGCAACTTTTAGAATGAACTACGAAGCTGGTTTCAAGTTTTCACTGGAGAAGGCCTATTTCTGTTTGTATTTCACCATGCGCAGTCTACTCTGTGTGGGCATGTCTTAAACCCCCATTTAATCCTCTTGGCAGCATGGCCTGTTTTGCCTGCTTCATCCCATGCGCCAACTTATAAAGTGAGTAAAACATGCATTTCAGAGGTGAAAAGCTGAAGCGGAGTCCTAATGCAAATGTAGCATTTCTTGGCAGAAAAGCTGGGTGGGGGTGTTGGGGAAGAAAAAAAAAAACGACTTCTATGCCACATATAGGCCTAAACATGATTCTTGGGGTCCTCTTACGCACCAGGTCATTTATTTATACATTGCTATGGTAAATTATGAGGACAGATTACACAAAGTCAGGTTGCAGTCCCTGGAATTTAGACAGTTAAAGGATGATTTGATTGAAATTTTCAAAGTAATAAGTGGAACAGATAGGGTAGGAGCATAGGAGTAGGAGTACTCCATTCGGCCCTCAAGCCTGCTCCACAAATTAACAAGATCATGGCTGATCATCTACCTTAATGCCATCTTTCTGCACTATCCAGAGAAGAGAGGCCAGTGAGAGCGGCATAAAAGGGCGCAAGAAACACAGAGGCCGAGACCAGAGGGGAGAGGCATATCCTCAGGAGCTTCAGACGGTGGGGCTCGAAGTGATGTCACGATTCAAGAAGTGGCGCAACGCAGGGTCGGGTGAGTACTTCTACTTTTTCTACTAATTAAACTGCTGCAATCCATTAGCTTAAACAAAATAAGGTGAGAACTTTGGACTGTAGTGGGAGTGTTTGGAGTGGAATAAGGCCCCTAGGTTAATTAGTATTCTTTAAAGGGAGTAACTAACGAGCTTAACCTAAAGGGAGGTCATGGCAGCAGAGTTCACACCTGTGATATGCTCCTCCTGCGCTATGTGGGAAGTAAGGGGCGCTTCCAATGTCCCTGGCAACCATGTGTACAGGAAGTATGTCCAGCTGCAGCTACTGGCTAACCGCATTTTGGAACTGGAGCTGCGGGTGGATTCACTGTGGAGTGTCCGCAATGCTGAGATTATCATGGACAGCACGTTCAGTGAGATGGTCACACCTCGGGTAAAGACTGAGCTGGCAGAAAGGGGAAGGATGACCACCAGGCAGAGTAGAGGAAGGCAGGTAGCACAGGAGTCCCCTGTGGCCATCGCCCTCTCTAACAGATATACCATTTTGAATACTGTTGGGGGAGACGGCTTCTCAGGGAAAAGCAGCAGGATTCAAGTCCATGGCACCAGATGGCTCTACTGTACAAGAGGAGAGGAAGAAGAGTGGCAGGGCTATAGTGATAGGGGATTCAATAGCAAGGGGAACAAACAGGCATTTCTGCAGCTGCAAGAGACTCCAGGATGGTATGTTGCCTCCCTGATGCCAGGGTCAAGGATGTCTCGGAGAGGCTGCAGGGCATTCTGGAGGGAGAAGGTTAACAGCCAGCGGTCGTGGTACATATTGGTACCAACGACAGAGATAAAAAAAAGGATGAGGTCCTACAAGCTGAATGTAGGGAGTTAGGGCGCAAATTAAAAAGTGGGACCTCAAAGGTAGTAATCTCAGGATTACGACCAGTGCCACGTGCTAGCGAGAGTAAAAATAACAGGATGTATCAGATGAATACATGGTTGAAGAAATGGTGTAGGGGGGGGAAGGATTCAGATTCCTAGGACTTTGCAACCAGTTCTGGGGAAGGTGGGGCCAGTACAAACAGGATAGGCTGCATCTGGCCAGCAGGGGGAGAGGTGTTTGCTAATGCTGTCAGGGAGGGTTTAAAACTAGAATGTCAGGGGGACAGAGGAGAGGAAAACAAGGATAGAAACGAAAGACAGAAAAATAAAAAGCACAAGTGGAAGGCAGAAAAAAAAAACAAGGGCGAGAAACAAATGGGATCATAGTGCAAAATAAAGCTAAGGTGACTAACAAGGTTAAAAAGACAAATCTAAAGGCATTGTATCTTAATGCGCAGAGCATTTGCATTAAAGATAGATGAAATAACAGCGCAAATAGATATAAACAGTTATGATATAGTTGCAATTATGGAGACACAGCTGCAGGATGACCAAAGATGGGAACTGAACATCCAGGGGTATTCAATAGTTAGGAAGGACAGACAAAGAGGGAAAGGAGGTGGGGTAGTATTGTTAGTAAAGGAGGAAATCAATGCAATAGTGAGGAAGGATATTGGCTCGGAAAATCATAATGTGGAGTCTACTTGGGTGGAGATAAGAAACACCAAGGGTCGGAAAACATTGGTGGGGGTTGTCTATAGGCCCCCAAACAGTAATGGAAAGTATAAAGCAAGAAATTAGAGACGCATGCAATAAGGGTACAACCGTAATCATGAGTGACTTTCATCTACACATAGATTGGACAAACCAAACTAGCAATAATACTATGGAGGAGGATTTCCTGGAGTGTGTACATGATTAGACCAATACGTTGACGATCCAACTAGAGAGCAGGCTATCCTAGACTGGGTATTGTGCAATGAGAAAGGATTAATTAACAATCTTGTTTTCCCTTGGGGAAGAGCGACCATAAAATGCTAGAATTGTTCATTAGGATGGAGAGTGAAGAAGTTGAATCCAAAACTAGGGCCCTGAATCTAAATAGAGGGAACGTCGAGGGTATGAGGCATGAATTGGCAAATGATGAATTGGGGAACCTTACTAAAAGGGTTGACGGTGGATAGGCAATGACTAATATTTAAGGAACGTTTGTATGAATTACAACAATTATTCATTCCTGTCTGGTGCAAAAATAAAACAGGAAAGGTGGCTCAACCATGGCTTACAAAAGAAATTAACTATAATATTAGATCCAAAGAGGAGACATAAAATTGCCAGAAAAAGCAGCAAGCCTGAGGATTGGGAGCAGTTTAGAATTCAGCCAAAGTGGACAAAAAGATTGATCAAGGAGGGAAAAATGGAGTAGGAGAGTAAACCTGCAAGGAACATTAAAAACTGACTGTAAAAGACAAATATAGGTCCCTCACAGTCAGAAACGGGGGAAATTGTAATGGGGAACCAAGAAATGGTAGAAGAATTGAACACGCATTTTGGTCTGTCTTCACAAAAGAGGACAAAATTTCCCAGAAATGTTAGGGAACTGAGGCTCTAGTAAGAGGGAGAAATTGAACAAAGTCAGTATTAGTAAAAAAAATGGTGCTAGAGAAATTAATGGGGTTAAAGGCTGAAAAATCCCCAGGGCCTGATAATCTACATTCCAGAGTACTAAGGGAAGTGGCCCTGGAAATATTGGATGCATTGGTGATCATCTTCCAAAATTCTAGAGAGTCTGAAGCAGTTCCTACAGACTGAAGGGTAGCAAATGTAACCTTATTATTTAAAAAAAGGAGGGAGAGAAAAAACAGAGAATTACAGGTCAGTTAGCCTAACATCAGTAGTGGATAAAATGCTAAAGGTTTTTAAAATAAGACATGGTAACAGAACACTTGGAAAGCATTAACTGAATGAGACAAAGTCGGCATGGGTTTATGAGAGGGAGATCATGCTTAACTGATCTACTGGAGTTTTTTGAGAATGTATTTAGTAGAATAGATAAAGGAGAACCAGTGGATGTGGTGTATTTAGATTTCAAGAAGGCTTTTGATAAGGTCCCATGTAAGAGGCTAGTGGGCAAAATTAAAGCACATGGGATTGGGGGCAAATTACTGGCATGGATTGAGAATTGGTTGACAGACCTGGAGCAGAGTGTGGGAATAAATGGGTCTTTTTCCCGGTGGCAGGCGGTGACTAGTGGTGTACCGAAGGGAACAGTGCTTGGGCCCCAGCTATTCATGATATATATATAAATGACTTGGATGAGGAAACTAAATGCCATATTTCCAAGTTTGCTGATGACATAAAACTGGGCAGGGCTGAGAGTTGTGAGGAGGATGCAAGGAGGCTTCAGGGTGATTTAGACAAGTGGGCAAACACATGACAGATGCAGTATAACGTGGATAAATGTGAAGTTTATGCTTCGGTGTGAAAAACAGAAAGGCAGAGTATTATTTAAATGGTGATATATTGGGAAATGTGGATGTACAGAGGGATCTGGATGTCCTTGTACACCAGTCAATGAAAGCAAACAGGCAGGTGCAGCAAGCAATTAGGAAGGCAAATGGTATGTTGGCCTTCATTGCAAGAGGATTTGAGTTCATAAATAGAGATGTCTTACAGCAGTTATACAGGGCCTTGGTGAGACCACACCTGGAGTATTGTGTGCAGTTTTGGTCTCCCTACCTAAGAAAGGGTATACTTGCCATAGAGTGAGTGCAGCGAAGGTTCACTAGGCTGATACCAGGGATGGCAGGACTGTCGTATGAGGAGAGATTGGTTCGACTGGGCCTGTATTCACTAGAGTTTAGAAGAATGAGAGGGGATCTGATTGAAATGTATAAAATTCTAACAGGGCTAAACAGACTAGGTGCAGGGAGGATGTTTCCCCTGGTTGAGCAGTCTAGAACCAAGGGCCACAGTCTCAAGATATGGGGCAGGCCATTTAGGACTGAGATGAGGAAAAATGTCTTCACTCAGAGGGTGGTGAACCTGTGGAATTCTCTGCCACAGAAGGCTATTGAGTATATTCAAGAAAGAAATGTTAAATTTTTTGATATTAGGGGCATCAAGGGGTATGCCTGGATGAGTGCAGCACCAACAACATTCCTAAGAAGCTCGACACCATCCAGGACAAAGCAGCTGGCTTGATTGGCACCCCATCCACAAACATATATTCACTCCCTCCACCACCAACACACAGTGGCAGCAGTGTGTACCATCTACAAGATGCACTGCAGCGAATCACCAAGGCTCCTTAGACAGCACCTTCCAAACCCACAACCACTACCATCTAGTAGCACAAGGGTAGCAGACAGATGGGAACACAACAACCTGGAAGTTCCTCTCCAAGTCACTCACCACCCTGACTTGGAAATAAACTGCTGTTCCTTTGCTGTCGCTGGGTCAAAATCCTGGAACTCCCTCCCTAACAGCACTGTGGGCGTACCTACACCATATGGACTGCAGAGGCTCAAGAAGGCAGCTCACCACCACCTTCTCAAGGGAAGTTAGAGACGGGCAATAAATGCTGCCTAGCCAGCAAAGCCCACATCCCATGAACGAACAAAAAAAAACGAACTAGAAGCAGAAGTTGGCCATTCAGCCCCTCGAGCCTGCTCTGCCATTCAATAAGATTGGCTGAACTGTTTGTGTTTTGAATTCCACATTCCAGTCTACCCCAATAACCTTTGATTTCTTTGCCAAAAAAGAATCTATTGACCTGCAACTTAAAAATATTCAATGGCCCCACCTCCAGTGGCGGAGTGTTCCAAAGTGGCACAATCCTCAGGGAAAAAAAAAATCCTTATCTCTGTCCTAAAAGGGCAACCCCTAGTTTTAAAACAATGTCCCCTAGTTCTGAACTCACCCCAAGAGGAAACATCCTTTCCACATCCACCCCGTCAATACCATTCAGGATCTTATATACATCAATTAAGTCACCCCTCAATCTTCTAAACTCATGGAAACAAGCCCAGTATTTCCAACGTACCCTCATAAGTCAAGAGCTCCTTCCAGATATTAATCTAGTACACCTTCTTATATAAGCGACATAGATGACAACGTGGGGGGTAGGATTAGTAAGTTTGCGGATGACACAAAGATTGGCCGGGTGGTTAACAGTGAGGTTGAGCGTCTTGGGCTATAGGAAGAGATAGACGGGATGGTCAAGTGGGCAGATAAGTGGCAGATGGAATTTAACCCTGAAAAGTGTGAGGTGATACACTTTGGAAGGAGTAATTTGACAAGGAAGTATTCAATGAATGGCAATGACACTAGGAAGTTCTGAGGAACAAAGGGACCTTGGCGTGTGTGTCCATAGATCTCTGAAAGCAGAGCAGCATGTTAGTGGGGTGGTGAAAAAGACATATGGGACACTTGCCTTTATCAATTGAGGCATAGATTACAAAAGTAGGGAGGTCATGTTGGAGTTGTATAGAACCTTGGTGAGGCCACAGCTGGAGTACTGTGTGCAGTTCTGGTTGCCACATTATGGGAAGGGTGTGATTGCACTGGAGGGGGTGCAGAGAAGATTCACCAGGATGTTGCCTGGGATGAAACATTTAAGTTATGAAGTGAGGTTGGATAGACTTGGGTTGTTTTCGTTGGAGCAGAGAAGACTGAGGGGCGATCTGATCAAGGTGTACAAGATTATGAGGGGCATGGACAGGATGGATAGGGAGCAGCTGTTCCCCTTAGTTGAAGGGTCAGTCACAAGGGGGCATCAGTTCAAGGTGAGGGGCAGGGGGATGTGAGGAAGAACTTTTTACCCAGAGGGTGGTGACGTCTGGAATGCACTGCCTGGGAGGGTGCTGGAGGCGGGTTGCCTCACGTCCTTTAAAAAGTACCTGAATGAGCACTTGGCACATCATAACATTCAAGGCTATAGGCCAAGTGCTGGTAAATGGGATTAGGTAGGGAGGTCAGGTATTTCTCACGTGTCGGTGCAGACTCAATGGGCCGAAGGGCCTCTTCTGCACTGTGATTCTGTGTGATTCTCTGAACTGCTTCCAACGCGTTTACATCCTTCCTTAAATAAGGAGAGAAAAACCACACAAAGTATTCGAAGGTCGGTCTCACCAATGCCCTGTATAACTGAAGCATGACATGCTTACTTTTATGTTCAATTTCTCTCATAATAAAAGGATAGCCTTCCATTAGCCTTCTTAATGACTTGCAAACTTTGTGACTCCTGCATAAGAACACCTAGATTCTTCTGCACTTCGTAATTCTGCAGCCATTCTCCATTTAAGTATTACTCTGCATTTTTATTCTTCCTGCCAAAGTGAACAACTTCCCATCTTCCCACATTATACTCCATCTCCCAGATTTTTTGCCAACTCAACCTATCTATATCCATCAGCAACCTCCTTATGTCTTCTTCACAATATACTTTCCTACCTATCTTTGTGTCATCTGCAAATTTAGCTACCATACCTTCACTCCTCTCATCTAAGTCATGGATGTAAATTGTAAAAAGTTGAGGCCCCAGCACAGACCCCTGCAGGACTCCACTCGTCACATCCTGCCAATCAGACAAAGACCCATTTAAGCATTCTCTTGTTTTCTGACAGCAAATGTTCTATCTAACTAATATGTTATCCACTACACCATGAGCTTTTATTTTCCACAATAATCTCCGTGTGGCACCTTAACAAATGCCTTCTGAAAATCCAAGTGCAGGATAGCTTTCATAGCTTGATACAGCACAGGAGGCCATTCAGCCCATTGTGCCGATGCCAGCTCTTTGAAAGAGCTATCCAGTTAATACCACTCCCCTGCTCTCTGCCAAGTTGTGAGTCAAACAGTTTTTGGGGTCAAACTGTACAAAGTCAGGGGTGGGAGAAAAAAAAAACATATTTCACCTGGTCTGTCTTGTCTTCTGACCAGTGCTCACTGCATAAGAGCCATATCTATTCTACTGGAACGAAGCTTACCGTCCACTGGGTTTGGTCATTGTGCCAAAGGAATTTTTTAAAACTTTATTTGTTCACAGCATGTGGGCGTCGCTGGCTAGGCCAGCATTTATTACCCATCCCTAATTGCCCTTGAGAAGGTGGTGGTGAACTGCCTTCTTGAACCGCTGCAGTCCATGTGGTGTAGGTACACGCGCAGTGCTGTCAGGGAGGGAGTTCCAGGATTTTCCCAGCGACAGTGAAGGAATGGCGACAACTTTCCAAGTCAGGATGGTGTGTGGCTTGGAATACCATCGAAGCAATATTTCTTCTCAATTAGTTTTCCTATTGCTCACTCTCAGTCCATTAGCAGCCTATCATTCCAGGTTTTCTTTAATTTTCCACCCCCACTGCCATCTGTTCCACCTCTTTTCATTTGGGAATAGTCGTGGGAGTGACAAATCCAAATCTACTCCTTCTACATTTGAAGGTAAAGAAATTAATGACAATAACTCTTAGCTTGGTACAAACATAATACAGAAAAACAGAAGTGAGATTCAGCTCATTTCTGAAATAAATTGCATGAATGAGAAGGAGACAGTTATACAACTTTGTTACCATCTGGGAGGTAGCTTAACAAATTACTGCTGATATCGGAGTATTGTCACTTGAATCTCGGCAAAGTGTAACAGTGGGAATGTGGAACTCTCATTTTATCAACACTTCAGCTGAGATCATCATTATAATTAAACATCCTTTTGTGCTGCCAAATATGGGGCAAGTCTGGAGATGACATTTTGAATACAAAATATTAGGACATGATCCATCTGTGTCACTGGAAGGGGTAGCAGTGGTGCAATCTGAGGTGATGACTAAAAATTTTGCAAAACATTTAAGCAGAAACGTCGAAGCAAAATGCTGCAAATGCTCCGAAGAAGAGAGTCATAAGGACTCCAAACATTAACTCAGTTTCCCTCTCCACAGATGCCGCCAGACCTGCTGAGTTTTTTCAGCATTTTGTGTGTTTGGCTCAAGTGAAAATTTCTTCTTATGATGTATTGGTAGCAATGGGCTAAATATGTCACGTGAGAGCAGAGATGAACAGATGGAAAGACAGAATCAGGCAAATTCCCCAACAGTGCAGCTAGACTAAAAAACATTTCACAATTGCCACATCAACACAACTATATATTATTTGAAAAAACAAATAGTTTTTACCTGATCCTCAGGAAATAAAATTCCTTTCTGTGCATTAATCCGTTTGAAAAGATCACCACCTTCACAGTAATCCATGACTATGTAAAGGCAGCCACTTTCTGTTAAAATAAATACATTAGAAACTTCTCAAGACTTGAATATTAAAGGAGCCAGTATATAAGGCATCCATTTACACTTTTTGCTTTATTACATGAGCAATACAAAAAGAACTGATAATACCTGATTTAATCAAGATACTCTTAATTTTAATTTGCATGAATATACTGTAAGTAATGGTGTGATGCTTAATGCACACATACACAGACACCTATTTTTTCTGCTTCCAATGAAAGGATTACTATGCAGATCTCATCTTAGAATCAGAGGCTAAATTCCTGTTTTTTTTTGCATTTGTTCTCAGGGCGTAGACAATGCCAGCAAGACCACATTAAACGCCCACACCTAGTTGCTCTGAAAATGCGGTGACGGGCCTTCTCTGCTTGAACTGTGGCAGCCCTTGTGACAATGGTACACAGCCGTATTATGAAGCAAAGCTACCCAAATCTAGAAACAGATGCTTTAAAAGTTAGGGTAGGGAGAGGTAACCCATTCCCAGTGGTATCATAGCCATTCACACTGTGTCAGCTGAAGCCATTGGATGGATTGTTAACCTCAACATAGAATTATAACTGCTTCCCCAGCCATACAAAAAATAAGTACTGCCCACTCCCACGATCATGGGCTTCACAAACATAAAGCAAAATTCAACTTGCGCCATAAATCCATTTGCTTTCAAATTGAATATTCAAACAAGTATTTTGTCCAAAGCCTTTTTTTAATTCTGCATGGAAACAGTCATCAAGTTTTTACAAACACAGATACAACAATTACTCCACAAGCAGAAACATTTTGCAGAACCTGGTGTAAAAAAAGAACCTTCATGCAGGCTTTTGTGTCCCATTTCATGCAGGGTGTCATAAAGAATTTTGCTTAACTGAAAGGGGGCACCATAAAATATTTCCTAAAGTCACGTCATCATTTTATGCTAACGACAGACCACTGCTTCACATGCTGCTTTCTTTTACTTATTCGCAGGATGTGGGAATAGCTGGCAATGCCAGCATTTATTGTCCCTCCCTAATTTTCACTCGAGAAGGTGGCGATGGCAGCCAAGTGGCTTGCTAGGCCATTTCAAAGGGCAGTTAAGTGTCAACCACATTGCTGTGGGTCTGACATCACATACAAACCAGACTAGGTGAGGACAGCAAATTTCCTTCCCTGAAGGATACCTGTGAACCAGATGAGTTTTTAACGATAATCCAGTAGTTTCATGATTGCTGTTACTTATGTTTTTATTCCAAGTTTTACATAACTAATTGAATTTGAATTCCCCAGCTGCCATGGTAGAATTTGAACTTATGTCTGCAAATTATCAGTTCAGGCCTCTGTATGGTCAACAAACTAGCAATATGGCTCTGTACTGTACCCATACATTGCATAAACTGTATTACACTGTGTTCCTCAAGGTGAGGCATTTTAGCACGATGAAATATAATAGTGCCCTATTTTGAGCAAACATCAGCATCGGGTACTCCAGGTTATCATACAGCGAGAGCCTCCCTCACTGGGTTATTACCCCTAGTGTTTTAACAATGGTCAAATGGGCAGATAAGTGGCAGATGGAATTTAACCCTGAAAAGTGTGAGGTGATACACTTTGGAAGGAGTAATTTGACAAGGAAGTATTCAGTGAACGGCATGACACTAGGAGGTTCTGAGGAACAAAGGGACCTTGGCTTGTGTGTCCATAGATCTCTGAAGGTGGAGGGGCATGTTAGTGGGGTGGTGAAAAAGGCATATGGGACACTTGCCTTTATCAATCGAGGCATAGATTACAAAAGTAGGGAGGTCATGTTGGAGTTGTATAGAACCTTGGTGAGGCCACAGCTGGAGTACTGTGTGCAGTTCTGGTAGCCACATTATAAGAAGGATGTGATTGCACTGGAGGGGGTGCAGAGGAGATTCACCAGGATGTTGCCTGGGATGAAACATTTAAGTTATGAAGAGAGGTTGAATAGACTTGGGTTGTTTTCGTTGGAGCAGAGAAAGTTGAGGGGCGACCTGATAGAGGTGTACAAGATTATGAGGGGCATGGACAGGGTGGATAGGGAGCAGCTGTTCCCCTTAGTTGAAGGGTCAGTCACAAGGGGGCATAAGTTTAAGGTGAGGGGCAGGAGGTTTAGGGGGGGATGTGAGGGAAAACTATTTTACCCAGACGGTGGTGACGGTCTGGAATGCACTGCCTGGCAGGGTGGTGGAGGCGGGTTGCCTCACATCTTGTAAAAAGTAGCTGGATGAGCACTTGGCACGTCGTAACATTCAAGGCTATGGGCCAAGTGCTGGGATTAGGTAGATAGGTCAGCTGTTTCTCACGTGTCGGTGCAGACTCGATGGGCCGAAGGGCCTCTTCTGCACTGTGATTCTGTGATTGACTCTCTGCATTCTTCAATTCCAGTTGGAGAAAGTACACAATCCCTAATAACTGAAGTTACACTACAGGAATCTGAACCCAAAACATAGATGCACTCTCCCCACCAAAGTTCCCAAGTAAAACATATGCACATAGTCTTGAGTATCATCTGATATGCTTAAGCTTGTTTCTCACCTTCAAATGATTCCTTGTACTGTACAATGTTTGGATGTTTCATATTTGCCAACACAGCAACTTCTCTCCTTGACTCTTCCCTCTCCTTATTTGGCATCTAAGAACAAAGAAGCAGGGAAGGTCTTTGAACAAATATTAACCTGGCAAATCTTACTTCTGGTTACATCTGGAGAGGCCACAAAAAGATTTTCTCACCCTGGAGATGTTGATTTCTTTGATAACATACTGTCTGCCATCTTCTTTTGAGTTCACGAGAATTGCTTTTCCAAATGATCCTTCTCCAATTTTGTTCACCTTAACGTATTTATCCATAGTGTTTGATGTAAAAGATCCTCATGCTCAGACTGTGTGAACAAAACAATTCTCTTCAGCAAATCATTCCCAAACCTGATAATTCAATCAGAAGAAAAGGCAGTTTCATTAAGTAATGTGTAGCAGACTTGGAAATTGATCCACAGCCTTCTCCTAATGCACAATAAAACCGCCCTTTCAGCTTTCATGGGCAGGGCAGGGGGAGGGGAATAAGAATCAGGGCTGCGGGGAACCCTTATCCATGTTGTCCTGGCAGAAAAAGCACTTCACTACCAATGATGCTGAACTCAACATTTAAAACAAAAAATGCAGAAACATATATCCATATCTTAATTGATTTACTTCTACATTTACTCCATTTAATTCAATTCTTCCTCTCATGGAAAGCGTCCAAGCTCAGAGAGCAGGCAGATGGGAAAAGGCTCCTCTGTGATTTCCACTAAGATGGAAGAGCGAACCAAAAAAAAAAACAATTGTGACCAGATGAAAAAAAGTGAGACCCTCTCCTACCCAAGGTCAAGTCTCCAATCTAACAATCAAACAGAGAACTGTCAGAGAGACGAAACACAAATCATTAGGTCCCATTCCGAAATGAACTGGTCCAACTAGGCTTTGGTATAGTCTCCAGAGTGAAGCTTAGCCCTCACAATGAACATGAAAATGGGCTAATTACATGTCAGAAGATGATGCATATTTAAAAAGCAATCCAGTGGTACAGTGGCAAGCACTTCTCCTTTACACCTGACAGCTGCACATCATCTGATGTGATTATAAACCAAGTTTTGACTTAATGAATTCTGTATTGATTACAAAATTTTAAGTAGCTCGTTCAGCTATACATTTCCATTAGAGCAAGTTACAATTTTCTGCAGGAGGGACCCTTGCACCTGACAAAGCTAAGACATTGCTCAGGACCCTGAGTAAATAGTGACACCATGCTATCTTCCAGTGCAGGTGTTATCAGTCCAAAAGAATACAATACCTCTGTGCAGAAACTGTTAATACTATGCAACATTCATAACACTAAAATGAACAATGTAGAAAATTACAGAACAGAATTCTCAAAACAAGCAGCTGCAACCAGACAGAAATCAGATGACCTTGTGGATTAAACATTCTGCATTATTCTATTAAACATTTTCAAACACGTAAAGGGACACATTGTACTCATTGCCTTATGATAAGTTTCTTTTCACAGTTTTCATCCTTAATAACACCTCAGCAACAAACACAAAATACAACTTCAAGAATTTATTTAATACAAATTAACAAAATTTACGTGTGAACATTTTTTTTAAACCATATAGAATCTTGAGTTTTATAAATAGAATCACAGAATACAAAAGGCAGGAATATGCTAAATCTAATATTAGTTCAGTTCCAACCAGAATACTGTGTCGAATTCTGGGCTCCACGCTTTTTTTTATTCGTACATGAGAGGTGGGTGTCACTGGCTGGGCCAGCATTTATTGCCCATCCCTAATTGCCCTTGAGAACATTTAACATTTCAGAGGGCATTTAAGAGTCAACCACAGGTCTGAAGTCACATGTAGGCTAAACCAGGTAAGGACAGCAGATTTCCTTCCCCAAAGGACATTAGTGTACTAGATAGGTTTTTACAACAAACAACAATGGACATCATTAGACTTTTAGCTCCAGATTTTTCAGTGAATTCAAATTTCACTATCTGCCATGGTGGGATTCAAACCCAGGTCCCCAGAGAATTACCCTGGGTATCTGGAGTACTTGTCCAGTGATGATACTACTATGCTACCACCAGGTTGTGGAGGCTTTAGAGGGTACAGAAGAGATTGAGTAAAATAGTTCCAGGGATGAGGGATTACAATTACATTGTTAGAATTGAGAGGCTTTTGCTTTAGAGCAGAGAACACAAAAAAAAGAGATTTGATCAAGGTGTTTAAAATAATGAAGGGTTTAAATCAAGTAAATAAAGAGAACATTTTTCCAAAAGATTGAAGAACCACCAATAACCAGACACAATTGATTTAAGGTGAGAGGGTCCAGAGGAGGTTCACGAGAATGATCCCAGGAATGAAAGGCTTAACATATGAGGAACGTTTGAGGACTCTGGATCTATACTCAATGGAGTTTAGAAGGATGAGGGGGGATCTGATTGAAACTTACAGAATAATGAAAGGCCTGGATAGAGTGGACGTGGGGAAGATGTTTTCATTAGTAGGAGAGACTAGGACCCGAGGGCACAGCCTCAGAGTAAAGGGAAGACCTTTTAGAACAGAGATGAGGAGAAACTTCTTTAGCCAGAGAGTGGTGAATCTATGGAATTCATTGGCACAGAAGGCAGTGGAGGCCAGGTCATTTAGTGTATTTAAGACCGAGATAGATAGGTTTTTGATTGGTAAGGGGATCAAAGGTTACGGGGAGAAAGCGGGAGAATGGGATTCAGAAACTTATCAGCCATGACTGAATGGCAGAGCAGACTCGATGGGCTGAATGGCCTAATTTCTGCTCCTATGTTTTATGGTCTTATGATTGGCAAAAGAACCGTAGGTGACATGAGAAAGCACCAGAGAGTGAGACAAACTGAATTTGAAAGCACAGACACAGATTCAAGGGACCACACAGCCTCCCCCTGTGCTGTATTATTTTATGATTCTAATGTATATTGAAGAAATATATTACCACTATTCCAAATAAGCATCCTGAGACGATGGAACAAATGTCACTTTTCTGGTACATATTTTTCTTTCAGCGCCTCGAAGCCTACTTAATGTGTAGGAAGACTCACCCACCTCCTACATGAACAAGCATATTCAAGATTTGCTCAATTAGAGAGGTCTAATCCCCAGCAACTATTTCTGCAATTTATCATCCTACACACAAAAATCAAGTGAAGTCATGAGAGAAGGGAGACTTTTCACCTTCCCCACCTTTCACGGTGCAATTTTTAAAAGCCCTCTGAAGCATTTGCCTAGAACAGTATTCATGAGGCATTAAACACACAATGGAAAATTAGTGCAGGATTGCATCCCAACAACTGCTCATCCAGCAGGCAAGCATTAATAAATAAATAAATAAATAAATAAATAAATAAAATATCAGGCAAGGAGCAGTGCTGCTGGTTTGCTGCTCTATCCTGCTGCTAGGCGCGGCCTAAATGTCACCAGCATCAAATGCAACAAGCAAAAGCCGCATGTGGTTTTCACATTTTTATATATTAGACAAATAAAAAAGGCACTGAAAGCAAATGATAATGAAATTTTCCGGGTTGCCAATAGGCTGAGGGAGGTGCAATCTTCACCGTGCCCTGTGCAGTCATTTCCCCACCATCACACAAACCTCCACTCACCATTAAGCTGCTACGGCTGATGCTGTCTCTCAGACGGCCATCCACTCGCCTCTCAGCCGAACCTGCTGGCGGATGTCGTCTCCCGTTGGCTTCGGTGGACCCGGCGTCGCGTTCCTGTTGGCTGGAGGAACCGTCACTCAGCTCCGCTCCCGCCCCCTCCGGGCGTCAACGAGTTTGGTTGTCGCTTGGCAATTGTTCTTCGCCCTGGCAACGGCCGCTAGCAACGGGCCCAACCACCAAGCTCAGCCTGGAGGCAACCCAGTACATGGGCTTATGGAAATATGTATAGTATATATTTTATGTATATGTGTACATATATAATAATAAATATGGCGTTATATATTTAGACATATATATATATATAAAATGCATATATATATATATATAACAGCACTTTCACAACTTCAGGTTGTCCCAAAGCAATTTATAAACCCAATGAAACACTTTTGTAAAGCAAGATACTGAGGATGCTGGAAATCTGCAATTAAAACAAAGTGCTGGAAAAACTCAGCAGGTCTGGCAGCTAAGTTTGCCAACTGTCCCAGAGTGGCTGGGAGTCTCCTGGAATCAGCATCAATCTCCTGGTGGCCAAAGAAAGCCCTCTGAAAGATTTTAAAACAATATTTTAGGATGACGCTATTGAGTATGTTGGGTCAGTTTGTTCCACAAGTATCATCAGCACCACCCACCCTCCTGCCTCAAAACCAGAAAGGAAGATGCAGCACTGGCTGGGAAATATCCCTATCCTTATGTGGAGGAGAGCAGGGAACTGGGTGGCGAGCAGACTGCAACTACAACTCCCAGAGGACACTGCAGCCCGGGGGGTGGTCGCGGTGTGAGAGTGGTGACGTGACTTGTCAAGTGAAATGCCAGAAGTTGAGGTACAGGATGAGAGTAGCATCTGGATTTGGCTGTGACAGATGGGAAGTTGAGATTGAGATTTTCTTGGTGCTGATGTTTCCAGTATCTGTCCACGCCACCCCCCCACCACCCTACCCCCCCCCCCCACCCCCCCCCACCCCCACCACCACTTCCCAACAATGATTGTGCATCGAAAACAGTAAGAGGAGGTGGGGCAGGCTTTGTATTTATGTATCTCAGTTCGTAGCAAACTCATTATTCTAGAACCCGTTTGCCCCACGCCGCTCAGTTCCGTGACATCACTTCTGCCAACATCCCCTGGAATATGTCCAGCCAGAGTTGGCAACCTTACTGGCAGCATCTGTGGAGGGAGAAACAGAGTTAATATTTCGAGTCGAATAGAAATCTTCTTTGGAAGTACTTTTGTAGCCCAGTCACTGTTGTGAGGCAGGAAACATCACAGCCAACTTGTGCACAGCAATCTCCCATACTCAGCAATGCCATAACGTCCAGATAGTCTCTTTTTGTGATGTTGGTTGAGGGATAAATATTGGCTAGGACACCAGGGATAACTCCCCTACTCTTCCTCAAAATAGTGGTCTCGAGATCTGAGAGGGCAGTGTGGGAAAATCTTCAACCAAATTCCAGAAAAGACTACAGTAAAGGAAGGCATGCAAAAAATCCTATGTTTACCAGAGTGCTTTGACAACATGGAAGGTCTGGACCAAGCCGAGAAGTAGCAGAACTGGCGTCACAGGTTTTTCAAGTACAGAACAGCATCAAGACCAGCAGAGATGACTAGCAAGGAGCTGGTCAGTAACTTACTCTACCCTATAGGCAGAACTGCAGACAACGTAATGGTCAGATTGGGCATTATGAAGGACAAGGCAACATGTAAAGTAGTTCTCAATACCTCTGATACTTCTTTTAGTCTTTGGAAAAACATTATCATAGGGAAAGCAAAATTTAACAGATGCACCCAAACACTAGGAGAGATCATAGATTCCTTTATAAACAAGCTCTATAGATTAATGGAAAATTGTGAATACAGTGCCCTGAAAGATGAATTAATTCGGGATTGCATTGTTGTGTGAGTCTTAGAAGAGACACTATTGGAATGTTTGCAGTCAAGGGAAGATTTGACCCTATCAAAGGCTGTGCAGATAACAAGGCAGAGAGAAGAGAGAAAGTAAAACAAAATTTTTATTCAAGGCGAAAAATAAATCTCGTGGAGAAAAGCAGTTAATAGCACATAAAAATTGCAGCCCACCTAACCCCAAACAGAAAAAGAGGAGAGGGCGCAGAAACCGCCATTATTCAGTGTTCTCATTGCGGCAGGAAAAGGCTTAATTGGCACAAAGAATGCCCCGCCAAAAATGCGTTGTGCCGTTCCTGCAAGAAGAGAGGCCATTTTAAATCAGTTTGCTGCAGCAAACATTTCTTAATAAAACAATTAAAGGAGAAACAGTCAAGAACAGATACCATTCAAGAAATTGAAGACATTCAGGAAGGTGAAGGAAAAAAAGAAACAGAATTACCATTCTAGGGAGAAATTACTGAATCAAATGGGAACTATTGTAGTGCAAATATTACGGTCAACAGACATAAAACAAACTTCAAATTAGACACTGGACCAGGAGTTTCATTCTTTCGGACACAGAAAAGTGGTTAATACAGGACTTCCTCCAGCTGTCGCCCATAAGACTCCACGGCCCAGGAGCCATTCAGCCAAAATCAAGAGACAGTTGACTGCTAAACTCCAAGACAAAGGAAGAGAAATCACAGAAACTTTGTATGTGATCCACAATCAAGAATGTTCACTGTTAAGTTGAGAAGCTTGCAGAGGTCTACAACTCATTTGGATCGGAGACAGAAAATTTCACTGTAACAGCAGGTGAAGGAACTGGACAAACTTGAGCAAGGAAAACACTGAGCCCAGGATCAAGCAAAGCTAGTATTAGAAATGCACCAATGTCAAAAGTTGCGTGAGGCCTTGTTCAGGAAAAACTGATCAGTTCACACATGAAAGATGAATCTGATGAAAAACGAGAACTCATGAGAACACTGGAGTGTCAGCCACAGAAAGTAGAACACTTAAATGAGGGCTTGAAATGTCATCTTCATATCTTGCTTGCAGGTGTCCTTGTAGTGAGGTACGGACACTCAGGAGCTCATGACCAAGTGGCCGATTCACCATACAGAAGCTCTTTGGGTAAATGGTTGTCATCCATCCGATGAACGTAGCCAAGCTAGCACAGAAGTCATTGATTTATCAATGAGTGTCTGCTGATGGAATCCGCACCCCCAGGACCTCTGAGTTGGTGACCTTGTCCTGCCAAGAGATGCTTTGGATATGTCTGAGACAGTGAAGGTGGAAACTGTTCAGCTTTTTCTCCTGCTTAGCATATGTTGGCTGTATAAGAGTGCGCTGAGAACACGAGCTTGGTAGACTCAGTTTCGTGTTCTCAGTCAGATTGCTTTTGTCCCACAATCTCTTACTCAGCTTGGACATAACAGCTACAGCTTTTGTATTGCTTTTTGTGTTGATTTCAGCGTCAAGTTACAGATTGTGATGATTATGGAGCTGAGATGTTTGAAGCTATCAACAACTTCTGGCGTCACATTGTCGATGCTCATAGATAGCAGTACGGCAACATCATGGACAATGACATTTGTCTCCCTGATGTTGATGGCTAAACCAAACTCTTAAATGCATGAGAGAGTCTCCCCATTCGCTTTTCCAGGCGTTCCTCAGTATGGATTATTAGTGCAACATCATCAACATAGAGCAACTCTCTGACGAGGACTTGGTACACCTTTGTCTTTGACCTTAGACGGGGAAGGCTGAACAGTTTTCCATCAGGTCTGGTATGTAAGTAGACACCCTCTGTAGATGACCTGAGGGCACAAGACAGCAGTAAAGAGAAGAATATGCAAAGAGGGTCCGTGCCAAAACACAACCCTGTTTGACCCCACTGCAGATCTTAAAGGGTTCTGTTGTTTCCCCATCACTGCTAACCATCACATTAAGCAGCTTTGGTGGGCAGCCAATTTTCTCCAGAAGCTTAAATAGACTGCTGCTGGGTCCTGGAGGAAACTATTACAGCCTGGGTTCAAACATAGACGAAACAGCTGAACTCCAGAGGTGTGGTGAGAGTGACTGCCCTTGACGTCAAGGCAGCATTTGACCAAGTGTGGTATCAAGAAACCCTAGCGACTGGAGGCAGTGGGAATCAGGGTGAAAATTCCCCGCTGTTTGGAGTCATACCTAGCGCAGAGGAAGATAGTTGTGGTTGTTGGAGGTCAATCATCCCAGTTCCACGACATCACTGCAGGAGTTCCTCAGAGTAGTGTCCGAGGCCCAACCATCTTCAGCTGCTTCATCGATGACCTTCCTTCCATCATAAGAAGTGGGGATGTTCACTGATGATTGCACAATGTTCAGCACCATTCGTGACTCCTCAGATGCTGAAGCAGTCCATGTCCAAATGCACCAAGGCCTGGACAGTATCCAGGCTTGGGCTGACAAGTGGCAAGGAACATTCGTGCCACACAAGGGCCAGGCAATGATCATCTCCAACAGGAGAGAATATAACCATAGCCCCTCGACATTTAATGGCATTACCATTGCTGAATCCCCCACTATCAACAGGGTTGCCATTGACCAGAAACTGAACTTGACTAGCCACATAAATACTGTGGCTACAAGAGCAGGTCAGAGGCTAGGAATCCTGTGGCGTGTAACTCAACTCATGACTCCCTAAAGCCTGTCCCTCATCTACAAGGCACAAGCCAGGAGTGTGATGGAATACTCTCCACTTGACAGGATGAGTGCGGCTCCAACACTCTAGAAGCTCAAAACCAATCAGGACAAAGCAGCCCGCTTGACTGGCATCCCATCCACAAACATTCACTCCCTCCACCACCGACACATAGTGGCAGCAGTGTGTACCATCAACAAGATGCACTGCAGAAACTCACCAAGGGTCCTTAGGCTGCACCTTCCAAACCCACAATCACTACCATCTAGCAGACACATGGGAACACCACCATCTAGAGGTTTCCCTCCAAGTCACTAAACATCCTGACTTGGATCGCCATTCTTTCACTGTCGCTGGGTCAAAATCCTGGAATTCCCTAACTAACAGCACCATTGTTGTACCTACACCACATGGACTGTAGTGGTTCAAGAAGATGGCTCACTACCACCTTCTCAAGGGCAATTAGTGATGGCCAATAAATGCTGGCCTAGCCAGCAATGCCCACATCCCGCAAATTAATATTAAAAAAAAACAGAAATGGATCGGGTGAAGTCGTGGGGGAATTTGGAAACAAGGTTGAGAACAAAAAATTGAGGTGCTGTTTATCTGGGAGCCAATGTAGGTCAGCGAGCACAGGGGAGATGGGTGATTGGGACTTGGTTGAGTCAGGACACGGGCAGCAGAATTTTGGATGACCTCAAGTTTTCAAAGGGCAAAACTTGGGACGTCGTTTAGAAGTGCATCAATTCTGATGGTAACAA
The DNA here is from genome assembly GCF_964194155.1 of Cetorhinus maximus. Classification (NCBI taxonomy): domain Eukaryota; kingdom Metazoa; phylum Chordata; class Chondrichthyes; order Lamniformes; family Cetorhinidae; genus Cetorhinus; species Cetorhinus maximus. The sequence goes on from NC_135880.1 coordinate 14,149,357, forward strand.
AGGCATGGCTACTGTTCTTGCACATCGTTAACTCAGTTGCTCCCAACTTCCTCATGATCAGCTGAAGTGAAAGAAGTTAAGTTGATGCAAAAAGAACAAAACTACTGATTATTGTGAAAGACAGAGACTGCAGTGTGTCCCTCGCCAACAGCACCCCAACAAGAGTTCATTTGGTGACTCAGTTTATTGAAGTGGTATTTTCTTCAGTCAGCTGAACAACTCCTGGGACAGATTCCACGATAATCCTCAAAGCCTGATCAGCGTGTCACATGTTGACCCTCCGTTATTTTTACAATCTTTATTTTATAATCAGATGGACAGCATCAGGGTGCCCTGGAATCAAGTTACAAGCATGATTTGATGAAGCAGTCATACTCTTGAGAAGTCAGTATATTATATTGAGGTTTCAGTGAGGAGCAAAGCTGATTTTTGCAAGTTTTTGCAAAATTTGTGTGCATGCTGCCGGATTCAGTGTTTCTTGGTTTATCATTTATGCTGCAATAAGATGCTTGATTCAACAACCAAGGGTTAATAGTGTCTACTGATCTCATTAAGTGCGCAAAACCATTTTCTGAGATTTTTAGCTACTGAGTGATTAATCATTTCATGATTCACAAAAGCATTTTTAAGATAAACTACCAGGATATTCAGAACTGCAGATAACTCAGAACTGATTCTTCTGCAGTCGTTGTTTCAGGTGTCCTTCTGCTGTCAAGCGCCAATTTCTCTGGTGAGTTACTGATTCTTGTGGCTGAAATTAGGATTTGCATACTTACATTAAAGATGTTGAGACTAACGTCTCCGCTGACAATAATTTAGTTGCCATACTTTCTGGAGTAAACACCAAATGATTGATATTCCTGTGTAACACCTCGTCAAAGTATGTCGAAAAAATTTTAATCTTGTACTCCTTTTAAGCTTTCTTTTTTAAAAAAAAGAGCAGCTCAGAAAGACCCCTGCCTTCATATATTGCAGGAACTGTACTTTGAATTCTGCATTGAAAGCTTCAGAAATATATCTCCTTGGTGTCCAGTACAAAGTGAAAGCATGCAAATGTATTCTGTTTATTAAGATTTAGGACTAGTTTACCTCTACAAATTTGTTTTTAAAGATTGCAACAACAAAAGACAGAAGGACATTCATATGCCCTTCGTATCCTAGATAACACACTCTGTTGAGGTACAGAAGTCTATTTTTATAAATCTGATAGAAGTTTCTATTAGTATCATCATGCATGGATTATAATGGAAACTTATCGAGAGTGAAAACTTTATCATGAAGTAGAAGTACATACATAACTAACATGTTGGAGTTTGTAGCAAAATAGCTTTCCATCTGTGCATTATAGATTGATAGAAGTTCTTCATAAAATATGCTTTTGTCCCACTGGGGAAATATGACTAATAGCTTTCCATAATTCAGCAATGGTTTGCTACAGATTAATACGCATATGATTTAATCATTAATCCATAATTTATTTGAGTGGCATAGATATATTTTTAGTTTACTTACTCAGATTTTAAATTTCAGGGTTACATTAATACCATCCTGTCGATCTGCACTGTCAGGTTTCATCTTTAAGTGGGAAAAACAGCTTTGTATGAACAGAATTTTGCTGGCATCACCGTGAGATGTGAATGTCCAAATAACTCTTTTGCTGGATGGTACTTCAGAATAAAGATATGAACGAAGGCATGCTATGGTGATTAGGAGCTAGTGATGCTTACTTGGGAAAGGGTCAAGTCTAATTGCATCTTAACATGTATGTACTTTCCAGCTGGGATCCGTAGGCAACAGTGAGGGGTGGTAACACTAGATAACAGACCCTTGCCTGCGCCTTAAGGACCAGGAAAACTGAGGTCAATTGTTGTGCCTCACCCAAGATTGCCCAGGAGTCTAACTATAGTCTCTGCGCAGCTCAGTAGCAAACCAAGTTTGTAATTATCCAGGAATAAGAAGCAGACAAAAACATCATAATCTGGAAATTAGATAAGCACCTGAAGAGAAAACAATTTTCAGGGCTAAAGGGAAAATGCAGATGAGTGAGACGAACCGATTTATTCTTGCATAGAGCTGGCATGGACACAAGGGGCTGGATGGCTGCAATCAATTCTATGATGCCTTGAAATTTAATCAAATAAACAAATGAATGATTTCGGGGTGTACTGATAAGCATTTTATTCATGTGACTGCCTCTTTCAGTTAGTTATAGGCAAAGAAAGTGTGCTTTTTGATGACAAATGCAATAAGTTAGGATTATTTTTATATCAAAGAAGTTTCATAATGGTCATGTGATAGCAACATCCCAGTCTGCAAGGGCTTCGTTCCAGCGTAGTTATAAGACCACAGGAACCAGATTTTGCTGAAAAACTAATGATGCCTTAAACGATCATGCTGCAATTAAAACGCAAATCATCCAGAAGCTTTTAGGAAAGTAGAGAAACCCTCTGAACGGTGAATAACCAGAAATGGCACAAAAACATCATCTTGCACTTAATCTCATTTTGATTCTTATGGTTCTTGTATTTGCACATTAATTACCCATTTAACTCACCGCAGAAAGTTCTTTAGGGATTAACAATGTACGCACCCTTTAAATGACATGTAATTGGTCATGACTGCCAATCAACCTCTTTTGCCCAGGATGTAAACAATTATAAGTTTGGGGTCTCATTCCTTCAGGCGGCCTTAATTTTAAAATACTCTCTTCTTCCTTTCTGTTTCCTTCTTACCTTTTTCCGAATTCAACCTTTTTTACCTATTTCTCTTCCAGTACCTGATTTGACATTGGGTGAATTCAATCTAATTCACCCGGTATTCAGTTCTTCCATTGTTTATTTCTCAATTCTTAAATCTCGTTGGTTAAGTTTTACAGTTTGTCCTATTGTTTACCAAGGTCCCCGAGAGCCTATTCTCCTCACTGCACTGTTATCAGCTCACACTTCCAGCAACCTTGTGGGGGCAAAAAATATGAAACCTAGGTGTGCACAAACAAGTCTGTCAGACACACTGCAGAAATATACATACTATGGCCACAACAGCAGGTCAGAGGTGAGTGACTCAGCTCCTGACTCAGCAAAACCCTTCCACTACCGACATGGACCAAATGAGGAATGTTATGCATTCTTTTCCACTCACTTGAGTGAGTGCAGCTCCAACAGCACTCAAGTTTGACGCCATGCAGGAAAAAGCAGCCCAGCTGACTGGCACCCCATCCACTACCGTCAGCATTCATTCCCTCCAATCCCTGCACACTGTGGCTGGCGTGTCAACCATCTAAAAGATGCACTGCAGCAACTCAGAGGCTTCTTCGACAGCACCACCCCAACCTGAGACCTCCACCACCTTGAAGGACAAGAGCAGCAGGCACATGGGAGTGCTACCACCTCCAAGTCGCACACCAGCCTGACTTAGGAATATATCCCTGTTCCTTCATTGTTGCTGGGTTAAAATCCTGGAACTCGTCCACAGGCACTGCCCACAAAAAGGCAGCTCACTACCACTTTCTCAGGGTAACTAGGGATGGAGCATGATGTATTAGACTTATTAATGAGTAATAAGTCAGATTTACTTCACAGCCTAACAGTTATCCAATAATGATCATAATACAATCAAATTCCAACTAATGTTTGAAATCGTGAAACGTGGAACAGCTATTCAGATTCCAGTATGATAAGGCAGCGACCATCCACAGTAAACTGGGCAGTCTGTTAATGGCAAAATAACAGAAGATCAGTAGGACAAAAACAAATCAGAATTAAAAACACAACACGCTATAATTACTCACCAGGTCTGGCAGAATGTGTAGAAAGGAAATAGAGCTTATGTTACAGTTTTGTGACCTTTCATCTGAACTGGAAAAAGTTGGAACTGTATTAAGTTTTGAACATGTGAAAAGTTGTTCGGAGTGGGAGGTGCGTGGATGCAAGTAGCATGGAGGGTGAGGGTGGAAAGAAGGCAGCTGGTGGAATTTAAATTCAATTAATAAATCTGGAGTTGAAAGCTAGTCTCAATAACAATGACCATGAAACCATTGTTGATTGTTATAAAAACCCACCTGGTTCACTCGTACTTTGGGGAAGGAAATCTACGGTCCTTACCTGGTCTGGCCTACGTGTGACTCCAGGTCCACAGCAATGTATTTGACTCTTAACGGCCCTCTGAAATGGTGTGGCACGCCACTTGGTTCAAGAGCAATTAGGGATGGGCAGTGAATGCTGGCCTTGCCAGCGTCACTTGCATCCCATGAAAGAATAATTTTTTTAAAAATTGATAGAGGTGTTCAAAATCATGAGGGGGCTGGACAGAGTAGATCAGGAGAAAATGTTCCCGCTGGAAAAGGATCGAGAACAAAAGGGCACAGATTTAAAATGATGTGCAAAAGAAGCAAATGCGATGTGAGGAAAAAACTTTTTCACACAGCAAGTTGTTTGGATCTGGAATGCACTGCCTGGAAGTGTGGTGAAGGCAGGGGTCAGTGTTGGGACCACAACTTTTCACTTTATACATTAATGATCTAGATGAAGGAACTGTGGGCATTCTGGCTAAGTTTGCAGATGATACAAAGATAGGTGGAGGGACAGGTAGTATTGAGGATGCTGGGAGGCTGCAGAAGGATTTGGACAGGTTAGGAGAATGGGCAAAGAAGTGGCAGATGGAATACAACATGGGGAAGTGTGAGGTCATGCGCTTTGGTAGGAAAAATAGAGGCATAGACTATTTTCTAAATGGGGAGAGAATTCAGAAATCTGGAGTGCAAAGGGACTTGGGAGTCCTAGTCCAGGATTCTCTTAAGGTTAACTTGCAGGTTGAGTCGGTAGTTAGGAAGGTAAATGCAATGTTGGCATTTATTTTGAGAGGACTAGAATATAAAAGCAGGGATGTGCTGCTGAGGCTTTATAAGGCTCTGGTCAGACCATATTTAGAATATTGTGAGCAATTTTGGGCCCCGTATCTCAGGAAGGTTTTGCTGGCCCTGGAGAGGGTCCAGAGGAGGTTCACGAGAACGATCCCAGGAATGAAAGGCTTAACATATGAGGAACGTTTGAGGACTCTGGGTCTATACTCGATGGAGTTTAGAAGGATGAGGGGGGATCTGATTGAAACTTACAGAATACTGAAAGGCCTGGATAGAGTGGACGTGGGGAAGATGTTTCCATTAGTAGGAGAGGCTAGGACCCGAGAGCACAGCCTCAGAGTAAAGGGAAGACCTTTTAGAACAGAGATGAGGAGAAACTTCTTTAGCCAGAGAGTGGTGAATCTATGGAATTCATTGCCACAGAAGGCTGTGGAGGCCAGGTCATTGAGTGCATTTAAGACCGAGATGGATAGGTTCTTGATTGGTAAGGGGATCAAAGGTTACGGGCAGAAGGCGGGAGAATGGGGTTGAGAAACTTATCAGCCATGATTGAATGGCGGAACAGACTCGATGGGCCGAATGGCCTACTTTCTGCTCCTATGTCTTATGGTCTTATGGTCTTAGTTCACTGGTTGAGCACTTGTCTTTCAACGTCTAAAACAGATTTTCCCCTTTTCCCTCTTGACTGGGGTTTTCAGAGAGAAAGTGGGTTATAGAGATATGAGAAGAAAAGGCCTTCTAGCTATTATTGTGGATTTACTGGAATCTTCCACACACAGTCGAAAGAGGTTTTAGGTCTTGTGCCTTTCAGGCTAGGAGCTATTCTGCTACACTGCTTTCACATGAAACACTGGTCACCTGGTCAGGAGTCAATTAAAACATTGTTGCCAGGCAGCTCCCTTGGTCCAGGACTCCTTTTTGGCACCATCATGTCTTTCATGGCACACTGTGTTCCAGGACTGCAACATTGTATATATTTCTCATCCTGTTCCAGTGGACATGTCATTCAACCTGCAACCATTTAATTTTGTAAAATACACAATCCAACAGAAAATAAAAAGACATGTTCCTTACACTGTACACAAAAAGCAGGACAACTCCAACCCGCCTCATCAGACTGCTCTCCATCGTCAGTAAAGTGATGGAAGGGGTATCAACAGTGCAATCAAGTGGCACTTGCTTAGCAATAACCTGCTCACTGATGCTCAGTTTGGGTTCCGCCAGGGCCACTCGGGCCCTGGCCTCATTACAGCCTTGGTTCAAACATGGGCAAGAGAGTTGAACTCCGGAGATGAGGTGGGAGTGACTGCCCATGACATCAAGGCAGTATTTGACCAATTGTGGCATCAAGGTGCCCAAGCAAAACTGAAGTCAATGGGAATCAGGGAGAAAACTCTCCACTGGTTGGAGTCATACCTAGCACAAAGGAAAATGGTTGTGGCTGTTGAGATCAAGCATCTTAGTTCTAGGACATCACTGCAGGAGTTCCTCAGGGTAGTGTCCTTGGCCCAACCATCTTCAGCTGCTTCATCAATGACCTTCCTTCCATCATAAGGTCAGAAGTGGGAATGTTTGCTGCTGATTGCAGAATTTCAGCCCCATTCATGACTCCTCAGATATTGAAGCAGTCCATGTCCATATGCTGCAAGACCTGAACAAAATCCATGCTGATAAGTGGCAAATAACATTCAAACCACACAAATGCCCGGCAATGACCATCTCCAACAAGAGAGAATATAACAATCACCCCTTGACATTCAATGGCATTACCATCATTGAATCCTCCACTATCAACATCCTGGGTGTTACCATTGACAATAAACAGAACTGGACTAGCCATAAGAATACTGTGGCTACAAGAGCAGGCCAGAGGCTAGGAATCCTGCAGTGAGTAACTCACCTCCTGACTACCCAAAGCCTGTCCACCATCTACAAGGCACAAGTCAGGAGTGTGCCCACTTGCCTGGATGAGTACAGCTCCAACAACACTGAAGAAGCTTGACACCATCTGAGACAATTCAGCTCGCTTGATTGGCACCCCATCCACATACCTTCACTCCCTCCACCACCGACGCACAGTGGCAGCACTGTGTATTATCTACAAATTTTGCAGTCGAGTATCCCGCATTTGGGGACATCTCAGGCATCAGCAAACCCGAGGTGCAAAAGGCAAGCCTCGTCCTGGGAGAACCACCTTCATGATCATGGTCTTGCACTGCTGGAACTCACCAAGCCTCCTTAGATACCACCTTCCAAACCCATGACCTTCACCATCTAGAAAGACAACGGTAGCAGACACATGGGAACACCACCACCTGGAAATACTCCTGCAAGTCACTCACCATCCTGACTTTTTGTTTTATTTGTTCGGGATGAGGGCATCACTAGGCCAGCATTTATTGCCCATCCCTAATTGCCCTTGTTTAGAAAGCATTTAAGAGTCAACCACATTGCTGTGGGTCTGGAGTCACATGTAGGCCAGACCAGGTAAGGATGGCAGATTTCCTTCCCTAAAGGACATTAGCGAACCAGATGGGTTTTTATGACAATCAGCAATGGTTCCATGGTCATCATCAGACTTATAATTCCAGATTTTTTTTATTGAATTCAAATTTCACCATCTGCCGTGGGATTCAAACTTGTGTCCCCAGAGCATTATGCTGGGCCCCTGGAATACTAGTAGAGTGACAACACCACTATGCCATTGCCTCCCCTGCTACTTGAAAATATATCACTGTTCCCTCACTGTCGTTGGGTCAAAATCCTGGAACTCCCTCCCTAACTGTGCTGTGGGTGTACCTACACCACATGGACTGCAGCGGTTCAATAAGGTAGCTCACCACCACCTTCTCAAGGGCAATTAGGGATGGGGTATAACTGCTGGCCTAGCCAGTGATGACCACATCCCATGAGTGAATATAAAAAAATTTTTTGACCCCTTAAAACTGACAGCAATGAAAATAAGGAAATGGCGGTCATGTTGAATAATTATTTTGTATCAGTATATACTGTAGAGGAAAAGGTCAGCCTTGCACCTTTTTTGAACTACCTGGGAGCTTTCCCCATTGCTTTCTCCATGGCAATGCCTCAGCCAATGAAAGTCGACTTGTCAACCAACCAGCACCCTTTTCTCCTGTAATATAAATTGTTGTGATTATTTGAAATTTGGCATTCGTGTTAATATGTGCAAGGTGAAAACCTTCCGGAACATGTCTGTCTTTTAGGCAATACTCAGGTTCTGTATTACCAGGAAAAAGTGAAATCTTGTCCATCGTTTTTTTTCCCATTGGAGTTGAGTGAATTCTTTTCTTTTAAAAATGCTATTGGTCTCTATGGGGAATGTAATAAGGGTGGCTGAATACATTTAAAATTTTCAATTGATCAAAATAAGCCATTGTGGATTAGTAGAGGATGGACGATGCCTGACAAACCTGACTGAAGTTTCTGAAGACTGGATTAAAATCGTAACAGATGACTGTCTTTGGATGTTATTTATATGAACTTCCAGAAGATATTGGATAAGATCCCTCACAGGAGACTGTTAGCTAAAACTGAGACTAATGGAATTGAAAGCAGATTGAAAGCAAAATTGGCTGAATGGCAGGAGACAGAGAGCGGGGGTAATGGGTAGGTAGTCTAATTGGCAGGATGTGACGAGGGGTGTCCTCAAGATCTGTGTTGGGGCCTCAACAGTTCATTGTATTTGTTAACGACTTAGCTGATGGAATAGAAAGCCAAATTTGTTGTTGACACAAATGTAGCAAACATTGTAAGCTGTGTAGATAGAAGTATAAAATTACAAAGAGATATTGATAAAGTGGGCAAAATTGTGACAATTAGATTTGAACGTAGGCAAATGGAAAGTCATAAGGTCGTAAGAATTAGAAGCAGGAGTAGGCCATTTGGCCCATCGAGTCTGCTCTGCCATCCGATAAGATCTGATTGTGGCCTCAACTCCACTTTCCTGCCCGTTCCCCATTACACTTACTCCCTTTTCGATCAAAAAGCTCTCTAACTCAACCTTAAAAGGTCATCCACTTTGGAACTAAAAGCATAGAATTGAGTAATTTCTAACCGGTGAAAAGCTAGAAACAGTCCATAGAGACTTGGGGATCCAGATACATCGATCTTTAAAATGTCACAAACAAGTACAAAAAATAATCAAAAAGGCTAATGCAGTGCTAGTCCTTGTATCGAAAGGATTGGAATAACAAGTGGGTAGAAATCATGCTTCAGCTATACAAAGCTCCTGTTCCTATGCTCCACCAAATTCTGGCCTTGCCAACAATGCCCGCGTGCCGTGAATTAATACATTTTTAAAATCCTAAATTTTTTGCTATTCTTTAATGGGATGTGAATACCTCTGGCAAGGCCAACATTTGTTGCCCATCCCTAATTGCCCTTGAGAAGGTGGTGGTGAGCCACCTTCTTGAACCGCTGCAATGTGGGTACACCCTCAGTGCTGTTATGAAGGGAGTTCCAGGATTTTGACCCAGCGACAGTGAAGGAACAGCAATTTATTTCCAAGTCATGATAATGTATAGCTTGGAGGTGATCTTCAAGTGGTGGTGTTCCCATGTGCCTACTGCCCTTGTCCTAGATGGTCGAGGTTGCAAGTTTGGATCGTGATGTTGAAGGAGACTTGGCAATGTGCTGCAGTATTGTAGCTGGTACATACTACTGCTGCTGTGCGCTGGTAATGGAGGGAGTGCATGTTTAAGGTGGTAGATGGAGTGCTGATAAAGCAGGCAGCTTTCTCCTGGATGATGATGAACCTCGAATTGTTGTTGGAGCTTCACTCACCCAGGCAAGTGGAAAGTATTTCATCACATTCCTGACTTGTGTCTTGCAGATGGTGGACAGGCTTTGGCGAGTCAGGAGATGATTTAGTCATTGCGGAATTCCTAGCCTCTGACCCGCTGTGGTACAGTTGACCTTCTGGTCGATGGTAACACCCAGGATGTTGATGGTGGGGGATTCAGTGATGGTAATGCTCCATGAAGAGGAGATTGTTTGATTCTTTCTTGCTGGAGATGGTCATTGCTTGGTTTGAATGTTACTTGCCACTTGTCAGCCCAAGCCTGAAGGTTGTCCTGGCCTTGCTGCAAGCGAGCATGGACTGCTTCAGTATCTGAGGAGTCTCGAATGGCACTGAACATTGTGCAATCATCAGCGAACATTAGACATATTTTAAGTGAATTTTGAAAACTGATCATTTTTGAAAACATTTGAGCTTCATTTCTAATTATACTCAGCTGGACATTGGTAACAATGAATTGACTGCATCACAGTAGTTATAAATTGCATTTTAAATAAGAGCCTTCCTAATACACGGTTACAATACTACTGATCCTGAGCAATGCATTTTATTCCACGGTCCTTCTTGATTTTTAGCCACACCTTTCGATGCCAGCAGACTGCCAGTTGGAGACTTAGTGCAGCAATTTGGATAAGAAATTAATTAAGGCAATTATAAAATGATTGACAGATCCACTAACTTGTGTTAATCTCATTAATTTAATCCGTTGTATTTTTACAAAAGAATGAAATTGGAAGTAGAGTATCACATTTTTTTTCACAAATTGTTCTGATTGGATTTGATTTTGATTGGCTGATTGGAATGTTTTCCTTTTGCGAGAGATAATGGGAATGCAGCTCAGGACATTGGTGAGGTCAGATGAGATCATCCTCTGCACTTCTTTTGGTGGCTGAACAAGCCAAGTCTGGAAAGGCAAAGTTTGCCACAAGTGTCACACATGAAGTTGTCCTTTGCTGGTGGTGAGGGATGATCTCTGCTGATGCCTTGTTTCAGGTCTGACATCTGCTTTGGAGCTTCCAAAACCACATGTCGTGGTGGTGGCAGACTCCTATCCACAGTTGGTGTCAATATTTACATCAACCGTCAGTCAGATTTTCCCACTGGTCATGATTGAACTTTGCCAGAAGTGCGCCAGAAACCCCATTTACATGTGGAAATTGCCAGCCAATGTCTGAATTGATGTGGACAACTAGTGAACCATGCACATTTTTTTAAAGCAGCTAACATCAGCTGATTATACATAACAATCCTGATTACATGTAACAATCCTTATCCCAATAGAATTTAAGCTGCAAATTAGCAAATGAGAGCAACACTTGTGGACAGCTACAAAAAAATCAAATTGGTTTCTTGCAAACTTGAACAACTTCTGATGTTTCTTATAATGGTTTACGTTTGCATTCAGGGTTAATGGTTTTATCATTCTGCCAGTTTAACAATGTCCCAGGACAGTTACTTCTCCCAGTTGGTGTCAGCGATAGCTCAATTGGTAGCACTCTTGCCTCTGAGTCATTATTATGATACGGCAGGTGGTATTTGCCAGGCTGACCAAATCCACAAGGGAAACTTGGCCATGCTATCACAACGGTTTTGCAATTTGTATTTATTAAGAGAAGGTATGTGAATTGAATTCAGAAATAATGAGTCAATAAACACCTTTATGGATTTTAAAAATTAAATTAAAACATTTATTATCAAATGAAAAATGTTAAAACATATATACAAGATTACAGCTACACCGTTACTTAACATTATAACAAATCCCAAAATTCCTAATTAACCTGACTCCCAACTACATACTCCCTTTAAGGCAACACCGAAAATAGACTGTAAATGTAAAGAGGCAATCCAGCAAGGTTACCACAGCACCCACTCGACAGTGGAATTCCAAAGGCTTTTTAATACAACTTTTGTTACTGGAACAGCAGACTTCTGCAAAGTGACTAGAGGCTGTTTCCCCAAGTCTGTTTCACATGGTGTATCTTTTAGATCTTACATGGCCACCCCTGATGCAACCTTTCATCCTTCTTTAAATATATTCCTTCCTGTTTAATCTGTAAATCCCATTGTTTCCACGTGTCTTTGGAATTTACTTTTCTCATACTATAAAAATCTTTCATGTTGTCAATATGGCATTTTCCTTTCGGGAAAAATGAACGTAATAACCTTGCCCTATTTACCCCGTCAGTTGTAAAACTTTATCATGTTTCTTTGAGAACCAAACACCTCTCCACTTATCTTAAAATGCAAATTTCATTCACATCTTAAGTGCTGACTTTACCCTAGCTCACTCATTAGTATTGTAAATTTCTGACTCTAATTCAATTAAATCAGTCACACAGACAGGACCATCCACACACACACAAACATAAGCCGACTTTACAATACTTCACAATAATATTATGAAAGATACGGTAGTTTCATGATTTATATGAACGTACAAATTAGGAGCAGGAGTAGTCCAGTCGGCCCCTCGAGCCTGCTCCGCCATTTGATACCATAATGGCTGATCTAACTGTGTTCACAACTGTACTTTCCCACCTACCCCCTATACCTTTGGCTCCTTTGTCAATCAAAAATCTAACTCAGACTTAAAGATATTTAATGACCCTGCCTTCACTGGGCTGAATTTTACGTGCCCCCAGCGGGCGCGTTTCCCGTGGAGAGGGCATGTAAAATAGGGCGGGTGCCCATCCCACCACCTTCCCGCCCACCCCTGAGCTCTCCCCCATAATACAGGGGGGCGGGCAGGCACCAAAATTGGCAGCCCGCTGCCATATTTAAATGAATAATCAAGGGTCAATTAGGCTTGTTATCAAGCCAATTGACTCTGATAATACACTGCCCATGCCATAAAACACTTGGCGTGGGCAGCAAGGTGGGTGCGGGAAGCTCAATTTTTAAAATCAAACGTTTAAAGGACGGAAGAAAGGGTGTTCTTCGGGGCTGCCCTTTGCCGATCATGGGTGGCCCCCCCCCCTTAGGTCGAACACCCCCTCCCTTCCCACCTGCTCCCTCCCTTAAACCCACATTGTCCACCCCACCCCTCTCCCTGACCTACCCAAATCCTCCCATACACAAGACCCCGGACCTACTTGCTCCGGGGATTCATGGGCCTTGATTTTCTCCTTCTCCTGTAGCCCCGGTAGCTGCAACTGACACCATCTTGGCACTGCCGGGACTGATGAAGCTGCGGCCAATCGGATAGGCCAGCAGCTCCAGAGGATGAGACTTCTAAGTGCCCTGCTATAACCTCTTTAATAATAGATTCCAGATTTTTTGGTATGACAGATGTTAAGCCAACTGGCCTGTAGTTTCCTGCTTTCTGTCTCCCTCCTTTCATAAATAGAGGAATCACATTCGCTATTTTCCAATCTGATGGGGACCCTTCCAGAATCCATTTTAAGACCCAAGGATGAAATCCAGCAGGACCTTAGGACTTGACAGCCTTTAGTTCTAATAATTTTCTCAGTACTCTTTCCCTGGTGATTGTAATTGTTTTAAGTTCCTCTCTCCCTTTCATCTCTTGATTTGCAATTATTTCTGGGATGTTATTTGTACTCTCTGCAATGAGGCTAGGCACAAAATATCTGTTCACTACATCCACCATTTCCTTATTTTCTGTTATTAATTCCCCAGAATCACTCTCTAGTGGAGCAACGCTCATTTGAGTTACTCTCTTCCATTTTGAATACCTGTAGATACTCTCAGTATCTGTTTTTATATTTCTAGCTAGCTCTCCCACATAGACTAATTTCACCCTCATTATTTTTTAGTCATTCTTTGCTATTTATTTTATGTTGTATCCAATCTTTTGCCCTGCCACTAATCTTCATGGAATTGTACACTTTTTCTTTCAATTTAATATCATCTTTAACTTCCTTAGTTACGGATGATGTGTCTTTCCCCTGGAATATATCTGAGTGTTATGAAAAAGCTTTTAAATGTCTGCCACTGCATCTCTACTGACCTGTCCCTTAACCTAATTTCCCAGTTCACATTAGCCAGCTCTGTCTTCATACCCATATAATTAGCTTTATTTAAGTTTAAAACACTAGTCTTAGACACACACTACTCTCCCTCAAATTGAATGCGAAATTTAATCATGTTATGATCATTGCTACCTAGGGGTACATTTACTATGAGGTCATTAATTAATCCTGTCTCATTTCACATTCCCAGGTCCAGAATAGCCTGCTCTCTGGTTGGCTCTAGAACATGCTACTTTAATAAACTGTCCCAAGAACAGCCAATGAACTCATCTTCCAGGTTATCTTTGCCAATCCGGTTTGTCCAGATTATATGTAGATTAAAATCATCCATCATTATCGGCACACCTTTCTCACAAGCCCCATTATTTTTTCCTGTCTACCCCATCCTACAGTGTAATTATTGTTAGAGGACCTATAAGTACTCCCAGGAATGACTTCTTGCCTTTGCTGTTTTTGTCTCTACCCAAAGTGACTCTCCATCTTGATCTTTAGAACTAAGGTCATCTCACTAAAGTACTGATGTCATCTCTAACTAAAAAAACGAACTCACCTCCTTTTCCTAGCCTCCTGTCCTTTTGAAATGTCACATATCCTTAAATATTCAGATCCCAGCCTTTGTCATCTTGCAGCCATGTTTCTGTAATGGCTATCAGATCATATATATTTGTCTCTATTTAAGCTGACAATTAACCCGTTTTGTTATGAATGTAACGTGCATTCAGATACTGTCTTTTTACTATTTTTGCATCCTCTAACCTTATTTGCTGGCATACCTTTTTAAAAAAATTTGTTCATGAGATTTGGGTGTTGCTGGCCAGGCCCAACATTTATTGCCCATCCCTAATTGCCCTTCAGAAGGTGGTGGTGAGGAGTTGCTTTCTTGAACTGTTCGGGAGGGAGTTCCAGGATTTTGACCCAGCAACAGTGAGGGAACGGCGCTCTAGTACCAAGTCAGGATAGTGTGTGGCTTGGAGTGGAACTTGTAAATGGTGGCGTTCCCACGCATCTGCTGCCTTTGTCCTGCTCGGTGGTAGAGGTAGCGGTTTTGGAAGATGCTGTTAAAGGAGCCTTGGTGAGTTGCTGCAATGCATCTTGTAGATGGTACACAATGCTGCCACTGTGCGTCATTGGCAGAGGGAGTGAATGTTTAAGTTGGTGGATGGAGTGCCACTCAAGCGGGTTGCTTTGTCCTGGATGTTGTCGAGCTTCTTGAGTGTTGTTGGAGCTGCACTCATCCAGGCAAGTGGGGAGTATTCCATTACATTCCTGACTTGTGGCTTGTAGATGGTGGACAGGCTTTGGGGAGTCAGGAGGTGACTTACTCTCTGCAGAACTCCTAGCCTCTGACCTGCTCTTGTAACTCTTTATACTCTTAAGTTTGTAATCTGACCCTTCCTGCTACACTCTAATTATCATTACCTTTATTGCTACTTTGTTCTCTTGCCTTGTTCTCTCCCTGTAACTTATCACATCTTCCCTTACTTAATTTGTTGCCCCCACTATTTAGTTTAAAGCCCTTTCTGCTGCCCTAGTTATATGACTCACCAGAACACTGGTCCCAGGACAGTTCTGGTGAAGGCCGTCCCAATGGTACAGTCCCCACTTTACCCAGTGCTACTGATAGTGGCCCATGATTTGAAACTTATTTCTCCCACACCAATCTTTGAGCCATGATTTTCCCTTTGCCAATTTGCTAATGGCTTAGGTTATAACCCAGGATTTATTACCTTTTAAGTTCTGCTTTTTTAGTCCCTAGTGCTTACACTCCCTAAGCAGAACCTCTTTCCTCGTCCTATCTATGTTGATGATGACAACTGGATCTTCCCACTCCCACTGCAAGTCCCCCTCCAGCCGAGAGCAGATGTCCATTCAAAACTCTCAGCAAAGGAAAATTCCATTGAGAAATAAGGACTCTATAAGAAGGGTGCACCATCTGTGGCTAACTAAAGAAATTAAAGATAGTATCAAATTGAAAGAAAAAACACACTGCACTGTGAAGATTAGTGGCAGGTCAGAAGATTGAACAGTTTTTAGAGACCAGCAAAGAATGACCCCAAAAAAATCAAGGAGGGAGAAATTTGAGTATGAAAGACAGTGATCTAGAAATATAAAAAACAGATCGTAAGAGTTTCTACAAGTATTTGAAAAGGAAAAGAGTAGGTAAAATGAGCATTGGTCCTCTAGAGAGTGAGTCTGGGGAAATAATAATGGGAAACAAGGAAATGGCAGAAGCATTGAACAGATATTTTGTGCCTGTCTTCACTGTAGAAGGCACAAAAAGCATCCCAAGAATACTTTAAAATCAAGAGGTAAAAGGGAGGGAGGAACCTCTGGACCTGGTGACTTTTATCCTAGGGTCTTAAAAGAAGTGGCTGCAGACATAGTAGATGCATTGATTTTAATTTTCCAAAATTCCCCAGAATCTGGAAGCGTCTCAAAGGATTTGAAAATCGTTGATGTAACACCTGTGTGTAAGAAAGGAGAGAGACAGAATGCAGGAAACTATAGGCCAGTTAGCCTAATATCTATCAAAGGAAAAATGCTAGAATCCATTATTAAGGAGTAGGACATTTATAAAATCATGATGCAATCAGGCAGAGTCAACATGGTTTTGTGAAAGGGAAATCATGTTTGATTAATTTATTAGAGTCCTTTGAGGAAGTAACAAGCAAGGTGGATAAAGGGGAACCTGTCGATTTGGTGTACTTGGATTTCCAGAAGGTATTCAATAAGGTGCCACATCAAAGGTCACGACAGAAAATAAGAGCTCATGATGTAGGGGGTAACATATTACCATGGATAGAGGAAGAATCGGCATAAATGGATCATTTTCAGGTTTGGAAGCTGTTACTTGTGGAGTGCCATAGGGATCAGTGCTGGGGCCTCAATTATTTCCACTCTCTATCAATGATTTGGATGAAGGGAGTGAATCTATGGCAGGTAAAGTTGCTGATGACACAAAGATATGTAGGAAAGTAAGTTGTCAAAAGGACTTAAAGAGTCCAAAGTGATTTAGATGGGTTAGTGAGTGGGCAAAAAAATTGGCAGATGGAGTATAATGTGAGAAAATGTGAACTTGTCCACTTTGGCAGGAAGAATAAAAAGCAGTATATTATTTGAATGGAGACTGCAGAACTCTGAGTGATCTGGATGTCCTTGTACATGAAACACAAAAAATTGGTATGCAGGGAAGCAAATGAAATGTTGGGATTTATTGCAAGGGGAATCAAGTATAAACGTAGGGAAGTCTTGCTGCAGCTGCACAGAGCCGTTGTTAGACCATATCTGGAGCAGCGTGTTCAGTTTTGGTCTCCTTTCTTAAGAAAGGATATAGTTGTATTAGAAGCAGTTCAGAGAAGGTTCATTATACCGATTCCTAGAATGCAAGGGTTATCTTATGATAAGCAGGTTGGGCTGATACCCATTGGAGTTTAAAGAAATTAGAGGTGATCTTAATGAAACATTCAAGATCCTGAGAGGACTTGATAGGGTGGATGCTGAGAGGATATTTCCCCTTGTGGGGGTGTCTAGAACAAGGGAACAGTTTAAAAATAGGAGTAACCCATTCGAGACTGCGATATGGACAAATCTTTTCTCTCGTTAGTCTACAGAATTCTCTTCTCCAGACAGCAGTGGAGGCTGGGTCATTGAATATATTCAATAAGTTAGAGATTTTTGATCAACAAAGGAGTCAAGAGTGATGGGGCACAGGCAGAAAAGTGCTGACTCCAGAAAGGAGTTGAGGCCACAATTAGATCAGCCATGATCGTATCGAATGGCGAAACAGGTTCAAGGAGCTGAATGGCCGATTCCTGCTCCAAATTCTTGTGTTCTTGCCTTAATTTGATTAATTAGCTGCCTTCCTCTGTGGAACAAGCAGACTCCCTGATTTCCAGTCAGCTTCTAGGAATGTGCTGGCCGGCAATCCAGACATGGATCCTGGCTATTTTCCTGGCAAACCCCACCTCCAAATAGGTTTCCACAGGGTAGGGAAAATGCAGCGAAAGAGACTGGACAGTAGCAGAAGAGAAGTATTATTGCCCAGCAAGGGAGACTTTCCTTGATCTGTAACTTTTAATTTTATTTAAAAAATGCAAATTCAACAAGTGATAGGCTCTAAACAAGATGACAATAACACCAAAACTTATCACCAAACAGCAAAGACAAATAGCAAATACACCAGGGGCCTTTGGTGTTCAATTATCCTATTCAGTTACTCTGGAGCCAAACTGCCCTGTTCGGTTACTCTGGAGCTAAACTGCCCCGTTCGGTTACTCTGGGACTAAACTGCCCCGTTCGGTTACTCCAGGACTAAACTGCCCCGTTCGGTTACTCTGGAGTTAAACTGCCCCGTTCGGTTACTCTGGAGTTAAACTGCCCCGTTCGGTTACTCTGGAGTTAAACCGCCCCGTTCGGTTACTCTGGAGTTAAACCGCCCCGTTCGGTTACTCTGGAGTTAAACCGCCCCGTTCGGTTACTCTGGAGTTAAACCGCCCCGTTCGGTTACTCTGGAGTTAAACCGCCCCGTTCGGTTACTCTGGAACTAAACCGCCCCGTTCGGTTACTCTGGAGTTAAACCGCCCCGTTCGGTTACTCTGGAGTTAAACCGCCCCGTTCGGTTACTCTGGAACTAAACCGCCCCGTTCGGTTACTCTGGAACTAAACCGCCCCGTTCGGTTACTCTGGAACTAAACCGCCCCGTTCGGTTACTCTGGAACTAAACCGCCCCGTTCGGTTACTCTGGAGTTAAACCGCCCCGTTCGGTTACTCTGGAGTTAAACCGCCCCGTTCGGTTACTCTGGAGTTAAACCGCCCCGTTCGGTTACTCTGGAACTAAACCGCCCCGTTCGGTTACTCTGGAGTTAAACCGCCCCGTTCGGTTACTCTGGAGTTAAACCGCCCCGTTCAGTTACTCTGGAGTTAAACCGCCCCGTTCAGTTACTCTGGAGTCAAACCGCCCCGTTCAGTTACTCTGGAACTAAACTGCCCCGTTCAGTTACTCTGGAACTAAACTGCCCCGTTCAGTTACTCTGGAACTAGACTGCCCCGTTCAGTTACTCTGGAACTAAACCGCCCCGTTCAGTTACTCTGGAGTGAAACCGCCCCGTTCAGTTACTCTGGAATTAAACCGCCCCGTTCAGTTACTCTGGAACAAAAGGTCTAACGCTGACTGCAAGCAACGACTGTTGTGACCCCGCCCCCTCTTGCTCTTGCTGCTGCGCCTGCGTTATTCCGACGGGAACCGTGCGCCTGCGCATTACTAAGAGGAAGGCGCAGTGTGTGCTTTGCCCATCCCCAGCCAATCATGGGCGGGTCCTCGGAGCTTGGTTGGGGGGGCGGGGCTTGTGGGGAACGCGAGAGCCTAGTCTCGCGATGTCAGAACGTCAATTGGCCCAGTGTGCCATGACAACAGGAGCCGGGAGGATAATATGCAGAGTAGGTACAGTGCTGAAATGTTGATGGCTGTCCTTTCATGTGTGAGCAAACATGTCGTGCTGCTTTTACATTTTTTTTGTGTGGATGTTGTTCTCTTTTAAAAAAGGTGCCGGTTATGCATCAGCCCCTGTTTTTCGTGTCAGCTGGTTGGGGGCGGGTTAAAGTACTGTGTCTGGGGTGGGGGAGGGGCTGCTGGGTGCAGTGGGTTGTAAAACGGGAATAGTTTATATCGGGCAGGATGGCGTTGTACCTTGGACACAAATGCACCAGCAGAAAGGGGAGAAGGCCGTCCAGTTTATACCCCGACCCTCACACCCCACCACTGGGTACAGCTGTATGTCAGGTTGATTTTGCTCCTGCTGCATGAATGCAAACTGTCACTGCATTACAGCTGAGGGAGTAGCTGTCGTGGCTGAGTATGTTAATTAGTGTAGGGAACCAGTGCTGCCCAAAGCTTGGCCTTTCAGAAATTAAGAAAACAAAATAACGTTGTTCTCCTGTAAGTTCTCTTGAACAATGTTGGGCTGTGTTTAAAAATTCAGTAGCTTCCTTTCATCTGTATATTTAAGGGAAAGAAATGTTGAACCAGCTGAGCCACATTAATAATTTTTTTCAAAAGCCTGCATGTATTATAACTGAGTTCTGCATCCTTTGCAGATTTTTTTTTTTTGTTCGTTCATGGGATGTGGGGTGTCACCGGCTAGGCCAGCGTTGGTTGCCCATCCCTAATTGCTATTGAGAAGTTGGCGGTGAGCTGCCTTTTTGAACCGCTGCAGTCCATGTGGTGGAAGGTACACCCACAGTGCTGTTAGGGAGGAGGTTCCAGGACAGTGAAGGAACAGTGATATTGTTCCAAGTCAGGATGGTGTGTGACTTGGAGGGAAACTTCCAGGCAGTGGTGTTCCCATGCATGTGCTGCCGTTGTCCTTCAAGATGGTAGCAGTCATGCGTTTGGAAGGTGCTGTCTGAGGAGCCTTTGTGATTTGCTGCAGTACATCTTAGACCATAAGACATAAGAGCAGAAATTAGGCTATTCAGCCCATCAAGTCTGTGCCACCATTCAATCATGGCTGATAAGTTTCTCAACCCCATTCTCCCACCTTCTCCCTGTAACCTTTGATCCCCTTACCAATCAAGAACCTATCTATCTCGGTCCTAAATACACTCAATGACCTGACCTCCACAGCCTTCTGTGGCAATGAATTCCATAGATTCACCACTCTCTGGCTAAAGAAGTTTCTCCTCATCTCTGTTCTAAAGGTCTTCCCTTTACTTTGAGGCTGTGCCCTCGGGTCCTAGTCTCTCCTACTAATGGAAACATCTTCCCCACGTCCACTCTTTCCAGGCCTTTCAGTATTCTGTAAGTTTCAATCAGATCCCCCCTCATCCTTTTAAACTCCATCGAGTATAGACCCAGAGTCCTCAAACATTCCTCATTTCTTAAGCCTTTCATTCCTGGGATCATTCTCGTGAACCTCCTCTGGAGGTTCTAAATGTGGTCTGACCAGAGCCTTATAAAGCCTCAGCAGCACATCCCTGCTTTTATATTCTAGTCCTCTCGAAATAAATGCCAACATTGCATTTGCCTTCCTAACTACCGACTCAACCTGCAAGTTAACCTTAAGAGAATCCTGGACTAGGACTCCCAAGTCCCTTTGCACTCCAGATTTCTAAATTCTCTCCCCATTTAGAAAATAGTCTATGCCTCTATTTTTCCTACCAAAGTGCATGACCTCACACTTCACCACTTTGTATTCCATCTGCCACTTCTTTACCCATTCTCCTAACCTGTCCAAACCCTTCTGCAGCCTCCCTGCCTCCTCAATACTACCGGCCCCTCCACCTATCTTTGTATCATCTGCAAACTTAGCCAGGATGCCCTCAGTTCCTTCATCTAGATCATTAATATATAAAGTGAAAAGTTGTGGTCCCAACAATGACCCCTGCGGAACTCCGCTAGTCACCGGCTGCCATCCTGAGAAGGACCCCCTTATCCCCACTCTCTGCCTCCTGCCAGACAGCCAACCTTCTATCCATGCTAGTACCTTGTCTCTAACACCATGGGCTCTTACTGAGCAGCCTCCTGTGCGGCACCTTGTCAAAAGCCTTCTGGAAGTCGAAGTAGATAACATCTATTGGCTCTCCTTTGTCTAACCTACTCGTTACCTCCTCAAAGAATTCTAACAGATTTGTCAGGCATGACCTCCCCTTGATGAAACCATGCTGACTTTACCCGATTTTACCATGCACTTCCAAGTATTCTGAAATCTCATCCTTAATAATGGACTCTAAAATCTTACCAACGACCGAGGTCAGGCTAATAGGTCTATAATTTCTCGTCTTTTGCCTCACTCCCTTCTTGAACAGGGGGGTTACATTAGCGATTTTCCAGTCCTCTGGGACCCTCCCTTACTCGTGTGATTTCTGAAAGATCGCCACTAATGCCTCCACTATCTCTTCAGCTATCTCCTTCAGAACTCTGGGGTGTAACCCATCTGGTCCAGGTGATTTATCCACCTTCAGACCTTTCAGTTTTCCTAGCACCTTCTCCTTGGTAATGGCTACCATACTCACCTCTGCCCCCCGACTCTCTTGAACTTTGGGGATGTCACTCATCTTGTAGGTGTATACACTGCTGCCACGGTGCATTGGTTTAGAAGCAGTGAATGTTTGTCGATGGGATGACAATCAAGCAGGTTGCTTTGTCATGGATAGTGTCAAGCTTCTTGAGTGTCGCTGGAGCTGTACTTAGTCCAGTTCAGTTTCTGGTATTGGAAACCCCCAGGATGTTGATAGTGGGATTCAGTGATGGTAATGCCATTGAATGTCAAAGGGGTGACGGTTAGATTCTCTGTCGTTGGGGATGGTCATTGCCTGGCACTTGTGTGGCACGAATGTTACTTGACACTTTGTTAGCCCAAGCCTAGATATTGTCCAGGTCTTGCTGCATTTGGACATGGACTGCTTCAGTATCTGAGGAGTTGAGAATGGTGCTGAACGTTGTGCAATCATCAGTGAACACCCCCACTTCTGGACCTTATGATGGAATGGAGGTCATTGATGAAGCAGCTGAAGATGGTTGGGCCTTGGACACTACCCTGAGGAACTCCTGTCCTGGTCAACAGTGTTATCTGTGCAGGGTATGTGAGATGAGGGAGATCTGTAAAATAATGGAATTTAATCAGGTCTCTTGTCCCATGTATTCATCCATGCACAGAGCTACTTTTAATATCATTTTCTCCAGATTCCAAAAGGAGTTTGAGGGAGAGGATGTAGTCATTTGAACTGCACTGAATCAAGCTTCCTTTACACTTGACAAGCCACATGCTGGGTGAATTATAATATTCATTTCATTGTCAATCTAAAGAAAACATATCCCTCCTAATGTAACCTGCTGTTATTGCATCTGTTCTCCTGCTTTAAATGATGCAACTCATCAAGAAGGTGAAGGCATGTTTAGGTTTGGAAGCATTTCAGGGGGTTATAGATGTTAATAAAGTCCAACTGACCCCGCCCAGTCTAGACAAGAGTACTAAAAGCAAGTTTTGTGCGTGTGACTTTTTTTTAATTGGTGGAATTTAGTTGCTCTCTGGTTGAACATTTTCTACATTGAAAGTGTCAAATTTCGTGTTTGATGGTTTTAGCTGCAGTGACTTGTAACTTTGTGCTTTTGGCGAATTTGCTGTGCAAAGAGTTGATGGAAATTTGGTTATCTTAAAAAGATTTCTTGGCTTTAGCAGGTATGGTTTGTTGGTCAGGGTCGAGAGCGGGATAGGTGAGGTGGTGAGGTTTGGGTGATTCACTTAGACGTAATTAACATAACCAGCAATATTTGGAATAAGATTGGCAATTGTGGGAAGATGGTGATGTTGTGGTAATGTCACTGAATCAGTAATCCAGGAGGCCCAGGCAAATGCTCTGGGGACACGGGTTCAAATCCTGTCATGGCAGCTGGTGGAATTTAAATGCAATCAGTAAAAATAAATCTGGAATTGAAAGCTAGTCTCCGTAATGGTGATCATGAAACTATCATCGCTTATTATAAAAACCCATCTGGTTCACTCATGTCCCTTAGGGAAAGAAATCTGTCATCCTATCCCGGTCTGGCCAAATGATTCCGGACTCACAGCAATGTGGTTGACTCTTAACTGCACTCTGAAATGGTCCAGCAAGCCACTCAGTTCAGGGGTAATTAGGGATGGGCAACATCTGGGCCTTGCAGTGATGTCCACATCCCATAAAAGAATGTTTAAAAAAAAAAAATTCTCATGGGAAGGACTGGTAATGCCATTTTAAAATGAAGCTAATTTGATGATTGAACAACGGCTTGACAGGACAATGAAAGGAGTGTGCACGTTATAGGAACATATGAACAGGAGTAGGCCCCATAAGCCTGCTCAGCCATTCAACCAGAACATGGCTATCTCAATGCCATTTTCCTGCACTATCCCCATATCCCTTGATACCTTTCGTATCCAGAAATTGATCAATCTCTGTCTTGAGCATACTCAATGACTGAGCTTCTACAGCCCTCTGGGGGAGAGAATTCCAAAGATTCTCCACCCTCTGAATGAATAAATTCCTCCTCATCTCAGTCCTAAATGGCCTACCCCTTATTCTTTGTCCTCTAGTTCTTGACCCTGCAGCCAGGGGAATCATCCTTCCTGCATCTACCTTGTTATTACCACTTTTTATCAGATTAGATTAATTTTTGAAAAAAATCTTTAAGTAAAAGCTGGATGGGAAGAAAAGCCATGTTTAAAATTTACTGTGCAAGAAGTTTGGGACAGAATTTTGTTTTATTTGAAATTCCACAACCTTACACGGATGACCATGTGACCACAAATCTATGAAATTGTGCACTCACCGATCAATAGAGTTGATATGATGCTAAAGAGGTGCTGGAACGCTTATTGATTAGATGGTTGAATGGGCAGAAAAATGACACTGATTTCAACATGAGCAAATTTGATTTAATGAATTTTGATAAAAACATAAAAAGAAATCGTTATTCTTTGGGTGAAAGTTAGACGATGTGAAAGATCAGGGAGATTTAGGGATTTAGGTTCACAAGACCTTTTTGTTTCACCTCAAGTGGATATGATCATACAGAAATACTGAATTTTATAGCAAGGAGTGGAGAATTTAAAAGTCAAAAAAGAATGGGGAACCTGTCTAAAACTTTAGTAAACTGGTATTGGAGTAGTGTGTACAGTTTGGAGCAGGCACTCAGCAGCACCTAGAGGAGATTGAGAGGGGGACCCTGAGCCAGGCAATCAGCAGCACCTAGAGGAGATTGAGAGGAGGACCCTGAGCCAGGCAGTCAGCTGCACCTAGAGGAGATTGAGAGGAGGACCCTGAGCCAGGCAGTCAGCAGCACCTAGAAGAGAGTTGAGAGGAGGACCCTGAGCCAGGCAATCAGCAACACTTAGCACCTACCATTGCAGGAGAAACATAAGTTCATTGGTTGGTGAGAAACTGCTGTTAGGGAGTGTCATCAAGAAGCTGATAATTAGAAAAAACACATCCTTTTTAAAAGGGGTTACTTACGTTTAAGGAACAAACACAAGCAATCGGAAAATAAAGTTAAGTTGAGGCCAGGTAAAATAAAGTTGCTAAGTAAACCAAAGTAAAATAAAGTTAATACAAGGGAAGTAAATTGAAGCCATGGCAGGACAGTTTGGTCATGTGGAATGTGTGTCCTGCAACATGTGGGAAGTTGTGAATGCTACCAGTGTCCTAGGTGACCACATGTGCAGGAAGTGTCACCAAGTAGAGCCTTGAGCTCCAGGTTTTGGAGCTTGAATGACGGTTGGAGTCACTGCGGCACATCCATGAGGCTGAGAGCTATGTGGATGGTGCATTCAGAGAGGTGGTCACACCGCAACTTAGGAGCATGGAGGCAGAAAGGGAATGGGTGACCGCCAGGCAGTCCAAGAAAATAAGGCAGAGAGTGCAGGAGTCCCCTGGGGTCCCGGTCATCAATCGGTTTTCCATTTTGGATACCGGTGAGGATGTTGGTTCCCGAGTGCAGCCAGAGCCAAGTTTGTGGCACAACAGGCAGCTCTGCTATACAAGAGGGGAGAAAGAAGAGGGGAAGAGCAGTAGTAATAGGAGATTCGTTAGTCAGGGGAACTGACAGGCGTTTCTGTGGCCGTAGACTTGACTCCAGGATGGGATGTTGCCTCCCTGGTGCCAGGGTCAAGGGTGTCATGGGGTGGCTGCAGGACATTCTTCTGGGGGAGGGTGATCAGCCAGAGGTCATGGTCATTGTTGGTACCAATGACTTGGGTAGGAAAGGGAATGAGGTCCTGAAAGCACACTTTAGGAAACTAGAAAGGAGATTGAAAAACGGGACCTCTAAAGCCATAATCTCAGGATTACTCCCAGTCCCACGTGCAAGCGAGTATTGAAATAGGAGAATTGAGTGAATAAACACTTGGCTGGAAAGCTAGTGTTGGAAGGAGGGCATCAGATTTCTGAGGCATCTGGATGGGTTCTGGGGAAGTTGTGACCTGCACAAGTGGACGGTCTACACCTGAACAGGACTGGAACAAATATCCTCGCAGGGAGATTTGCCAGTGCTGTTGGGAGGGGGGGTTTAAACGAAATTAGCAGAGGGATGGAAACCTGAGGGCAAATTCAGAGCCAAGAACGGGAGATGCAGGATTAGTGAGTGACTCTGAAATACAGAAGCAGCAGTTAAAAAGTGTACAGCAGTGTTAATAGGTATATATGTAAATGCAAGGAGCATAATAAATAAAGCCAATGAGCTGAGGGCACAGGACACATGATGATGTCATCGCTGCAATGGAAACTTGGCTTGAGGAGGGGCAAAAATAGCAGCTCAACATCCCTGGATATAGAGTTTTCAGGCAGGACAGGGAGGGGGATAAGAAAGGTGGGGGTGTAGCATCATTAGTTAAAGAATCAATTACAGCTGTGAGAAGGGATGATATACCAAATGAAGCATCAAATGAGGCCATATGGGTTGAGCTCAGAAATGAAAAAGGGGCAGCCACACTACTAGGAGTGCACAATAGATCCCCAAATAGTGGAAGGGAGGTTGAAGAGCAAATATGTAGATTTCTGAATGCAAAAACAATAGGGCAGTAATCAACTACCCTAATATCAGTTGGGATATGAACAGTGTGAAGGGCACAGAGGGTGCAAAATTCTTGAATTGCATTCAAGAGAACTTTTTTAGCAAGCACACAAAAAATATATAAATGACTTAGATGAAGGGATTGAAGGGATGGTTGCCAAATTTGCTGACGACACAAAGGTAGGTAGGAAAGCAACTTCTGTTGAAGGGTCATTCGGACTCGAAACGTTAACTGTGTTCCTCTCCGCAGATGCTGCCAGACCTGCTGAGTTTTTCCAGGTATTTTTGTTTTTGTTTAGGTAGGAAAGCAAGTTGTGAAGAGCAAATAAGGAGGCTACAAAAGATATAGATAGCTTAAGACCATAAGACATAGGAGCAGAAATTAGGCCATTCGACCCATTGAGTCTGCTTCGCCATTCAATCATGGCTGATAAGTTTCTCAACCCCATTCTCCTGCCTTCTCCCCGTAACCTTTGATCCCCATGCCAATCAAGAACCTATCTATCTCGGTCTTCAGTACACTCAATGACCTGGCCTCCACAGCCTTCTGTGGCAATGAATTCCATAGATTCACCACTCTCTGGCTAAAGAAGTTTCTCCTCATCTCTGTTCTAAAAGGTCTTCCCTTTACTCTGAGGCTGTGCCCTCGGGTCCTAGACTCTCCTACTAATGGAAACATCTTCCCCACGTCCACTCTATCCAGGCCTTTCAGTATTCTGTAAGTTTCAATCAGATGCCCCCTCATCCTTCTAAACTCCATCGAGTATAGACCCAGAGTCCTCAAACGTTTCTCATATGTTAAGCCTTTCATTCCTGGGATCGTTCTCGTGAACCTCCTCTGGACCATCTCCAGGGCCAGCACATCCTTCCTGAGATACGGGGCCCAAAATTGCTCACAATATTCTAAATGTGGTCTGACCAGAGCCTTATAAAGCCTCAGCAGCACATCCCTGCTTTTATATTCTAGTGCTCTCGAAATAAATGCCAACATTGCATTTACCTTCCTAACTACCGACTCAACCTGCAAGTTAACCTTAAGAGAATCCTGGACTAGGACTCCCAAGTCCCTTTGCACTCCAGATTTCTCAATTCTCTCCCCATTTAGAAAATAGTCTATGCCTCTATTCTTCCTACCAAAGTGCATGACCTCACACTTCCCCATGTTGTATTCCATCTGCCACTTCTTTGCCCATTCTCCTAACCTGTCTAAATCCTTCTGCAGCTTCCCCGCCTCCTCAATACTACCTGTTCCTCCACCTATCTTTGTATCATCAGCAAACTTAGCCAGGATGCCCTCAGTTCCTTCATCTAGATCATTAATATATAAAGTGAAAAGTTGTGGTCCCAACACTGACCCCTGCGGAACTCCACTAGTCACCGGTCGCCATCCTGAGAAGGACCCCCTTATCCCCACTCTCTGCCTCCTGCCAGACAGCCAATCTTCTACCCATGCTAGTACCTTGCCTCTAACACCATGGGCTCTTATCTTACTGAGCAGCCTCCTGTGCGGCACCTTGTCAAAGACCTTCTGGAAGTCCAAGTAGATAACATCTATTGGCTCTCCTTTGTCTAACCTACTCGTTACCTCCTCAAAGAATTCTAACAGATTTGTCAGGCATGACCTCCCCTTGATGAAACCATGCTGACTTTGCCCGATTTTACCATGCACTTCCAAGTATTCTGAAATCTCATCCTTAATAATGGACTCTAAAATCTTACCAATGACCGAGGTCAGGCTAATCGGCCTGTAATTTCCCGTCTTTTGCCTCACTCCCTTCTTGAACAGGGGGGTTACAATAGCGATTTTCCAGTCTTCTGGGACCCTCCCTGACTCTAGTGACTCCTGAAATATCACTACTAATGCCTCCACTGTCTTTTCAGCTATCTCCTTCAGAACTCTGGGGTGTAATCCATCTGGTCCAGGTGATTTATCCACCTTTAGACCTTTCAGTTTTCCTAGCACCTTCTCCTTGGTAATGGTCACCATACTCACCTCTGCCCCCTGACTCTCTTGAACTTTGGGGATGTTATTCGTGTCTTCCACCGTGAAGACTGACGCAAAACACCTATTCAGTTCCTTCGCCATTTCTTTGTTCCCCACTACTACTTCTCCAGCGTCATTTTCCAGCGGCCCAATGTCCACTTTTGCCTCTCTCTTACCCTTTATATATCTAAAAATACTCTTGCAATCTTCTTTTATATTACTGGCTAATTTACCCTCATATTTAATCTTCTCCCTCCTTATTTCTTTTATAGTTGTCCTCTGTTGGTCTTTGTAGGCTTCCCAATGCCCTGGTTTCCCATTGCTCTTCGCCGCATTTTATGCTTTCTCTTTAGCTTTTATGCTGTCCCTGATTTCCCTTGTCAGCCATGGTTGCCTCGTCCTCCCTTTAGAATGCTTCTTCCTAGGGATGAATTTTTGCTGTGTCTCCCAAATTACTCCCAGAAACTCCTGCCATTGCTGTTCCACTGTCTTTCCTGCTAGGCTCATCTCCCAGTCAATTCTGGCCAGCTCCTCCCTCATGTCTCTGTAGTTGCCTTTATTCAACTGTAATACCATTACATCTGATTCCAGCTTTTTCCTCTCAAATTGCAGGGAAAATTCTATCATATTATGGTCACTTCCTTCTAAGGATTCCTTCACCTTAAGCTCCCTTATCAAATCTGCCTCATTACACATCACTAAATCTAGAATTGCCTGTTCCCTAGTGGGCTCCACCACAAGCTGCTCCAAAAAGCCATCTCGTAGACATTCCACAAATTCCTTTTCTTGGGATCCACTACCAACCTGATTTTCCCAGTCTACCTGCATATTGAAATCCCCCATGATCACTGTAACCTTGCCTTTCTTACACGCCTTTTCTATCTCCTGGTGTATCTTGTGCCCCACATCCTGACTACTGTTCGGAGGTCTGTACATAACTCCCATTATGTTTTTTTTAACCTTTGCGGTTCCTCAACTCTACCCACACAGATTCTACATCATCTGACCCTACGTCATTTCTTGCTATCGAATTAATTTCATTTCTTACTGACAAAGCAACCCCACCCCCTCTGCCAACCTGCTTATCTTTTTGATAGGATGTATATCCTTGGATATTTAGCTCCCAGTCCTGATCCTCTTGCAGCCATGTGTCCGTGATGCCCGCCACATCATACCTGCCAATTTCAATCTGTGCCACAAGCTCATTTACCTTATTTCATATACTGCGTGCATTCAGATACAACAGCTTCAGTCCTGTATTTCCCGTCCCCTTTCTCATTGTTGTCCCATTATCTGATGTGCTTGAAGTTAGATTCCTAGCCCTTTCCAAACACTCTGTCCTATTTTGTGTTCTGGGGACTTTAATAGCCTCTCCTGGACTCTCCTTTCTTTTCAGTTTTTTCATAATTTTCCATGTAGTTGAATCCAACCCCCCACACGCTAACCTGCTGCTTTGTTTCCCATTAGTCATACTTCTTGGAGTTTTACCCTTCCCTCCCCCACCCCCCACTTTCTAGTTTAAAGTCCTGTTGACCACCCTATTTACCCTTTTCGCTAGAACATTGGTCCCAGATCGGTTCAGGTGGAGACCGTCCCAATGGTACAGATCCCTCCTGTTCCAACACTGATGCCAGTGCCCCACGAAATGGAACCCCTCTTTCCCGCACCACTCCTTTAGCCACGTGTTTACTTCCCTTATTCTCACGTCATTAAGTAAGTGGGCAAAAGTCTGGCAAATAGAGTATAATGTGGGAAAATGTGAAATTGTCCATTTTGGCAGGAAGAATAAAAGAGAAGCATATTATCTAAATGAGAGATTGCAGAGCGCTGAGGTACAGGGAGACCTGGGTGTCCTAGTGCATGAATCACAAAAGGCTCATATGCAAGTACAACAACTAATTAGGAAAGCTAATAGAATGTTATCATTTATTGTGAGAGGAATTGAATACAAAGGAAGGGAAGTTATGCTTCAGTCGTACAGGGCACGAGTGAGACCACATCTGGAGTACTATATCCAGTATTGGTCACCTTATTTAAAGAAGGATGTAAATGCATTGGAAGCAGTTCAGAGGAGATTTACCGGACTAATACGAGGAATGGATGGGTTGTTTTATGACGAAAGCTTGTACAGACTAGGCTTGTATCCTCTGGAGTTTAGAAGAGTAAGAGGTGACTTGATTGAAACATATAAGATCGTGAGAGGTCTTGATAGGGTGGATGTGGAGAGGATGTTTCCTCTTCTGGGAGAATCTCGAACTAGGGGTCACTGTTTAAAAATAAGGGGTCGCCCATTTAAAACAGAGATGAGGCAAATATTTTTCACTCTGGGCTGTGAGTCTTTGGAACTCTCTTCCTGAAAAGGTGGTGGAAGCAGAGTCTTTGAATGTTTTTGAGGCAGAGGTAAGCAAGGCGGGTGATAGGTTATCGGGGATAGGTGGGATGCAGATTTCAGGTTACTGTCAGGTCAGCCATGATCTTATTAAATGACGGAGCAGGCTCGGGGGTCTGAATGGCCTACTCCTGCTCCTTCGTATGTTTGTACACAAGTACAACGAGAGGGGGTGCAGTTCTAGATTTAGTCTTAGGAACTGAAGCTGGGCAAGTGGATGAAATAGCAGTGGGGGACTATTTTGGAGATAGTGACCATAATATAGTTAGATTTAGCATCATTATGGAAAAGATAGAACAAGATTAAAAGTTCCAAATTGGGGGAACACAAATTTTACAAAGCTGAGAAGTGAGCTGGCAAGAATGGACTGAATACAGATACAAGAAGGGAAACTGTGTCAGATCAGTGGGAAACATTCTGCGGGCATAGTGTAGATGTCCCCACAAAGAAAAAGGGTGGTTCTGCCAAATCTAGAGCTGCCTGGTTATCTAGAAGCATACAGGCCAAGATAAAGCAGAAAAAGAAAACTTATGACAGAAACGACTTAATACTGTAGAAAGCCAAGAGGAAAGAAAGTACAGGGGTGAAGTAAAAATGGAAATTAGGAAAGCAAAGAGAAAATACAAAAAAATTATTGGCAGGTAAAATCAAAGAAAATCCTAAGCGCAATAAGCACAGTTGGTAAAGGCTGAGTTATTTAAAATCCCAGAGGGAAACTTTAAACAACTGTCATAACCTATATTTTCAATTGGTATGTTTTGAGCTGCAGCTCTAAATTCAGGAATAAGACCACCAGTTCTCAAGAAGTTTTTATATCAAACTAAATGAAACATTTATTAATTTACAACAAATTAAACACATACACACGGCTACAAATTACTACTGTCATAACTTTTTAACAAATTCTCAAATTAATCTCCACTAAGGCAACAATAACTAATGGACTTAACCAGACACCAAGCAAAGCACTTTCACCTTATGAATTCAAAATGAGGCTCCTTGCAATTTGATTCCTTTGCAGACAGTTGTAGGCTCACAGGTTTTGATCTTACATGCCTCTGCTCTACACACAGAAACTCCCTTCTGTTATACACAGCTCCTCCCTTTGAATGTAAATTCTTATTGTGTCACCAGGCCCTTTGAACACATTTCACAGTACCAGTTTTATTAGTAATATAAACATTACTTGGTGTCTCCTAGCTAGGTGCAAGATTTCATTCCCACTCTTGAATGCGCTATTGAACAAAATGCAAATGTACCTTCTATCTCTGTTTACATCTCAAAACTACAATACATCAAAGCACCCAGACTAACTGGCTTTAATCCAATTAATACACAGACTAAACCTCTATTTAATTTTTTTTCCAATAACATTATATACATTAACATCTCTTCCTGTCACACAGTGAGAGAAGTAGTACTGGAGGGACTGGCATCCTTGAAGGTGGACAAATCACCAGGGCTAGATGGATTGTATCCCAGGCTGTTGAAGGAAGCCAGGGAGGAAATAGCGGATGCTCTGAGAATCATTTTTGAATCCTCACTAGATACAGTGGAGGTCCCAGAACATTGGAGGTCTGCAAGCATTGCACCGTTATTTAAAAAGGATGTGAGGGATAGGCCTTAAATTATAGCCCTGCCAGCCTGACTTTGGTGGTGGGCAAATTATTGGAAACAATTCTGAGAGACAGGCTAAGTTGTCACTTAGAAAGACACGGATTTATCAGGGATAGTCAGCATGGTTTTGTTAGGCATCTTA
The DNA here is from genome assembly GCF_964194155.1 of Cetorhinus maximus. Classification (NCBI taxonomy): domain Eukaryota; kingdom Metazoa; phylum Chordata; class Chondrichthyes; order Lamniformes; family Cetorhinidae; genus Cetorhinus; species Cetorhinus maximus. Next base: position 14,181,699 of record NC_135880.1, read on the forward strand.
CTAACTTAATAGAAATTTTTGAGAAAGTAACAAAGAGGATTGATGAGTGTAGTGCAGTGGATGTTGTCTACATGGATTTCAGTAAGGAATTTGACAAGGTCCCACATGGCAGATTGGCCAGGAAAGTGAGATCTCATGGGATACAGGGGAAGGTGGTAGGTTGGATCGAAAATTGGCTCAGTGACAGGAACCAAAAGGTAAATGTCAATGGATGTTTCTGCAGATGGAAAATGGTTTCCAGTGGTGTTCCACAGGCCTCAGTGTTGGGCCCTTGCTGTTTATTGTATATATTAATCATTTAGACTTAAATGTGAGAGGCATGATTGGGAAATATGCAGATGACACAAAAGTTGATTGTGATATCAATAGTTTGGTCACGTGGGCGGAGAAGTGGCAAATGGATTTCAATCCGGAAAAGTGTGAGGTAATGCATTTGGGCAGGGCAAATAAAGTAAAGGAATACTCAATAAATGGGAAGTTAGTGAGTCCATGTTCACAGGCCCTTGAAGGTGGCAGGACAGGTGGACAAAGTGGTCAGGAAAGCATATGGAATGCTTTCCTTTATTGGGCGAATTATTGAATACAAAATCAGGGATGTAATGATGGAACTGTATAAAATGCTGGTTTGGCCACAGCTGGAATTTTGAGTACAGTTCTGGCCAGCACATTACTGGAAGGGCATAATTGCTGTGGAGAGAGTGCAGAGGAGATTTACAACAACGTTGCCAGGGCTTGAAAATTGCAGCTACGAGGAAAGATTTGATAGGCTAGGGTTGTTTTCCTTAGAACAGAGGAGGCTAAGGGGTGACCCAATTGAGGTGTACAAAATTATGAGGGGCCTAGACAGGGCATTCAGGAAAGACTTGTTTCTACTCGATGATGGGGTCAATTACCAGGGGGCAGAGATTTAAGGTGATTGATAGAAGGATTAGAGGAAACATGAGGAAAAACCTTTTCACCCAGAGGGTGGTGGGCGTCTGGAATTCACTGCCTAAATTGGTGGTTGAGGCTGAAATGCTCAACTCATTTAAAAGGTACCTGGATTTGCATCTGAAGTGCTGTAATGTGCATGGCTACAGACCAGGTGCTGGAAAGTGGGATTAAAATGAGCAGTTTCTTTTTCTCTCTTTGTGGCCGGCGTAGACATGATGGACTGAATGGCCTCTTTCTGCACCATAACTTTTCAATGGTTCTATTGAGGCAATAGAGAGGGTACATTACAGGGTACAGCTCTGAAGAAGTCATAAGGACTGTTTCTCTCTCCGCAGAAGCTGCCAGACTGGCTGAGTTTTTCAGCATTTTCTGTTTTTATTTCAGATTTCCAGCATCCACAGTATTTTATTTTAATTTTAGGATACATTATAGGTTCATTATGATGATGCATCGTATAAGGAAGCAGAGGAACAGGGGAGTTATTTAGTCTCAAGCCTGTTTTGTGATTCAGGATTATGTCTGATCTGTGACCTGATTCACTAAAGAGCTTTAGTTAATAAATATCCATCAAGCTCAGTTTTAAGATTAACAATTGATCTAACAATTGCTAATCTAACATCAATTGCTGTTGGTGGAAGAGAGTTGCAAACTTCTACCACCCCTGGTGTATAGAATTGTTTCCTAATTTCAAACCCGAAAGGTCTGGCTCTAATTTTTATACCTCTAGTCACAGACTCCCCAATCAGCAGAACTAGTTTCTCGTAATCTATCCTGTCTCTTACCCTTAATTAAACCCCTTCCATCATTGTCATCAGCTCTTATTTATTTTGCACACCCAAAGGTCACAATAAAAGGAGGCACATAAAAATTACAATATTAACAAAAAGTAACATTCTCATTTTCACTGTTCATAACTACAAACAAAAGATCGGAACAGCAGTCGATAAAAACATGTCATCTTCAGTTCAGCTGTTCCTTTCCCAGCAATTCAAGTTGCAATGTATTTATTTAATTGTCAGATAACAACAGGTGGAGGGTGTGGAAAAGACAGGGAACAATTTCATTTCAGAGAACAGTCTCAAAGGTCAGTGGATACGGTTTAACTACCACAATAACATGATACAAAACTTGGCAGAAATCGGGAAGCTTGAAGTTACTGTCAGAGTACTGAGTTGTGTTAGACCATGAGGCCTTGCAATCTGTAAGAAGTAAACTGATGTGTTCCCAGCTATCTCATAGGTGGATAAATGCAATTTCTCCATCAATCACGGTGGCAAGTAATAGAATTCTGAGTTAGAGTTTCTGTTTCATCCCAGTTGTTCCCATAGAATGACAGTCTAAGGGTACAATGAGCTAAAAGTAGCCCCTGAAAATGGGTGCGGAATTTGCAATGCAGAATTCACATGCAATCATTAAAATTAATGCAGGCAGTGTGCAAACTCTGTGCTACCTACTAATTTAAATCATTGTGGTGTGTAGCCCAGTTTTGAACAAAGGAAGAATTGGAAAAATTGGGTTTGTTTTCTCCAGAACAGAAGGGATTAAAAGGTGATTTGATGGTGGGACAGAGATTGATTGTTATGATACGACAGTAAATCCAGTATCATACCATGTGTCTACCAGGATGATTGAAGGCAAACTAGATGGACTCTGGTCTTTTTACATTTAGCAATTCCTATGTTCCTTTCAAGCAGATAGAAACAGTCATTTCTGGATTCTGGAATTTTCTGGATAATAGACGTCAGAATGTCGAACCACAAGTCTGTGAACCAGAACACTGTAGATATATTAACCTGAAACAGAAAACAATGATAAAACATTATAAAGCTAACATCTGGGAGCTTGTGCCAAAATTTGGAGAGCTATCTCACAGAGTAGTCAAGCAACAGCCTGACATAGTCATACTCACGGAATTATACCTTACAGACAATGTCCCAGTCACCACCATCACCGTCGCTGGGTATATCTCACATTGGCAGGCCAGACCCACCAGAAGTGGTGGTATACAATCGGGAGGGAGTTGCCCTGGGAGTCCTCAACATCGACTCCGGACCCCATAAAGTCTCATGGATCAGGTCAAACATGGGCAACGAAACCTCCTGCTGATCACCATGTACTGCCTGACCCCCGCTCAGCTGATAAATCAGTGCTCCTCCGTGTTGAAGGGGACACTGTTTTAAAATTAGCGATTGCCATCTTAGGACAGAGATGAGGAGAGTTTTTTTCTCAGAGGGCTGTACAACCTTGGAACTCCCTGCCTCCAAAGGCGGTGGAGGCAGGGGTCATTGAATATTTTTAAGGTAGAGGTAAATAAATTCTTGTTAGGCAAGGGAATCAAAGGTTATTGGGGGTAGATAGGAATGTGGAATTCAAAACACAAACAGATCAGCCATGATATTTTTGAATGGTGGAGAAGGCTTGAGGGGCAGGCTTGCCTACATCTGCTCCTATTTCATGTGTTCGTTATGTTTGGATGTAACACCACTTGGAGGAAGCACTGAAGATGGCAAGGCTGCAGAATGTACTCTAAGTGGGGGATTTCAATGTCCATCACCAAGAGTGGCTCAGTAGCACCACTACAAACTGAGCTGGCTGAGTCCAAAATGAGATAGCTGCTGGACTGGGTCTGCGGCAGGTGGTGACAGAACCTACAAGAGGGAAAAACATACGTGGCCTTATCCTCACCAATTTGTTGCCGCAGATGCATCTGTCCAGGAGCATCAGTAGGAGTGACCACCGCACAGTTCTTGTAGAGACGGAGCCCTGTCTTCACATTGAGGATACTCTCCATTGTGTTGTGTGGCACTACCGCCGTGGTAAATGGGATAGGTTTAGAACAGAGCTAGCAACTGTTAAGACTGGGCATCCATGAGGCACTGTGGGCCATCAACAGCAGCAGAATTGCACTTGAACACAATCTGTAACCTCATTGCCTGGCATGTCCCCCACTCTACCATTACCGCCAAGCCAGGGGATCAACTCTGGTTCAATGAAGAGTGCAGGACGGCATGCCAGGAGCAGCACCAGGCATAGCTAAAAATGAGGTGTCAACCTGGTGAAGCTATAACCACAGGACTACTTGCATGCCAAACAGCATTAACAGTATGCAACAGACAGAGCTAAGTGATCCCACAACCAATGGATCAGATCTAAGCTCTGCAGTCCTGCCACAACACTGGCATCTACCCGGCAATGTAGAAAATTGCCCAGGTACATCCCATCCGTAAAAAGCAGGACAAATCCAACCCGGCCAGTTACTGCCCCATTAGTCTACTCTTGATCATCAGTAAGGTGATAGAAGGTGACATCAACAGTGCTATCAAGCGGAAACAGAAATACCTGGAAAAACTCAGCAGGTCTGGCAGCATCGGCGGAGGAGAGCACAGTTGACGTTTCGAGTCCTCATGACCCTTCAACAGAACTAAGTAAAAGTAGGAAAGGGGTGAAATATAAGCTGGTTTAAAGGGGGGGGGGATTGTTGTCACAACAATCACCCCCCCCTCTTAAACCAGCTTATATTTCACCCTTTTCCTACTTTAGTTCTGTTGAAGGGTCATGAGGACTCGAAACGTCACCTGTGCTCTCCTCCGCCGATGCTGCCAGACCTGCTGAGTTTTTCCAGGTATTTCTGTTTCTGTTTTTGTTTTGGATTTCCAGCATCTGCAGTTTTTTGCTTTTATCATTAGTGCTATCAAGCGGCACTTGCTTAGAAATAGCCTTTCCACTGATGCTCAGTTTGGGTTCTACAAGGGTCACTCAGCTCCTGACCTCATTAAAGCCTTGGTTCACACATGGACAAAAGAGCTGAACTCCCGAGGTGAGGTGACAGTGACTGCAAAGGCAGCATTTGACTGAATGTGGCATCAAGGAGCCCTAGCAGAACTAACTGGAGTCAGTAGGAATCTGGGGAAAACTCTCTGCTGGTTGGAATCGTACCTAGTACGTAGGAAGGTAGTAGTGATTGTTGGTGGTCAATCATCTCAGTTCCAAGCATCACTGCAGGAATTCCTTGGGGTAGTATCCTTGGCCCAACCATCATCGGCTGCTTCATCAATGACCTTCCTTCCATCATAAGGTCAGAAGTGGGGATGTTCGCTGATGATTTCACAATGTTCAGCACCATTCACGATTCCTCAGATACTGAAGCAGTCCATTACAAATGCAGGAAGACCTGGACAATACCCAGGCTAGGGTTGACAACTGGCAAGCAATATTCATGCCACACAAGTGCCGGGCAATGACCATCTCCAACAGGAGAGAATTTAACCATCGCCCCATGACATTCAATGACGTTACCACCGCTAAATTCCCAAATATCAACATCCTGGGGGTTACCAGGGACCATAAACTGAACTGGACTAGCCATATAAATACTGTGGCTACAAGAGCAGGTCAGAGGCTAGGAATCCTATGGTGAGTAACTGGTGATATATTTCTGGAAGTGTAAACATGAAAGATACAGTATTTGGATAAGTAAAACAATTCTTTTTTGTTCATTCATGGGATGTGGGCATCACTGGCTATACTAGCTTTTATATACCTTCTGAGTCTCCAAAGCCTGTCCATCATCTACACAGCACAAGTCAGGAGTGTGATGGAGTACTTCCCACTTGCCTGGATGAGTGCAGCTTCAACAATACTCAAGAAGCTCAACACCAGTACAATGCAATCCACTTGATTGCCACCCCATCCCAAACATTCACTCCCTCCACTACTGATGCACAGTGGCAGCAGTGTGTACCATCTACAAGATGCACTACAGGAACTCACCAAGGCTCCTGAGACAGCACCTTCCAAACCCACGACTGCTACCATCTAGAAGGACAAGGGCAGTACATACATAGGAACACCACCACCTGGAAGTTCCCCTCCAAGCCACTCACCATCCTGACTTGGAAATATATCACCATTCGTTCACTGTCACTGGGTCAAAATCCTGGAACTCCCTCCCTAACTGCACTGTGGGTGTATCTACACCGCAGGGACTGCAGCGGTTCAAGAAGGCAGCTCACCACCAGCTTTTTAAGGACAATTAGGGATGGACAATAAATGCTAGTATAACCAGTGACGCCCACATCCCATGAATGAATAAAAAAGAATTGTTTTACTTATCCAAATACTGTATCTTTCATGTTTACACTCCCAGAGCACTGTATGAAAACGATGCCGATGATGTCAAGGGAACAGGTGATTGCATACATTGCTTTATTTCATCAGTAGTTGGAAGGGGTATAGAAGAAAGTGGCTGATCATCAACAGCAAGCGCAGTTTATTCAGGGTCCTGTGTTTCATCCAGTATCCTGGTGATGCTGATCAAGTGTGTGCACAAAATTTTCCAACTTCTTCAAACATTTGCTGCAGCATCATTTGTTTCATGTATTTTGGCTGTTCCTTTATTAATTTCTCTTGGATCCGGTGCATATGCATTACATCTTGCTGTCCTACAAAACTTCATTGCTCCAGAAAATGAATTAAGCGGGAGGCCAGATTTATTCCCTCCTCCGTTGTAATCTTCTCCTTATGAACATTATCTTCTTCATCACTGTTGTCACTATCCACAGAGCTAAGGTGTAAAACTGCCTCAATTACCTCCGAATATTTTATTTGTTGCATAACTGGAACCTCATCACAAATTCACCATATCACAATGTCTTCCTCGTCGAAGTCAATGCCTACATCGCTTTGCCTGTAGCAGCCTGACAAAATCTTTAGTATCTTAGGGCTACTAACTACAATGGATTGCAAGACTTGCATTATACGAACACAACTTTGGAGTTATGTTTAACAATTTAATACTGTACTTGATACCTGCCCTGCTTACTTTAAAACTGTACTTCAAAAAATGCTGTGCCCCGCATTAAGAAAGGGTTAAATGCTCATGATCTTTACTGAGCCCTAGGCTTTTTGATTTGTTGCAGCCCGAACAGTTGAGTGATGAGTCTGAGAGTTGCTTGGGTCTGATCAAAAATTTACAAACAATTGGTGTTTCTGAACAATAGATTTCCAGTCTGGAGAGGTTACAGTGTGTTAGGTTAAATGCAAAAGAATTACATCAGAAAGCAGAGGGTTGTGAAATTGGAATGCATGACCAGAATTAGTGATTGAAATAGAAACCATTTTCCCATTAAAATAGGCTGAAAGAAAACAGATTAAAGCAGAACAGAGCAGACGCATAGATTAGGACCGATGCTCGTGAAGGTTTAACAACAGGATGGACTTGGGCTGAATGGCCTGATACTGTATTGGCTAACCCAAAAGGGGATATTGGTTGATCCAGTATAATCTCCTCAAAAAGCTAACAGAAATGTTCTGACGTTGACGTGGTGTCTTTGATGAACGGACCACAGGAGACTCAGGTACAGGTTACGTTAGTTTATTCGAGCAATTGCAAGGAGGGCACCATCTCAATACAGCTTGAGACAGTACTCTGCTAAAGTACAAGTATTCAACATATTTATACATTATTGGTCACGTACAAGAACAGTTTCCAGATTCTGATCTCGTCAACACATAGGTTTACATTAAACAGACATCTCTGGTAACAAGTACATGCACTGTATGTCCCTATTTGTTTTCACCCAGGCAGAGACCTTCCCCTATCTGTTGAAGAGCAGACTTAATCTTAGTTGTTATTGCCATCCTCCGACCACAGTCCGGCTCCAAGGCCTTTCTGTTGTTTGCAGGCCCTTAAGGCTATGCAAGGTTCATCTGGTAACCTTTAACTGCCAATGTGCTTGGAGATTTTAAATAATTCATTCCCTTTCAATAAGTTCTTACTGTACCCCTATATTCCCCCTAATAATTACTGTATCCCTTTATTTCCCCCTAACAGTTCCATTTAAAGCAGGGCACAACTATTTTAAAAATAAAACCTCAAATCACCTGGTCTGGCCTACATGTGACTCCTGACCCACAGCAATGTGGTTGACTCTTAAATGCCCTTTGAAATGGGCCTAGCAAGCCACTCAGTTGTATCAAAATGTGACAAAGCCTCAAAAAAGGAATGATACCGGATGGACCAGCCAGCATCGAACTAGGCACCGGAAATAACAATGGCAAAATCAGGCCTGTCGACCCTGCAAAGTCCTCCTTACTAACATCTGGGGGTTAGTGCCAAAATTAGGAGAGCTGCCTCACAGACTAGTCAAGCAACAGCCTGACATAGTCATCCTCACGGAATCATACCTTACAGATAATGTCCCAGACACCACCATCACCATCCCTGGGTATGTCCTGTTCCACTGGCAGGACAGACCCAGCAAAGGTGGCGGCACAGTGGTATACAGTCTGGAGTGAGTTGCCCTGGGCGTCCTCAACATCGACTCTGGATCCCATGAGATCTCATGGCATCAGGTCAAACATGGGCAAAGAAACCTCCTGCTGATTACCACTTACCACCCTCCCTCAGCTGATGAATGAGTGCTCCTCCATGTTGAACACCATTTGGAGGAAGCACTGAGGGTGGCAAGGGTGCAGAATGTACTCTGAGTGGGGGACTTAAATGTCCATCACCAAGAGTGGCTCAGTAGCATCACTACTGACCGAGCTGGCCTGCGGCAGATGGTGAGGGAACCAACAAGAGGGAAAAGCATACGACCTCATCCTCACAAACCTGCCTACCGCAGATGCTTCTGTCCATGGCAGTATCGGTAGGAGTGACCACCGCACAGTCGTCGTGGAGACGAAGTCTCGCCTTCACATTGAGGATACCCTCTATCGTGTTGTGTGGCACTACCACCATACTAAATGGGATAGTTTTCGAACAGATCTAGCAACTCAAAACAGGGCATCCATGAGGCACTATGGGCCAGCAGCAGCAGCAGAATTGTATTTGAACCCAATCTGTAACCTCGTGGCCTGGCATATCCCCCACTCTGCCATTACCATCAAGCCAGGAGATCAATCCTGGCTCAATAAAGAGTGCAGGAGGGCATGCCAGGAGCAGCGCCGGGCATACCTCAAAATGAGGTGTCAACATGGTGAAGCTATAACACAGGACCACTTGTGTGCCAAACAGCATGAGCAGCAAGTGATAGACAGAGCTCAGCAATCCCACAACCAACAAATCAGATCTAAGCTCTGCAGTCCTGCCACACCCAGTCGTGATTTGTGGCGGACAATTAAACAACTCACTGGAGGAGGAGGCTCCAAAAATATCCCCATCTTCAATGATGGAGGAGCCCAGCACATCAGTGCAAAAGATAAGACTGGAAAATCGCTAATGTAACCCCCCTGTTTAAGAAGGGAGTGAGGCAAAAGACGGGAAACTACAGGCCGATTAGCCTGACGTCGGTTGTTGGTAAGATTTTAGAGTCCATTATTAAGGATGAGATTTCAGAATACTTGGAAGTGCATGGTAAAATCGGGTAAAGTCAGCATGGTTTCATCAAGGGGAGGTCATGCCTGACAAATCTGTTAGAATTCTTTGAGGAGGTAACGAGTAGGTTAGACAAAGGAGAGCCAATGGATGTTATCTACTTGGACTTCCAGAAGGCCTTTGACAAGGTGCCGCACAGGAGGCTGCTCAGTAAAATAAGAGCCCATGATGTTAGAGGCAATGTACTAGCATGGATAGAAGATTGGCTGTCTGGCAGGAGGCAGAGAGTGGGGATAAGGTCGTTCTCAGGATGGCGACCGGTGACTAGTGGAGTTCCGCAGGGGTCAGTGTTGGGACCACAACTTTTCACTTTATACATTAATGATCTAGACGAAGGAACTGAAGGCATCCTGGCGAAGTTTGCAGATGATACAAAGATAGGTGGAGGGACAGGTAGTATTGAGGAGGCAGGGAGGCTGCAGAAGGATTTGGATAGGTTAGGAGAATGATCAAAGAAATGGCAGATGGAATACAACGTGGGGAAGTGTGAGGTCATGCACTTTGGTAGGAAGAATAGAGGCATAGACTATTTTCTAAATGGGGAGAGAATTGAGAAATCTGGAGTGCAAAGGGACTTGGGAGTCCTAGTCCAGGATTCTCTTAAGGTTAACTTGCAGGTTGAGTCGGTAGTTAGGAAGGCAAATGCAATGTTGGCATTTATTTCGAGAGGACTAGAATATAAAAGCAGGGATGTGCTGCTGAGGCTTTATAAGGCTCTGGTCACACCACGTTTAGAATATAGAAATTAGAATATTGTGAGCAATTTTGGGCCCCGTATCTCAGGAAGGATGTGCTGGCCCTGGAGATGGTCCAGAGGAGGTTCACGAGAATGATCCCAGGAATGAAAGGCTTAACATATGAGGAACGTTTGAGGACTCTGGGTCTATACTTGATGGAGTTTAGAAGGATGAGGGGGGGTCTGATTGAAACTTAAAGAATACTGAAAGGCCTGGATAGAGTGGACGTGGGGAAGATGTTTCCATTAGTAGGAGAGACTAGGACCCGAGGGCACAGCCTCAGAGTAAAGGGAAGACCTTTTAGAACAGAGATGAGGAGAAACTTCTTTAGCCAGAGAGTGGTGAATCTATGGAATTCATTGCCACAGAAGGCTGTGGAGGCCAGGTCATTGAGTGTATTTAAGATCGAGATAGATAAGTTCTTGATTGGTAAGGGGATCAAAGGTTACGGGGAGAAGGCAGGAGAATGGGGTTGAGAAACTTATCAGCCATGATTGAATGGCGGAGCAGACTCAATGAGCTGATTGGCCTAATTTCTGCTCCTATGTCTTATGGTCCTATGGTCTTATAAGGCTGAAGCATTTGCTACAATCTTCAGCCAGAAGTGCAGAGCGGATGATCCATCTCGGCCTCCTTCGGAGGTCCCCAGCATCACAGATGCCAGTCTTCAGCCAATTCGATTCACTCCATGTGATATCAAGAAACGGCTGAAGCCACTGGATAGTGCAAAGGCTATGGGCCCTGACAATATTCCGCCAATAGTATTGAAGACTTGTGCTCCAGAACTTGCCCAGCTCTAGCCAAGCTGTTCCAGTACAGCTACAACACTGGCATCTTCCTGGCTATGTGGAAAATTGCCCAGGTATGTCCTGTACACAAAAATCAGGACAAATCCGACCCTCATCTCCGCCCCATCTGTCTACTCTTGATCATCAGTAAAGTAATGGAAGGGGTCATTAACAGTGCTATCAAGCAGCACTTGCTTAGCAATAACCCGCTACTGATGCCCAGTTTGGATTCCACCATGGCCACTCAGCTCCTGACCTCATTACGGTCTTGGTTCAAACATGGACAAAAGTGCTGAACTCCCAAGGTGAGCTAAGAGTGACTGCCCTTGACGTCAAGACCACATTTGACTGAGTGTGCCACCGTGGAGCCCTGGCAATGCTGGAGTCAATGGGAATCTGGGGAAAACACTCTTCTGGTTGGATTCATACCTCGCACAAAGGAAGATGGTTGTGGTTGTTGGAAATCAGTCACCTCAGCTCCAGGATATCACTGCAGGAGCTCCTCTGGGTAGTGTCCTCAGCCCAACCATCTTCAGCTGCTTCATCAGTGACCTTCCTTCCATCATAAGGTGATGATGTGGAGATGTTCACTGATGATTGCAGAATGTTCAGCACCGTTCACGGCTCCTCAGATACTGAAGCAGTCAGTAAGACCTGGACAGTATTCAGGCTTGGGCTGACAAGTAGCGAGTAACATTCGCACCACAGAAGTGCCAGGCAATGACCATCTCCAACAAGAGAGAATCGAACCATCGCTCCTTGACATTCATTGGCATTACCATCACTGAATCCCGCACAATCAGCATCCTGGGGCTTATCATTGACCAGAAACTGAACTGGACTGGCAATATAAATACTGTGGCTACAAGAGCAGGTCAGAGGCTAGGAATCCTCTGACAAGTAACTCACTTGCTGACTCCCTAAAGCCTGTCCAGCGTCTACAAGGCACAAGTTAGGAGTTTTTTGGAATATTCCCCACTTGCCTAGATTAGTGCAACTCCCACAACACCGAAGAAGCTTGACACCATCCAGGACAAAGCAGTCCGCTTGATTGGCACCACATCTCCAAACATTCGCTCCCTCCACCAATGACTAACAGAAGCAGCAGTGTGTATCATTCACCAAGGCTGCTTAGACAGCACCTTACAAACCCACGACCACTACCACCTAGAAGGACAAGGGCAGCAGATAGATGGGAACACCACCACCTGGAAGTTCCCCTCCAGGTCACTCACCATCCTGACTGGGAAATATATCGCCATTCCTTTACTGTCGCTGGATCAAAATCCTGGAACTCCCTTCCTAACGGCACTGTGGGTGTACCTACACTACATGGACTGCAGCGGTTCAAGAAGGCAGCTCACCACCACCTTCTCAAGGGCAACTAGGGATGGGCAATAAATGCTGGCCCAGCCAGTGAAGCCCATGTCCCGTGAATGTATAGAAAAAGTTAAAAACAAAAAACTTGGCAATGAAATATTATTTCCACTATTCACAATGCAGTCAAATCTCTGCATTGACCACAGCTTGTAGAAGGCCTTAAGTGTACGGGAGGATGCCATGTATTAACCCCAAGATGCTATTCAAAAGAAAAGGAAGTTGGAAGTGAAAGTCACCGTAGTCCCAGAGGACCATAGGCTGCTCACTCATTAGACAGAGAAGACTGGTGGTGAGTTTAACCTGAGGGTCACCACATCTCAGGTGAGGGACGAGGTTGAGAATGCGGGACCTTCATAAATGACCTCAGCCATTACGGGAATTGAACCCATGCTGTTGGCGTCACTCTGCTCGGAAAAGCAAGATATCTTTCCATTGCCTTGGCCAATATTCAACTGTCAAACATCACTAGAATAGATTGGCTGACAATTTTTCTCATCTGTCTTTAGAACCTTGCTGTACAGAAGTAACATTAGAACATCAGAAATAGGAGCAGGGGTAGGCCATTCAGCCCTTTGAGCATGCTTTGCCATTCAATGAGACCATGTCTGATCTTATACAACACCATTTTCCTGCACTATCCCCGCATCCCTTGATGTTTTTAATATGTGGAAAGCTACCGATCTCAGTCTTGAAAATACCCAACAACTGAGCCTCCACAGTGAATTCTAAGGATTCACCACGCCCTTGAGCGAAGAAATTCTTCCTTATCTAAGTTCTAAATGGCCTTTCCCTTATTCTGAGACTGTGTCCCCCCCGGTTGTAGACCACCCCCAGTCAGGGGAATCATCCTTCCTACATATACACCCGGTCGAGCCTTGTAAGAATTTTGTATGTTTGAATGAGATCACCTTTCATTTTTCTAAACTCCAGAGAATACAACCCCAGTCTATTTAATATTTCCTCATAAGACAATCCCTCCATCCCAGGAAATTAGCTGCTGTTGTTCATGAAACAATAATTGCACTTCGTCATATTCATTACACATAGAAGGAAGCTATTCGCCCCAAAAAGCCAGCTTTCTGTAGAGCAATACAATCAGCCCCATTCAACCAATGTTGCACATAGTGCTGCAAGTTTATTTCCTTCAAGTGACAATCCAGTTTCATTTTGAAGCCATTAATCCGCTTTCATCACCTTCGTAGGCAGTGAGTTCCAGGCCATTACCACTCACTGCGGAAAAGAAAGCTCTTCCTCACCTCACTCCCTGCAAGTCTTGCTTAAAACTTTAAGCCTTTGTCCCCAGCCATCAGCTGATGGGAACAGATTTTCTTTGTTTGTGTTATTTAATGCTGTCATAACCCCATGGCAGACTAAAGAAGTTCAAGGTTGTATTAGATCAAAGGAAGAAGCTTAAAAAGTTGCCAAAAATGTAGTAAGCCTGAGAATTGGGAGCATTTTGGAATTCAGCAGGGGAGAACCAGCTAAGCCTTTGATAAGGTCCGACATGGGAGACTTATAAAGAAGGCAAATGCACAAGGGATACAGGGTAATTTGATAACAAAAACAAAAATACCTGGAAAAACTCAGCAGGTCTGACAGCATCTGTGGAGAGGAACACAGTTAACGTTTCGAATCCGTATGACTCTTCAACAGAACTAAGGAAAAATAGAAAAGAGATGAAATATAAGCTGGTTTAAGGTGGGGGGGGGGGGTGGGACAGGTAGAGCTGGATAGAGGGCCAGTGATAGGTGGAGCTAACCAAAAGATCTCATAGACAAAAGGTCAAAGAGGTGTTGAAGGTGGTGATATTACCTAAGGAATGTGATAATAGGTGACATTAAGGGTAGAAAGCAGGACGAGCAAGGTACAGATAGCCCTAGTGGGGGTGGGGTGGGGGGAAGGGATCGAAATAGGCTAAAAGGTAGAGTTAAAACAATGGATGGAAATACATTTAAAAATAATGGAAATAGGTGGGAAAAGAAAAAATCTATATAAATTATTAGAAAAAAGGGGGATCGGAAAGGGGGTGGGAATGGAGGAGAGAGGTCATGATCAAAAATTGTTGAACTCAATATTCAGTCCGGAAGGCTATAAAGTGCCTAGTCGGAAGATGAGGTGCTGTTCCTCCAGTTTGCGTTGAGCTTCACTGGAACAATGCAGCAGGCCAAGGACGGACATGTGGGCAGGAGAGCAGGGTGGAGTGTTGAAATGGCAAGCGACAGGGAGGTCTGGGTCATGCTTGCGGACAGACCGAAGGTGTTCCGCAAAGCGGTCACCCAGTCTGGGTTTGGTCTCTCCAATGTAGAGGAAACTGCATTGGGAGCAACGAATGCAGTAGACTAAATTGAGGGAAGTGCAAGTGAAATGCTGCTTCACTGGAAAGGAGTGTTTGGGCCCTTGGACGGTGAGGAGAGGGGAAGTAAAGGGGCAGGTGTTGCACCTTCTGCGGTTGCATGAGAAGGTGCCGTGGGAGGGGGTTGAGGTTTAGGGGGTGATGGAGGAGTAGACCAGGGTGTCCCGGAGGGAACGATCCCTGCGGAATGCTGCCGGGGGGGTGAAGGGAAGATGTGTTTAGTGGTGGCATCATGCTGGAGTTGGCGGAAATGGCGGAGGATGATCCTTCGAATACGGAGGCTGGTGGGGTGATAAGTGAGGACAAGGGGCACCCTATCATGGTTCTGGGAGGAAGAGGAAGGTGTGAGGGTGGATGCGCGGGAGATGGGCCGGACATGGTTGATGGTCCTTTCAACCACTGTGGGTGGAAAACCTCGGTTAAGGCAGAAGGAAGACATGTCAGAGGAACTGTTTTTGAAAGTGGCATCATCAGAACAGATGCGACAGAGGCGAAGGAACTGAGAGAATGGGATGGAGTCCTTACAGGAAGCGGGTTGTGAGGAGCTGTAGTCGAGTAGCTGTGGGAGTCGGTAGGCTTGTAATGAATATTGGTGGACAGTCTATCACCAGAAATTGAGACAGAGAGGTCAAGGAAGGGAAGGGAAGTGTCAGAGATGGACCGTGTGAAAATAATGGAGGGGTGGAAATTGGAAGCAATATTAATACATTTTTCCAGGTCCAGACGAGAGCATGAAGCAGCACCGAAGCAATCATCGATGTACCGGAGAAAGAGTTGTGGGAGGGGGCCGGAGTAGGACTGGAACAAGGAATGTTCCACATACCCCATAAAGAGACAGGCATAACTGGGACCCATGCGGGTACCCATAACCACACCTTTTATTTGGAGGAAGTGAGAGGAGTTTAAGGAGAAATTGTTCAGTGAGAGAACAAGTTCAGCCAGACGGAGGAGAGTAGTGGTGGATGGGGATTGTTCGGTCCTCTGTTCGAGGAAGAAGCGGAGAGCCATCAGACCATCCCGGTGGGGGATGGAGGTGTAGAGGGATTGGACGTCCATGGTGAAGAGGAGGCAGTTGAGGCCAGGGAACTAGAAATTGTTGATATGATGTAGGGTGTCTGAGGAATCACGGATGTAGGTGGGAAGGGACTGGACAAGGGGAGAGAGAATGGAGTCAAGATTGCAAGAAATGAGTGCCGTGGGGCAGGAACAGGCTGACACGATCGGTCTGCCGGGACAGTCCTGTTTGTGGATTTTGGGTAGGAGGTAGGAGCAGGCCATCCGAGGTTGGGAGACTATGAGGTTGGAAGCTGTGGAAGGAAGATCTCCAGAGGAGATGAGGTCAGTAACAGTCCTGGAAACAATGGCTTGATGTTCAGTGGTGGGGTCATGGTCCAGGGGGAGGTAGGAGGAAGTGTCTGCTAGTTGACGCTCAGCCTCTGCGAGGTAGAGGTCAGTGCGCCAGACAACAACAGCACCACCCTTGTTAGCAGGTTTGATGACAATGTCAGGGTTGGACCTGAGAGAACAGAGTGCAGCAAGTTCAGAGAGAGACAGGTTAGAATGGGTGAGAGGAGCAGAGAAATTGAGACGACTGATGTCACACCTACAGTTCTCAATGAAAAGATCAAGAGAAAGTAAGAATACAGAGGGTGGGGTCCAGGTGGAGGGAGAATATTGGAGGCGGGTAAAAGGATCCGTTGAACTGGGAGAGGACTCCTGCCCAAAGAAGTGAGCACGGAGACGAAGGCAGCGGAAGAAGAGTTCAGCATCGTGCAAGGCGGATTCAAAATTGGCTTAGTTGTAGGAGACAGAGGGTGATGACAGAAGGATGCTTTAGTCACTGGAAGCCAGTGTCCAGTGGCATACCACAGGGACCTTTGCTGGGTCCCCTATTATTCGTCATTTATATAAACGACATAGATGACTATGTGGGGGGTAGGATTAGTAGGTTTGCAGATGACACAGAGATTGGCCGGGTGGTTAACAGTGAGGTTGAGTGTCTTGGGCTACAGGAAGATCTAGACGGGATGGTCAAATGGGCAGATAAGTGACAGATGGAATTTAACTCTGAAAAGTGTGAGGTAATACACTTTGGAATGAGTAATTTGTCAAGGAAGTATTCAATGAACGGCATGACACTAGGAAGTTCTGAGGAACAAAGGGACCTTGGCATGTGTCCATAGATCTCTGAAGGCGGAGGGGCATGTTAGTGGGTTGGTGAAAAAGGCATATGGGACACTTGCCTCAATTGAGGCAGAGATTGCAAAGGTAGGGAGGTCATGTTGGAGTTGTATAGAACCTTGGTGAAGCCACAGCTGGAGTACTCTGTGCAGTTCTGGTTGTCACATTATAGGAAGGATGTGATTGCACTGGAGGGGGTGCAGAGGAGATTCACCAGGATGTTGCCTGGGATGAAACATTTAAGTTATGAAGAGTGGTTGAATAGACTTGGGTTGTTTTCGTTGGAGCAGAGAAGACTCAGGGGCGACCTGTTCGAGGTGTACAAGATTATGAGAGGCATGGACAGGATGGATAGGGAGCAGCTGTTTCCCTTAGTTGAAGGGTCAGTCACGAGGGGACATAATTTCAAGGTGAGGGGCAGGAGGTTTAGGGGGGATGTGAGGAAAAACCTTTTTACCCAGAGGGTGGTGACGGTCTGGAATGCACTGCCTGGCAGGGTGGTGGAGGCGGGTTGCCTCACATCCTTTAAAAAGTAGCTGGATGAGCACTTGGCACGTCATAACATTCAAGGCTATGGGCCAAGTGCTGGTTAATGGGATTAGGTAGGTAGGTCAGGTGTTTCTCACGTGTCGGTGCAGACCTGATGGGCTTAAGGGCCTCTTCTGCACTGTGATTCTGTGATAAGAAAGAGAAAATAGAATATGAAAGTAAACTAGGGTGAAACACAAAAATGGACATAAAAGCTTCTATAGGTATGTAAAAAGGAAAAGATTAGCAAAGACAAATGTGGGTCCATACAGGTAGAGATAGGAAAATTTATGATGGGAATAAGGAAATGGCAACGAAACTAAACAAATACTTTGTGTTTGTCTGCAAGGAGGAAGATACAAAAGCCTCCCAGAAATACCAGAGAATCAAGAGTGAGGTACTGAAAGAAATTAGCGTTAGTATGAAAGAAGTACTGGAGAAATTAATGGGACTGTATCCCTGGACTGGATGATCAATATCCCAGAAAGAGGTGGCTTATAGAGATAGTAGGTGCATTGTTGATCATCTTTCAAAGTACTGTGGATTCTGGAACGGTTCCTGCAGATTGGAAGGTACAAAATGTTACCCCACTATTTAAGAAAGGCTGGGGTGGGAGGGAGAAAGAAAATCCGGAACAACGGACCTGTTGGCTTGACATCAGTTGTAGGGAAAATGCTAGAATCTATTATAAGGGATGTGACAACTAGATACTTAGAAAATAAAGGTAGGATTGGCCAACCCGGGCACTTACCGCCAGATCAGTCTACTCTCAATCATCAGTAAAGTGATTTGAAGGGGTCATCAACATTGCTATTAAGCGGCACTTGATTAGCAATAACCTGCTTACTGACTCTCAGTTTGGGTTCCGCCAGGGTCACTCAGCTTCTGACTTCATTACTGCCTTGGCTCAAACTTGGGCAAAAGAACTGAACTCCAGAGGTGAGGCGAGAGTGACTGCCCTTTGACATCAATACAGCATTTGACTGAGTGTGGCATCAAAGAGCCCTAGCAAACCTGGGGTCAATGGCAATCGGGGGAAAAGTCTCCACTGTTTGGAGTCATGCCTAGCACTAAGGAAGATGGCTGTGGTTGTTGGAGGTCAGTCATCTCGACTCCAGGACATAAGTGCAGGAGTTCTTCAGGGTAGTGTCCTAGGCCCAACCGTCTTCAGCTGATTCATTAATGACCTTCCTTCCATCATTAGGTCAGAAGTGGGGATGTTTGCAGGTGATTGCACAATGTTCAGCTCAATACACAGCTCCTCGGATACTGAAGCAGTCCATGTCCAAGTGCAGCAAGACCTGGACAATATCCAGGCTTGCGCAACAAGTGGCAATTAACATTTGCGGCACACAAATGCCAGGCAATGACCATTTCCAACAAGAGATAATCTAATCATCATCCCTTGACGTTCGATGGTATTACCATCGTTGAATCCCCCACTGTCAATATCTTGGGGGATTACCATTGACCTGAAGCTGAACTGGACTAGCCGCATAAATACTGTGGCTGCAGGAGCAGGTCAGAGGCTAGGAATCCCACGGCAAGTAACCCAGCTCCTGACTCCTCAAATACTGTCCACCATTTACAAGGCACAAGCCAGGAGTGTGATGGAATATTCTCCACTTGCCCGGATGTGAGCAGCTCCAACAATGCTCAAGAAGCTTGACACTATCCAGGACAAAGCAGCCTGCTTGATTGGCACCCATAAATATTCACACCCTCCACCATCGAACAGTGGCAGCAGTATGTACCATAGACGAGATGCACTGCAGGAACTCACCAAGGCTCCTTCGGCAGCACTTCCAAACCCACAATCACTATTATCTAGAAGGACAAGGGTAGCAGGTACATGGGAACACCACCACCTGGAAGTTCCCCTCCAAGCCAATCACCATCCTGACTTGGAAATATATCGCCGTTCCTTCACTGTCGTTGGGTCAAAATCCTGGAACTCCCTCTCTAGCAGCTCTGTGGGTGTACCTACAGCACATGGACTGTAGCGTTCAAATGCAGGTTCAAGAAGGCAGCTCACCACCACCTTCTCAAGGGCAATTAGGGATGGGCAATAAATGCTGGCCTAGCCAGTGACGATCACATCCCGTAAATTAATAAAAAATAAATTTATGAAAGGGAAATGATGTTTCACAAAACTGTTGGAGTTTTTGAGAAAGTAATGAGCTGAATAGATAAGGGGAACCTGTGAATGTGGTGGATTTGGATTTTCAGAGGCTTTTGATAAGGCCTCACAAGAGATGCGGAAGCAAAATTAGACCACATGAGATTGGGGGTAATATACTGACATGGATTGAGAATTGGTTAATGCGTAGAAAACAGACAGTAGGAATAAATGTTTGACTGGCTGTGACTGGTGGGGTACTGCAAGTGCTTGGGCTCCAGCTGTTCACAATATATGTCGATGATTTGGATGTGGGGATCAAATGTTATAATTTAAGTTGCTGATGATAGAAAACTACGTGGGAATGTGAGTTGTGAGGAGGATGCAAAGTGGCTTTGAGGGGATTTAGACAGGCTAAGTGAGTGGGCAAGAACATGACAAATGGAATATAATGTGAAAAAATGTGATGTTATTCACTTTAGTAGGAAAAACAGAAATGCAGAGTATTTCGTAAATGGTGAGAGATTGGGAAGTTTTGACCTAGGAGTCCGTGTGTCTAAAGTCACTGAAAGCTATTATGCAGATGCAATCAGGAAGGCAAATGGTATGTTGGCCTTTATTGCAGGAGGATTTGAGTACAGGAGTAAAGAAGAATGAGGTAATTTCTTACACGGCTCGACAGGGTAGATGCAGGAAGGATGTTTCTTCTGGCTGAGGGGATCTAGAACCAGGGGACACAGTTGCCGAATAAGAGGTAGGCCATTTAGGAAAGAGATGAGGAAGAAATTCTTCACTCAGAAGGTGATGAATCTTTGGAATTCTCTATCACAAGTCACTGAGTGTATTCAATACAGAGATTGATAGATTTCTAGATGTTCAAGGACTGGAAATTGACATTGAAGAAGATCTGCCAGGACCTAGTTGAATGGCAGAGCAGGCTTGAGTGGCCAAATGGCCTACTCCTGCTCATATGCCCCTTGTACATCTTTATCAAATCTTCCCTTAATTTCCTTTGCCTCAAGGAGAACAACCCCAGCTTCTCCAACGTAATCTTGTGGCTAAAGTCCCTCATCCTTGGAACCATTTTGGCAAATCTCCCCTGCACCCTTTCATCCTTTCTGAAATGTGGTGATCAGAACTAGATGCAATAACTCTAGTTTTGGCCTAACCAGAGTGTTCCACAGGTTCAGCATAACAGAATCACAGAATTGTTACAGCACAGAAGGAGGCCATTTGGCCCACTGCGTCTGCATTGGCTCTCCGAATGAGCAGTTTACCTACTGTCACTCCTACATCTTCTCCCCATAACCCTGCACATTCTTCCTTTTCAGATAACAGTCTGAATCTCTTTTGAATGACTCGATTGAACCTGCCCCCACCACATTCTCTGGCAGTGCATTCCAGACCTTAACTATTCACTGCATTTTTTTATAACTTCCCTGCGTTTGTATTCAATACCTCTATTTATAAAGCCCAAGATCCCTTGTGCTTTGCTAACCACTCTCAATATGTCCTGCCACCTTCAAAGATCCATGTACCCCGACATCCCTTGGTTCCTGTCTTTAGAAATGTGTCATTAAGCCTATATCGTCTCTCCTTATCCCTTCTGCCAAAATGTGTAAATCTCACATTTATCTGCATTAAATTCCATCTGCCACTTGTTTGTCCATTCTGCCAGCCTATCTATGCCTTATTTCAGTTTTTTGGTATCAGCCTCACTGCCTGTCACACCTCCCAAGTTTGATTTTATTGGCAAATTTTGAAATTTTACTCTGTGTTCCAAATTTCAAGCCATTTATATATATATAAAAAAAACCTTTGGGAACATCAATGTCTGCCCACCTCCAGTCTGAAAAAAACAACTCTTTACCATGACTTGTTGCTTTCAATCCTCAAGCCAATTTAATTTATCCAAGATGATACCGATCGTCTTATTCCATGAGCCTCAATTTTGTTAATAGCCTTTTATGTGGTACTTTGTCAAATGCTTTGTTAAAATCTAAAGCAGCAATATCCATTTAATTCCCTGTATCAACCTTATCTGTTACTTCATCAAAAAATTCAATTAGATTAGTCAAGCATGATGTGCCTTTTAAAAATCCATGCGGGTTCTCCTTAACTCATGTTACGATCCCAGCTGAGATTAACCCTGGCCAAGCCTGATGCCAGGGTGGAACCCAGCTATATAGATCCTAACTTTTATTTGTTTGTTTAAATATGTGGAAAGTTCCTACTGTACTGGAGTCAGCTAATGAACTTTTAACAAAAGAATAAAGCATTGATTAGACAAGAAACGATGAACTATATTACAATACTCCCTTCACCCACAACACTACCTATACAGATTTGTCAGGATAACACAAGTTACAAAACTATCTTATACTCTAATGCCCACAGTAAGTACACAGTCTATGTACCAGTAGGTATCCTGTGGTCAGATACACCACACTCTGAAACCAAGAGTGGTTTCAGCGGATGCCACCTCAACCAGATGCTATAAATCTTTCCTCAACTCCCCCCAGATGCTTGTCACACCATGAGCCAACCAGTCTCACTGCACTCTGTCTTTTACACGAGGGTTTCCAATCTCCACTCTCCAAGACCTCACCTTGAAATCTTCTCCCAAACCGAAACTTTCTCTCAGACACCTTCTGCAAGGGTTCACCTCCAGGGTTTCAGACTCTCCTTCCGATGTTCCTCTTCCCTGGGTCACCGCATGCATTCAAGCTGTCTTCCATGCACTCTCTCTCACCGACTCAGCCGTCACCAGAATCGCTGCTTCACATGCCCATAGCAAAGAGTTACAGATCTTCATTTGTCTCTTTGGACTTTCTTGCCTCTTGCAAGCTGTTTTCATTTAAAATCTGTTTTCTGCAGCTTTTGCCTGTTTAAATCTGAAGCTTGGAACCTTTCTCTCTACCCCTCACTCTTAACTTCACTTAATAGGTCCTTTTCCAGGTTCCTGTCCTTCCTCTGACTAGAAGATCTGCTTGGGAATTTTCCCTGTTCCTCTCCCCTGGATTTTTGGGTCTTTTCCTTAGCTTGGGACTGGCTACCCGTTCTTCTTGCTCCAGTCTCTCTCTGGCAGGTACTTCTAACCAGCTTTAGCTTGGAGCTGGCTATCTGCCTTTTCTAGGCTGTTTCTCTGGCAGCTATCTTCAAAACCAGCTGAACTCCACAGCTTCCAAATCAAAACTGCTGTTTCTAGCTTCTCTGTGTGTGTCTGTGGGAGGGACCTGCCTCTCTGGACTTCTGTTGCTAGGCAACAACCCAATTCTTCTGCTCTTTTTTTTTAACCTAGCTGCAACAGTCATAAAAAAACCTCATTAGAAATGCAGGCAGCTTTTTAAAGTGAAACTAAAATCCAATTTGACCATTCTTAACACACACATACAGAAATGCAAATCAAACTTAAACTTTAAAGCTAAAGCTCATTCCTAACATCCACAAATACCAATATAACTTACTTAAACTGTCTCTATTTCCTAACACTCAGGGGAGATAGTGGTGTAGTGGTAAAGCCACTGGACTAGTAAACCAGAGGTTCAGGCTAATGCCCTGAGGATATGGGTTCAAATGAAATTTAAATTCAATTGACTAATAAAAACCTGGAATTGAAAGCTAGTCTCAGTAACGCAGAATGATGAAATCAATTGTCATAAAAATAGGAACATAGGATTTAGGAGGAGGAGGCCCTTCGAGGCTGCTCCACCATTCAATAAGATCATGGCTGATTTGGTTGTGGTCTCAACTCCACTTTCCTGACTGCCTCCCATACTAGTCTCCCTTGTTTATCAAAAATCTGTCTCTGCCTGGAATAAATTCAATCACTCAGCTTCCATTGCTTTCCGGGGAAGAGAATTCCACTACTAACGACCCTCTGAGAGAAAAAAATTCCCATTTCAGTCTTAAAAGGGAGACCTCTTATTCTTAAACTGTTTTCCTAGTTCTAGGCTCCCATCAAATGGAAACATTTTCCTGGTATCCACCCGGTCAAGTCCTCTCAGGATCTTCTATGTTTCATTAAGAATACCTCTCATTTTACTAAACTCCAATGGGTACAGCTCCAACCTGTTCAACCTTTCTTCATAGTATGAGCCCTTCATTCCAGGAGTGAATTGAGTGAACATTCTTCAGTGAACGCAATTATATATTTTTTTCAAATAAGAAAGACCCAAACTGTACACAGTATTCCAGATGTGTCACCAATGCCCTGTAGAGCTACAGTAAAACTTCCCTACTTTTGTATTCCATTCCCCTTGCAATAATAAACAACATTCCATTTGCCATCCTAATCACTTGCTGTACCTGTGTACTAACTTTTTATGATTCATGTACCAGGACACCCAAGTCCCTCTGTACCACTGAGTTCTGCAATCTCTCTCTATTTAAATAGTATACTGCTTTTTTATTCTTCCTGCCAAAGTGGACAAGTTCACATTTCCCACATTATACTCCACCTGCCAAATTTTTGCCCACTCACCTAACCTGTCTATATCCTTCTGCAGACTTTCTATCTTCCCTTGACAACTTACTTTCCTACTTGGTGTCACCGGCAAATTTAGCAACCATACATAGCAACATTCGGACTCTTCATCCAAAGCATAGTTGAGGCCTCAGCTTCTGTCACAGCTTGCCAACCTGAAAAAGACCCAATTACCCCTGCTTTCTGCTTCCTGGTAGCTAGCCAATCCTTTATCCATGCTAATATGTTACCCCCCTACACCATGTTATCTTGTGTAGTAATCTTTGATGTGGCACCTTATCAATGCCATTTGGAAATCCAAGTGTATCACACCTACATGTTCCCCTTTATCGACCTTGGTAAAAACCCTTCTGGTTCACTAATGTTCTTTAGGGCAGGAAACCTGCCATGCTTACCTGGTCTGGTCTGCATGTGACTCGAGATCTGCTATTTGGCATGGAAGTGTTCAGTGCTAGTTGCTGGTAACAAGAGTTTTTTAAACTTAGCGAATGCAAATCCTGGGGTACCAAGTGATTGCTTCCTCATTAATTGAATTTATGGTGATTAGTCCACTTAGTCTGTAGAGGGGATACTCCTTGGTTATGAGGTGTCAGCTGTGGCTCAGTTCATAGCACCCTCGCCTTTGAATCAGAGGGTTGTGGGTTCATGTCCCACTCCTGGAAACCAAGAACTGTGAATGTACTCGAAAGAGTTACAATCTGTGACTGTTGATAACTCGAAAGAGTTACTCCTTGGTTATGTGCAGCATTGTTTGTGTCTCTCCAAGTGCATAACAAGTTTGTACTGGGGCCCCAGCTGTGGAGGTTGGCTGCAAAGGGACTCTGACTTGTCTTGAATCTATTTAGCAACGATCACTCCCACCGTGGTAGATCACTTTGACAGGTGGGGTTTGTCACAAGCAGCTCATTAGTGACTTTCTGTGTTTCCCATTCCTTGGTCCAAAGGATGTCTGCTGGTAGACCTTGCTCAGGGAGATTACTCCATATGGGGCACTGAGACAGAAGGTGGGCAGTAGGTGGATTGAATATATCATTGTGGAGTGGTAAGTGAGGTGCATCATGGATGTTTTCAACCAGCTTCTGGGTTTTTGTTGGTTGGTGGATGTGTGGGGGAGTAATGTTTGTTAGGACAGGAAGCCAGGAGAGTTGAGTGGAGAGTTCCAGTTATGATGTGCATTGTTGCATTCAATTGAATGTCAACAAGATGTGTGTGTGATTCCCTCTGCCAGACAGGTGCACAGTATTCTGCTGCGGAGTATGATAGGGAAGTGCTGAGGTCCGGAGTGTTGTGGCAGCTGCGCACCATGTAGATCCAGCAAGCTTGGTTAATAAATTGTTTCTGGTTGTGACCTTTACTGCTGTTTTCTTCAGATGTTCTTGAAAGGACAGAGTCCTGTCTAGAGTGACTCCCAAGTTTGTTGGGTTGGGTCATGCTTTAGTCTCTGACCATCCATGTAAATATGCAATACTTTTTTGACGCTGGCGTTATGAAGGTGGAATATACTGGACATAGTTTTAGAAGGATTTAATATAAGTCACCATGTGCTGCGGTAGTCTATCAACTTTGTAACATCTTTGTTAAAGGCCTGGTCCAGGGTGTAGAAGATTGGGGCTTGGGTGGCACAATAGATGTCGTCAGCACAGATGAATTTATTGGATGTGGTTGTTGGTGGGTCATTTGTATATATGTTGGACATGTTAGGGCTAGCACCAATTTAGCGAGGACACCATTGGATAAGAAAACAAAATGCACCATCTGTAAGAACTGAAAAAACAATGCCAGTAACATGCAGAACATGACAGTCCCGATCCCTTCAAGATCACCGAACTGGAGACAGCATTAAGGGATCTGAAATGTCGCACAGCAGCGGGATATGACAGCATTGCACCAGAATGCCTGAACGAACTCACCCCCGTGCTCGTGCCTGGCTGACTCAGTTCACCAATCTTCCCCATGCACTTCTCCCTTGTCCAAGATGGACAAAATCGCCTGTTGCGAAGGAGTGTTTCAACAACCGCCCTGACCCAGGTTGGAAGCGCTGTGGACAGCTTTAAGAGCAGAGCAGCGTGCCACACTGTATCATAGACAGCTGTGAGGTCCAGCAGCACCACGCCTATCTTCTTTTGAAGCCATTTTCGATGTAGGTGATGAGTGCCAGAACTGCACCCCTTACAGAAACCAGCTGGATCGACACTCAGGATGGTCTCAACTTCTGGAGATATGCGTTGCAGGATAAGATGCCCAAAGATCTTAAAACGAGCAGAAAGCACTGAAATTGGTCAATAGCTGGCTGCGATTGTGGGCTCTTTTCCGGGTTTTGGCATGACAATGAATTTTGCCGTACGCCATACCTTCGGGAGTGGGTTTATGCTGATGATTCTTGTGTAGAACTGAGTCAGCCAGGCACGGGCACAAGGGTGAGTTGGTTCAGGCATTCTGGTGCAATGTTGTCATATCCCGCTGCTGTGTGACATTTCAGGTCCCTTAATGCTGTCTCCAGTTCGGTGATCTTGAAGGGATTGGGACTGCCATGTTCTGCATGTTGCTGGCGTTGTTTTTTCAGTTCTTACAGATGGTGCGTTTTGTTTTCTTATCCAACGGTGTCCTCGCTAAATTGAGCAGATGGCGAGCAACTTGGTTTGGGGTGACTGATGGGTGATTTACTACAGTTGATTTATAAGATCCATCGCATCTTCCTTGCACTGTTGATGACTGGAAGGCAAAGATCAATATGGATAGGGTGACCATCAAGGGAAGTGACCCAGCAGAGGTCCAGTGAGTATTTCCGGCCCCATCTAGCTGAATGAAACATTCCCTGTTGCTTGGGGTCATGAATCAAGGTGAGGTCATTTCTGGAGGCCAACTCTAGGAGCTGCTCAGCATCATTGTTTGGTACTGAGTAACCCCAATCAGCGTGGTGGCTGTTGAAGTCGGCCATCAAACGAAACCTCATCATCCTGAGCACTAAAATCCACCAAAAATCTTAAATTTTGAGGTGGGGCAGAAATGCCATGTGTTACTAAAGGTCCAATATAGAATATAATGTCAGTTGCACACGCTTTAAGGATAAACACTGAACCAAATTCATTTTGGAATTAATTCATGTGGAAATAATTTTTTTAATTGCATGAGCGTGGTTAGGTAATGAGAAAGAAGGAAAAACAGCAAAGCATGTGACCTACGAGTGAATAGATGAAGATGGTATTGTGAAATGCCCGCTACAGAAAAAATGTCAGCTTACTGGGAGAACAGGGAGCATTCATCGGTGATGTGTTGTGGGAGGATAAAATTAAATTCCTCCCAGAATTGTGAATTTTTAAGGTGGAGCACTTGAGACAGGATTTGTCTTGCTTCGGTTTGTTTGCTGCTTTGCTTTGCCAACTGTTCTTCGCCCCATCCCTCCCCAACCTTCCCACAGATGCATACAGACAATTCTTATTGCTCACAGGCAGAATTAAGTGTTCTTGGTCAATTGTAACACTACTTGCTATAAAGTGGAGCCTCCTTTTCCCTACCCCGCCAGTGTGCCTCAAAGTTTATTTCAGGAGAGCACCACCTCCTGCCTGCAGTGTGAGTTTTTCCACTCCCTGAAGTAGCAATACTCAGGACCATCAAATGAAGAGTGAGGTTGCCAACCAGTGTAAATTTCTGTGTTATGGGTCCAAACTTGCTACCAACTTGTTTGAACCTGTTCCAATTCATTTCACATATGTTTGTCGAACTTGGTGAACACTTTACTTAACTTTGTGTGGCCTGGATTTAAATGTGTGTTCAGACTCTGTTTCCCCATATTTCAGTACAGTCAGTAAAGTAAGGAATTGCTGAATTCTTAATTTGACCCAGGACAAATTTCCCCTTCCTTCCCACCTTCATTTCGAGGTAGATTTTTTAACAGAGCCAATCTCTAGAAACTGCAGTTTGCTGCCTGATTTATACAGATTTTGTGATTTATAATTACTTTTAAGGATTTAAAATGTGGTATGTTTTTATATCGCAGCAGCTTTATTTTTGCTTTTGATGTAACCATTAGCAACTAACTGCAGGTGTTTTACTTGCCAGCTTTCCCTCTCTCTAGTGGCCAACTCTTTTTTTAAAAAAAATTAATTCTTGGAATGTGGGGGTTACTGGCATGGCTGGCATTTATTGCCCATCCCAGTTGATCTGGATTGATGTAATTGAGTGACTTACTTCCGGGTGCAGTTAAGAGTCAGTACTTCGTACTTGGTAAGGTTCCCTACATAGTCTTCACTAGGGAACTTCCATAGGAGGTGCACAATGAGTGCAGTCAATGGTTGCATTAATTAAAAAGGTTCAACAGATTTTCCTCAAATGAGTCTTTGGAGGGCATGGAAATTAAGGTTTGTGGGAGATTATTCCAGTCCTTAACTGTCCTTGGCGGGGTGGGGGGGCGTGGGGGTGGGGGGTGGGGGGTGGGGGGAGAGAAAGGAGTTAGCAAAGGAAGGGCATTGGGGTGTATACAGTTGGGACTATTGGTTGTGAACTTTTTGAGCTCAGTCACTTTTGGGCTCATACTGCTTAGAAATATTTAATGGACCATTGAAAATTTTATAGAGGCATGTCAACCTTTCTTTGGTTTTGGAGATTGTGCCAGCCTAATGATCTGACCAACTGGGAAACACTAGTATCTCTCAAGTAATTGTAACAAAACGAACTGCCTGGCATTGTACTTTCTTGAAGAGAATAATGTTTTTAGCAGTATATGGGTCCCAAGTGGCTATGCCACACTCTAGGTGTGGCCTTACTAGTGTTTGATACAGCATTTTGTTATGATACGCCAGGTGGTATTTGCCAGGCTGACCAAATCCACAAGGCAAACTTGGCCATGCTATTACAAGGGTTTTGCAATTTGTATTTATTACGAGAAGATTTGTGCACTGAATTCAGAAGTAAGGAGTTCGCTAACACTTTTAGAGATTTTGAACATTAAATTATATTTTCCTTCTTTAATCTGTAAATCCCATTGTTCCCCCATGCCTTTGGAATTTACTTTTCCCATATGCAAAATATTTTATGTTGTCATTATGGACAGCACTTTTGGGGAAAAAATCAACGTAACAACCTGCCTTGTTTATCTGTTAGCTGTAAACATCCTATCAGGTCTCTTTGAAAATCAAGCACCTCTCCACTTATCTTAAAATGCAAATTTCATTCACACCCTATCTGCTGAGACTTTACTCTAGTTCATTCATTAGCATTTCACATGCTCTTTTTACACCACACACACACAAACATAAGCCAACTTTACAATACCCCACAATAAAATTACAAAAAATATGGTAGTTTTGTGACATTTTCCATTACTGAGCTGAAGTCACTATATAAGTTCTATCACTATAGAAGTTCCATTTCATGAACCCAAGCACCTAGGATGCCTTGGAGGCTGCTTCTTGTCTTTGTACATTCTACAAATTATTATGGATGTGGATTCCTAAGTAACGGCATTCTTTAGTAATTTCGGGGGGGGTGGGAATCATGTATTGTGTAGTTGAGTACTGATGAACATTGAGCATTGCTGATTCACTTGAAGTTGCATTTCTCTGCGGTGAATTTCATTCCCCTTTTATTGCCCATGTTGGTTTGGGGCTGTTAGTCATGTTGGTTTGGGACTGGAGTCACATATGGGCCAGAGAGCATCGGATTTTCTTTCCTAAAGGTTTTTTTCAACAATAGTCCGACCACTTCATTGTTACTGTTTTTAAGATAGCTGCTTTTTATTTCCAGAATTTTAAACTTCCAAACTGTTATTGTGGGATTTAAACTCATGTTCTCTGGTTTGCTGGTTCAGTAACATGACCATGACAGTAAAAACCTGCCATTATTTTAACCTCCCTGTTCAAATGCTCACAAGCGATGTGTCAATTCCAAACTAATTAAGTATTTTCAGCACTGTTCCCTTTATAATAACCACATGTTTACCATGCTTCCAAAATAAAATGGACTAAGTTGTAGCAATGTTTGGACTTCTAGACAGCTCAAAGTTAATATACACTTTAGAATGATAAGTATAACTACATATTTCTCCCCTCTTCAGATCATCAAGGTACTAAATGGAGTCAGAACAATTGTTTTCTAGAGGATATTACCAGAACAGTTACAACAGTATAACCAGTGCGAGTAGTGATGAGGAATTGCTAGATGGAGCGGGAGTCATCATGGACTTCACAGGGTCTGAAGATGACAACTTGCTGGACGGTGATGTTTCTACAGGTGAATATTATGTTCTTACCCTGTCTGCCATTGCATCTGTGTAAAGTGTACCTAGCCTTGCATCGCTATTATGTTTGTTTTTGTTTTGCATCTCATCTAGCAATCTTGTATAATACTATAATTTAGTTTCCAACAAATATCATTTAATGGGTTAAAATGTACGTTAAATTGGTTGAACTTTGAGAATATTGTACTTCTAAAGTACGATTGCTATCACTCTTCATTGATTTATAATATACCTGAGCAGGCTTCCATTAGTTTTGCTCATAATGAGTCAGAGGTTTTATTGTTGCAACTGATGGGAGAAAACGTGCAAGTCTACTTTTAAACAATTTGGAAAGAAGTTTACAAGAGAACTCCTAGAGACATGGAAGTTTGATACGGTGCCATAAATAAATAAACAGGGGCTGTCTTTGATTTTTGTCTGAAATGGATGTTGAGTAACCTGCAGAAAATTGGCCTCAGGATTATGATAAATATCACAAATAAATAGATCTCAGCTTGCAACGTACTGTCCCGATGCTTAGAGCGGGTATGTTTGTGTGAACGTGATTTGCCCGCTATAAGCCATGGTTGAGAGTCAAATTAGGTTAAGTGAAAAGCTAAGATTATAGCAACTCTGGCCTGCCTCCAATAATGATTGCTGAGAATTACCTTATAAACCCTTTGTAGATGTAATGGAACAAACATTATTTTTAAAATGTCTCAGGAGCATAAACAGAGCTGCCTATCAAACATAAAAAATGCAGAGGACATGTAATTGTATTGAGTAGCTTGGTTTCTACTCGGGAATCTTCTATAGTATAACAAGTTCCAGCCTCTGAGTGAGAAGAGGTTCATGTCCCACTCCAGGGACTTGACGATTCAGTGTGCCATACTTGGGGAGTACTGCGCTGTCAGAGGTTCTATGTTTCGGATGAGGCGTTAAATCAAGGTCCCATCTGTCCTATCAGCTGAATGTAAAAGATCCCATAGCATTAGTTCGAAGAAGAGCAGGGGATTTCACCTTGGCGCCCCTCAATCAACGTCCCAGTCAAGCAATGCCTTGACTTCAAAATTCTCATCTGTTTTCAAATCCCCCTGTGACCATGTCCTTGCCCATCCCTGTCATCTCTTTCAGCCCGACAACCCTCTGATATATATGCACTCCTTTAGTTCTGGCGTCTAGTGTATTCCCAATTGTAATAGCTCCACCATTAGTAGCTGTGCCTTCAGTTGCCTGAGCCCCAAGCTCTGGAATTCTCTCCCTACAACTCCCTGCCTCTCTACCTCGCTTTCTTCCTTTAAGACGCTCCTGAAAATGTTCCTCTTTAACCAAGCTTTTGGTCAGATTAGCTAATATCTCCATATGTGGCTCATTGGCATACCTTAATTTATAATGGCCTATATAAGTGTAAGTTGTTGTTGTGTGCACATTCGTTACCACGTTTCCTTCCATTATAACAGTGACTAAACTTTAAAAGTACTTCATCCGTTGTAAAGTACTTTGTGATGTCCTAAATTTGTGATAGGCACTATATATATTAGTGCTTCCCAAATTATTTTAACATTTGAAAATTAATGTGACCCTGGACACCAACAAAAACAAAACTGCATTAAAGCAGCATATAATATTCAGTTTATAACTATTAAAGTTTGCATATTTTGGATAATATAAATATGAAAATATGTGTTTTAAAGCACTTTGTAAAAATGTTATTATTTCATGTAGTGATGTGGTTTTCATAGAAACATAGAAAATAGGAGCAGGAGCAGGCCATTCGGCCCTTCGAGCCTGCTCCGTCATTCATTATCATCATGGCTGATCATCCAACTCAATAGCCTGCTCCCGCTTTCTCCCCATATCCTTTGATCCCTTTCGCCCCAAGAGCTATAACTCCTTCTTGAAAACATACAATGTTTTGGTCTCAACTACTTTCTGTGGTAACAAATTCCACAGGCTCACCGCTCTTTGGGTGAAGAAATTTCTCCTCATCTCAGTCCTAAATGGTCTTCCCCGTATCCTTAGACAGTGACCTCTGGTTCTGGACTCCTCCACCATCAGGAACATCTTGCCTCCACCTACCCTGTCTAGTTCTGTTAAAATTTTATAGGTTTCTATGAGATCCCCCCTCATTCTTCTGAACTCCAGTGAATATAATCCTAACCGACTCAATCTCTCCTCGTACATCAGTCCTGCCATCGCAGGAATCAGTCTGGTAAATCTTCGCTGCACTCCCTTTATAGCAAGGACATCCTTCCTCAGATAAGGAGACCAAAACTGCACACACTATTCCAGGTGTGGTCTCACCAAGGCCCTGTATAATTGCAGCAAGACATCCCTGCTCCTGTACTCGAATCTTCTCGCGATGAAGGCCACCATTTGCCTTCTTTACCGCCTGCTGCACCTGCATGCTTACCTTCAGCGACTGTTTCAGTCAAGCTCTCCATATTCCCCAGTGACAGAAAACTCAGTGATGGCCCTATTCTCCTGCTTTCTGGCTCAGGATGGCTGCACATGCGCCCTGTTGCACTTTGCACCATAAAGATGGTGGCTGTGCGAACGCCCTGTTGCACATTGCCTCCCCTGTAAAGATGGCGGCCAGCAATGCATTCTGCTGCACGTTGCCCCCTATAAAGATTATACCTCCATTAATCTGGGCCTGTCACTGGGAGAAACCCTGCAGCTGTTGCTTTGCTTTGTGCAAATGCTGGACCCGTAGTTTCCTATTCGGGGCATATGGCCTGTACAAGATGTTTATGAAGCCTTCCCATCCACCCACTGGTTCATCGCTCTCTTCCATCACGCTTCGGAGAGAGGCAGAGTGAGGAGTAGGGCAAGGATGCCGCCTAGGCCTTGGTGGCGGTGTGGGGCACTGCCTCAGGAGAGCATGCTTGTGACCCCATCCACTGTTTCTGCAACCCCAATATAGGTCACAACCCAGAGTTTGGGAAATGCTGATATACCTGTAAGTTCTTTCCTTTTTTTTAAAGCCCTCAAGATGACTTGTCAGATATAAATCTGTACAAAAACAATAGGTGCATTAGTCATTTGCATATGAAAGTTTTCCTGATCATTAAGAATATAACATAAGAACATAAGAAATAGGAACAGGAGTAGACCATACCGCCCCACAAGCTTGCTCTGCTATTCAATACAATCCTGGCTGATCATTGGCCTTAACTCCACTTTCCTGCCCACTCCCCATATCCTTTGATTTCCTGACAGAGCAAAAATCTATCTATCTCTGTCTTAAATATATTCAACAATGGAGCATCCACAACCTTCTGGGGTAAAGAATACCAAAGATTCACAACACTTTGAGTGAAGAAAGCTCTCCTCATCTCAGTGGTAAATGATTGCCCCCTTATCCTGAGATTGTGCTGCCATGTCCTAGATTTTCAAGGCAGGGGAAATAACCTCTCTATGTCAAGCCCCTTCAAACTCTTGTATGTTTCAATGAGGTCACCTCTCATTCTTCTAAATTCCAGAGATTATAGGCCCATTTTACTCAGTGTCTCATCATTGGACAACCCTCTCATCGTAGAAACTAAACTACTGAACCTTTGCTGTACCGCCTCCAATACAAGTATATCCTTCCTTAAATAAGGAGATAAAACTCCACACAGTACTTCAGCTGTGGTCTCGTGAAAACAATGTACAATTGCAGAAAGATTTCCTTTTGCTTGTACTCCAACCCCCTTGCAGTAAAGACCAACATGCCATTTGCTTTCTTAATTGCTTGCACGTTAACTTTGTGTTCCTTGTAAGAGGAGACCCAAGTCCCTCTGGACATCAACATTTATAAGTTTTGCACCTTATTAAAAAAAATTCTGCTTTTCTGCTCTTACTAGCAAAGTGAGTAATTTCACACTGCCCCAAATTATACTCCCATCTGTTGCCTTTTTGCCCACTCACTTCACCAACCTATATCTCCTTGCAGCCTCTTGTATCCTCCACACAGATTACATTCTAACCTATCTCTGTAGTGTCAGCAAACTTAGATACAGTAAAGACTCCACCTTTCGCTACGTCCTCTTCTGAGAATTTGCTTATCTGCACAAAAGCCTTTGTCCACAGTTCACCCATTGCAGGCCCAAATTCACTTATCTGCGGGTTTTATAAATAAAAAGTGGAAGCCACCTTTAGAAAATGCTGAGAAAAGAAAAAGACACCTAAATAAAGTTTAAAAGAAAGGAAGGTATTTCCTGCAGTAGAAAGCGCGTGCTGCATATACATCGTCTGCTGTTGTTTGCATATGGGTGTGCCTTGTTGCTGCGATTTAATTCCTGGTCACCGTCCACCTCCACTCTCAGTTAAAGTGCTTTAAGTGTGACAAATTTTACTTTTTCTTGTTTTTTAAACAATTTCGCCAGTAAGTTTCTCTTTGAATTTATTAAAAACATAGTTTTTATTGCCTTTGATCCTTTATATATGTAAAATCTTAGGATGGCTGGAACCTATCTAATTGACTCCCATTGTAAAGTGTGTTCGTCATTCGCGATTTCACTGTTTGTGATATTTCATGGGAACGTAACCCTGAAAATGGCGGGACTTTACTGGACATGACTTTCACTTCGTCTAAGTCACTGATATAGATTATAAATAGCTGGTTTTGCGGCTGTCAGGAAGAGATATTAATGTATACAATGTTATTGGAAATTATTTTTTTCAAAATAGAAGTTTAGTCTGTGTGTGTGTTAATTGGATTAAAGCCAGCTAGTCTGGGTGCTTTGATGTTTTGAGGTGTAAACAGTAGGTAGAGGGCACATTTGCATTTTGTTGAATAGAGCATTCAAGAGTGGGAGTGAAATCTTGCACCTAGCTAGGAGACACCAAGCAATGTTTATATTACTAATAAAATAATTGGTACAATGAAAGGGTTCAAAGGATCTGCTGATACAATGAAAATTTATATTCAAAGGGGAAGGCTGGGTATAACAGAAAGGAGTTTGTGTGTGCGGGTCAGAGACATGTAATATCTAAGCAGCTGGAAGTCCACAATTGTCTGCAAAGGAACCAAATTGAAAGGAACTTCATTTTGAATTCATAAGGTGAAAATGCTTGTCTGTTTAAGTCTATTGACTATTGTTGCCTTAGTGGAGATTAATTTGGGAATTTGTTATAAGTTGTAATAGTAGTAATTTGTAGCTATGTGTATGTGTTTAATTTGTTGTAAATTAATAAATGTTTCATTTAGTTTGATATAGAAACCTCTTGAGAACTGGTGGTTGGTCTTATTCCTGAATTTAGAGCTCCAACTCAAAACATAACAATTGAAAATATAGGTCATGGCAGTTGTTTAAAGCTTTCCTCTGGGATTTTAAATACCTTTACATACCTCAGCCTTTACAAACTGCTGTGTCATAGCAGTGGCGCTCCACTGGTTACAGCCCGCCAACTTAAAAATGCCCCATTTATCCCTACTCTCTGCTTCTTGTCAATTAACCAACCCTCTATCCAGGCTAATATATTAGCCCAACTCCATGAGCCCTCATCTACCTATTAACCTTTTGTGTGGCACCTTATCAAGTGCCTTTTGGAAATCCAAGTATACCACATCTATTGGTTGCCCTTTAACTACCTTATGAATTACATCCTCAAAAAACTCTAATAACTTTGTCAAATACGATTTCCCTTTCTTAAATCCATGTTGTCTTTGATATTAATTTAAGACAATTTTGCTGAACTTAAGTCCAGTTTTTCTGCATATTATTTCAGTTTATATCTCTAAGATCAGGAACGGAAGAAAAGGAGGACAAAAATTGGAAGCTAAACCAATTTCTAGCTTTGTACACTCCTGCGTATAGTGGCCTTGCTGACAAATCACAAAAATGGCTTTGTAAGATGTATGCACAGATATATATATTGGGATTGTTGTTTGCTGCATCGTTGATTCTATTCAGCTGAGACTGACAGTGTGGGATCTCTTAAGTGTAGAGTTTATACTGATATCTTAATACATTGTGATTATTGAAATGCAATTTCCCAAAAGATGTACTCAAATGGTTCCAAAATAAAATGGAATAAATACATTAAATTAAATCAGGCTCAGACCTCTGACATGAAACATGGTTATGTGCAATTCAAACACTGCCATTATGTTAAGTTTAACGTTCTTGTGAATGTTTGTCGTCTTAATTTTGTAATGTTGCAAATCATATTTCTAGTACCAACTCCTCAGCTATCACAAATCCAAGGATTTTCAGAAGAATATTTGGAATGATATGTTTGATTCCCTTTTTCATTTTGGTAGATTTTGCAAACTAGTTTTTTCTTATTCACAGAACCTTAATGGCACAGAAGGAGGCCATTCAGCCCATGGTGTCTGCACCGGCTCTCCAAATGAGCATTATGACCTCGTGCCATTGCCCTGCCCTATCCCCGTTCCCCTGCACCTTGTTTTTATTCATATAACCATTTAATGCCCATGGACATTAGATGATTATTTGAGTACATTCTTTCATGGGATGTGGGCATCACGAACAAAGCCAGCATTTGTTGCCCACCCCTAATTGCCCTTGAACTGAGTGGATTGCTTGGACATTTAAGAGGGCAGTTAAGAGTCAACCGCATTGCTGTGGGTGTGGAGTTACATGAATGGCAGATTTCCTTCCCTAAAGGGACCTCAGGTCGATTTTGACAACAATCGATGATAGTTTCATCCTTATTGAAATTAGCTTTGAATTCCAGTTTTTTTTTTTATTAATTGAATTCAAATTCTACCAACTGCCATGGATTTGAACCCATGTTCCCAGAGCATTAGCTTGGGCTTCTGGATTACTCACCCAGTGACATTACCATTACACCATGGCTGATTTTAATTTTGCATGGACTTTGTAGTTCTTCACTGGAAATTTATTGATCTGCTTTCTTCATGTTTGATATGTTTCCTACTGGCTCAGGACTGATTTGTTGTTGATATTAGAAATTAAATTTGAGTCAAGTGAGCGGAATGAGAAATTTGCATGTAGAGAAGTATGATGTGAATATGTTAAGGTTGATAAAGCGCTCACTCAATGCAAGACTTTGGGCACGAATGTACGCTTGAGAGAGCAGTAAACCTTTCTATGGTATCTTGCCATTATTCTAAAGCAGTGCTTCTTTCTCTGAAGGTCATAAATTATGAACTTGACAGGCTGATAAATGGCACAAGACACTGAAAATTGAATAAAATGTTATGAGAGTGAAAACTTTGCCAATCTTAAGCAATTATTCAATTTGTAAATTCAAAGCCTGGTATGGGACCGAGGCATACATTCCAGAAAGATGCAGCCCTTGACTTATGTTGAAAAGGCCACCACAACCTTCAGTGCTCCTGAGCTTAAAAAAAAACCGACCATGGGTTCCAGTCCTGTATGAGATGACTTGTGTTGTGATACAGTTTCAAGAGCATTGGAGGCCCTTTGGTGCCTTGTCCCAGTGTCTGCTCTAAATACTCAAGTGTGGATTATGAATGTTGCCAGGCTGTTCGTTACCTGTGCAGGGGTTGAAATTGCAGCTAAGCTTGATCGTCTCATAACAAGTCACTGCATTTCAAAAATGATTCATTGTAAGTGAATCAGTTTGAAATGTTTCTGAGACAAGATGAAATGCTACATGAATTATAATTTTCTCCTCCTCTTCATTTAATGTCTACCTGTGTGCACTTTTTGACAGAGGTCACACGTTAGTGATCAGAAAGGAAAGCTGTGGCTGAATTTTCTTCAATCTTAATAGCCAAGAATAAGAAGCCATTTGCAGCACTTCAGGCCAAACCAGTGTAAAACCCAATGATCAGTGCTGCATTTATTCAGTCAGCCACTAGGGGAGTCCCTCGCACCACATATTTTGTTGCAGGACCAACACTGATAGGTTTGTGAACCCGTCCATCAGAGAAACCAAGTTGTTTGAAATCTGTAGACATCTGCAACATAGCTGTGCTTTTTAGAGATCCCATTTAAAATGTTCAGTAAGTATGACTGCTGCTTTTTAAGTTTGAGTTTTGAGGAAAGGCTGCACTTCTAAACATAGAATATTCTCCCTCCACTTAGACCCCTCCCTCTGGATTCTTACCTTCTCTTGATCTTTTTATTGAGAACTGTCGGCGTGACATCAGCCGTCTCAATTTCTCTGCTCCTCTCACCCATTCTAATCTGTCTCTCTCTGAACTCACTGCACTCCGTTCTCTCAGGTCCAACCCCAACATTGTCATCAAACCCGCTGACAAGGGTGGTACTGTTATTGTCTGGCGCATTGACCTCTACCTCGCGGAGGCTGAGCGTCAACTCGCAGACATTTCCTCCTACCTCTCCCTGGACCATGACCCCACCACAGAACATCAAGCCATTGTTTCCAGGACTGTCACTGACCTCATCTCCTCTGGAGATCTTCCTCCCACAGCTTCCAACTTGATAGTCGCCCAACCTCGGACGGCCCGCTTCTACCTCCTACCCAAAATCCACAAACAGAACTGTCCTGGCAGACCGATCGTGTCAGCCTGTTCCTGCCCCACGGAACTCATTTCTCGTTATCTTGACTCCCTTCTCTCTCCCCTTGTCCAGTCCCTTCCCACCTACATCCGTGATTCCTCTGACACCTTACGTCACATCAACAATTTCCAGTTCCCTGGCCCCAACCGCTTCCTCTTCACCATGGATGTCCAATCCCTCTACACCTCCATCCCCCACCAGGATGGTCTGAGGGCCCTTAGCTTCTTCCTTGAACAGAGGCCCCAACAATCCCCATCCACCACTACTCTCCTCCGTCTGGCTGAACTTGTTCTCACACTGAACAATTTCTCCTTTAACTCCTCTCACTTCCTCCAAATAAAAGGTGTGGCTATGGGTACCCGCATGGGCCCCAGCTATGCCTGTCTCTTTATGGGGTATGTGGAACATTCCTTGTTCCAGTCCTACTCCGGCCCCCTCCCACAACTCTTTCTCCGGTACATCGATGATTACTTCGGTGCTGCTTCATGCTCTCGTCGGGACCTGGAAAAATTTATTAATTTTGCTTCCAATCTCCACCCCTCCATCATCTTCACATGGTCCATCTCTGACACTTCTCTTCCCTTCCTTGACCTCTCTGTCTCAATTTCTGATGATAGACTGTCCACCAATATCCATTACAAGCCTACCGACTCCCACAGCTACCTCGACTACAGCTCCTCACACCCCGCTTCTTGTAAAGACTCCATCCCATTCTCTCAGTTCCTTCGCCTCCGTCGCATCTGTTCTGACGACGCTACCTTCAAAAACAGCTCCTCTGACATGTCTTCCTTCTTCCTTAACCGAGGTTTTCCATCCACGGTCGTTGACAGGGCCCTCAACCGTGTCCGGCCCATATCCCGCGCATCCTCCCTCACGCCTTCTCCTCCTTCCCAGAAACATGATAGGGTCCCCCTTGTCCTCACTTATCACCCCACCAGCCTCCGCATTCAAAGGATCATCCTCCGCCATTTCCGCCAACTCCAGCATGATGCCACCACCAAACACATCTTCCCTTCACCCCCCCCGACGGCATTCCGTAGGGATCGTTCCCTCCGGGACACCCTGGTCCACTCCTCCATCACCCCCTACTCCTCAACCCCCACTTATGGCACCTCCCCATGCCCACGCAGAAGATGCAACACCTGCCCCTTCACTTCCTCTCTCCTCACCGTCCAAGGGCCCAAACACTCCTTTCAAGTGAAGCAGCATTTCACTTGCATTTCCCCTAACTTAGTCTACTGCATTCGTTGCTCCCAATACGGTCTCCTCTACATTGGAGAGACCAAACGCAAACTGGGCGACCGTTTTGCGGAACACCTGCGGTCTGTCCGCAAGAAAGACCCAAACCTCCCTGTCGCTTGCCATTTTAACACTCCACCCTGTTCTCTTGCCCACATGTCTGTCCTTGGCTTGCTGCATTGTTCCAGTGAAGCCCAACGCAAACTGGAGGAACAGCACCTCATCTTCCGACTAGGCACTTTACAGCCTTCTGGGCTGAATATTGAATTCAACAACTTTAGATCTTAAACTCCCCCTCCCCCCATCCCCACCCCGTTTCTTCCCCCCCCCCCACTCTTTTTTTTCAATAATTTATCTAGATTCTTCCTCCCCCACCTATTTCCATTACTTTTAAATCTAAAACTAAAACCTTGTTAGCCTTTCCACCCCACCCCCACTAAAGCTGTGCTTTGAATATCCTGTCCTCCATTCTTAATTAGCACTTTTCTCAGACAAAACACCTCTTTGACCCTTTTGTCTGTGACATCTTTTGATTATCTGCTCATCTCCACAATCACCACACCCTCAATGTCTCTCTCTCTCTCTCTCTCTCTCCACCCCCCCCCCCCCACCTTAAACCAATTTATATTTCTCCCTTCTTCTAAATATGCTCCAGTTCTGCCGAAGGGCCATGAAGGCTCGAAACGTTAACTGATTTCTTCTCCGCCAATGCTGCCAGACCTGCTGAGTTTTTCCAGGTAATTCCGTTTTTGTTATAGAAAATCCTGACTTGAGTTTCAGTCTTTCGAAATGTTGTCCAATTTTAAGCACAATCCAATCCAGTTCTTTAGATTCAGTGTTTGGTCTGAATGTCTGATTTTTGCAGCCCAGAGGCCACGGTTAAAAGCAATATTGCTTTTCCTTTGAAATTTTAAAATCATTAAAGTCATTAGAATTTCTATAATTTTGAGGACAATTGTAATATTGTGATATTGAAGTAGAAAGTACAGTTGGGCAGCTTGGCTCGACGTGTTCTGTCACAGGATCTTTTTGGATTTTTGACACTGCGGAGTAGTCAAAGGCAGAAACATGATCATCTTTATAAGATTGCACTCAGAATTATTGTACATGTGGTCAACCTTACCATGGAGTGGGCCCACCATGCCTTAAATTCCTGGCCGACTTAGCGTTTTGCTAAAGCTTTGTACCGACAGGCAAGTGAGCAAACGATCTGGCTTTGAGATGGAAGTACAAAAAAGGCAGGAGTAGAATAAAGTGTAACCTACCCTGTAAGATAAATACCCAGTGTGCCATGATGTACCTCGCTCACTTTTGCTTAAAACTGTAAGCAAGATTAATATACTCCAAATCGTTGTTATTTACGAATTACATTTGGCTAATTGCAATTTTGATTAGTAAACTAAAAATGAGTAACAGACACCGTCATTGGACATTTGATTTCAATACCCATAATGGCACAGTGAATGTACATACGAACAAGGAGCAGGAGTAGGCCATTGAGCCCCTCCAGCCTGCTACGCCATTTAATAAGATCATGGCTGATCTGAAAGTAACCTGAAATCTGCATCCCACCTACCCTGATTTTCCTGCATCCCACCCCCTTGCTTACCAAGAATTTATCCACCTCTGCCTTAAAAATATTCAAAGACTCTGCTTTCACCACCTTTTCGGGAAGAGAGTTCCAAAGACTCACGACCCTCTGAGTGAAAAAACTTTGC
Organism: Cetorhinus maximus; assembly: GCF_964194155.1. NCBI lineage: Eukaryota > Metazoa > Chordata > Chondrichthyes > Lamniformes > Cetorhinidae > Cetorhinus > Cetorhinus maximus. Next base: position 14,223,217 of record NC_135880.1, read on the forward strand.
CTCATCTCTGTTTTAAATGGCCGACCCCTTATTTTTAAACAGTGACCCCCTAATTCTAGATTCTCCCACAAGAGGAAACATCTTTTTGTGTACCTAAAACAAAAATTGCTGGAAAAACTCAGCAGGTCTGATGTTTTGCTTTTAGCTTATTTCTTTTTGTGTGTTTGTTGGTGAACTGGTAAGACAAAAAGCAGAGTGTGTTGTTGCCTGTGCTTTACTTCCTTGATTACTAAATGGTGGTTGATATTTGTTAAGCAAATGTACACCTGAAATACATTCATCTATATTGTGTGATTGTAAGTAAGACGTTTTTAATAAGATCAGTGTATCTTAAAGTGGTATCACCACAACCACAACTGTGGTTGGTTACTGTCATGAAGCTATTAATGTATATAATATTTTACAAAATATTTTTCTTTTAAAATAGAGGTTTAGTCTGCGGATATGTCTTAATTGGATTAAAGCCAGCTATTCTGGGTGCTTTGACATGTACTAGTTTTGATATGTAAGAGAGTGTGCATTTGCATTTTTTTGAATAGAGCATTCAAGAAGTGGGGTGAAAATTGACACCTTTCTAGTAGCTACCAAGCAATATGTTTATATTACTAATAAAATTGGTATTATGAAATGGGTTTTGTTGTTAAAATGTGAAGTTCAAAGAGGTTGTTGATACAATGAGAATTAACATTCAATGGGGCTGGTCGGTGTAACTTCAGTAGTTTTCGGGTGTGCAGGCAGAGGCAATGTAAGATCAAAAAGGCAGCTGCAAACCTCCAACTGGCTCCACAGTGCAAAGAACCTAATTTTGAGTTTGTAAGGTGAAAGTGCTTTGCCTGGTGTTTGGTTAAGTCTATGGGTTGCTGTTGCCTTATTGGAGAGTAGTTTGGGAATTAGTTAAAAGTTATTGTAGTAGTAATTTGTAGCCATCTGTATATATATTTTTAACCTGTGTAAATTAATAAAATGTTTCATTTAGTTTAATGTAAAACCTTGAGAACTAGTGCAAAAACAAAAATACCTGAAAAAACTCAGCAGGTCTGACAGCACCTGTGGAGAGGAACACAGTTAACGTTTCGAGTCCATATGACTCTTCGACAGGAGTTCTGTTGAAGAGTCATACAGACTCGAAACGTTAACTGTGTTCCTCTCCGCAGATGCTGTCAGACCTGCTGAGTTTTTCCAGGTATTTTTGTTTTTGTTTTGGATTTCCAGCATCCGCAGTTTTTTTTTATCTTGAGAACTAGTGGTCTGATTCCTGAGTTTAGAGTCGCATCTCAAACATAACACTTAAAATTATTGGTTATGACAGTTGTTTAAAGTTTCCCTCTAGGATTTTAAAAATAACTCTGCTTTACCAACTGCACCGGTCATAACAGTTACCAATTTCTAAAGAGCAATATCGAATAATGGAACAGATCAATCTAGGGGTGTAGATGCAATGAGAAAAAGAACTTGCATTTCTATAGCACCTTTCACAACCTCAGGATATCCTAAAGCACTTCACAGCCAGTGGTGCACTTTTTGAGTGTAGTCACTATTGTAATGTAGGAAATGGTGCATTGACCTTTCAAGGTGGGAATGTAACTGGAAAAGGCTACAGAAGAGGAAATGATTTCAGTTATTAGGGTTGTTGATTATAATAGCAAGGAAATGACTTTGAATTTATGAGGCATTGTTGGCAGATTCCTATGATAGGAATGGTATTAGAGCTATGAAAATATTGCTTCAGAAATTCATTAGCATGATACAAAGAATGGGTACCATCATGAAAAAAGACTCAATCGAGTATTGGTTGTAACAGAGAAAGTTAGGGGATGGTGAAGGGGTGTGGTCTAATATAAGTTTTCCAAATTACTAGAGGTGTTGAGAGAGTAAATAGTGAAAGATTGATGCCATTGGTTAGTGACTTGGTGCTAAGGAGATATAGACTCGGTATTATCGATAGAAGAATGTGGGAGAAAGTTATAAAAAATGTTTTCGCATAGGTTGTACTGGTTGAACTGAATGGGCAAAATTAATTTTTTTTGAATCTTTCACTTGACATGGCCTTTGAACATTTACCATGATTAACAAGTACCTTTGCTTAGCAAGTCCTCTGATCTCAGTGAGTTGAACTTGAACATGCAATCAAGGAGCTGGTTTGCATGGGGGAAATCGGGCATCGATATTACTCTGTCCTTTTCATCTTTAGGCCCTCCTTTATTCACAAATGGTTCAACAAGGTGCAAGCTGTCCTGCCTCTCAAGCTGTTACCTTTGTCTGACCTGTGAATTGCTGGTTTAAATCAGTTTCTTGATTCCTTAATCCTCTGCTGCACTCTGTGCTACTCAGTGTTGGCTGCTTATGGTCCATCCCTCTACTGAGGGGTGCTGTTGTCGAACACGCTATCACAGTCAGATCTGTAGTGCGATTGAGGGTTCTTATTTTGCTCTCAGGATAAATTGTCATAGATGTTTTTCACGGCGTTTAGTACAAACTCCCCTTCTGTGAAGGGAATTTTAATGATCTCTTACACAAGCTCTCTTGTGTACTGCATAAACAATGTGCAGTATTTTGTAATGCAGTCATATGCACACTATTGCTAAATGCATCTGCAGCCTTCACTCATGTACTTAAAAGCCACATAATTTTTCTTAACGTCCTGCTGTGCGTGAACTAATTTAAGAAAAATGAGGAGGCTGACAATGGTGAGAATTGGGGGAATATATTTTTACTTGCTGGCTCCAGAACCTGTGGATGTACTAAATAGGGTTGGAGAGACGGACAATCAAAGACTGTTACATTTGAAGGATGGATTCATCGTTCAATCTGTTTCTAGTCTGATCTTCTAATACAGTACTAAGTGCAGTACCACATATCAGAATGATCCAGCACAGAAGTAAGCCAGTCAATCCATTGTGCCTGTGCTGGCTCTTTAAAATTAGCCTCACTCCCCTGATCTTTTCCCATAGCCCTGCACATTTTCCCTTTCAAGTATTTATCCAACTCCCTTTTGAAAGGTAATATTGAACTTGCTTCCACCACCCTTTCTGACAGCGTATTCCAGATAACAACTCTGCATAATTTAAACCCCTGACCTTTTGCCAATTGCTATATCTTAAAGTCTATGTCCTTTGGTTACTGACCCCATGCCCAGTGTAAAGTTTCTTCTTATTTACTCTGTTAAAACCCTTCATATTGTGAACACATTTATTAAATCTCTGTTTAACCCTCTCAGTTGTAAGAAGAACAATCCCAGCTTGTCTCCAATTAACTGGTGTCCCTCATCCCTGCCATCATTTTAAAAAATATTCATTCAAGGGATGTGGGCTTCACTGGCTAGGCCAGCATTTATTGCCCATCCCGAATTGCCCTTGAGAAGGTGGTGGTGAGCTGCCTTCTTGAGCCGCTGCAGTCCATGTGGTGTAGGTACACCCACAGGAAGGGAGTTCCAGGGTTTTGACCCAATGACAGTGAAGGAACAGTGATATATTTCCAAGTCAGGATAGTGAGTGGCTTGGAGGGAAACTTCCAGGCAGTGGAGCTCCCCATGTATCTGCTACCCTTGTCCTTTTAGATGGTAGTGGTTGTAGGTTTGGAAGGTGCTGTCTAAGGAGTCTTGGTGAGTTTCTGCAGTGCACCTTGTAGATGGTACACATAACTGCTCCTGTTAGTCGGTGGTGGAGGGAGTGAACGTTTGTGGATGGGGTGCCAATCAAGCGGACTGCCTTGTCCTGGATGGGTGTTCTTGAGTGTTTTTGGAGCTGCACTCATCCAGGCAAGTGCAGAGTATTCCATCACACTTCTGACATGCGCCTTGTATTTGGTGGATAGGCTTTGGGGAGTCAGGAGGTGAGTTACTCGCCACTGGATCCCTAACCTCTGACCTTCTCTTGTAGCCATAGTTTTGATATGGCTAGTCCAGTTCAGTTTCTGGTCAATGGTAACCCCAGGATGTTGATAGTGGGGGATTCAGTGATGGTAATGCCATTGAATGTCAAGGGGGCGATGGTTAGATTCTGTCTTGTTGGAGATGGTCCCCAAGCCTTGATGTTGTCCAAGTCTTGCTGCATTTGGACATAGACTGCTTCAGTATCTGAGGAGTCATGAATGGTGCGGACCATTGTGCAATCATCAGCGAACATCCCCACTTCTGACCTTATGATAGAAGGAAGATCATTGATGACATTGATGAAGCAGCTGAAGATGGTTGGGCCTAGGACACTACCTGGAGGAACTTCTGCAGTGATATCCTGGAACTGAGATGATTGACCTCCAACAACTACAACCATCTTCCTTTGTGCTAGGTATGACTCCAACCAGCGGAGTGTTGTCCCCCTGATCCCATTGACTCCAGTTTTGTTAGGGCTCCTTGAGGCCACACTTGGTCAAATGCTGCCTTGATGTTAAGGGCAGTCACCCTCACCTCACCTCTGGAGTTCAGCTCTTTTGTCCATGTTTGAGCCAAGGTGGGAATGAAGTCAGGAGCTGAGTGGCCCTGCAGGAACTGAAGCTGAGTATCAGTGAAGAGGTTCTTGCTAAGAAGTGCCACTTGATAGCACATTTGATGACCTTTCCTGATAATCGAGAGTAGACTGATGGGATGGTAAATGGCTGGGTTGGATTTGTCCTGCTTTTTCTGTCCAAGACATACCTGGGCAATTTTCCACATTGCTGGGTAGCAGTGTTGTAGCTGTACTGGAACAGCTTGACCTGGAGCACGGCAAGTTCTGGAGCACAAGCCTTCAGTATTATTGCCAGAATATTGTCAAGGCCCATAGCCTTTGCAGTATCCAGTGCCTTCAGCCGTTTCTTGATATCATGTGGAGTGAATCGAATTGGCTGAAGACTGGCATCTGTGATGCTGGGGACCTCCAGAGGAGGCTGAGATGGATCATCCACTGTGAAAGTTTGAGTTTTTTTGAAAAAACTTTAAAAGAAATTTGAAATTGAATGCTCAGAGCTTTTGTTGATGAATTTTTATAAACATCATACTATAGTGTTTTGCTATTATGAAGTCTTAACATGTAAAACAGTAGTAACATGCATGATTAAGAACTGCTGTTACTATGTAACAGACATTAGAAGGAATAATTTGTTTGTGGTTTTTGCTGCTGGTTAGGAGGGACTTTTTGGTCAATCGTTTTTGTTTTTGTATATTTAGTTTTAAAAAAACCTGAATTTTTTGAGGCTTAATATTTTTATATAAAAACTCTTAACTCGATGAATGATAAACTTTAGTTCTCCCTGAGTTCCCCTCCCCTTCCTCATCTTAGAATGCCAAATCTGAGGGCCATCCTTAATGTTTGTTCATATCTGTTTTCCTGGTAATACAGAGCATAATGCCTCTTCTTCTAAAACATCTGACTTAATATGAGCAAATCCACGGGAGCTCTACTATTTGTACATAAATCTCCTTTCTCTTGAGCAAACTGTATAGGTGTTTTCGCATGTGTCTGCTGGCCAGTCAACACCGTATTTTGTTCATCATTTTTGTCTTATTAAAGTCAACTTCACCTATAACTGTTACTCCTCACGAGGTTTGCTGTCAAAATTTGTCTGATAATACATCTGTGAAGTGCTTTGAGGCTTTTTAGTATGTTAGAGGCACTATATAAATGCAATTTGCTGTTGAATTCCGATTTAACTTCAACAAAGAGAATAGAGAACTTCAAATGCGTAGCCCATGAACTCTAGTGGAGCCATTACTTTTGACGATAACTTTCCGAATCACTTCAGAGCAAAATAAACAAATGAAATCGAGACGCTTGGGTCTATTTTCAACAGGACTTCCAGACTCTGTTACAATGATCGGCCTCCACAGTAGGTCATGGAAATTTGTGGATAGTTGAGTTGATTCTTAAGTGCCTTCTGAAGTGACCTAACAAATCACTCAGCTGTATCTCTGGGAAAGGGCAGTAAATGCCCTCATCCGTGACACCCACATCCTGAGGGTGAAAATATATATTTTTAAACTTCTTGTTTTATTCACCAGTATAAACTGTGATCTGGATGCTAAGAAAGCATTATGTGTCATTTTCATGTGAAAATTGTAGGGGGTTTACTTTTCATTAAACCATAACTATTGGCAGAAAAACTTCTTTGGGGAAGTTTTTTTTTTCCCTCAAGAACTTCAACTTCTTGAGGGAAAAAAACCAGAAGTGAACAGATCCAGTTCTCTACTGTAGTTGGCCGAGCTCAGTTGCTTATTCAAGTAGACTTAAGAATTAAGGGTTGGGCATCATAAGCTTCCTGTAATATAGTAGCAGGTGCGCTTTCATCTCGCCCTGTGTATTGAAGTTGCTTCTTCTGCCCACCTTCGTAGATACTTTTATTGTGTTTATATAGATTGCAGATATTGATTGTTAGTAACAGTTGTTTACAATGAATGCTCAGATCATATTAGCATCATATGGAATTTGGGTGTGTACTCTAAAGATTTGCCTTGATGCTTTATATATCTATGATTTGGCATTTCAAAAGCAGTAGTTAGAGGGTTGCTATATATTGTAGTGTGGGTGGTACCAAGTGGTATAAAGGTTGGGAAAGAAGGGTTTATTTAGTGGTTTGAAACAAATCCGATCCTTTTTCAATTTTTATGAAGGTTTTACATTTGTTTCGACACAAGTTTCTATATAATTGCAATAATATAGCAGATGCATAAGTACAATGGAAATTAAAATAGGGAAACAACATGCAATCTGGAAATACAAAATAAAACTGCAAAATACTGGGAATCTGTAGCAGGTCAACAAAGTTTTGGAATTCCATCTCTAAACCTCTTTGGCTCTCTACCTCTCATTCATCCTTTAAGGTGCTCCTTAAAACCTATCTCTTTGATCAGGTTTTTGGCTATCTGCCCTTATATCACCTAACGCATTTTTTCTTCTGTCAAACCTTGCTTTATAATGATCCTGTGTGAATGTTCCATCACGTTAAAAGCACTATCATCCTAAAACATGGTAACACCTTGTATGTCGATGTCTCCCAGCTCTACCTCACCATCCTGCCTGTGTGTCAGACTGTCCAACGTGCAGTTTTGGATAGGCCACATTTTCCTCTAAATAAACAATGGAAAGACCAAAACCATTGCCTTTAGGTCGTGTAGTCGTGGCTTTCAAAAGGGAATTGGGTAAGCACCTGAAGAAAGAGAATTTGGAGGGCTACGGGGAAGGGGTGGGGGAGTGGGACTAGCTGAGTTGCTCTTGTAGCGAGCCAGCATAGACATGGTGGGCCAAATGGCCTCCTTATGTGCTGTAACCATTTTATGATTCTATAAATAGTTGTTGTCAGCTTTAGAAAAGAATGATGCATAAACTTATTGGGTGAAAGGTGTCCTGTTCTTATGCAGGGTCTGACCAGGAACAACTTACGTTTCTGTTTCAGATGTTGACTAACCTGTAGGTTTCATGTACTTTCTATTTCATACGAACATATGAATTAGGAGCAGGAGTAGGACACTCAGCCCCTCGAGCTTACTCCGCCATTCAATGAGATCATTTCCATTTTACATTAGCACAGTGATTGCCTCTATTTGGAGTGAAGCTACTTAAACTGCATCTGTTGATTTGCAACATAGAAGAATGGCCACTTGGATCCCATGCCTTTGATACCTTCATGCTTGAGTAATCTAATGCTGTGTTGGTCATCCTGCATGCTCTACTGACTTAGTTCATCCAAATCTCTGCTGCCTGAATTCTATCATGCGCAGCCCAGCCCCACTTATCCATCACCTCCAGCCTTGTTGACTCACATTGGCATCCAGTCTTCCTGCACTTCAAATGTACAATTTCTAATGTAAAAAACAAAATACCATGGATGTTAGAAATCTGAAATAAAAACAGAAAATGCTGGAAATACTCAGTAGGTCAGGTAGCCCCTGTGGAGAGAGAAACAGAATTAATGTTTCAAGTTGATGACCTTTCATCAGAACTTCTAATGAAGGGTAAATCAATCTGAATTGTTAACTTTGCTTTTCTCTCTTCACATATGCTTCCTGACCTGCTGAGTACTCCCAGCATTTATTGCAAACTCTTGTCATGCTTCTGTCCCTCCATGAAGTTGACCCTCCCTGTCACCATAATTTCATCCAATCGTTTAATCCTCCTCCTCTCTTCCTTTTAGGACTCTCTCTGAGCTAACTCTGCTAATGCTGGATATTTTTGGGTTCAAGCCCTGCCCTGGACTTGAGCACATAAAGTATTTGATGCATTCCTGTGGGAGCACTACATAGAGGTACAGGCCTTAGGATAAGGTGCTGTCTCAGTGGATATTAAATTTCTGCGTATTACTTTTGAAGAGCAGTGAGTTTTTTCTGGTGTTCTGCCCAACATTCTTCACTCTAGTAATGCCTCTAAATTAACTGGTTATTCATGTTGGAGATTTTTATGAGACTTTTCTATCTGCAAGATTACAGCTGCTTTTGCCCACGTACCAATACCATAGATCATGGCATATATAAGTCAACCTGGCATATAGACAGCCACATTTCTTTGGCCCAAAAAATCATGTTTAGGTCTACGCTTGCCATATACTTGTCCTCGGCCCAACCATCTTCAGATGCCTCACCAATGACCTCTTCTTCATAAGGTCAGAAATGGGGATGCTCATTGATGATTTCACAATGTTCACCATTCACAACTCCTCAGATATCAGCAAGACCTGGACAGCATTCAGCCTTGGGCTGATAAGTGGCAAGTAACATTCAAGTACCAGGCAATGACCATCTCCAACAAGAGAGAATCCAACCATCTCCCCATGCCATTCAATGACATTACCATCGCTAAATCCCCCACTATCAACATCCTGGGGATTACCATTGACCAGAAACTGAACTGGACTAGCCATATAAATACTGTGGCTACAGGAGCAGGTCAGAGGCTAGAAATCGTGCGATGAGTAACTCACCTCCTGACTCCCCAAAGCGTGTCCACCATCTACAAGGCACAAGTCAGGAGAGTGATGGAATACTCCCCACTTGCCTGGATGAGTGCAGCTCCAACAACACTCGAAGCTCGACACTATCCAGGACAAAGCAGCCCACTTGATTGGCACCCCAGCCACCACAATCAACATCCACTCCTTCCACCACTGATACACAGAGGCAGCAGCGTGTACCATCTACAAGATGTACTGCAGCAACTACCAAGGCTCCTTCGCTGGCACGTTCCAAACCTGCGACCTATATCACCTGGAAGGACAAGGGTAACAGATGCATGGGAACACCACCACCTGCAACTTCCCCTCCAAGCCACACACCATCCTGACTTGGAAATATATCGCCGTTCTTTCACTGTCGCTGGGTCAAAACCTTGGAACTCCCTTCCTAACAGTACTGTGGGTGTACCTATACCATATGGCCTGCAGTGGTTCAAGAAGGCAGCTCACCACCACCTTCTTAAGGGCAATTAGATATAGGCAATTAATGCTGGTCTAGCCAGTGACACCCACATCCCATGAAAGAATTTTGTAAAAAAGTCAACCCCCTTTTTCTGCCAAGACACGCTATACTCTCATTCGAAGTTGGCCTCAATTTTCCACCTTGAAATTGCATGTTTAACTCACCTTATTCATCGGCGCATGTGAGAAAGCAGGTGATATGGGCCAAGTTGCCAAGAAGATGTGCAGGAGTTTAAGACACATTGACACAGCAGATTGCGCTTTGTGGACGATGAACAGAAATGTGTCCTCCTGCAAAAAGAGTGACATATGAAGTTAGTTTCAATCTAAAAGTTGTAACTTTTGTTAACTTGTTAAATAACTACTGCCGTGAAAATTTGGTGTTTGTGAAAAACTGGTGCTAGAATGGAGGAAGAAGAAATCTGCCCTGAGGAAGATGCCCAGGCCCAGCCACTGGCCTGGTCTTGAGAAACATCTATTGGACTGGGTCCTCAAATCATCAGAATAGTTACATCATCACCAGAAATGCGATGCATATGAATGCACTTTAAGTGGGCCACATCAATCCTGAGTCCAGCAAAGATTTCGGAGCAATAGTTAGTTGGTCTAGCTGCTTTATGGAACGGAGACCAAAATCGCTCCGAGGTTATCAAAAGACGTCTGCCAAAATTGTCAGTTTCCAGTAATCCTTTATCAGACAGCAGCAAAAACATAAATACTCATTATGTCACATTGGCAACATGGATGAAACACCCATGATATTTGACATCCCCCAGCAACCGAACTGTGTGGTGGAAAGGTTCAAAAATAGTTCTGGTGAAAAGCACATGAGATGAAAAGACGAGATTCACAGTGATACTAGCTTACATGGCTAATGAAATGAAATTAAAGCCTATGATCATTTTCAAATGTAAAACTATGCTGTAAATCAAATTTCCTGCTGGAGTTATTGTGTGTGTCCATGACAACGGTCAGATGTGTGAGGATGGAGTGAAATTGTACATCAGTAATGTGTGGAATAGGTGTCCTGGTGGCCCATGTAAAGAACAGAGCTTATCAGTGTGGGGTGAGTTCAAATCCCCTAAAACTGATGAGATCAAGAGGCGCCTGTAAAGAAACAACACCCAAATTGCAGTTATACCGGGGGCCTAACGTCCGTAGTTCAACCTTTGTATGTAGCCCTCAGCAAGCCATTCAAGGATCATGTTTGTGCGGAATGGAATAGTTGGAAGGTGAATGGAGAAAAATTCTTCACAAAGAATGGAAATATGCATGCTGCCCCACTTGATGTTTTGTGTGGTTTCGTCTTCAAATTGTGGGATGCTATTAGTGCATAAACTGTCATTAGATCGTTCAAAAAATGTGGAATATCCAACTCAGTGGATAGAGAGGAAGATGATTTGTTGTGGAGGGATGATTCTGAAAATGAAAGTGCCAAATCTGATCCAGAGTGGAATCCTTATGATGATGCCTTGCCAAATTGACTCAATGGGTCGTAACTTCTGACGAGTGTCGGAAAGTGCTGATCCACAGAAATTAGAAGAAATAAATGCCTGTTCACCTGGTCTTGAAAATTGCACTGCCACTTCTGTTTGCCGGAGTTGTTTGAGGCCTGCATTGAAAGAATCCTCACAGGCCCCATGAAGTGTAGCTCCAGAGCATTCAAGGAGGGCACGCCCCCTTTTTTACAGCACTTGCTGCCGTAAAGCAAGTAAGTTTAATGGGCTAGGGAAATTGACAGGCCAGGGGCAAGGTGAGTGTCTAAGGTAAGTACATAGGATGAGGCGGTTGGGGTATTCGGGGGGCGGTTTGGGGATGTTCAGGGGGGTTTGGGGGTGTCCAGAGGTCGGGGATGTCGGGGGAGGTTGGGGGTGTCCAGAGGTCGGGTGGGGCAGTTGGGAGTGTCTGGAGGTTGGGGGTCAGGGATTGTCCAAGGGTCGGGAGTATTTGGGGGGTGTCGGGTGGGGGGGGGGGGGGGGGGGGGGAGGGGGGGGTGGGTTCTGGAGAGTGGGGGAGGTCTGTAGTGTGGGGGAGGACAGAGTCCAAAACCCCGGGGGTTTGGGGGGGGGGTGAGGTTGGTGTGGGGGTGAGGTTGATGTGGGGGTGAGGTGGGGTTGTCGGAGGTCGGGGGGGGGATGGCGGTGGGGAGTCTCGCGGGGTCGGTCTGGGTCATTATAATAGTTACCCAGAAGTTATAAGTGGCTTAATTTTTCTAACTTTTTCTGGGTAACTATTGGTGAAACCCCGGCAGAACCATCCGAAGTTTGTGATTTAAATCGTATTTTCAGATGGTTCCTAGAGCAGCGCAATTGTCCAGAGCAAGTGTGCAATCCTGGGGAGTTGCTGTTCAAACCCTTGCCTGGGAACTTGCCAGAGGGATTCCCCAGCGCATCTTTGGGGCACCCCCTAAATCCGACGCTGGGGAGCACGGAAATTACGGGCCAATGAATTCAGTGAACTCTTTGCGTCCAATGCTAAAGACAGTGAATAACGTTTTGATTGTGGATAAAGGTATCTTTGCACAATTAACTCAATAAAATGTGTCGCTTTGATTTATTTAATTTGAATTACCAGTGATTTTTTCACATTTCAAAATGGCAACCAACCAAGCCAACACCTGACGGTTCACATTTTTTACTTGGCGTATAAGTCGACCCTGTTTTTTTGAAGGATTTTTCGTGCCCTCAAAGGTCAACTTATTCGCCACGACCTACGGTAATTTGTTTTATGTTCCTTGGCTGTGAAGTACCTTGACATGCTGAAGAATGTTAGAAAATACTATTTACATGCAGTGTCTTTCTTTTTCTTTTCTCCATCTTGCCCTCAAACTATTCCTTGTTCATTCTCTCTCTCATTTTTTTCTAGTTTTTTCTCACGCTTTTTCTCTGCCCTGGAAGTTTATATAGGTAAGGACCCATAATGAAAATGTGAGCTCAACAAAATTTTACTGTGTGTTTAGTAATTGGTTTATTCTTTGACAGTAGAATACTGGTTGTATTCCTAAATTTAGAAAAGGTAATCTGCGTAAATTAGAACTGTCACCTTCAAAAACATTAGCTGACAGTGCATTTACTCTCCTGCTAAGCTTCTGTGATCAGTGAACTGGTAACCAGTAGCAACATGACAGGAGCAATTTCCTGTTGGTTACATCAATTTCCTGTTGCTTACATAGCCTATCACAGGACCCAAGCTCGTGCACAAGGCTGCATGCACACACAGTCTGTTTTCCTGAGCAAACATGGCAGCTTTGCTACTCTGCAGCTTGAGAGGGTAATGTGACGGATTTTCAGTGCAGCATATTTGCTTCTTTCTTGATATCGTATGGATATGCCTTCTGACCCTTACTTACCTTATGATGGTGGTGGTAGAGGCGCCATTCCTTTGCAAGAGATGCATAAAAGGGGTGAGTTCTATTTTCCAGGCTGTTTATCATTAGCCTTTTATAAATGTGGGAAAGTATACTTGACAGGCAGAGTATGTTGATGCCCTTTTTTTTAAGAGGGTCAGATTCTTCCTCTTTTACTGATCCATTTTGATGGCTTTGCTATTTTTACTCTGCAGTTGGAATCATTTTCACATTTCTTTGCCTTCCTGTTTCTAGGTATTCCTATTTTAGTTTGCATGAATGGTTTAGTCCTAACAGATCATGCTGGTCAGTTAGTGCCACCATCAGTGCTATAGATGATAGACAGATGCTGCTTTAATTCTTCAACACTTTCTCCTTAAATGAAATCTCTAGATGAAATTCAATATGTCAGACAGAAAATTTCACTGTGACTTGCATATCCACAAGGATATTCGTAAAGGCTCCTTATGATATGTATCCTGTTCATATTATTAATGTGCTATTGTTTTAAATTGTATTCAACGCCAGGCATTTTAAGTGCTGGACTAAAATGGTTTCACAAAGAAATCCAGTGTTCCATATTAATCTCGACACTGTAGCTCAATCTTTCTCTTTTCCCCTCCCACCTCCCTCACACCAGTGAAGCTTGGTTTCAGTCCAGAGGTTAAGAATTCAAATTGTATTTGCAGTATAAGGTGTGCCTCCTAGAGTCATACAGTTTTTTTTCTCTCTCTCTTAATTCTTTTGTTAATGCCGCATAAGCAGCATCATTCTTAGTCTGATATTGCGGATTTGTGCAGGGTTAATTCGGAACTGCTCTGGTAAAAATGACGCAGGCCTTGTTTGCAGTAGGTGGTGATTTAAAGTAGGTTAGTACGGTCCAAGATGTGATGCATTGTTGAAGTCTGGATCTTGGCATTTTGTTCTTTTTTTTTAGCATATCTGGCTTTGTTGCAGTTTATGGAGAAAATTTTCCGTTCAATAATTGATGTAATTTAGGAGTTCAAGTATTCACTGTATATGCAGGTCTCTATTCTTTATTTTGGAGAAGCTGTAGTGCCTTACATTATAATAAATTTGGTTAGTACTGGAAGATTGAGATCTGCTTGTTGTTTAATTGATCCAATTTGTTGACATGTAGTGTATTGTATAGTTCGGTGTTAACAATGGGGAAAAATAGATTTCTGGTTTCATTATTTTTCATGGACATCCTATTGGCTGATTATTGTAAGAATTTTTTTTGGTATTTTCTGCACTTTGTCTCTTTCTTTCAAAAGTGTACAAAAATGGCATTAGTTTTTTTTGCAGAAGCCTTTTCCTCTCGTGAGTGCTGATTGTTAATTTTGTACTGACTTCTGTCAGTTAAACCAAATGCTGTTTTCTTTGCAATTTTCTCAGCATCCATCGATAGTAGCAGTGCGTTGTACAACAAGTACTTGCTCTATGGAGTTTATAATTTGAAGTAACAATTGATACATTAATTCATTGAAACTGGTACTGGTGTTTAAAAGACAGAATTTTTTTTTCAAGATAGTTGTTCAAATTAGCTTATTTTCCTATGTGCCAACTGTTGATTGGGTGATATTGCTGCACCGGCACTTAAGAATCATGAAATGCCATTCCCCATTTATTTCAATAACACATAGTGCTTTTATAAGCCTTCGTAAAACCAACTCGTAATGGCTTGTTTGTCTGTGATTGTAGCTTTACAGACTAAAGAGTTGAGGAAGGACTCTGATCCTTCCCAATGAGTGTTGTAGGTTAACTGCACCTTTTATTCATAATACAACTATGCCTTGCTATCCTTTTTAAATGTTGGAAAGCAGACGGAGCAGTTATTTGACCTTGGGCAAGACCTGTTTCGCATGCATACCCTTACACTCTATTTCAATTCAAGATGATGGGAGTATCGATGAGAGTTTTCATCTGCAGTTCTTTCTAGAGTACTTCTAAACTTTATATGGAGAAAAAATATGGCATATAAAAGCTAATATATGCCTTACTTGGAATAAAGGGGTGACTGCCTTTTGTCAACTCTAGTAAGACACTGACGGCTTTGTTACCTTGTTTATTTTGAAACCTCAAAATGACCTTCATGTTCAAACAGTTTGAAGCATAGGCGATATATTGATTCAGTGGATCTGCTGTTTGATTCTGGCCAACTGGGATTTTGGATAATTTTACTCATATGTTTACTATTTGGATTATCATAGTGTACCTCCTTAATGAGGCTTGGTGTCAGATTTTGTTTGATGACTCTCCTGTTAAACACACTGGCTTGTTTGCCTATGTTAAAAGTGCTATATAAATACATGCTGTTGTTACCTATGCTCACAGAACCTTATTTGTTTGCCTTGTAGTAATCAACACTAAGTCAGGGAGAATAAGTAACTTTAGATTTTAAAATAAATCCAACAGTGTTCACCAGAAAGAGATTGTGTGCTATTGGTTTACAGGTAGGCAACTTCTGAGTTCGCCTGCACACTCCTCCTCCTCCTCCTTCAGGGACTATGCCCTAGGAGGATATTGGTGACTAAGGGACTTGCATTGGATTATGCTTGGCAAAGTACTGCAAAGGTTTGCTGGTGCCTTCTGCAATATGGCTGACCAGGAAACTCTCCCACTCTTGCCACCTGCCATCTGGAGCACTGGAAGGATTTACAGGCTGATAAACAATCTGTTTGGCTACGTTGTGAAAGCACCTTCCGTGGCCATCAATTCCTGGAGTGGGACTTGAAACTGGAGCTTCTGGCCCAGGGGTAGGGTCGTATTTCCCTAATCCCTCAATTTTTGTGTGGTCCAAATTTCTATTAATAACTCGACAGCAAACTCGAGATAGAATGAATTTAAAGGTATAATTTATTTGCACACACTCAAAACGTGGGAAGGAGGGTTTACTTCCACACTCAGACAGTAAAGAGTGGGATAGAGAAAAGAAGGCTTTACAGCACAGTGACCACAGAGAAAATAAATATTAGTTCACTTGAGTTCCAGAGTCCAGAATCTAAGTCCAATGAGATATTCCTTGATGGAGGTCAGTGGGCTGAAAACAGATTTTGTGGAATTCACTTTTCCGGTGGTGTTGACTTCACAAGATGAGATAGGCATGCAGAGATGAATCAGTCTTGTAGGTGATAGTACAGAACTTCCAACAGAAGCAGTATAGATGGGGCCAGGTGTTCAACCTGGGCAGAGCTCCTTTCAGTGTGGCTGCTAGTCAGATGCTAAAGAGCAGACTAAACTATTCAGTTCAGCAAGGCAATATTACATGTTCCACAAGCCAGAGGCCTCGGTCACATGATTCCCTCCTCTCCACCAGGCCTTCAACAAAGGATGTGTATCCATTGTCTGAACTTCGGCTGGGACTCAAAGACTGCTAAACATCCCAACCATTATAATATCATTAGATGTAGGAGCAGAAGTAGGCCATTCAGCCTACCGAGGCTGCTCCGCCATTCAATGAGATCATGGCTGATTTGATCATCCTTAATTCCACTTTCCTGCTTTTCCCCCAGAACCCTTGATTCCCTTATTGATTAAAAATCTGTCTATCTCAGCCTTGAATATACTTAAGGACCCAGCCTCTCCAGCCCTCTGCGGTAAAGAATTCTACAGATTCACTACCCTCTGAGAGAAGAAATTCCTCCTCATCTCTTGTCTTAAATGGGCGACCCCTTACTCTGAGATTATGCGCTCTGGTCCTAGACTCCCCCACAAAGGGAATAACCTCTCAGCAGCTACCCTGTCAAGCCCCTTCAGAATCTTATATGTTTCAATAAGGCCGCCTCTCATTCTTCTCAACTCCAACCTACTCAACCTCTCCTCATAAGAAAATCCCTCCATACCCGGGATCAACTTAGTGAACCTTCTGTGAATTGTCTCCAATGCCAGTATATCTTTCTTTAGATAAGGGAACCAAAACGTTCACAGTATTCTAGGTGTGGCCTAACTAGTGCCTTGTATAATTTCGCAAGACTTCCCTATTTTTATACTCTATTCCTGTTGAAATAAAGGCCAACATTCCATTTGCCTTCCCTATTACCCGCTGAACTTGTATGTTAGCTTTTTGTGATTCATGCACGAGGACCCCCACATCCCTCTGTGCTGCAGCTTTCTGCAGTCTTTCTCCATTTAAATAATATTCAGCTCCTCTATTCTTCCTGCCCAAGTGCATAACCTCACATTTTCCACATTATATTCCATCTGCCAAGTTTTTGCCCACTGACTTAACCTGCCTATATCCCTCTGTAGACTCTTTGTGCCATCCTCACCACTTGCCTTCCCAACTATTTTGTGTCATAACTTGGCAATAGCACATTCACTTCCCTCATCTAAGTCACTAATATATATTGTAAATAATTGTGGCCCTAGCACTGATCCCTGTGGCACTCCACTAGTTACAGGTTGCCATCCTGAAAATGCCACCCTTATCCCAACTCTCTATCTTCTATTAGTTAGCCAATCATCTATCCATGCTATTTTACTACTGCCAACACCATGGGCTCTTATCTTATTAAGTAGCCTTATATGCAGTACGTTATGGAATGCATTTTGAAAATCCAAATATATTACATCTACTGGCTCCCCTTTATCTACGCTGCTTGTTACCTCCTCAAAGAATTCTAATAAATTTGTCAAGCATGATTTCCCCTTCATGAAGCCATGCTGAATCTACTTGACTATATTATGTATTTCTAAATGTTCTGCTATTACATCCTTTATAATAGACTCTAATATTTTCCCAATGACAAATGTTAAGTTAACTGGCCTATAGTTACCTGTTTTTTGTCTCCCTCCCTTTTTCTATAAGGGTGTTACATTGGCAGTTTTCCAATCTTCTGAGACTTTTCCAGAATCTAAGGATTCTTGGAAGATTACCGCCAGTGCATCCACTATTTCCTTTAATGTCCTAGGTTGCAACCCTTCAGGTCCAGCGGACATATTGGCCTTTAGCCCCTTAGGTTTCCCTAGTACTTTTTCCCTAGTGATAGTTATTGTATGTATTTATTTCCTCCCCACACCCCCCCACTTTTGCCCCTTGATTATTTAATATTTTTGGAATGCTATTAGTGTCTTCTACCGTGAAGACTGATGCAAAGTATTTATTCAACTCCTCTGCCACATCCTGGTTCCCCATTATTATTTCCCCAGCCTCATTCTCTAAGGGGCCTACGTTCACTTTGGCCTCTCTCTTCCTTTTTATATATTTAAAGACGCTCTTACTGCCCGTTTTTATACTACTTGTTAGTTTACCCTCAAAATTTATTTTCTCCCTCTTTTTTTTTGGTCATCTTTAGTTGGTTTTTAAAACTTTCCCAATCCTCTGGCTTACCACTAATCTTTGCCACATTGTGTGTTTTTTCTTTCAATTTGACTTAACTTCCTTGGTTAACCATGGTCGGTTTATCCCCTTCTTAGAATCCTTCTACCTCACTGGGATATATTTTTGTTCTGAGCCATGAATTATTTTGAAAGGAACGCTTGAGGGGCTTTTTGTTTTAGCAGACCCACTGTTTCCTGCTGGCAGGCATGGGTTATCAAATGCAAACTGCCTTTGTATAGCTCTCTTTGAAGCTGGGCTGTGCAGCCCCCAGGTGATCGTTAGTGGCTCCTCAGAGATAATGAGGTGTGTGTTTTGCTGAAACTGGGATCATAGACAGACATAGGTTCAGCCATTTTAATGATCGTGTTCAGCCAAGGCCCAGTTTCGAAATTTAGTGGCGTCGTAGTCCATCACAGCTGTTTGTAACAATGAGCATCAAATGCTGGAAATTTGAAAATGTTGGAAATCTATTAAAAATCAGCCATGTGACCATGAAACTACCAGATTGTCATTAAAAGCCATCTGGTTCACTAACACCCTTTTGGTAAGGAAATATGTCATCCTTACCTGGTCTGGCCTACATGTGACTCCAGACCAACAGCAATGTATATGTCTCTTAACTGCTGTCTGAAATGGCCTAGTGAGCTCTCACTTCTATCAAGCCATTACGAAAAGTCTAATAAGAATGAAAGAAGACAGATCACCCGGCATGAACTTAATCACCAGACACAACAAAAGCCAGACGACCCTGCAGAGTTCTCCTCAATAACTTTGGGGACTTGTACCAAAATTATGAAAGCTGTCACACAGACTAGTCAAGCAATAGACCTACTCCCAGAACCATACTTTCCAGCTGACATCCCAGGCTCTTCCATCAGCAATTCTGGCTATGTTCTGTCCCACTGGCAGTACTCACCCACCAGAGTTGTATCTATCTGGGAGGGAGTAGCCCTGGGAATCCTGAATGTTGACTCCAGATCCTATGAGGATCAGGTCAAACATGGTTAAAGAAACCTCATGCTTATTACCACCTATTGCCCTCCCTCAATTGATGAATCAGCACTCTTCCATGTTAAACATCACTTGAACAAGGTATTGAGGGTAGCAAGGGCACAGAATGTACTCTGGGTTGGAGACTTCAATGTCTATCATATGAGGTGCTCAGAAACTCCATTACTAACTGAACTGGCCAAGTTCTAAAGGACACAGAAGTGTTGAGCGGATGATCCATCTTGGCGCCTTCCTGAGACCCCCACAGACATCAGACTTTGGTCAGTTAGATTCACTCACATGATATCAAGAAATGTTTGAACATAATGGGTACAGCAAAGGCTATGGATCCTTACAACAACCTGGCCGTGATGCTGGAGACTTGTGTTCCAGAACTGGCTTTACCCCTCACCAAGCTGTTTTGGCACAGCAACAACACTTCCTACTCAAAAAATATGGACAATTGTCCAGTTATGTCCTGGCCACAAAATGCAAGACAAACGTAATCCAGCCAATTAGTGTCACATCAGTTTATTCTCTTCATATCAATCATCAGCAAAGTCATGGAAGATGTCATTGGCAGTGCTATGAAAGCAGCATTTACTCGGCAATAACCTACCCACTGATGCTCAGCATGAGTTCTATTTGACCCATTTGGCTGCAGACCTCAATGCATCCTTGGTCTAAACATGGACAAAAGAACTGAATTCCAGAGCTGAGATGAGGGGAACTGCCCTTGACCTCAAGGCAGCATTTGACCAAGTGTAGCATCAAGAAGTCCTAACAAGATTGAAGTCAGTGGGAATCAGGGGAAATTCTCCACTGCTTTATCAATGACCGTCCCTCTGCCACAAGGTCAGAAGAGGGGATGTTCACTGATGATTGCACAGTGTTGAGTTCCATTTGCAACTGCTCAGATAATGAAGAAATCTGTGTCCACCTGCAGCAAGGTCTGTTCAACATTCAGGCTTGGGCTGATAAGTGACAAGTAACATTTATGCCACACATGTCAGACAATGACCATCTCCAACAAGCGAATATCTAAGCGCTTCTTGTTGATGTACTGTGATATTACCATTGCTGAATCACTTGCCATCAACATTTTGGAGGTTATCCTTGAAACTTAATTGGATGAGTCACATTAAAACTGTAGCTACAGGAGCTGGTGAGAGGCTGAGAATTCTCAAAGCCTTTCCACCATCTACAAGCTGAAAGTCAGAAGTATGATGGAATACTCCCCTATTGCCTGGATGAGTGCAGCTCCAACAGCACTGTAGAATGTGGACACCATCCAGAGCAAGGCAGCCTGCTTCATTGGCACCCAATCCACCCATTAAACATTCACTCCCTCCGCCACCAGCATTACAATGGCACTGTAGCAATTCACCAAGGTTTCTTTGACAGTACCTTCCAAAGTTGGGACCTCTACTGCCTAGAAGAATAAGGGCAGCAGGTGCACGGGAACACCACCACCTGTAAGTTCCTCTCCAGGTCACACACCATCCTGTTTTGGAAATATATTTGCTGTTCCTTCATTGTCACTGGGTCAAAATAATGGAACTTGCTAGCTTATGGAACTTGCTAGCTTACACCACTGGGCTGCAGCACTTCAAGAAGGTGGCTCACTGCAACCTCCTGAAGCACAATTAGGTGGGCAATAAATGATGGCCTTGACAGTAATATCCACATCTCATGAACAAATAAAGAAATGGCAGCCTGGTAATATAAAATTATCTAGTAGGAATTGGGCAGTGTTCATTAATTAATTACACTCCTATGTTGTTCCATTTTACTGATTTATTCGCGGAATGCTGGTGAATACATTATTCTCCAGCAGTACTCAAGCTCCATGCCCCACTGATCTAGCTATTTCATCAAGCACTTGGATCAATGTTGGATTATGAATGTTGACTCCATGTTACTGCATTAGTTTGGCTCTAGTACCTGACCAAATCAATATTATAACATTTTGTGTCCTATTTGGCAATGAATTGGACTTTGTTTTATTTTTTGTTTCCTTTCTTTTGTTTTCAGGTTAGTTTACATTTTCATATTGCAACTATATCTAGCACAGAAAACCATATCCGATGGGTGCCCGGGAAAATCAATTAGGTTTAGGTATAGGAACTGCTGGACACACAAAGAACACAGTCCTTCTAGTTCAGCTTCTGTCATCTTGGCCATTGCATGGTGCAATGATAATGGAGTTGTTGACTAATCATAGAAATTAATCTCTATCTATTTAAAATAAATTAGTGAAAGGTTAAATAAAGGTTAAACATTGAAGTAATAGTCTAAATTAAAAGCTAAAATATTACGGAAAACATAACAAAGCATGAGAGAAGGTAGAAGAAATGTATTTAAATTGTTAGTCAAACAATCTTCAGATTACACAAAAGACCACCAAGCCCAAGCATTCTGGCCAATAAATCCCGGGCTACATAATATATGACGTATTTTAGTTGACCTGTCGCATGTAAAGGCAAGTTTATTGCCTGGAGAAGCAAAACAAAAAGAGGCAGAAGCAAAATACAAGTCAGCAGCAAATTTGCAGAGCACCTTTGTGGTATGATGTCCTGATTAAGAGGCTGGTTGGCATGGGTTTTCTACCCCAAGCACCGACCTGTTTACCTGCCCCACCACCCCCAATGTTTTAAAAATGTAACCCCGCATTGCCAGCACCTACTGCTGGGCAGAAAATAGAAGCTATCGTTAAAGTTGCTATGAAGGTTAGAGGGCCACCTGTTACCAATACTAGAAATGCATTTAGTCAACATTAAATTTTGTGATTCATATTATATTGTTTCAGATTTCATGGTGTTGCACATAGTGACTGGAATTTTGTCAGCACAGACCCAAACGTTGGGGACAACGCTGCCTCAACCGTTTTTTGAGAACTCCGACAGCATTTTTCACTGTCCTGGCAAGGATTAGCTGCAGTTGGGGCTCCTATTCCTTTAAAAGACGTTCTGGATCCAAAAGCTGCTGGCTAATTGGAAGCCTGCAACTCAGCAATCTCAGCAGTGCCATTGGGAGTGGTGGCCGCTATGCGTGGAAGTTCAGGAGCAGGCCACTCTCACAACTGGCAACAGGTCTTCGGTTTCCAGGGCCAGCCAGACAATCACTGTTGTGGGGGGTGGTGGTCGCTAATAGCGGAGTTTGGTGGTTGGTTGGGGGGGGCGGGGCCAGGTGTTGGCAGTGGTGATGGGTCATGGGGTGCGCTTGTTGCTGCAGAGGCAGTCATTGCCACCGGGGCTCCCGTCTGTAGGCCACAGAGTGACTGTATAGAAGATGTCCCCCAAGCCTACAAGTAAAATGCCAGCAATGGCAGGAAGAGGCACTTAATTGACCGCTTAATTGGCTCAATTGGCCTTAGAGCAGGAAGGCCACCCTCTCCATTTCCTGCTACTGGTAAAATGTATGTCAGGATCAAATGTTGCGGTGGAGTGGGGTTAAATATTGGAGCTGGGATGGTAGAGGAGGGTTATAGCATAAGGGAAACAGGTTAGCATGTAGAGGAGGTGGAGGGAGATGGGAAGGATGGTGGAATAAGGTTCAAAGCTGGAAAAATAATTGTGGGATTGAAGGCTAGGGAAATGCAAAGTACAAGTGGGGATGGCAGAAAGGATATCTTTCTTCTAACTTTCACTTGCGGTCCTCTCTTGTATCTTGTCCAAAACACACTCTCAACAATCTGTTTTGGACTGAATTGTTATCTCTGTCTCCTTCTTTGAATTCCTGACACAAGTTTCATTCTGTTCTACTCTCTGCCCTGAGCTCTTCCCTGAATCCACAACCCCTCTTTCTGACTCTAAGCTCTGACCAACAGAGCTTCAAATTTTTTGATAAGCAATTATAGTTATTGTTATATTAAACTTATAAAAATTTAATATATTGTAATTGTTAAGATATTGTAGAATGAGCCAAGGGCCACACGCTGGTTGTGGCAGAAAACGCACTTGAAGGCTGTGAAACGGAGTTGCCCTGGGGAGGAGAATGAGAGTACCTAAGTTGGAACTTCACTGAGTGGTTCAGGTTACTGTGGCTGGGTGGTAAAATGATATTATATGGCAGATGCACTGGAATCGGGGTCAGAGAAACAAAATAGGATTTTGGGATAAAGTGGCAGTTTCAGAGATTAAAATCATTTTATTGATTTGCACCTTCTCATTCACATTTTATATGGCAGTGATTTATACCTAACAAATCCAACAGGATATGAGAGTGTAAGAGGAACAGCTAGAATTAGATCGGCAAATATAGAGAATTATACATGTGATTTGTATTTCAAAATTAAAATAGGAACCTTAGAGATTTTTACATAAAATAGTCAAAATAATTAAAATTAAGCTATGACAAACTGGTGAGAAATAAATAAAATGGGAAGCAACTCTGAAGGGAAGGCACTGAATTTTTCTCAGCAGAAGAAACTGGCAGGTGGGGGTGGAAATTTGTTCACATGGTGCTGGTTCAAGTGGTGCTACACAGACTTATGTTGATTGATAGTGCTGCTGCGTAGCCTTTTTCAGTGATATCAACAGAGAAACCTGTGCAGATAGCAGACAGCACTGTGGGCCTCTCCGGGAAATCGATGCAAGTCTGGGCAGTTCCGCTCAAAGCTGTATTCTGGAAACAAAGTTCTCCGTAGGTTGTTCATAGGCAAGAAGCCAAAGGCACTCAGTGGCCAGTTTGTGTAATTGCAATGTAAGAAGTTTACATTAGCAAATCCTACATCAAATGTAGGAATAGGAGATTTAATGGGGAAGCAATTGCCAGAAAGTGCGACAAAAATTTAACAAGAATTGAAGTAATACAGGCAGGAAGTGCATGCATGTATAAGTTTTTTAATATAGATAACTTGCTTACTACACACTATAGCAAGTAAGTTAGGAGAAAAGATGATCAGGCCAATCATTGAATGATATAGCACAGAAGGAGGCCTCATTGAACCAGTGTGCTCGCTCTTTGAAAGAGCTATCTAATTAGTCCCATTTTCTTGCTCTTTACATATAGCACTGCAGGTATTTCCCTTTAAGTTTATATCCAATTCCCATTTAAACATTACTAATGAATCTGCATCCACCACCCTTTCAGATAGTCCACTGTGATATTTGTTTTTATCAATTAAAACAGATACACTAAGATTGATGGTTGTTGAATGTAAAAGGAGAAAATCCTGATCCCTTTTCCCATCTATATGCCCTAGTTTCCTTATGAAATTGAACTGGAAATGATAATTTCCATTCATCGTGCCGATTTCAAAGGTCACCGCCTATTTTACCCTTGATTCAGTATCTGTCTCTATGAAAATTATATCCTTCTCCCTATTTAAAAACTTCTAACAATGTCCCCTTCCGTTACCTCTTTGGTTAGACTATTTCACCTGTTTGCTGTTCTCTGTATGGTGTTAAGTCATAGTTCTGTATTTTAGCCCAATGGCTGATTTGATATAATTTAGATGTTCTTTTGTGTATTCCTTCCAAGGCCAGAATGTTCCCCTTTTGGTATCGTGACCCAGAAGTGTACCCAATACTCAGTAGGGAACATGCTGTATGTGTGTTTAAAACTGCAATTGTCTGATCCTGTTTACCACACCACAAAACAACATACAAATGTATTAGAGAGGGAGAAAAGAGAGTCAACAAGATTGGTATCTAGTGTAAAATTGATGAACTATGAAGGAAGATTAGAGTTTCAAGCTCAATGATCTGGAAGGAGTTGAGCAAATGGACTGAAATAGTGGTGAGTACAAAAGCAGAAAATGATAAAAGCAAAAAACTGCGGATGCTGGAAATCGAAAACAAAAACAAAAATACCTGGAAAAACAGTTCTGTTGAAGAGTCATGCGGACTTGAAACGTTAACTGTGCTCCCTTCCACAGATGCTGCCAGACCTGCTGATTTTTCCAGGTATTTTTGTTTTTGAGCAGAAAATGATCCCCTTTCTACCTGTGCCCACTTTCCTCATAGGACTGAAAACATGTTGCTAAAAGCTGAACATTCAACTATGCTTCCCATTGTAGTCATTTTAAAAGAAAAAGTCAAAACTAGAAACAGCTAATCAGCCCATTAAAGCAATTTTATCCAGTACATTAATTCCCACACTACAGCAGACAGATGCATTTTGAAAAAAATTCATGGAATCATATAGCACAGAAGGTGGTCAGTCAGCATATTGTGTCTGTGTTGGCGCTTGGAAGGAGCTATCCACTTAGTCCCACTTCCCGGATCTTTCCCCATAGCCCTTCAAGTGTTTACTGAATTTATTTTTCAAGGTTACTATTGAATCTGCTTCCACCACCCCTTCAAGCAATATTTTGCAGAGCAAAGTAACTCACATTGTAAAAGAAATACTTCCTTATGTCGCCTCTGGTTCTTCTGGCAATTACCTTAAATCTGTGTCCTGTGTTTACTGACCCTACTGCCAGTGGAAACAGTTTTCCTCTTAATTACTCCAGCAAAATACTTGTCGCTTTTTAATGCCACAATTAAATTTCCTCTTAATGGCAAATGCTTCAAGGAGACCAATCTGGGCTTCTTTTAGTCTCTTAATCAAACCCTGGTACTATTCTAGTAAACCTCCTCTCCAAGGCCTTGACATCCTTCCTAAAGTGTGATACCTAGAATTGAACACACTTCCAGCTGAGGCTGAACCAGTGATTTGTCATTAAAACTGAACTCTGCTGTGTGGATTGCCGAGTTCATAAGTTCAATGAATACTGATTCACACAATGGTGGCGGGTCTAGATTGCCATGACATAGTGCTGCAGTGGAAATATCTATAGCTTCCTTAAGTGGAACATTGGTCAGTCACCATCAGTGGTGCATTCTGCATGGCAATGCCACTTGCCAACCAATCAGCACTCTCTTCACATACAGTTGTTTTCCCCCTTATTTAGGTATTCTTGCGAGTGTCCTGATGAATGCAAGACGAGAAGCTTTGACATGCCTCTTTTTTCAATAGTACTCAAGTTCTGTTCTACCAAAAGACTATTTCATACTTAATATACCTTAATTATCCCCCCTCACACTTAACTACCTTCTTTCCAAGCTGTAAAGCCTGAGTTTCTTTAATCTTTCCTCATAGCCTGTCCTCTTCACATTTCTCTTCTCTTCAAACTTTACAAAACAAGTAAATGTTTTTTTTTCATTTTATGTGGTGTTGCTCAGAATCCAATATTCTGAGAGTGATGTGACCTGTGCAATGCAAAGCCTCAATGGAAATTTTGAAGACTTTGTACTGCTCTGTTATAGGTATATAATCGCAGCATAATGCTTTTAATTGCTGCATTATGTTGTCTAGACATTGAAATTGCCAAGCCTCCTATCACACCCAGCTTCTAAGTTTTCTGCCAATTCATATATATTATTTGTATGCCTGTGCTTGTAGTTCTCATCTTAAGTGCAATTCTTGAGTTAAATTTTATTTGTCTGCTCAGTTCCACAGCTCATCTAAATATTTTATGCATTTAATTTCTCTTCTATCCTCCCTCTTCTAGCACCAGTAGACTTGCATTTCATTTCAATTTTTGTAATTCATTCTCCGACTATGTCTATCACTGGTATTGCTCATCCCAAGTTGCCCTTGAGAAGGTGATGTTGGATCACCTTCTTGAGACATTGCAGTAGCCTTCTTAATCTATTGCAGTACTTAAGGTGTTCTTTACAATGCTATTACGTCAGTCTTCCAGGAATTTGATCCAGTGATTCTGAAGGAATATCCAGGTAGATTAGAAAGAGCATAGGCCCAAGTACTGACCACTTCATGGCTCCAGCCTGACATTATAGAATCATCATAGAACAATACAGAATGGAAGGAGGCTGTTTGGCCCGTCAAGCATGTGCCAGATCATTAGAAGAACTACCCAATTAATCTCGCTCAGCTGCTCTTTCTTTATAACCCTGCAAATTTTTCATTTTCAACTGTTTACCCAGTTCACTTTTGAGAGTGGCCATTGAATCAGCTTCCATTTCTCTTTCAGGCAATTCTTTCCAGATTTTTGCCAGAAATATTGTTTTGTCCCTCATGTTGTCTTTGGTTATTTTTGCCAATTGCCATAAAGCTGTGCCATTCTCATGAAGTAATAAGCAGCTTTATGCAGCAAGGGAAGGCAGTATGCTCCCCAATTACAATTCAGTGTCAACTTGGCTCAGTCATGGGACTCTCGCTTCTGAGCCACAAGTTTTTGGTTTTAAACCCCATTTCGGGACTTGGGGCATAACCTACACTGACACTTTAATGAAGCACTGGGGATTGCTGCATTGTTAGAAGCTATCTGTCAGATGAGGCAGTAACTTGAGGCACTGACCTTAAGGTAGGCGCAAATGATTTCCTAACACTTTTAGAAATCCCTTTTCTTTTTCATTCAGTTTCCTAGCCATAATTCCTCTCGGCCAATACCTATGAAATCAGTTATTCATCTTATGAGCTGTTAGTGGGTAATTTGGCTGCCACATTTGATGATGCAACATTGAAGTCTCAAACAGGGGTACGTGGCCCTCATGGCAGCCACCGCCACCATCCACGGCTTATTCCAGCATCACTGTCCCCGGATCAGCTCAGCTTTTGCTGACTGCTGATTGGCAGTCATCACAGCTAAGATCAGACTAGTCAAGTGACCTGCCTGATGTCTCGCCTCTATCGTAAGCCAGCAATTTATTTATAAAGCTCAACATTAAAACTAAACTGCTCATGATATTTTAATACTTTTCAGTCTTCAGATCCAATAATAATACATTATTTTATGACTGTGTGATGCTTACTTTATTACCATTCTCTCCCAATGCTACTCATCCTCACACATACCCCTTTGCTTCTGAAAGGCATAAGCCAACTGCTCTGTTTGAATTATTGGCGCATGGGGATGAAAGTTTTGAGATGACTCCTGGTTTTGGATACTGTGAGGGTTCTCCAGTGAATACACATCACTGCTTTTTCTGCAGCACTGAAAGTGTTGGTCCCATTTAGTACAACCTACTTCAGCAAAGTTGGATTTTCAGCAGTGACATGAATGAATAAGCACTGAGCCAGGATGAACATTGATCATGTGTGCTCTTTGAAGGTTGAAAAGCCTTGGTCTTGAATATATGATGAGGTGAAATGTGAATGTAACTTCCTTCTTTATTGTTTACTTTGGAGTAAGGTAGGATGATTACCTTTACTTTTCCGTCCACCGCGCACCTTCTCCTCACCTAGCAGAAAGATGCTACTTGGCCTGACTGCACTCGATGCAACTTAGGTCAGGAAATCAGTGAAGTGTAGAGAATGGAAATTGTAACCTCCTGCCAGAGCATTGCCTGGTATTACCTCAGCCACTGCTTTTATTCATAATTCTCATCACTTTTGATGATTCTAAGATTATCCTATCAACCTTTTAAAGCATTGGACAACCTACATTTGCTTCTAGTTTGGCAGTAACTTTTATAGTAGCACGGCTTCATGTCAAGTAGAATTGTTTCAGTTCAAAGGCCAGGGAAAGCTGATGGCTTTCAGCAATCAATTAATTATGAGTCAGGTAATAGATCTTTCAAAAAGCACATTTATATAGATAATTGAAACGACCAGTGCTGACTTACGCGGTGAATTATTTATAACTCAATTGTAGTAAACTGGGATTGAAGTTGTTTTTCTAAAGCAGAACATGAAGAAATGTTAGTATGTGAACAGAAAAATCTGCCTTATAAATAGAGCAGTTTATTTTTACTTGTCTATCTTGTGAGGTCTACAAAGGGGACTGATAGTGGTGCTGGCACCAAATGTTTTCTCTTCTTTAACCTTCAAAGCTCTGAATGGCAATTAAAATTTACAAGAGGGCATCATGGTTGTTTTGAAGTACTTGCTGCATTGGGATTAAAATTGATTGCTTAAATGCTTTCCTTTCTTACATTTGTGTTATAACATGTTTTTGAATTACGATCAAAACCCTTTCAAATAAATAAATGCTGAGTTCATAGCTTTTATCAATTCAGCTGTTGCAAATTTTGGTGTGCATGGTGGTTTATAATTTTTGCCTGCCCTGTGAATTTGATTAGGAGCCCAGTACACTGTACAAATTTTTTTTTGTGTTATTTTTGCATGTTATTCATGTGTGTTGTGTGCCAGTGCCCAAGGTGTTGCTAGGAATTTTCCAGGCAATTTCAGTCTCTACCAGTTTTCTTTCTTTCCCTTAAGGTGTTACTTTGACCTAGTAAATTATGCCACCACATTAAATTTGCTAATAGGATCATAGGAGCAGGAGTAGGCCATTTGACCCTTCGAACCTGCTCCGTCAAACAGAGTGCAGCTGAGGAAACTGAGTGCAGACTTGGACTTTGGTGAGAGGGGGAGTTCGGTGAAGGGGGGGGTGAGGGGCAGGAGGAGGTGTTCATTTCCTTTTTCTGTTTCTCACCCTGTAGGAATTGGTTCTTGCTCTACTACAGGGAAAGGAGCTAGCTGTTTGGTGAGTGGCTAGGGTCTATTAAACATAGAAACGTAGAAAATAGGAGCAGGAGTAGGCCATTTGGCCCTTCGAGCCTGCTCCGCCATTCATCCAACTCAATAGCCTGGTCCCGCTTTCTCCCCTTTCTCCTTTGATCCCTTACGCTCCAAGAGCTATATCTAACTCCTTCTTGAAAGCATACAATGTTTTGGCCTCAACTACTTTCTGTGGTAGCGAATTCCACAGGCTCACCACTCTCTGGGTGAAGAAATTTCTCTTCATCTCAGTCCTAAATGGTCTACTCCATATCCCTAGACTGTGACCCCTGGTTCTGGACTCCCTCACCATCAGGAACATCCTTCCTGCATCAACTCTGTCTAGCCCTGTTAGAATTTTATAGGTTTCTATGAGATCCCCCCATATCCTTCTGAACTCCAGCGAATATAATCCTAACTGACTCAATCTCTCCTCATAAGTCAGACCCGCCATCCCAGGAATCAGTCTGGTAAACCTTTGCTGCACTCTCTTTATAGCAAGAACATCATCATTCCTCAGATAAGACGACCAAAATTTCACACAATATTCCAGGTGTGGCCTCATCTAGGCCCTGTATAATTGCAGCAAGACATCCCTGCTCCTGTACTCGAATCCTCTCGCTATGATGGCAAATATACCATTTGCCTTCTTTACCACCTGCTGCACCTGCATGCTTACCTTCAGCGACTGGTGTACGAGGACACCCAGGTCTCGTTGCACATTCCCCTCTCTCAATTTATAGCCATTCAGATAATAATCTGTCACCTTGTTTTTGCTACCAAAGTGGATAACCTCACATTTATCCACATTATACTGTATCTGCCATGCATTTGCCCACTCACTCAGCTTGTCCAAATCACACTGAAGATTCTCTGCATCCCCCTCACAGCTCACCCTCCCACCCAACTTTGTGTCATCTGCAAATTTGGAGATATTACATTTAGTTCCCTCATCTAAATCATTAATATATATTATGAATAGCTCGGGCCCCAGCACCGATCCCTGCGGTAACCCACCAGTCACTGTCTGCCATTCGGAAAAAGACCCTTTTCCTACTCTTTGTTTCCTGTCTGCCAACCAGTTTTCTATCCATCTCGACACACTACCCCCAATCCCATGAGCTTTAATTTTACACGTTAATCTCTTATGTGGGACTTTGTCGAAAGCCTTTGGAAAGTCCAAATAAACCACATCCACTGGCTCCCCCTCATCAACTCTACTAGTTACATCCTCGAAAAATTCCAGTAGATTTGTCAAGCATGATTTCTCTTTCGTAAATCCATGCTGACTCTGTCCGATCCTGCCACTGTTTTCCACGTGCTCAGCTATTAAATCTTTTATAATGGACTCTAGAATTTTCCCCACTACCTACGTCAAGCTAACTGGTCTATAATTCCCTGTTTTCTCTCTACCTCCCTTTTTAAATAGTGGGGTTACATTAGCTACCCTCCAATCTGTAGGAACTATTCCAGAGTCTATAGAATCTTGGAAGATGACCACCAATGCATCCACTATTTCTAGGGCCACTTCCTTAAGTACTCTGGGATGTAGATTATCAGGCCCTGGGGATTTACTGGCCTTCAATCCCATCAGTTTCCCCAACACCATTTCCCTACTAATACTGATTTCTTTCAGTTCCTCCCTCTCACTAAACCCTGTGTTCCCCAACATTTCTGGTACGTTATTTGTGTCCTCCTTTGTGAAGACAGAACCAAAGTATGTATTTAGTTGGTCAGCCATTTTTTTTGTTTCCCATTATAAATTCCCCTGTTTCTGACTTTAAGGGACCTACATTTGTTTTCACCAATCTTTTTCTCTTCACATACCTATTCTATTCCTAAGGTCTAAAATAGTGTACAAAGTGGTGGTAAAGTTAAGAAAATACATAAAAAAGCAACATAAATAAGTGAATAATATAATTAAGAAATTATTTAAAACACATTAAGGATGGCAGGACAGGTGATGTGTCAAGGCTGCAGCTTGTGGGAGCTCCTGGGTAACATTGTGCAGCTGAGCTCTCAAATGATTCAAATGTCTCGACGGAAAATTGTTCATCAGGTCAGTTCATTCTAACAGCATAATTGCTTGCTCAAGTGCTTTGTTAGCACTCAAATCCACAGAGAAACCAGCATTTTCAGTGCATCCAGAAAAGCAGAAATTGGGCAGTGAATCATGCACCACACAGTAATCAGAAATTGCTATATGTAGTACAATGCCAAATTTCTTGCCTTAATATATATCCAAGCCCATATTAGTAATCATTATGGTCACAGCTTGAAACATTGTGCACCCTTGAAGATGCTGTATTAAGTTAGGTTAAATAGGTGGTTCAAGGAAAGGGGAATGAAGAGATGTTGAGATGACGTGGGCACACGAAAATAAGGCTACTGCCCAGACTGATTTGGCAGAAAAACTTATTCCATATGGTAATTTCTATATAACTTTCTGTTTTGTAACCTGTCCAGAAATTAAAATAAACTCTTTTTACACGTTCAATAATAGGTGAACTAAATGAACTTGGGTCTTGGATTGTGGTGAAGCAATTTGAGTCTGCACCATGGGCGTGCCAACATGTTGAACTGAAGGAATAATCCACAATGTAATTATCATCCATTATTTGTCTGCAAAGTACATACTCGTATCTATTTAAAGAATTAAGCTAATTACAGAGTTATTTGTATCCAGACTGGTGGATGCCACTTTTTTGAGTCTTGGCACAGAAAAATGCTAGTTGTTTATTTTAACTCTCTCCCCGAGCACTCTCCACTGGTAGGAAAGACCGACTAGAGGTGGCAGCACAGTGATATACAGTCAGGAGGGAATGGCCCTGGAATGTCGACTCCAAACCCCATGAATTCTCATGCCATTAGGCCAGACATGAGCAAGGAAACCTACCACCTTCCCTCAGGTGATCATTTAGCACTCCTCCATGTTGAACACCACTTGGAAGAAGCACCGAAGGGGCACAGAGTGTACTCTGGGTGGGGGAACTTCAATGTCCATCACCAAGAGTAGCTTGATAGCAGCACTACTAATTGAGCTGGCCAAATTATGATGGCATTGAGAGAACCAACATGAGCCAAAAACCTAGTTGACCTGGTCTTCACCAATCCACCTGTTGCAGATACATCTGTCCATGACAGCATTGGTAGCAGTGACCCTGCACAGTCCTTGTAGAGAAAGAGGGGACACCCACCAAGATATCGGCACTACTAGCATGCTAAAATGAGATAGACTCTGAACAGATGTAGCAGTTCAAAATTGGGCATCTATGAAGTGCTGTGGACCAGCAGCAGCAGCAAAATCCTTTTCAATCACAATCTGTAACCTCATAGCCCGGCATGTTGAGCTTCATTGGAACAGTGCAGTAAGCTGAGGTCAGAAATGTCAGCGTGCGAGCAAGGTGGAGAATTAAAATGACAGGCTACCGGAAGCTCAGTGTCATGTTTGTAGACTTTGCCTTTGCATGACACCTTTCCATGCAAATGCAGGAGATCTAACACCTGCCCTTTTACCTTCTCTCCCCTCACTGTCCAAGGCCCCAAACAATCCTTCCAGGTGAAGCAGCGATTTACATGCACTTCTTTCAATCTAGTAAACTGTATTCGCTGCTCAAAATGTGGTCTCCTCTACAAGGAGGTGACCAAACACAGATTGGGTGACCGCTTTGCAGAACACCTCAGTTCAGTCCACAATCATTAACATTATACTTGGCGTCAGTAGCATATAGCATTTCTCCAGATGACCATCCTACATTGATACAGCTGGGTTGCAGTTTGGGAATGCCCACTATGGTGTAGAGCCTAAATGGTGTAGGGTTGCTTGCACCAGAAGGAAAATCAAGAGTCTTGGTGCACCAAGCAAGTAGCATGTGTCGACTCATGAAACTGGCTAGTCCTCTGTAACTGCTGGAGTCTGCTCTCCTGCACATGTTGCCACAGATGTAGTAGAGTGGGATGAGGCTCGTAAGAAGCAGAAACACGAGCATAGACAAATCACGTGTTTCTGTGCTGGAAATTCTATGTAATTTATTAAATGATTATAGATAATTAATGTGGAACTTAAAATTTAGCTAGTGCTTCTGCTGACATGTTGTTTCTTGGCAGTCTTAAGTATTCTGCTGAATGTGAAGGGAGACCATAAAACAGCTTGTTCAGCACACCAACTGTTCTGGAAAGATAGATAAAACATAATAAAAGCCAATTGGTGGGTTCAGAAATAAGTGAGGAATAGAATAAAGAAAGAGTGATAAACTTGTATAACACTTTTCTATGCTACAGTTAGAGTACAGTGTTCAGATAGTTTTTTGAAATAGCGGGGAGTTGAGGGCAATGAGGAGCTGGCATTAAAGAATTGAGGCCTGGGAGAGATCAGCCATGATCTTATTGAATGGCAGGCAGGTTTGAGGGGCCGAATGGCCCACTCCTGCTCCTATTTCTTATGTTCTTATGTTCAGTTTCTGGCATCCTATTATAGAAAGAACACGAAAACCATAGAAACAATGAACTTTGATTTACAGGATGATGCCAGGAATGGAAAACTATAGTTAAATGGAAAAGTTGTGATACAACAACTAAAACATGGACAAGGGAGGGATAATGGGGCGGAGAAGTTTAGGAGGGAATTCCAGAGCTTGAGGCCTAGACAGCTGAAGGCACATCTGCCAATGGTGGAGGAACAAAAATCAGGGATGTGCAAGAGACCAGAATTGGATGAGTGCAGAGATCATGGAGGCACGATTTTCACTGGAGCAGAGAAAGTGAAGAGGAGGATGAATGTACTTTTTAAAAAGTATGAATGGTTTTGAGAAGAGAGAATAGAGGAAGACTATTTACTTGTTTAGGGAATCAGTGCTGAAGGGTCAACAACTTCAACTGGTCTTAGAGTGAGGAACAAGAATAGCAGAAAGATCTTTATTCAGCTGGTTGACTGAATATGGAATACTTTGCTGCAGGAAATGGTGGAGACAGCCCATGGCACTTAAGGGGAAGTTGTGTAACTATTTGAAGTGGAGGAGGTTAGGTTACACAGCTATAAGAGAGAAAGGCCATAGGTTTAGTTTTGATTATTGTAGCAAACAGCTGGCACAAATTCTGTGGGATGAATGGCCTCCTTCAGCATTGTAAACTTCTATGGTTCCATAGTCTATGAAATGGAACTGTCATAGAGTAGGGCACAGTCTTTTCCTCTGCCCTTTTTGACTGGGCTCAGTTTTTAAAATAACTCTCTTGGCTTTGCATTGAGATACCATTAAAGACAAGGTAAATGCTATGGTCATAGCGCAATCCAGATTCATGGGGATGCTACCATGGATCATGGGTTGTCAATATGAAAGGACGCTTGATGGTATCTTTTTTTTACTAGAGCTGTCATGGCTGAGGGGTGGCTTAATAAAAGTTAAAATTAAAAAGGATCCCGATAGGTAATAGATAGAGATAGATTGGTTCTTTTTGCCTGAGACCAAATAATTAAAAGCGAGATTAGAAAAAATTGTTTAATATGGAATATGTTAACAATATGGAACTTGTTGCCATTACTGAAATGGCCTTTTCAAAGGAAATGAGAGGTATTTTCTCAATCAAGAGGCATATTAACAAAACAAAAATAAAAATACCTGGAAAAACTCAGCAGGTCCGACAGGAGTTCTGTTGAAGAGTCATATGGACTCGAAACGTTAACTGTGTTCCTCTCCGCAGATGCTGCCAGACCTGCTGAGTTTTTCCAGGTATTTTTATTTTTGTTTTGGACTTCCAGCATCCGCAGCTTTTTGCTTTTATCTCAGGCACATTAACAAGTTAGGAGAGCCAGCAGGAGAGTAGGATTAGATTAAATGGCACATATAAAGAAAAATATCAGAGCAGGCTTGATTGGCTGAATGACCTGCTTCTGTACTCTTGGATATTATTATTCCACTCTTGTTTAATGTGTGAAGTGATCTGTTCACAGGTCACTGAACATATACATCAGAGTGAAGCTCAACGCAAACTGGAGGAACAGCACCTCATCTTCCGACTAGGCACTTTACAGCCTTCCGGACTGAATATTGAGTTCAACAATTTTAGATCATGAACTCTCTCCTCCATCCCCACCCCCTTTCCGATCCCCCTTTTTTTTCTCCAATAATTTATATAGATTTTTCTTTTCCCACCTATTTCCATTATTTTTAAATGTATTTCCATCCATTGTTTTATCTCTACCTTTTAGCCTATTTCGATCCCTTCCCTTCACCCCACCCCCACTAGGGCTATCTGTACCTTGCTCGTCCTGCTTTCTACCCTTAATTAGCACATTCCTTAGATAATATCACCAC
Source organism: Cetorhinus maximus (assembly GCF_964194155.1). Lineage (NCBI taxonomy): Eukaryota > Metazoa > Chordata > Chondrichthyes > Lamniformes > Cetorhinidae > Cetorhinus > Cetorhinus maximus. The sequence goes on from NC_135880.1 coordinate 14,259,017, forward strand.
CTTAAACATCTCTTTGTCCTTTTGTCTGTGACATCTTTTGGTTATCTCCACCTATCACTGGCCTTCTATCCAGCACTACCTGTCCCAACCCCCCTTAAACCAGCTTATATTTCACCTCTTTTCTTTTTTTTACTTAGTTCTGTTGAAGAGTCATACAGACTCGAAACGTTAACTGTGTTCCTCTCCGCAGATGCTGCCAGACCTGCTGAATTTTTCCAGGTATTTTTATTTTTGTTATACATCAGAGTGGTCACATTTTGATTCAAAAAGTGATTCGTTTTGGTAGGAAGATATAAAATGGGGCGCAGGGGCACAGGAATCTGGAAGTATATGTGCATAAATCATTGAAGGTGGCAGGGTAGGCAGAGAGAATGCTTAAAAAAGGATCCTGGACTTTATAAATAGGTGCATAGAGCACATGAGCAAGGGAGTTATGATGAACCTGTATAAAATACTGGTTCAGCCTCTCGTTCTGGGCACCACACTTGAGGAAGGATGTGAAGACATTAGAGAGAGTGCAAAAAAGAATGATTCCAGGGATGACGAATATCAGTTACATAGATTGGAAAGGCTGGGGCTGTTCTTGGAGAAGGCTAGGAGGAGATTTGATTGAGATATTAAAAATCAATGTTCAATTTAAACAAATTTTTATTATTTATTTAATTGTTTCCAGGTTCTAAAATTGCCAAACACGTTTTTTCCCAGTTTCATTTTTGTCACAATTTCTTTTTGTTCTGCTGCCCGCCCTCACACCTGTTTGTAAAATATCTCCCCTGTTAGAGGGGTGACCCATCCTGGGTTTTGTTCCATAAGAACAGGGTGAAAACTGCACCTCCCGCAATTCACTTTTCTGCTGAACTTGTCCAAAACACCTACCCGAGGTCCAGCTGAAATTTCAAACCCGAGCTCTAGGCTCCAAACAGAATGGCAGTTCTCTGTAGGGGAAATTTCAACAGGCTCTATATTCTCAAAGGCTGTATGTTTGAAAAGCAAAGCCTCAGAACTGAAACTTCAAAATGATAGTGAGGGTGGGGGGGTGGGTGGGGAAAGAAATCCGAAATGATAACCTGACTAAACGTGAGTGATGAAAGGTAGGAAAAAGTGTATATGAAGGAGGAATAAATTTTGAATAATGTCAACTTAGTAACTTATTCAGATAGATATTTTTATCATCATTGTTATTTCGAAATGTTTACATTGACCTGAGTAAAGAAGGGAAGTGGTGGCCGTATATCATGTCAAAATGCCACTTAAAGATTGCTCAATTTTATGTTGCTTGCTGGTTTGTAAATGATTGCTTGGGTTAAGGTTTCGTTGGCTTGTTCCTCATACTTTTTGCTACTTTTGATTCACTCAATTTTGTCAGTTAGATTATCATTTAAGATTTTTTTATCACCTCTCATTCCTGAGGCTTTGCTTTTCAAGCGTGCAGCCTTTGACAGATCTGATGCCAACTTCGCATGCTAGGTGCAAGCAGGGCCAGTGAGAGAAATCTTCTGGTGCATCTTCTGTTTCCAGGCCCCTTATTTCCACCGCCACCCCCCACCCCCACCCTTAACTCTTGGCATCTTCCATTGAGTGCCTTCGCAAAGCGATGTAATATAGAATAATGCAGCACAGAAGGAGGCCATTCAGCCCATCAAGTCTGTGGCAGTGCTTTTGAAGAGAAATCCAGCCAGACCTGCCTACCGCCCCCTACCCGCTGTTTCCCTATAATATTTTTCTCCCAAGTATTTGTCCAATTTTCTTTTTGACACTAATTTGAATTTTTATCCACCACAGAATCAGGAAAGGAGTGCATAGGAGTGCATTCCGAATCCTAACCACTTTTTGTGTGAAAATTTTTTCTCATGTCGCCTCTGCCTTTTGCCTATCAAATTAAATTAAATTAAATCTGGGCCATCTGATTATCGATCCTTCAGCCATTTGAAACAGTTTCTATTTATTCATAATTTTATACACCTCCGTCAAATCCCTTCAGGCTTCCTGGCTCAAAGGAGAACAACTCCAGCTTCTCTGGAATCCTTCATCCCTGGAGCCATCCTAGTAAATCTCTTTGAACCCTCTACAAAGCCTTCACATCTTTCCAGTGCCCAGATTTGGGAACCATAGACATGGTGGGGTTGAACTGTTTTAATAGGTTCAGCAAAATATCTTGGTTTTTGTACTCTATGCCTCTATTTATAAAGCTTATTTGAAGGCTCAGGCTTCAGTATGGTACACTTAACAACCACAGCTTTGTCAGGCAATTACACGTAACTTGGTTGTTCATATTATGCAATCAGCACTGCTTCTTTGAACCTGGCCTGATGCAATATCTGGACAGCAACATCCAAAAGACTTGAACGTCACAAGCACTGCAAACAACAATCGCATGTACATATGAGAATATCTTGAACTAAGAGTGTTATGATATGGCAGGTGGTGTTTGCCAGGCTGACTAAATCCCAAAGGAAAACTTGGCCACACTATCACAATTTTGCAATTTGTATTTATTACATGAAGGCTTGTGCACCGAAGTCAGAAGTAATGAGTCCACTACCACCTTTAGAGATTTTAAAGATGAAATTAAAACATTTATTAACAAAAGAAAATAAAACTTAAACACACCAGATTACAGTTACATGGTTACACTTAATTTTATAACAGTTCTCACAAGATTTCGACTTAACTAGACTCTCAAATACACAACTCTTTCAGCCAACACTCCAAATAGACTCTTAATCTGTAAAACACCTAGCAATATTACCATTAGCAGTTGCTGTTGCTGTAAGGGAGGTATTTCACAGCTTCTTTCTCCCTCTCACTCGACAATGGAACTCCAAAGGCTTTAACGCAACCTTGGCTACTGGAGCAGCAAACTTCTCCAGGGTGGCTAGAGGCTTTTTCCTTAGGTCTGTTTCACAGTGCATCTTTCAAGATCACTCCCCATACAGCTTTCCATCTTTCTTTAAGTATCTTCCCTCCCTTTTGATCTGTAAATCCCATTGTTTCAATCTTTCTTTGGAAGTTACTTTTTCCAAAATATAAAAATCTTTCATATTGTCATTATGGTCAGCACTTCTGGGGGAAAAAAACTTAATAGCTTTGCCTTATTTACCATGCCAGTTGTAAACATCTCATGTCCCTTTGAAAATCAAACAATCTCTCAGCTTATCTAAAAATTGCAAATTCCATTCACACTGTACCTGCTGAGACTTCACCCTAGCTTAGTCGTCTCCATTTCAAATGTCTGTTTTATACCTAACCCCTTTTGATTATTCAAATCTTGTAGTCTGACTGTCTGGATTTAATTAAACTAGACGCACGTACACGCACGCACGTACGCATAGATACGTACACAGAGATACGTACACACAAAGTCCCCATAAGCCTGCTTTAAAGTATCCCAGAGTAATATTAGGGAAAAAAAAATCTTTCCTTTTATAACAGTGACACATTCAATTGGTGCATGACTCCTGGTTTCACTTCTAAGTTTAAAATGGCAAACCTGCTTCCGATGTCCGACTCCCCCCATACCATCCCCGATGTCCAACCCCTCCCCCCATCCCAACCCAACCTCCGAACATCCCTAACCCCCAAATCCTTTTCACTTACCTTAGGCACTTACCTTCTCCCTGGCCTGTCAATTTCAATGGGACCTTTAAACTTACCTGCTTTATGACAACTGGTGCCGTAAAAAGAGGGGTGGGGGACAGGCATGTCCTCCTTCAATTCGATGTTGCTGGACTTCAGAGACAGCTGCGCTGCCTGGATCTCGCCCGGTCTGAGTTGGAAGGTTAGGCGAGACAGGCACAGAAGAAATTTGGTGTAGGTAAGTGGGCATTGAGTGGCAACCTTGACGCTGATTACCCACTGTTTGTCGGTTCTAATAATAGAATAAATGTAACTGCAAAAGGCCTGCATTTTAGTTTTAAATGTTTATAATTTCTCCATATATGATGGTGGTCATCCTTTACATGTTTGTAGAACGCCACCGTTGAAACAGTGAAGATGATAGTGAAACAAAAATAAAAATACCTGGAAAATCTCAGCAGGTCTGGCAGCATCTGCGGAGAGGAACACAGTCAACGTTTCGGGTCCGTATGACTCTTCAACAGAACGAAGTAAAAATAGAAGAGAGGTGGGAAGAGAGAGATATAAGCTGGTTTAAGGGGGGCGGTGGGACAGGTAGAGCTGGATAGAAGGCCAGTGATAGGTGGAGATAACCAAAAGATGTCACAGACAAAAGGACAAAGAGGTGTTGAAGGTGATGATAGTGACTTTGGATATGGTGGTAAGAGGCATAACTTGACTAACAGCCAATTATTGATTGATTAAACTACAGTAATATTTGGAAATGTTAATGGATAACCTCAGGGAAATTTGTAATACAGTGGTTTGAAGTGGAAAGCAGCTGTAACTGGTAAGTGCTTTTTGACTGAGTCCCTTGCTGACCATATGCTCTCTCAATAGCTATTAAAAGCAGTGCATAGTTCAGTTATACAGACCAGAAGGCTCTGAAATTGATCCTTCCTTTGCACCCTTTTAATTGAACTCAAGATGGACACAGTAGGAGATATCACAATTAACCTCAATCCCAACTGGCTGGGGAGTAAACAAATAGCTGGGATTCCTCTTTCATCACTATTCAGTGACTGTGTCTTTACCAGACAATAGGTAAGGTCAGGTTTTGATTTGGCTATGATTTCTGCCATGGTTGAATATCTTAGTGCTCCCACATGAAGAATGGGCACTTGGGCACAATCAAGGGCACCTACTGTCCGTCTAAGTCTGGCTTATTGCCATTAGGAGAAAACAATGGAGCGAAGAAGACTGAAAAGAGGAAAATATATGTTAGGCAGAATTTTATCAGAGGTGCGCTGTTCCTGATGGCAGAACGGAAAGTGTGCACAACTTCCACTCTCTTGCTTTTTCCTGTTTCACATGTGATTACAATTAAAATTTAAAGTTTCGGCGGCACGCACAGGAGACACATGTGATCATGCAGCAGGTAAGCTTTTTGGCTGTGAAAGCCTCTGTCAGCTGACAATGTTGTAGGCACGGGCGAGCTATAAAAGAGCCTCCTGGTCAAACAAGGAGTCTCTACACCATGGCCAAAACTTTCCTGCTGAACTCCATTGATATTAACATAAGTCTTATTGAGAGCACAAAGGTGGATAGGGTCTTTTTTCAAATCTAAATTTCACTTGCAAATATTCACATTGCATTGATTACACTTGATTCGCTTGTGCATCATTGTTATTTGTTGAGATTAGCTTAGTCAGAGAGCTAAATGTTCTGGCGCGCCTCATGATTGACATATTGATGGTTACAGGGTAGTTAGGGAATGTACCCTTTATTCCCTGTGGAAGAAACAGTTGTTTTTTTTCATTCACTCTTGATTGAATGCTCATGTTAGTGTCCAGTGTTGTACTCACCACTATATGAGACAATGCTCAACTTGCAGGCTCAGCTGGCCCCCCCTTCTATGTATTGTAATGGACATTGTCTGAGATCACTCTCAGCGAGGATAATTGAAATGTTGGAGGTGAAATTAAAGCCCTGTAAGGACTCAGCCAACATGCTGAGATGAACCCACATGTGGACAGTACTGACACTGCCCTTTAGGCCCCTCATTTTCTTACCTTGACGATGCCAGGCCCTTACCTTTTCAAATCCTTCATGCCCCGACCCCATCCTCTGTCCTCCCTTGGATCCCTCGTCTACTCCTCTGCTCCACTCTACAACAGCCCCCACACCTGACTCACCCTTGCTGGTCCCAAGCCTCCATGCAAGCCGCCATTCTCCTGCTCCCCTCCCTTGTGTTGTAGAATGAAACGATCACAGACACAACTGCACAAAATCGACTGGTGCATGCCACCTTTAAACAAAACATTACCCAGGTGCGACGAGAATCTCATGTACCACTGACTTTAGCTTGGAGGTAGGACTGCATTAAAAAGAAGTTTCACGCTAATGGCATGCAAATGTACTACAAGTACAAACCCGCCACAGGCCAGTGTGAGGCTCAGTATTGTTATGAGAATCAGGAAGGACTGCGTGCACTTTGCGTGTGTCATACTTATTTTGTGCTGTTATTTTTCTTTTCACAGCCTTGTTGTCATATATTTAGTCTACTGAGTTGAGATTACAATCTCTCAGCCAATTGTTCTAACCAGCTGAAACTCTAATGCTGTTCTGTTGATTATCCTTACCCCAAGGTTGGCTCACAGTTTTATGTGATCAGCTTCAAAATTGGTCCTCCCAGCTCTGTCGTGTCAAGCCTTCCTGCAGGTAGCATCTCTAACCACATCTTCTCTGCTGTCTTGTCTCAGTTTTTTGGTTCCCATTATTTCGTGAAGCCTGATTATTCCTGCTTTATATCATTTTCTTGTATTTCTAATTTGAGGCCAACTCCATGGTCTACCTTTTACTTCTTTGTTTGATGCCGTATATTTTATTAACTCCCTTGCTACCTATTTTCACAGTCTCATTTCCATTTTCCACACCAGTTTTCTCTGCAATTTTATCCCAATGCTGGTTGCTTTTCAACTTGACCCCCACAGCTTTCTTCCAAAAGCCTGACTTTCGCCATAGCTGAATGACTCCTGCTTCCTGAAGTGCTGATCACTCTCTTGCTTCAGTCTGTGATTTCAGCTAATCCCTTTTCATAGAACATTACAGTACAGAAGGAGACCTTTTCTTCCAGAAGTTCCAAAGAAGGTGAAAGAAAGGATAAGTTGGTGGGGAGAAAGAGGAGAGTTTGGGAAAATGTGGCAGAAAGTGGAGACTTGAGCAACACCATGGGAGATTTTCTGGTACCCTTCAAAAATAAAACTTAATCCAGTCATTTTGAAGTGACCACAGGAGAGAGAAACATTGGCTGGGAGCAGATTAGAAAACCCAATTTAATTCCCTACATAACATCATTGTGGTGCACTGTTCTCTGCGTAACATCATTGTGTGCGCACTATCACCGTAACGACTACAGTACTTTAAGAAGCAGGCCCATAACCACGATTTCCAAGATAACTAGGATGGACAATAAATATAGTCATGTCATGCCTGTGCACTCCTGAGAACCAATAAAAAAAAGGATGTCAAATTTGTTCTCAAAAATTCTGTTGCAGGCAATGCTGGTTTAATCATTCACTATTTAGTACGCTGAAGCAAACAGTGAAATTGATTTATAACTCCACAAATAGTTTCCCAAAACAGTAAAACCTAGAATAAGGTCAACATCAATGGTGGCTCATTTTCATCAAGCGATTAAACACCATGTTACTGTATTTGTTGTGCTGCAGTATTATCCTGTTCCAGTAAACTCAAGTTCAGTTGCAGATAGCCAATGTGTTGTTTGCACTTTATTTCTCTTGCTCTATTTGAGAATGATGGAGTGGTGCTGTGAAAACTTTCTTAAAATGCTAATTCTAATCACATTTCCTTTGATTAGAATTCCTGCATAGCCTTCCCTTCTCCATTTGTTTGTATGCCCACTGCACAGTCAATATGAGAAAACCTACATTAAATTGACCCAGCTCCATGTTGTAGCTGTGGTGGTATTTGGTTCAGTTCAGCTTCTGAGTGTTCGTGGCTGTCAAAATGTTAATGCTGGGAGTTTGGTGATGTGTTGCTGTTGAAAATCTTGGGGAAACGGCTGGGCTTTCAATGTAGAGGTGGTTGTTACCTGTTACTTTGATTACCTGCTACTTGTCAGCCCAAGCCTGGCTGTTATCCAGGGCCTGCTGCAGACTGGGATGGGCTGCTTCATTATCAAAACGGTTGTGAATTGAGTTGAACACTGCAGAATCACTATTGAGCAATTGGACCAATCAAATTAGCAGAGGTGGTATTTTTATGATAGTTTCCTGGACCAATACATTGTGAAATCGACTGGGGCTAAAGCGATAAAGATAATATGCAATGAGGCAGGGTTAATTAATAATTTCATAATAAAAGATCTGTTGGGGGCAAAGGTGATCATATTACAATTCAATTCCACGTTGAAAATGACATACTCCAGTCCCAAGTAAGAAACTTGAACAAAGCCAATTACATAGGTGGGGTGAACTGGCTAAGGTTGACTTGGTAAAAGGTATGGCAATAAATAAACAGTGGGAAACAGTTAAAGAAACAATTCTATATGTTCTCCAAAAATACATTCCATTAAAACAAAAAAACTCAACAGGAAATATCCATCTGTGACTTGCTAAGGAAGTTAAGGATAGTATTGAATTAAATTGGATTATTGCTGTTGGGAGGAGTTTAAACTAATTTGGCAGGGGGAGGGGACACAGAATGTGAGCAGAATAGGGACACATCATAATACAGTAAAACAATCAAGTCAGAGTGGGTACAGTTGCATTAAGTTTCAAGGGAGTAAGGCAAGGCTGGATTAATGCCAGAAGTATTACAGGTAAAACGGATGAGTTAAGGGTGAGGATTGACATGTGGAATTGTGATATAGTAGCCATCACTGAGACGTGGTTGAGGGAGGGTCAGGGTTGGCAGCTCAACATTCCGGGATATAGAATATTCAGGCGAGAAAGGGGAGGCGGTAGAAGAGGAGGAGGCATTGCATCATTAGTTAAGGAGTCAGCTACTGCAGTAAGGAGAGATGATATCTTGGAGGGGGCATCAAATGAAGCTTTGTGGTTAGAGTTTAGGAATAAAAAAGGGGCAGCCACATTGTTAGGTGTTTATTATAGAACCCCAGATAGTCAGCAGGAAACTGAGGAGCAAATATGTGCACAATTTGCGGAGGTATGTAAAAACAATAACAATAGGGTAATTATATTAGGTGATTTCAACTTTCCCAACATTAATTGGGATAGATATAGTGTTAAGGGTTTGGATGGAGTGGATTTCTTGAAATATGTACAGGAGAACTTTTTAGGTCAATATGTCAAGGGTCCAACAAGGGATGGCGCAGTGCTGGACCTAATTCTGGGGAATGAAGCCGGACAAGTGGTTGAGGTGGTGGTGGGGGAGCACTTTAGTGATAGCGACCACAACATGGTACAGTTTAAGCTTGTTATGGACAAGGAAATAGACAAGTTGCAAAAAATTGTTTTGGATTGGGGTAGAGTGGATTTTAGTAAAATTAGGCAGGATCTGGCCAAGGTAAACTGGGAACAGCTACTTGTGGGGAAATCTACAGAGGAGCAGTGGGGAGCGTTCAAAAAGGAAATGGGGAGGGTACAGGCTCAACATGTTCCCTCTAGGTGATAGGAAGGAGTAACAAGCCCAGAGAACCATGGATGACCAGAGATATTCAGGATACAATGAGAAGGAAAAGAGAGGCTTTTAGCAGGTATAAGGTGAGCAAATCAGTGGAGGCATTAGTGGAGTACAGAAAGTGCAGGGTGGAGCTTAAAAAGCAATTAGGAGAGCAAAGAGGGGATATGAGAAAGCTCTGGCTGGCAAAAGTAGGGAAAATCCCAAGATATTCTATAAGTATATCAATGGGAAGAGGATAACCAGGGAAAGAGTAGGGCCCATAAGGGACCAAGAGGGCAATCTATGGGTGGAGCCAGAGCACATCGCTCGAGTGTTGAACAAATACTTCACATCCATCTTCATCCAAGAGAATGAGGATGAAGGTATCTAACTCGGGGAGAGAGACTGCGAGGTTCTTAAGTAAATTGATATAGGGAGTGACAAGGTATTGGAGGTGTTGGCAGGCTTAAAAGTGGACCAATCTCCAGGTCCCGATGATTTGTGTCCCAGACTGCTGAGGGAGGAAAATGCAGGGTCTCTGACCCAAATTTTTACTTCCTCGCTGACAACGGGGGAGGTGCCAGAGGACTGGAGAACAGCTAATGTGGTTCCGCTATTTAAGAAGGGTTGTAGAGATAAGCCAGGGAACTACAGGCCAGTGAGTCTCACATCAGTGGTAGGGAAACTATTGGAGAAAATTCTGAAGGAGAGAATCTATCTCCACTTGGAGAGGCAAGGTTTGATCAGGGATAGTCAGCATGGCTTTGTCAGAGGGAGGTCATGCCTAACAAATTTGATTGAATTTTTTGAGGAGGTGACCAGGTGTGTAGATGAGGGTAGTGCAGTTGTTGTAGTTTATATGGATTTCAGCAAAGCCTTTGACAAGGTCCCACATGAGAGACTTCTAAAGAAGGCAAATGTACATGGGATACAGGGTAATTTGATAAGGTGGATTCAAAATTGGCTTAGTTGTAGGAGACAGAGAGTGATGACAGAAGGATGCTTCAGTGACTGGAAGCCAGTGTCCAGTGGCGTACCACAGGGATCTGTGCTGGGTCCCCTATTGTTCATCATTTATATAAATGACATAGATGACTATGTGGGGGGTAGGATTAGTAAGTTTACGGATGACACAAAGATTGGCCGGGTAGTTTACAGTGAGTTTGAGTGTCTTGGGCTACAGGAAGATATAGACAGGATGGTCAAATGGGCAGATAAGTGGCAGATGGAATTTAACCCTGAAAAGTGTGAGGTGATACACTTTGGAAAGAGTAATTTGACAAGGAAGTATTCAATGAATGGCATGACACTAGGAAGCTCTGAGGAACAAAGGGACCTTGGCGTGTGTGTCCATAGATCTCTGAAGGCGGAGGGGCATGTTAGTGGGGTGGTGAAAAAGGCATATGGGACACTTGCGTTTATCAATCGAGGCATAGATTACAAAAGTAGGGAGATCATGTTGGAGTTGTATAGAACCTTGGTGAGGCCACAGCTGGAGTACTGTGTGCAGTTCTGGTCGCCACATGATAGGAAGGATGTGATTGCACTGGAGGGGGTGCAGAGGAGGTTCACCAGGATGCTGCCTGGGATGAATCAAGGCATACAATGTTATGAAGGGCATGGACAGGGTGGATAGGGAGCAGCTGTTCCCCTCAGTTGAAGGGTCAGTCACAAGGGGGCAGGAGGTTCAAGGGGATGTGAGGAAAAACTTTTTTGCCCAGAGGGTGGTGACGGTCTGGAATGCACTGCCTGGGAGGATAGTGGAGGTGGGTTGCCTCACATCCTTTTAAATTACCTGGATGAGCACTTGGCATGTCATAACATTCAAGGCTATGGGCCAAGTGCTGGTAAATGGGATTAGGGAGGTAGATCAGGTGTTTCTCATGTGTCGGTGCAGACTCGATGGGCCGAAGGCCCTCTTCTGCACTGGTGATTCTGTGAAAAGAATAAGCCTGAGTATTGGGAATGTTTTAGAAACCAGTAAAGGGCCACCAAAAAGTTGATGAAAAGGGAAAAATAGAAGTTCGGTTGGAATGCAAGCTGTGTGGAGGACACAAAGCCTCTGCAAAGAAATAGAGAGATTAAGTGAGTGGGCTATAAGGTGGGAAATGAAGTAAAATGTTAGGAAATGTGAGGTAATTCACTTTGGTTGTAAGAATAGAAATGCAGAATATTTTCTAAAAGGTGTGAAACTTGTAAATGTTGATGTTCAGAGAAACTTTGGTGTACTCATACAAGGAACATATGAAGTTAACCTGCAGGTACAGCAAGCAATGGCGAAGGCAAATGGATGCTGGCCTTTATTGCAAGGGGATTGGAGTACAAGAACAATGGGGCCTTGCTATGATTGTACAGGATTTTACATACTAACACACAAATTAGAAGCAGGTGTAGGTCATTTGGCCCCTCGAGCCTGCTCTGCCATTTTATAAGATCATGCATGCCTGATCTGATTGTGGCCTCAACCCACTTTCCTCTCCACCCGTAACCTTTGATTCCCTTGTCAATCAAATTTTGGTGCAACCACACTGGAGTACTGGGTGTAGTTTTGTTCTCCATACCGAAGGAAGGATATACTTGCATCGGTGACGATGCAATGAAGATTTATGAGATTTGTTCCCTGGGATGAGAAAGTTGTCCTGTAATGAGAGGATAAATAAATTGCACCGATATTCTCTGGAGTTGCGAAAAATGAAAGGTGACCTCATTGAAATATAGAAGATTGTGAAGGGACTTCTCAAGATGAATGCTGTTTTCAGTTTCTTCAGGATCCCATTGCTAGATTTGCACTACGTTGGGTGGAACTCTTAGTTGTTTGTGGTTGTTTAGTAAATTAATGGTATTTTAACATAGTGACCACGTGTAATCTTCTTGCATTCTCTGAATTTATTGCACCCTCACGCATCTTCCTACAATTGACCTGCTGTTTCAGGCACTGCTGCACACATTTCTATTTTTACATATTCTCTAATTTTCTACCCTGATATCTGTTGTTGTGCTAGAAAGATTACATGATCCAAACAGCTGCAAAATGATCTGAAGTTTTACATTGATTGGTGGCCCTTGCTACTTTTGTCCATTGAATGGGCAAATATTTTACTGCATTTGATCATATGAAAAAGGAGCAGGAGTAGACCGTTCAGCCCATCGAGCCTCCTCTGCTCTTCAATAAGATCATGGCTGATCTGATTGTGCCCTAAACTCTACTTTCCTGCCTGCCCCACATAACCCTTGACTCCCTGGGAGACCAAAAATCTGCCTTTGACACCTTGAATATATTCAACGACCAAGCCTCCATTGCTCACTGTGGAAGAGAATTCCAAAGTCCATCGACCCTCTGACAGAAAAAAAATTCTCCTCATCTCTGTCTTAAATGTGAGATCCCTTTATTTTTAAACTGTGCCCCCGAGTTCCAGATGACCCCACAAGGGGAGACATACTCTCAGCATTTATCATGCTAAGCCGCCTCAGAATCTAATATGTTTCAATAAGGTCACCTGTCATTCTTCTAAACTCCAATGAGTATAGGCCCAACCTGCTCAACCTTTCATTTTAAAACCGCTTCATTCCAGGATTCGCTGAGTGAATCTCCTATGAACTGCTTCTGATACAAATATATCCCTCCTTGAGTAAGGAGACCAAAACTGTACATAGTATTCTGGGTGTAGTCTCACTGAAGCGCTGTGCTGTTGTAACAAGACTTAGAATGAATCAGATCATGCTGTTCTGGATAATCTGACATATTAGCCACACAGCACACAATTACAGAACAAATTTCAGCTTTTGTAGAAGTTATGGCGCATTACAGGAAGGCTTGTGAAAATGGCACAAACAAACTTTGATTGTTTAATTAGGTGCTTGCTTGAATCACGGGCCTGAATTTTTTCCTTGCCGGGTGGGCGCGATCGGCGGGCCCGGGAGTGGGTGAGAAATAGGCCCCCGACCGCGATTTCACACTGGCTGGCCAATTAACAGCCAGACAGTGTGAAATGCGTGCTGAAAAGCTCAGCACTGCCAGGGTGAGGGCGGGAAGAGACCGGGCGACGAAGTCACTGCGGGCGCGGGTGAGCACATCGAGAGAGCTTCCTGAAGGCAGAGAGCTGCCTTAGGGAGCTGCAGACCTGAAAATAATGAAATGAAGCACTAAAATGATGTCTCCAGGTTTTTATTTTTATTTTATTTCCTAATGGAGATTTCATCCTGCCCTTGGATGAGTTTTCATGAAAAATGTAAAGGCCGCCTGGCCGATTCGCCCATCTGCCAACCATAATGCTGGACGGGCCACGAAAAGTCACAGACAATTGCACTGTTAATTGTTTTAATTGCCTGCTTAATTGCCGGTGGGCATGCTTCCGACTTTTGCGTGCGCCCGCCGAGCGAAATATCGTGCGATTTTATGCTCGGTCAGATCGGGAGTGTGCCTGCCCGTGGAACGTAAAATTCTGCCCATAGTCATTTAGGGCACAGAAGGAGGCCATTAAGTTCATTGAATCCATGCCAGCTCCCTGTGCAGCAATCCAGTCAGTCCCACTTTCCCCTTTGGTCCACGTAGCCCTGTAAGTTTATTTCCTTTAAATGCCCACCCACTTTCCTTTTGAAATCATTTATTGTTTTCACTTCCACCATTCCCATGGGCAGCAAGTTCCGGGCCATTACCAAGTTACCCCTCGTATTCTCCTGCACCCCTTGCTCAAAATCTTAAATCTCTACCCCCTCGTCTTTGTACAGTCAGCTAATGGGAAGAATATTTTCTTGTCTACTATATCTATGTCATAATCTTGTACACTTTTATCAAATCTCCTTTGCTCCAAGGAAAGCAACCCAGTCTTTCTAACCTAACCTTGTAACTAAAATCCCCCATCCCTGGAACCATTTTGGTAAATCCCCTCTGCACTCTCTCAAGGATCCTTACATTCTTCCTTAAGTGTGGCAACCTAAACTGGATGCAATACTCTAATTGGGGCCTAATCAGAGCATTATATAGGTCCAGCATAATGTCCTGCTTTTGTACTAAATGCCTCCATATGAAGCTCACGATCCCATATGCTTTGCTAACCACTCTCTCTCAATATGTCCTGCCACCTTCAAAGATCAATGCACTTACACCCCCAAGTCCCCCTGTTCCTGCAAACTCTTTAGAATTGTACCATTAAGTCTGTATCGCCTCTCCCTATCCTTTCTGCATAAATGCATCATCTGTATTAATTTCCAATTTGGTGTGGCCAATCTTTTTGTATCTGTAGATCGAGAGACGACTGTGTGACATAAACAAGATGATTATTGTATTGTTGGTGGGTCATAGTAAAAATTGACCTGGCCAGGTTTTTTTTTATAACAGAATAAAGGAGTGTGCTCTACTGAAATTGAATTCTTAATTTATTCCTTCATGGGATGTGGGCATCACAGACAAGGCCCTTGAACTGAGTGCTTGCTAGGCCATTTCACAGAGCAGTTAAGAGTCAACATTTTGTGGGTCTGGAGTCACATGTAGACCAGACTGACTAGGGGTGCCAAATTTCCTGAAGGACATTAGTGAACCAGATGAGTTTTATGACAATCTCGTAGTTTCACGGTCACATGGCTGATTTTTAATTGCGGATTTATCTAACTAACTGAATTTAAATTCTCCAGCAGCCATGATGAGATTTGAACCCGTGTCTCCAAAGCATTAGCCTGGGCCTCTGGATTACTAGTCCAATGACATTACCACAATGCCGCTGTCTCCCAGAATCACAGAATCTTTACAGTGCAGAAGAAGACCATTCAGCCCATTGAGTCTGCTCTGGCTCTCTGAAAGAGCATTCCACCTAGTCCCACTCCCCCTGCCTTACCCCTGTAACCTTGCATATTCTTTCTTTTTGGATAACAATCCAATTTCCTTTTGAATAAATCGATGGAATCTGCCTCCACCACACTCTCAGGAAGTTCGTCCCAGACTCCATTTTTCCTCTCATCACTTTTACTCCTTTTGCCGATTATTTTGAATCTGTGCTCTCTAGCTCTTGCTCCCTTGTGTGGGAACAGTTTCTCACTATTTACCCTGACCATACCCCTCAGTATCTTGAACACTTCTATTAAGTCTCCTCTCGGCCTTCTTTTCTCCAAGCAAAACAGTCCCAACCTCTCCAATCTATCCTCATAGCTACAGTTCTTTATCTCTGGAATCATTCTTGTGACTCTCCTCTGTACTCTCTCCAAAGCCTTCACATCCTTCCTCAAGTCTGGCACCCAGAACTGGAGGCAGTTCTCCAGATGAGGCCTAACTAGTGTCTTATACAAGTTCAACATGACCTCCTTGTTCTTGTACTCAATGCCCCTATTAATAAAGCCTAAGATACTAAATGCTTTATTAACTACTCTCTCAATGTGCCCTGCCATCTTCAATGACTTATGTACATATACACTGAGGTCCCTCTGTTCCGGCACCTCCTCTAGAGGCCCTCCCTTTATTTTGTACTGTCTCACCATATTCTTCCTGCCAAAATAAATCAACTCACACTTCTCTGCATTGAACTTCATCTACCACTTGTTTGCCCAATCCACCAACATGCCTATGTCTTTTGAAGCTCACGACTATCCTCATCACAGTTGACGACGTTTCCAACCTTTGTATCATCTGCAAATTTTGAAATCGTGCCCTGCACACCACAGCCTAGGTTGTGAATATATATCAGGAAGAGCAAGGGTCCCAACACTGACCCCTGGGGAACTCCACTACAAAGCTTCTTCCATCTGAAAAACAACCATTTTATCACTATTCTCTGTTTCCTGTCACTCAGCCAATTTCTTATCCCAGTGTCTACTTTCCCTTTTATTCCATGAGCTAGAATTTTACTCACAAGTCTGTTGTGTGGTATTGTATCAAATGTCTTTTAAAAATCCATATACAGCACATCAACAGTGTTGCCCTTATCAATCTTTTCTGTTCACAGAATCACAATGCAGAAGAGGCCCTTCGGCCCATCGAGTCTGCACCAACACGTGAGAAACACCTGACCTACCTACCTGTTCCCATTTACGAGCACTTGGCCCGTAGCCTTGAATGTTATGACGTGCCAAGTGCTCATCCAGGTACTTTTTAAAGGATGTGAGGCAACCCACCTCCACCACCCTCCCAGGCAGTGCATTCCAGACCGTCACCACCCTCTGGGTAAAAAAGTTTTTCCTCACATCCTCCCCTAAACCTCCTGCCCCTCACCTTGAACTTATGTCCCCTCGTGACTGACCCTACAACTAAGGGGAACAGCTGTTCCCTATCCACCCTGTCCATGCCCCTCATAATCTTGTACACCTCGATCAGGTCACCCCTCAGTCTTCTTTGCTCCAACAAAAACAACCCAAGTCTATCCTCCTCAAAAAACTCCCAAGTTAGTTAAACATGTTTTTCTTTTAATGAATTCATGCTGGCTTTCCCTAATTATCTTGGACTTGTCTAAGTGACTATTGATTTTGTCCCAAACTGTAAATTCAAGAAGTTTCCCTACCATTGAAGTCAAACTGACTGGTCTGTAGTTGCCAGCTTTATCCTTGCACCCCTTTTTGAACAGGAGTGTAACATTGCAATTCCCCAGTCTTCTGGCACCATCCCTGTGTTTAAGGAAGACTGGACGATTATTACTAGTGCCTCTGCAATTTCCACTCTCACTTCCCTCAGTACCCTTGGGTGCATCTCATCCAGTCCTGGTACCTTATCTATTTTAAGTAAAGATAATCTTTCTAAGACCTTCTCCTCCTCAATTGTAAATTCTTTGAGTGTACCGGTTACCATCTCCTCTCACCTCGGTAGAACTGGGTAGCATATTCTTCCTTTTTAAAGACAGATACAAAGTACTCTTTTAACCCCTCCGTTATTCCTTCTGCCTCCATGTACAAGTCCCCTTTTTTATCCCTAATCGGCCCTACCCCTCTGAATGATGGTGGGCTGGGAGGAGTTACGCTAGCATTGGGGACTAGTTTTGTAATGGAAGAGAATGGGAGATGAACAGTTTAATTTTATTGGTTTTGCACCTGAATAAGCTACTTTTCCACCTTGATTTGGACAAAGCAGAAACAAGGCAGCTGTAAGTTTTTTTTACGAGATATTTGCATGTAGGTTTGTGATGTGAAGTGTTGTGTTATCCTGTCACAGCCACCAATGTAATATGCTATAATGACTTCAATTTTCAGCTGTCTGCAGTTTTTACCATCACTCTCTTTTTCTCCAGGTATTCTTTGCTGCAGTTGATTGTGAAATTCAGGGGACTGATCTTATATGTTGCCATGGTGGTTCATTTGAAACGAGTGTACAGAAAGATAATGAAGGAAGGCACAAGATTGATTTTGTCCCTTCCATCTTGCCTTCACAGCATACCTTTTCTTGACATACATTCAAATGCAATAATCAATCGGAACCCCGACATTACTCTAAATTAATCTGTTACCAAGTATAATCTTCTCATCTAGTTTAATCTATGGCTATGAATGCTAGAACTGAAGACACAGTTTCTGGTTCTAACAATGCTGGGCCTATATGAACGCACACAGTAGAGAATCCAGACTTGGCTTCCCACTGGCTGGAAGTCTTAATGAAAATTTAAATGGGATATTTGATGTTGTCTCCTTTCTACTTTTATTGCTGCCTTAAAGTCTCCGTGGTGGTACAGTTATTATTGCTCTGGACAAGATTACATTTTGTTGACTTCAGAATGTACTTTTTTATGAGTGTGTGTGCTTTTAAAAATTTTGTTTGAAGTCTGTAGAAAGAAATTCCTGACCACAAGCACACACTTAATCAGGAATGCTTAATCGGAATTCAGTTTCCATGGTAAAAAGGTGGAACAGTTCCAGTAGAACAGAGCTGTTTAATAATCAAATATTTTTTCACTCTGCATTTACTAATTAGTATTGCTGTAAACTCGAACATTGGCTCCATTTTAGACAGTAAGGTGAACCACATTAAAGGTGTCAAGTTTCTAACAAAATGTAAAGCTTGCTTTGAAAAAGAGCTTTTAAATAGCAAGTACATTTAAATTATTACAAAAATAGAATACAATGTATATTTTGTAAACTTGTCAGCATTTTCGTCATTGACTAGGGTTTATGCAATTATATGTAATAGCTTATTTTATGCAGTGCCATTTTTGACTGATGTTGTCACATTAATGGATTATGTTTTGAAAACAGTCAAAGTTCACATTTCACGTGAAATATTCTTGAAGTCTTAATTCTTGCTCAATAATTCTTTCTTTGCTTTCTTTGGAAAATTCCAAGCTCATAATGTGTTTTACACCACGTATTCTAACAGCTTCAGGCCCACTTGCTTGGATGCTTCTCAATGCTGCGCTGCAGATTACATTATAACATGTACAAACCAATAAAGAAGGTATTGCAGTGGCACCAACAATGATTTGTCTTTATATAACACCATCAATGCATAAAACAACCCCAAGGCACTTCATGAAGGTGTGATCAGGCTGAAAAAGATGCTGAACAAAAAGATAAGATATTAGGACGGATGACTGCTGAGTTTTACTCCATGCCTAAAAGGAGCAGAGAAAGAGATGCAGAGATTTCGGGAGGATACATCAGTGCGTATACTTCAATGACTGAAGGCATTGCTGTCAATGGTGGAGCAAAGGGAGTAGAGGATGACCAAGCAACCAGAATCAGAGTTCCCTGATGTTTTTATGATTGAAGGACGTTACATGGGAAAAGGGATGGGGCCATGTAGGGATTTAAACATGAGGAGGAAATTTCTAAATTTGAGACTTTGAATGAACTGGGAATAAATGTTGGTCAGCATGCGCTGTGGATGAATGGAACCTGGTATGGGTCAGGCTACGAGCAGCAAGCAGAGTTTTGGATCAGCTTGAGGGTGGGAAATGGAAGGCTTGGCTTGTCATGTGAACATTAGAATATTGGAGTCCTTGTAATAAAGGGATGGTGTAAGGATTTTTGAAGCAAAATGTTGAGGCACACACTGTTGTGGGTAGATGGAAGTAAGGGGTCTTTGTGCTGGGGAGGGATGTGCAATCAGAAACTGAGATCAGGGTCAAAGAGGATGCTGAGGTTGCTAGTGATCTGGTTCAGAAAGAGTTCATGTACACAGTTTATACCTTTCACAAATGACGAAGTATTCAGCTCCAGATCCATCTTTGGTCTCATTGTCCACCATTAATCAAGTAAGGAACAGAGTGTATCTGTCTTTCGAATGATTCAACTTACATAATTATCTTGAAATTTTGTTAGTGTTGTGGAAGAACAAAATCAGAAGCTAGAACTGGCTTCATTCAAATCGACCTTGTGACTGATGAAGTTTCCACCAGAAATGGATCCAACTGTCCTGTGCTCTTATTTTTTTGATTCCCTTGTGAGGAATTCCAGTAAAATAAATAAACATTTTTGCTGGTGCAATGTACTGAAAATGCAACCTTTTTTTAAAGAAAACTATGACAGTCAAATAAATTGCCCAGTTGTTTTACCAAAATGCTGTTTTATTCAGGGTAAAGATCAAATCGCTGATGGTTTGTATTGGAGTTTTGTGCAGATTGAATCATACAATAGCGCAGCACAGAAGAGTTCAGCCAATCAAGTCTGCGCAAGTTTTCAAAGAGCAGTCCAGTTATTCTCGTTCCCCATATCCCTGCAATTTTTTTCTCTTCAAATATTTACCCAATTCCCTGATGAAGGCTGCAATTGAATCTGTTTCCATCACCCTATCAAGCAGTGCATTTCAAATCACAACTTGTATAAAATACATATTCCTCATCAACCCTTCTGGTTCTGTGACCTTTGGTTATCAGCCCTTTAGCCACTGGAAATAGTTTCTCTCCAGTTGACCTATTAAAATCCTTCATGAACTTAAACACCTATCAAATCCCCTCTTAGTCTTCTGCTCTAAGGAGAGCTTTTATACAGAGTTGTATAGAACCTTGGTGAGGCTACAGCTGGAGTACTGTGTGCAATTCTGTTCGCCACATTATAGGAAGGATGTGATTGCACTGGAGGGGGTGCAGAGGAGATTCACCAGGATGTTGCCTGGGATGAAACACTTAAGTTACGAAGAGAGGTTTGATAGACTTGGGTTGTTTTCGTTGGAGCAGAGAAGACTGAGGGGCGACCTGATTGCGATGTACAAGATTATGAGGAGCATGGACAGGGTGGATAGGGAGCATCTGTTCCCCTTAGTTGTAGGGTCAGTCACAAGGGGACATAAGTTCAAGGTGAGGGGCAGGAGGCTTAGGGGGGATGTGAGGAAAAACATTTTTACCCAGAGGGTGGTGACGGTCTGGAATGCGCTGCCTGGGAGGGTGGAGGAGGCGGGTTGCCTCACATCCTTTAAAAAGTAGCTGGATGAGCACTTGGAACGTCATAACATTCAAAGCTATGGGCCAAGTGCTGGTAAATGTGGTTAGGTAGGTAGGTCAGATGTTTCTCATATGTCGGTGCAGACTAGATGGGCTGAAGGGCTTCTCCTGCACTGTGAGATTCTGAGAGCAACCCCAGCTTCTACAGTCTCTACGTGCAACTGTAATCCTTCATTCCTGGAACTATTCTGGCTAAATATATCTCTCTACCCTCTTCAAAGCCTTCACGACCTTCCTAAAGTGTGGCGCCCAGAGTTTGCAGTGACTACTCCAGTTTGGGTTGAACTGCTACTTTATGTAGGTTTGGCATAACTTTCTGGCTTTTATACTTTATTTCATTACAGGTCAGATATTCTTTATCTGAAACCCTTGGGGCGGATTTCATTTCCGTTTTCAGGTATTTTCGGTTTTTGGAGGTACACTGTATACGGTAGGCCTAGGTCTACTTACATTACAACAGCCTAAACCTAGGCTAGCTATAGTCTACAAATACTAGGTTGTTTCTCCATTTGCCAACTCCCATACACCCTACTTCTTACCTATAGTTGTTTGGCAGTACAGAAATGGAGTATTGCTGAAAAAGAGAGATTTTTTGTCAAAGCTTTTCATCTTGCACTCTTCAGGACAATTTGCAAGAAAATACCAATGTCAGGGGAAACAACATATTTATACTGTATGAGAAGAGACTGCTGATTGGTTGGCAAGTGGACTCTGATTGGCAGAGGCGTTGCCATGGAGCATGCACAGTTGATTGTGACTGACAGTTAACTGCCAAGCATTATTTGAAATTTAAACAAGGCAGCTTGACTCTGATTAGTCAAGACATTGCCATGGGGAATGAACCAGCACATGGCTGTCACTTATTTTGTTTAGTTGAAACAGGCACAATGTGTGTATATGTTCTTTCTGTCTGAAAGGAACAGGGCCCTGTGTATTAATATACGTAGATTCCAGTACATGCAAATGTGCCACACTTCGAGCCTGACTGATCGTAACATAGTTAATCACGTCCTGTAATCATGTCAGTGATATTGTAAGTCCAGGATTACAGTGATATTACTTGCAAATAAATTTTCCTAACTCTGTGGTTTTCAAACATTTTGGGAGGTGGGGAGATGGGTTGGGGGTAGCGAAATACTGAAATAATCCTAGGACTGTTTATCTGTAGCTCTCTAAGATAATCAATTGCCCCAGAAGAAGTGGTGCTATCGTTAAAGATTAAAAAAAAACACATGGTTAATATATAGCAGCGATATATACTAGCGTGTCAGCAAATGTAAAGAAAAAAGATAATAGCTGAACTAAAATTTGATTGTCTCGGGGCACCCTGCAATCCCTTTACAGACCTCAGTTTGAAACTGAAAGCATTAGTGTGCCACACAGTGAGCCTGCATGATAATCTTAAATTGATTGTTAGTGTAATTCTTAGCACACTCGGGATTTTCAGCAAGTGCTGACCAATTGCTTAATCACATCTAATGTTAGACACTATGTTCCGAGTTTTGCAAGCATGAGCCGGTTGAGTACAATCAGTACTCTGTCTGTAAACAGCCAAAGGGATGTGTTTTTTGATACATACTTGCTGACCAATCTCGAGTGTGCTAAGGGTCGGGGGGTTAGTCTGGTGAGGGAATAGTTGGGCCTGGTCAGCAGGGGTAGTCGAGTCAGGAAGTTAGTTGGTTGGGGGTGAAGTCGGGTCGGGTTGGGGATTGTGGTGCTCGGTTGCGTTACACTGGCTAATCACTGAATTAGACCAGATATTAACCAACATAACATCTCTGGGGTAAGAATGCAGATAAGTCCTGCATATCTGGCCCAAGTCTCTGACACTGAAATCAGTGTTGGAGACATTCGTGAGGGTCGCGGGCAGTGGAAATCAGTCCATTAGACATTTAAACTTCCCTGGAAATTACAGTGCATGTGTGTACCCTGAAGCACATCCACCAACTTAGGTCCAATCTTCAGTAATTCAGATATAGGAAGATTTGGGCTTTGGTTTTCCAGGACAGAAGAGTTATCCTTGAGTTCCCACATGAAGCAGGATGTGCACTCCATAGGACTGATGCATCCTGCCGTTAGATAAACAGAACTCAAGTTTAGTTTTTATTAATAGAAATACACAAATCAGCTGTTCCCCAATCAGCTCCTTTACTTATGCTGAGGCTACTTTTAGTTTTTTCTTAGCATACTCCATTCTGCGGCTCCCCTCACCCCCGCCCCCACCCCCAACTCCTCCTGGTCCATGACCTTTACCTCTGGGCTCTCTGAACTTGTTAAAAAAGAAAGATATTACCTTGTTGTTTATTCACCTGATTTACTAACCCTCAGAGCTCCACCTGTGTACTTGCTATGGCATCAATGTTAATTTCATTCTCTCAGAATTCCTTTGGTTTTTGTGGTGGACAGCTCCTCACTCGGGCCTCTGCTCTGACTGTGAATTCTTCCTTACTTTTTAAACACTGAGCACCTTTCCCGGTGCTCGGTGCTGACTGAAACCATTGAAGTATATGTGAGCTTCAACATCAGTTACCAATTTGTAACTGGGGCAGGAGAAACACTAACTTACCAGCCATGAAAATCTGCTATTTGAATAGATTGATAAGTAATATATTGCATCATAGTGTTTAGATGCTTTTTATTTGCATAGCAGTATATTAATCTGATGTCACAGTTTGTTGATGTCAAGTGTCGCTTTCTATGCCCTGATAAAGTACTCTGGAAGTAAGGAGAACCAGTGTTGAGAATATTATTTATTGATCTGTGCATTGTTGCCCACATTATTGAACACCAGCATCATTATGAGTTAATGCATCACTACTCTAGACTCTTTCTTTAATGTAATGTCTCTGAATAATGAGATTGGCTATTAAATTCCACAGCTCAGTGCCTGCTGTCCACCTGATTGTCAGCAACATGGGATATGAATGTCACTGGCAAGGCCACCATTTATTGCCCTGATTGCCCTTGAGAAGGTTGTGATGAACCACCTTCTTGAGCTGCTGCAATCACTGTGGTATCAGTACACTGGCAAAGTGCTATTGAGAAGGGAGTTCCAGAATTTTGACCCAGCGATAGTGAAGTAATAGCAATACCGTTCCAAGTCAGGATGGTATGTGACTTGGAACGTACTTGCAAATAGTGGTGTTCCTATATGTCAGCTGCCCTTGTCCTTCCAGGTGTAGAGGCCGCAGGCTTAGAAGGTGCAATTAAAGGAGCCTTGGCGAGCTGCTCCAGTACATCTTGTATATAGTACACACTGCTGCCACATTGTACCCGATGGTTGGGAAAGTGAATGCTTAAGGTGATGGATGGGGTGCGGACCAAGTGAGCTACTTTTTCTAGGATTGTGTTGTTGGATTGTTGTTGGAATGTTGTTGGAGCTGCATTCATCCAGGCAAATGCTGAGTATTCCATCACACTCCTGGCTTGTGCCTTGTTAGCTGGCAGACAGGCTTTGGGGAGTCAGGAGGTGAATTAATCACCTCACATTCCTGACCTGCTCTTGTAGCCACAGCATTTATATGGCTGGTGCAGTTAAGTTTCTGGCTAACTGCAACCCCCCAGGATGTTGGTGGTGGGGGCTCCAGCAATGGTAATGCTATTGAATGTCAAAGGAAGATGGTTACGTTCTTTCTTGTTGGAGATGGTCATTGCCTGGCACTTGTGTGGCATGAATATTACTTGGCACTTATCAGACCAAGTCTGAATGTTGTCTAGGTCTTATTGCATATGGACAGAGACTGCCTCACTGTCTGAGGAGTTGCAGATGGTGCTGAACACTGTGCAATCATCAGTGAACATCCCCACTTTTGGCCTTATGATAGAGAGAAGGTCATTGATGAAGCAGCTGAAGATGGTTGGGCCTAGAGCACTGCCCTGAGGAACTCCTGCAGCAATGTCCTGCGGCTGAGGTGATTGGCCTTCAACAACCATATCCATCTTCCTTTGTGCTAACTATAACCTTAACCAGTGGTGGGTTTTCTCCCTGATTTCCATTAACTTCAGTTTTTCTAGGGGCTCTTGATGCCACACTCGATCAAACACTTGCATGATGTCAAGTGCAGTCGTTCTCATCTCACATCTTGAATTCAGCTCTTTTGTCCATGTTTGGACCAAGGCTGTAATGAGGTCTGAGCCAAGTGTCCATGATGGAACGCAAACTGAGCATTGGCGAACAGCTGCTGATTACATTCCGTTTGATAGCACTGTCAACGACACCTTCTGTCCCTTTTTTGATTGAGATTAAATTAATAGGGTCGTATTTGACTAGATTGGATTTTTCCAGCTTTCTGTGGGCTGGGCGTACCTGGGTAGGCAATTTTCCAAATTGTTAGGTAGATGTGAATGTTGTAGCTGTGCTGGAAAAGCTTGGCTAGGGGCTCAGCTAGTTCTGGAGCACAAGTCTTCAGTACTACTACCTGTTGTGAGGGCTCATAGCCTTTACTGTGATCAGTGCCTTCAGCAGTTTCTGGACATCACGTGGAGTGAATTGATTTGGCTGAAGACTGGCATCCGTGATGCTGAGGACCTCGGAGAGGCTGAGATGGATTATCCACTTAGCACTTCTGGCTGAAGAAATGTTTTAGCCTTGTCTCTTGCACTGACATTCTGGGTTGCCATCATCAAGATTTGGATGGTTGTTGTTTCCGAAGCCTTCTGCTCTGGCTGGTTGTTTAATTGTCCGCCACCATTCACGACTAGATGTGGCAGGACTTCAGAGCTTATATCTGAACTGTTGGTTGTGCCATTGCTTATGCTTGCACATAACAGCTGCCCTCAAAACGTCTTTTTGATGTTTTTTAAAACTCATTTGCACTTCATTTACAATGCTGGAAACCCTTGCACACATCTCAAGGAATTAATCCAGAACCTTGTTGCAAATCTGTAGAAGAATGCTCCCGAGAAGGCTTATGTTTGAGAGTGTTATTGTGAATTTATTTTCCCTATCAGTTTCGAGAACCAGTTCTGCAACCTTGGCTAAGGATTCTGGAACTGTTTAAACATCTATTTGCATTGAACAGCAGATTCCACAGCACTGGGATTTTGTTTGTGGTAGCCACACCTCTATTTGGGGATAGTATGACAGCAACTAAGTTGCAGTGCCATATTTTAACGACATGTAAGACCTAAACCTTATTAAATGTTTTTTCTATCTGAAAATCTCCACCTGATTCGACGTGATTTACAAAGTTGAATAGCAACCTTGAGCTGCTCAGTTTGCCGCTGGCCAGAAAAGATACTCTATCGACAATGTTACGTTCACCACATTTGGTGCCATCAGGGGGAATGGCAGCAGCAAGCAATATTAGGCAAACGTAGTGTTACTAAAGCACCTGGTATCTTGTAACCCATTGCAAAGTGCCTGTGCTTTGCATTCTGCTTTGTCTTAATTCAGCAGCTGCCATACTAGATTTTGAAAAGAAAGCAGCAATTGCACTGATTCAATTCAACAACAACCCCGAGCAACTCCGCCAGTCTAACGTTTGGCAACTTCATTGACGAAGTTGCATTGCAACAACATGCTGCTTTATTAGTGGCAATTTTATACACTTATTGTCAAACTTTGGTTATCTTTTCATAACCTGCTTCAAAAATCAGCCTCTTCAACGATGGCAATAAATGCTGTTTATTGTATTCATTCCCTGCTTAAAAGCATATTCTGTTTGAGATTTTTTTTATATCATGGGACATAATATTGCAAGGTGATGTTAATTACATCTCTAGTTTCCTGAGAAGGTGGTAGCAAGTTGCCCTTGTGAACTGTTGTAGACCTTGTGATGACCCTCCCACGATTGTGCGAGTATAATTCACATTCGGCCAGAGCCATCTGACTAATATAACACAAACAAAAGGATTTTTGTTTTCTTAGTTTAAGCAATACATTTGTTTAACGATGTTGCTGTTGGGTAATCTTTGCCTAAGGTCATTGCACAGTTTTCTTTTTGCAACATAGACTGGAATGGTTCAGGGAGGTGGCTCACCACCACCACCTTCTCAAGAGCAATAAATGCTGGCTTTGCCAGCAACACCCGTATCATGTGAATGAATAATAAAAAAAAATTGCAAAATGCAGTGTATCTTCTGTTCCCTCTATAACTAGAATTGAACCTGAGGACTCTGAGGGCTGCAAAGTGATTGGACGATAAGGGAGGAGATGGAGTATAATACGGGCAAGTGAGATTATTCACTTTGATACGAAGAATAGAAAATCAGAATTTTTTTAAAAGACGTGAAATTATTAAATGCTGATGTCCAGAAGGACTTGGGTATCCTCGAATCAGGAACATAAAGTTAGAATGCAAGCAAGCAAGCAAGCAATTAGGACGACAAATGGCACATTAGCCTTTATTGCAAGGTGTTTGGAGCACAAGAATAAGAAAGTCTTGCTACAATTATACAGAGCTTTGTTGAGATCACACCTGGAATACTATATGCAGTTCTGGCCTGCATAACTAAGGAAGGATATACTTGGCTTACGGGTGGTACAGCAAAGGTTTACTTAGATGGGTACCTGGGATAAAAGAGCTGTCCTATGATGAGAGGCTGAGTAAATTGGGCCTATACTCTCTCGAGTTTAAATCCATAGCCTCTGGTTGCTGACCCTCTTTCCATAGGAATTAGTTGCTCCCTTCTCGTTCTGTCAAAGCCAGTCATGATTTTGAATATTTCTTTTATGTCTCCCTTTAGCCTTCTCTGCTATAGTCTCTCCCTTGTGTCCTCTCCGAGCTCATTTTGTCCATGAGACCCACCTTTATTCCTACCAGTTGCCGACCACCTAACTTCCCTTCCTTACCCCCCATGCTAGATGATATTATTAAGGGTTCTCTCTCCTCAGTTACTGGCCCACCCAGTTCTGTTATTACACTTCTTTTTTGAGAGCTCTATGCTGTGCAGTGCTGCCACTGCCGTCAGCTGCTGCTTTTTCTCTTGTCTGCTTTGCTTATTACTGATATATGCTACTCCCACTATTTTTTATGTCCAAAAATATGCTTTACTGATAAAATATCTAAAAGAACATTCCAAGACATTTCAAAATGGTCATTACAGAAAGTGCAACTATATTCAACTTTTCTCCATAGAGCATGTTGCGCTCTGAAGTGCTTCAAAATGCCACTCCTGCTTTTACTACTGAAACACGCTTCTTAAAAAAAACCCAAAATCACGCCCATGACAATGATTGCCACAAAAAGCCTTCCCCAAATCTGTGGCTTCTTACAGATTGTAACAATTACATGAATAGTTCATTAACATATGAAAACATAAAAACAAAAAACTACTGCGGATGCTGGAAATCCAAAACAAAAACAGAATTACCTGGAAAAACTCAGCAGGTCTGGCAGCATCGGTGGAGAAGAAAAGAGTTGACGTTTCGAGTCCTCATGACCCTTCAACAGAACTGTCAGAAGGGTCATGAGGACTTGAAACGTCAACTCTTTTCTTCTCCATTAACATATGAATGTTGTTTCAATGGGGAAAATCCTGGCTATATCAGGTCAGTTTCACACCAATCAAAAAGTTCTCTGGTTCATGAATAGTCAATTAACATACGAAGGCAGTTTTCATGGGGAAGATCCTGGTTATCATTTCGTTCTAATCAAAAAGTTGACTGGGATTAGCATTTGCAAGGAATGTGGGGGTACATTCAGACGTGGTGGCTCCAAATCTGTAGATATTATTTACAGTTTTACAGTATGTAGATGCATACCCATTGTGTAGTCTGATGGCTTTGTTAACTACCCCTTGACTAGTACATTGGAAAAGTCACTCAGTATGCGTAATGTCAGGTTTTCAATGTCTCGTGGAGTGCTAGGAGGCAGAGTTTGACCAATTTCTGAAAATTGTCCACCACAAACAGCCTTTGCTGTGAAATGTTGGCTTCTTTTAAGTTGAATGCGTTCTTGCTGAAGGACCGGCAACAGTAAAGGCAGCAAATACAGCAGTCCAGTAATTATGCTACTAGGCTGGAGTTTGAGAGTTCAAACCCCGCCATGGAAAGTTATAGAAATGAATTTCGTAAATTTAGAAATTTGTCGCTAGCCCCAGAAAATTGATTAGCTTCCAGATTGTTATTAAAATCCCAACCGGGAAGCAGCTACTATACCACCCCCCCAGCATAATTGATAGGCCCCTATGCTGTCTCCAATCTATTTCACGCACTTTTGCTCTCACCCCTTACCCTCCCTCCCTCTCAGAATGAAGATAGAGTTCCCCTTGTCCTCGCTTTCCACCCCACTAATAATAAGTTGGTACCCAGGGAACATGGGCTTGATGGTTGGAGTGGTGAGTGAGGTGGGTTTCTTGCCGGTTGACTATGCCCGCATTCCTGTGTGCGAGTTTTTTTTGCGAGTAATTCATGTTTTGCCCAGGATGGGCCTTCCATTGTTGAGCTGGTATATTTTTGTTCCTGGTCCTGTTTCTGAGCTTTGTTGTCCCTGAGAGAATCCATTTTCCAGTGAGTTTTTACAGTTTGGACCAGGGGCCTGGTGATCAGGGTTTCCACATCTTGATAGCTTTAGTTAGCAGGTTTTCACAGGACTAACAGATGAAGGTTGCTCTCTCCATCCCAACCAATGACATAGTGTGGCGCACAGGCATGCTGTGGAAACTCTGCAAAAGCATCTGGTGTCTGAAAATCCTACAAAATGTTTCATGTGTACTGTGGAGATCAAATCAGGCCCCCACACATAACTAACAACAGGTTTCCACAGGGATCAGTTCTTGCACTGACCCTTTTCAACAGTAACCTCCCTCCCGCAAAATCACAGCTCTTCGCATGTGTCGACAGCTTGGCTCTGGCTTTCCAGGCTAAAGAACTTCAGGACATTGAGAAAACATTCACTGAAGAGCTATGTTCCCTGGAAGCCTACTTCAGAAAATGGAGACAAAAGTATAATCCCTGGATGCTGGAAATCTGAAATCAAAACAGAAAGTGCTGGAAGAAAAATTCTGCAGACCTGGCAGCATCTGTGGAGAAAGAAACAGAGTTCACGTTCAAGCCCAATATGAGCCTTCTTTGGAACTGCCGAAGAAAACTCAGAAAATGGAGACTTCTATCAAACGCTGCCAAGACCGTTGTTTCAGCCTTCCATCTAAACAATTCGAAGGCCAGGGAAGAACATTCTGTGGGCGACCACTCACCCATGACCCAGGATACCATGGCATTACCTTTGACTGTACATTGACCAACCAGCAACACCCCCAGAACAAAGGAGCCAAGGTCAAGATGAGAGTGAATCTCATACGGAAACTGGCAAGCACCACATGGAGCAGCAGAGCCAACACACCTTGCATTGCTTCACTTGCCCTGGTCTACCAACAGCAGAGTATTGCTACTCAATTTGGCTCAGGAGCTGTCACAGAAATGTGGCTGATATCCACCTCATGGAAGTCATGAGGATTATTTCTGGGATGTTGAGACCAACACAGCTCGAGTGGCTTCCAATGCTAGCTGTCATGAAGATATTAATGTATATAATGTTATTGGAAATTATTTTCAATTGGACTTGTAGTAGGGTCTGTGCCTGTGGGTGTGAGTGTGTACGCCTTGATTAGATTAAAGCCAGCAAGTCTGGGTGCTTTGATGTATAATAATTTTGAGGTGTCAAACAGTAAGATAGAGAGTACATTTGCATTTTGTTGAATAAACCATTCAAAGCCTGGGGGCGAAATCTTGCACCTAGCTAGGGGACACCAAGCAATATGTTTATATTACCAATAAAATTGGTACTATGAAAGGGGTTTTAATGGTAGAAGATATGGAGTTCAAAGGGCCTGGTGATGCAAAAAAGCGTTGAATGGATTGTTAACCTTGACATTGAACTATAACTGCTTTCCCAGCCATACAAATAATAATAATACCACACCAACCTCCATATTCAACGGACCATCCACTGCCATTCCCACCGCCTCAATGTGATGCCACCACGAAATACATCTTACCCTGCCGTCTCCTTTCAGCATTCTGAAGGGAACATTCTCTTTCTGACACACTGGTCCACTCCTCAGTCACCTCCAACACACTTCCCTTTCTGACAGCACCTTTCCTGGTTATTATAGTTATTTAGGGGCTCGACACGGTAGATGCAGGAAGGATGTTTTCCCCTGCTGCAGGGGTGTGTGGCTCTAGAACCAGGGACACAGTCTCGGAATAAAAGGTAGGCCATTTAGGACTAAAATTAGGAATTTATTCACTCAAACAATGGTGAACTTTTGGAGTTTACTACCCCCGAGGAGACTCGTCATTGAGGATGTTCAAGACAAAGATTGATTGATTCCTAGATATTAAAGATACCAAGGGATATGGGGATAGTGTGGGGAAAATGGCTTTGAGGTTGAAGATCAGCCATGATTTAGTTGAGATGCAGGCTTCAGGGGCCAAATGGCCTACTCCTGCCCCTATTTCCAATGTTCCTATCATAGTTGTGTACTTTTATTTATTTCTATTTATTTATTTATGTTTATCTATTGCTGCGGTTATGTTGTGGTCTCTCCCGCCTGTGGATGCTATTAAAATTTGTGCTGTTGCTCCTATTTGTTTTTGATGCATTTCATCCTGCCTCCTGAAAGATGATCGGGCGAAGGAGAAGTAATGAACATAAAATAAACTTAATCCCTATGATGCACTACCTGCAAAATTGGAGCATGTAGGGAGGTTGGCAGTACATGCTGGCATATTATGGTTGTTGCATTTGAGTTAAAAAGATGGCACTGGCAGGGTAATAGGTTGCTCCATATGAAATATTAAAAAATGTAATGATCACTGACAAGTCTGTGAGATTATTCCAGGAACAATGTCACTTTAAAAGAAAATACACTTCGAAAACACATGAATGATTAGGTGTTTAGAACAAGTTTAATGCTTTTTCTTTGTTTTAATCTTAAAGGAGCCAATTATACGATGACAAATGGAGGTGGTATAAACAGCACAACGCACTTATTGGACCTTTTGGATGAGCCTATACCAGGTGTTGGGACGTACGATGATTTCCACACCATTGACTGGGTGCGAGAGAAGTGCAAAGATCGAGAAAGGCACAGAAAGGTGGGTAGGGTACAACTAATAAACCCATGTTGATAATTGCGAAAACTGGTCTGCAAGCAATCCTTCAATTCAGTAGATTTTGATATATTTTCATTTTAATAATCAAAAATT
This sequence comes from Cetorhinus maximus, assembly GCF_964194155.1. Taxonomy (NCBI): domain Eukaryota; kingdom Metazoa; phylum Chordata; class Chondrichthyes; order Lamniformes; family Cetorhinidae; genus Cetorhinus; species Cetorhinus maximus. Next base: position 14,290,715 of record NC_135880.1, read on the forward strand.
TCTGTCTTTTCCTAGCTGCATCTAGTCCTGAGGCTTTTCCATCAGTGATGGCAATGCCAGTCTACAGTAGCTATTTTAGGAGAGTACGTGAAGATACCAGTTTTCATTCTCTGCGGATTGTAGAGTTTGAGTTTTTTCACATAATGTTCCTGGGTCTCTCTGTTTCTGCACTGCCTATAAAATTGTAGCATTTAGTTTATATAACAGCTTCGCATTCTTCCTACCAAAATGTATTACTTCACGTTTCTTCCCATGAGTGGATCACATTAAAAATTATCCACCCTCTCTTGTCTAACTTTGTTATGTCCTTGCTGCATACTTCTCATTCTCAGATACATTGCCCAAGTTGCATTATTCATGTATGAGCCCTGATGCCAGCAGGACTGTCCTTCACACCTGTGGTCTACCAGCAGCGGTTGCCGGTCAGATAGGAACTAGGAGTAGGAACAGTGGGTGTTCTTTTTTATTTTGACTTTCCCCATAAACATGGGAAGATTATTTATACACCCAGTTCAACTGAAATCAGTTAACTCAGCGGAGAACAGCAACCAAACTTGGGAACTGCACTGCTCTGCGTGCCTGAGCAGCAGACTGGATAATCCTGCAAACCCAGGTGGAGAATCAGGAAGTCAGATCTATTAAACTTAAGTGAAAGTGGCTGCAAGGCATTCACATGTTATCAAGCCGCCTGATCACGAAAAGCTGACTGAATTTTAATTAATAGTTTTACAAAAAAAAACAGACATCTTAAGTCGTCCTTCCAAGTGCTAAGTATAAAATGACGAACTGGTGTCTGGAATGCAGAGCATGTTAATACATTAAAGATGCCTCAGTGAAATGGAAATGGCAGAGAAAGCATTTAAGTCGGTTCATTTACTGGAGTATAGTTAGTTGAAGTCTTTATTCAATTTCCCCCTGGTATCAACTGAAATGGTCTGCATTTCAGTAAGTGCAACAGATAGTTTGAAATGAGTCTACAATTTTCCCTAAAGTATCTCATACCTACACAACTCAGGTAAATTTTGTCTTAGCATGTTGGGCATCAGGGCAATTGCACTTGCATCAGAGTTCAAGTTTTCTGCCTGTTCAATGATGGTATAACAAGAAGAGAATGTATAATGCAGAGCTGTTGGTATTTTCTGCGTTTTCTAGTGCACTACCGTGGAGTGATGGAATTTAGGTTTAAACCGTAAGACGTAGGAGCAGAAGTAAGCTATTCGACCCATTGAGCCTGCTCCATCATTAAGTGAGATCATGGTTGACCTGATAATCCTCAACTTTACTTTCCTGTCTTTTCCCCATAACCCTTGATTCCTTTACTGATTAAAAATCTCTCTCTCTCAGCCTTGAATATACTTAATGACATAGTCTCTACAGCCCTTTGTGGCAAAGAATTCCACAGATTACCTACCCTCTGAGAGAAGAAGTTCCTCCTCACCTCTGTTTTAAATGGATGCCCCCTCTCTCTGAGATTATGCCCTCTGGTCCTAGACTCTCCCACAAGAGGAAACAACCTCTCAGCATCTACCCTGCCAAGCCCCCTAAGAATCTTATATGTTTCAATAGGGTCACCTCTCATTCTTCTAAACTCCAATGAGTACAGTCCCAACTTACTCAACCTCTCCTCATAAGAAAATCCTTCCATACATGGGATTAACCTAGTGAACCTTCTCTGGACTACCTCCAATGGCAGTATATCTTTTGTTAGATAAGGGGACCATAATTGTTCACAGTATTCTAGGTGTGGTTTAACTAGTGCCTTGTATAGTTTTAGCAAGACTTCCCTATTTTTATATGCCATTTCCTTTGAAATAAAGGCCAACATCGCATTTGCCTTCCCTATTCCCTGTTTAACTTTTATGTTAGCTATTTTGGGATTCATGCATAAGGACTCCCAAATCCCTCTGTGCTGCAGCCTTTCTCCATTTAAATAATATTCAGCTCCTCTATTCTTCCTGCCAAGGCACATAGTCTCATGTTTTCCCACATTACATTCCATCTGCCAGGTTTTTGCCCACTCAGTTAACCTGTCTATATCCCTCTGAAGACTGCCTGTATCATCCTCACCACTTGCCTTCCCACCTATTTTTGTGTCATCCGCAATCTTGGTGATCGTACATTCACTTCCCTCATCTAAGTCATTAATATATATTGTAAATAATTGTGGCCCCAGCACTGATCCCTGTGGCACTCCACTAGTTACAGGTTGCCATCCCGAAAATGCCCCCCTTATCCCAACTCTCTGTCTTCTATTAGTTAGCAATCCTCTATCCATGCTAATACATTACCCCCAACATCAGGGGCTCTTACTTATTAAGTAGCTTTATGTGCGGCATCTTATCGAACGCCTTTTGGAAATCCAAATATATTACATTTACTGGTTCTCCTTTATCTATCCTGCTTGTTACCTCCTCAAAAAACTCTAATAAAGTTGTTAGGCATGATTTCCCCTTCATGAAGCCATGCTGACTCTGCTTGATTAGATTATGTATTTCTAAATGCTCTGCTATTACATGCTTTATAATAGACTCTAACATTTTTCCAATGACAGATGTTAAGCTAACTGGCCTATAGTTACCTGACTTTTGTCTCCCTCCCTTTTTGAATAAGGGTGTTACATTGGCAGTTTTCCAATCCTCTGAGACTTTTCCAGAATCTAAGGATTCTTGGAAGATTACTACCAATGCATCCACTATCTGTGTAGCTACTTCCTTTAATATCCTAGGATCCAACCCATCAGGTCCAGGGGACATATCTGCCTTTAGCCCCATTAGTTTCCCTAGTACTTTTTTTCTGGTTATAGTTATTGTATTTATTTCCTCCCCTTCTTTTGCCCCATGATTATTTAGTATTTTTGGAATGCTACAAGTATCTTCTACTGTGAGGACTGAAGCAAAATATTTATTCAACTCTTCTGTCGTTTCCTGGTTCCCCATTATTATTTCCCCAGCCTCATTCTCTAAGGGGCCTGTGTTCACTTTGGCCTCTCTCTTCCTTTTATATATTTAAAGAAGCTCTTACTGTCCTCTAGTTTAGCCTCAAAGTTTATTTTCTCCTTGTTTTTTTTTTGGTCATCTTTAGTTGGTTTTTAAAACTTTCCCAGTCCTCTGGCCTACCACTAATCTTCGCCACATTGTATGTTTTTTCTTTCAATTTGATACTGTCCTTAACTTCCTTGGTTAATCATGGTTGGTTTATCCCCTTCCTTGAATCCTTCTTCCTCACTCGGATATATCCATTATAAACTATTAACCTGCTAAACCGCTTTCCCAGTCCACTCCAGTCAGCTGTGCCCTCATTCCATTGTAATTACCCTTATTTAAGTTTAGCACAGTTGTTTCCGACCCAAGTTTCTCACTCTGAAACTGAACGCTAAATTCTACCTTATTATGGTCACTGTTTCCTAGGGGATCCTTTACCCTGAGATCATTTATTAAACCTGCCTCATTGCACATTACCAAATCCAAAATAGCCTGATCCCTGGTTGGATTCACAACATATTGTTCCATGTTGTTCTAAGGCAAGGTTTATGGCAGAGATGTGTGGGGGGGATCTGAGCCAGGGCAGACTGAGTGAAAACTTGAGCATGTCAACAGTATTCAGCTTTAGTAGCCTTGGCAGAAGTTTGAGAGAAAATTTTACTTACCTAAAAAGAAGAATCTAGATGGCATGATGATTTTGCACTCAAGAAAAGTGATGTTGCAACTGCGATATGAAACAGTTTCCTGTTTTAGACAGCCTGTGTCAGCACTGTCTATAGCACAGTCAGCTACTAAGTAAAGTTCCCTGTGCATTCTAACCAGTGTGCCATTTTTATTCCTTGTGTGAGTCATGTTTGTGAATTCTGTGGGGGAAATGCACAATCAGATGCATAGATTTTTGAAGGTGGGGGACATATTGAGGGAGTAGTTCACAAAGCATGCAGGATCTTCTTCATAGAGGCATTGAGTACAAAAACAGGGATTTTTGCTGAGAGAGAAAAATTATAAGGGGAGGGCCCACCATCCATAGTTAACTAAAAAAGTTAGACAGTATCAAACTTAAAGAAAAAGCATATAATTACGCAAAGATGGGTGGCAGTTCAGAAGATTGAAAAGAATATAAAGAACAGCAAAGAATGGCAATAAAAGATTAATAAGGAGGGAAAAATTAGAGCATGAGAGAAAGCTAGCTAGCAATATAAAGATGGATTGTAAGGGTTTCTGTAGCTACTTAAATAAAAAAAAGTTTAAAAGGTGAGCATTGGTCCTATAGAGGGTCCGTCTGGGGAATTGATAATGGAAAGTAGAGAGATGGCGGACGAATTAAACAGGAATTTTGCTTCAGCCTTCACTTACATCCCGGGAATAGTTGTAAATCAGGAAATGGGAGGAATTTGGGAAAATTACAATCACCAGGGAAGTGATATTGAGCAAATTGTTGGGGCTGCGGACTGACAAATCCCCAGGTCCAGATGGACTTCACCCTAAGATCTTGAAAGAAGTGAGATAGTTGATGCATTGGTTTTAATTTTCCAAAATTCCTTGTCTTATGAGGAAAGGCTGGACAGGTTAGGCTTGTATCTGCTGGAACTTAAAAGAGTCAGAGGCAACTTAATTGAAACCTTTAAGATCCTGATGGGTCTTAACAGGGTGGATGTGGAGATGATGTTTCCTCTGGTGGGAAAATCTAGAACTAGGGTCACTGTTTAAAAATAAGGGGTCCCTCATTTAAGACAGAGATGAGGAGAAATTTTTTCTCTCAGAGAGTTGTGAGTCTTTGGAAATCTCTTCCTCAAAAGGCGGTGGAAGCAGAGTCTTTGTATAGTTTTAAGGCAGAGCTAGATAGATTCTTGATTAACAAGGGGGTGAAAGGCTGTCAGGGTAGACAGGAATGTGGGTCGAGGTTACATTCAGATCAGCCACAATCTTATTGACTGGCGGAGCAGATCAAGGGGCCAAGTGGCCTACTCCTGCTCCTAATTCATATGTATGTTCATATGAACATTTATCAAACACTAGTTAGGTCAGAACAAATTATAGCCTCCAGTTACAGTCACCACACTTTAGGAAGGTTCTGAGGGTCCTTGATAGTGTGCAAGGGAGCTTTCCCAGCATGGTTCCAGGATAAGGGAATTTAGCTACAAGGTTAGGTTGGGGAAGCTGGGGTTGTTCTCTTTGAAGCAAGAAAAGTTGAGGGGAGATCTTATTGGGGTGTACAAGATTGTGACAGGTTTAGATAAGGTAGACAAATAAAATATGTTCCCATTAGCTGATGGTACAAAGACTATGGGATATTACAGATTTAAGGTCTTGGGTAAGGGATATGGGAGGTTGGGGAAGAAAGGAAGGTGGTAGGTTTTTACATAGTAAGTGGTAATGATCTGGAGCTCGCTGCCTATCTGGCTGGTAGAAGCAGAGACAATGTATGATTTCAAATAGAAAATTGTATAGGCACTTGAGGTAAGTAAACTTGCAGAGTTATGGGGATGGAGTTGAAGAATGGATTGCTCTCTATGGATTTGGTGGGCTGAATGGCCTCCTGTACCAAAATGACTGTATTGTAAAATGTCTGTGAGCTAACTACTGTATCTCACTATTTCAATGTGGTGAAAGAGTCCTGTGTTATCTCACTGTACCACCCAGCCCCGCAGAAACAGAAGGGCAGTGAACAAGCCCAGTGTGCTGCCTAACCTTCAGGAGGTAAAGTGCAGTGTGCTAACGCACTGTACTACCCAATCTCCATTTAAAAAAAAACTAACCCACTGTACCACTAAGTTGCAGCAACAGCAGTGAAAAAGCAGAGAATTAACCCACCCTACCCCCCAGTTTCAATTAAATAAAGTGCAGTTTTTTAAATCATTGGGGTAGAAATTCATGCTGGGCTCTGGCGCAAAACAAGAGTTATCATATTGTCTGCAGCAGAACTGAATATCAGGCCAATACGAAAATGATTTAAAAGGTTAATCAGGAGAAAGAAATTGGAGTATGAGAGGAAGCTAGCTCGAACTGTGAGAACGGATGGCAAGAGTTTTTGCAGGTATTTAAAAAAGGAAAATTGTAAGTAAAAAGAATGTTGGTTCTCTAGAGAGTGATAATGGAGAGTGATAGTAGGTGATAAGGAAATGGTGCATGAATTGAACAAATATTTTGCTTCTGAGTTCCCTTTAGAGGATACAAAAAGCATTCCAGTAATAGCTGTAAATCAGGAGGCGAAAGGGAGAGAGGAACTTGGTGAAATTACAATCACTAGGAAAACAGTACTGAGCAAACTGATGGAGCTGTGGGCTGACAAGTCTCCGGGTCCTGATGGACTTCATCCTAGGGCCTTAAAAGAGGTGGCTAATGAGGTAGTAGATGCATTGGTGTTAACTTTCCAAATTTCCCTAGATTTTGGGAAGGTTCCATCAGACTGGAAAGTAGCAAATATATCCCCTATATTCAAGAAGGGAGAGAGGCAGAAAGCAAGAAACTATGGACCAGTTAACTTGATATCTGTCAGGTGGCAAGGTGCTAGAATCGATCATTAAGAGGTTATAGCTAGGCACTTAGAGAAACTCAAGGTAACCGGGACAAGTCAGCATGGTTTTGTGAAAGGGAAATCATGATTAGCCAATTTATTGGAGATCTTTGAAGGAGTAACATGGGCTGTGGATAAAGGGAAGCCTGTAGACGTGCTGTACTTGGATTTCCAGAAGGGATTTGATAAGGTGCTATGTTAAAGGTTATTGCGGAAAACAAAAGCTCATGGTGTAGCGTGTAATATATTAGCATGGTTAGAAGATTGGCTGATTGGCAGAAAACAGAGAGTATGCATAAATGGGTTTTTTTGGCAGGATGTGACAAGCGAAATCCCACAGGGGTCTGTGCTGGGGCCTCAACCTTCTACAATTTATATCAGTGACTTTGATGAGGGGACCGAAACCATGTTAACTAAATTTGTAGATGTCACAAGGTAGGTAGGAAAGTATGTTGTGAAGAGGACATAAGGAGGTTGCAGACAGATATAGATAGGTTGAGTGAGTGGGAAAAAAATCTGTCAGGTGAAATATAATGTTGGAAAATGTGAAGTTGCTCACTTGGCAGGAAGAATAAAAAAGCATAGTATTACTTAAATGGAGAATGGCTGCAGAATTCCAAGGTACAGAGGGATCTAGGTGTTCTAGCGCATGAGTCACAGAATATTAGTATGCAGGTACAGCAAGTAATTAAGAAAGCTAATGAAATGCTATCCTTTATTACGAGAGGAATTGAATATTAAAGTAAGGATGTTATCCTTCTGTTATAGAGGGCATTGGTGAGACCACATCTCAAGTATTGTGTGTAGTTTTGGTCCCCTTATTTGAGGAAGGATGTAAATATGTTAGACAGGTTTTCTTGATTCCACTGTACTTTAGAAGATGGACGTGGGTGAGTCCAGAACTAGGGGGCACTGTTTTAAAATTAGGGGTCACCCTTTTAGGACAGAGATGAGGAGAAATTTTTTCTCTGAGGGTTGTGCGACTTTGGAACTCTCTACCTCAGAAGATGGTGGAGGCAGGGTCATTGAATATTTTTAAGGTGGCGGTAGATAGATTCTTGTTAGGCAAGGGAATCAAAGGTTATCGTGGGTAGATGGGAATATGGAATTCACAATGCAAACATATCAGCCATGGTCTTATTGAATGGCTGAGCAGGCTTGAGGGGCCAAATGGCCTACTTCTGCTCCTCTTTCTATGTTCGTACCTTCGTATGTTCATAAGGGATTAAGAGCAATTGTTGTCTGTGTTTGTCAATGCAACCTTAATCTCCTTAAAGTGCTATTTGGTCACATCTTTAAATTGAGGCATATGTGCAAGTTGCACCTGGATTTGTAGTGTGACTGCAAAAGTGTTCAAAACTATCGAACTATGTTAAAATTCTTTGTGAAACTATGTGTGCCATTTGTGACCTCCATGCTATGTAGGAGGGTCTGTGGCAAACGAACCCTAATGTATAAGATATAATTCAATATTTATTCATTACAGATTACCAGCAAGAAGAAAGATTCTGTGTGGGAGTTTATAAAAAGCCTGTATGATGCTTGGTCAGGATGGCTGGTCGTAACGCTGACTGGTTTGGCATCAGGTAAGGAAACGTCAAGAGCATTACAGATCACAAAGGTATATGATGAAGATCATTTTAATGTGAAAGGTAGCCCATTTGAAGTCTAGTAATCTAAGTCTTAATGAAACTTTTTAATATTGTGATTTTTAAAAAAATGGAAATATATAACCAATTGGTAAAAGTAAGGTGAAGGTGATATTCAAATACTGAAGCCCAGAAGTATCTGAACTATGAATTGTCTTTTACTGGATTTTCAGGAGCCACGTAAACCAATTGTGTTGCTGACTTTGCATCATTTTAATAACTGGCATGAAGGGTACAAAAAATGTTACGTTATGATATAGTTTTAGTGGTTAATATTGTATCGCAGCATTTTTATAGTGCAGAAGGAGGCCATTTGGCCCATCATGTCTGCACTGGCTCTCTGAAAGAGCATTCCACCTAGTCCCACTCCCCTGCCTTATCCCCATAACCTTGCACATTCTCTCTTTTCAGGTAGCAATCTAATTCCCTTTTGAATACCTCGATCGAACCTGCCTCCACCGCCCTTTCAGGAAGTTTGTTCCAGACTCCAACCATCCTCTGGGTGAAAAACATTTTCCTCGCATCACATTTACTCCTTTTGCCAATTATTTTGAATCTGTGCCCTCTAGTTCTTGATGTTCTCTTGAGTGGAAACAGTTTCTCACTATTTACCCTGTCCAACCCCTCAGCATCTTGAATACCTCCATCAAGTCTCCTCTCAGCCTTCTCTTCTCCAAGGAAAACAGTCCCAACCTCTCCAATCTATCCTCATAGCTACAGTTCTTCATCTCAGGACAATACTGCCAACGGGTTTTATACTTCCAGCTGTGGTTTAATTGTGCTTTTATGCATTTTGAAAGTTGATTATGTAAGCTGCATAAAGGAGGATTGAAATATTGCTGAAAAGAGAGACATGTGGTCGAAGCTTTTTGCCTTGCACTTATCAGGACAAATGCAAGAAAAGCCAAATTTTAATTTATACTACAGGAGTAAAGGATTCTGGTTGGCAAGTTGACTCTGATCGACTGAAGCATGTTGGAGAAGCGACAGGGAACTATAGGCTACCCAAGCTCCCGGGAAATTAAGAAAAGGCGCAAGGCTTGAACATATTCCTTTTGTTCCTTTTCTGCATGACTCTTTTTTTCTCTCACTGCTCTTCAAATTGTATCATAAAATCTTTTAAATCCACCTGAACGGGCAAACGCGGCACTGATTTAACAACTCACCTGAAAGGCGGCATCTTTGACAATGTAGCATTTACAATATCGTACAGTACAATATTGAGCATGCTCAGGTTTTGGAGAGGGGCTTGAGCCCATAGCTCTGCTGGCTCACTTGATGTATTTTACTGAGCCAAACTGACACTTCAAATGTCGTTAAATAGGTTTTGAAGAGACTCATGAAGGAGAAGGAAGAGTTGTAGGTTGGGATAGCTGAAAATGGAGTAGAGGGATGGGGCTGCTGATGAGGTCAGTAACAGAAGAATGGAGAGCGCATGTAGGAATACAGGGTTGAAAGTGGTTGTGGAGGTTGGAGAGTATGTGATGGTGGGTGGGATTGTAGATGAGAACAAGAATTTTGAAACCTATATGTTGTAGGCTGGAAGTTAATGATGGTTCATGAAGACAGGGTGATACAGGAATAGACTTAGTACAGAATAAGGAGGAGAGGCAGAGTTTTTGGATTAGTTGCACATTATGAATGATGAAACTCAAGAGGCCAGTGAGGTTATCGCTGAGTCAAAATCCTGGAACTCCCTCCCTAACAGCACTGTGGGTGTACCTACACCACCTGGACTGCAGCGGTTCAAGAAGGCAGCTCACCACCACCATCTCAAGGGCAATTAGTGAAGGACAGTAAATGCTGGCCTAGCCAGCGATGCCCACGCCCCATGAATGAATAAAAAAAAAATCTTGGGAGTAGAGTCTGGAACTGACGTATGTAGATAGGGTTTTGATAGCCGAGTTTGAAATAGATTGTGGTGGATAGCAAGGGGTTTTAAGCTCAGCTGAGGACACTGAGCCCACACATCATTGAGCTTCTGCTGAATGAGCTCTCAGGGAGATAGATGGAGTCAAATGCTGAGGTGTGGGATTTGGGTGGGTATCAAACAACATGACTCTGCCCTTGCTGTTGAGTTGAACTTATACATGTACTGGTGGGTTAGTTTTAACCTAGTAATGATTAACTAGATTGAACTACAGTTGTGGCATGTATTCGTTATTTTTGGGTGGATGCAAATTAAGCAGTAGTATCAGTGTTCTGACTTGAAAGCACTTGATGTGGTTCAAAATAATCATGCTGTATTAATATTTCTAATGTTCATTAAAACTTCTAAAAGAACCATCAAGGTAATTTATTTTGTTGAATTTCAAAGTCCTTGTTCATATTTCACAGCTTCTATAAGTAGCTGTAGTCGTCTAGCACTGATTTTAAACAACAAGGCTGTCATTCCACTCTGTACTTGTGAATACTTTATTCTGTGTGATTTGTGTCATATTTATTAAAATAGAAAGTTAACCAATAGTTCATATGCTGCACAACATGCCTACCTTAAGATGGAACACCATCTTCTCAGCTGCCTTAACATAAAAGCAAAATGCTGCGGATGCTGTAAATCTGAAATAAAAACAGTAAGTGCTGGAAAAACTCAGCGGGTTTGACAGCATCTATGGAGAGAGAAACAGAGTTAACGTTTCGAGTCCAATATGACTCTTCTTTGGAACTCTCTCTGCTGCCTTTGCTGCTTCCCTCTTTTTCCCCAAACCCACTGGGCTAAAATTCCACTAAGGTTTCCCTGCCCTAGCCTTGAACTCGCACTTATCTTCAGTTTCTCTCCTATCTCTTCTCATGACCTCTCTGAACTCATCTTGTCTTAAGAGACCCACCTACTGCTCCCCCGACACTATTCACACTGAACTGCTGCCCCCCCACCGCCCCAACTTCTCTTCCTGGCCCCCATCAGCTGATATTAGCTCCTCATTTACTGCCCCTTTCTCATTAATCACCACTCTGCTCAAAAAATTAACTGTTGACCCCTCCATCCTTGCAAACTATCACCCCATCACTAACAGCCCTTTCCTCTGTCACCCAATCTGTGTACATCTTGCCTGCAGCTCCATATTTGAACTCCACTAATTAGGTTTGTAACCTGCCACAGTACTGAAATAGCTCTTAACAAAGTCACGAATTGCATCCTGTTTTGCTTTGACAGAGGTAGACTATCCCTCCTTGCCTTCTCAATTTGTCTACGGCTGTTGACACTGATAAATTGCACAATTGTCTTCCAGTGCCTTTCCAATGTTTTCCAGCTGAGTGGGACTTCACTCGGCTCGTTCCATTCTTAACTATAGCGTTGCAGCTAGAGATTCACTGTCATGACTTTATCTTGCTACTCCTGCACCGTTATCTATGATAACCCCCAGGGCTTTCTCCTATTTCTCATTTACATGTTGCCCCTTGGCAACATCTTCTGAAAACATGGCATCAGGCTGACGGCAACCAATTCTACCTCACTGCCACCTCCCTCAGCCTTTCCACTGGCTTTAAATTGTCTGACATCCAGTACTAGATGAACAAGAATAACCTCCAAATAAATATTTGGAAAACCAAAGCCAATACCTTTGACCACAGCCACAAATTTATTTCCCTAGTTACTGACTCCATTCCTCTCCTGACAGCTGCCTGAGATTGAGCTGTACATTTCACAACCTTGGCTGAAGCACTGTACCCATTAAATTGTGTTGCAATATAGGCTGTCCCTCTTGCCCCACCCATTCTTTCTTAAAGACTCTCCTTAAATCTCAACTCTTTGAAAACTTTGAGCCACACCTTCTAATTTTTCCTGTTTTGGCTTGGTGCCTGTTTTTCCTTACACCTCCATGCAGCACATCAAAACATTCTTCTACGTCAAAGGAGCTATATAAATGCAAGCCATTGCTAAATTAAGAAAAGTATAGAGAGTATGTTGTGCGCAAGCTGTACCATCCAGTGGAAGGAACTATCTACCAATATTAAGTGTAAAGCTTCAAGTGAACATAGACAAGATAGTGGAGTTGGCGGATAGATGGCAGATGAAATTCAATGTGAAGAAGTGTGAGGCAATGCATGTTGGTAGACAGAACATGGACAGGCAATACAAAACAAGGGGTGAAATTTTGAAGGGGGTGCAAGAGCAGAAGGACCTGGGTCTATATGTGCTTAGATCATTGAAGGTGACAGGACAGGTGGAGAGAGCAGTTAATAAAGCATATAGTATCCTGGGCTTTATTAGTAGGGGCATAGAGTACAAGAGCAAGGAGGTTATGCTGAATTTATATTAGACACTCATTAGACTTCAGCTGGAGTATTGTGTACAGTCTGGGCGCCACATTACAGGAAGGATGTGAACACATTGGAGAGAGTGCAGAAGAGGTTTACAAGAATGGTTCCAGTGATGAGAAACTTCAGCTATGAGGATAGATTGGAGAGGCTGGGACTGTTCTCCTTGGAGAGAAGAAGGTCAGGAGAAGGTTTGATAGAGATGTTCAAAATCATGAGGGTCTGGTAGATAGGGAGAAGCTGTTCTTGCTCGTAAAAGGATTAAGGATGAGAGGGCACAAATTTAAAATGATTTGCAAATGTGACGTGAGAAAAAACTTTTTAACACAACAAGTGTTTCGGGTCTGGAATGCACTGCCTGAAAGTGTGGTGGAGGCAGGTTCAATTGAGGCAATCAAGAGGGCATGAGATGATTATTTGAATAAAAACAATGTGCAGGGAACGAGAAAAAGGCAGGACAATGGCACTCGGTCATAATACTCATTTGGAGAGCTGATGCAGACACATTGGGCCAAATGGCGGTCTCCTGTGCCGTTAAAGTTCTGTGATTCTGTGATTTTTCCTTAAGGAACAATTTCATGGAATATGTTTTTGCCCCTTGAAGATACTTTTCCAAGTCTGCCTTGAATACCATTTGTTTAAAGGCACTGGGCTACTTGTATTTAGACCTTTTTGATCTTTGAATTCATTGCTCAATATAGGGGAAGTTTTTTTTTTGCAAAAAAAAAAAAGAACTTGACAACTAAAAGGAGGTTTCATGCTATTGGTCTTTGTTGTTCAACATGTGAATCTCCTGCTTTCATACATTCAGGTCAGATTGCTAGTCTTCTGAGTGCCAGGATCTCTTGTGTAATACAGAGACCTAGAATCCAAATGCACAGGTCCAGCTGCCTATACTTCTTACGTTGTAGCATGCACAGCCTAACCACCATTTTGGCAAATTTCTGGATGCAGGTTCTTGTTGGTCTGTGTGTAGTTGTTATTGTTTCCATTCAGGAGGGGTAGCTGACAGAGAGAGAGAGAGAGAGCCCTGTCTTTTCAATTCGTTGAACTGCAGCAAAGTGTACCTGCCTGATGTTATGCTAATCAGCCAAATATTCAAATTGGTTGGCAAAACAGATTCGAGGGGCTGAATGACCCATTCCTGTTCCCTTGTAGCAAGAAAAAAGCTGGGTTTTGACAAGAATATGAGTATCCCTTGAGTTGTGTTAATTATAAAAGGGTGGGACAGTAAATCACTGACTTTTAAGTTGAAGAGAACTAAGCTCTAAAGATATACCATCTAATGATTTTCAGGTGCCTTGGCTGGTTTAATAGATATTGCTGCGGACTGGATGACTGATTTAAAAGAAGGCATATGTCTGAGCGCAATGTGGTTTAATCACGAACAGTGCTGCTGGGGATCCAATGAGCCAACGTTTGAAGCAAGAAACGAATGTCCTCAGTGGAAAACATGGGCTGAATTAATAATTGGACAAGCGGACGTAAGTTGATTCCCAAAGGCCTATTACAAATATTAAAAAAACAGAAATTTACTGGCACTTAGAAAGTCTTGGTTGGTTTTTGTGGGGTGTTGGGAGAGGGAGGGTACTGGAGATTAATGTATGAGTCACCATTTTCTTTCCAGAAGATATATTTTTCTGGTTGAATATTGCCATCAGTTACTGAGCCATGTCATCTATTTGAGGAGATCCATCATACCCAAACTCATTCTGCCCTCATCTATACCCTCACGTAGATACCTGCTTGATAGCACATGCAACCATGTTTTTCTCCTGTACTCCATGGCCTAAGAGTGTTGAGGCCAAATGTAGCTCTCTCATGGCCCTGACTGAGACCATGCTATTCATTGAATTGCAAACAATCTACACCCTCCCCAAATTGTGCAGTTTAATCATGGATTTGCTTAATGGGCTCACTATAATCCCACTGAGCAAAACTGTTTGAAGGCCTCTCCCATGTTTAAGTGTGCCCGGTCGCCATGTTTCCCACCACAACATAGATTAAATTCCACTCACAATTTCCAAACATAGACTCCATCTGCTATGAAGCAAAACATACTCTCTGGTGCACTCCATATATAGGAAGAATGTACGTCGGTATTAACAGTTTGATTATCATAGCCCGAAGATTGATTGGAGTTGCAAGTAAAATGATGACCTTGCAAGTTGGGCAAAGGAACGTTAGAATAGTAGAGGGAACGCTGTCCTCTGCAGTGAAAGACCTGGGTGCTTGATGTTGATTAGCTTTCTGAAATAAAAGTGTTCAATTTTCTTGTGCCAGTTTCACATGCTTCAATTAGGATATTAAAAAAACCACAAGAAATAAATTGAGCTTACAGGAGCAGGAAGGATTTTTTGTTTAACTATATAATTATCTCAAGAACACAATAGCAACTGTGGTTGTTGAAGAAAGCAAGAGTAAAAATAAAATATTTAGCAGTTTTGTCCTCTGTTGAGCCTTGTGATTCTGGTTGGATAAAGGATGAACAAAGTCCTCAAATCTTGTTGGTTGCGTTTCATTGGAATTTTTTAATGTGCAATGTTTTCCAGGGACCAGGTTCTTATATAATGAACTACATTATGTACATTTTTTGGGCCTTGGGATTTGGCTTCCTGGCTGTTTCCTTGGTGAAGGTATTTGCTCCATATGCCTGTGGTTCCGGAATTCCAGAGGTGAGATCCAATAATACTTTTTGAAATTCACCTTAGCAATTATTTATTTTGATAAACTCACTTTACCAACACAAAGCAAGAGTTTATTATTGGGAATGTTTTTTAAAGATTTGCTGGAAATCTGCTGCAGGTTTGTTAGCACCTGAAGAGGAAAAAGGGCCAGTTAATGCTTTGCATGATGGGCCAAAAATGTGTCTCTTCTGTGCTGTAAGATTTTATGATCGTAAAGGTTCAGGTGCAGGCTTCTTGTCAGACCTGGAAGCTGAAGATAAAAGAATCTCGTAATGAGACTGAAACATAAGGAAAAGCACCCAAATCTCAGGAATGATGTCTCCCATTGCAGGCCACTTAATGGGCTTAATGAGCAGCAGGAAGACTCATGAAAAGTTGAGAGATGAAAACTGGTGGATCATTGTGCAGCAGTCTCCTGTGACTTTCACCATTAGAGACTCCCAATCAGGAGGACAAGCTCCTCAAGGTCTATCTTGTTTGTGGCTATGTCATGCTTTGTTTCATTTTTAAATGAGAAATAAAAGTACATGAATCATCTCTTAGAGTCAAAATGTTTAGCAATTCCATTCTGTGTCATAGATTTTGACAGACAAAATTACCCAGATTGCGTACTGTAAAATTGACAGTGTTACTTTTGACCATTGACATTGTCGAATTATGTTGTTTAATATTATTCAGTGTATTTTTCTTCACTGTTTTGATAGGTCTTCCACAGTATTAATAAGTAATCTAAGACAATCCCTAAAGCAGTGCATGATGCCTTGAGAATGCAAGAAAAAGGTTGTAGAGCAATGATGAAAATAGTTAAGAAACAGTTACCTAAAATATGACGGCATGAGTTAGTAGACCAACATTTAACTTTGGATTCTGAATTCAGATCCAGCCCAAATTGATGTATTGAAAATTCCGTCTCTCTGCTGTTTGGAATGATTAAGTTAAATGAGTTGGAGAGTCTTATTCAAGTTCTCCTTGGACTTGGATGCCCCAAGTACAAATCTGGCCACCATTTACAATTAAACTAGTGAATTAGTAGTTGCATGTAATGCAATTATTAAATTTTTTAATAAGGTCTGCTATTTAGTTTAGGGCAATAATCATGGGTGATTTTAATATGCATATCGACTGGACTAATCAAATTGGCAAGGGTAGCCTCGAGGGAGAGTTCATAGAGTGTTTTAGCGATTGTTTCTTGGAGCAATATGTTGTGGAACCAACCAGAGAGCAGGCTATTCTGGATTTGATTTTGTGTAATGAGATGGGATTAATTAGTGATTTCATAGTAAAGGATCCTCTAGGGAAGAGTGATCATAGCATGCTAGAATTTCAAGTTCAGTTTGAGAGCAAGAAACTTGAGTCCCACACTTGTGTTCTGGAGTTAAACAAAGGTAACTACATAGGCATGAGGGCAGATTTGGCCCTAGTGGACTGGGCAGGAAGACTACAAGGTAGGACAGTTGATGAACAGTGGCAGATATTTAAGGAGATATTCAATTCCTCCCCAGTAAAATACATTCCAAAGAGGAAGAAAGATGGTAAGAGGGGGAAAAAGCATCCAGGGCTAAGCAAGGAAATTAAAGATAACATAAAGGCAAAAACTAAGGCATAACAAATTGCAAAGGTCAGTGGCAGTCTCGAAGATTGGGAAACTTTTAAAGATCAACAAAGAGTTATTAAAAAAATAATAAAAAGAGCAAAGGCAAATTATGAAAGAAAACTAGCGCAAAATGTAAAAACTGATAGCAAAAGCTTCTACAAGTATATAAAAGGAAAGAGAGTAGCTAAAGTGAATGTTGGTCCCTTGGAGGATGAGACTGGGGAGTTAATAGTGGAGAACACAGAAATGGCAGAGACGCTTAATCAATATTTTGCCTCAGTTTTCAAGGTGGAGGACACTAGTACTGCCCCAATAGTAACAAGTAGTGCAGAGGGTATAGAGAAAGAGGAGCTTAGAGCAATCACCATCACTAGAGAAAAAGTACTGAGCAAACTATTGGGATTAAAGGGTGGCAAGTCCCCAGGACCTGATGGCCTACATCTCCGGGTCTTAAAGGAAGTGGCAGCGGAGATAGTGGATGCATTGGCTATAATATTCCAAAATTCCCTGGATTCTGGAAAGGTTCCAGTGGATTGGAAAAATGCTAATATAACACCCTTATTCAAAAAGGCAGAAAGTAGGAAACTATGGACCAGTTAGTTTAATGTCTGTCATTGGGAAATTGTTGGAATCCATTATTAAGGAAGTAGTAATGGGGCATTTGGAAAGTCAAAATGTAATCCATCAGAGTCAGCATGGTTTTATGAAGAGTAAATCGTGTTTGACTAATTTGCTAGAGTTCTTTGAAGATGTGACAAGCAAAGTAGATAATGGGGATCCTGTAGATGTAGTATATCTGGACTTCCAGAAGGCCTTTGATAAGGTGCCACACAAAACATTAATACACAAGATAATATCACAGAGTTAGGGGTAATATATTAGCTTGGATAGAGGATTGGCTAACCAACAGAAAGCAGAGAGTCGGGATAAATGGGTCTTTTTCTGGATGGCAAGCTGTAACTAGTGGGGTGCCACAGGGTTCGGTCCTTGGGCCCCAACTATTTACAATCTATATTAATGACTTAGATTCAGGGATAGAAGGTACTATAACTAAATTTGCAGATGACACCAAAATAGGTGGGAAAGTAAGTTACAATGAAGAAATAAGAAATTTACAAATGGACATGGACAGGTTCGGTGAATGTGCCAAAATGTGGCAGATGGAGTTTAAATTGGATAAGTGTGAGGTTATCCATTTTGGCCGGAAGAATAAAAAGGCGACTCATTATTTAAATGGAGAGAAACTTCAGAATGCTTCAGTGCAGAGGGATCTGGGTGTCCTCGTGCATGAATCGCTGAAAGCTAGTATGCAGGTACAGCAGGTAATAAGGAAGCCAAATGGAATTTTGGCACTTATTGCTAAAGCAATAGAGTATAAAAATAGGGAAGTGTTGTTGCAACTGTACAAGACATTGGGCGCACCTGGAGTACTGTGCACAGTTTTGGTCCCCTTGTTGCATTGGAGGCAGTTCAGAGGAGGTTCACTAGATTGATTCCAGAGATGTGGGGTTTGTCTTATGAGGAGAGATTGAGCAGTTTAAGCCTATACTCGCTAGAGTTTAGAAGGATGAGAGAAGATCTAATTGAGTAATATATGATGCTAAAGGGGATAGACAAAGTCGACGTGGAGCGGATGTTTCCCCTTGTGGGGTATTCTAGAACGAGAGGCCATAGTTTTAGGCTAAGGGGTGGTAGATTTAAATCAGAGATGAGGAGGAATTACTTTAAGGGTTGTGAATCTGTGGAATTCACTACCTCCGAGTGCAGTGGATGCTGAGACGATGAATAAATTTAAGGAGCAGATAGACAGATTTTTAATTAGTAACAGGTTGAAAGGTTATGGGGAGAGGGCGGGAAATTGGAGTTGAGGCTGAAATGAGATCAGCCATGATCGTATTGAATGGCGGGGCAGGTTTGAGGGGCTGAATTGCCTACTCCTGCTCCTAGTCCTTATGTTCTTATGTATGTTATGTTCGAAAACAGTTTGTTAAACAGAATAAAAGAGCTTTACTCTGTATCTAGTCATTCTGTACATGGCTTCAGATTGCTTAATGGTGAAAATGGCAAAAATGTTCCTTTCCTCAGCAAGTCAGACTTTGACTACACCTTCTGTCCCCTTGGATACTTGAACTTTGAATCCAGCCAGGGATCAGGCTATATTGGATCTGGTAATGTGTAATGAGGCAGGTTTAACAAATGACCTCAGAGTAAAGGATCCCCTAGGAAACAGTGACCATAATATGGTAGAATTTAGCATTCAGTTTGAGAGTGAGAAACCTGGGTCAGAAACAACTGCGCTAAACTTAAATAAGGGTAATTACAATGGAATGAGTTGACTGGAGTGGACTGGGAAAGCAGTTTAGCAGAAAAGACGGTTGATGAACAATTGCAGACGTTTAAGAAAATAATTCATGACTCTCAACAAAAATCTATCCCAGTGAGGAAGAAAGATTCATGGAAGGTGATAAACCAACCATGGTTAACCAAGGAAGTTAAGGATAGTATCAAATTGAAAGAATGTGGCAAAGATTAGTGGTAAGCCAGAGGAGTGGGAAAGTCTTAAAAACCAACAGAAGAAGACCAAAAAAAACAAGGAGAAAATAAACTTTGAGGCTAAACTAGCAAGTAATATGAAAATGGACAGTAAGAGCTTCTTTAAATATATAAAAAGTAAGAGAAAGACCAAAGTGAACATTGGCCCCTTAGAGAATGAGACTGGGGAAATAATAATGGGGAACCAGGAAATGTCAGAGGAGTCAAATAAATACTTTGCATCAGAATTCACAGTAGAAGATACTAATAGCATTCCATAAATACTAAATAATCAAGGGGCAAAAGGTGGGGAGGAAAAAAATACAATAACTAGGGAATCTAATGGGGCTAAAGGCCAATAAGCCCCCTGGACCTGATGGGTTGCATCCTAGGATATTAAAGGACCTAGCTACTGAGATAGTGGATGCACTGGTAGTGATCTTCCAAGAATCCTTGGATTCTGGAAAAGTCCCAGAAGATCGGCGAGCAGCCAATGTAGCAAACTTATTCAAAAAGGGAGGGAGACAAAAAACAGGTAACTATAGGCCAGTTAGCTTGTTGGAGTCGATGATAAAGCATGTCATAGCAGAGCATTTAGAAATACATAATCTAATCAAGCAGAGTCAGCATGGCTTCATGAAGGGTAAATCATGCCTGATAAATCACCAGAGGCATTCGTGGAGTACAGAAAGTGCAGGGTGAAGCTTAAGAAAGCAATTAGGAGAGCAAAGAGGGGATATGAGAAAGCTCTGGCTGGTAAAAGTGGGGAAAATCCCAAGATATTTTATAAGTATATCAATGGGAAGAGGATAACCAGGGAAAGAGTAGGGCCCATAAGGGACCAAGGGGGCAATCTATGGGTGGAGCCAGAGGACATCACTAGAATGTTGAATGAATACTTCACATCCATCTTCACCCAAGAGAATGAGGATGAAGGTATCGAACTTGGAGAGAGAGACTGCTAGGTTCTTGAGCAAATTGATATAGGGAGTGACAAGGTTTTGGAGGTGTTGGCAGGCTTAAAAGTGGATAAATCTCCAGGTCCAGATGATTTGTGTCCCAGACAGCTGAGGGATGCAAGGGAGGAGATCGCAGGGGCTCTGACCCAAATTTTTAATCCCTCTCTGGCCACGGGGGAGGTGTCAGAGGACTGGAGAACAGCTAATGTGGTTCAGCTATTTAAGAAGGGTTGTAGAGATAAGCCAGGAAACTACAGGCCAGTGAGTCTCACGTCAGTGGTAGGGAAACTATTGGAGAAAATTCTGAAGGAGGGAATCTATCTCCACTTGGAAAGGCAAGGTTTGATCAGGGATAGTCAGCATAGCTTTGTCAGAGGGAGGTCATGCCTAACAAATTCGATTGAATTTTATGAGGAGGTGACCAGGTGTGTAGATGAGGGTAGTGCAGTTGATGTAGTTTATATGGATTTCAGCAAAGCCTTTGACAAGGTCCCACATGGGAGACTTCTAAAGAAGGCAATGCACATGGGATACAGGGTAATTTGATAAGATGGATTCAAAATTGGTTTAGTTGTAGGAGACAGAGGGTGATGACAGAATGATGCTTTAGTGCCTGGAAGCCAGTGTCCAGTGGCGTACCACAGGGATCTGTGCTGGGTCCCCTATTATTCGTCATTTATATAAACGACATAGATGACTATGTGGGAGGTAGGATTAGTAAATTTGCGGATGACACAAAGATTGGCCGGGTGGTTAACAGTGAGGTTGAGTGTCTTGGGCTACAGGAAGAAGTAGATGGGATGGTCAAATGGGCAGATAAGTGGCAGATGGAATTTAACCCTGAAAAGTGTGAGGTGATACACTTTGGAAGGAGTAATTTGACAAGGAAGTATTCAATGAATGGCATGACACTAGGAAGCTCTGAGGAACAAAGGGACCTTGGCGTGTGTGTCCATAGATCTCTGAAAGCGGAGGGGCATGTTATTGGGGTAGTGAAAAAGGCATATGGGACACTTGCATTTATCAATCGAGGCATAGATTACAAAAGTAGGGAGGTCATGTTGGAGTTGTATAGAACCTTGGTGAGGCCACAGCTGGAGTACTGTGTGCAGTTCTGGTCGCCACATTATAGGAAGGATGTGATTGCACTGGAGGGGGTGCAGAGGAGATTCACCAGGATGTTGCCTGGGATGAAACAATTAAGTTATGAAGAGAGGTTGGATAAACTTGGGTTGTTTTTGTTGGAGCAGAGAAGACTGAGGGGCGACCTGATCTAGATGTACAAGATTATGAGGGGCTTGGACAGGGTGGATAGGGAACAGCTGTTCCCCTTTGTTGAAGGGTCAGCCACAAGGGGGCATAAGTTCAATGTGAAGGGCAGGAGGTTTAGGGAGGATGTGAGGAAAAACGTTTTTACCCAGAGGGTGGTGACTGTCTGGAATGCACTGCCTGGGAGGGTGGTGGAGGCGGGTTGCCTCACATCCTTTAAAAAGTACCTGGATGAGCACATGGCATGTCATAACATTCAAGACTACGGGTCAAGTGCTGGTAAATGGGATTAGGTAGGTAGCTCAGGTGTTTCTCATGTGTCGGTGCAGACTCGATGGGCTGAAGGGCCTCTTCTGCACTGTGATTCTGTGAAATTTCTTAGAGCACTTTGAGGAGATAACAAGAAGGATAGATGAAGGGGAACCAGTAGATGTAATAAATTTGGATTTCCAAAACATATTCGATAAGGCACTGCACATAAGGCTACTTAATAAGATAAGAGCCCATGGTGTTAGGAGTTGTGTATTAGTGTGGATAGAGGATTGGCTAACTAATAGAAGAATATAATACTTTGGATAAGGTGGGCATTTTCAGGATGGCAACCTGTAACTAGTGGAGTACCACAGGCATAGTGCTGGGGCCACAATTATTTACAATATATATATTAATGACTTAGATGAGGGAAGTGAATGTACTATCGCCAAGTTTGAGGATGACAAAAATAGGTGAGGATGACACAAGGAGTCTACAGAGGGATATAGACAGGTTAAGTGAGTGGGCAAAAACTTGGTAGATGTAATATAATGTGGGAAAATGTGAGATTATGCACTTTGGTAGAAAGAATCTAGGAGCTGAATATTATTTAAATGGAGAAAGACTGCAGAAGGCTGCAGCATAAAGAGATTTGGGAGTCCTTGTGCATGCTTTGTGTGTCCTTGTGCATGAATCCCAAAAAGCTAACATAAAAGTTCAACAGGTAATAGAGAAGACAAATGGAATGTTGGCCTTTATTTCAAAGGGAATGTAGTGTAAAAATAGGGAAGCCTTGCTAAAACTATGTAAGGCACTTGGCACTAGCTAGACCACAGCTAGAATACTGTGAACAATTTTGGTCCCCTTATCTAAGGAAAGATACACTGGCATTGGAGGCAGTCCAGAGAAGGATCACTAGATTGATCCTGGGTATGGAGGGATTTTCTTATGAAGAGAGGTTGAGTAGGTTGGGCCTTTGCTCATTGGAGTTTAGAAGAATGAGAGGCGACCTTATTGAAACATATAAGATTCTTAGGGGGCTTGACAGGGTAGATGTTGAGAGGTTGTTTTCTCTTGTGGGTGAGTCGAGGACCAGAGGGCATAATCTCAGAGTAAGCAGGCGCCCATTTAAAATAGAGTTGATGAGGAATTTCTTCTCTGAGGGTAATGAATCTGTGGAATTCTTTACTGCAGAGGGCTGTAGAGGCTGGGTCGTTAAGTATATTCAAAGCTGAGGTAGACAGATTTTTAATCAGTGAGGGTTATGGGAAAAGGCAGGAAAGTGGAGTTGAGGATTATCAGGTCAGCCATGATCTCATTGAATGGTGGAGCAGACTCGATGGGCCGAATAGCCTATTTCTGCTCCTATGTCTTATGGTCACCACTGACTGATATTACAGTAGTTTTCAAAACTAAATTTCCAATTGTGGCAGTCGGACACTGTGCTGAAGTTGCTTGTCTTTTGAGAGCATGTGTCGTCCAAGTCATTTACATTAAATTTAAATAACCTGTGTTTTTCTTTTACAGATTAAAACCATTCTGAGTGGCTTCATCATCCGAGGATATCTGGGCAAATGGACCTTGCTAATTAAAACAATCACTCTGGTTTTAGCTGTTGCCTCAGGGCTGAGCCTTGGGAAGGAAGGTCCCCTCGTTCATGTCGCTTGTTGCTGTGGTAATATTTTCTCCTACCTGTTCCCCAAATACAACAAAAACGAAGCAAAGAAACGAGAGGTAGCGTTACTGCATTTCTTTTTGCAATTTTTACTGAAAAAACACATTTTGTTTTCTTGCATCAATTAGACAGTAGTTCTCACAAGCATGCTTTGATTCCTATGACCTCAAAGATATATTTTTGTAGATATTTTGCTGCAAATAAAAGTTGCATATTCCAACTGAAATAAATCAGTTTATTGGATTTAATGCAAACTCATGATATGCTACCATTTGGATTGTTGGAATATTTAATTATTTTAGCCTATAGCAGCTCCTTAGACTTTACAGGTTGGATTTTGCCACGGTCTTTGGATCCCCAACATAGGGTCCAAATGGGAGTCCCGAGCCCACACTTGCCAGTAACAACACTAGCTCAGCAATCTTCCAGGGGTCAGCCTCTTAATTGGCTGCCTCCGGAATCACTGCCCTATTAAGTACAGCTGGTGGGCTCTCTGCTGGAAGCCCAATGAAAGGGCCAGCAGTTCAGGTGCCTTGACATCCCTACCGGGAGAGGTGGTCCTTGCTGAGTCAGAACTTTCGAAGTGTATTTTCTTTTTGTTTTGGATTTCCAGCATCCGCAGTTTTTTGCTTTTATCTTAGTGTTTAATTGACTGCCACTTCTCTTCAAGGAATGCCTACCTTGAAGAAGTTTTGCTCTTCTCTCCGTCAGGATTTTCGTATCTCTCTTTTGCCTTGTTCACCTTTATTGCTTTCCATTTCTCTCCTGGTGTTTGATCTTTTCGTTATCTCCACCTATCACTGGCCCTCTATCCAACTCTCCTTGTCCCAACCGCCCCCTTAAACCAGCTTATATTTCACCCCTTTTCTATTTTTCCTTAGTTCTGTTGAAGAGTCATGCGGACTCGAAACGTTAACTGTGCTCCTCTCCACAGATGCTGTCAGACCTGCTGAGCTTTTCCAGTTATTTTTGCTTTTGTTTTGGATTTCCAGCATCTGCAGTTTTTTGCTTTTATCTAGAACAATGGGACCCAGTTTAAGAATCAAAGGCTTCCCTTTTAGGATGGAGATAAGGAGAGATTTTTTTCTCTCAGAGATTTGTTCGTCTGTGGAATTCTCTTCCCCACAAAGCAGTGGAGTCTAGGTCATTGAATTTATTCAAGGCTGATTTAGATAGATTTTTGATAGACAAAGGGAGTTGAGGGTCATCGGGGGGAGCACGCAGGAAAGTGGAGTTGAGACCATAATCAGGTTCAGCCATGATCTTATCAAATGGTGGAGCAGGCTCGAAGGGCCAAATGGCCTACTCCCACTCCTAAGTCCTGTGTCCCTATGTTCATCCAGTTGTTGAATGTTGAATCTTGCTGTCTGCAGAGTTCCAACACGAACAGTTTGCATGACAATCACTGCATTTCAGAGTAATTCACTGTATAGGAAGCATTTTTTTTTGAGGTGTGATGAAGATTGTGAATTGTGGCTGACTGTGTCTTTATACAGAGCTTTTAAATTATTTATTTGAAATCCATCCTGTTCTGAAATGAAAATTTGTCTCAAGTTAAAAAGTAAATACAATTTATCTAACATTGGTATTTCCTGCAAAGCTCAGTGATTGATAACTTCAATGTGCTTTTGTGTTCAGAGTACACATCTGTTGCAGCACGATGTTGGAACTTCAGTATTAACTGTGAAATATGCTAATTTTTATTGTCGTGCATATTATTCACAACACAGAAACAGGTCCACGGCAGTGGTTATGCTCAGACGAGTTGTCTTCAACCCTGCTTCACCTCACCCCTTTAATATATCATTGTATTCCTTTCTCCTTCGTGTGTTTATCTAGCTTCCTCTTAATTGCATCTGTGCTAACCTCAACTATTCCACCCAACAGCGAGTTCCACAATCTAATCACTATCTGAGTAAAGAAATGTTTCTTGAATTTCTTATTGGGTTTATTAGCGACGATCTTATTTTTATACCTAGGCCTGATCAACATCTGAAACATGTTCTCTAAGTCTACCCTATAAAATCTTATACATAATCTTAAAGGCGTCAGCCCTCCGTCTTCTACTTTCCACTGAAAAATTAAACTCTTGGTTTCTGTCATCAAGTCCAGCACACTTAAATACACTGTAAACAGAAATGTCCCAACACTGATCCCTGTGGTACCCCTTGCCATGTCCACACATCTCCATTCACAACTATTGGCACATCCAATTTCCAAACCAACTCAAGAAGCTTGCCTCTTGTTGTGTACCACCCCACATTATTGAGTTACTGCCCATGTGGCATGGCATCAGAAGCATTGCTGAAACCTGAATCGATCACATGACTGAATTTCTTGAGTTATTTTTGCTCCTTGAAAGTGAAAATGCCAGAAAAAGTACATGGCTTAGCCAGGGTTTCTCCCTTGGCCAGCATTTGCTCAGCAATCAGACACCACCTTAAAAGAAGTTAATCAGCCATTCATCTAATTGTTGAATGTTAGATCCTGCTGTGTGCAAAATTGCTACAGCATGTTTGCATGGAGATTTTATCTTTGTAATTTAACTTAATTGCACAAGTGAACTCTTGCTTCGTTCATCTCGAGCGGAATAGAAGCCATTTAAAACAAGGATTTTTCAGTTTTATCTCTTAACTTTCTATTAATATCCTTAACACATGCTATTAATTTAACGTTGTCGATTACAAAAGCTTTTGACACCATAAATTTGGTAAGACATGACAAGAGAACAGGAAAAAATAAATGTCAAATAAATCGACTGTCTTTTTTAACTTGTGAGACAAATTATAGTGCAGCTTCAGTGGATTTTAGGACCTAGTCCCGTTGTGCCTCTTATTTCAGAAAGCTTTCAGTGTAAGTCAGGTTCATTCAAGTTAATATAAACTAACAGACTCTGACATTGCTTCCCATAGGTGTTGTCTGCAGCATCAGCAGCTGGGGTATCCGTGGCTTTCGGTGCTCCAATTGGTGGTGTCCTTTTCAGCTTGGAAGAGGTAATGAATGATTATGCATTATTTAGCAGCAAACATCTACCCTGCAAACATCTCAGGGTATATTTACAGTAGTAAATGCCGTATACTACTATAAGTACAGTAGTAAATGTACACATTCCAGTGGTAGGTAATTGGAGTATGAAACAGTTTTGTTGCTCGCAAGCCGTAGTGTTAAATGTGAAGCCAAAGCCTGATCTGATTTCTGAGTAAAATGGAGTGAAACTACCTCTTCCAGGGAGTTTTGTTTGGCTGCTGGCAAGGCTTTGCGTGCAGCCAATGCATATTGGACGATCACACACAGCACACCTGCACTTTTCTAATATGTGCTCACACAGTTTACACCTATACCTGGAGACAGGTATAAAGGGACTGTCCAGAGGATCCTCAACTTCGCTGCAGTGTGTGTCATTTTGGCTTGGGGATCAGCAGGGACTTCACTCGAGAGTTAAAGTAGAAGCAATCAGGAAAGATAAAGAGGAAACAGAAGGGATAGACTGATTAGAAGTCAAAGCACATGAAACAGACAGCAAAGAGAAGCAGAAGAAGTGAAGAGAGGAAATTTTATATTTTACAGCAGCAAATCGAACTTTTCTTGCATGCATACATGACAAGAAGTGTTGAAGCAGCACAATCAACTAGAAACCTTAAGAGAATGAGAGAAGGTAGTTTCCTGGGAAGTAATCATTTCTGACAAAACTGAAATTTGTATTTATGAATAAAAGGTTCATTATTGAGGGAAAGTGCATATAAGTGTTATCCATGTTAATGTTTTGAGTTCTTTTGTGCCATTTTCCTTGTACGATGGCCTGATGGTGATTTCTTTAGACTGCATCACTTGTCTTTTCGTTATATGCTTTTGCAGCCCCAGGATTGAACAGTTAAGCCAGTTGCTCGAGGATTAAATGTAATCCAGTGCTGCTCTCACACGCTCCCTTGAGATCAAACCAAAATAACTAAGTATTTTCTTTACAAAACCTGGTAAAGTTTAAAAAAATCAATGAATTAAACTGATAAAAGAGTGAAAAATAACTATGATTTATAATATATGGTTGGTTCATCAAGCTCTTGTATTTAAGAAAGTGTCTAGTCCTGCACTTTGAATTACTGTTGCACAGGTTATTCATGCCCCTTAGTAACAGAATGGGACCTTGAATCATATTCCTCACTTGATTCCTCTGAAGGGGGGCAAAAAAGACAGCTTTTAAAGATATCACTGAACAAAATTGCAATGCTATTTTAGGACAGTCCAAGTAACCTTGCATGCAAGGTTTAGCCAGTTTTAATATGCAACCATAACAAAACCTCATTTGGTCTAAAACATTCTGATAGAATTCATATTGCCTGTTCCTGATATTGCATGTATTTTTATCACCTTGGTGAAGGTCAGAGAGGAATTTTCCAGAATTTTTTTCCTTATTGGTCCTGGGTTTTTCTCCAATCTTTTGCTTCTCTCAGAAGATTACATGACTTTGGGGAGGGTAGGAACTGTCTAGTCATGATGCTGCAGCCATCATGGGCCATGCTTGGTGGACCAGACCTTTTTTAACCTACCCACCATTTTAATATATTCATATGAATGGCTGAGATTAGTTTAGAATCCCATTTCACTGAACACCTCCAAACAGCACCCAGCCTTTACACTCAACATTTTGACCTAATAAATTAAATCATCGGAAAATAAGCCCCTTTATAAGGAAATGTATTTCAGGCACTCAAAAGAAACATAAATTTCCCCATTATTATCAATCCTTCTAAATGGTTTTTTGCGATTTAATGTGACCAGTTCATTGCAAATTCTTTATTGAAAAGCTTTTGAAAAATTGAGATGTCCTTTTTGATTACCATTTAAAACCTTTTCCTTTCAGGTTAGCTACTATTTTCCCTTGAAAACTCTCTGGAGATCATTTTTTGCTGCTTTAGTGGCAGCCTTCGTCTTGCGTTCCATTAATCCTTTTGGAAACAGCCGCCTGGTCCTGTTTTACGTGGAGTATCACACGCCGTGGTACTTGTTTGAACTGATCCCTTTCATCCTTCTGGGTGTATTTGGAGGGTTGTGGGGAGCCTTCTTCATCCGCGCTAACATTGCTTGGTGCAGACGTCGGAAAACCACAAAGTTTGGGAAGTTCCCTGTCCTGGAAGTTATTACAGTGACCGTTATCACCGCAGTGGTCGCCTTTCCTAATCAGTACACAAGGAAGAACACTAGTGAGTTGATCAAAGAACTTTTTACTGATTGCGGGCCTCTAGAATCTTCACCCCTCTGCGATTACCAGACAGATGCAAATGTCAGTAAACTGTTGGATGACATTCCGGACCGACCAGCTGGTCAAGGAGTTTATGATGCCATAGGAAAATTGGCCTTGGCGCTTATATTTAAGATTATTATGACCATCTTCACATTTGGAATTAAGGTAATCCATTCGTTATGATTGTTTTATCCTCCAGCTAAGTACAAAGTTTAGCTGTTCACAGGAGTCTGTTCATTTGGCAATTCATACCCTCAATGGTACATTTAAAACAACTGGTGTTTTTAATTTTGATACGAGTGGACTAAATAACAACATCTATATATTTAGCCGTTTCAACCATTTTGGTCTAAATCCAAACAACATGTGGCCAGATCCAGAAGGTGAAGATGATAACAGGCATGAAGGGTATCCACTCCCCCTTCCTAAACATATGCGTGTTCATTCAGCAAATAACTAAGCCAAGCAGAAAGAGAAGGTAACAGATTTAGTCCTAGGTCTGTGCTGAGTCAAGCGGTGAGTTGATTTCGCAGTGGGTGTGCTGCAGTTGGCCCCTGTCTTCCTGGATCTTGAGGAGGGCAAATTGGCTGGTAGTCTTATTCCTGATTGTCCTGTAGTCCCTGTTAGAATTGTAAAATAATTGTGCAACTCAAGGTGACAGGTGATGGTCCTGGCTGTGAAGGCCCCCACAATTGAATAGTGTGCCTATTCTCACACATGAAGAATTCAAACCTTGTCCTGGTACCAGAATATTAGGAAGGCCATTTGGCCTCTCGGATCTACTTCACCATCATTTAGTTCTTAGCTGAACTGGAGCTCAACTCCACTTTCCTAACTTTGTTCCATATTCCTCTTTCCACACCTAGCTAACATTTATTTCAGTCTTGAAAGTTTTAATAGCCTCCCAGCACCCACAGCCTTCTGGGGGAGAGAGTTCCAAATTTCTACTGCCTGCTATGTGAAAAAGTGCTTTTTTTTTTAACCAGTCATTGTGTGAAAAAGTACTTCCTGATTTCATTCCTGAATGGCCGAACACCAATGTTAAGGATGTGCCCCTTTCTTCTTGATTTTCCCGACCAGAGGAAATGGTTGCTCTGTATCTACCCTGTCAAATTCTTTTAACATTTTAAATGCCTATAAAAGATCACCCCTCAATCTCCAATACTCAAAGGAATACAGACTAATTTTATGCTACCTGTCCTCATAACTTAATCTTATAAACTCAGGTGCCATTATAGCGAGTCTGCATTCTAACCCCCTTCATGGCCAATATATCCTTCCTAAGACGTAGTGATCAAAACAGATACGATCTGGTCAAAGTCCCATACATATGAAGCAATACTTCTTGCACATTGTATTCCAGCTCTCTTGAGATAAAGGTCATCATTTGATTGTTTATTTTGTACCTATTGCCTTCAAACAATTTGTTTGCTTGGACTCTAAGATCCTCTTACTCCTTTACAGTCCCTAGTTATTCACTATTTAGAAAACATTCCAATTTATATATTTTAAATGTTGGGAATCTGGGAATTGTCGATATTTAGAGGGATCTGGGTGTCCTTGTACATTAATCACAGAAAGTTAACATGCAGGAACAGGCAAGGAACTAGAAAATCAAATGGTATTTTAGCCTTTATTACAAAGGGATTGGAGTATCAAAGTGAAGAAATATTATTACAATTGTATAGGGCTTTGATGAGGCCACTGTGCGGAAGGATATATTGGCCATAGAGGGGGTTGGAATGTAGCCTTGCCAGAATGGTACTCAAGTTTATAAGATTAAGTACTGTGTACAGTTTTGGTCTCCTTAAAAGAAAAAGAAAGACTTGCATTGATATAGGCTTTCCTGACCACCTGACATCTCAAAGCGCTTTACAACCAGTGAAATACTTTTCAAGTATAGCTACTGTTGTAATGTAGGAAATGCAGCAGCCAATTTGCACACTGCAAACTCCCACAAACAGCAATGATAAATCTGTTTTTTGTGATGTTGCTTGAGGGATAAATATTGGCAAGACACTAGGGATAACTCCCATACTCTCCTTCTAAATAGTGCCATGGGCTTTTTTACCTCCCCACCACCCCCCAACTCTGAGAGGGCTACGGGGCCTCAGCTTAATGTCTCATCCGAAAGGTGAGACCTCTAACAGTGCAGCAGTCCCTCAGTGCTGTACTGAAGTATCGACCTTGATTTTTGTGCACAAATGCTGGAGTGGGACTTGAACTCTCAATCTTTTGATTTAGAGGCGATTGTGCTACCAACTATATATTTATCTTGAAGTACAACGAAGTTTCATGAGACTGATTCTTGAGATGGGATTGTCCTGTGAGGAGTGACTGAGCAGACTAAGCATATATCCGCTAGAATTTAAAAGCACGAGAAGTGATTTCATTAAAACATATAAAGTTCTCAATCCTGATAGGAAACCTGCAGAGAGGCTGTTTCCCCTGGCTTAGGAGTCTGGAACTGAGGGCCACAGTCTCAGTTTAAGGGGTTAGTCATGTAGGACTGAGATGAGAGGTTTCTTCACTCAAATAGCTGCAGATGTTTGGAATTCTATAGCCTAGAGGGCTTTGGATGCTCAGTCATTGAGTACATTCAAGGTTAAGAATGTTAGATTTCAACATACTAAGGGAATTGAGGAATATGGGAATAGTGCAGGAATGTGGAGTTGAGGTAGAAGATCAGCCATGATTGCGTTGAATCATGGCAGAACAGTCTTGAATGGCCTACTTTCCCTCCTGTTTCTTATGTACTTGCAATCAAAGTTGATGACCTTATACTTACCCACATTGAACTCCATTTCCCATAATTTTGCCCAATCACTTGCCTATGTCCATTTGCAACTTCCTGCCCCCATCTTACTATTCCTACTCACTAGTCCTCATAACTTTGTCATCTGCAAACTTTTCTGTTTCTTCATTCTAGCCATTAATAGATACGCTGAATAGATGAGACCCTGGAACTGACCCCTGGGACCACTATTGTCCATAATAAAAACAGAAAATGCTGGAAAAACTCAGCACGTCTGGCAGCATCTGTGGAGAGAGAAACAGGGTTAACATTTCGAGTCCGTATGACTCTTCTTCGGAACTGTTTTCCACATGCTATCTTGATCGTCACTCTCTGTCTCCTACTGCCCAAATCAAAAGACCACTTTCAATTCTATTCTCTCTCCTTTTTGCTAATAATCGCCTATGTGGAATCTTATCAGAAGCCTTCCGGAAATCATAAAAATAACATCCATAGGTCCTCCCTTGGTTGTGACCTCAAAAGATTCAACTGATTAGTCAATCACCTAGATTAGGCCAGTGACTGGCACCCATGGAGCTGTGTCACCATAGGGAATTGGCGTCTTTCCAGGAGAAAATTAGCTAACTAGTTAAGTTAAGCCACTTATGATAAATCACTGTCATGGATGATAAATTGAGTTATTACAATATGACGTGAAACAGTTAAAAAAAATATTGAGAGTCTGGACAGAGGCTGTGGTTTAAAACAGTATTCCAAAGGCCTGGAAGGGACTTTGCATTGGCTGCCCAAAGTAAATGTGTAATTTACACTGTCCTGGTCCATTGTATTTGTCTGAGAATGTGAACTAGAGTAAAAAGTGAGCATTAACAACAAACTTGGAGGAGCAGCATGGCCATGCTAAATGTTGGCCTTCCAGTACATTCTGCTGATGCTGAAAGGAGGCTGGATGTTTCTCCACAGTTTAGGTAAGAAATGGTTAAAAATGGTAAATGAAAAATCTTTTAAACCCACAAGAGCTAATGAGCTTCAATGGATATTGTATGTGTGCAACAAATCAAATGGAAGAGATCAATGTTGACATAGCCCGTATTATGTAGCATAGCACTAAAATCTTCATAAAAAAATACATTAGCTTGTTTGATTTCTTCATACCGTATTTTGGGGATTTTTTTTCTGCAGGTACCTTCAGGCCTCTTCATACCAAGCATGGCAATCGGTGCCATTGCTGGTAGGATTGTGGGGATTGCAGTGGAGCAGCTGGCATACTATCACCATGACTGGTTCATATTTAGCCAGTGGTGTAATGTTGGAGCAGACTGTGTTACTCCAGGCCTATACGCAATGGTTGGTGCTGCAGCTTGTTTGGGTAAGTAATCTTCATTGGCAGTGAAGAAATTATATTTCTGAGAGTTTTTCTGAAGATTTGCATAGCAGAAAAGTGTATGGTTTAGCTGGTAATTACACAAGAGTTTTGCTAAGGATAAGGAAGGAGAGGTAGAGGGCAAAACATGTGAAGAGCACCATCTATAAAAAGTTATCTTGTGTTCCTTGCCTGCCACTGGAATGGATAGATATCTAGAGAATCAATCCACAATTCACTGCATGCCAAAAAAAAAGGAATCAATTATGGATAAAAGCAAAATACTTCGGATGCTGGAAATCGGAAACAAAAACAAAAGTAGCTGGAAAAACTCAGCAGGTCTGACAGCATCTGCGGAGAGGAACACAGTTAACGTTTCGAGTCCATATGACTCTTCATCAGAACTAAGGAAATATAGAAATGAGGTGAAATATAAGCTGGTTGAGGGGGGTGGGACAGGTAGAGCTGGATAGAGGGCCAGTGATAGGTGGAGGCAAAGGAGAGATTGCCAAAGATGTCATAGACAAAAGGACAAAGGGGTGTTGACGGCGTTGATATCAGCTGAGGAATGTGCTAATGGTGACATTAAGGGTAGAAAGCAGCACAAGCAAGTGACAGATGGCCCTAGTGGGGGTGGGGTGGGGGGAAGGGATCGAAATGGGCTAAAAGGTGGAGATGGTTTTAGATAGACAGGTAATTAATTGATCTCTGAAGCAACCCTAGATTCTGATTGATGCAGATTTTTTTTATTGCCATAATCCGCTCACTTATTTGCAAGGCAGTTAATTAGAATTTCAGCTTAAACAACAGCATATGCCTAAAGATATTTACCCATATTGCTTTCCAATTTATTTTGCAGCACTTAGTTTATAAGCATTGAGTCATAACATTTAGGCTATTACAGTCATTTTGGGCTTTTGAGTGCTGATGAGCTCTTGCTATATTTATTCCCAGCAATAAGCAATGTCAAATGCAAGATATCTGTCTATGTTACAGTTGTCCCTTCATATTTACTAAAGTAGTTGTTGCACCATTAGCCAAAATGCAGTGACAAGTTACCTGTTTGCCTCCAAGGACGACATAAAATACTTATTTTCCAAAATTCTGATGTTGACAACTATTCCTGCACTAAATACTGTTCAGCCACCATCCCCATTCTTCCTGCCTATACTGAGCTTCTGTCTCCAAGCATGCTGAATTTAAAATCCTCATTCTTCACCTAAAAATCTATAAATTACCTCTTAAAATGTAACTTGGTAATGTATTTAAGCCCGTGTGCCCTCTATTCTTTGTCCTTTGGTCTCAGACAACCACAAAAGTCAATCATCTCAGCCCCTGACATCGGAGTTCCTCAGGGAGTGTCCTAAGCATAAACATATGGCATGCTTCATTGATGAACTTCCCTCCATCATAAGGTCAGAAGTGGGATTGGTTGCGGATGATTGCAAAATGTTAGGTTCCGTTTGCAACTGCTCAGATTATGAAGGAGTCCATGCGCATATGCAAGAAGACTGAGATGACGTTCAGGCTTGTGCTGATAAATGGCAAGTAACATTTATGCCACACAACTAGGCAATGACCAACTCCAAAAGGATAGTCTAACCACCTCCCTTAACATTAAATGGCATTACCATTGTCAAATCTCAAGGGCAGTCAGAGATGAGCAACAAATACAAGCAAATACTTGCAAGCAACACTCGCATCTTATGAAGGAATATAAAAAAGAACTCCTCACCATCAACATCCTGGCAGGGGGGGTCACCATCCCCCTGAGGAACTCCTGCGGTGATGCCTTGTGCAGGGTTGAGCAACAAATGTTGGCCTTGCCAGTGACATCTGTATCCTGTGAAGGAATAGAAAAAGAAATCCCCCTACCATCAACATCTTGGGGGGGGGGTCACCATCCCCCTAAGGAACTACTGCAATGATGTCATGTGCTAAGATGATTGACTTTTGTGGTTGTTTGAGATCAATGGATAGAGGGCGCTCAAAGCTAGTATAGCTTGAAGAGGTCATTTATGGATTTGTGGATGAATAGTGAGGATTTTAAATTAAGGAACTTAATTGGACTGCCACACAAATTCTGATGCTACAACAGTAGGTCAGCAAGTGATTCATCTCGTGACTCTCCAAAGCATATCCACCCACATGCACTAAACACAAGTCGGAGAGAGTGCGATTAAATACTCTCCGCTGGATTGAAAATGTGATGGAATATCCTGGATGAGTGCAGCTCCAACAACACTGAAAAAGCTTGACACCATCCAGTACAAAGCAGCCCGCTTGATTAGCACCCCATCTACTAGCTTAAACATTCACTCCCTCCACCACCAACACACAGTGGTTGCAGTTTGTAATGTGCAAGGTGCACTGCAGTAACTTGCCAAGGCTTCTTCAACAGCACCTTTCAAACCAGTGATCTCTACCATTTAGAAGAACAAGGTCAGCAAGCACAAGGGAATGTCACTATCTCTGAGTTCCCTTCTAAGTCGCACACCATCCTAATTTGGAAATGTATCACTATTCCGTTATTGATGCTGAGTCCTGGAACTCCCACCCAAACAGCACTGCAGGAGCACTACACGGGCTTCCACAGTTCAAAAAGGTGGATCACCACCAATTTCTCAAGGACAATTAGGGATAGGCAATAAATACTGGCCATGCTAGAGATGTACACATCCTGTAAATGAAAAAAAAAAGTTAGCACGTTAGACTGCTTTGCCTGTGTTTCTTGTTTACTGGGGCCATAATTTGTGCTTTAAACCTTTGGGAGTAGAGCACTCTGCAATTTGAAAATGCTCTTCTCATTTAAAAACCAAGCTCATGAATTGCAGAATTCCTTCAATAGCATTACACAGGTTGCAGAACCTGTTTCACAATCATTACTGAGACATTCAGGAGCATGCTGGTCTTTGCATTGCTGAAGTTGGAACTTCAGGTAGGCGTTGACATCTCAGAGCCTATGCTATTCCAAGTAACTGTTTAGTTTCCCTCTTCTGGAGAACATCTCTACACCGATTCCTCAGTTACATGATCGACCCCTAAAGTGCCACGTGCCGATCTGCACGTTTATGATTCTTTGCCTGAAAACCCGAGCACTGCTGTAACATTCAAATAAAAACTAGCGCCGGCAGCAGCTCTAAAGAAGAGAGGTGGGCTTGTAGCAGCTTTGTTTTGATAATAGACCAGCCCACAGCTTTAGTTTCATGGATTAGTTTGACATAAATTTGCATAAAAATCCAAAGCTGTGTGTATGTTCATCAGGTGATTATCTAATCAGTGGAGGAAACACGAGATAATAGGTAAAATGTGAGCCTTGAAATTTGCCAAAAGGAGTGAAACTCTAATACAATGTTGACCAAAACGATTGATTGAAAACTGCCATAAAGAGCCCATTTGCCAAGCAAATTAGATTAGACCCATCACCACCAGATGGCAGTTCAGAACATTTTGTTAGCTGTACTTTGGAGGTGACCTTTGTTAATGAGGAAGCTTCAGGCTACTTCCCTAAACTTGCTAAAAACAAGTGATGAGTACAAATAATTGAAGTACTGCCAGTAAGTTTGAAGAGGGTGCTCGATCTCCCACCATTGCAGATTGGCAAAATATTCTGTATTGTGAGGAGTGCTGCCTGTGACATTAAACCAAAGTCCCACCTTCCATGAAATTCAGCCCTTCATGTCAGTGCTGGAGAAGAGAGAAACTCAGCTAATCCCACCCCCTGACCCTCTCCCCAAAGCATTGCAATTTTTTTTCCTCTTAGATGCTTGCAGATGCTCATGCAATTCCCTTTTGATCACCCGGGTTGTATCTTCCTCCGCCGCACTCTCAGAGAGCGCATTCCAGATCCTAACCACTTGCTGTGTAAAAATGTTTTTCCCCACCACGTTGTTGGTTCTTTTGCCAACCACCTTAAATTGATGTCCTCTGGCTCTCCACCTCTTCGCCTTTCCTTGATTCTAGCAATGGTATCAAAATAGGAGATTTGGGCGTTGAAAACCTACAGAGTGTTAATTGACTCGTGCTAATGACTGCTAAAATAATTTACATAGGAATTTTACAAAGCCTATGAACTAGCCCACTAAAAATACCGCAGCGCAGAGCATCAAATCATTAGTGTTCTTGTCCTTGGATTAGAATAATCTGCATGTTATCAGAGCAATTTCTAAACCTAAAGGAGTGAAAGTAAGGACTACACAGCAGGTCCATCAGTACCTGTAAAGAGGGAAAAAAACAGGTTAACATTTTGGATGGAAACTCTTCGCCAGATTTCTGGAGAGACTTGTTAGAATGTTTCTTTTCAGATTTTGCAGCTTTTCAAAAAATGAAGTTCAAACTTGAAGATCCCAGTGGGCTTTGAACTTTGCTGGCGGAGATGTTGCAAAACAGGAAGCGCTTGGGTCAGACAAACAAATATTGAATTGTGCATGTATGATGCAATTTTTGCGGAAAGATTACAGAAGCATTTCCTGTTTGCCTGCAATTTCTTGTCGGACCCAGATCTGTGGCGTGCTTCACAGCAGATTCTAAGGTCGTCACCTGCCTGGAGAAATTGAGTTTGACGTGCTTGAAGCTCATATTAAACTGTTGCTCCATGTTATCTTGTTGAGCTCCATTCTGGGAAAGTCCTGTATCGGTCAATGAATATGCTATTCTGACGACCTTTGACCCAGAAGCAGTACAGTGAGGAAAATTTGTAATTTCTTGAAAAGGTCTGTGGAATCTGTAATTGTTTTTAAGAATGCGTGAAAAGGACTTTTAAGGGTTTGCATCAATTGTAATTTCCTTTGGTAATAAAAAGTATTAGTCCATGCGACCCTTGACCTGGAAGCAGTACCAACAGAAGGAAGTTAAGAAAGAAGCCATGTGGCTGGCAGACACAAAGGAGGGCTACAAGTAAAGGAGCTGGAGGGTGAAAGCAAACAACATACAGCTGCAGTCACAAAGAAAAAGTGCAGACAGATCCAGAAAGAGGAACACAGAATTCTTGTGAGGAGAAGAAGCAAATCTCTCTCAGGAAGAGGGTTGCATTTTCTGTTTGGCAGAAAAGGAGACAGGAGCTCTTTGGAGGTACTGTGTGAGCTGGCTAAAAAAGTCTCAAACCTGGAAAGCTGCGTGAATAGCTTGAAGACGCTAAAGAGCTTGGTGTTTTCCTAGAAGTGGCCAAAACTTGAACCAGGGTATTATTGGTTGGTCAGTTGAAAAGGAAATCTGGAAAGCTACACCATCAGGACTTTCATGACCCGAGGAAGAGAGGATTTGTAGAAGTGTGCCTTGCTGGTGATAATCATACCCTTGAAACTTGAAGGTAAAAGCTGTTGTCAGATAGGACTTCTGACCTACCCTGCGTGAATAAAGAACAGCATAGTGAACAACTGTGCAGCTACACGGTGCCACATTTGTGTGGGGAGTGATGCAGGGTGCTGGTCGTCCTGTTAGACATACCTATGTTGCATTGACTATTTAAAAAGCAATTACCCTTTTAGTTGAAATATCATTCACCTTCATGTTCCTTCATGTTTAATTTATATTGATTCTGATTTGTTTTAAAGTGGAAGTTATAAAAAGTGAAATCTGGTTGGTAATTTCTTCTCTGGGGGTCTTTTTGAGAAATTTGGTTAATTTGGTTCATTGGTTCCCCACAGGGATTGTAACAATATACAATGGTTATTATAAAAAGGATGACTTCTCACCAGTGTGAAATTCTCTCTCTGTTCCTCACCATAAGTGTGAAGGAGATGTAGTAGTTTATTGAATGCAAAATGTGACAAAATAGGGGACGGATGGAGAATGAGTGTACATATTTTTTAAACTAATTTTTTCCATTGTTTTATAGGTGGTGTGACGCGGATGACAGTTTCCCTCGTGGTAATTGTATTCGAGTTGACTGGTGGACTGGAATACATTGTCCCTCTCATGGCAGCTGTAATGACCAGCAAGTGGGTGGGCGATGCATTTGGCAGGGAAGGCATCTACGAATCGCACATCCGCCTGAATGGATATCCATTCCTGGACGCTAAAGAAGAGTTCACTCATACAACGTTGGCTGCGGATGTGATGAGGCCTCGGAGAAATGAGACTCCTCTTTCGGTCCTGACGCAGGATGACATGACAGTTGAAGACTTAGAAACGACGATTAATGAAACGACGTACAACGGTTTTCCTGTGATTGTATCAAAAGAATCTCAAAGACTAGTTGGATTTGCACTACGAAGAGATATAACTATTGCATTAGGTACGGGTTGACTATTCCCATGTATCTTCAACAGTGTTACGATGACATGCATATGTGGAATCTGCTAGTTAAATAGTGGACCTGAACTTTTTAGTTAGGATTTGTGAGCTCACTTCTCAAGAAAACCCCATGACCTTGCCACCTCATGTGGACTTGTTAGTCCCATTGCATCATTCACAGATAAGGCCATCACTGTTCACTACCTTCCATCATTCTCCACCCATATCCCCCTCCATGTCCCAGACCGACCTCCTCCTGAGTCCACCCCTGGACAAACTATCCTCCGATTCACTTACAGGTGTATCTTCAAAATCCCAACTGTTTAACCTTTGGTCTTCTATTTTCCACAACACTTCTCCAGCTATTGATTTGCTCAACCACACTCTTACCTCCACCTTTGATGACCCAGTCCCCAATTAAACCATTACTGTGCCTCGCCCCGGCTGCTACCCCCAAGTACAGTTCTCATCTCCACTTCATTGCCTAAGGAACACAAACTGAAAAGGACATGGTGGATAGCTGGTTCAGCCATCCACTGCCAGATCCGGCTGAATCAAATAAAGCACTATCAGCATCTGCTCTTGTCTGCTGATTTGTTCACTACTTGGAATGCAAAGATAATCCCTGGCTTCTTTTCTATACTGAAAATTGCCTTTTAAACCCTTCTCCGCTGTCTCATCTACCCTCACCTTGAATAATAGGGGTAAAGGAGCTCATGCACATCTTTGTTGCTATGATCGAGACACTCCAATCAGTTGCATCTGTCGTGTTCTTGCCATCTACTAGCCAGCCCACTGGGCGAAACTTGTTCTAAAGTTCCCCCCTGCCTGAGCCCTGAACTCTCATCTTTCCCTAGTTTCTTTCCTAACTTCCCTCAAGCCCTCTCCAAGCTCATCTTGTCTATGAGAATCACTCACTGCTCCCTTGAACCTATACCCACTAAAACATCCCCCCCTGGTCCCCATGTTAGCTGATATTGTTAATTGTGAGGTCCTTGTCTCTTTTAAATCAGCCATCGTCACACCTCTCAAAAAAAACCCTTGGCCCCACCATCCTTTCGAACTACTGCCCGATCTCACAACATCACTTTTCCAAAGCTCTTGAACGTGTTGTCATCTCCCAAATACGTACCCATCTTTCCCAAAACTCCATGTTTCAATCCCTCCAATCGGGTTTCCGTCCCTGCCATAGTACTGAAATAACGTTTACAAAGTCATAAATATGTGGCTTTGGCATGGTTGAGCACACCATCCTCCTCCAGTTTGCCTCCACTGTCATCCAATTGGAGGGGATTGCTCTCAGCTGATTCACCAGTGCATCATCTGCAATGGCTTCTCTGAATGGCCTACCCCTAATTCTGTTTCTTGTGTTCTAATGACCTTATGATTTCCCTGCTGTTGCACCATTGTCTCTGCTGTCCCCCAAGGATCTATCCTTGGCCACCTGCTATTTCTCATCTACCTACCCCTTGGCAACGTCAACCAAAAATACATTAGTTTTCACATGGATGCTGATGACACTCGGCTCTGCCTCACCACCACCACCACCTCGCAACTCTTCCACTGTTACTAAATTATCAGACTGCATATCTGACATCCAGTACTGGATGAACAGAAATTTCTTCCAGTTAAATATTGGGAAGACTAAAGTCATTGTTTTCAGTCCCCACTCCAAACTCCCTAGTTACTAACACCATCCCTTTTCAAGGCAACAGTCTACAACCTTGATGTCATATTTGGCCCAGATATGAGCTTCCGACCATATATTCACATCATCACTAAGGCTGCCTATTTCCATCTTAGTAATATCACGTGACTTTGCCCGTCTTAACTCATCTGCTGATGAAACTCTTATTTATGAATTTTTTAACGCTAAACTTGACTATTTCAATACGTTCTTGGCTGGTCTCCCACATTCTATCCTCCATAAACTTGAGGTCATCCAAAACTCTGCTGCCTTTGTTTTAACTAACACCAAGTCCTTTCACCTCTCACCCTGTACTCCTGGTAAAGCAATGCCCTTGCTTTTAAAATTGTCATCCTTGTTTTCCAATCCCTCCATGGCCTCGCTCCTCCCTATCTCTGTAATCTCCTCCAGCTCCACAATCCTCCCTGATATCAGCGTTCATCTAATTCTGGCCTTCAGGGCATTGGTGAGACCGCACCTTGAATACCTTGTGCAGTTTTGGTCTCCTTATTTAAGGAAGGATGTAAATGCATTGGAAGCGGTTCAAAGGAGGTTTACTAGATTGATACCTGGAATGAGTGGGTTGTCTTATAAGAAAAGGTTGGACAGACCGGGCTTGTTTCCATTGGAGTTTAGAAGAGTGAAGGGTGATTTGATTGAAGCATAAAAGATCCTGAACATCCTTGACAAGGTGGACGTTGATAGGATGTTTCCTCTTGTGGGTGAGTCCAGAACTAGGGGGCACTGTTTTAAAATTAGGAGTTGTCCTTTTAGGACAGAGATGAGGAGAAATTTTTTCTCTCAGAGGGTTGTGCGACTTTGGAATTCTCTGTCTCTGAAGGTGGTGGAGGCGGAGTCATTGAATATTTTTAAGGCAGAGGTAGATAGATTCTTGTTAGGCAAGGGAATCAAAGGTTATTGGGGTTAGATGGGAATGTGGAAATCGAAATACAGGAAGATTAGCCACGATCTTATTGAATAGTGGAGCAGACTCAAGGGGCCAAATGGTCTACTCCTGTTCCTATTTCTTATGTTCTTTTGAGCGTTCCTGATTTGAAATTGTCCCATCATTGATGACCGTGACTTCAGTTGCCTAAGCCATAACCTCTGGAATTCCGTCCCTACTCTACCTTGCTTTCCTCCTTTAAGGCACTTCTTAAAATCTACCCCTTTGACCAAGCTTTTGGACATCTGACTTAATCCCTCCTTTAAGGCACTTCTTAAAATCTACCCCTTTGACCAAGCTTTTGGACATCTGACTTAATATATCTCTTTATGTGGCTTGATGTCATTTTATTTTATAATACTTCTGTGAAGCACCTTGTGGAGGTTTATTACGTTAAAAGTGGCATATAATTATAAGTTGTTATTGAAATCATTCTTCTGCTTTGTCAAATGCTGTAACCTGATACCATTGCTATCTGCAGTGTGTGATGGAAGGCATTATAGACACAATTCATTCAGTTTTTCTTGTTCAGTTCTTCATTCCCCCACCCCCCCTTTCTTTCCTCATTTCTGAAGATTGTCACTACACACTGTTGCAGTTCCACTGGAAGTTTTCCAGCACCTCACCTGTCATATGTGTTATAATGATATAAGCACCAATCGCTCATAAGGGATTGTGAGTTAATTTATTAAGAACAGGCACATGTGAACATATATACATGGATAGAGAGCTTGAGGATATCAGAGCTGCAGAGCTGTGTTCTGTCAAATTGTATGACACACTTCCCTTAAAGTGATGGCATGCTGCTATCCCTTGAAGGCATATTATAACATTACCTAATATTAGTGAATGGTACCCAAGTGACCATTCACTAATATGTGAACCTAAACAGTTGACAGGCCATTCAGCCATGGGTGCATCACAAGTGAGTTCTCTTAACAGGACAGCCACACGTAAATATTCCAGCAGCCATCACAGAATTGTAATTTATAGCCACAGGATACCATCTCCTTCCAGCCAGGGACGGTTCATGGCACAGAGGAGGTCGATATAAATTGGAAAGGGGAGAAAATAAGGACAGCGGAAGCCCTGAAGTAGTCATTCCTGACCATGTCTCCTGCAGTAGATTGCTCTCAGTGCAGCCATTAAGTTCTTGATTGTTACTGCACACTGATTGAAAATAACAAGTGCAGGTACTGTTTCAATAGACTGTAAATTATAAAGTGTAGTTAAATGGTGCAAAAAGAATGCTTGCTGAAACAATCAAAAGCCCCACATCCCGAGTTACTGGCTGTGACGGGAGAGGGCAGGATGTGCAGTGGAAATTGGAGAACAACAAAAAAACCACAAGCAAAAAATGATATCTTTTGACTGCTGTGGTTATTAATTTTGTGATTTTCTTTGCTCTCACTTGTTTAGAAAACGCCAGAAGAAAACAAGAAGGTATTGTCAGCAGTTCAAGGGTTCACTTTACCCAACACGCCCCAACGCTTCCAGCAGACAGTCCACGTCCACTGAAGCTACGGAGCATTCTTGATATGAGTCCTTTCACAGTTACAGATCATACACCTATGGAAATTGTGGTGGACATCTTTCGGAAACTGGGCCTGAGGCAGTGCCTTGTAACTCACAATGGGTAAGTCTAATGTGGCTCTGAATCACACCCGAGAGAAAATGTAATGCATGTAGTGGTTGTGGTTGCAAAGACCAGTTGGGATGTCCGTATTTGCACTGTGGTTTAATACACAACTTAAAGCGACGTTCCTGTACATTTTTAAAATGGGTAGGTATCTATACCTATAAAAAGTAGACAACACAAGATTCTGCTAGAAATGGAGATGACTAAGACGTTTCAAACTATTTATATACTTGAGCTGAGAAATCAGTTAAGAGGGTGGGGATGTGTAAAACTTTCTTTTTAATTTGAAGGTGTTGCAAGCTAATCTGTTTTTTTTCCGGTGTAAGAGGGTACACAGTGGAAAGTTCAGTCCATTGTCGTTCACCCTACAGACATACATGCACAGACACAGACACAGAGACAGGATTTGCCATCATTCTTTAGGAAAGAAGCTCACTCCCTTCTGCAGCCAGTTTAATAGGTGATGCTCTCCCTTTTTGTTGTCTACAAGGCTACGTTCTCTTCTGCTCTGAATTAAACTGCCCTCCTAGTCTTTATGTTTTCCTGTCAACAGTAGTTTTAATTGTCACCTGTTCACCACAAAATAGTTTGTTGTTTCAGTTTTTTTCCTCCATCTACCTATTAAGATGGAAGTAGTGTAAGTAGTGTATATGATGTTACAGGTAAGGAGAATAAAGGAAGATGCTCTGTAATTTACACATGCAGTACACAGAAGAAATCCCCCCCCACCGCCTCCATATAGTTTTCTTAACAGTATGTCTTCACTTAAATTTTGATGTTGCTTGTGTAGGCGTTTTGGGGATAGGCAGTAGATCTTGCTTTGTATCAGTACTCAGAATGGCAAGAAGATAGCCCAGTTTTTCCCCCAGGGAAGAGGAATAACAATGATGAGGAAGGGGATAGGAGGGGAGATAAAGAGAAGATTTCTCCTTATTATCATCAGCAGGGAAAAAAAAATCTATTT
This sequence comes from Cetorhinus maximus, assembly GCF_964194155.1. NCBI lineage: Eukaryota > Metazoa > Chordata > Chondrichthyes > Lamniformes > Cetorhinidae > Cetorhinus > Cetorhinus maximus. The sequence continues at coordinate 14,334,914 of NC_135880.1, forward strand.
CTTACTCTGGAATGGTCACATTTCTTCTAATCGTGGATCTTTCCTAACCTCCCACCCATTTGTCACAAAGGCTGAATTCCAAACCACTTCAGGAGATGCCTCACTGCCACTCAATTGTTTCAGGGTTATACAGATTGAATGCTCTGATTTCTGAATGTAGGGGAAAGCAAATTTGGGCATGAAACTGCCTGCAAATCCTGCAACTAATGACATTCACATTGTCTAATGGAAATCACTACTGAAGTTAAATCTTCTTACACAGTGGTCACTGACATGAATGTCTGAAGGTCAAAATAAAATTGGAAGCAGTCAACATCTTTAAAAGGGTGGTTTGCAGAGTTGTAGATTGCAGCTACAGCTTCCGCTTCATCTCACAATGTGAACAATTGAAAGCACACATTCCCTGATAAGTAACAGATGTGCACACTTTGATTTCTTCTGTGCTTCAATTAAAGAAATTTCAAAATATCCAGAATCTTATCATGGCTGCAAGATAATTTCACCAAAAAGGAACAACTTGATTCTTTATTCCCGGCATCAACAATACACCAACTTGGCATTGTCAGTTAACAGAAGTTCCAGGTACCCCTCTATTTTTAGTGTTCAAACATCAAGACCAGCATTTGTCGCTCGTCTTCAGTTGCTCTGACAAGGAGATGGTGGGCCACCTGCTGCAGTCTGTGATTATTTTTATTCATTCATGGGATGTGGGCATGACTATCAAAGGCAGCATTTATTGCCCACCTGCAATTGCCCTTTAGAAGGTGGTGGTGCGTCGCCTTCTTGAATTGCTGTAGTCAGTGTGGTGAAGGAACTCCTACAGTGCTTTGTTAGGGAGGGAGTTCTAGGATTTTGCCCCAGCGACAAAGGAACGCATATATTTCCAAGTAAGTATGGTGTATGATTTGGAGGAGAACTCATAGGTTGCTGTGTTCCCATAAGTCCGTTTGCTTTCTGGATGTTAGAGGTTGCAGGTTTGGGAGGTGCTTTTGAAGGAGCTTTGCTGTGTTACTGCAGTGGAGTTGGCAGCCACTGTGTCCTGGTGGTGGAAGCGAGTGAATGTTTAAGGTGGTGGATGGGCTGCCAATCAAGCAGCTGCTTTGTCCTGGATGGTGTTGAGCTTCTTGAGTGTTGTTCGATGAGTGCAGCTCCAAGCAAGTGGAGAGTGTTCCATCACACTCCTGACTTGTGCCTTGCAGATAGTGGATAGGCTTCGGGGAGTCAGGAAGTGAGTTACTCATCGCAGAATTCCCAGCCTATGTGGCTGGTCCAGTAAAGTTTCTCGTCAGTTGATGAAGTTATCCATTCCTGTAAACAGTAAGACCTGGTATCCAGCCTTGGGTTGATGAATGGCACGAATGTCATCTGCCACTTTAATTGCAAGTGGAGCTGAACCCTGTGAATCAGTAAACAGTTCCATTTCTCATCTCATGAGTGAAGGTCATTGATGAAGTAGCTGAAGTTAGTTGGTCTAGGAAACTCTGAGGAACTCATGCAGTGATGCAGCCTAAGGCTGAAATAATTGGTCTCCGACAACCATAATCACCTTTCTTTGTGCAAGGGAAGATACTAGTCACTTATGAGATTGGGATTGGGTTATGTGGGTAAAACCCATGCATCAACTGATGATGCTTTCATTCTCATGGTGTTTAGGGTAAAATAGTAACTGAAGGAACATCCCTAGCTGGTTGTTGAACATGAACTATCATGATGGCTGAGATTTGACCTGGCTTCTCCAAATGGGCATGTGAAGGGAAATTATCTACTTCCTCTGCGCACTGCTGGGAGCACATATTAGGAAAATGTGCACCTGTAACCCATTAATGGTTGGAAAATCATAGGTTGTATGCCACAGATTCTCTGGAGGCACAGTTCCACATCAAGTATGAAGATGTGGAAGAATTGCTCTGTGCTGCTCAACGTTAGAGCTAGCTGAGCTTTGCACACCCCCTATTTTAAAGGACTGATTTAATACAAATAATGTGGCACAGCTTTCAGCTGCCTAGAACCTAAGCTATGCAATTCCCTCCCTAAACCTCTCCCCTAAACCTCTTAATAATGAGAAACTAGGAGCTGCAGAGGAGCAAGGGGCTTTACACGTCCATGTACACATCACTCAAGCTAGTCCATAGGTATAAATAAGAATCAAAAAGACCGGGCTGGAGTGAAAAATTGAGAAAGTGACATTTCTGTTGTACAGAGCCTTGGTCAGATCCCATCTGAATTAGTATGCCCATTTGTAGGTACCAAACCTCAGGAAAGTATTTTGGCCTTGGAGTTTACAGCCTAGATTCACCGCAATAACACGAGAGTTTGAATGACTAATTTATGAGAACAGGTTTATGAAACCTTGGCTGTTATTCCCTAAGTTTGGAAGGTGGAGGGGTGATCTAATCAAGGAGTGCAAAATGATAAAGCAAGTCGACGGCATAGGTAGAGAAGATGTTTCATTTGCTGGGCAGTTCCAGAACAGGGGAGCATAAATCTAAAATAAGCTAGGTTACTTAGGAGTGAATTCAAGAAACTTCATTTCAGAAAAATAGTAGTAGACATCTGGAATTCTTTCAGCCCCAAAAGACTGTGACTGCTGGGACAATTGTAACTTTCAAGACTTGAGAGTGATGAATTTTTGTTAAGCAAAGGTATCAAGGAATATGGAAGAAAGGCAGGCAAACAGTGTTGAAGCACACATCAACCATGATCTATTGAACGAAGGAACAGGAATTAGCAACCCACTCCCGTTCCATTGTTCCTAGAATTGTTGATAAATATAGTTTTCATGCACATGTATGTTTCCTTCTGTAGAGCAGACAATACCGTGATAATACTGTTTCAACTTGGACAAAAGAACCCCACTGATCCGAAGTGCAAGAGAAACATATGTTGGACATTACAAATATTTACAGTGTAGAGACAATTAACATGTTACAAGACACAGTACAAGCAGCCCTGGTAGAAAAAAGGCATTGTGCATATTCAGACTAATCATTTGATTCTTTGGAAATCAGAAAGATCAATTCCATATAACAAATACATTTTCTGTTTGAAGAGCTGCTGGGATGACTGGTTTGGAGAGGCAGTAATTTAGATAGGTAATACTGCACTGCAGTAGCTGACCGCATCAAAACTACACTGCAGCACAGCTTTACTCATAAAGCTTTGTGCAGTGCACTGAAAGTCAATTTTAATTCTGTTGAAGTTAAATTAGATAGTGGACAGATAGCGGTGCTGGGGACAATCTAGCATTTTGCCAAAGTAGATAGCATTGATTGGCCTTTGTAAGATATTAAGGCGATGGGTTGAAGTTTTGAATCAATTTGTAGATGCCCCAGATGTTACCTATGTGCATAGAATACAGGAAAACTGAGATGTGAAGGGATTTCTTCTCTCAGAGGGTAGGAGTGTCTGGAATTCTCTACCCCAGAGAATTGGGGAGACTAGATCACTGAAAGTATTTAAAGAGGAGGCAGATAGATTTTTGAAATATCAGGGAGTTGAGGGCTATGAGGAGCTGGCACAAAAGAGGAGTTGAGGCCTGGGGCAGATCAGCCATGATCTTATTGAATGGTGGGGCAGGCTTGAGGGGCCGAATGGCCTACTCCTGCACCTATTTCTTATGTTCTTATGACTGTGTTATAATCTTAAACTGACTCACTCTCTTCATGAAAGCTGATCCTTCTCAGTCATTCTGAAATATCTATCCAGTTCTTCCTTCCATGCTCTCTACTTCCACTACCTCCTGGCATTCTGTTTCGTACATTCACCATCTTCTGCATGGAGTAGTTAAATCTAAGCAGTCTGTGCACCTCCTCGAAGCGGGAGCCTGTTCTTCCTAGTTCTAGAATTTGGGATAATCTCAAATGTATTATCAGATTCATTTGATCTATTCCTGTAAGGAATTTGAATTTAAAAAAAAAAATAAGGTTCTCATCCTCTTTGCACATAGCACACAATTCCTGTAATACTTCTCTTGTCATATTTTGTTGATAGCACCTTTACTATAAAACACAATGCCCTCTGATTCATCATGAGCTATGGGAGATCTGTGAATAGATGCATAATCCATGGATATGAATTTTGCTGGATAACAACACCCTTAAAACTCACTTTTTAATGAAAGAAAGTCTTTTAGAAAATATTCCATCCTATTCTAGTCATTTGAATTACCTGTACAATTTTGACAATGTATTTGTCATAAATGACTCATACTAATATTTTTTTAAAGACACAAATTGATGAAAGACTTGTATTTCTTCCCTGGGCTTATGCATCCCTGGCAGCGACTGGGACAGTAGAAGGTGAACTAATGGATCTTAATCCTTTTTTGCCTAGCAAATTCCTACATTTCACCTTCAGCCCGGAGAATCTGCTGGTCTCTGCTCATGTTGTTCCAAAAGTATTTAAGGAGAAGCAGGAAATCATACTGCCAACATGCTGACACTAAGGGGTGGAATTTTTCTCCCCCCCGCCCCCTCTCTCCATTCTTAGTGAAATAAAAATATCTTTCCACTTTTTACTTGTGTCTACTATCGCACTAAGATTAATAAAGAGAAGAATTGGAATCCCTAGATGCTGCTTACTATGTAGGAAATGTATTGTAGATTTCTGGTTGTTTAAAAAGACACTTTTAGTGTGGTGTCTGTAAATTTATTTTTGCAATCTCTTGGTGTGAGCACCCTCTGCTGACTGAGTTACATGCTGCACTGCCTCTGTGATGACACAGTACCTCAACAGCAGGTTAGGTCATTTGTCTGTGTTTCACACTGCGTCAAAATAAGTTAGTCGATAGGAGTGACTGTGCAGCAGCCAAGCACATCACAGTCCTTCACCAATAAGCTGCCTTAAAGGTTTTTGAAAGAACCCGATGGTCCGTTCCTAAAGTTTTTCTGTGTATGAAATCTCAGGTCTGACTCATGATGCAGTTCATTCAGTTCAGAGCTCAAAGCTCCAGACCACAAATGCTGCCAACCTTGGTCAATCGATCTATGTGCCAAAAGAAGACCAAGGGAAGGTTAGATCTTTGGAAACTTATGTTTATTCATTTTTATATTAAAAATCATGAGGAACTTTGCATTTAAGCTACAACCATTGGTAACCTAAAATTCGTATGGTTTGTATTCAGGTATTCTGCCATTGCAATTAAGAAACACTTCTCATAAACAATGTCATCAGTTTTATTGTATTTGACATTATGGTGAGATTGACATGATTGCAAAATTAATTAAATTAACAGGGTCAGGAGATCTGACGGCATCTGTGGAGGGAAACAGAGTTAATGGGCAGAATTTTCTGTCTGCCGGGTGGGCGGGCCCGACCCAATCTCCGGTGGGCGGGGAGACGATCCCCGCCGGAGAAGTGGGCCCCGCCGCCATTTTATATGGGCAGGCCAATTATGGCCCACCCAGCGTGACGTCCGGCAAGAAGTGCTATGTGCTTCCTGTGCGGGCGGGTGGGGATTCCCAAAAAGCGAGAGTGCGCTCTTTCACGCTTGCGCACGAATGAGCGCACATCTCCCTGAGGCTAAGTGCTGCCTCAGGGAGATCGCTTACACTTTTTAAAAGATTAAAAATAGAAGAAAAAATTCCCTAGCATGTCCCCCTCATGAGATGGGGCACGTTCATACATTACAGTAAAACTTTATTAAACTTTTTAGAACCCTGCATGAAACCTCATCCTGCCGCTGGATGAGGTTTCATGTTTTTTCTATTTGCCGCCAGGGCTCCTGGCCTGCCCGCCAACCTTTAATTGTTTAAATGATCCTGTCAATGGCCTCAATTGGCCATTGACAGGTCGGCGGGCACACAGCTGATTTCGCTGTGCCCCCGCCTTCCTGAAAACTTAAATGGGACGGGGTGACATAGGGGATTCCGCCCGACATCATTCCGTGTCATTTTACGCGTCGGCGAGCGGGCCCTGCCCCCTGCTCACCGATGGCAAAAATTCTGCCCCATGTTTCAGGTCGACTTGACTTTTCATCATATATGAGCTCTGGCGAAAGATCATCTCAACCTGAAACTATGCTGCAAGACCTGGATTTCCAGCATATTTTTTTCGTTTTTATTTTAGGTTTCCAACATTTGCAGTATTTTGCTTTTGTAAATGAAAAGATTTTTGTTCTAATCGTGCTATACTTTTCCACTGATATCTACTCAGTTTATTTTTGTTTTTCTGTAACATCTCATCAAAACTGGAGTTGTGCATCTCGATGTTGTTACTCTTCAAGTAGTAGTTAGCAGTTATCACATATGTCTGATTCTATTAGTTATTGTATTAACCTTTTAATGTCAAAATATTTTATTAATTGTAGCACCAGTTTTCTGAAGCGTTTTCTGTTCTGAATTTTGTTGATTTGGGAGTTTTTACAGTAAAAGAGATAACATTTATTTCTACACACAGCTACATCTATAACGCTAGAGATTGAAAAGGGATAGCGAGTCACCTACATAGTATGACATGAATTTAGAACAGCAATGTCTGGCACTATTAAAATACCTTTACTGTAGTGCACTCGCAATTGGAAAGGGAGGGGGATTCGGATCTGGATGGGAATAGGGTCAAACTTTCGGAAGAGTGGCAAAAAGTGGAGCTCTGCAGGTAGACGCTCCCAAAGTGGAGAACAGATATAATGAGGCAGAGGGAGGGATTTGGGAAAAGAATTCTAGGGTTCAGGACAGAGGTGGTTACTCACAGTGCAGGGTCAGATAATGTACAGAAAAGCAGAATTCAAAGAGGGGAGGACATAATTAGGGCGCACAGGGCTGGAGATTGGATCGACCAAACCCACGGACGTATTTGTCATTGATGGTGAAAATTTTGAATTCTATATGTTAGGGCTGGAAAGCTGGTGAGCATGGGACAACAGGGGAATATATCATTCCACTACTTTACCGTTCACTTCAAGAAAGGAATTTTATCAAATAATGTAGTAAGATACGTAGCACATGTTGGGGGGCAGTTTTAAACCTAAACTGCTAATCGGTGAAACTACTAATACTGGGTTTTGCACCTCCGCCTGATGTAACGCACTATTGAAGTGAATGGAGTAATATCGGGTGCAGAAGTAAAACCAACTCGCACCCAATTCCATCAAACTGGTGAAAAAGTTAAGTTAAAAATTGACCTAAGTTCCCCGAGCGACAAGTTATCAGAACCCTACTATAAGTTACTGTATCTGAATCTGGCTTAGATTTGTGGTAGAATATTATCTGTCTGTGAAATCCACCTGAAGTCATTGCGTTTCATGAAAAGAAAAAGACTTGCATTCATTTAATGCGTTTCATGACTTCAGGTGTCCCAAAGCACTGTAAACCAATTAAATACTTTGGAAGTCTGGGCGCTACGGTATTCTTCTTGTAGTGTACATGGTGAAAGATCAGATTCTCCATTCATTTTAAATGTTGAGTTGTATCATTTTTTTTAACAAGAATCTGTTCGAGAATTAGGTGCTTGTAGGGAGGAAGTGCAAAATGGGTTTCAGGAAAATTTAACGTGCTCTTAGAACCGATCTCTTGAAAAGTATTTCAGGCAAGTAACTATTTTCTGGCAATAACTCTTCTCGTCTTTTAATAATAATTTCAGGAGCAGTTGCAGTGGGCTTTGATCTGGTGAATAGAAAAGGTCAATCAGTGCTTTGGTGATTTTTTTAAAAAAAAGTATTCTGTTCTGGCCTTTTCTGTCTGCTTTTCATCCATTGTTGCCTTTTCTCTGCTGATGGGTGGCCAAGAATCTGCTGCGAGATTTCTGGAGCTGCAGACGGTTGTCTGGAGATCTGCAAGAGCAGCCCAGAATGACTTGCTCTCCTGTGATTGCCTCCCCCACTGTCCCACCACCCTGCATCTGGTGAAGTGACCGTCATTTGTCCAGGGCCTGATTTCTGTTCATTGCTTCCCCTAACAGTATTGTTACCATCAATGATCTTGCATTGTATAAGGAGTCGTGCGACTGTGCCTATGCTGTATCACTCTGTGTCCCCGTGCTGCTTGCACTTCCGATTTTAATTCCAGTTCATGCTGTTCTTAGCAGAACCATTCAATGCAATGCTGTAAATTCACTGCTTTTGACTAACTGGTGCAGGTTGTCATTACCATATGCTACCGGTGTAACTGAATGGCCAGCTCTAACTCCTTCAGTTTTTAGCCATTCTTTTGTTTCTCGCTCAGCCTGAGATGCTAACACTGCTGTGACTTATCAAATAGGATGGGGGGAAAGAATTGTTCTTAACGACTGTTTCAGAAACAAGTATCAATAAGTCTATATAAATCTGAGCACAACAATGTTGATACTGAAGTGAGATTAAAATTTTTGATGAGAACTCCAAAGGTATTGTACACATTTCTCCACCCCGCCCTCTCCCCTATTTTTAAAAAAGTTTAATCTCAGGCAATTTGTGTTTACCATCCAGAATATTTACCTCATTGAACATAGCACATCGGTGTAGTCACATAAGATTGTGACCACTGAAGTGAGATTTCATAAATAATGTCTTAAATTGCACCGTGTGGATATTAACTTAAAGTTTTTTAATGCATTCACATATTTTTAACTGAGGTGGTTAGTATATTAGGTATTAGTACATTACAGCATAATTTCAAAGGCAAAGAATGCAGCTGATGGAATAACACTTACAATTTCAAATCGGAGGCCTGGAGACTACAACACTGTAACAAATGTAGCACCAATAGTGTAACCATATCCTATAACCCTAATCACCTAAATTAATAAGACACGGCTATCAATTTCTATTGACTATGTGGGGCGTTACGCTTGATTCAAAAGTTTAAAACTGCACAGGGGAAGTTATTTTTCTTTTTAGCTTTTATGCATTTCATTTGCTGCATTTGTGTTGTGCAATTTGCTCTGAATTATTTCCTGCAACCTATTTGCTGCTGTACAAACATGATTTGCTTCTTTTTATTGCAAAACGCAGTCATTAGCATAACATGGTCTGTTTCAGGAATATCTTGGGGATCATCACAAAGAAGAACATATTAGAACACCTCGAGCAACTAAAACAGCACGTCGAACCATTGGTGATTAGTCATGGCAGATCTGCTAATTAGAGGAGTAAACTATTAAAAAAAAACTGCAGTGAGAGGAAGCATGAAACCGTGATATGAAAACTATTGAAAGTCCCACTTACTCAGAATTCTTTTGTATATGGGAGTAGCTGTGATGATAATTGACTACAAAACTGGAACTATAATAATCTTATAGTCGTATCAAAACTGTGTTGCTGTGAAGAAGCCTTTGTCTAATTTTTATATGCTCCCGAATAAAACTATTGAATGAGCCAAAATTTCCTCCAACTAAAATTCTGTCCCTTGACCACTCCTTCCGTCCCTGTCAACTGTCTGAAGCTGAGCCAAACCCACACTCAGCCTTGGTTTGTGTTTGACACCAAGGTGAGCTTCTAACTACGTATCTGCTCCGTCGCTAAGGCTGCCCATTTCCTACTCCATAATGTCGCCCAACTCCAATTCTGCTTCACCTGCTGGAACCCTCATCAATGCCTTTCTTCTAGACTTGGCGATTCTCCTGATGGTCTCCCATCCTCCACCCTACGTAAACTTATGCTCATACAAAACTCTGCTGCCTGTGTGTCACCTCACTCCTGAGCCTTGTTTACCCACCACCCCTGTTCCTGCTGACCTGTACTGACTCTAGGTCCAACAATTCAATTTTAAAATCCCCCTTCTTGTTCTCAAGTCCCTCCAAGGCCTCATTTCTCCCTATCTGTAACCACTTCCAGTCCTATGAGCCTTCGAGTTCTCTGTTCCTCCAATTCCCCCTTGCATATATCCCCTATTTTAATGTCTCTACCATTGGTGACCGCACTTTCAGCTGCATTCTGGAATTCCTTCCCTAAGCCTCTCTGTCTTTCTACCTTTCTCTCTTTCAAGATGTTCCTCAGCACCTGCCTCTTTGACAAAGCTTTTGGTCATCTGACCTGATATCTCCTCCTTGGTGTCAAAAATGCTTTTATTGTTACCACTCTTGTTAGTCACCTTGGGGATGTTTTGTTATGTTAAAGGTGCTTTTTAAATGCAACTTTTTGCTGGATTAAATTCCCGACTATCGGTGACTTTTTATTACCGGCTGAGAAAGTTGTGGGGTACAGATTGTTTGCTCTTTTCTTTTATTTTCTCACAGCCATGTGCTTTAAGTGAGCCCAGTCTGACCATGTGCTCATTTTCCATTGCACTGTTTGTTTGACCACTGCTGCAACAAAAGGAAAGCGAGTAACTAGACAAAAGTGTCTGTGGTTCTTGTTTTTCTGCAATTGCAGCCTCTTTTGATTTATAAGCCACCATGTGTATGTATATGTTTTAACATTATTATTCATTGACAAATTAAAGCATACATTTTTTTTTTGGAGTGCTGACACAGCAGGGTTAATTGAGTAGCACAAACTACTTCCTCCTAGCTGAGGGTGGAAGGTCTCAGAATCACACCTGAAGGGGTTGCAGTAGCCCTGTTCACCCTCCATACCAGTCCCACACTCAATGGCAGGATCAATTGTAACTCTTTTAAAAAAATTTATTCTTGCATAGTTAAAAAGGCCAGCATTTATTGCCCATCCCTAGATAGCCCCTTGAGATGGTGGTGGTGAACTAGCTTCTTGAACAGCTGGGTTGAGTTATGTGTGGTGGGAGGCACCGTTTTCTCTGAATCAGGGAGGAATTTTCCAGAGTATCTTTCCCCTCATTGGCCGCAGAATTTGTCTCTTTTTTTTGCCACTTCCAGGACATTGCATGACTGGGAATGAAAGAGGTGGTTGGGAAGGAGCTGGTTAGCAGTGTTTCGTCATGACGCTCTTAGCCATCATGATGCAGAGCAGGCTTGATGACCAGCAGGTCTTTTCCTGGCTCACATGTCATATGCCTACACTCGTATCACCTTGTAAATGCATCAAGATAATTTCAGTGTGCTGGTGCTGAGATGCAGTTATGCCTGGTGACCCGAGCACACTGGCCTGAAGCACTAGCTCAATGCTGAAACCATCCTAATGACCCCTGAGTAGAAGAAACATCTTTAGTGCCTTCAAAAGGTAACTCAGGCATTTGTTGAATAATGGGGTCAATTTCAACTTAACTTGTCAGGCAGGGAGCCCACAGGATTGGGTGGAACGCTGTTTTTGCACCCAGCTCAAGATCATACCCCGTTGACTTCGCTGGAGAGTAAACTCGGGCAGGGGGTTAAAGCCAGCATTGCACCCAGTCCATCAGTTGCCCGATGGCTAGGTTAGGTCAAAATTGCTTCATTTCATTTTCCCCCACCTTCAGACTGGCTCCACTTCACTGTTTTTAACTGAGCTTGTGGCTAGGCCATTTGGTCATGATCCAGACGAATAGTCATTGGTCGTGTGCTGCCACTGGCCGCTGGCAGACAATATACAAGTGAGATCAACCTTGGCACCCTCTAACAAGTCTAGGGACCAAATGATTGGTGATTCCAAGAGTAGAGATTGGAGCTGTCTGTCCCAATAACAGGGTCCAGCATTTCCCAGGTGTGATTTAAAAAGGAGAGGCTTGTGGGTGTCTGCTCCAGCACCAATGTAGTAAAACTGCAGGTATATCTACCAAGGTGAGCTTTCCTCCTTTGCTTTCATGTGACTTTTTTGCTTCTACACATATTGCCTGTACTGTCCTGGATCAAAGCCCAGTCCATCTGCCCACCAATGAACAGTGCAGGGCACTAGTAACTGGCCTAATCTTTGAGAGTTTATGATGCACACCTCAACTAAGGTCCCTCACCACCATAAATCATTAACCCGACCTTAGACTCCCATGGCTTGGTTGTCTTTTTGTTACTTCATATAACTTACAGCTCAGAAGCAGGCTATTTAGCCAGGGTGACCTACTCTGTTGTTCATGTTCCACACAAGCAGAAAATGCAATATTTGTTGAAAACACAAACGAAAAATGACTGCGTCCTTTAGTGTGTCATTTAGTGTTTGTGCGTGGCTGGGAGTACTACAGAGAAAACTTTTATTGCAAATCTGTGCATTTATTTTTCAAATTGTGCACAATGCTTTTTTTTTATATAGCAAGTTATTATAGATTCCGGCTAGTATTCATACTTTGTGATTAAATTGATTTTGCTGTTAAATTTTAAAATTGGGTTTTTGTTTTGAGTTTTTGCTTCTCATGCCTTGTCACTTTACAAATGTAGTTGCATGCACATTATGCTTTATGCTTTATAGCTGACAGTCGAGACTCCTACAGTGTAAGAGCCTGTTCAGCTCATAGCCTGCATCTTCCAGTTTGTTTGGTGTTTTACACAGTGGAATTTGGTACGTATCAAGTATTGACTCCCCTCCCCAGGTTTAGGCGCCTATGATTTGCTTTCGCCAAATGTTAGCTAATCCAATTAGCTGTAGGAACAATCAGTGCAGTATCTCTCCTCCCTCACCCCGTATCCAAAGATGCTTCGTGCTAAGTTTGTTCATAATTCACGTTTCATGCATCCTGCAGCTGTTAGATTACTAACCAGATCAATAGGTGTTGCGGCCCTTTTTTTTTTCCTCCATTCTGCTTTCTTCCCCTCAATAATTTTGTAGGAATTGCCCCATCTCCTTGCCAAATCCTGCTGCTAATGCCACACACTATGCTTATTTGAACCAATGAAATTAACAAAATAAACCTGAACTGTTGTTTCTTTCGTTATCAAATTTCCAGGCGTTTCTATTGGAGTTTTGGAGCCATCTTCGCCGATGGGATTAGCATCATTTCCCCTGTCATTTTCTGCCCGCTTTTTTCCTATCCTGTCCTGTACCTGTACCTGTACCTGTACCTGCCGGTGCTGCAGTTCCCATCCTCCCCACTGAACAGTATTCTTCCGTTTGTGCCTTTCAGGCGTCTCCTTGGCATTATAACGAAAAAGGACATCCTCCGTCACATGGCTCAAATGGCAGACCAAGACCCCGAGTCAATCATGTTCAACTGAACACCATCGAGGAGGATCCCAAGGAAAGTGAGGAAGAGGTCCACCTGTTAAAGAGCACAGCGATCTGACCGCTCCAAAGATTTCAGCTCATCAGCATCGCAGAAGGAAAACTAAAACAACAGCATCTTTTTGCAGTTCAGTTGGCAATGAAAGCTCCTCTGATGTAGGAGTTTCTCAAGAGTGGCCCACTTCAGTATTAAATCTGATGTCCATTACTTTTAAAAAAAAATATTCTATGCCTAAATATTTCCACATTTCAGATTTTTTAGTTGTTGAGAAGTGCTATTAAAGGATAAAGATATAGTGGTGGTGGAAAATATGTTATATAAATGATTATTTTTACCACACTTGAACCACTTTGCTCATTCATTGATTTGTTGGTGTCTCCTGAACTGCACTGAAGCAAGCCATCTCCTACACACACCTCCGGGGTTGCATCTTAATACGGAATACAGTTTGTTTCAGAACGATTTGCAACTCGAGTCTTGTGCGAGTTTACATTTAAGTTCAGCTCTGCTCATTTTCTGGACCTCTTAACCACTTCTACACTGGGAAAGCTGAAAGGGCCCTGGGATCTCGCTTTGTGCGAACACCTTCACCAGTGAAGCAGGCAGTTGCCCATATGAGGAGAGATTCCAGATTGTGAGAGTGAACCTGGTCAGAAAAGCACTAAGTGTAGTGTTCACACTGAGAGCAGACTGTCCACGACATGCGCACCAAATGGTACAAAACCAAAATCAAAAGTTTTAAGAAAAAAGCACTTCTCATATGTTTTGACAAGGCAGTTTGGTTAGCAGTTTGTGGAGGAAGCAACTTTTATCCATTCTGTGTTTTATTTTTCAAACAAGTCTTTTAAGGAAGTTCCGAGGGTCTGTTAATGAAGAACAGCTTGATTTTGCTTAAATGGAGCTTGATCGCTACACCCCCCCCTTTCATGACAAGAAGATGCATGGTAGTCATTTGTTAATTGGCTCTGTCGTACGTTTAAAGGCACATAAACATTATGGACATGGTACAGTGCAAATAATTGCCTATGTGTCAGATCTGGGTTAAGAGTGTTCCAGTCTGACTCTCGCCACTGTTTTAATGCTCACCTACAATTAATTGGAATTATTCTAGGTGGAATCATTCACAAGTTTTTTTTTCTCTCTCTAGTTTTTAGTAAGTTATTGTGGCAAAATGTGTTTCATCCTCAGGCAATTTTTTTTTACTGTTGATATCAATGGTTGAGTCCTGCTATTGAAGCTATCTTGAATGTGTTTAAAGTTTGGCTTTAGCACTTTGAATTCACATTATTATGACCGTTAAGGCGGGTTTACAAATGATTGGGATCATCAGTTTCAACTAAATTGGCTTCAAATGATACAACTCTGGCAAAACTGGCATTATTCAAGCATCAGCTTTTTAAAGAAATTAATCTATTTATTTTAGGGTACTTATTTTACAAAGCATCTCCTAAGTAGTTGTTTTTAAGGATTTATCAGACTAAATATAAACTTTCTTGAAAAACAGTTGTAACTTTTTAAATGACTTGAAGTTTGCACTACACCTCCGAAAATTTGAATATAACGGTAGCCTACACTGTCTATGTACAGAATTAGAAGGATTTGATTAGCAGATCCCATATTGTTTTGTCATGCTTCTGATAGGAGACTGAAACTTGGTGAGCATTTTTAATAGACCTCGAGCTTGTGTGAGAGAGAAGAATTTAAACTCAGTGTGAGCTATTTTCAAAATGATTGAGTGATATCAGTTAATTGCTTCCTTGCAATCAATCGTACATCCTGGACCATTAATTTAGCAAAGAAATGTAGAAAATCAGGAAAATCTGCATAGGAAAAAAAATTATACGTGGATTTTACAGAGTCTCCAAATAATGAAATCCACACAGAATTCAACAGCTCTCTTATGCAAGATGCTTTTAAAAGACTAAAATTGCAGCATTTTGAGGAAGTGTTGGATTGATTTTTCAACTCCACATAGTCGATAACTGTGAATTTTAAAAATAATAATAAATACTGTGCAAATGCTGGAAACCTCAAATTAAAGAGAGAAATGCAGAGTGTCAGCAGCTGTCAAAGGAGAAGACAAGCTAATAAATGAAAAGGCATTTATTTCTCTTTTGGTATACAGACGGTGAACAAATTCGGCTCTGTCAAATCTGGAAATGATAGGCTACTTTTCTTCTCCTTGGATATTGCTGTGTCACACACACAATTCTCAGAACTGAAACAAGCCATTCAGCCCAACCGGTCTGTTCCAGCATCTTATGCTGCACACTCCTCCCACCCTATTGGCATAACCTTGTATTCCCTTCTCCCTTGTGCATGTATCTCATTTCTCTTCTAACGCATTTACGCTGTTTGCCTCAAATCCTCCTTGTGGTAGCAAAGTTTCTCGTCCTCTCCGATCTCTGGGTAAAGAATGCCTACCATGTATCTCCGGCATTTTCTGCTTTTACATGGAAAACTGTAGCGTCTACAGTAGTTGATGAAACTTCCTCTCCATCCTCACACCTGCCAGATATAGTGGGAGATTTTAAAGCGAGAGCCCGTGAGGTTGGCTCCTGTATCCAGCTTGTTATCTGTTGCCTTGCTTTCGGTTAATGAAGAATGCTTCGTCTTTGTTAACCTGTGATGTTGCCTAGAACTGTACTTAATACTGATCCTGGATGTTTTTTATTTATATTTGGTGTGTTAGAATTTCAGGTCCTTAAGGTGAGCTTAATTATGGTTACTGTGAAAGTTTGATTGTATAATATATTGTATTAAATTCTCTGTCAAAACTGTAAATCTTTGTTGGGAGTTTTTTTTTGGGATGTTGCCACACCTTGTGGTATTTTGCAATGTTGAATTTATCCTTTTATTATTCAATCAGAAGACTAAATCAGAATCATGTTGGGCAGAGAAGGCCCTAGGTTCCATTTTTGATTATTAAATTATCTGATTTCAGGCTGTTTATAAGTTAATTCTTGAGATATGAACTAAATACTGGGAAGACTGAATCCATTGTCTTTGGTCCCTAGCCACTGACTCCATCCCTCTGCCTGGCAACTGTATGAGGCTGAATCAGTTATTCGCAACCCTAGGGCAGCATTTTCCCGTCAGCGAGCTGGGGCGGGGCCCACTCGCTGACGCGTAAAGTGACGCGCGGTGACGTCGGGCGGGTGTCCCGACGTTACCGTGCTTCATTTTGATCCTCAGTTTGACGGACGCACAGCGGAGTCAGCTGCGCGCCCGCCGAACTGTCAAGGGCATATTAAGGCCTGTTAAAAACTAATTAAAGTACTGAACTGAGCTGCCCGTCCAACCTTACTATTACCAAGGAGAAGGTGCTAGGAAAACTGAAAGGTCTGAAGGTGGATAAATCCCCTGGGTCAGATGGATTATACCCCAGAGTTCTGAAGATAGCTGAAGAGATAGTGGAGGCGTTAGTGGTGATCTTTCAGGAATCACTCAAGTCGGAGGGTCCCAGAGGACTGGATAATCGCTAATATAACCCCCCTGTTTAAGAAGGGAGTGAGGCAAAAGATGGGAAATTACAGGCCGATTAACCTGACCTCGGTCGTTGGTAAGATTTTAGAGTCCGCTATTAAGGATGAGATTTCAGAATACTTGGAAGTACATGGTAAAATAGGGCAAAGTCAGCATGGTTTCATCAAGGGGAGGTCATGCCTGACAAATCTGCTAGAATTCTTTGAGGAGGTAACGAGTAGGTTAGACAAAGGAGAGCCAATGGATGTTATCTACTTGGATTTCCAGAAGGCCTTTGACAAGGTGCCGCACAGGAGGCTGCTCAGTAAGATAAGAGCCCATGGTGTTAGAGGCAAGGTACTAGCATGGATAGAGGATTGGCTGTCTGGCAGGAGGCAGAGAGTGTGGACAAGGGGGTCCTTCTCAGGATGGCGGCCGGTGACTGGTGGAGTTCCGCAGGGGTCAGTGTTGGGACCACAACTTTTCACTTCATACATTAATGATCTAGATGAAGGAACTGAGGGCATTCTGGCTAAGTTTGCAGATGATACAAAGATAGTTGGAGGGACAGGTAGTATTGAGGAGGCGGGGAGGCTGCAGAAGGATTTGGACAGGTTATGAGAATGGGCAAAGAAGTGGCAGATGGAATACAACGTGGGCAAGTGTGAGGTCATGCACTTTGGTAGGAAGAATAGAGGCATAGATTATTTTCTAAATGGGGAGAGAATTCAGAAATGTGGAGTGCAAAGGGACTTGGGAGTCCTAGTCCAGGATTCTCTTAAGGTTAACTTGCAGGTTGAGTCAGTAGTTAGGAAGGCCAATGCGATGTTGGCATTTATTTCGAGAGGACTAGAATATAAAAGCAGGGATGTGCTGCTGAGGTTTTATAAGGCTCTGGTCAGACCACATTTAGAATATTGTGAGCAATTTTGGGCCCCGTATCTCAGGAAGGATGTGCTGGCTGGAGAGGGTCCAGAGGAGGTTCACGAGAATGATCCCAGGAATGAAAGGCTTAACATTTGAGGAACGTTTGAGGACTCTGGGTATATACTCGGTGGAGTTTAGAAGGATGAGGGGGGATCTGATTGAAACTTACAGGATACTGAAAGGCCTGGATAGAGTGGACATGGGGAAGATGTTTCCATTAGTAGGAGAGACTAGGACCCGAGAGCACAGCCTCAGAGTAAAGGGAAGACCTTTTAGAACAGAGATGAGGAGAAACTTCTTTAGCCAGAGAGTGGTGAATCTATGGAATTCATTGCCACAGAAGGCTGTGGAGGCCAGGTCATTGAGTGTATTTAAGACCGAGATAGATAGGTTCTTGATGGTAAAGGGATCAAAGGTTACGGGGAGAAGGCGGGAGAATGGGGTTGAGAAACTTATCAGCCGTGATTGAATGGCGGAGCAGACTTGATGGGCTGAATGGCCTAATTTCTGCTCCTATGTCTTATGGTCTTAAGGTTGGCGGGCAGGTGAAGAGCCCAGGCGGCCTTCGCATTTTTCATAAAACCTCATCCACGGGCAGAATTGAGATTTCATGAAGGATTTATTAATTAAATAAAAAAATTTGAAAAAATTCATTGACATGTCCCAGCTCATGTGACACTATCACATGAGGGGACATGTTTTAAAAGCTTTTTTCTCCCTTATTTAAATTTTGAAACCTGAAACTGAACTCCCTGAGGCACCTCCGTGCCTCGGGGGGGTGGTGGGTGGTGGGGGGAGATCTCTGCGCTCTTTCGCACGCAGGAAACCACTCAGGGAATCCCCCCACCCACACAGGGAGCACTAAGCACTTCCAGACGAGCGTCACGATGGGCGGGCCTTAATTGGCCTGCCCATGTAAAATGGCGGCACGTCTCCGATCGGGGGCGCTGATCGGGTTCGCCCCTGCCCCTTCCCACCCCCGCAGAACCCTCCCGACGGGTGGAAACCTCTGCCCTTAGTTTCGTATTTAACCCCGAAATGAAATTCAATGCGTCCATCCATGCCGTTACTAAGACCTCTTCTTTCCACCTCCCTAACATCTCCCGACTCTATCCCTCTGCCAGTTCAGCTGCTGCAAGTCTCAAACATGCATTTGTTATCTCTAAATTTGAATATTCTAATCACTCCCGGCCGGCCTCCCGCATCCTACCCTCTGTATGCTTGAACTCTGCTGCTTGTGTCCTAACTCACACCAGAAGCCTACGTCGGCTTCTGTTCACAATGCCTCAGTTTTAAAATTCTCACCCTTGTTTTCAAATCACTCCATGATTGGTCTCAATCTCCCTATCTCTGTAATCACCCATAACCCTCTAGAATTTTTGCACTCCTCTATTTCTGGCTTCTTGAGCATCCACGATGTTAATTGCTCCACTATTTGTGGTTGTGCTTTGCTTAGGAATTCTCTTCATTAATCTTCCTACCTCTTTGATCAACATTTTGGCCATCTACCCTTTTAAGGTCCAGAGTCAAAGTTCGTTTTATAACCCTACATGTTGCCCCTTGGGACACTTTACTCACTATGTGAAAGGTGCTATATAATACACTTGTTGAAAAACCAGCGTTTACTGCTCATCCCTAGTTGCGTTTGATAGGAAGGTGGTGGGCCTTCTTGGTCCGCTACAGTCCACATTCTTACTCCCCCAGCACTATTAGGTCGTCAGTTCCACAGTTTTGACCCAGTGACAATGAATGCTTGGGCGGCAATAGAAACATCACAATCAGCTTTGCACCTTCACTGTCCGTTATCTGCCCTGGAATGCATGCTACTTGGATAGGATCTGGCTTCTCTGATGTCTACGAGCTTGTTGACACGGATTAATTAGATTTATAGAATTGTAGGATAGTACAGCGCACAAGGAGACCATTTCGCCCATCGATTCTGTGCCAGTAGGCATGAAGAAGTGGCCACTTGCTAAGAAACTGGGGAACACTGAGCCTCTGGAACTCGATCCTTCAGGAGGGATGGTGGGAAGAAATTAAGCAAAAAAACAACTGCTCTCAGTCAGGCATTTGCTTTCTGTGCCAGTAGTTTTTTTTTGTTCTGATTCAAAACTGTGAAAGCTACATCCATTTTTATTTCACATTTTCTTACACAGGGTTACATTGTGTATGAAATGATTGAAAATGTGATAGGGTGCTAATAAACTCAAAACTGCGCTTTTTTGTAATGTCTTCCTGGTGCTGCATTTATTTACCATCTTGAGAATGTGTCTACCTTTGGTGAGAGACTGTTTTACAAAATGGCTTCCCATTTTATTCTAAAGATACCTCTTATACTTTTATTTCCGAATAGATATGGCTCTCTCTCATTTCTGAATCAGAAGGTTGTGTATTCAAGTCTCACCAGAAAGACTTGAGCACATAATCCAGGCTGTCACTGAGGGAGTGCTGCAGCGTTGGAGGCTATAAGACCGTAAGACGGAGGAACAGAAGTAGGCCATTCGGCCCATCGAGTCTGCTCTGCCATTCAATGAGATCATGGCTGATCTGATAATCCTCAACTCCACTTTCCTGCCTTTTCCCCATAGCCCTTGATTCCCTTACTGATTAAAAATCTATCTCAGCTTTGAATATACTTAATGACCCAGCCTCTATAGTCCTCTGCGGTAAAGAATTCCACAGATTCACCACCTTCTGAGAGAAGAAATTCCTCCTCATCTCTGTCTTAAATGGGTGACCCTTTCCTCTGAGATTATGCCCTCTGGTCCTAGACTCTCTCATAGGGGGAATCAACCTCAGCATCTACCCTGTCAAGCCCCCTAAGAATCTTACATGTTTCAATAAGGTCCTTCTAAACTCCAATGAGCACAGGCCCAACCTACTCAACCTCTCCTCATAAGAAAATCCCTCCATACCCGGAATCAACCAAGTGAACCTTCTCTGGATTGCCTCCAATGCCAGTATATCTTTCCTTAGATAAGGGGACCAAAACTGTTCACAGTATTCTAGGTGTGGGCTAACTAGTGCCTTATATAGTTTTAGCGAGACTTCCCTATTTTTATACTCCATTCCCTTTCAAATAAAGACCAACATTCCATTTGCCTTCCCTATTACCTGTTGAACTTGTATGTTAGCTTTTTGTGATTCATGCACGAGGACTCCCAAATCCCTCTGTGCTGCAGCTTTCTGCAGCCTTTCTCCATGTAAATAATATTCAGCTCCCCTATTCTTTCTGTCAAAATGCATAACCTCACATTTTCCCACATTATATTCCATCTGCTAAGTTTTTGCCCACTCACTTAACCTGTCTATATCCCTCTGTAGACTCCTTGTGTCATCCTCACCACTTGCCTTCCCAACTATTTTTGTGTCATCTGCAAACTTCGTGATAGTACATTCACTTCCCTCATCTAAGTCATTAATATATATATATAATAATTGAGGCCCCAGCACTGATCCCTTTGGCACTCCACTAGCGACAGTTGCCATCCTGAAAATACCCCCCTTATCCCAACTCTCTGGGCAGAATTTTGCCCTTGATGGGTGGGCGGGCTCGACAGCGGGCAAGCAGCCAATTGCCGCCGCCGAAATGGGCCCTGCTGCCATTTTGAGTGGGCGGGCCAATTAAAGGCCAGAGGTTTGGAGGTCTGCGAAAGTTGTATCATTGTTTAAAAAGGGTGTGAGGGATAGATCAAATAATTTGGGGCTGGTCAATCTGACTTTGTTCATTGGATGTGAGCGTCGCTGACTAGGCCAGCATTTATTGCCCATCCCAAATTTCCCTTGTTCAGAGGGCATTTAAGAGTCAACCACATTTGTGGGTCTGGAGTCACATGTAGGCCAGACCAGGTAAGGTCAGATTTCCTTCCCTAAAGGACACAAATGAACCAGATGGGTTTTTACAACAATCGGCAATGGTTTCACGGTCATTATTAGACTTTTACTTCCAGATTTTTTATTGAACTCAAATTCCACCATTTGCCATAGCAGTATTCAAACCCAGATCCCCAGGGCATTACCCCAGGTCTCTGGATGACTAGTCCAGCAACAATACCACTACACCATTGCTTCCTCCATTATTAGGATCAATTGTGAGACAGAGGATAAACTGTTACTTAGAAAGGCACTGATTGATCAGGGATAATCAGCATGATTTGTTAAGGGAAAGTCATGTCTTATTAACTTAATTGAATTTTTTGAGAAGTAGATTTAATGAGCGTAGTTCAGTGGATGTTGTCTACATGAATTCTAGTAAAGCATTTGGCAAGGCCCCGTATGGCAGACTGGTCAGAAAAGTAAAAGCCCATGGGATACAGGGGGAAGGTGGCGATTTGGATCCAAAATTGGCTGTGACAGGAAACAAAGGGTAATGGTCGATGGATGTTTTTGTGAATGGAAAGCGGTTTCCAGTGGTGTTCCACAGGGCTCAGTGTTGGGCCTCTTACTGTTTGTGGTAAATATTAATGATTTAGACTTAAATGTGGGAGGCACGATTGGGAAATTTGCAGATGACACAAAAATAGGCAGTGTAGTTGATAGTGAAAAGGAGAGCTGTAGACTCCAGAATGGTTTGGTTGAACGGGTGGAAAAGTGGCAAAGGGAATTCAATCCAGAGAATCATGAGGTAATGCATTTGGGGAGGGCAAACAAATCAAAAGAATACACAATAAATGAGAGGGGTTGAGGAAGTGAGAGACCTTGGGGTGCATGTCCACAGGTCCCCAAAGGTGGCAGGACAGGTAGATAAGATGGTAAAGAAGGTACATGGAATACTTTCCCTTACTGGTTGAGGCATTGAATACAAAAGCAGGGATGTAATGATGGAATTGTATAAAATGCTGTATTAAAGGCCACAGGTGGAATTTTTTTAGTACAGTTCTGATCACCATGTTACAAGAAGGACATAATTGCTCTGGAGAACATAGAGAGATTTACAAGAATGTTGCCAGGGCTTGGAAATTTCAGCGATGTGGAAAGTTGTTGTTTTCCTTAGAACAGAGGAGGCTAAGGGGTGACCTGATGGAGTTGTGCAAAATTATTAGGGGCCTAGGTAGGGCAGACAGGAAAGACCTGTTCCCCTTAGCTGAGGGGTCAATTCAGGGGGTGTAGATTTAAGGCGATTGGTAAAAGGATTAAAGGGGACGTGAGGAAAAGCTTTTTCACCCAGAGGGGGGTGGGCATCTGGAATTCACCATCTAAGTTGGTGATTAAGGCTGAAACGCTCAACTCATTTAAAAGGTACCTGGATCTACATCTTAAGTGCTGTGACCTACAAGTGGAAAGTGGGATTAAAAATGGGTGGCTTGTTTTTTTCAGCTGATGTAGACACCATGAGCTGAATGGCCTCTTTTCTATGGTTTGTACTCCGTTACATACAGAGTAGTTTAACCTATAAACAGGCACCATTGATGCAATCCTAATGTTTCACAAGATAATGTTTTTACCTATTGCTGTTCACTAGATAGCAGGATTAAAGTTCCAGCTCACCCTGCCTTGGAAGAGCAAGATCTTCTTCTGTAATAATGCTAGTTATTACTTTTTGATAATCACTTGCAGGATTTGGGGGATATGTAGGAAGAGATTAATGACATTCAAGCACCAGTAAATTGAAGCCAGTACATATTCTTCAGAGGGAAGTTTCTGCATTGGTATGTGCGTCACTAATGGTAAAGCTACAGGACTCCGTACTATCCTAAAACTTCAGGAACAACAGCAAAGGGTCTTTATTATAGAAAAAAAACACTACATTCATTATTTAAAATACACAAATTACAATTCAGACAAAACATTCTAGCTTATGCACTAAGTTTGTGAATTCAATACTTTGTAAACATCCACAATTTTGTTTTGGCAAAAAAAATCAGGCATTCAGTTGGTCCAGATCATCCCAATTCCTGTTGGCCAAGTGAACCTCAATAATCTCAGCAAACAGGGGCCTCTTCAGGAGCTTGTAGGCCAGTGGTAACAACTGCTGCACTACTTTGTGAAAGTACTGTAACAGGAAGCGACAGAAGAAAGTACATTTGTGAAAGAGCCATAATCCCAAAGAGATCCGTTAAGTCCTCCTTAATAAAGTCATGTCAGTATATTTGTTTAACGTTGTCAGTTTAATTTTAAAGTCATTTGCCACAGACTTCCTCTTACTCTCTGGTCTACCCCCCTCACGCTGACATTACTCTACTGCCTGCCTCCCTCATCGAGCCGTGCCCTCGGGCCTGACCCCAGCCCCCCCAAACTCCTGCCCCCCGTTTCTTACCCAGGGTGGTTTCAGCTATTCCGCTCCTGGCTTCATGGTTGGCTCTGAACCAAAGCTCCAGGGCTCCATCTAGTGGCAGAGGTTAGTCAGTGCGGGTGGTCCCAGGATTCCAGCAGCTTCCTGCACCAACTGACGTCTGCCACTAGATGGAGCCTGGTCAATCTAAAAATCACTGAGGTGAGTGTAATTCTTTAACATTGTGTCACAGGTGCTGTATTTCTTTCACAGTTAAATGATTTATTTTGCAATTTGGGAATGCACAGTGCTGCACACGTACAGTACAGTACAGTATTTCAACTTGTGCATAGGTTCTTTTGGATATTTGTCACCCAGAAAACCAAACTCTGGCTCTAACACTGATTCCCACTGGAATCTGTGATTCGCTTAAGGTTACAATTTTCAGGAACGTAACCATAACCTTAAGTGAGGGCTCCCTGCAGTGATTTATTTATGAGGCGCCTAGACAGAGTAGGCAGTTACCGCTGTACTCGGTCTATCTGAAAGCGAGCACTTCCACCAACATAAAACCCTTTAATATCGCACTGGTGAGGCAACCGTGGTGAAGCTGATCTTTAAAAAAAAAAACAAATCAATCATTCACTTATTGGAATGTGGGCAAGTTCAGCATTCATTGCCCCATCTCTAATTGCCCCCGAGAAAGTGGTGCTGAGTTGCCTTCTTGAATCCTGGAGCCTGGATCGTGAAAATAGGGAGGGCCCAGCAACACTGAGGGAATGAGATTTAATTCCAAGTCTGGACGGTTGTGACTTGGAGGGGAACTTGCAGGATGCGATGGTGCCCCCATGACCTTGCTGTCCTTGACCTAAGTAGTCGTGGGTTTGGAAGGTGCTGTTGAAGGAGCCTTGGTGATTGGTTGCAGTGCTTCTTGTAGACAGTACACACTGCTGTCACTGTGCTGGCGCTGGGAGGGAGCCAAAGTTGGAGGTGGTGGATGCGAAGCCAATCAAGTGGACCCAGATGGTGTCCAGCTTCAAGTGTTGTTGGAGCTGCACTCATCCAGGCAAGTGGAGAGTCTTCCAACAAAATCCTGACTTGTGCCTTATAGATGGGAATGGACAAACTTTGGGGAATCAGGAGGTGAATTACTCACTGCAAGATTCCCCGCTACTTCTGTAGCCACAATATTTATGTTACTGGTCCAATTAAGCTTCTGGTCAATGGTAACTCTCAGGATGTGGAGGATTCAGAAATGGCAATGTCGTTAATTGTCAAGGAGAAATGGTCAGATTCTCTCTTGCCCGAGAGTGTCATTGCTGGCACACATGTGGCGCAAATGTTACTACCCACTTCTCAGCCTAAGCCCAAATGCTGCCCAGGTCTTCTTGTGTGCAGGCACTGGCTGCTTCAATATCTAACATCCTTCAGACTTCTTAAAAAATTGCAACTATAGAGAAGAGAGACCTCTTGAGATTCCTTCAAGCATTGGTTTGCCCCCACCCTCTTCAGGACTATGACTAATCCTGTTGTGTGGCTAAATGCTGAAATTTCATCTTGTACAACTGCCAATGTTTTCCACTGGGAGTAATATCATCATCGTCATCATCCTCAAACTACCTGTGATTAAGCCACAGCTCAAAAGCGGCTTGGCAACTAATCAATTTAAGCAGCACTGGTAAAGGCAACCCAGAGCTGCAGAGAGTAGAATTGGGCTGGGAATATGATCGAGCATCCAATGGTGTGTCGCTCACCCACCCACCTCCACCTGAGCTCCGAGCAGCAATGAAATCAGGAACCCTGAACAGGTTTTTTGCCTTTCTAATGAAGGGTTACACAGCACTCAGTAAGGTTCCACACCAAAGGTTAATGCACCAGATAAGGGCTCATAGAATAGGGGGTATCGTGCTAGCAAGGCTGGAGGACTGGTTAATTGACAGGAAGCAGGGGAGGGGAAAATGGGGGGGGGGGGGTGTGGAGAAATGGGACACTTTAAAGTTTATAGACCAAGTAGTGCTGGGGCCTCAGCTATTTACCATGCATATTAATGGCTTAGATGAACCCCCCTGTTTAAGAAGGGAGTGAGGGAAAAGATGGGAAATTACAGGCCGATTAGCCTGACCTCGGTCGTTGGTAAGATTTTAGAGTCCATTATTAAGGATGAGATTTCAGAATACTTGGAAGTGCATGGCAAAATAGGACAAAGTCAGCATGGTTTCATCAAGGGGAGGTCATGCCTGACAAATCTGTTAGAATTCTTTGAGGAGGTGATGAGTAGGTTAGACAAAGGAGAGCCAATGGATGTTATCTACTTGGACTTCCAGAAGGCTTTTGACAAGGTGCCGCACAGGAGGCTGCTCAGTAAGATAAGAGCCCATGGTGTTAGAGGCAAGGTACTAGCATGGATAGAGGATTGGCTGTCTGGCAGGAGGCAGAGAGTGGGGATAAAGGGGTCCTTCTCAGGATGGTGGCCGGTGACTAGTGGAGTTCCGCAAGGGTCAGTGTTGGGACCACAACTTTTCACTTTATACATTAATGATCTAGATGAAGGAACTGAGGGCATTCTGGCTAAGTTTGCAGATGATACAAAGATAGTTGGAGGGACAGGTAGTATTGAGGAGGCGGGGAGGCTGCAGAAGGATTTGGACAGGTTAGGAGAATGGGCAAAGAAGTGACAGATGGAATACAACGTGGGGAAGTGTGAGGTCATGCACTTTGGTAGGAAGAATAGAGGCATAGACTATTTTCTAAATGGGGAGAGAATTCAGAAATCTGGAGTGCAAAGGGACTTGGGAGTCCTAGTCCAGGATTCTCTTAAGGTTAACTTGCAGGTTGAGTCGGTGGTTAGGAAGGCAAATGCAATGTTGGCATTTATTTCGAGAGGACTAGAATATAAAAGCAGGGATGTGCTGCTGAGGCTTTATAAGGCTCTGGTCAGACCACATTTAGAATATTGTGAGCAATTCTGAACCGCGTATTTCAGGAAGGATGTGCTGGCCCTGGAGAGGGTCCAGAGGAGGTTCACGAAAATGATCCCAGGAATGAAAGGCTTAACATATGAGGAACGTTTGAGGACTCTGGGTCTATACTCGATGGAGTTTAGAAAGATGAGGGGGGATCTGATTGAAACTTACAGGATACTGAAAGGCCTGGATAGAGTAGACGTGGGGAAGATGTTTCCATTAGTAGGAGAGACTAGGACCCGAGGGCACAGCCTCAGAATAAAGGGGAGACCTTTTAGAACAGAGATGAGGAGAAACTTCTTTAGGCAGAGAGTGGTGAATCTATGGAATTCATTGCCACAGAAGGCTGTGGAGGCTAGGTCATTGAGTGTATTTAAGACCGAGATAGATAGGTTCTTGATTAGTAAGGGGACCAAAGGTTAAGGGGAGAAGGCTGGAGAATGGGTTTGAGAAACTTATCAGCCGTGATTGAATGGCAGAGCAGACTCGATGGGCCAAATGGCCTAATTTCTGCTCCTATGTCTTATGGTTTTATGGTCTAAGAGACCAAGAGTAATGTGTCCAGGCTTGCTGCAGCTAGGTGGGAATGAGAGTTTTGAGGAGAACACAAAGAGATACAGTGAGGTTAAGTGATTGGGCAACAAGGAAGCAGATGGAGTATAATATGTGGAAGTGTAAGGTTATCTACTCCAGTAGCAAGAATAGAAGAGCAGAATATATTTTTTTTTTGAAAAAAAGGCTTGAAACTTTTAAACATTGTGTTCCTTGTACCAGTAGGTCAAAGTCTCTCTCTGTCATTCAAAGTTAGCATGAAGGTACAGCAAGCAGTTAGGAAGGCAAATTGCATGTTGGCCTTTACTGTTAGGAGACTGGAGAACAAGAAGAAGAAAGTCTTGCACATCGTACAGGTGTGGCCTTACCAAAGCTTTAGCTCAGTTCACACAGCCTTGGTCTCCACATCCAAGGAAGGATATACTTGCCTTGGAAGTGGCAGAGTGAGGGTTCACTAGATTAGTTCCTGGGATGAGAGGGTTTATCATGAGAGGCTGAGTAAATTGGGCCTATATTCTCTGGAGTTTAGACGAATTGAAACATACAAGATTTTGAATGGATTTTGACAGGATAGATGCTCAGGGACCGCTGCCCTTATCTGGGAATCTCCAACATGGGGCATTGCCTCTGGCAAAGGGGGCCGATCATTCAGGAATGAGAAATTTCTTCACTCAGAGGGTCATGAATCTTTGGAAATTTTTTTTTACCCCAGAGGGTTGTGGATGCTCCACTGTTGACTGTATTCAAGGCTGAGAGACAGATTTTGATCTATCAGGGAATCAAGGAATCTGGGGAGTGGGCAGGAAAGTGAAGTTGAGGCAGAACCTCTGCCATGATCTTACTCAATTGCAGGAACAGGCTTGAGGGGCTCATCCACCTCATCTTTCTAAGTTCTCAATTAGTCTTCACATGAAATCACTTTCTTTTGTTTTAATGGCATGGTGTTAGGGAGGGATGCAAGAGGAAAACTTAGTGGATATCCAGGTTTCTTGGCACAACTGCAGCTGAAGCAAAACAAGATGAAGCGACTTATTCCCCCCCCACTTCGTTCACAGGATGTGGGCTTCACTGGCTGGGTCAGCACTCATTGCCCATGAGGTGTTGGTGGTGAGCTGCCTTCCGGAACCGCTGCAGTCCATGTGGTGTAGGCACACCCACAGTGCTGTTAGGGAGGGAGTTCCAGGATTTTGACCAAGCGACAGTGAAGGAACGGCGATATATTTCCAAGTCAGGATGGTATATAGCTTAAAAACAAAAAACTACTGCGGATGCTGGAAATCTAAAACAAAAACAGAATTACCTGGAAAAACTCAGCAGGTCTGGCAGCATCGGCGGAGAAGAAAAGAGTTGACGTTTCGAGTCCTCATGACCCTTCAACAGAACTGAGTATAGTTAGGAGAGGGGTGAAATATAAGCTGGTTTAAGGTGGGGGGCGGTGGTTGTAGGGACAAGCAAGCAGTGATAGGAGCAGATAATCAAAAGATGTCACAGACAAAGGAACAAAGAGGTGTTGAAGGTGGTGATATTATCTAAGAGAATGTGCTAATTAAGAATGGATGGCAGGACACTCAAGGTACCGCTCTAGTGGGGGTGGGGTGGAAAGACTGACAGGGCATTATAGGGTATATAGCTTGTTAGCCGAGGTAGCCCGTTTGTTCTCAGTCCCTGGGGATTAGTCAAGTCATGCAGAATTGAG
The DNA here is from genome assembly GCF_964194155.1 of Cetorhinus maximus. Classification (NCBI taxonomy): domain Eukaryota; kingdom Metazoa; phylum Chordata; class Chondrichthyes; order Lamniformes; family Cetorhinidae; genus Cetorhinus; species Cetorhinus maximus. The sequence goes on from NC_135880.1 coordinate 14,363,681, forward strand.
GTAGATGAGAAATGAGCTCATGTCAATTTCGCATATTGCCCTTGATGGTCAGTGTGTGTGTGTGTGTGTGTGTGTGTGTGTGTGGGGGGGGGGACAGTTCGGGTTGGGAGTCTCCGCATAATTCCATACCAGGCAAAATTCAAAGTCTCAACTGATTTTGTATTTAATTAATATCTGGGATATGGGTGTCACTAGCAAGGCCAGCATTCATTGCCTAGCTATGGTTTCTCTCGATACTGGTGGTGAGCCTCCTCTGGTTAAGGTGCTCCGACAGTGCTTGTAAGGCAGGGAGTCCCAGGATTTCGACCCAGCGATGATGCAGGGATAGGCAATACATGATGGAGTGCGAGATCCGACAGGGAACCAGGAGATGCTAGCGTTCCCCTCTGCCTGCTGTCCGAGGTAGGAGGAGGTCACGGGTTTGGGCAGCACTGTGAGAGAAACCTGTCGGAATGTATGTGTGCGCGCGCTTTGGCTATCCCAGCCAAGGGAAGATAGTTTAACAAAGGGCGAGTGTGGGTTGGGGTGGGGGGGTCGTCATAACATTCAAGGCTATGGGCCAAGTGCTGGTAAATGGGATTAGGTAGGTAGGTAGGTCAGGTGTTCCTCACGTGTCGGTGCAGATTCGACGGGCCGAAGGGCCTCTTCTGCACTGTGAGATTCTGTGATTCTGGAGGGAGGGAGGGAGGGGGTCATCTTGAAGCTGCGGAGCTACCTCAGGCACCTATATTTATGCGTTTAAAAACTTTCACACGGTTAAAAAAAAAAACAATGCTGAACCCCATTTGCATCTACTCACGTGGGACCCGTAACAGAAGAGATCAATTCCTAGTTCGTATCCCATTCCGTAGTCACATTCATCATTCGCAAACTGAACGTAGGTTATTATTTCTTGGATTGGGGCAAAAGCTTTAATCCGAGCTTCATCAGTTGGTGCTTCCACAATTGCTTTACAGATCTTTTTCAGACTTCCTATTGGTTTTTTTTTGGAAAAGACGACACTGATTATTTCTCCTAATCACAGGATGGAAGGAAAATTGTACATCATTCCTGCACTTCTCTAAAAAGGTAGTTTAAGAAAAACTTACATTTACATAGCGCCTTTCATAACCTCAAAAAGAACCTTGCAGCCAATGAAGTACAGTTGAAGTACAGATATCGCTTTAACGTAAGAAACGTGGCAGCCGATGTGTTACACAGCAAAATCCCACAAACGGCACCATGGTGGTTGAGGGATAAATATCAACCAGAGCGCCAGGGAAAACTCCCCTTTGAAAGAGCCTCGGTGGGATATTTTACATCCACGTGATAGGTCAGACGGGGCCTCGGTTTAACCTCTCTTTTGAAAGACAGCACCTCATAACAAAGGGGTGTCAGCCCAAGTGTCTGGAGCTGGTGCTTGAACCCACAAATCGTCCGGCTCAGAGAGAGGAGGTGAGAGTGCTAACCACGGAACCATGGCTGACGACACAAAACGTTACAAATAAATCCTTAGTATTGCCTGAGCTGTGAAGATGAAGGGAAAAAGAAGGGGCTGTATTGCCCTAGGCAGACCTGGGAGATCTCACGTCCAATTCTCCATTCTATGCTGAATTATTCACGATTTCAAACTAGGTAACTATAAAGGAGGACTGCAACTGCCCTCAGCATCCTTGGGATGTTTAGGGACAGTGAAGAGATCTACAAGAGTTTTTGCATTTATATAACAACTTTAAACATCAAAAAAAAGACCCAAGGTGCTTCACAGAAGCCAATATCAGACATTTAAATAAAATGGCGCTAGACCATCGACTCTCCTCTCATAATTCAGCAGAACAAGAACAACGCACAGAAGCAGGGAAGTAATGCTGAACCTTTATAAAGCTCTGGCTAGGCCATATCTAGAGCACTGTACCCAGTCTGGTCACCGCACATGATTGGAACAATAAATTTCAAAATGATAAGCTGCAGTCAGCGGTACAGGGCTGGGCAGCAAGGGGTTAATTTGGACATTTAGTGAAAACACAGTGACTCATCAAAAAGGGTTTGCACATTGACAACCACGATCTAGAAGTCTGATTACCCAATACAATGGTACAAAGGACAAATCATCAATACAATAAACTCAAGGAATTATGCAACCACCACAGACAAAAGTAGTGGAACAGGGTCATTCAAACCCTCATTAAATTTGGAGCCAGGTGCTGTTACTGTGCCACCTCAACCAGCAGGAGAATTGCTCAAACAATGAGAACTGGTAATATTCGTCTGGATACATCTTCCATGTTTCAACCAGCAGGAGCTGATGACATTTGTCTGGACTTTGCGTGGAATCAACTAAATGGACATTGGAACAACAGGAAATATGTTTTGCCATGCCCGAGTTAAGTTATTATAAAAGCAGAGCAGGTCTGAGTATCTGGGCTGCTGTTGGAAGAAGGGTCAAGTTTGGTCACCTTGACTCAGGCCTATAGTCGATACCGGACGGGTCAGCCGCGTTGGGGATTGTAAACGTTTCCAGCCATATCGTAGGGATATTGAGACAAAAACAGAAAATGCCGGAAAAACTCAGCAGGTCTAACAGCATCTGTGAAGAGAAAGACAGAGTTAACCTTTTGAGTCCGTCAGGGCCCCTTTATCGTAGTGATATTGGTCCGAGGGTTTTGTGAAGCTTTGGAGCGAAATCTTGGTGTTTTTGGTCTGAGCGGGGTTTTTCTTCCCTTAAGGATTCAGGACAGGAGGTGGCGTTTTGCCTGCGTTTCTGTAAGTTTTAACCGAGTTATGGTGACTTTGTGTTGGGTACTGGGAATAGGTTGTTTTAAATTTGGGGTTTTGTACTGTGGGGCTGTGGGAGATTCAGTAAAGCGATTGTGAATTATCAGAAGAAACTTGTCTCGCTGGTCATTCTGTTCAAGCCATACACTTGTGAATCTGGTGTCACGAACTTGAGTGTGGGGAGGGTCTCCTTGAGGGCAAAGAGGAACCTCCTTCACAGGGATGAGGGATTTTAGTTACAAGATTCTGTTGGAGAAGCTGGGGTTGTTCTCCTTGGAGAAAAGGAGACTGAATAGAGGTGTACAAGGTTATGACAAGCTTAGACAAGGTAGGTAAAGAAAAGCCATTCCCATTAGCTGATGGTACAAGGACTGGAGGGCACAGATTTAAGGTTTTGGGATAAGATATGCAGGGATGGACTTTAAAATACAGCAGAAGGTAACGACCTGGAATCTGGTGCCTATGGAGGGTGGCAGAAGCAGGGACGATCAGTGATTTCAAAAGGGTAATTGGATGGGAAGTTGAGGGAAATAAACTTGCAGAGTGATGGAGATGTAGGAATGGGACAGACCGGATTGATGGAGGGGCCGAATGGCCTTCTTCGCTGCTGTCATGACTCTAGTTTTCCATTCCAATTCAGAACATGCCACACTGAGATGCCGCTATTCTATTCCTAGAACTTTTTACTCATCACATGGGAACTGAAGTCGACCTGATTTCCAAGCTCCAAAAGTTAATAATGAGAAGACCAAAAGTACACCAGTCAATGACTTTCCATTGCAATTTATACGTAACTACTGATGTATTTTCAGGTTTTCATTTACAAAAGGGGGAGGGTAAAGAATAATACAGACGTACCATCGGTCTCAGGGAGCTCCCGGTAACCTACGCCGGTTTTATCTATTGGGACAACCAAACCAGCACCATGAAAAGTTCTGGTAGCAATCTAGAAATAAAAGATAGATGAGATATTCTGCAATGTAAAAAAAAGGTCACACTGATTCCGAAACAACGCATTAATGTTTAGCTAAACGTTGAACTGCACAAATTGTTCATCCATTGAACAAACATCAACTGCATCTTGCTGCACTGACAGAATATTAATCAGGTTAGAGAAATGATTACATCAAAAGACACAAGACTTTGGAGGGCCGACAGCTTTGTTTAGTAACTGCACGTGTGATCAAAGGTAGGTTAGTGCAACACCAGCAGTGTTGGGGCGGGAGGGGGAAGATGGTGGCGTAGTGGTAATATCACGAGACCAGTAATCTAGAGGCCTGGGCTAATGCTCTGGGGACATGGGTTCAAATCCCAACACGGCAGCTGGTGGAATTTAAATTCAATGAATCAAATCTGGAAGTGAAAGTTAGTCTCAGTAATGGTGACCATGTTAGAAACCCATCTGGTTCACTTATGTCCTTTAGGGGAGGAAATCTGCCACCCTTAGCTGGTCTGGCCTACATGCAACTCCAGACTCATGGCAATGTGGTTGACTCTCAACTGCCCTCTGAAATGGTCTAGCAAGCCACTCAGTTCAAGGGCAATTAGGGATGGGTAACAAATGCTGGCCTTGCCAGTGATGCTTACTTCTTAAAAACTTCTTTCATGCGATGTGACTTATGGCAAAGATTCAAGAGTTAGTGAAGCCAGTGCCTCCACTACACCACAGAAAAAGAAGCAGAAGATGAGTGAAGACTTGATAAAGGATTATCTAAGCAGTAAGTAAGTGTTTTTTTTTAAAATTACCACCATTCTGCCAAAGAATGTGCAGCAGAATTTTGTGCCACGTGCACAGCCCGAAGGCAATGAATCTCTCGTGACATCGCTGGGGTCTGAAGCATAGCGCAATGCGTATGCTGCTAACTCACCGCGCACTTTCCACACACACTGCCCTTTGCAAGTAAATCCTGGCAACTGCAGCTTAAATACAAGTTCTTGGGGATGGGGGAGGCCGTTGTAACATTTGCAAATTTCAGGCTCGAGGTCAATTAAAAAGATCGGTTCAGACCGTTAAGAAAACTGAACGTCCGCCGTGCAACGTCTGGTATGCGAGGCGTGCACTACGTGAGAGCTACTCCGGACTTGTAAAAGCTTTAGACGATTAGCGCACATTTCCGAGTCTGGGACACATTTCCGTGCGCGTCTCACAAATTACGGAAAGGGAATACCGGAGGGCTGCAGCGTCCTGGAGACACAGGGAGTAAAAAGGGGCCTGGAAGCAGATTGCTGCAGTAGAGGAGGCTTGGGTGGGAGTTACTTCGCTCCAAGGGTTGCGAATCTTTTGGAATTCTCTACCCCAGAGGGCCGTGGATGCTCTATCGTCGAATCCATTTAAGGCCGGGATAGACGGGATTTTTTTTGGTCTCTCGGGGAGTTAAGGGATACGAGGAGCGGGCGGGAAAATGGAGCTGAAGCCCGAGGTCAGCCACGATCGTAACGAACAAGGGAGCAGGCTCGATGGCCCATAGGGCCTACTTTAGCTCCTATTGCTTGCACAGACCCGTTTGGGCCTGTTCCCATGGACACAATTTTCATTCGATGTCTGTACACATCAAAATCTTAATGGAAGCAGCTTTCAAGTATATATTGACTTCAGACCTCAGTCAGTTGACAGGAAGATGACTTTGTATAGTCTTAAAGGTGACATACACTTATAATTTTACATAGTATAGCGTTGCCGGCCTTACTCCCTCTGACCTATCGTAACCATCACAACGGTCAATTTCCAACAACATATTGGCATGTTATTGATCAGAAATAAGAAAGTCACATCTTTGTATCCAATTGCAGGGAATAGTGCTTTTCTTTAAAAATAAAAGGCCTCACGCAGAACCCATTGTATTTTATATAAAAAAGGGCCAGCAAGGAGTACCGGACATTCCCTGGAGCTGTTCTGAGCTGCCTCTCTTTCATCCCAAATCTTACAAAGGCTTGCTTCAAACCAGACAATTCGGGAGTATCATAAAGTCACGATTAACCGGTCTCAGCACACACTCAGGTTAGGGCTAAAAGAAAAGAAAAATGGGCCATAGTTCGGCTGCTCTTTCAATATACCCATGTCGGAAAGCAATGATCTGAACATTGGCTGAAGAAAGAATCAGACTTGCTGCGGGGTCCCGACTCCTCTCCATTACCTGCTCTGCCCCCGCCCCCACCGCCGATCAACTAGGCCTGCCCAAAAGGACAAGATGTCCCAAAATCACTTTACAACCCAATTAAGTGCTTTTGGAGGCACAGTCACTGTCCATAATGGCGGAAAAGGGGCAGCCAATTTGAGACAGTAATGTGACAATGACCAGATAGTTTTGTGTTTTCAATCACAAAAGCAAAATACTGCGGGTGCTGGAAATCTGAAATAAAAAAAAATAGAAAATGCTGGAAATGCTCAGGAGGTCAGACAGCATCTGTGTGGCGGGGTGGTGGGGAAAGAGAGAGAGAGAGAGAGAGAGAGAGAGAGCGCGCGAGAGATCAGCCACGGTCTTGTTGAATGGTATAGCAGGCTCGAGAGGCTGAATGGCCTACTCCTGCTCCTAATTTGTATGTTAATGTACCAGGTTGATGATGACCCTTCATCACAACTGATAGAAAATGGAATAGGTTAGCAGTGAATTAAATACTGATGCAAAGCAAGATGATGGATGAAACTGGAGGCTGTTCTGAATGCTTTCTAGCTTCAGTTTTGGGTATGTAAAATTCCACCAGCGTACACCTAGAATCCTTTGAAGACACCGGGTATTAAAGGCATCCGGTTTCCTTTCTCGGCAGGTTTTCGGGTTCCAGGTTTCACATATTGGAGAGTGGAGAGCATATTTGCACTGTAGGACCCAAGCTGTGTTTTCATGGAAAGCTTTTCACTGTTAAAAATCTTTTTCAGTTTGTTGAAAGCTGATGATGCTTTACCTATTCTCGCGCTGAGCTCTTTGTCCCTGGATGTTAATGGACCGGCCCAGAAGTCCTCTCCGATATCAACTGCAAAAGATGCTTCAGCTGACTTGCCATGTCACCCAACGTCAGGTCATCGCTGCCCGCACATTAGGTCATGCGGTGGACTCCTGTCGGACACAAGAGGAGGACGACCCAGGTGAACTGGCACCCAGACATTCAGTCGAGATCTGGTCAATATGGTCAATAGATGCTGGAAAGACACATTGGCTGTGGACAGGAGAGAATGGGGTACTTTGTCTGCCTCTTGTGTCTCTAGACACAGGAGCTACAGAGTCCAAGTAAGTAAGTCAAAAGCCAATGCTGGATTTCCTATTTCCATTTCTGTACCTTTCCTCAGTTCTGGTGAAGGGCCATCATGGATCTGAAATGTTAACTTGTTCCTCTCCACAGATGCTGCCTGACCTGCTGAGTATTTCCAGCATTTTCCACGTGTGTTTCAATGATGTTGGTTATGTAGGGATAAATATTGGCCAGGGGGCCAGGGAGAACTCCCCTGCTTTACTTTAAAATAGCACTGCAGGTTCTTTTGCACCCACCCGAGATGGGCAGATGGTACCACGGCTCAGCGTCTCGTCCAAAAGACTGCGCAGCACTCCCCCAGTCGTTCACTACGTGGGCTTGCACGCAATGAATGACCATTCGTTTCAGACGGTGACAGGCAGTCACGGAACCAGAGGCAGAGAATGTGGGCTTGGCGGAGGGGTTGGGAGAAGGAACAGAAATTGGTAGGGGTAAAAAGGGAAGGTTTAGGGGAAATGGTGGGGGGGGGCAGGAAAATTAGATGGGGTGAAATCCAACTTTGGGGGCAGCACTTTAGAGGTGGTTAGCAGATCAATGTCCAATTGATAAAAGCAAAAAACTGCGGATGCTGAAAATCCAAAACAAAAACAAAAATACCTGGAAAAACTCAGCAGGTCTGGCAGCATCTGCGGAGAGGAACACAGTTAACGTTTCGAGTCCGTATGATCCTTCAACAGAACTAAGTAAAAATAGGTGAAATATAAGCTGGTTTAAAGGGGGATGGGACAAGTTTTCAACGTAAACTGGAGGAACAGCACCTCATCTTCCAACTAGGAACTTTACAGCCTTCTGGACTGAATATTGAGTTCAACAATTTTAGATCATGAACTCTCTCCTCCATCCCCACCCCCTTTCCGATCCCCCTTTTTTTTCTCCAATAATTTATATAGATTTTTCTTTTCCCAGCTATTTCCATTATTTTAAAATGTATTTCCATCCATTATTTTATCTCTACCTTTTAGCCTTTTTTGATTCCTTCCCCCCACCCCACCCCACCCCCACTAGAGCTATCTGTACCTTGCTCGTCCTGCTTTCTACCCTTAATTAGCACATTCCTTAGATAATATCACCACCTTCAACATCTCTTTGTCCTTTTGTCTGTGACTTCTTTTGGTTATCCCCACCTATCACTGGCCCTCTATCCAGTTCTACTTGTCCCACCCCCCTTAAACTAGCTAATATTTCACCTCTCTTCTATTTTTACTTAGTTCTGTTGAAGGGTCATTCGGACTCGAAACGTTAACTATGTTCCTCTCCGTAGATGCTGCCAGACCTGCTGAGTTTTTCCAGGTATTTTTGTTTTTGTTTTTAATGTCCAATTGAAGTCTGTGAAGAGAGGCATTCAGATCCAGAGGATGAAAGGCAGCCAGTTCCCCAACACCTGGTCAGTGCTTCCGGCCACAGTTAAAATTTTACCCTGAATGTTTTCAGACAGTGGGTTACAGGCAGAAGGTCCTTTCGGGGGGGGGGGGGGGGGGGGGGGGAGTCACAAATAACCAGAAACATAATGCCACATCTAGGGAATCTGGAAGTTCTGGAAGTACGGTACAAGAGCTTACCTTCCTATCTCTTTGTTTCATTTCTTTAGTTTTTTGCTCTAGGGAATAACCTAATTTCTTCGCTACCGCAGTCAGTTTCGACTCGAGCTCTTTCAAAACACTGCTCTGACTTTTATTACTCACTTCCTTCAGTCTTCTGGACAAAAGGAGGCTGGAAACCAAAAGTGGCACGGGATGGAAAAGGAGAAGAAAAACAAAAAGGGAAAACAGCTAAACTTAGAAACATTCTGCTACAATTTTCATTCAATTCTCCCCCCCGCAGCCCCATTCCCCCAACCTCCCTCCACCACATCGAAATAAAGGCTAAAGCTACGGGAGGTCTAAACCAGGACAGGCTCCAAAATTCCACGCTAGTCGGAGCAGCTGAGCAAACAAAGAGGCAACGTAAAGGGCCGCGTGCAGCCCTTCACACCACGTCCCTTGGGGTGCCCCTTTCCCCGACCCCCCACAACCGGACCTAGAGTCTCTCCCTCAAAAAAAACAACTCAGGGCCAGAAGCGTTGAACATTGACAGAACTTTGCCCCACAGTGAAACAAGTTCACAATGCTCTTCTGGTTCAGATGGGTTCCAACCAAAAGAGGAAAAAAAAAGTTATTAATGACAAAAGCTTTGCTCAAAATACTAAAGGTGTAGTAGAGGGTAGCGGTTACGTTAGACAGTTAATAATGCAGAGGATCGGACTAATAAATCGAGAGATCGAGGGTTCAAATCCCACCACAGGCAGTTTGAAAATGTGAACTCAGTTTAAAAAAGGCTGGAAATAAAAAGCTGATATTAGAAGAAATGACTCTGAAGCTGTTGTGCTGGTCATAAAAATCCGACTCGGATGTAACTAGTGCTGGGCCCTCAACTTTTTGCAATGTATATAAATGACTTGCATAAAGGGACTGAAGGTATGGTTGCTAAATTTTCTGCTGATACAAAGATAGGTAGGAAAGTAAGTTGCGAAGAGGATATTAGGAGGCTACAAAGGGACATAGGTAGGTCAAGTGAGTGGGCAAAGATCTGGCAGATATGAAATTGCCCACTTGGATGGGAAGAATAAAAAAAAAAGCATATTATCTAAATGGTAAGAGATTGCAGAGCTCTGAGATTCAGAGGGATCTGGGTGTCCTAGTGCACGAATCACAAAAGGTTAGTATGCAGGTACAGCAGGTAATTAGGAAAGCTAATAAAGTGTTATTGTTTATTGTGAGGGGAATTAAATACAAAGTAGGGAGGTTATGCTTCAGTTGTACAGGGCATCGGTAAGACCACATCTGGAATATTGTGTACAGTATTGGTCTCCCTATTTAAGGGAGGATGTAAATGTTAGAAACAGTTGAGAAGGTTTAACTAAACTAATACCAGGAATGGGCAGGTAATCTTATGAGGAAAGGGTGGACAGGTTAGGCTTGTATCCGCTGGAGTTTAAGAGAGTAAGGGGTGACTTGATTGAAACATATAAGATCCTGAGGAGTCTTGACAGGGTTGGTGTGGAAAGGATTTCCTCTTGTAGGAGAATCTGGAACTAGGTGTCACTGTTTAAAAATAAGGGGTCACCCATTAAAGACAGATGAGAAGAAAGTTTTTCTCTCAGAGGGTAGAAGGTCTTTGGAACTCTCTCCCTCAAAAGGCAGTAGGAGCAGAGTCTTTGAATATTTTCAAGGCAGAGCTAGATAGACTCTTGATAAACAAGGGGGTGAAGGGTTACCGGGGGTAGGCGGGAGGATACAGTCAGATTAGCCATGATCTTATTGAATGGCGGAGCAGGCTCCAAGGACCGAGTGGCCGATTCCTGCTCCTAATTCGTACGTTAGTATTACTATCTTCTAGGGAGGGAAGCCTGGTGATCTTACCCAGTCTGAACTATATTTGACTACAGTTCTGTATCAAAGTGGTTGACTCATATCGAGTTGTGTCAAACTAGGTCCTTTCTGCACTTAGGCAAGAAGAATGTGTTCATATATGGTTGTCAGAAGGGAAAAGCGAGAGGAAAAATAAATGTGTACTTCGTATTCGGTAAGAAGTTGCTCTACTTGCAGATTGGGATTCCAATGGAATTCTATGCATGTTCAGCCTGTTTACAGCCTTCCAACTGGAAAAATGCATCATTCCTTCAAAGGCAGAAAGAACTTGCATTTATATAGCATCTTTCAAGACCTCAGGAGATCCCAAAGAGCTTTAACAGTCAATTTAAGCATTTCTGAAGAGTAGTCACCATTGCGGTTTAGGAAACTCCGCAGCGAATTTGAACACGGCAGGCTCCCAAAACAGCAATGTGACACATGACTAGTTTTAGTAATGTTGGTTGAGGGATAATATATTGGCCAAGACACCAGAGAGAACTTACCTGCTCTCTGAAATAGTGTTGTAGGATCACTGCGATGGCAGACAGGGCCTTTTTTTTTAAATAAGTGTCTCATCTGAAAGATGGGTACTTCTGACGATGCAGCACTCCTTCAACACTGTACTGGAGTGACAGTCTAGATTCTCTGGAGTCGGACCTGAACATACGATCTTCTGACTTCGAATTGAGTGTGCTACCCACTAAACAAGAGGCTTTACATTCTGTTCCTTGAACTAAATTTCAGCAATTCTCTAACCGCCATCCATTTAAAAAAAATATATATATTGCCTCAACACATCCAATCCCGAAGAAACTGAAACATACTTACTTTACAGAACTGAACAAATTGTCTCCCATCTGAACCACTGAGCAGCCATTCTTGGCCACGTTTGCACCTACGAACACTGGCAATTCTTCTGGAGTATCCCTGTAAACACCACATACAAAATAGTCACCGGTGGGTGATGGAATACTTTCCATTTGCCTGGGTGAGTGCAGCTCCCACAACACTCAAGAAGCTCGACACCATCCAGGACAAAGCAGCCCGCTTGATTGGCACCCCATCCACCATCTTCAACATTCACTCCCCCCACCACCAAAGCGCAGTGGCAACAGTGTGTACCATCTACAGGATGCACTGCAGCAACTCACCAGGGCTCCTTAAGCAGCACCTTCCAAACCCATGACCCTCCACCATCTAGAAGGACAAGGGCAGCAGATAGATGGGAACACCACCACCTGCAAGTTCCCATCCAAGCCACTCACCATCCTGACTTGGAAATATATCGCCGTTCCTGCACTGTTGCTGGGTCAAAATCCTGGAACTCCCTCCCTAACAGCACTGTGGGTGTACCTACACCATATGGACTTAAAAAAAAATTCATTCATGGGATGTGGCCATCGCTGGCTAGGCCAGCATTTATTGCCCATCCCTAATTGCCCTTGTTCAGAGGGCAGTTAAGAGTCAACCACATGGACTGCAGCAGTTCAAGGCAGCAGCTCACCACCACCTTCTCAAGGCCAATTAGAGATGAGCAATACATTCTGTCCTGGCCCATATTCCAAGAGTGCTTTCTTCTTCAGAATCCCTGAAACCTCAATGACTCAGTTGAGTCAGTCCAATTCAATAGAAACAGGGCTATTCCCCCCTCCCACTGAGAGAAACGTGCCTGTGCCACGATTACCTGAAATAGCCAAGGTGATGCTGAGTTTCGGAGTCTCCATTGATGACGGTCTGAAATTCAGGGGGGTCATAGAAGTACCGCCAGTGCAGCAGGTAATTAGGCTCTGGGTTTTTTGTTCCTTTAGGTTTTCCTGCCAGGATATCAAAAGGCCCAACAAGTCGCAGTCCAAGGCTCAACTTCAGTGCTTCTGTTTAAAAAAAGGATGAGCAACAGTTTAGCTCTGCCAGAACTGAATCCTTCTGCATAAACTGCGCATTCCCCCTTTCCATCATACCCTCCCCGCTTCAGGGTGGGAGTGAGCTTGCTACCTCTTTTATTTATCACTCTTGTGGGCAGCATCTTTGAGCCAGGAGACTGTAGGTTCAATGCTCACCTCAGGGCTTGAGCACAAAAGTCAAGGCTGACGCTCCAGTGGCAGCGCTGAGGGTGTGCTACACTCCCGGTGATGCTGCCTTTCGGGTGAAACGTTGAGCCAAGGCCCTGTCTACCCTCCCAGGTGAATGTAAAAGATCCCATGGCCGTATTTCAAAGACCACCAGGGGAGCTCTTCCTGGTGTCCTGGCCAATTTTTATCCCTCAACCAGTTTCGCTAAAAAATTGATCGTTAATGCTCTTTGTGGGACCTTGCTGTGCATTTATTGGCTGATTTCCTACATGGCCATAGTGACTATGGCTATTCAGCTGCATGCGGCTTCAGTACAACCTTGCCCACATGCATACACTTCCAGTCAGACAGGGGGGAAAAGGGGCTGGGAAATGATGATCTCAACAAAAGGAGTTCCATCCAACTGTCAACCCTTCTTTCATTAAAGGGCCTGGTCCCTAACTGTAGCATCCCTTCCCATCACCCTTTGCTAACCAAAATCAGCTAAATTACAGCACACTTCATATTGGTTGAGCGATAAATGTCAGCCAGGTGACCAGGACAAGGCATCTTCAAATAACGCCATGAGAATCATCTGTATGTCCACCCAAGAGAGGGCAGACGGATAAATGAGAAGAAGGTTCTACAGAAAAAGTGTGTGCAATAGAAGTCCTGGAATAAGAGGGGAGAGGGGGCCCTAATAGAGGTTTTTGTAGACAATGACACGTTTTGATAAGGGTAGGAAGAGAAAAGCTATTCCCTGTTGGCGAATGGGTCAATAACAAGAGGTCATAGACATAAAAATCATTGGTGAAAAACCTGAAGGAAAAATTTGTTTACTAAAGTTAGTGGGGTCTGGAACATTTCTATGTGAAAAAGGTGGTAGAAGCAGATTCGTTAAATAATATTACGAGGGGGTTGGACAAATGCTTAAAGATGAAGAACTTACAGGGTCAAGGACACAAGACAGGGGCGTGGGTACTAAGCATGACTGCTATTCCGAAGAACCAGCATAAGTACAGTGGGCTGAATGGCCTCCCTCTGTGCTGAAACTTTCTATAATTCTTTTATGTCCAGCCAGGCAGGGGCTCAGAACTTTGTGAATTGAGAAGGCAGTTTGGTGCTGAGCCGGCTGTAGTTAAGAACAGTAATGTTGGCACTGATTGGCAGTGGTGGTGGGGAGCAACTTCCATGGACCATTTTCGCCCTTGGCCTCTCCCGATGCTCTTGAAATGGGATAAATGAGTTGATTTTATTGAGATTGATGTTAAAGCGTGCATTAATAGCTTTAGAATAGAAAACGTAACAATGTCTTTCTAAGCAGGATGGCAAATTTAGCCAATACTATAGGAATGATGGGCTCCTTGGCCAAGGATAGTTCCAGAGTCGGCTAGCCCAGCAGTTGTAACAATAACAGCTTTCACAGACAGACATTCATTGCTGAACAGGACAAGGAGAAGGAGATAAAGGGGGAACTGAAGGCCGTACCCAAGGTTGGGGTGGGGGGTGGTGGTGGTGAGATAACGGGAACATCTGCCAATAGATTAGCATGGTTGGTTTAGAAATTAATGAGAAATATAATTCTTATTTTCCTAGTTTTCATTATGAAGATGTGCTACAAAGCCTGTATCAAAGGGAGAGGCACCATAGATGGCTGTGGTTCTCTCTCTCTCCAGCATTTGCTTGAATAAAGCCTTTGCTTACTGGAAACTCGGACTCGAGTGGTCTCTCACACCACAAAACTCTTACACAGCTAGCCACAGATGTCTGGCTTGTCTCACTGGTGTGTTGTGGGCATGATACAGGAAAGGTCGAGAGGGGTGGGGGTGCCACGTACCACACGGATTCCCTGGGTTTAGCTTCTCGCAGAATTCCCAGAAGTGATAAAAATCTTCCGGCATCGGAAGCTTGTAGCGACCCTGAACCTCCTGTCGCAATTCTTCGGGAACGCTGATATTCTCTCCTCGGTTCTTCTTACCATCTTCAGGCACCGGATTCTTAGACTGAGGACAAAATCACGCAAAAAAAAAAAATATATAATTTTAGACAGTTTTGGGTGCGGCTGTGAACTGAATAGATTCAAGCAGTAACACTATAATACGCCCAAAGTACTGGATCAGGTCTTTAGGATCTGACAGGGAACAAATCAAGAATGTGAAATACAAAATATAAAAAGGAAAGGACTTCAGATTCTTGGGGCAGAGGAACCAGTTCTAGGACAGGAGGGAACCTCTAACAAGATGGACAGGCAGCAGCTCAACAGGGATGGTAGCACTGGCCTCGCAGGGAAGTTACCTTTCTCGTTTGTCCCTCGAGGTGAAGATGACCATGTTCATCATCTGGGGTGTTTGGTGGGGTTCCGGTGGCTGCGTAGGTGACTGCTCAGGCCAATCTGTGCCTGGGAGGCTCTGCTGTGACCAGCACAGGATTCCACGGGCGATTGTGTTTTGGACGAGCTGCTGATTTCGGGATTTCCCCTCGGGTTTTATTTCTCTGACTCTGGTACACGTTTACTTTTCGAAGGCAGCCGCACCATCTTTTTATTTGATTACTCCAGGTGCAGCGATCCTGAGCAAGCCGCTCCCAGGAGTTGAAGTCGATATCAAAACTCGTAAGTGAAGCCTTCAGAGTGTCCTTGTAACGCTCCCTTTGACTGCCATGAGAGTGCACCCCAGACTCAAGCTCTCCATAGAAGATTTGCTTTGGTAAAGGAGCGTCAGGCATTGTGGCTACATGACCAGACCAACTCAGTTGTGACTGTCTCAATATGGTGCAGATTCTTGGTATGCCAGCTCGGGTGAGCACCTCAGTGTCAGGTATTTTGTCCTGCTGTCTGATCTTCAGAAGCTTCTGAAGGCAGCTCAAGTGCAAGTGGTTGATCTTCTTGGTATGACGCTGGTATACAAAGTCTCCCCTGCGTAGAACAGAGTTCTCAGGACTCTATACGCTTTCAGTTTTGTAGGCAGACTTACTTTTATTTCTTATGTTCTTCACTCCCAGACTGATATTCGAAGTCTGCTGAAGGCTACGCTTGCTTTGGCAATTTTTGCATGCGGCTTGTTGTCAATATAGACAGCTCAAGAGAGTGTGTGTTGCCGGGGAAAGTGAACTTATCCACTGCTGACAGGCTCTGGTCATTGGCTGAAACACTGGGCTGAGAGATAGGGCTTTCCTGAAGAAGGCTGGTACATTACTCATGCTGATTGTAAGGCCAAGGTCGTCACATGCATTGGAGAGGAAGTCCATACTACATTGCATGTCCAGCTCTGAACCAGCATCTAGTGCATAAAGAGGGAATCGTGATGTATGCCCTTGGAGACCTTGTTCTTTGCCTGGAGTTGTCTCAGATTGAGCAGCTTCCTGTCCATGCAATATCTGATCTTGATGCCAGGATCACCATTACGGAAGGCACTGGAGAGCATGGAAGAGGAAAACACGAAGAGGGTTGGCACAGCCACACAGTCCAGTTTAATTCCATTAGTGACTGGGGATAGGTCAGAAGATTCACCATCATCCAGGACACACGCGAGCATGCCGTCATGGGACTGTCAAACAATTGTGATGAAGTTCTCAGGACAGGTGAATCTCTCCATTACCTTCCAAAGACCCTCATGGCCGACTGTGTCAAAGGGCTTTGTTAAGTCAATAAACATGGTGTTAAGGTCCAAGTTCTGTTCTTGGCATTTTCTCCTGGAGCTGTCTGTCTAACCGCGCACACGTTATCAGGGCTTCCTCAACCTTTTCTGAAACCGCACTGACTATCTGGCAGCAGATACTGCTCGGGATAGTGTAGTAAATGGTTCAGAAGGATTCTAGTGAAGATTTTACCGGCAATGAAGAGCAGTGAGATTCCTCTATGATTGTCGAGTTCCTTTCTGCTTGTACAGATGGACAATGGAAGCATTTTGTATTCATGCAGGATGGTTCCTTGTTCCCACAGACTGAAAGAGTTCAATGAGCTACTTCACCAGTCATTGACCTCCAGCCTTGTGGACTTAACTGGGATAGCATCAGCTCCTGGAGCTTTGCCACTGGACAGGAGTTTGTTTGCGTTCATTGTTTGTAACATCATGGAATGGTCATCAAGAGAGCAGCTGAGGTCACTTGCGGCAGGCAGCCTGTTGAATGCTTTTTCATTGATGGATAAAGGCCGACTGAGGATGTGGTTAAAGTGCTCGGCCCATCTTTCTGGAATTTGGGCTTCTTCTGTGAGCAGTGTTGACCCGTTGACACTGAGGGATGGTGATGAACCAGTAGGACTGGAGCCCGTTGACAGGTTTCAAAGCATCATAGCATCTCTTCCAGTCTTTGTGGTCTACTTACATCTTGAGTTTGTCTGCCTTCTGACTCAGCCAAGTGTCTTGCAAGTCTCGGAGCTTTCATTGGTCAGGCCTACAGGTGTTTCGTGAACCTCCTCTGGACCCTCTCCAGGGCCAGCACATCCTTCCTGAGATACAGGGCCAAAAATTGCTCACAATATTCTAAATGTGGTCTGACCAGAGCCTTATAAAGCTTCAGCAGCACATCCCTGCTTTTATATTTTAGTCCTCTCAAAATAAATGCCAACATTGCATTTGCCTTCCTAACCACCGACTCAACCTGCAAGTTAACCTTAAGAGAATTCTGGACTAGGACTCCCAAGTCCCTTTGCACTCCACATTTCTGAATTCTCTCCCCATTTAGAAAATAGTCTATGTCTCTATTCTTCCTACCAAAGTGCATGACCTCACACTTCCCCACGTTGTATTCCATCTGCTACTTCTTTGCCCATTCTCCTAACCTGTCCAAATCCTTCTGCAGCCTCCCCACCTCCTCAATACAACCTGTCCCTCCACCTATCTTTGTATCATCTGCAAACTTAGCCAGGATGCCCTCAATTCCTTCATCTAGATCATTAATGTATAAAGTGAAAAGTTGTGGTCCCAACACTGACCCTTGCGGAACTCCACTAGTCACCGGCCGCCATCCTGAGAAGCATCCCCTTATCCCCACTCTCTGCCTCCTGCCAGACAGCCAATCTTATAGCCATGCTAGTACCTTGCCTCTAACACCATGGGCTCTTATCTTACTGAGCAGCCTCCTGTGCGGCACCTTGTCAAAGTCATGATAGGAGCGTACACACTGATGAAAGTTGCTTGCCTGTTGCCGTGCAGGTCAAGCTTAAGCACCATCAGTCAATCATTCATACCCATGGGAAGG
This sequence comes from Cetorhinus maximus, assembly GCF_964194155.1. NCBI lineage: Eukaryota > Metazoa > Chordata > Chondrichthyes > Lamniformes > Cetorhinidae > Cetorhinus > Cetorhinus maximus. The sequence goes on from NC_135880.1 coordinate 14,381,316, forward strand.
CACTTCAACTTACTGATAAGCTTTGCAGCCGTGAACTATCTTGTCAGATTCACACCTTTTCTCTTTTCCAGGCCGCCCCAAGAGAACGTGTTATCTGCACAATTTCTTTGAGCTGACCCTCCTCAGGTAGGCAAGTCTCACGGAGGGTGATGATCTGGGCATTGTACCTAGCCAGCCCTTTACTAACAAGAGCAGTTCTCCTCTCAGGTCTGTCAGCTGCGACACTGTCCATGAGGGTGCACACGTTCCATACACCAATGGTGACCAGTGTCATCTTTATTTTCTTTTCTGAGATTGACTTACGACCGTGTTGATGGCAGCTGGCCAGCGAGGTGAAGCAGACAATATTCAGCCCCTTCCTCAGGCTAGTGAGGTGACCAGCGTGATCTTAAAAAGGGCTACACAGTGGTTCAGGTGGCTGCCAAGTTCCACTCCTGCTTCCTTCCAGGGAAAATCAACCCCATGGCCTGAGCCAACTGTGTGCAAGCTCCCAGTAAATCCACACCTGCTGCTATGTCGCTTGTCCATCGCCATGGGACTGGTGACAGCTAGATAATGGATTACAGATAACAGAAAGGTGAAGAGCATGACTTGGCATGAATTGGCTTAGAGTGAGCATCGTCAGCCTCTCTCTCATCCTGACCTATCATGGTCCAGTGACAAGATGAGTTGAGATGGTTCAGATTCAGATGCAGTGGGTGACCAGGGCATCTTCTGTGTCTTGGTGAGCTTGACACATTCCACAACATGGTGCTGTTCCGCCTTAGACTGGACTCATCCACTCAGTCCATTGGAATCAGTCTTCATATGCCAGGGATACAGAAATCCCCAAGTCAGTGGGTAGGAGACCTGACAGCTGCCCTCACCCTGGTTTGGCCCATCCATCAAAGCGGTTTACCAGGGTGTGGCCGCTAATAGCTACTTAGAGCCACAGGTGAAAGCTGTGTGGAGGTTTGGACCAATACAGGATGAGCACTTGTTACGAACAGAGGTGAGAGAGAACTGAAACCCCTTCCCTTATTGTTCATAATTAGTGTATTTTTGAAAAGGAAGAGCCTTGTGTTTCTTAACCCCTAGGCGTGTGGACAATTTGAGTAACCAGCAGCAAACTTTTTATGGGTTTAAATAAAGTGGATTATTTATTCATATTTTCACCCTGAAAATCTAACCTTATGTCACTCACTCCCCTACTCTCTCTTGTTCCCATGCGTCAGCTGCCCTTGTTCTTCTAGCTAGTAGAGGTCGCGGGTTTGTAAAGTGTTGACTAGGGAGTCTAAAAGTACAAGTCTGTCCTTTTTGTTCTAGGCAGGGTAAGTTATGCTGTGGTACAATCTGAGTTTGCAACCCAGACCTTAGATTTTGGACATGGTGTCACGTCAACCCAAAATGACATTATGCAGATTGCGGCAAATTCCAATGGACACATTGCAGGGTGACTGGGGGGGGGAGAGCAGGGGCAAGTGGGACACATTACTCTTACAAAAAGGTGTCGGTACAGGCACGATGGGCCAAACGGCCTCCATCAGAAATTCTGTTTCATCCTTCCCTCTCGTCCAAACAATTCAGCTTGTGTTTTTGTTGTTGTTGTTGTCACAGGGATAATCTGAATATAAAGCCCTCGCACTAACGCAGGCCAGGCCAGGCCAGGCCCGCGGTGGAAGGGGGCGCCGGGCGGCCTCACTCAATCCAAACCAGATTTTAGGCAGAAACTGCTTCAAAAGTTTTTAAATATATGTTTTGAGTGCGATATCCCGAGCAGCCTTTAGGAAGACAATGTTGTCAGTAACATCAGTGAAACAATGTATCTAAGGCAGGTTGCAGTCAGTTGCTGCTCAGTCCCCCGGGATACTTTGTTACATTCACAGCTATTTTTTGCTACAAGATGCCTCACTGAGGACAGCCCTGCATTTACTCACGTCCCCTCCATTCATTACCTCGGAGCTTCGGGAGGCAGCTTTCCTCTTCCCGCGTCCGGCCATGGTCAAACAAACCCAACTTCACCAAAGCGGCGGGACAGACACCAAAATCCACCCCGTTCGACCGACCCCCCCTCCGCCACAGGCCGCTTCCCTCCGCCTCCGGACCAATCAGGCAGCACTGCTCCATACACCAACCGCGACGCACGGTCACATGAACCAATCAGTCAGGGAGCTCTGCCACAAGAACCAATCAGAGAGCACCACCACATGAACCAATCAGGGAGCAACGCCACATGAACCAATCAGTCAGGGAGCACTGCCACATGAACCAATCGGGGAGCACCGCCACATGAACCAATCAGGGAGCAACGCCTCATGAACCAATCAGAGAGCACTGCCACATCGACCAATCAGGAAGCACTTCCACATCAACCAATCAGGGAGCACTTCCACTTCAACCAATCAATCAGGGAACACTGCCACATGAACCAATTAGGGAGCACTGCCATATGAACCAATCAGGATGCAATGTCACATGAACCACCCAATCAGGGAACACTTTCACATGAACCAATCAGGGAGCACTGTCACATGGACCAATCAATCAGGAAGAACTGCAAGATGAACCAATCAGAAAGCACGGTCACATGAACCAATCAGAGAGCACTGCCATTTAAGCCAATCAGGGAACACTGCCACATGAACCAATCTGGTAGCACTGTCGCATGAACTAATTGGGCAGGACTGTCCCTGTCCTCTATTTGAATTTATTTCGGAGGTTAAATAGTGAATTGTCCATCTCTTGATAAGTATATATGGAGAAAGTGCTTCACAATGAACAATGCAATATGAATATGCACATCAGAGCATGCTATTACTGCTGATGTGAGAGTCAGCAGGAAAATAAGGCACAACAGGTGCCTTTGCTTCTTAAGTGACATGGACACCAAGAAACCTTCCTCTACTCGAACACCCACACACCCCAACATATTTCAACTCACTCCCATTACACTGCTTAACTGAGACAGCTTTATCATCCAATACACCTACCACTATAAGAAATAGGAGCAGGAGAAGGCCATTCGGCCCTTCGAGCCTGCTCCGCCATTCTGATCGTCCAGTTCAATAGCCTGCTCCCACTTTCTCCCCATATGCTTTGACCCCTTTCGCCCCAAGAGCTATATCTAATTCCTTCTTAAAAACATACAATGTTTTGGCCTCAACTACTTTCTGTGGTAGTGAATTCCACAGGCTCACCACTCTCTGGGTGAAGAAATTTCTCCTCATCTCAGTCCTAAATGGTCCACCCCATATCCTCAGACTGTGACCTCTGGTTCTGGACTCCCCCACCATCGGGAACATCCTTCCTGCATCTACCTTGTCTAGTCCTGTTGGAATTTTATAGGTTTCTATGAGATCCCCCCCCTCATTCTTCTGAACAGCAGCGAATATAATCCTAATTGACTCAATCTCTCCTCATATGTCAGTCCCATCATTCCAGGAATCAGTCTGGTAAACCTTCGCTGCACTCCCTCTATAGCAAGAACATCCTTCCTCAGGTAAGGAGACCAAAACTGCACACAATATTCCAGGTGTGGTCTCACCAAGGCCCTGTATAATTGCAGCAAGATATCCCTGCTCCTGTACTCGAATCCTCTCGCTATGAAGGCCAACATACCATTTGTCTTCTTTACCACCTGCTGCACCTGCATGCTTACCTTCAGCGACTGGTGTATGAGGGCACCCAGGTCTCCTTGCACATTCCCCTCTCTCAATTTATAGCCATTCAGATAATAATCTGCCTTCCTGTTTTTGCTACCAAAGTGGATAACTTCATATTTATCCACATTATACTGCATCTGCATTGCATTTGCCCACTCGCTCAGCTTGTCCAAATCACCCTGAAGCATCTCTGCATCCTCCTCACAGCTCACCCTCCCACCCAGCTTTGTGTCATCTGCAAATTTGGAGATATTACATTTAGTTCCCTCATCTAAATCATTAATATATATTGTGAATAGCTGGGGTCCCAGCACCGATCCCTGGGGTACCCCACTAGTCACTGCCTGCCATTCGGAAAAAGACCTGTTTATTCCTACTCTTTGTTCCCCGTCTGCCAACCAGTTTTCTATCCATCTCAAAACACTACCCCCAATCCCTTGCACTTTAATTTTACACGCTAATCTCTTATGTGGTACTTTGTTGAAAGCCTTCTGAAAGTCCAAATAAACCACATCCACTGGCTCCCCCTCACCAACTGTACTAGTTACACCCTTGAAAAATTCCAGTAGATTTGTCAAGCATGATTTCTCTTTTGTAAATCCATGCTGACTCTGTCCGGTTCTGTCACTGTTTTCCACGTGCTCAGCTATTAAATCTTTTATAATGGACTCTAGAATTTTCCCCACTACCGACATCAAGCTGACTGGTCTATAATTCCGTTTTCTCTCTACCTCCCTATTAAAATAGTGGGGTTACATTAGCTACCTTCCAATCTGTAGGAACTGTTCCAGAGTCTATAGAATCTTGGAAGATGACCACCAATGCATCCACTATTTGTAGGGTCACTTCCTTAAGTACTCTGGGAGGTAAATTATCAGGCCTTGGGGATTTATCGGCCTTCAATTCCTTCAATTTCCCCAACACCATTTCCTTACTAATACTGATTTCTTTCAGTTCCTCCCTCTCACTAAACCCTGTGTTCCCCAACATTTCTGGAATGTTATTAGTATCCTCCTTTGTGAAGATAGAACCAAAGTATGTATTTAGTTGGTCAGCCATTTCTTTGTTCCCCATTATAAATTCCCCTGTTTTTGACTGTAAGGGACCTACATTTGTCTTTACCAATCTTTTTCTCTTCACATACCTATAGGAACTTTTACAGTCAGTTTTTATGTTCCCCGCAAGCTTACTCTCGTACTTTATTTTCCCCTTCTTAATCAGTCCCTTGGTCTTCCTTTGCTGAATTCTAAACTGCTCCCAATCCTCAGGTCTGTTGTTTTTTCTGGCTAATTTGTATGCCTCTTCCTTGGATCTAATACTATCTCTAATTTCCCTTGTAAGCCATGGTTTAGCCACCTTTCCTGTTTTACTTATGTGTCAGACAGGAATAAATGATTGTTGCAGTTCACCCATGCGCTCTTTGAATGTTTGCCATTGCCTATCCACCGTCATCCCTTTAGGTAACATTTCCCAATCCATCATAGCCAACTCGCGTATCATACCATCGTAGTTTCCTTTATTAAGATAAAGTCTCAGAATCAACTACGTCACTCTCCATCTTGATGAAGAATTCTATCATATTATGGTCGCTCATCCTCAAGGGGCCTCGCACAACTAGATTGCCAATTATTCCTTTCTCATTACACAATACCCAGTCTAGGATAGCCTGTTCGCTAATTGGTTCCTCACCGTTTGGTCCAGAAAACCATCCCATATACATTCCGGAAATTCCTCCTCTACGGTATTTTTACTAATTTGATTTTGCTCAATCTATATGCAGATTAAAGTCACCCATAATTACAGATGTTCCTTAATCACATGTGTCTCTAATTTCCTGTTTAATGCCATTCCCAACATCACCACTACAGTTTGGGGGTCTATATATAACCCCCATTAACGTTTTTTGCCCCTTAGTATTTCTCAGCTCTACCCACACAGATTCCACATCGTCGGAGCTAATACCTTTCCTCACTATTGCGTTAATTTCCTCTATAACCAGCAATGCAACTCCACCACCTTTTCTTTTTTGTCTGTCCTTCCTAAATACTGAATGCCCCTGGATGTTCAGTTCCCATCCCTGGTCACCCTGTAGCCATGTCTCCGTAATCCTGACTATATCGTACCTGTTTACATCTATTTGCGCAGTTAATTCATCCAATTTATTGAAAATGCTCCTCGTGTTAAGGCACAAGGCCTTAAGGTTTGTCTTTTTAACACTACTTGTCCCATTCCCACTATTTTTCAGAAGCCCTGTTTAACTCTTGCCCTTGATTTTTCTGCCTATTACTTTTCTTATTCCCCTTTCTGTCTTTTGTTCTTGTCCTTGATTCCCCCTCCTCTGACTCCTTGCATAGGTTCCCATCCCCCTGCCATTTTAGTTTAAACCCTCCCCAACCACTCTCGCAAATATTCCCCCTGGGACATCAGTCCCAGTCCTGCCCAAGTGTAACCCGTCCAGTTTGTACTGGTCCCACCTCCCCCAGAACCGGTCCCAATGTCCCAGGAATCTGAAACCCTCCCCCTCACACCATCTCTTCAGCCACATATTCATCTGATATATCCTGCTATTTCTATTCTGACTAGCACGTGGCACTGGTAGTAATCCTGAGATCACTACCTACTTTTTGACTTACTTCCTAACTCCCTATATTCTGCTTTTAGGACCTCATCCCTTTTTTCATCTATGTCGTTTGTACCGATGTGTACCACGACCACTGGCTGTTCACCCTTCTCCTTCAGAATGTCCTGTAGCTGCTCTGAGACATCCTTGACCCTAGCACCAGGGAGGCAACATACCATCCTGGAGTCTCGTTTGCAGCCACAGAAATACCTATCTATTCCCCTTACAATTGAATCCCCTATAACTATTGCATTCCCATACTTTTTACTCCTCCCCTGTGCTGCAGAGCCAACCATGGTGCAACGAATTTGGCTGTTGCTGCTTTTCCCTGAGAGGTCATTCCCCTCAACAGTATCCAAAGCGGTATATCTGTTTTGCAGGGGAATAGCCCCAGGAGATTCCTGCACTCCCTGCCTAGTCCTCTTGCTCTGCCTGGTGGTCACCCATTCCCTTCCTGCCTGTGGACTCTTAACCTGTGGTGTGACCACCTCTCTATACATGCTATCCATGTTACTCTCCACGTCGCGGATGCTCCACAGTGTCCCAAGCCACCGCTCCAGCTCCAAAACTCAGGCTTCCAGGAGCTGCAGCTGGAGACACTTCCCGCACACACTTCCAGGGCACTGGAACTGTTCTCGACTTCCCATGTAGAGCAGGAGGAGCACACCATGGCTTTGAGCTCTCCTGCCATGACTTACCACTTTAAATTAAATGAAACCTTTGGGAAGATACTTAATATCAAATAATATCAATTACTCTCGGGCCCTTTTTCCCTGCTCCTCATTGTTACAGAATATAGCCCTTACAAACGATGAACCACAAAATAAGGCCTTGAAAACTATTAGGATAAAAGTAGTAAATACTTACCCGACCGTACTCAAAGGATCACCTCATTCCCTCCCTACTGAACTCCCTCAGTCACCAAACTCCAACTTAAGCACTGTACTGCAGCCCAAAGCAGCACTCCAGTGCAAAGTCAGCACTGTAAGATGGCCTGTTTTTATACTCTCTGAATCTAGCTTCTGAAAACCTGTTTAAGCCAGTTATCTAATTAACTAATTGTAGCTGCAAGCAGAGCCTGTATAAAGCCCGTTTCAAAGCTGGCCTAAAACTCACCTTCTTCCTACCCAAACAACAACTTCTAGTTAATTACTAAATTAAAGAAAGACTAGACTTTAGATAGAAATTAACCCTTAAATTCCCTCAGTCACCAGACTCCAACTTAAGCACTCTACTGCAGCCCAAATAGGATCTTGGCTGATCTGATTGTCGCCTTAACTTCGCTTGGCTGTCCGTCCCCCATAACCCTTGACTCCTTATCTATTTAACTCAGCCTTGAAATAAGAACATATGAACATGGAGCAGGAGTAGACCACTCGGCCCCTCAAGCTGGCTCCGCCATTCAGTAAGATCATGGCTGATCTGATTGCAACCTCCCACCTACCTCCGATAACCTTTCACCTCCTTGTTAATCAAGAATCTAAAACTATTCAAAGACGCTGCACTTCCAGTGCAGCAACATCCAAATGTGTTCAGTCTTCAACTTTATCGATTGTTGAAATGAGTGATTGAAAGGAATAGGGATTTATTGATGCAAAAGGAGAGGTTGGTCTTGATCCAAAGCCTATGAGATGTCTAGGCACTGTGTTTGAAAATGGCAGGCGAAAGGGCATAATTATGGCAAGAATCAGAACGCAGAAGCTAATGCATAGAAATTTGTCAATTCTTTTCCTTTCCTTCAGTTTCCTAATATATCAGTTTGGATAAAATAGACAATTTGCTCCTGACAAAATGTGCTTTTTTTCAAATAAACTGGGGCACACAGTCAGCAAAAAGACACATCAGAACACTTCACTTAACAGATTGTCACCACCCTTTGAGATTGTATAAAGTAGACTTGCTTTTTGGTATGGTTGGATTTTAAAGCCATTTTGAAGCTGTTTTCCTGGCTCTAGCAGTGAGTGTATTGGTCGTGATTACTGACAATTTAAAACCTCAAACCCATTTTAAAATATCTGCATATTTGTTTGTGGGATGTGGGTGTTACTGGCTAAGCCAGCATTTACTACCCATCCCCAATTTCCCTTGTTCAGAGGGCATTTTTATGGGTCAACCACATTGCTGTGGGTCTGGAGTCATATGTAGGCCAGACCAGGTAAGGATGGCAGATTTCCTTCCCTAAAGGACTTTAGTGAACCAGATGGGCTTTTACAACAAAGGTTTCATGGTCATCATCTGCCATTGTTGGATTCAAACCCAGGTCCCCAAATCATTACCCTGCATCTCTGGAATACTAGCCCAGTGACAAAACCACCATGCCACCTCCTCCCCTTGCATATATATTGCAACATGTGGCCAATATGGTGAACTGATCACCAAAAGTTTGGCAAGCAATGAAATCGTATTGGACAACACTGATCTAGGCGGTAGAGATCGTGGGTTTGGAGAGTGCTGTCAAAGGAGCCTTGGTGAATTGCTGCAGTGCATCTTGTAGATGGTACACACTGCATTGGTGGTGGAGGGAGTGAATGTTTAAAGTGGTGAATGGGGTGCCAATTAAGCGGGCTCTTTGTCCTATATGATGGCGAGCCTCTTGAGTGTTGTTGGAGTTGCACTCATTCAGGCAAATGGAGAGTATTCCATCAACCCCCTGACTTGTGCCTTGTAGATGGTGGACAGGCTCTGGGGCGTCAGGAGGTGAGTTACTCGCCACAGAATTCCCAGCTTCTGACCTGCTCTTGTAGACACAGTATTTATGTGGCTGGCCCAGTTAACTTTCTGGAAAATGGTAACCCCTAGGATGTTAGATTCTCTGTTGTTGGGAGATGACAATTGCTTGGCATTTGTGTGGCACGAATGTTTCTTGCCCCTTATCAGCCCAAGCATGAATGTTGCCCAGGTCTTGTTGCATGTGGGCACGGACTTCTTTAGTATCTGAGAAGTTGCGAATGGTGCTGAACATTGCGCAATTATCAGTGAACACCTCCATTTCTGGCCTCGTGATTGAGGGAAGGTCATTGATGAAGCAGCTGAAGATGGTTGGGCCTAGGACACTACCCTGAGGAACTCCTGCAGCAATGTCCTGGTACTGAGATGATTGACCTCCAACAACCATCTTCTTTTATGCTAGGTATGACTCCAACCTGATTCCCATTGATTTCAATTTTGCCAGGATTCCTTGATACCACACTCGGTCAAATGTTCCCTTGATAATCAAGAGCAGGCACTCACACCTCCCTTCTCAATTTCAGCTCTTTGGTCCATGTTAGGGCCGTGTGGCACTGGTGGGAACCAAACTGAACATCGGTGACTGGGTTATTGCTGAGTGAGTTGTATGTCTGCTGTAAGGTAAACAATCACAACTTGTCGGCATAACTTTTTAAAATCCTGTTGTGGAATGTGGGCATCACTGGCTCAGTCAGCATTTATTTCCCATCCCTAATTGTCCTTCAGAAGGTGGTGGTGAGCTGCTTTATTGAACTGCTGCAGTCCATGTATTGTAGGGTCACCAGCACTGTTATGAAGGGAGTGCCAGGATTTTGACCCAGCGACAGTGAAGTAATGGTTATGTAGTTCCAAGTAGGTAGGGGGTGCATGCAGAGACAGGGCACTAGGCCTGAGTGAGACGTAGATGGAGTGTGGAGTTGGGAATTTGGTTCACGTGGTAAGTTTTTCTAAAGTTTAAATATAAATTAAGTGTCAGGCCCTGACATAGAACTAACAACGTTCAAGTGAGTTAAATAGCCTTGTTAAACAGGGTCGTGGCAGTTATCTGTCAATCAACTGAAAGTAGTTGGTTCAATAGGAAGGGGCTGTCTGGTAGTGGTAGTTATCTAGCAATCAGCTGAAAGTAGTTGGTTCAACAGGAAGGGGCTGCCTGATATATTTTGGAAACTTTAGTACAGGATAAAATCAATAGTCACTTAGACAACTGCAGGATAATTAAGGAAAGCCAGCATGGATTCATTAAGGGAAAATCATGTTTCACGAACTTTCTGGAATTTTTTGAGACAGTAACATTGAAAGTTGATAAGAGAAACGCTGTTGATACGGTGTATATGGATTGTCAAAAGGCATTTGATACAGTGCCATACACCAGACTTGTGAGCAAAATTCTAGGACATGGAATAAAAGGGAAAGTAGGCATTTGGATAAGAAATTGGCTGAGTGACAGGAAACAGAGTAGTGATAAATGATTGTTTTTCAGATTGGAGGAAGGTTTGTAGTGGAGTTCCCCAGTGTTGAGACCCTTGCTCTTCCTGATATATATTAGTGACCTAGACTGTGGTGTGCAGGGCATGATATCAATATTTGCAGATGGTACAAAGATTGGAAATGTCATCAACTGTGATGGGGATAGTCTTGAACTTCAAAAGACATAGCCATGTTGGTGGATTGGGCAGACAAATGGTAGATGAAGTTCAATTCAGAGGAGTGTGAGGTGATTCCTTTTGGCAGGAAAAATATGGTGAGACAGTATAAAATAAAGGGAGAGCCTCTAAAGGAGCTTCAGGAACAGTGGGATCTTGGTGTATACATACATAGGTCATTGAAGATGGCAGAACATGTTGAGAGAGCATATAGTATCTTAGGCTTTGTTAATAGGAGCACTGAGCACAAAAGTAAGGAGGTCATGTTGAACTTGTATAAGACACTGGTTAGGCCTCATCTGGAGTACTATGTCGTGTTCTGGGCGCCATTCTTGAGGAAGGATGTGAAGGCATTGGAGAGAGTACAGAGGAGATTCCCGGGATAAAGAACTGTAGCTATGAGGATAGATTGGAGAGGTTGGGACTGTTTTCCTTGGAGAAAAGAAGGCTGAGAGGAGACTTAATGGAGGTATTCAAGATCCTGAGGGATATGGACAGGGTAAATAGTGAGAAACTGTTCCCACTCAAGAAAACATCAAGAACTAGAGGGCACAGATTCAAAATAATTGGCAAAAGGAGTAAATGTGATGTGAGGAAATTTTTTTTTCACGCAGAGGGTGGTTGGAGTCTGGAACAAACTTCCTGAGAGGGTGGTGGAGGCAGGTTCGATTGAGGTATTCAAAAGGAAATTGGATTGCTACCTGAAAAGAAAGAATGTGCAAGGTTACGGGGATAAGGCAGGGGAGTGGGACTAGGTGGAATGCTCTTTCAGAGAGCTCGATGGGCTGAATGGCCTCATTCTGCACTGTTAAGGTTCTGTGAAGATACTGTGATTTTTTTTTATCAGTCTCCAGTTGTTGGTGAGCTTTTCCTTCCTTGCATAACCCTTAAGTATCTAATACACAGGAATAAGAGAAGGAGCTGATTGGTGAGTAAGTCCGCTTTACTTTCTAGTCTCCAGTTTATACTAAATAGTTAAAATGTAAGCTTAAGGAATGGTGGGCAGCTCAGCCACACAGAATACCCAACTGGCATGTGGGAGTCATGGGCACTTCACGTGCCCAGACGAGCACATGTGCAGGAGGTGTCACCAAATACAGAAACTTGAGATCTGGGTTTCGGAACTCGAGTGGCGGCTGGAGTTACTATGGCACTTCCGTGATGCTGAGGACTACATGGATAGCACATTCAGGGAGGTGGTTAGGAGCGTCAGGCAGAGAGGGAATGGCTGACCACCAGGAAGTCTAGGAGGGCCAGGCAGGTAATTCAGGAGACGCCTGAGTCCATCTCGCTCAAAAACTGGTTTTCCATTTTGGATGCCGGTAAGAGTGATGGTTCCTCAGAGCAGGTGCAGCAAGGGTCAAGTCTGGGGCACCATGGATGACTCAGCTGCAAGGGCAGGAAGGAAGAAGAGTGAAAGAGGAGTAGTGGTAGGGGATTCGATAGTTAGGAGAACAGACAGGTGTTTCTGTGGCCTTAGACATGACTCCAGAATGGTATGTTGCCTCCTTGGTGTCAGGGTCAGGGATATCACAGAGCGGCTGCAGGACGTTCTTTAGGGGAGGGTGAACAACCAGAGGTCGTGGTTCATACTAGTACCAATGACATAGGTAAAAAGAGGGAATGTGGTCCTGAAAGTGGATTTTAGGGAGCTAGGTAAGACATTAAAAAGCAGGGCCTCAGAGCTAGTAACCTCCAGTGCCACGAGCTAGTGAGCATAGAAATCGGAGGTTAGAACTTATGAATGCATGGCTGGAGAGATGGCGTTGGAGAGGGGGGGATTCTGATTCCTGGGGCATTGGGACCAGTTCTAGGGGAGCTGCAACCTGTACAAGCCACAGTTCACACCTCAATGGACCTGAGACCAAAATCCTTGCTGGGAGGTTTGCTGGTGCTGTTGGGGAGGGTTTAAACTAGTTTGGCAAGGGGGTGGGAACCTGAGGGTAGGCTCAGATGGAGGAAAATCAGAATTGGTAATGGATGGCAGAAAATCAGTGAATGAGTCTGGAGGAAACAAAAGATAGAAAATAAAAAAGAGTTTGGCAGTGCTCAAGGGCACACACTTCAATGCAAGGAGTATAACAAATAAAGCAGGTGAACTGAGGGCACAGATAGAAATGTGGCAGTATGATATCATAGCTTTTACAGAAACATGGCTTAAAGAGGGACAGGAATGGCAGCTCAACATTCCTGGTTATGGTGTTTTCAGACAAGATAGAGAGCAGGATAAAAAGGGAGCAGGGGAAGCAATTACAGCTGTGAGGAGGGATGATATGTTAGAGCGCAGCATATCAGTGCAAAGCTTAAGGCTGAAGCATTTGCAGCCATCCAAAGCCAGAGTTGAGTGGGTGATCCATCTCGGGCTCCTCCTGAGGTGCCCAGTATCACAGATGCCAGTCTTCAGCCAATTCAAATCAATTTGAGCTCTTCCTCATGTTCCATTTTTATTCATTGTTTTACCTCCAGCTTTTAGCCTTTTCGACCTTTTTCCCGCCACCGTCCCCTCCCCCCACCCCACCCCCACTAGGGCCATCTGTCACCTTCCAGAGAGCTTACCCTGGTCCTGCCATTATCACATTCTGCTTTCCACTCTTAATGCCACCATTAGCACCTCCTTTAGCCAGCACCAACACTATTAACAACCCTTTGACTTTTTGTTTATGACGTCTTTTGCAATCTCTCCTTTGCCTCCACCTATCGCTGGCCTTCTATCCAGCTTCACCTGTTCCATCCCACTTAAACAGTGTATATTTCACCACATTTCTACTTCCCTTCAGCTCTGAAGAAGAGCCTTATGGACTCGAAATGTTAACTTTGTCTTTCTCTCCACAGATGCTGTCAGGCCTGCTGAGTTTTTCCAGCATTTTTTGTTTTTGTTACTTATGTTAATGTCTGCGTTGGTCTTAAGGTCTTGCAACGCTGTGGGACATTCGCGTTGCATGTGAAAGTCGGACAGGTTGTTTGGAATCGCGCAATGTGCGTGCACTAGATCAGCTGGGCGTGCTTTCAAGTATTCAGCCCCTTCAGTGGATGCTGGTTTGTGGTGGGATAATTGGGAGTAGAGGAGTTTGAACTGAGCTAATACCTCTTCCCATTAGATTTGGGATGGAAGCACATCAAAATTGAAACCGTGCCCAAGAAGAAGCTCCTTGCTTTCTGAGTGTACATGGTCAGAAAGATTTGTTACGTGTTTAGCGGTGCTGTTATTTGCATTGCCAAACCGCATCTGTTTAAGTGAGTTTATGTGTGGGTGTGTTTCAAACGGGTACTGTTTGCAGTGCGGTCATCTGTTGAAGCAATATAGCAGCATAAATGGATCAAATCAAAAAATGAACGAAACTTGTGCACCTCAGACCAAACGCAATGTAGGGCACAGCCTAAATTAGTAACCTTATTACCAATTTATTCAATCCCATCTTGCATAAATGCTCCCTCAATTGTGGGACTGTGTCTCACTTTAGCATTATTGATATGTTTTGAAATGAAAACTGGCGCAACCTTGGGTTTAATACAATCTTGGAGAAATTCATTAGAATTTCCCTGCATGTCCCTTATGCTGTTCTCAATGGGCAAGGTACAGACTGTACCCAACCAACCCATGTTTGCAAAACTCAATACACAGCGTTCAACATTAGATGTGATACCATGATTGGACAACGTTTGCTAAATAATCCTCAGTGTGCTAAAAATTACGCTGACAACCAATTTAAGATTGTCAGTTTGACTCACAGTGTTGTGTATTTGTGTGTACTGGAAGCTACATATATTAATAAACAGGGCCCAGTTCTTTGCAGACAGATCGAGCATATACACACATTGCACCTGTTTCAGCTAAACAAAATAAGTGATAGCCATTTGCTGCTTCATTGCTCAGGGCAATGCCTTGACCAATCAGAGTCAAGCTGCCTAGTTTAAATTTCAAACAATGCTTGGCAGTTAACTGTCAGTCACCATTAACAGGTGCATACTCCATGACACCGCCTCTACCAATCAGAGTCCACTTGCCAACTAATCAGCACTTTCTTCTCATACAGTATAAAGTTGTTGCTTCCCCTGACATTGGTGTTCTTGTGATTGTCCTGATGAGTGCAAGAGTGCAAGCTTTGACAAAATCTCTTTTTTCAGCAACATTCAAGCTCTGTACTACCAAATGACTGTTTGTATAGTTAACATGTTCAAACAGGCTGACTGAAGTTCATATAAAGCACAACAGACAAAGCATGCAAGAAGTTAGTTGATTCATTGAAACTCTTCCTGTGTTTTGAACAACCCTAATGTTTTTCACCTCAACCGTGCCTCACTAACTTGTAAAACACAATTTAGTTTGTGAAAACTCTTCTAATACAATTTATACAACTGCCCAGATAAATAATTCCTGCTGTAAGTTGAGCAAGTGATCTGGCAGGTTTGCCACTCTAAGAAATTCAGCAAATGTCTACACTTATCAGGTCGAAAACAATTTATTGCCAGATTACTGTGGTTTTGCTTTACAACTCTGCTGCTTGTATCCTAACTCACATTAAGTTCCATTCACCCATCACTCCCTTGTGCTTGTCATATTATTGTAATGATATAATACCTTGGGCTTATTTACTGTGCAAGACACAAGGCACCAATCGCTCATAAGGAGATTGGGTAAACAAGTTGTGGGTTCATTTAATAAGACTAGGCACATGAGAACAGTTATACATGGGTATAACGTCTAAAGGCATCAGGGCTGTGTGTATGTGCTTTGCTCAAAACAAAAGTGAAACTAAGACTGGATAACATGACACATTTCGCTTTTAATGATGTCATGTTGATATCTCTTTAAGGTATATTACAACATTCTCCTTTCTTTTTAAGGATACTTTCCCCTTCCAAAGAGATATAACTATTTACAATACATGTTCATGTTTAGTTACTATTACACAATTGCTGAATAACTGATGACTCTATTAGTCTCTAAAGCATAAGGGTAATCTATTGGTATTCTGTACCTGCATTTTTATTGTGCGCATTGATAATCTTCTCTTGTAGTTTTAAAAGTTTCTTCCTGTTTTCTGAGTGAGTAGAATGGGTACGAGTAGGTAAAGTGGTACACACTGGTCTGCCAAACATGAGCTTTGCCGGTGATGAAATTGTTGCACTTAAAGGTGTTGCTCTCAGCTTGGGCTGTTTATGTTTGGGCATTAGGGATTTCACTGTGTGAATCATTTGTTCAGCTGGGCCATTAGATTGAGGGTAATGATGAGAAGAAGTAGTGCGATCTATATTCCACTCCTGACAGATATCCTGAAATGGCATACCAATAAATTGTGCAATGTTATCCATAATGATCTCTCTAGGCACATCAAATAACTGAAAATATTACTTAGAGTGTGCACCACAATTGTGCTTGACATATTGTGCAATTGTCAATTAATGGAGTACTTGATAAAATTGTCAACAATGATGATGAAGTCAGTGCCACAGACATGAAAGAGGTCAGATGTGATTCTGGACTGAGGATAGGTAGGAAGTTCATGTGGAATCAGTGGTGCTTGATGCTGACTTGGCATATGCTCTTGACATGTCTCACACTTCTTGATGACGGCTTCAATGTCATTGTTCATACCCGGCCAATAGACTGTCTCTCTTGCAAGTCTTCTCATCTGATCTATGCCCGGGTGTGAGTGATAAAGTTGTTGAAGAATATCAGGTTGCAAAGATTCCAGTATGATTGCACAATGTTCAGCACCATTTGCAATTCCTCAGATACTGAAACAGCCCATGTCCAAATGCAGCAAGACTTGGACAATATCCAGGCTTGGGTTGATAAGTGGCAATTAACATTCACGCCACATACGTGCCAGGCAATAACCATCTCCAACAAGAGAATGCAACACTGAAACATGGACATGACATCCACTGTCGGGTCTGGCCTGGTCCTGCTCTTGTCTGCCAGAACTGCACACTACTTCAGGATTATCCTGGAATGCAAAATTAAGCCCTGGTTTCTCCTGTCTACTGTAAACTGTAGTCTTCAACCTCTCTCCCCTGCCTTCTCCACTCTCACCTCCCACAATAAGCGCGTGGAGCTGATGGACCTTTCTGCCGATTGAGATCATTTGATCAGCTGCCTTTGCCGTGTCCCTCCCTTCCACTAGCGCACCAGATCAAACTTCTTATGAGGTCCCCCTGTCCTAGCCCAGGGCTCACGCCTTCCTCTGGTTTCTTTTCTATCGCCCGTCAAGCCCTCACCGAGCTCACCTTGTTCATGAGACTCACCTCCTGCTTCCTCATCCTATTCTCACTAAACTGCTGACCACCCTCCTGGTCCCCATGTTAACTGATACTGTTAACAGTTCTCTCATTCAGGTGATGCCCCTCTTCAAATCTGCCGACATCACCCTTCTCCTCAAAAAACCACCCCTTGACCCCACCATACTTGCAAGCCACTGTTCCCAGTTCAACCCCCTTTCCTCTCCAAAATCCTTGAAGATGTTGTCACCTCCCAAACTGTGCTCATCTTTCCTGGAATGATATGTTTGAATCCCTCTAATAAGGCTTCCGCCCTCAACACAGTTACCTCAAGGGCTCTTATCAAAGTCACCGATGGCATCATTTGTGGCTGCAACAAAGGTAAGTTATCCCTCCTTGTCCCGCTTAACCTGTCTGCAGTCTTTGATACTTCCTCCAATGCCTCGCCTCTGGCGTTCAGCTGACACCTCATTCTATTCTTATTTATCTAAATGTAGCCAAAGTACCACTTGCAATGGCTTCTCTTCCTGCAACCACATCATTTCTCTGGTGACCCCCAAGGATCTATCATTGGCCCCCTCCTATTTCTCATATACATGCTTCCTCTTGGCAGTGGATGGCTAAACCAGTTGTCCGTGTTTCAGGGTTGCATTCTCTTGTTGGAGATGGTCGTTGCTTGGCACATATGTGGCGTGAATGGTACTTGCCACTTGTCAACCCAAGCCTGGATATTGTCCAGGTCTTGCTGCATTTGGACATGGGCTGCTTCAGTATCTGAGGAGTCGTGAATGGTGCTAAACATTGTGCAATCATACTGGAATCTTTGCAACCTGATGTTCTTCAACAACTTTATCACTCACACCCGGGCATAGATCAGATGAGAAGACTGACAACACCGACCTCTACCTCACCCCTCCACTCTCGACCCCTCCACTGTTATTAAATTATCAGACTGCTTATCTGACGTCCAGTACTGGGCGAGCAGAAATTTCCTCTAATTAAATATTGAGAGGACTGAATCCATTGTTTTCAGTCACCACCATTCCCTGTCTACTGACTCCATCCCTCTCCCTGATAGCTGCTGGGGACTAAACCAGTCTCTGCACAACCTCGGTCTTGTATTTGGCCCTGAGGAGAGCTTCCAACCACATATTTGTGCCATCACTAAGACCACCCATTTTCACCTCTACAACATGATCTGACTTCATCGCTGCCTCGGCTCCTCTGCTGCTGAAACCTTCATTCAATGCACTCCAATGCACTCCTCCTGGTTGGGCTCCCACATTCTTCTGTCCGTAAAATTGAGCTCATCCAAAACCCTGCTGCCTGTTTTCTAACTCGCACCATCCCATTCACCCAACGGCAGTGCTCACTGACCAACATTGGCCGGGATTTTCCGGCCCTGTCGTGGGTGGGACCTGCCACGGGTGAGGTGGTGCCCCAGCCGGAAGTCCATTGACTTACTACAGGACCGGAAGATCCCGGCGGAAAATCCCGCCCGTTGGCTCTCAGTCAAGCAACGTCTTGATTTTAAAATTCTCATCCTTGTTTTAAAATCTCTCATGGCCTCATCCCTCTTTCTCTCTGCAATCTCCTTGAGCCCCAAAATCCTCTGCGATATCTGCACTCATCTAATTCTCGCCTCTTGAGCATCACCAATTTTAATCGCACCACCATTGGTGGCCATGTCTTCAGCTGCCTTGGCCCTAAACTCTGGAATTCCCTCTCTAAACCTCTCTGCCTCAGTAGCTTTTTCTTCCTTTAAATATAGATCTTTGACAAACCTTTGGCCATCGGCCCTGATTTCCTTATATGGCTTGTTGTCGTATTTTAAATTACTCCAATGATGTGCCTTGGGACATACTATTGTGTCAAAGGCAGTATATAAATCTAAGTAGTTGTTGTAAGTGGTTGTTTGGCCCTATGCCAATTCTGTCTGACTTCTGCTCCTGTAAAGTGCCATGGAACATTTTACTACGTGACAGGCACTATATGAAAACAATTTGTTGTTTAAAATTGATAAGGACGCTGAGAAGGTGGTTACTGGGTGCACCTGAGTACACAAATCAATGGCCCTAGACACAAGTGAAGGACAGTGTACCACCAAAATATACCACATGTAGGTATAACAACAACACAGGAAATAGGAGCAGGAGTAGGCCATTCGGCCCCTCAAGCCTGCCCCGTCATTCAATAAGATCATGGCTGATCTGTCCCAGGGCTCAACTCCTCTTTCGTGCCAGTTCCCCATAGCCCTCAACTCCCCGATGTTTCAAAAATCTAACTACCTCCTCTTTAAATACTTTCAGTGACCTAGCTTCCACAGCTCTCTGGGGTAGAAAATTCCAGACATTCACTACCCTCTGAGAGAAGAAATTCCTTCACATATCAGTTTTAAATGAGTGTCCCCTTATTCTGTAACTATGTCCTCCAGTTTGAGATTCCCCCACTAGTGGAAACATCTTCTCAACATCTACCCTGTTAAGCCCTCTCAGGAACTTGTACGTTTCAATAAAATCACCCCTCAGTCTTCTAAACTCTACTGAATAAAGGCTTAACCTGTTTAGCTGTTCTTGATAAGTCAACCCCTTCATCCCAGGAATCAGCCTAGTGAATCTCTTTTGAACTGCCTCCAATGCCAGTATATCCTTTCTTAAATACGGGGACCAAAACTGTACACAGTATTCCTCTGTGCTGCACTTTTTTGGAGTCTCTCTCCATTTAAATAATAGTCTGCCTTTAGATTCTTCCTACCAAAGTGCATGACCTCACACTTTCCTACATTAAATTCCATCTGCCAAGTTTTTGCCCACTCTCCCAACCTGTCTATATTCCCTTGCAGATTTCTTGTGTCCTCATCAAACATGCCCTCCCACCTATTTTTGTATTGTCAACAAATTTGGATAAATTACACTCTGTCCCCTCCTCCAAGTCATTAATATAGATAGTAAATAATTGAGGCCCTAGGACTGATCCTTGTGGCACTCCACTAATTACATCTTTCCAACCTGAAAAAGACACATTAGTCATATTCATAGAGTCATAGAGGTCTACAGCACAGAAAAAGGCCCTTCGGCCCATCAAGTCTGCACCAGTCAAACAAGCACCTAGCTATTCTAATCCCATTTTCCAGCACTAGACCCATAGCCTTGTATGCCATGGCATCGCAAGTGCACATCCAAATACTTCTTAAATGTTAATAGAGCATCTGCCTCTGCCACCCTTTCAGGCAGTGAGTTCCAGATTCCCACCACCCTCTGGGTGAAAAAATTCTTCATCACATCCCCTCTAAACCTCCTGTCCCCTACCTTAAATCTATGCCCCCTAGTTATTGATCCCTCCACCAAGGGGGAAAGTTCCTTCCTGTCTACCCTATTTATGCCCCTCATAATTTTATGCACCTCAATCATGTTCCCCCTCAATCCCCTCTGCTCCATGGAAAATAACCCCAGTTTATCCAACCTCTTCTTAAACCTAAAACTCTCCAGCCCAGGCAACTTCCTGGTAAATCTCCTTTGCACTCTTTCTAGTGCAATCACATCCTTCCTATAATGCAGATTCCAGAACTGCAAGCAATACTCTAGCTGTGGCCTAACCAGCGTTTTATACAGTTCCAGCATAATCTCCCTGCTTTTATATTCTGTGCCTTGGCTAATAAAGGCAAGTATCCCACATGCCTTCTTAGCCACCTTATCTACCTGTCCCACTACCTTAAGGGACCGGTGGACATGCACACCAAGGTCCCTCTGATCCCGACTCCCTGTCTTGTGTGTGTTAACCAATCCTCAATCCGTGCCCCTAAACATTACCCCTAATACCGTGAGCTCCTATCTTGTGCAATAACCTTTTACGTGGCACCTTATTGAATGCCTTCTGGAAATCCAAATACACTACATCTACCGGTTTCCCTTTATCAGCTCTGCTTGTTATATCCTCAAAGAACTCTAGTGAATTTGACAAACATGGTTACGAAATGGGTTAGCAACCTGGCTTAAATCTTGTTAATTGTACAGTAATTGGGTATTTGAATGTACTTAGGTGGTGACATTAGGGGATTCACTTGTGCTCCTACATATAAGAGCAGACTGAAACTGTGGTTGTTGGATTTGGGGGCACATGTTTGTAATGTGTGTCCCTGTAAATAAAAGCTTATCAGTGTGTAAAGACTAGGCTCCAATTCCTTCACTGCCTGGCCATCTACAGAGTAACATTTTTCATGATAAAAATGTTGTGTGTCTTCGTTCCACTCCAGGATTTGAACACATACAACTGGGCTGACACTCTAGTGCAATGCTTGACAGTGCTGCACTATCAGGGGTGCCACTGTTGGGATGAGATGATAAACCAAGGCCCTGACTACCTTCGTCGGCAGATACAAAACATGCAATGGTGCATGTTTTGAGGATGAGCAATGAGCTGTTTTGGGATTTGGGCCATATGATTTCCTTCAAACACCAACACCAAAAGAGCTCATTGCTTACATCTTATTGCTGTTTGTTGGATCTTGCTGTTCGCCACTGGCTGTCACCCTTCACACAAAAAAAAACGATGACTGCTCTTCAGATCAATACTGGCTGTGTGGTGCTTTGGCTAATCTTGAGAGTGTGAAAACCTTCATATAAATGTAAGCTATTCTTTGCTCACTGGTGCACTCATTTTAAGCAAATGCTGCAGCAAATTGCACCTGCACAGCACTTCAGTGACAGCATTGCAGTGTTGGCTTATTAAGAGAGCTCTACAGGAACAATATCAGTGCACTTCATACCTTCGGACCACAGTCCCAAATACCTGGTTGGCAATCACTAAAACCTTTGTAGTTGTCAATACATACTTTTTGTGTTGTGATCTGTCAGTATGTATCAGTGTAGATGTGTTACTGCTGTTCGCCAAGTGTTAAATCAAACCGGAGAAAGTTAAGATCTGGCTGACATGGCCGTTTTTTTTTACCCTTTTATGCTGAGTGCTGCCAAAGCCCCTTATTTTGGCATGGAGTTCCAATTGGCCGGGGCCAATACACGTAGAGTGGCGACATGACCTAATTTTATATGCAGCTAACTAGAGGCACCACAAAGTAGCTGACCTGCAGCAGCCCTAGAACAGGCATAGTTAATACAACAAGCTCACAGTAACTGGGATACAGGAACACAACGATCAACTATGAAGCCGCGGGAGAGCTCTGAAATGTGTGTGATCTTAAAGCTTAACAACTCTCATTTTGTGACACATTTCTCATGAAGTTCATTTTTCTTGCTCAGCTTTCACTCTGTCACTTCCCATCGTATACACCCCACCCCCCCACTGCTCCACACCCACCACCACCACCCCTCCCTCTACCCCACCAGATCCCCCAACCCCCGGCACTTTCTTTTCCAACAACTCTCTCTCTGTTCCAGGGAGTTCTCCCTAGTGTCCTGGCTAATACTTATCCCTCAATCAACACAGAAAAATAGATGCTCTTGTCATTACCTCAATGCTGTTTACTGAGCACAAATTGGCCGCTGTGTTTCCTGCAATACAACCATGACAACTCTTCAAAGGTGCTTCATTGGCCGCAAGGTGCTTTGGGGCATTCTGAACACGTGAAAGGCGCTATGTAAATGTGTCTTTTGCTTGCCTTCTGTGTGCTCTCTTTGAGATTGGTTAGATGGGCAACTCCCCTACCACTTGGCCACTGCAAATGAAGAAACGTCTTCCGTGTGAAACTAAAATGCCCAAAGCTAAATCCTTGCTGTTGACAAGCTGAAGAATACTCCCTTTCACAAGACATGTCTTGTAGCTCCTAACCAGGAATGACATCATTTCAAACTACCTTGCATTTCTATTTGTGTAGCCATGGTTCAGCTGGTAGCACTCTTACTTTTGAGTCAAAAAAGGTTGTGGTTTCAAATTCCACTCTAGAGGCTTGAGTGTATAATCTAGGCTGACACTCCAGCGCAGAAATAAAGGAGTGCGGCATTGCCCTACATTACAACAGGGGCTACACTTCAAAAGTGATGCATTAGCTGCGAAACACTCTGGTGTGTGCTGAGGCTGTGAAAGGCGCTGTATAAATGTAAGTCTTTCTTCCTGTCTTTTCACTGCCCGGGATTCCTTCTTTCAAGAAGGGGAGTTAAACTGAGGCTCCATCTGCCCTCTCAGGTGGGTGTAAAAGGTTGCACGGTTCTCATCACGAAAGGGTAGGGGCTTCTCCTCCGTGTCCTGGCTAACGTTTAACCCTCCACCAGCAGATAACACAGTTGGTTTTTTTTTCTCTGAGAGCTCACTGTGTATGCCGTGTTTCCCTGCATTACAAATTGTTGCCAGGACTGGAAAATTACAGCGACGAGGAAGGATTTGATAGGGGGAGTTGTTCTCCTTGGAACAGAGGAGGCTGAGGGGTGATTTAATTGAGATGTGCAAAGTTGAGAGGGGCCTGGATAAAATGGATGGGATGGGCCTATTTACTTCAGCAGAAAGGTCAGTGATTAAAGAGCATGGATTTAAAGTGATGGGTAGAAAGATTAGCAGGGAGATGAGGGAATAGCTTTTCATCCAGAGGCTGGTGCGGGTCCGGAACTCACTGGCTGAAAGGGCAGCAGAGGCAGAAACCCTCAACTCATTTAAAAGGTGTCTGGATGTGCACCTGAAGTGCCCTAACCTGCAGGGCCAAGGACCCAATGCTGGAAAGTGGGATTAGGCTGGGTGGTTTGTTTTTCAGCTGGCACAGACACGATGGGCCAAGTGGCCTCTTTACTTTCCATGATTTTAACAGTGACAATACTTCTAAAGTACTTCATTGGCTGTGAAGTGCTTTGTGATGTCCTGAAGTTGTGAAAGATGCATGTACATTTTCAAAAACCAGATGGAGTTTCAAACAACGATCGGTGATAGTTGTCAGGACTAGTTTTATATTCCCAGATTCATTAATTAAATTTAAATTCCACCAGCTGCCATGGTGGGGCTTGAACCCATGCCCCCCAGGGCATTAACCTGGGCCTCTGGGTTACTAGTCTAGTGACAGCACCACTACACTACACTACCACCTTCCCTTGATTACATAATATGTGTGTGTGCATGTGTTTTTTTCTTATTCAGCTCAGGCCATCCCACTCATTGCTTTACAGGATTCATCCACGCACATTGGTAGATCCATCACTCAATATTCCATCAATATTCCAGGTCAACTGTACTCCATATCGAGCACAGGTTGATCTGCCTTCCTCAAACAAGATTGTGGAAATTATAAACCTCCTGGTCAGGAAACTATCGCAGGAACATAGGAACAGGAGGAGGCCATATAGCCACTCGAGTCTGTATTGTAATTCAATGAGATTCTGACTGATCTGTGACCTAACTTCATTTACCTGTCTTTCCTTCCCCCCCCCCGATCCCTTAATATCTTTCATAGATAAAAAATCTATCAATCTCAGATTTAACAATTGATGTGGCATCAACTGCCATTTGCAGGAGAGAGTTGGAAACTTCTACCACCCTTCATGTTTAGAAATGTTTCCTAATTTTACTCCAGAGAGATTTAGCTCTAATTTTTAGAGTCTGCCCCCTAGACCTAGGCTCCCCGGCCGGTGGAAATAGTTTCTCTCTATCTGCTCTGTCTGTTTCCTTCAATTTTAAAGTCCGAGATTGATAGATTTTTTGTTGGCTGAAGGTATCAGGGGATATGGAGTAAAGAAAGAAAGACTTCCATTCACGTAGCACCGTTCACAACCACGGGACGCTCCACAGCCAAGGGAGCACTTTTGAAGTGTATTTGCTGTTCCACAGCAGCCAATCTGCACCCATCAAGCTCCCGCAAACAGCAATGCGACAATGACTTGATCCTTGTTTTTCTGATGTTGTTTTTGGGATAAATATTGGCCCAGGACAGCAGGGATGACCCCTGTCCTCTTCTTCAACGTAGTTAGTGAAGTGGGATCTTTTAAGTCCATGTGAGAGGGTAGACGGGGCCTCAGTTCACCTGAAAGATAGCACCTCTGACAGTGCGGTGCGGTCCCTCAGTACTGCACTGGAGTGTAAAGACAGGTAAATGGAGCCTTCATACATTCAGATTAGCTATGGTCTCACTGAATGCTGGAAGAGCCTGGAGTGGGGGGGGGGTCACCTCCTGTTACTCTGTCCCTGGTCAATTAGGTGTCAGCTGTAGATCCCCATTTTGCCTCTGAGTCAGGTTGTCGTAGGATCAAGTCTTGTTCCAGACATTGGAGCACAAAATCGAGGCTGACACTCCAGTGCAGTACTGAGGGAGTGCTGCACTGTCAGAGGTGCTGTCTTTTGGATGAAATGTTAAACTGAGGCACTGTCTTCCTCTCATTTGGATGTGAAAGGTCCTATTCAAAGTAGAGGGGGGGGTGGGGGTGGGGGTGGAGGGGGCGGAGTTCCCCCTGGTGTTCTGGCCAATATGTATTTCTCAACCGATATCACAAAAAAACAGATTAACTGCTCATTGCCTCATTGCTGTTCGCAGGAGCTGGCTGTGTGCAAATTGCTTGTTTCCTCTATTACAACAAGTCCTGAAAAGTACTTCCCAATTGGCTGTAAAGTGCTTTTGGGAGGTCCTGAGGCACCATATAAATGCAAATTCTTTCTTTTTGCATCATGAATTGTGAGAGTCCCCGGTGGGAAGCAGTTGCCAGCAGTATAACTTCTACCCCTTACTGGGCTGGCATGCGGGCGTTTCTTCATTACACAGCTTCCCGGGGGGGGGGGGGGGGGGCGGAGGGGTGGCGGGTGCTGGGTTGGCGAGGTATGCGCATTTGATCATTCAGATTCCCGGGTCTGGACGATGCGCTGCGTGCAGCGAGGGGATAGGTTATTCAGGTTGCGGGGCGGCCCCTGCCGCTGCTGCGTCGGGTGGTGATGATTGTATACAGCGTCCCGGGCGGCCGGGCTGACTGTGCCGTCAGTGGAGCCGAGGCAGCAGCTGCTCTGCGATGCCTTTGCCTTGTCAGTCACTTTAAAAATAAAACCCCCCCAGCCGGAGTGTCACCTCCTCTCCAGGTAAAGGGAGCGGGGAGGGGGATGCTCATTGCCAAGGGAAAAAAAAAAGAGAAGAAGCAAAATTTGCAACAAGTTAAACACAGCCAGGCAGGATCGGAATAAGGAAACCAGAAAAATAACCTCTTTAAAACAGTGGGGTTTTTTTTTTATTTAGAAAAAATGCTTATTAAATGCATTGGAAGGATTACGGACTCGAGGGGAACAAGAGGCTGAAAGGGACGAAGCTGCTTTTCCGAAGCTCGGTGCATGCAGAGAGGAGAGGAGAACGGAGGACAAAGTACTGCCGCTGTAGAGGACAGAGATCAGCTGGTGAGTAACAGACTTACTGCCAGTCATCTCTACCTGCTTCCCATTATAGATGCAGGGAGAGGGTGAGGATACCCAGCTTAACACCTCCATACACTTCATAACTCTGCATTATTCCCTTATTGTTCCTGCAGTTATATATGGATAATCTTTATAAATATCCTAATTTATATCTGTATATATTTATACCTAATAGATTGCATAGCCCCATTTGACTTAGTGACACACTCCACCTCCACATGCCCCTCGACAATATTTATCACATCTTGTGTATAAATAGTCTATTATGTGTGCCTTATAATACTTGGATAGGCATTTGAATTGCCGTAACCTACAAGGCTACCAGCCAAGAGCTGAAAAGTGGGATTGGGCTGAATAGCCCTTTGGCTTGCACAGATACAATGGGCTGAATGACCTCTTCTTATGCTGCAGATTTTCAACATTTCTACATAATATGTCCCTCTGATATAGCCAATATCTAGTATATATCATAGATATATTTTATGTATCAGTTATCTGGTATATACCACTAACACAGCTAATATCTTTCATTCCTGTAGAGCTGTAATATGTGCCTTCTGTCTCTTATATGTTATCTTGCACATGCTTTTTTTATGGTTTCATGAAATCAAATCAGCCTTTTGTAATAAATCTGAAGTCCTTTCACTCGCTGCCTTTGGAGAAAAACCTACACATTCTCTGGAAAGCAATCAGATTTGGTTTGAAGGTTTCCCAGTTCTGAACCCTGATAGCAACTTTATATATCATAGTAGAATTATGGAGCATAGAAGGAGGCCATTCAGCCCATTGAGTCTGCACTGGCTCCTTTGAAGAGCGATCAAGTTAATCCCACTCTCCTGCTCTTTCCCCACATCCCTACAATTTTTTCTTTCCTTTTTGAAAGTTACTATTATATTGCTACACACCCACCTTAACAGGCATTGCATTGCAATCCCTAATCACTTGTTGCGTAAAAATGTTTTTCCTTATGTTGCCTCTGGTTCTTTTGCTAATCATCTTAAAGCTGTGCCCTCTGATAGTCTACACTTCACCCTTTGGAAACAGTTTCTCTTTATTTACTCTACTTAAACCCTTCATGATTTTAAACACCTCTATTTGAGCTCTTTCTAGCCGCCATTGCTCCAAGGAGAACAATCCCAGTTTCTCCAGTCAACTGTAATCCCTCATTCCCAGAACTATCCTGTAAACCCCACCTGTAACTTCCACAACACCTTTGTACCCTTCCTCAAGTATGATGCCCGGAATTGGAGACAGTGCCCAAGCTGGGGTCATACTAGTGTTTTGTATAGGCTTCGTATAACTTCCTGGCTTTTATATTCGATGCGTCTATTCAAAAAAGCCAGGTTGGCATAGGCTTTATTAACTGTTCTGCTAACTTGTCTTGCCACTTTCCAAGATTTGTGTACAGCATTTCTCTGTTCTTGCAGCCACTTTAAAATACGTTTGTTTTGATTTCTAGGTTGCATCGACTTGCATGTGGTTCAGTTAAAATTTGCAAGCTACAGCCTGTTACCAGGTAGAAACCTTGTGTGTATCTTAATATGGGGAGGAGAAATCCCCTACGTACATGTTTAATGACGAGGAGGTCAAAGTGAAAATTTGGTAGGAAGATGTTTGCGCCAATCAGCCTGCGTTGCAGCTTTCTCCTGCTGGCCGCCAGATGCTCGCTGTGTGCCCTTGCTCAGGATGCAAATAGCAGTACTGTAAATGCCACGGAGCAGATGGCTGGATGGGTGCCTTTCATCACATCCCGACTGGACCACATCATTGTGAAAGAGGGGGGCAGCATAACGATGAACTGCAATGTCAGTGGCAACCCTGTGCCGCAGATTCGGTGGTACAACTCCAATGGCCGATTGCTTCTCCAGGAAAGTGGTAAGTAAGAATTTGACCACCCGCCGCTCTCCCAACTCCCCTCTAAGGTGAAATAAAATTCAGAAATGCAGCTAAAAGTCACAAGGGGTAGAGTTGCTTCAATCCCTCAATGTTTCTGTCCATTCATTCCTGGGATGTGAACATCGCTGGCTAGGCTAGCAATTATTACCCATCCCTAATTGCCCTTGAGAAGATGGTGGTGAGCTACCACCTTGAGCTGCTGCAGTCCATCAGAGAGCGAGAGCTGTCAATCACGTAATGTTTTGCCTGGGGCTCAGGTGTTTTAACAGGCTAATGGATTTCTGGGTTCTCAGCCAATAATACACAATGAGGCTAGGCTGAGTCGTCCGTTAGAGTACTGAAACACTTCAGCCCCAGGGAAAAGATTGCGTGATTGACAGCTCTGGCTCTCTGATCTATGCTGTCAATTTCACAATGTTTACTTACACAAGGTAAAGACGTTTCAAGTGCTTGCGGTTTCAGCTGTTGATAGTTTAAAATGTCTGGATGATTTACTCTTCAGCTGTAGTAAAAAGGAGTTTTTTTTAAGAAAGTGTAAAGTTATCAGTAGATTACTTTATTTTTTAAATCTTTTTTCAAACACATCCTGTTGTCACTCTAGGGCTCATTGTTTCTATAGAGTGTATAGTGGATGAATGGGCATCTAAGTGCCATAGCTTGACATGGGGACAGCCATAGGGTTGTTTGGGGGGGGTGTGTCTTGGCATGGGTGTTTGATGGGCCCTAGGAATTGTTTGTGAGGCATACCTTGGCACGGGAGGCATGAGGAGGACCTTTTGAACTTATCTTTCAAAGGTTCCCTCATTCAGACTATAGTTCCCAACACCTCTGAGGTGCCATAAACCACGACACTTTGAAAAGCTAGCGCGACTCCATGAAAATTGTAGAGGACTAGGACATGCTTATCCCTGCACTGGAGCTGGCTAGGTCGGGAGTGGAGGGTATGGGCAGGCCATCCGAACCAGACTGCACCCTTAAAAGGCACTCCCGCAAATCGGAAAACCCAGGAATGGGGTCCAGAATCCCGGTATTTAGACCTGTCCGCCATTTTTAATGGGCTCCCGAGTCATCCCGACTCAATGAAAATTCAGCCCATAATGCATGTTGCTAATAACTCTTAAATTAACAGGACTGTCTCATTTTGTGGAGGTGACTGCAATTTGTCACTGCCACAAGGAGTCCTTGAAATTGCGTCGTAGAAACGTTTAATGCATGCATTCATACAGTGCCATTGGGTCTAATGTGCCTTTCTGGACTTCTTGAAAGAGCGATCCACTTAGGCCCACTCCCCTGCTCTTTCCCCGCAGCCCTGCATTATTTCTTTTCTTTCCAAACATTTACCTAATTCCCTTTTGAAAGTTATTATTGAACCTGCTTCGAACCAGTCTTTCAGGCTGTGCATTCCAGATTGTAACAACTCACTGCTTTTAAAAGATTCTCCTCATCTCCCTCCTGGTTCTTTTGGCAGTTGCCTTAAATTGGTATCAAAAATTAAATTTGCACTCAAAAAGACAATTCTAATCTGTCTCTCTCTGAACTTACTGCACTCAAAAAGACTCCGCTTCCTGTAAGGACTCCATCCCATTCTCTCAGTTCCTTCGCCTCCGTCGCATCTGTTCTGATGATGCTACCTTCAAAAACAGTTCCTCTGACATGTCCTCCTTCTTCCTTAACCGAGGTTTTCCATCCACGGTCGTTGACAGGGCCCTCAACCGTGTCCGGCCCATTTCCCGCGCATCCGCCCTCACGCCTTCTCCTCCCTCCCAGAAACATGATAGGGTCCCCCTTGTCCTCACTTATCACCCCACCAGCCTCCGCATTCAAAGGATCATCCTCCGCCATTTCCGCCAACTCCAGCATGATGCCACCACCAAACACATCTTCCCTTCACCCCCCCGACGGCATTCCGTAGGGATCGTTCCCTCCGGGACACCCTGGTCCACTCCTCCATCACCCCCTACTCCTCAACCCCCACCTATGGCACCTCCCCATGTCCACGCAGAAGATGCAACACCTGCCCCTTCACTTCCTCTCTCCTCACCGTCCAAGGGCCCAAACACTCCTTTCAAGTGAAGCAGCATTTCACTTGCATTTCCCCTAACTTAGTCTACTGCATTCGTTGCTCCCAATGCAGTCTCCTCTACATTGGAGAGACCAAACATAAACTGGGCGACCGCTTTGCAGAACACCTGCGGTCTGTCCGCAAGAACGACCCAAACCTTCCTGTCGCTTGCCATTTTAACACTCCACCCTGCTCTCTTGCCCACATGTCTGTCCTTGGCTTGCTGCATTGTTCCAGTGAAGCCCAACGCAAACTGGAGGAACAGCACCTCATCTTCCGACTAGGCACTTTAAAGCCTTCCGGACTGAATATTGAATTCAACAACTTTAGATCTTGAACTCCCTCCACCATCCCCACCCTCTTTCCGTTTCTTTCCCCTCCCTTTTGTTTTTTCCAATAATTTATATAGATTTTTCTTTTCCCACCTATTTCCATTATTTTTAAATCTATACCTTTAATGCCCTGTCAGTCTTTCCACCCCACCCCCACTAGAGCTGTACCTTGAGTGTCCTGCCATCCATTCTTAATTAGCACATTCGTTTAGATAATATCACCACCTTCAACACCTCTTTGTTCCTTTGTCTGTGACATCTTTTGATTATCTGCTCCTATCACTGCTTGCTTGTCCCTACAACCAACCCCCCCCCCAACAACTTCTCTCCCCCCACCCCCCCACCTTAAACCAGCTTATATTTCACCCCTCTCCTAATATTACTCAGTTGTGTTGAAGGGTCACGAGGACTCGAAACGTCAACTCTTTTCTTCTCCGCCGATGCTGCCAGACCTGCTGAGTTTTTCCAGGTAATTCTGTTTTTGTTTTAAATTGGTATCCTCTGTTTCCTTTTTGAAGTTCAACTCCATGAATGCCACGGTCAAATTGCAT
This sequence comes from Cetorhinus maximus, assembly GCF_964194155.1. Lineage (NCBI taxonomy): Eukaryota > Metazoa > Chordata > Chondrichthyes > Lamniformes > Cetorhinidae > Cetorhinus > Cetorhinus maximus. The sequence continues at coordinate 14,412,331 of NC_135880.1, forward strand.
AGCATTAAAGGGCAGATTAGACAATGAAAAATATGGACTTGTAAATAATCGACAATTTAATCTACAGTGCCCCACATAAAGAAACCAAGAACAACTTCCATTTCACAACTTTGGGGCACACAAGTGCTTTATAACCAAGTAAATGTTTTTTGAAGAGCTGTCACTAATGTAATGTAGGAAATACAGCCGCCAGTTCTTTCACAGCAATGTTATAATGATTAGATAATCTGTTTGTAAAAATCATGTTTGTTGAGGGATAAATATTGTTCAGGACTTTGGCCAACATTTACACCACCCAGGACAAAGCAGCACACTTGATTGGCACTCCATCCACCACCTTCAACATCAACTCCCTCCACCACCAACATACAGTGGCAGCAATGTGTACTAGCTACAAGAAGCAACTCACCATGGCTCCTTCCACAGCATCTTCCAAACCCATGACTTCTTTCACTTAGAAGGACAAGGGCAGTAGATGCATGGGAACACCACCACCTGCAAGTTCCCCTCCAAGTCACTCACCACTCTGACTTGGAAATATAACGCCGTTCCTTCACTGCCACTGGGTCAAAGTCCTGGAACTCCCTCCCTAACAGCACTGTGGACTGCAGTGGTTCAAGAAGGCAGCTCACCACCACCTTCTCAAGGGCAACTAGGGATGGGCAATAACTGCTGGGCTAGCCAGCGATGACCACATCCCATAAATGAATAAATAAAAAAAAGGGGAAAACTTCCCAGCTCTTTTTTGAAAGGAGTGCTGTGGGATCTTTTATGTCCACCAGAGAGGGTAGGCAGGCCCCATGGTTTAACATCTCATCAAAATGGCGGCATCTCCGACAGTGCAGCAGTCCCTCAGTGGTGCGCTGAAGCGTTGTCCTGGATTATGCATTCAGCTCCTGGACTGGGACTTGACCTGCAACCTGAGTTGGGAGTGAGAGTGCTACAGCTCACTGCCTAATGATTGAGTGTTAAATCCATTTACAGAGCTTGCCTTTGCCTGTAAATTTTTTTTCATCCTTTCCCTTCATTTCACAGTTCTCGCCCCTCTCTTCCTTCTTTTCCCTGAAGACATTGACTCCTTGCCAGAGTACGCTTCCATGATTAGTCAACAACTCTATTATCGTTTATTATGGGACAAACAGAATGGTAGTAGGTGAACTTGATCTTTTAACATCTGGTAACTCTTAAGAGTTGCCGGTTGGCCTTCAGTACCTCACTCATTCCTCACATGTGAACTTAGACTGTTGATGGACAATTCAACCAGCTTAGCCAATTTTCCTAATCCTAACCTGGAGATCGTTGATCTCCTGTTACAGCTTCCTGACTGAAATTGTTTCTTGGGATGGGCCAGGAATTGAATCTGGGATCTCCTTTTTGGGTCCCCTGAAATTATAACCTTAATCTTTTCAAACACATATTTTTAAGATGATGGCATGGTTATACTTTAACATTAAAGTAGTGGTTCAGAGGTAACACGTTATGTCTCTGAGTCAGAAGATTGTTGGTTCAAGCCCCACTCCAGATACTTAGAGTCAGAATCTAAGCTAACAATCTAGTGCAGGATTGAGCCACTGGCACCATCTTTCTGAAGTGCCAATTTACATTATGTGCTCAAGTCCTGGTCTTGATTTTTCATCCTTTTAAATAGAGGTGACTGAGTGAAGCTGACACCCAGTGAAGGGTCTAAATCCCCAAGAAGATGTAAAAAATCAGGGTGATAGGCGTAATAAGGAAAGTTGACTAGTTTTCTCACCCAATGAATAAAGAAATTGTACAATAAGTTATCAGAGTATGTTCTGAAAGTGGACAATCCCTCAGGTGGATGGAAGTGATGGGTTTTTTTTTTGGACACAGCAGAACTGAGGGATATGGCAAGAAGATGCTCATGTGGTGAAAAAAGACACAGGCATATTTTGACCTTATGCCCTATTTTTGCTCCTAAATACTCTTAGGGTGTCTTAAAACCTAGTTTATGACTGCTGCATTTTACACAGCAAGTAGACTGTGGACAACACTGTTTCTACATGTTCCTCTAGGACCAACGTTTTCACAGAGGCCCTTCAGATGCTGGTTATGAGTAGGTCTTGAGCATTGGATTGTGCTTTAATAAATAACAACAACCTGCATTTATATAGTGCCTTTAGTGTAGTAAAACGTCCCAAGGTGTTTCACAGGAGCATTATCAAACAAAGTTTGGCATGGAGCCACAATAAGAAGTGAGCTAAAGCTTGATCAAAGAAATTGCTTTTAAGGAGTGTCTTACAGGAGGAGAGAGGTAGAGAATTTTAGGGAGGGAATTCCTGAGTTTGCTTTTAAGGAGTGTCTTACAGGAGGAGAGAGGTAGAGAATTTTAGGGAGGGAATTCCTGAGTTTGCTTTTAAGGAGTGTCTTACAGGAGGAGAGAGGTAGAGAATTTTAGGGAGGGAATTCCTGAGTTTGCTTTTAAGGAGTGTCTTAAAGGAGGAGAGAGGTAGAGAATTTTAGGGAGGGAATTCCTGAGTTTCGGGCCTTGGCAGCTGAAGAAATGGCCTCCGAGGAGTGATGAAAATTGGAGATGCGTAAGACCATATTGGAGGAGCATAGAGATTTTTGAAGGTGAAAACAGAAGAGGGGTGCGTTGTAGGGTTTGAGAGCATTGTAGAGGTATGGACAGGTAAGGCCATGGAGGGATTTGAAATATGAGGATGAGAATTTTAACATTGAGACATTGCAGGACCAATGTGGGTTAGCGAGCAAAGAGGTGATGGGTGAATGGAATTTGGTGCAAGGATGTGGACAGCAGAGCTTTGGATGAGCTGAAGTAGTTATAAAATTGAATTTGGAAATTCAAAAAGAATGTAACCATTAAAGAAGAAAACTGCCAGATGATAGAAATCTGAAAAAAGAAACATTAGAAAAATTGCAAATACACTGCAGTTCCACATAACCTGAAAGATGAAATACTTTCATTTATTAGGTTCCTGATCATCTTGTCTAAAGAGAAGGATTTAGGAGGGAAGATAAATCTTGGAGGGATTGGGAGAGAGGCTAATGTGATCAGGATGGATAAAAGGAAAATTTTGGATAAGTTAGTGAGTCTGAAGCAAGACGAAGTATCAGGGTTCCGATGAGCTACATCCTAGAGTCCTGAGTGAGGGAATATATTGCTGAGGGCCCAGTAATTATGTTTCAGGACATTATTGGGTATGCCAGAGAACTAAAGAGTGTTCACTATAACGTCCATTTTTATTAAAAATAGGAGTCCGTAACAATTTGGGGAAATCAATGGCTAGTTCATTTAAGATCTGTGGTAGGCATGTTTCATATTCTCTAATTAAGGCTTTAATGACCAAGTTATTTAGATAAAATAGAAGTGGCCAAAGTAGATATCAAAGTGAAGGTTGTGCTTAATAAATTTCAGAATCCTTTAAGGAAGTTGACATGGTAGATGCAGTGGATGTAGTCTATGAGGACCTTAGGAAATCATTCGACCAGGTACCACCCAGGAGACTATTAGAGAGATTAAGAGATTTGGAATGGCCAACTGCATTAAAAATTGGATGGCAGGAAGAAATCAAAGCATGGGAGTTAAGGGCAGTTTTTACAGTGTTGCTGGAAGTGGGTAAAGATTATTCCTCATCTCAGGGGTAAAGATTCAGCTCTGTGGCCGTTTCTATTTCCCATGTATATCAATGATTTGCATAAAAGTTCTCAAGTGACTGGTGTTGGAATTGGCAGTTGGTACAAAAATGGGAGGTAAAGTGAATTTTTTATAAGACCAAAACAAGCTGCAAAGGGATATGGAGAAGGTGGGGAAATGGGCTTAAAAGTGGCAGATGAAATTTGGTGTCAGTAAGTGCGAGATGATGCTCTTTGGTAAAGAAACCAGCAGGCGATTATACTCTGAATGGAAGTAGACTTGGCACTGTGAAAGAGCAGAGGGTTTTGGGTTTACAGATTCACAGGATTTTAAAGGCAGCATTTTGAGTTGATAAGGCCATAAGAAAAAATCTAATGTCTTTCAAGATGGGCAGAATATTGCTGTTGATCGTAAGGGGGTAGGCCCGACATGCCGGTGCGTAAAATGACATATGATGACGTCGGGCACGGGTCCCCGATGTCATCGCGCGCCATTTCGATATTTCGTTCGGCGGGCGCGTACTGGAGGCGGCCGAACTGTCAACGGCCTATTAAGGTCAGTAAAAAGCAATTAAAGTTGTTAAGAACGCTGCCCGTCCAACCTTAAGGTTGGCGGGGGGGCAGGTGAAGAGCCCGAGCGGCCTTCCCGTTTTTCGGGAAACCTCATCCACGGGCGGGATGAGGTTTCCAGAAGCTTTTATAAAATAAATAAATAATTTTTCCAAACTTCACAGACATGTCCCAGCTCACGTGACACTGTCACATGAGGGGGAGACGCTTAAATAATTTTTTACTTTATTATTTAAAAACATTTATTATCTACTTAATCTGCTGCTATCTGTCGCGCCCAGCCCGCCCGACATAGATAAGATTCAGCTCTATGACTGGAGCTATAGAATATATAGGTCAATGATCCTGTATACCATAGAATTATACAGCACAGAAAGAGGCCATTCTATCCATCTTGCCTGTGCCAGCTCTTTGATAGCGCTAAGCAATTAATCCAACTCCCCGGCTCTTTCACCCTCGTCCTATAAATTTTTCCCCCTAAAGCACTTGCCCAATTCGCTTCTTATTAACAAGTTATTATTATTAAGTCAGCTTCTGTCACCTTTTCAGGCAGTCCATTCCATATCATAACAACCTACTGTGTAAAAAAATAATCCGCTCACCTCCCCTCTGGCTCTTAGCCAATTACCTTAAATCTATGTTCTCTAGTTGCTGGCGCTCCTTCTGAACACTTTCTCCTTATTTACTCTATCAAAAGCCATTATGATTTTGAACGACTCTATTAAAACTACCTAACACCTTAATAGGACCTTAGATAGAAGACTGTAGGGCAGTATTGTGCTCAACATTGTAAAAAAATGACGTTGAACCTTATTGAGAAGGCAATGTAGAAATGATTGACTGCTGCTGGCATGAGGAATTACAAATATGAAGAAAAACTTGAAAAATTGCATTCTTATCTGTAGAACAATGGAAATTGCAGAGTAATTGATCATGTTTTTTTAAATATTCATTCATAGGGGTGGGCCAGCATTTAATGCCCATCCCTAATTGCCCTCGAGAAGGTGGTGGTGAGCTGCCTTCTTGAACCACTGCAGCCCCTGTGTATAGGTGCACCCACAGTGCTACTAGGGAGGGAGTTCCAGGATTTAAAATTATGAAAGGATGGGACAAGTTGGATAGAAGCAAACTGCTTCAAGTAGCCAAGGGGTCTAAAATGAAGGTGCATAAATAAAAGATTAAACGTAGGAGATTTAACACAGTGGGCACGAGAAATTTCTTCAGGGGGAGAACTGTGAGGTTATAGAGTTCAATTCCAGGATTAGTAGTTGCCAACAATCGGGATTATGTTAGTTGAAGGAAAAGAGGTTGAAAGAATATGGGAGCAAGGTGGATGAATGTGATTAGGTGTTGCTGAAAAAAAAGACATGCTTTTTGTCTCATACTCCTCAGCATAGCTCGCAAAAAATTACCAAACTGTAACAGGAGAACAACAATGGGGAGAGCATGGGGAGAGAGTGCTGATTGGTTAAAAATGGTTTAAATTTGAACAAAGCTGGGCAGCTAACTATTCCATGCTGCATGCTCCATGGCAACACCTCCACCAGTCAGAGTCCACTTGTCAACCAATCAGCACCCTCTCCTCATGCAATAGACTTTGTTTGTCAGAAGCCGTAGGAAAGATACAGTGCAGAAAGAGGCCATTCAGCCCCATCATGTCTCTGCTGGCCAGAAAAAGATGAAAAAGGAACTAGCCATTCATTTTAATCCCACTTTCCAGCACCTGGTCCACAGCCTTGCAGGTTACAGCACTTCAGATGCAAAGCCAAGTACCTTTAAAACGAATTGAGTGTTTCGGTCTCAACCATCGATTTAGGCAGTGAATTCCAGACACCCACCACCCTCTGCGTGAAAAAGGTTTTCCTCATGTCCCCTCTAATCCTTCTACCAAGGGTCTACCCGTGACAGTTTGGTAATTTCTTGCAAGCTATCCTGATGGGGTGCAAGATGAAAAAGCTTTGATAGCATGTATCTTTTTTTCAGCAATACTCAAGTTCTGTACTTTAAATGTGATTAGCATTATATGCTCCTGTGAAGGGCTATTACTAACAGGGACTGGTTGGGCTGAATGGCCTGTTCCACATTGTAACTATTATGTATAAACACCTCAACACATTTCACTATAACAACAATATATATGTATATAGAGCCTATAGCTTAATAAAACATCCCAAAGCATTTCACAGGAGTATTATAAAGCAAAGTAGACACCGAGCCACATAAAGGGCAGGTGACCAAAATCTTGGTTTTATGGGGCATCCTAAAGAAAGAGAGAGAGAGAGAGAGAGAGAGAGAGACAGAGAGGCTTGGGGGTGGTGGTGGGGTTCGGAATTCCAGAGCTTAGCACCCAGGCAGCTAAAGGTATGGCCACCAATGGTGGAGCAATTAAAATCAGAGATGTGAAGAGACCAAAATTGGAGGAGCACAGGCGTCTTGGAGGGTTGTGAGGAGGGATCTAGGTGTTCTAGTGCATGAGTCACAAATAGTTGGTATGCAGGTACAGCAAGTAATTAAGAAGGCCAATGGAATGCTATCCTTTATTATGAAAGGGATTGAACATAAAAGTAAGCATGTTATGCTTCAGTTATACAGGACATTGGTAAGACCACATCTTGAATATTGTGTGCAATTTTTGTCTCCTTATTTAAGGAAGGATGCAAATGCTTTGAAGGTGATTCAGAGGAGGTTTACTAGATTGATACCTGGAATGTGCGGGTTGTATTATGAGGAAAGATTAGACAGACTGGGCTTGTTTCCACTGGAGTTTAGAAGAGTGAGGCTGAATGGCCTGTTCCATATTGTAACTATTATGTATAATGATTGAAGTGTACAAGATGCTGAATGGTCTTGACAAGGTGGACATGGAAAAGATGTTTCCTCCTGTGGGTGAGTCTAGAACTAGGAGGCGCTGTTTTAAAATTAAGGGTCACCCTTTTAGGACAGAGATGAGGAGAAATATTTGTGCGACTTTGGAAATCTCTGCCTCCGAAGGTGGTGGAGGCGGGGTCATTGATTATTTTTAAGGCAGAGGCAGATAGATTCTTGTTCAGCAAGGGAATCAAAAGGTTATCGGGGGTAGACAGAATTTGTAGAATTCAAAACCTAAACATATCAGCCACGATCTTATTGAATGGCGGAGCAGGCTCGAGGGGCCGAATGGCCTACTTCTGCTCCTGTTTCGTATGTTCATATGTGGGGTTGGAGAAGGTTATAGGGACAGGGAAGGGTCAGGCTTGGGAGTATTTGAAAACAGGGATGAGAATTTTAAAATCTTTAAGCAGCTTTACAAAACAAATTATGAACATAAAAATTGATGGTCAGGAAAGACAAGCTGGCCCATCAAGCCTGCTATTCACAATGGCTAAATAGTTCTTCCTTCTTCCTCTATACCCCCTCTCCCCTCCCACATACTTACAGCCATTAGAGGGAGACAGTGGCATAGTGGTAATGGCACTGGGCATGAAGGCCAGACGCCCAGGCTAATGCCCTGGAGATTTGAGTCCAAACTGCATCATTGTAGCTAGGGTGGAATATTAATTAAATTAATAGAAATCTGGAATTGAAAGCTAGCCTCGTTAATGGTGCTACAATGAAACTACCATCAATTGCCATATCTGGTTCACTAATGTCCTTTAGGGAAGGAAATCTGCCATCCTTACCTGGTCTGGCCTACATGTGACTCCAGACCCACAGCAATGTGGTTGGATCTTAGCTGCCCTCTGAAATGACCTAGCCACTGAATTTCACCGAGTACTTGTGAACTCAGTCCACCATTCAATAAGATCATGGCTAAGATCTATTTGTGTCCTCAACTCCACATTCTGCCTACCTCCGATAAACTTTGACTCCCCAGTTAGACAAGAACCTATCTACCTCTGCCTTAAAAATACTCATTGACCCTGCCTCCATCGATCTCTGGGGAAGAGAGTTCAAAGATTCACAACCCTCTGAGAAATAAAAAATTTCTTTTCATCTCTGTCTTAAATGGGAGACCCCTTATTTTTAAACTGTGTCCCCTATTTCTAGTCTCTCCCACAAGGGGAAACATCTTTTCAGCATCCACCCTGTATGGGTCCCTCGGGATCTTATATGTTTCAATAAGATCACCTCTCAATCTTCTAAACTCCAATGGATACAGGCCCAAGCCTGTCCAACCTTTCCTTCCTCATAAGATAGCGACCCTCCACCCCACCCCACCATCCTAGGTATCAGTCAAGTGAAATGCCTCTGAACCATCAATGTCCTGGGGGTTACCATTGACCAGAAACTGAACTAGCTATATAAATACTGTGGCTACAAGAGCAGGTCAGAGGCTGGTAATTCTGTGGTGATTAACTCACCTTCTGACTCCCCAAAGCCTGTCCACCATCTACAAGGCACAAGTCAGGAGTGTGATGGAATATTCCCCACTTGCTTGGATGAGTGCAGCTCCCACAACACTCAAGAAGCTCGACGCCTTCTAGGACAAAGCAGCCCGCTTGATTGGCACCCCATCCACAAACATTCACTCCCTCCACCTCCGACGCACTGTACCATCTACAAGATGCGCTGCAGGAATTTACCAAGGCTCCTTAGCACCTTCCAAACCCACAACCGCTACCATCTAAAAGCACAAGGGCAGCAGATGATTGGAAACACCACCACCTGGAAGTTCCCCTCCAAGCCACTCGCCCTCCTGATTTGAAAATATATCGCCGTTCCTTCACTGTCGCTGGGTCAAAATCCTGGAACTCCCTTCCTATCAGCACTGTGGGTGTACCTACACCACATGGACTGCAGCGGTTCAAGAAGGCAGCTCACCACCACCTTCTCAAGGGCAATTAGGGATGGGCAATAAACACTGGTTCAGCCAGCAATGTCCACACCCCATGAATGAATTAAAAGAAAGTGCTTCTAATGCATTATATCCGTTTTAAAATAAGGAGACCAAAACTGTACACAGCTCTCTCAATGTGGTTTCACCAACACCTTGTACAGCTGTAGAAAAACATCCTTACTTTTATATTCCATTCCTCTTGCAATAAATGACAACATTCCATTTGCCTTCTTAATCTCTTGCTGTACCTGCATACTAACTTTTCCTGATTCATGTACCTGGACACTCAGGTCCCTCTGTCCCTCAGAGTTCTGCGATCTCTCTGCATTTATATACCTTGCTGCTTTTCTCTTCTTCCTGCCAAAATGGACAAGTTCACATTTTCCCACATTACTCTCCATCTGCGAAATTTTTGCCCACTCACTTAACTTATTTATGTCCCCCTTTCAGACTCCTTATGTCCTCTTCACAACTTACTTTCCTACCTATCTTTGTGTCATCAGCAAATTTAGCAATCATGCAGTCAGTCCCTTCACCCAAGTCATGGATGTAAATTGTAAATATTTGAGGCCTCAGCACTGATCTCTGTGGCACTCCACTCATCGCATCTTGCCAACCTAAAATAGACTCATTTATCCCTACTCACTGTTTTCTGTTAGCTAACCAATCCTCTATGATGCTAATATGTTACTTCCTGCATCATGAGCTGTTACTTTGTGTAGTAATTTTTAATGTGGCACCTAGCCAAATGCTTTCTGGAAATCTAAGTACCCACAGGTTCCCCTTTGTCCACATTGCTTGTTACTTCCTCAAGGAACTCCAATAAATTAGTCAGGCATGGTTTTGCTTTCACAACACCATGGTCAGAATTTTCTCGTTGGTGAACGGGAGCAGGTCCCTCACGCCGACGCGTAAATTGACGCGCAGTGACGTCTGGTGAGCATCCCGACATCACTAAGTGCCATGGCGATATTTAGGTGGGCGCTTGTGCGATGTTCTCGGATGTGCGCCCGCCATTAATTAATCAGCTAGTTAAGGCCCTTGAGGCAGCAATTGTCTACAATTTTTCGCAGCCCCTGCGATCTTCAGGACGTCGCACGGGCGCAACGGGCAGGTGGGTAGGAGACATTTGTATAAACCTCATCCGCGGGCAGGATAAGAGGAGTGAGTGGGGTCGCCAGTGGTATCTGTTAGATATTTAATCGTGAAAGTTACCGATACTTGCCTGTGTGAGCAGGAATAGTTCAAAACCCATAAGAGTTGCTTGGACAGGAGTAACAGCCTTCAGGTCAGGGCTCTACAGTAAAGATCATTTTTGGGGCCTGCAGGTTTCAGGAAGCCTTCCCTTAGCCTGGGAATGGGAGTTGTACTCTCCACTAGAGGCACCTCCTATGAGGAGGAAAGGAGGGCCAGAAGGGGTAGGAGGCCAGGAGTCCACATTCAGCCTCCGGGGAAACCACCTTTGGGAGGAGGCACAAGGGGCGCAGAGCCAACAGGAAGCCCAAGGTGGAAGGGGCCACAGAAAACACCACTATCCTGCTGCCAGGGTATACAGGCGGCGAAGCAGCTACCTCAATATGTCTGAGGTGCAGTGCTGAAGTAGGCTCCATCTCTCAGGGGAGACAGTCGCCTCCAGCTGTCAGGTGATAGGCCCAGAGATCTGCGCCAACTGTGTTGGTGGGAACCCCATGCCAGTGGCACTGAAGGTCACAGCTGCCCTCAACTCCTTCCAGGGTCGGTGGGTGATCTTTGCGAAGTCTCCCAATCAGCTGTCCACACTTGTGTCAAGCAGGTTACAGACGCTCTGTTCTGGTGTGCATTGACTTTCATTCACTACCGCTGGGATGAGGCCAGCCAGACAGAGCGAGCCAGAGGCTTCGCGGCCATTGCTGGCTTCCCCCGTGTCCAGGGTGCTATAGACTGTATACATGTGGCCATCAAGGTGCCAGCAGGTGAGCCCGGTGCCTTAGTGTGTGATCACAGGATGCTGATTCTACAAGTCTGTGCAAGGTACCCAGGCAGCTCCCACGACACTGACATCCTCAGACACTCCCAGGTGCCGGGGCTCTTCAGTGCTCCAGCCCGGCTGGATGGATGGCTGCTGGGTGACAAGGGCTATCCCCTCAGAAGGTGGCTCATGACGCCTCTCCACTATCCAAGAACAGAGGCTGAGCAGCGGTACAATAGGAGCCACGCCTCCACAAGGGCTGTGGTTGTCAGAACCATCGGTCTTCTCAAGATGCGCTTCTGATGCCTGGACCGTTCAGTGTGCGCACTCCAGTACCCCCCAGATGGTGTGTCGCTGATAGTGGTTGCATGCTGCGCTCCCCACAATCTGGCACTGGAAAGGGGGGATGCAATGTAGGAAGAAGATGTGGACGCAGTTGCTCCAGATGCACATGGTGAGTCCAGCAGTGAGTCTGAGGATGAGCACGCATAGGAGAACACTGAGGGGATAGACGCTGACCCGCGCAAACTCCAGGGAGGCAGGGATACCCGGGAGACTTGCATCCAAAGAACCTTCAGCTAGCACGCCGCAGATGGACCTCCAGGACAAGCCTGGGCTGTAGGCTCCATTCTCGATAGTCAGAAGCTTTTTCCCAGGGTGGAAGAGTCAATTATTAGGGGACATAGATTTAAGGTGAGAGGAGAAAACTATAGAGGAGATGTGCGGGGCAAGTTTTTTACGCAGAGGGTAGTGAGTGTCTGAAATTCGCTGCCAGAGGAGGTGGTGGAAGCAGGTACGATAGTGATGTTTAAGAAGCAGCTTGACAAATACATGAATAGGATGGAAATAGAGGGATACGGACCCCGGAAGTGCAAAATGTTTTAGTTGACGGGCAATATGATCGGCGCAGGCTTGGAGGGTCGAATAGCCTGTTCCTGTGCTGTACTTTTCTTTGTTCTTTGTTCGATACTTGAATGCAAAATCTGCCTGGATAGGAACATTAACTAAGGCCCTTGTCAATAAAGCTCAATGTTAAAGAAGTCACTCATAACATGATGGGTTCCCGTCCACCTGCAGAAGTAAGGAGTCACCCTGAGCCATGGTTACATATCAAAATTTAATGACATAACAAAATGAAGTTCAGAAACTGCACATCACACCAAGTCTTAAATGAACTAATATGGGGCAACATAAAAGCACCATTGAGAAACCCGCGTTGTGCCTAAGGTGCCTTAAATTTACGCTTTCAGGTGCTCCCCCCTCGCTGGCACTGACAGGCTGCTGACTCTGCTGTCCTGTTGGCCTCGGTGACCTTGGCGGCCGTCCTCTGGCCCGTGGAGCTTGTGCTGTCCCCACCTGGGAGCGGCCAGTTCCACAGCTGGCATCATCCCAGTCGCCGCAGCCCCATCAGATGCCACGGTCACTGGCGGAGGGGCAGAGGAGCTGCTACCCTCATCCGGAGTGGCCTGAGAGGAGCCCGCAGAGACGACAGACAGCTGCTGTGCTGAAGTGAGGTCGCTTCGGACCTCTCTGCTCACCGTAGATGGATGGGCACCGAGCTGGGGTACTTGGTACCCAAACCATCTCCCACACGGGCACTGACCAGCTGAGGTCAATGCCAGTGTGAGGGCTTGTAGGCCCGAGTGCAGCCCCGGGAGGCCCTGATTGGTCTCCTGGAGGACCCTCTCCACGAGAGTCGCCACTCTCTCCATGGAGGAAGCATGGCGCTTGGCCATGAGGCTCATTGCATCGGTGATGCTCCATGTGGACTCCTCCAGCACGGGTGCAATGCCACGCATTCCCTCTGCCAGATCCTCCCACACACCCTGCTGCACTTACAGCATTTGCTGCTTCACGGACGACTCCAGAGGCACATCATCAGCCACTGACCGAGCATGTGCCTGGTCCCCTGCAGTCCTTCGACTGCTGGCGCCATGGGCACTCTCTGTCTCTGCCCGCACCTCAAGCGAGTGTGAAGTCCCCTCACCGCTGTGCTCCGGGACACTAGCCAAAGATCTAATTCCCACCAAGGTGCTAGTACCTGCGCTGGTGCCTGCCTGGCTGAGATGGTGTGATGCTGGTGAGTGGATTTGCTCTGGGGCTTCAGGGGTGAGAGGTGGGCCCTCTGCCTCCTCCTCCCGGCCCTGCTCTGGTGATGCTGAAAGGAAGAACAAGGACATTTGATTAGTTAAAGTGGAGATGTGGGGACAATGCATCCCCTACAGTGAAGACAGATGCAAAATATCTGTTCAGTGCATCCACCGTTTCCTTATTTTCCATTGCTAATACCTTAGTCTCACTCTTTGGAAGACTGGCACACACTTTACTTACTTTTTTCCTTTTTAAATACCTGTAGAAACTATTACTATCTATTTTTATATTTCTAGCTAGCTTTCTGTTGTGCTGTCCCACTTATTAACCTTGTAGTAATTTTCTTGCTGTTTTTAAAAAAATTCTGTCCAATCTTCTGACCTGCCACCCAGCTTTGTGGAATTATATGCTTTTTCTTTTAATTTGATACTATCTTTAACTTCTTTAGTTAGCGGCAGATGGTGTGTCCTTCCCTTAGAGTCTTTCTTTCTCACTGGAATGTTTCTTTTCTGAGTATTCTGAAATATCTCCTTAAATATCTGCCACTGCATCTCTGCTGACCTATCCCTTAACCTAATTTCCCAGTTCACTTTAGCCAGCTCTGTTTTCATGCCCTCAGAGTTGTCCTTATTTGAGTTTAATGCATTGGTCTTAGATCCGCTCCTCTCTCCCTCAAACTGAATGTGAAATTTAGTCATATTGTGATTATTGATATCTAGGGGCACCTTCACTATGAGGTCATTAATTAATCCTGTCTCATTGCACATTACCAGATCAGATATAGCGTGCTCTCTGGTTGGCTCTAGAACGTACTGTTCTAAGAAACTGTCCCAAAAACACTTTTATGAGCTCATCATCCAGGCTACTTTTGCCAAACTGATTTGTCCAATCCATATGTAGATTAAGATTACCCATGATTATCACCGTACCTTTCTCACAAGCCCCCATTATTTTTTCCTATGTACCCCATCCTACAGTGTAGTTACAGTTAGGGGGCCTATTAACCACCCTCACAAGCGACTTCTTACCTTTACTATTTCTCATCTCTACCCAAACTGATTCTACATCTTGATGTCCAGAACTAAGGTCATCTCTCTCTATTGTAACAATGTTATCCTTAATTAACAGAGCTACCCCTTAATCTTTTCCTAATTTCCTGTCCTTCCTAAATGTCATGTACCCCTGAATATTCAGGTCTCAGTCTTTATCACCTTGCAGCCATGTCTCTGTAATGGCTATCAGATCGTACATATTTATTTCTGTTCGCGCTGTCAATTTATTTGTTTTCCGAATGCTATGTGCATTCAGATACAGAGACTTTAGTTCTGTCTTTTTACTTTTTTTTTGTAACTTACGGCCTTATCTGCTGGCACACTCGTAGGTTTGTACACTCCGTCTCTTTTTGCCACACCCTGATAATTATTTCCCTTATTCCTACCTTGTCCTTTTGCCTTGTCTTCTCTATTTATAGGGACATAGGAAATAAGAGCAGGAGTGGGCAATTTGGCCTGTTGAGCCTGCCCTGCCACTCAAACAGATTATGGATGATCAATTACCTCTACAACATTTTCCCTCATTATCCCCATATCCTTTGATGTCTTTAGTCTCCAGAAATCTATCTATTTCTGTCTTGAACATGCTCAATGATTGAGCTTCCACAGCCCCCTAGGGTAGAGAATCCCAAAGGTTCACCACCCTCTGATTGAAGAAATTCCTCCTTGTCTCAGTCTTAAATTACCTGCCCCTTATTCTGAGACTGTGTCTCCTGGTTCTAGACTCACTGGCCAGGGGAAACATCCTATCCACACCTACCCTGTCACGCCCTTTAACTTTACGAGTTAAAGTTCTGTAAGAGTTCTGTAAATTTCAATGAGATCGCCTCCCTTTCTTCAAAACTCTAGAGAATACAGGCCCAGTTTCCTCAATCTCCCCCATAAAAGAATCCCGCCATCCCAGGGATTAGTTTGGTGAACCTCTGGTCTACTCCTTCTACGGCAAGCACATCCTTCTTTAGATAAGGAGACCAGAACTGTACACAATACTCTAGGTGTGGTCTCACCAAGGCTCTATACAATTGCAGCAAAGCACCTTTACTCCTGTACTCAAATCCCTTTGAGATGATGATCAATGTACAATTTGCCACCTTAATTGCTTGCTGCACCTGCATGCTAGCTTTTAGTAACTCATGAACAAGGACACCCAGGACACCTTGGAACACACTCCCTAACAGCACTATGGGTGTACCTATACCACGTGACTGCAGCAGTTCAAGAAGGCAGCTCACCCCCACCTTCTCAAGGGCAATTAGGGATGGGCAATAAATGCTGGCCCAGCAAGTGATGCCCACATCCCATGAATGAATCAAAAAAGGTCTCTCTGGACATCATCACTTGCCAACCTCTCACCATTTAATAATTACCCTGCCTTTCTGTTTACTCTACCAAAGTAGATAACTTCACACTTATTAAGGTTATATTCCATCTGCCATGTTCTTGCCCATTCTCTTAGGCTGTTCAAATTCCCTCCTTGCATCCTCCTCAGAACTCACATTCCCATCTAGTTTTGTGTCATCAGCAAATTTGGAAATGTTACATTTGGTCCCCACATCCATATCATTAAATTATCACATCTTCCCAAACTGGATCCCTTGCTCCCACCATTTCGCTTTAAAACCCTCTATACTGCCCTAGTTATACGACTCACCAGAACACTTGTCCCAGCATGATTCAGACGAAGACAGTCCCAATGGCACAGCTCCCACTTCCCCAGTACTGGTGCTAGTGCCCCATGAATCAAAACCCATTTCTCCTGCACCAACCTTTGAGCCACACATTTAACTCTAACCTGATTTGCCATATGCCAATTTGCTTGTGGTTCAGGTAGTAATCTAGAGGTTATTACCTTTGAAGTTCTGCTTTTTAATTTAGCCCCCTAGCTGCTCATACTCCCTTTCCTAGTTCTACCTATGTCGTTGGTACCCACATGGACCACCACCATTGGATCCTCCCCCTCTCACTGCAAGTTCCTCTCCAGTCTTGAGCTGGTGTCCCAAACCCTGGCACCAGGCAGGCAACGTAGCCATCTGGACTCCCGCTCTTGGCTGCAGAGAACTGTGTCTATCCCCCTGACTGTATTGTCCTCAACTACCACTACATTCCTATTAACTCCCCCACTTGAATGTCTTCCTGTACCATGGTGCCATGGTCAGTTTGCTCAACCACCCTGTAGCCACCATTTTCATCCATACAGGTTGCAAGAGCCTTGAACCTGTTGGACAATGGCAAAGGCTGAGGCTCCTCCACTTCTACTTTCTAGGTCTGCATTCCTACTTCACCCTCAGTCTTATCTCTTGTCTCTGACCTCTGACCAAATCAGAAGGCCCTATCCTAAGGGGTGGGACTGCCTCCTGATGTAACCTTCCCCTTCCCTGATGCACCACAGTATCTGCAGCTCAGCCTTCAGCTCAATAAGCCAAAACTCCTCAAGCTGCAGACACTGACTGCAGACATGTTCCTGTGTCCAGGATCTCCTACATTCTGCAGTCACTACACACCACCTGCGCTACCATCTTTATTATGTGTTGTTATGATCGTGACTGATGTTAATACTGGACAAGTCCGATCTCAGGGTGAATTCTGGCTTGATAGATAATGGACTTTGGACTGGCCCGCCAAATCTCCCATGACCAGTCCTGCCATGAGGGGGCCGGAAAATCCCGGCCTTTGTTTTTTTTTTAGAAACCATGGGGGAAAGTTACTGAACAAAATCACAGGAGTTTACTGATGAGCTTTTAACATAAAGAATAAAACATTTATTAACCGAGGAAAAATGAACTATATTACACGAGACAAAAAAAGGTGGGAGAGATCTCAATACAAACATCAAAAAATGATTCAAACTCACACTATTCTTTTTATTCCAACAATACCCTTACAGACACAAAACCCCAGTGAAGATTTGCCACTATGTTAACATAAAGGCTTTTTGCTTGGGCTGACCCAGTTGCAAATGGTTTTCTTCCATCAGATTTCTGGGCATTCACTTGGTGCTTTTTTCCCTACAATCTAAACTCATTATTACTTCAATTGCAGGGCAAACACATGGGGCGTAATTTTACGGCCCCTTGCAGTTTTTTTTAATCAGAGAGCTTAGAACCCCTGTCTTCCCTCTGTGGCTTACGCACTCTGAATTTCTTTTCTGTCTTTTTCTGTGTTTCTTTGTGTCCCCGGACCCATGTCACTAGGCAACAGCACAGTTTCTCCCACTTTGGTTTTTTTTCCCCCCAAGTCTCTAAACTACTAGCCTCTTTGTAACCCAGCCTACCTTCACTGGCCAATACACATGTTGGGATTCTTACAGTTCCACGGGCTGTAAGACTGGCCTTATCAGCAACCTTGTAAATAGGGCCTGAGCCGTTTGCTCGCTGTGCAAGCTTGATGTGGAAATAGGGTGCCCTGCGGGATAATGGCTACCCTGATCAGGTCATTTTGCGCTGTATACCGCACAAACTCATGAACAGGCCTCAGGCTGTCACTTTCGGCCCTGAAAAGTGCCCAGTCTACCTCAGATTACCCTGGAAGGCTAAATATTTGAACAACAGGTGAAGCTAGCTGTTTCATGCTGCTCCTATGCAGTAGCAACATGAGTCGTATTCGCCACTAACAGGATGCTGCCATAGGTATGTAGGCCATACATCCTAAAGACTGGCAGATCGTATCAAACAGCATGTCTCTTATGCTGTTTGCAACAGGCAAGGTACAGACTGTACCCAACCATCCTGCGCTTGCAAAACTCAAACACAGTGTCCAAAATTAGATGTGATTCTGCAATTGGACAACATTTGCTAAATAATCCTCAATGTGCTAAAAATTACCCTGACAGCCAACTTAAGATTGTCAGTCAGGCTCGCAGTCTGGCACACTTGCGTGTACTGGAAGCTACATATATCATTACACAAGGCCCTGCACTTTGCAGACAGAAAGAGAACATGTGTGCACATTTCACCTGTTTCAGCTAAACAAAATAAGTGATAGCCATTTGCTGGTTTGTTCCTCAGGGCAATACCTTGACCAATCAGAGTTGAGCTGCCTGGTTTAAATTTCAAACAATGCTTGGCAGTTAACTGCCAGTCACCGTTAACTGGTGCATTCTCCGCAGCAATGCCTTTACCAGTCAGAGTCCTCTTGCCAATCAGCACTTTCTTCTCATACAGTATGAAGATGCTGTTTCCCCTGACATCGGTATTCTTGTGATTGTCCTGATGAGTGCAAGACGAAATACTTCGACAAAATGTCTTTTCTCAGCAACACCCAGTTCATAATTGATAAAAACTTCTATTTCCAATAACCTTTACTGCTGCTGGTAAACCTCATTACAACCAAAGTAACCTTACAATTACCAATAAATAACACGGGCTTTGAAGGTAAATGAGCAAATACTCGCCAACCAATCACTGATCTGTTTTCTTGAGATGTTGCACTCTGATTT
This sequence comes from Cetorhinus maximus, assembly GCF_964194155.1. Classification (NCBI taxonomy): domain Eukaryota; kingdom Metazoa; phylum Chordata; class Chondrichthyes; order Lamniformes; family Cetorhinidae; genus Cetorhinus; species Cetorhinus maximus. The sequence goes on from NC_135880.1 coordinate 14,430,861, forward strand.
CTGTCAGAATGAGGTCACTCTGGCACCACAGACTGGACTGCATTGGATTGGATTGGGTCGCACTGATAGGGGGTCGTTACTGCCTCTGGGTCCTCTTTTCGTCGGCTCAAGTGGCGATGAGGGATGGGCAACTAATGCTGGCCTTGCCAGCGGCACCCACATCCCGTGAAAGAATAAGAAAAAAAGTGATTGCAGGGTGCAAAGACTGTTGTAATGCAGGCTGCTATTGCGCAGCAACAACATTACACAACCTGTTAATTTGAATGAGAAAGGCAGGAGATGCTCATGGCTTTGGTGAACGTGCCTCCCCACCTTGGATTGCCAGCTTTTCACCGAATGCTGTTGCCGGCAATGGATCGAGCACAGGCAGAGCGCCATGGGATCGTGGCTTGAGCTTATCTCTCAGCCTCGTTGTTGAGCCAGGGGGCAGATGAATGCATTTAGCCGTTGCTAAAATTTATTCCAAAACCTTAACAAACGTTCCCCTCATCACAAGTTAAGTGGAACATTGACGCTTGTTTCCAAGGAGCCACCTATAAATATGCCAGTCAAGAGCAAAATGCTGCAGATGGTGGCAATCTGGTGTAAAAACAGAAAATGCTGGAAAACACTCAGCAAGCCTGCCAGCCTGTGTACAGACCAAAAAATAGCTAACGTTTCAGGCCGATGAGCTCTTGCCATAACTGAAAGGAGTTAAAGAGATTCAACTGCTTCCAAGCAGTGCAGAGCTGGGACAAACGGGAGAGGAGGAAAGAGCATAAGGGATAAGGCGGAAGGAAAAAAAAACAATGAAATGACAGAAAGGATGATGGCGCAAGGCAAAAGAGTGTGGTAATGGGACAAGTAGAGAAACAAAAGATAGGTCTGGACGTAATAATTCCATTTACACCTCCTCTGTTAAATCCTCCAGTTCTGCTGAAAGATTTTTGGTCTGAAACGTTAACTCTTTCCCTCTTCACAGATACTGCCAGATCCGTGGAGTGTTTCCAACATTTTACGTTTCTTCTGGACGGAAATATGCGTCTGTTTAGCATTTTACAAATTTCCATACATTAATGCCCAACAGCAGGTGGAGGTCAAACCTTTGCAGTTGGTTCCTAACATGTCTTGTTGGCTTTTGGCTCTAAATGAAAGCTGAAGGTGGTTTGCAGCATTAACATTGCCCACGTGATAACACTGCACCTCAAAGCAATTAATTGCATTGTTTCTGAGTGATGTGTTAAAACAATAGGATCATATCTGGGCCATCAGTGCCAGTTCTGTGAAAGAGTTAACAGTCTCATTCCCCTGCTCCCTCCCCATAGCTCTTCAGGTTTTTCTTTTTTAAAGTAGAGATCCAATTCCTGTTCGAGTGTTGAGTTGAATTTACTACCTTTTGCGTCAGTGCATTTTAGATCGTAGCTCCTGGCTTAAAAAAATTCTCCTTTTCTCATCCCTGTGTTTATTTTTAACCAATTATCTCAAGCCTGTGCTCTCTGCTTACTGCCTCTTCTGTCAGTGCAAACAGTTTCTCCCTATCTACTCTATCACAGAGTCACACAGTGCAGAAGAGGCCCTTCGGCCCATCGAGTCTGCACCGACATGTGAGAAACACCTGACCTACCTACCTAATCCCATTTACCAGCACTTGGCCCATAGCCTTGAATGTTATGATGCACCAAGTGCTCATCCAGGTACTTTTTAAAGGATGTGAGGCAACCCGCCTCAACCATCCTCCCAGGCAGTGCATTCCAGATCGTCACCACCCTCTGGGTAAAAACGTTTTTCCTCACATTCCCCCTAAACCTCCTGCCCCTCACCTTGAACTTGTGTCCCCTTGTGACTGACCCTTCAACCAAGCTGCTTCCTATTTACCCAGTCCATGCCCCTCATACTCTTGTACACCTCGATCAGGTCACCCCTCAGTCTTCTCTGCTCCAACGAAAACAATCCAAGTCTATCCAACCTCGCTTCATAACTTAAATGTTTCATCCCAGGCAACATCCTGGTGAATCTCCTCTGCACCCCCTCCAGTGCAATCACATCCTTTCTATAATGTGGCAACCAGAACTGCACACAGTACTCCAGCTGTGGCCTCACCAAGGTTCTATACAACTCCAACATGACCTCCCTACTTTTGTAATCTATGCCTCGATTGATAAAGGCAAGTGTCCCATATGTCTTTTTCACCACCCCACTAACATGCCCCTCTGTCTGCAGAGATCTATAGACACACACGCCAAGGTCCCTTTGTTCCTCAGGACTTCCTAGTGTCATACCATTCATTGAATACTTCCTTGTCAAATTGCTCCTACCAAAGTGTATCACCTCACACTTTTCAGGGTTAAATTCCATCTGCCACTTATCTGCCCATTTGACCATCCTGTCTATATCTTCCTGTAGCCCAAGAAACTCAACCTCACAGTTAACCACCCGGCCAATCTTTGTGTCATCCACAAACTTATTAATCCTACCCCCCACATAGTCATCTATGTCGTTTATATAAATGACAAATAATAGGGGACCCAGCACAGATCCCTGTGGTATGCCACTGGACACTGGCTTCCAGTGACTAAAGCATCCTTCTGTCATCACCCTCTGTCTTCTACAACTAAGCCAATTTTGAATCCACCTTATCAGATTACCCTGTATCCCATGTGCATTTGCCTTCTCTATAAGTCTCCCATATCTATAAGTCTATAATGCCTCATGATTTTGAACACCTCTGTAACCTTAACGTTCTGTGCCCTAAGGAGAGCAATCCCATCTTCTCTTGTCTCTCCACATAACTGAAGCCCCTCATCTCTGGTACCTTTCTTGTAAACCTCCTCTGCGTGGTCTCCTAGGTCTTGCCCTGCTTTCTAATCTGGTGTTCAGAATCCCACACACCATTCCAGCTAGGTCATTGCATCAGTACCAGTTGGGTTTGCACTACATTGGAACTGTCCATTGTAATCCCATATCGGTGGTGGTGTAGCGGTAATATCACTGGGCTAGTAATCCAGAGGACTAGGCTAATGCTCTTGTGACATAGGTTCAAATCCCACCCTGAGTTCAAGGGCAATTAGGGATGGGCAACAACTGCTGGCCTTGCCAGCGACACCCAAATCTCATGAAAGAATAAAAAAAAATTGCAGTTCTGAGCGAGTGCTATTGTCAATGGTGCCATCTTTCAGATGGTTAAGGAGATATGAACAATCTCGTGGTAGAGTTTAAAAACTAATGGAGAATTGTTGTGGCCGGCAGTCGTTCCTTGATCATAACCACTTTTAAAAAAAAACAGCTCAACTGGTTATTCTTCTCATTTGTTGCTTGCCCCAACCTGCTGGGCCTAATTAGCCATGTAGCAATGGTGACTACACTTTAATTGGTTGCCAGGCACTTTGGGATATCCCGAGGATGTGAAATGGTGTACTATATAAATTACAAATTCATTTCTTCCTTCTCCGGTGGTAAAGTGCCTTGTCTCTGCTTGGCTGCTTTCCACTGTGGCCCAGCTTCAATCAGGAGCACGATGTGTGTGGAATTGTGGATCACGCGCCCCCCGCCCTGCTTCTTTAAACAGCCTGTCAATCTTAGCAACTTACTGTACCACCCACTGATACTATTAATCTGTTTGTATCCTTTTAACACTACAAGCTTAAAGGAAGCATATTCTGGAAACATAACTGAAGAATTAATTCAACAAAATGCACATTTCTCTTCTTAAAGTTAGTCCTGTGTGTCTTTCCTCAGGCTACATGATATTTGTTGATTTATGTGGAGATGGTCAATGGTTGCCAGATAATTACAGGACCTGTGACCCATATATATTTCTGTCTGCGGACCCCCTGTTTACAGGTGGTATACTGGTGTGATACGGTCCCAGAAAAGAGACTTGAAACACTTGCATTGAAGGATATAAATGCGTTAGAAGTAGTTCAGAGAAGGTTCACCTGACTGATGCCTGGGAGATGGGAGGGGTCATCTTAAAAGGAAAGGTTGGGCAGCCAAGGGCTGTATCCATTGGGGTTTAGAAGATTGCGAGGTGACCTTATTGAAACACATAAGATCCGGAGGGGATTTGACCGGGCGGCTGCTGGAAGTATATTACGCCTTGCGGGAGAAACTAGAACTAGGTGACACAGTTTAAAAATAAGAGGCCTCCAATTTAAGACGGAGATGAAGAGAAATTATTTTCTCTCATAGGGTCGCGAGATTTGGAACTCTGGTTCCCCAGAGAGCGGTGGAGGCAGGGTCAATTAATATTTTCAAGGAAGAGGTAGATAGATTTGTAGCTAACAAGGGAGTCAGTTTGTCAGGGGTGGGCGGAATGTGGAGTTCAGGCCACAATCAGACCAGCCATGATCTTATTGAATGGTGGGGCAGGGTCAAGGGGCCGAATGGCCTACTCCTGTTCCTAATTCATATGCATGTTTGTAACAGCATGTTTCACAACCTCAAAGCCAGTTTAGAGCCAGCTAAGCAGTGTTAGTCACTGTTTTATTGCCGGAAATGCAGCAGCCAATTTATGTGCAGCAAAGCCCCATAAACAATCACGTACTAATGACCAAATAACCTGTATGACCAAATAACCTAATCTTTATGTTGGCTGATTGAGGGATAAATATTGGTCAGGATCCTGGGAGAACTCCCTGGTCTTGTTTGACATCGTGTCCTAGGATCTTGTACGTACCTGTGACAGTGCAGCGCTCCCTCAGTCCTGCACTGGGAGTATCTGTGTAGATTTTGTGCTCAAGTCCCTGGAGTGGGAGTTGAACCCACAATCGACTGACCCAGGGTTGAGAGTGCCACATGTTGACACTCCGCTGAACTGACATATGTTAAAGAGACAAAAAAAATATACACTGGAAGTCGGAAATCAAACTAGGAATGTACAATCTCCAACAGATCTTCCGTTATCCAAAAAGAGAAATGATAGTATGATGTTTCAAGCAAGTGAAGGTCACCCATCTGAAAATAATTTCTCTGTTCAGATGCTGATGGGTGTGCACGGATTGCTCATTTTATTGCAAAGGTCATGGGCTCTAACACAAAAGCACAGAGATGAAACTGCTTATTAAAGAGGCAAATGAAATTCAAAAATTGGAAGCAAATGTTTCATTTCAGTTGACCTTGTCTATTTCAGGGCTTCAGGTTTCATGTACGAGGAAAACTAACTGTATGGAATTGTAAATGGATATGGAGTAGATCTAATTGTGCCATTAAAATGCTAGGTGTCAGCTGTGGCTCAGTGGTTAGCATCCTCGTCTCTGAGTCAGTAGCTTGTCTCTTCCGGCTGTGAGCCCACTGTAGAGCATAAAATCCAGGCTAATTCACTGGTGCAGTACTGAGGGGATGCTACACTGCTGGGGTTGCTGTCTGGATGATACGTTAAACCGAGGATCTGTATACTCTCTCTCTCCGTAACTTATCCCCGGCTCCTGGCCAATATTCATCCCTCACCCAACAGCACTAAATAGACACTACAGATTATCTGGTCCCTATCACGTTGTTGTGTGCGGGCCCCTTGCTGTGCGCAAATGAGCTGCCACGTTTCTGATAACAAAATACTTCACTGGCGGTAAACTTTGGGATGGTCTGAGGTCATGAAAGGCTGATGTAAATGTGAGTCTGTCCATCTACCTTTTTTCTGTTACAGCTTATTTTAACCACCTTTGAAAATTAAATATCTAAGGCCATAAGAAAGCCTGACCTCAAATATATCCACCACACCAACTGCTGGAGTGGAGCAGCATTCAGATTTCACATGTGTTGCATTGAGCTTGATTGCTGGGGATGGAGAAGACAGAGATTTGGAGGGTCGCAGATGGGAAGACAGTGGCATAGGGGGAGGTGGTGGCATAATGGTATTGTCACCGGACCAGAGCCCCAGGGCAATGCTCTGGGGACCTGGTTTTGAATCCCAACATGGCAGATGGTGAAATTTGAATTCATTTTGAAAAATATCTGGAATTAAAAGACTGATAATGACCATGCAACCATTGCTGATTGTCATAAAGACACACCTGGTTCACTAATGTTTAGGGAAGGAAATCCGCCATACTTACCTGGTCTGGCCTACATGTGACTCCAGACCTACAGCAATGTGCTTGACTCTTAAAACTGCCCTCTGAGCAAGGGCCTTAAGGAAGGGCTACCCACATCGCATGAATGAATATAAAAGAACGCACTTCAAATTCTCACTGTAGGGGATGGATTCAGTTACTCTCGCTGTCCCTCCTCAAGAGTGCGAGAGCATTGATGTAATTCAGCACTTCTGGAAGTCCTCTTGTGGCACTTCATCTACTGTTTTTAGATAACCCGAAAGCTTTGCAGGAATGTGAATGCCAAGCCAGCTGTTACATTGTACGTTCTTGTCAACACCGTTATGTATGGAACTGTCATCTATCAGTGGCTCAGACATTGTAAGGAAGCAAAAATGCCTGGAAAAACTCAGCAGGTCTGACAGTATCCGCAGAGAGGAACACAGTTAACGTTTCGAGTCCGTATGACTCTTCATCAGAACTAAGGAAAAATAGAAAAGAGGTGAAATATAAGCTGGTTTAAGGGGGGGGTGGTGGGACAGGTAGAGCTGGATCGAGGGCCAGTGATAGGTGGAGATAACCAAAAGATGTCATAGACAAAAGGACAAAGAGGTGTTGATGGCGGTGATATGTGCTAATAGTTTTTGCTTTTATATTATTGTAAGGAAGCAGTCCAGTTAGGCATTCATGCCTGCTGCTGTCACTGTGAGGTGCACTTGATGACGTTAATGTTGTCAATGGGAATGATAATCCCGACATGTTTCATCCTAGATAAGGGCTGAAAGGTGGCTGAACTTCAAAATTGTCTTGAGCAGAATGCAACCTTCATGGGGATCGGGTGAAGTGTCAGAAAAAGGGGTCTGTCTTTTATTTACCTACTAAGCCATGTTGATTATGATTGTCTAAAATGGCCAAAAGAAGAGGATTGTTTTTATACATTCAATCATTTCCTACATATTGTCTGTTGTTTGCTTCTTTCCTTTTGGTGTCACTTGAACACTTTTATGAAGCATGGATAGTTTTTTTTTATTCGTTCACGGGATGTGGGCATTGCTGGCTAGGCCAGCATTTATTGCCCATCCCTAGTTGCCCTTGAGAAGGTGGTGGTGAGCTGCCTTCTTGAACCGCTGCAGTCCATGTGGTGTAGGTACACCCACAGTGCTGTTAGGAGGGGAGTTCCAGGATTTTGATCTAGCGACAGTGAAGGAACGGCGATATATTTCCAAATCAGGATGGTGTGTGACTTGGAGGAGAACTCACAGGTGGTGGTGTTCCCATGTATCTGCTGTCCTTGTCCTTTTAGCTGGTGGTTGTCGCTGGTTTGGAAGCTGCTGTTGAAGGAGTCTTGGTGAGTTGCTGCGGTGCATCTTGTAGATGGTACACACTGCTGCCATTGTGCGTCGGTGGTAGGACGAGTGAATATTGAAGGTAGTGGATGGGGTGCCAGTTAAGTGGGCTGCTTTGCTCTGGATGGGGTTGAGCTTCTTGAGTGTTGTTGGAGCTTCACTCATCCAGGTAAATAGAGAGTATTCCATCACAGTCCTGATTTGTGCCTTGTAGACAGGCTTTGAGGAGTCAGGAGGTGAGTTACTTGGCCAAATGCTGCCTTGATGTCAAGGGCAGTCACTCTCACCTCACCTCTTGAGCTTAGCTCTTTTGTCCATGCTTGGACCAAGGCTGTAATGAGGTCAGAGGCTGAGTCGCCCTGGTGGAACCCAAACTGAGCACCAGTGAGCAGGTTATTGCTGAGTAAGTGCTGCTTGATAGCACTGTCATCGACACTTTCCATCACTTTGCTGATGATCGAGAGTGGACTGATGTGGTAGTAATTGGGCTGGGTAGATGGGGCATTTTCCACAATGCTGGGACATCTGCAGCTGTTTCCTATTTTATTGAGTTGCTCAGAGCTCCTTGAGTACTCCATTTAGAGGTGGGCGCATCTCCATTTGGTGTTAGCCTTACCTGCGCGTCTATAGGTTGTGGCTTCAAGTCCCACTGTAGTCTTGAACACAAAACCTGGGCTGACACTCTAGTGCAGTACTGGGGGAGTGCTGCATTATCCAAGGTTCTGGCTTTCAGATGACCAAGGCCCTCCCAAGTGGATGGAAAAGATCCCGTGGCAATAATTTGAAGCAGAGCAGAGGAGTTCTCCCCGATTTCCTACTCAATATTTATCCTTCAATCAATCATCACTAAAATATGTTCATTTATTTTATCACTGTTTGTGGGAGCTTACTGTGTGCCAATTGGCTGCCATGCTTCCTGCATTACTACAGTGGCTACAATTCAGGAGTATTTAATTGGCTGTAAAGTGCTTTGAGGTTGTGAAAATTGCTGCATTAATGCTTTATTACTTTCCTTCTAATCCATTAATTATTAAATTCCCATTCATTTGCAACAATTGATCTGCAGATATAACAGGAATTAGTGTTCTGCTTTAAGACTTACCTACCAAAGAAGCAACGGTGCCAAGCAAAGTCATTTTCAAACCACCAGGACAATGAAAGTGCCTCAGTTTTAAAATTCCCTCCATGGCCTCACTCCTACCTATCCCTGCAACATCCTCCAGCCCTACAACCCTCTGCTGCCTTCCAACTCTGACCTCTAGCGCATTACCCATTTTCTTTGCCCCGTCATTAGCACCCATGCCTGTAGCCATACAAGCGCTAAACTCAGATTCCTTTCTGTCTTACCACCTCTCTCTCTCTCCTCCTTTAAAACGCTGCTTAAAATCTACTCTTTGATCAAGCATTTAGTCACCTGTCTTAATGTCTCCTGCTTTGGTTTGGTGATAGTCTTGATTTAATTATGCTCCTGTGAAGTGCCCTGGGATCTTTTACTATGCTTTACTAAGTTAAAGGCATTATATAAATGTAAGGTGCTGTTGTAATATAAACAGGACAAATCAACAACAAAGAATTAGAAATAGAAGTGAGATTGCAGGGCCTCATGCTCCAGTTATGGTCCCAGGGACATAGTTGGGTTCATCTGTATAAATCCAACAGATTGAAGGTGTTAAGCTGTCTGGTGAAGATCATTGTGAATTGATATTAGCTTAGTTTATAGAAAGCATTGTTCTTGGGTTGTGGGCAACATTGGCATTACAGTATTACTGCCCTCAGGACAACAAGGGACTGACAGTAAAGAGCTAAACGCATAGCATAGGACAAGACTCATCTGTCTCAATTGCTAGCGCTCTTGTCTTTGAGTCGGGAGGTTGTTGGTTCAAGTCCTACTCCAGAGCTTTGAGTACAAAAATCTAGGCTGACACTTCAGTGCAGTATTGAAGGAGTGTTGCACTACCAGAAGCATTGCCTTTTGGCTGAGACTTTAACCCAAGACCTCTGTCTTCCCCATGGGTATATGTAAAAGATCCCATGTTGCTACTTAAAAGGAAAGTAGAAGAGTTCTCTTCAGTGTCCTGATAACAGATTATCTAGTCATTATCACAATGCTGTTTATTAAAATTGACTGCCATACTTTCTACATGACTACAGTGACTACACACACACAAAAGTTATGAACTAAGGTATTTTGGGTTGTATCCAGGATGTGAAAAACATTATTTAAACGGAAGGAGCCTTCCTGGAGGCCAATTAATAATTTTTACAACAACCTAGAAGTTTAGATTGTACAAATTGACAATGGATGGCTTTGAAATTATGATCTCTGGGATTTAGGGAAAATGGGGATCGGGAAGCTAAAGTAGAGTTGAGATCAAAGAGCAGCCATGATCTTATTGAATGGCAGAGCAGGCTCAAAGGGCCACATAGCTTACTCCTATGTCTTATGTTCTAATGGGTTGCTTGTTGAGTATCATAACTACTGAGTATAATAGTGTACCGTTACCTTGAAACAAAGGATCCTGTGGTTTAGAATAGAAAACATCTTCATGTAATTCATTGCTAGTTTTGTACAAGTTTTGCTTAACCATATGTAAAGGACACCGAAAATCTTTTCAAAGTTTTATGTCCTGCAGTATTATGGCAAGCATAACAATGATCCTAGGTCTGATGTGCCATTATCATTTAGATACCCATCCACAAGACAACATTTGTTTTAATATTGTTAGCTGAAAATAAAGAAAGCGTGCATTGCTAGATATATTTAAAAATGTAAATGTAATTGGCTGATAGAGATTGACGGTACAGCGATTTTTGTCCACCTGAGAGAATGTGGGGTCTGGCAGAGGTTGTTGTGAGACCTCTTTTGCTTAAAATACAAATGATCTGGAGCAAGGATTCACTGTCACAGTGGCCCAACTTTGCAGATGACACAAAGTTGGTATCAATGATAGAGTCCAAAGCTCAACGGGATAAACTGTGCGAGGATTTGAACGAAGCTGTAACTTGGACAGGCTGGTGGCAGATGTAGAGAAATATAAAGTGCTCCAAAGAGGCTTTGAGTTAAGCAACAAAAACCATCTTTCTTTCTCCTTTGTGGGATATGGGTGTCACTGGCAAGGCCAGTATTTTTTGCACATCCTTAATTGCCCTTGAGAGTCAGGCCAGATTGGGTAAGGATGGCACATTTCCTTCCCTAAAGGGTATTAGTGAGCAAGACAGGTTTTTAATAGTTTCATGAATTCTAGGCTTTATTAATTGAATTTAAATTTCACCAGCTACCATGATGGGATTGTGAACCCATGTTCCCAGAACATTAGCCTGGACCTCTAGCTTACTAGGCTAGTGATATTACCACTAGACCACCATCTACCCCTCTCAAAATTGCGAACTTTGAGAGGAAGGAGATTATTGAAAAACTTTATAAAAAGGATGGTGTGCGATAGTTTTTTTTTTATTGGTAATTGCTTCCTGCTTGAGTGACTTAAAAGGTTTTTCTCTGTTGTTTCATCAGAAAATTGTTGGATTTCGGACAGTGGACTGCTAAACATCACCACAGTTTCGTTTGGTGACCGAGGCAAGTATACATGTGTTGCCTCAAACCTCTATGGCAGTGTCAATTACACGGTGACCCTGAGAGTCATTTTCACCTCGGGGGATATGGGCGTTTACTATATGATTGTTTGCCTTGTTGCGTTCACCATTGTGATGATCCTGAACATCACCCGTCTGTGCATGATGAGCAGCCACCTCAAGAAGACGGAGAAAGCCATCAACGAGTTCTTCAGGACAGAGGGAGCGGAGAAACTGCAAAAGGCCTTTGAGATCGCCAAACGTATCCCGATTATCACCTCCGCCAAAACGCTGGAACTGGCTAAAGTCACCCAGTTTAAGACAATGGAGTTTGCCCGGTACATTGAGGAGCTTGCCAGAAGTGTTCCCCTTCCCCCTCTCATCATGAACTGCAAGATGTTTGTGGAGGAGATAATGGAAGTTGTGGGCATGGAGGAACCAAGCCATATCTATGTAGGGGCCGGGCCGGCGAATCAGGACGCCCGAGATGAAGTGTACACTATACCAAATTCTTTAAAGCGTAGTAATTCTTCAGCAGGGGACTCGGACGAGTCATCTTTGCACGAGCAGCCCCAGCACATTGCAATTAAGGTATCGGTGCATCCCCTGAGTAGTGAGGAGAACCTTGAGAGTCAGTGCCAACAGGGTAGCGGGTGCCAACCGGAGCAAGAGGACAAGGAGGTGGAGGCAGAGCAAGCAGTGATTGAAAGCAGCTCTCAGGCCTGTCAGGTTGGGACGACGGAGATGGAAGACGCCAGCAAGGTTGTGCCAGCGGTGACTGAAAAGGCCAACCATGTCACGGCAGTCTTGGTGGAAAACAGCACCTTTGCTACACCAGCAGTGGTTGGGAGAACCCCCCGAGTTATTTATGAGAGCCATGTGTAACTGGCACAAAACTCAGCGCACTCCTCATATCTTTCGAACTTGGGGCTACCACATGATGTGATCTTAATAATAAAAGCCTTAACCAGAAGAGGATCATTGCAGAAGAGAAGCAAATGTAATAATGCATGAATTTTGTTTAAATTCTGTTGCATTCGGTTTACTCTGGTTTATCACTGACATCGTATTTAGGTAGTTGACATGTTTGGGGAAAAAAAAACTACTTCAAAGTTTTTCTTAAACAGCAAGTAAACTTCCTCTTCAATATCCTTCTCAGAGAGACACTTGTAGGTAGATGTCACTAGCAATTGAACTATTTATTCTGGCAATTTTAGCTCAGTACCCCACTTTCAGTTGGGCAGGTATGTTATTAATTGTCACACACATGCTTCAAGTGGAAAGTAGGCGGGCTGGTAGAAATTCTGTAATCTTTGGAGTAAATTTCCAAACAATAAATATTCACGCACAAGAAATGTTATTTCTGTGATTGAATAAGGGAGAAGGGGGAAAAAAATCATTCAGAAGATACTGGAAAGGCACAGTAAATCAGTCAGAAAGACAGGTTAATGTTTTAGATGGCGATCGCCCTTCCGAACAAGGCAGGTGAGAACTCCTTTATATGGCAAAATAAAGAAAGAACTTGCATTTATATAACACCTTTCACCACCTCAGGAACAACATACTTTTTGGAGAGTGGCTACAATCTAATTTAGCAGCTTTGATTCAGAAGTAAGTATTAGCCCAGGAGAATTCCTATGCTCTTACCGCAAGAGATTGCCCTGGGATCTTTTACATCCACCTGACAGGGCAGAAGAGGTCTTAGTTCTCATTCTGAGAACAGTACAGCACTCCCCAAGTACTAGACTGGACTTCCAGCATAGAGTTCGGTACTAGAGTCAGACTTGAACCCACAGCCTTCTGGCTCAGGAGGAAGAGTGCTACCCACTGAGCCACACCAGAAGGTAAGCAAAAAAGAAAGGGAAAGTCATGTTCCTGCCTTCCTTCTTTGTATTTTGTTGGGTATGGTGGTGCAGTGGATTAGACCTGGGCCAATATTACAGCAAATCAGAGCCAGTGGGCATGGACGAAGTGTGGGCTGGTGCTGGACGGGGGGGACCTCCTATTGGTACACGGTTGGCGGAGAGGTCTGCACCGCTGGGGCTGACCCACCTTCCTCGCCAACGTTCCCTGGGCATCGGATCTTTCTCCTCATTGCCTGATTTTCCATGCTTCTCTCCTCCCTCTAATGTTCCTCTGTTATTTGCACCTCCCCAGAACTCAGTTTGTTTACTCGTCTCATTATCACTCCCTTTTGCCCTGCGTCCCTTTTGACTCATTTGATCACTCCTGCCTCCCACCCTATTGCAGACCTTCCCTTGTGTTCTTCCACTTCATGCCTTTTCCCTGCATTTGATTACAATCTGCTCATGCCTAACATTTGCCAGCTGTGATGAAAGGTTATCAAAAGGAAACGCTAACTCTGTTTCCCTCTTCACGGCTGCTGCCTTACGGGCTGAGTGTTTTCTGGTTTTGTTGCCAGTTTGCCAATCTCACAACAGGGCTGAAATTCTGCTGTGTAATCTTAGTAATGAATATCTATTAAAGAGAATGACGGCCTATAACCTGAAAAACTGGTTTCCACTGGAGAGAGAGTAATTGCTTCTTCTCAATCCGATATGTTTTGGTAACATGTACAGTGAAGGGAGGATTCTGGGCTCCCTGTGGAAGCTGGTGTTTCACTGTGAATCCAGCTGTCTCACGTGTGAAGCACTCAATTTTCCATTCATTCATCGCCGTTCCTTCACCGTCGCTGGGTCAAAAACCTGGAACTCCGTTCCTAACAGCACTGTGGGTGAACCTATGCCACAGGGACTGCAGCGGTTCAAGAAGGCAGCTCACCGCCACCTCCTCAAGGGCAACTAGGGATGGGCAATAAATGCTGGCCCAGCCAGCGATGCCCACATCCTGTGAAGGAATAAAAGAAAATTCGCTTTGGTAGATGGACGATTGCGGCTGTTTGCGTACAATTTCCCAAAGTGCCCTTCTTGGAAGTGCTGGATCCTGAACATACCCCTTACACCACACTGGGGGAAATGCCACATACCCTTTTCCTGGCATCATTATAGGGGCTGCTCATATAATTAGCACCCTCCCCTGAAAATAAACGAGCTTATACGCTGATTGAAAAGATTGAGTTATATGAGGATGGAGGGAAGGAGGGTTTTATTATCGAAGAAGAACTAATGAGTGAGGAGCAGGTTTATGTTTACGGTGTCTAACTCACCCAACCAGCAAGGGAGGTGGATCACAACAAATGGACAGAAAGAAAGAGTGAGACCTGTATTTATATAGCACCTTTCACATCTACGGGAGGCCCCAAAACACTTTACAGCTAATGGCGTACTCTTGACGTATAGGCAGTGTTCTAACGTAGGAAACATGACGGCCAGTTTGAGCACAGCACACTACCATAAACCGCGATGCGATAATGACCATCTTTTTTTGACGGTGATAGACGAAGGATAAATAGCGGGGAGAAATACCCTGCTCCGAGAGCCATAGAGTTATACAGCACAGAAACAGGCCCTTCGGCCCATTGTGTCCGTGCTTGCCATCAAGCACCTACCTATTCTAGTCCCCTTTTCCGGCACTTGGCCCGTAGCCAAGTGCTTCGAGACAGCGCGGTGGGGATCTTTTGTGTCCGTCAGAGGGGCCTCGGTTGAACTTCCCTCTGGCCGTGCTCCCTCATTACTGCGCTGGGAATGCCGGCCAAGATTATGTGCTCCAGTCTCTGGGGTGGGACGTGAACGAGCAACCTCCTGACTTGGAGGAGAGTATAAATAGAGTGAACTTTCCTCCACATTATTGAAGTAAACATAACTGCCGGCATTTTATGAAGGGCCGCATTCAGGATTTTCCAAGCAGCAGTTATGAAAATAATCACCTTTGCTGTTTTAGGGTTTGCTTAAATCGTACCATTGGATAGTTCAAAAAAGGCTCCTTTCTTCAGTCAGAAAGGAAGGGCTGTGCATTTCACAGGAGCAGACTGTGCTGAAAACTGGCTACGTGCCTTTGAAATGAAAAGGGCCTATTTTGGCATCAGTCCTACCTGCAACTCCTACGTACTGAGAGATTTCTATTCAGCTATTGATGCAGATTACACTCCTCAGTTGGGCGAAACCAGTGCTGCCTTTAGCTAGTCCTTTGAACTTGGGCGCAATGCTGCACTGATCAGTGGCGGAGGGGAGGGGGCGAGAAGGTTGTAGATAACATTGGAGCGCTCTGTTGAAAATGTTTAGAGATGCTGTTGTATCCTTCGCAAGTATTCTTGTCTTCGCAGAGTGGGAGCACCACATTGCCTCCGCACTGCCACAAGTAGCCTGTTTTCTGTGGTGATTAATGAAAGCTAGTGCTGTTCCAGAACTGGAATCGTGCCCAGTGTACACTTATGTATAAAGCGACCTCAGGTTGAAACTTTTCATCCACATTCTGCTTAGATGCGTTCAGTTCTGAGTGCTGCACCTCGGGAAGGATATGTTTATTAGCCTTGGAGGGGGTGCAGTGCAGGTTCCCCACAATTGTACTTAGGCTGGAGGGGTTAATTTACGAGGACAGGTTGCATTGATTATTTTTGTACTACTCCTTTGAGCATATAGACGGTTAAGGGTGATTTGGTTGAGGCGTTCGAAATATTACTGTGTCTCCTGCCAACGCAAGATGGCTACCGATACCCGTCTGCGCATGCACACGGGTCTGCGCATGCACACGGGTCTGCGCATGCACACGAGTCTGTGCATGCACACGGGTCTGCGCATGCGCAGAAAATCAATGACGTTACTCCACTGCGCCCAGCCTGCCAGAAAACTTCTTTGACAAGGGGCAAAGCTACAGCGACAAATTCGATTGACAGGCATATCGACCCGTGGGCAAGCTGCGGGTGCGGAGAGTCAATGGGGCGGGAGGTGGGGAGCCCAAGCTCCCAAGGGGGGGTGGGGCCCAAGCTCCCAAGTTGGGTCTCAATCATTAAGTTTTGTCCTGAACCGAGATTTTCTGAAAAGGCGGGGCCTGATCCGCGCTCACAGGGCGGGTGGCCCTGGGTTTGTGTGTTTGGTGTAACCTTTCCCTCCCCCGCCATCCCCGTTAACAGGGGAACTTCACTCCGGGATGGACAGGGCTGAAGGCAGGCCCGGGGGGTGGTAGAGGGAGGGAGGGAGGGAGGCAGAGGCTTCTCCACAAAGAGAATGGAGAGAGGAGGAACATTCCAGTAACCCTGACCTTTGTTTCCCTAATTAAGCTGAGTAAGAGCCTCGCCCCGTTGCTCCTTGTTTTTTTATTGCTGTCTATTCTGTCGCTCGGAACAATGTGATGGCATAACACGCCAGAACTGCACCTGCATGGCGTTGGCAACAAACACAGGAATATGGGCAAAGACCAGGGAGTGGGACCAACTGGGTCGCTCTTTGAAAGGGTCGACACAGAGTCGATGGGACAAATGGCCTCCCTCCATGTTGCACTATTCCATCATTAAACGATTTGGTAGGATAGATACAGAGAAACTGCCTCTTCTGGTTGTGGGGAGTGGGGTCGGGGGGGAGACCAGAACAAAGGCGTCTTAACTTAGAACTAGGCCTTATAGCGTTGGTGTTCAGAAGCACTTCCGCACAGAAAAATCTGGAACCCCCAAAAAATCTTTTAGGAGCTAATTGAAAATTTCAAACTGAGATTGACATTTTTTGTTAGACAAGGGTATAACGAAATATGAAACTTGCACAGGTTAATGGAGTTAAGGGTACCAATAACTGAATTGATTGTTGGAACGGACTCAAGGGGTTGAATGGCCTACTCCTGTTCCTGTGCTCCTCAGTGAACAACTAACAAATGGAAGTTCTGTGCTCCCATTGTACAACTCGGATATTTGTTGGTAGTGTTAATCCCATTAGGAAATACCAGAATCTGGGAACATGTGACTGGAGATGTAGGATTCACATATGAATTAAAATTCTGTGTTACTGTGTCATGTGGTTTATGGAATCCAGAAAATCTTCAAGTTGTTAAGCTCAGTTAATGAGTGCATTCAACTCGTGTGGATTAACTGATAACAAACACATTCTGCATGTGGTCTGCGGGTCCACGGGATCAATCACCTGAGGTTTTGAGATGTAGACTTAGAAGCTTCCCACATCTAATAGCGTATGAGGCAGACAAAGCACGTGCTTATGTCTGCTTCTGTAGCTAGTTTTTATTTCTCTTGGAGCAGGCCACCAGCCTGTCGCTTAAGAGGCACCACTCCACGGCAAGCACGATTGACCAGGAGACTCCTGCTCTTACCGCCTGCCATAAGCATATTGGAAGGATTTACAGGATGATAATCAAGCTGTTTGACCACGTTATAAATGTAACTTCCTTGGCCATAAAGTCCTGAAGTGGGCCTCGAAACCCTGAGCTCTGGCTCAGAGACAGGGACGCTATCCACTGCGCCCGAAGACCTCGTCACTGAGGCTTTTGTCCTCCTTTTATTAATCCACGGATGTTCTGTGCTTTCTTCCCTCTTAGGAGATAATGTGGTTGCGGGAGAGGAGAGTGTGGGGGTGGTGGGGAGAGTCAGTAATGTCTCGTTAAGGTGCTCTAACCATCGTTGAGTGTGGAACTGGCTTGAAAGACCAACTAGCCTCTTCCAGCCCATCGATTTTCTATATCTAGAGTTAACCCGGGCCATGGAGGCTCTTAGGTTAAGGATATTAAGGAATATGGAATTCAGGTGGGTAAATGGAGTTCACTTTTCATTCTAGATTGAGCTGGCTGGGCGAGCTGCAGGGTTACAATATTTGATCTAGGCACACCTGAGATGGGGCAGAGATAAAAATCCAAGGTCGGGGTCCCACCCTGTTACTGAATGAGACGCTAGCAAGGAGTAAGGAGGTTGGGTGCGGATAGAGGCAGACTGGTCAGTGATGCTGCCTTCCGACATTTCATAGACTGCTAGGTGCTTAGCTTGATGGCAAAGTGCCAGAAGGCACTGAGGGTGAGACCACACTCAATGGCGATTAGTGGTTCAAGAGGAGGAAAAATGAGGAGGACGTTACTATTTAGATATCCTAACAACAACAACAGCAACAATTTGCATTTATATAACACCTTCTAATTTTAGTATTTTGAGCATCTAATTATGCTATATTTAAAATCTTTCGGCTGTGTGTAATTTCTGTTTCAACCTTTCCCATTAATTTCTTCTGTCTCCATTTATAATGGCTATGGAAATTTACCATGCTGTAATTATTCCCTTCCTTCAATGGCAGTAATGTAATGTCTCAGTTTAGTCTTTCCCAGCTCTGCCGTCTGCACTGTAGAGAAACTTTGATGCTGCAAACAGCTCTCTTTTTCTACTATCTCAACTTGCTTTGTCTAAATCCTATCTCATAAAGAGAAAATGTCGCTTGGTAGGTACAGAGCTTGAGAAGAGAGACATGTTGCCGAAGCTTCAGTGGTATAAATTGTCGTGATCATTGGAAATTTGGCATTCTTGTGTTTGTCCTGATGGGTGCGAGACAAGAAGCTTCAACAACATGTCTCTCTTTTCAGCAATATTCAAGAGAAAATGTATGACTTTTAAAATAGGGACTGAATTAGCTTTACACTCCTTGGTCTGAGGACCTCCACACTATCACCATCATCACCCCTCCCAACCCCCTGCCCCACTCTTCCCCCTACCTCCTGCCCTTTAAATCCTCTGCACCCTCTTCACTACCCATGTGCAAAGCTGTGGGAGAATGCAACATAAGAGACAATTCCAGTAAATGTCACACTTACTTCCTAAAGCACTTGCACTGCCACATTTTCCCATTGCACACTTCTGACGCATTGTGAGTGAAATGAGAATATTTATCGAGACGGTGCGCAGTTTCAATCGTCTGATGAAACAACTTTAGCGTCGCCGCAGTCATTTTAATTTTTTTTACATGCAAAGGTTTTGCCAGATTTCATGCTGCAGCTATGCAAATGTGTGTTGTACCATAAATGTATAATTTGTCTGGCCAATTGCAGCTTCCTGTCTTGTGGTGGAAAAACTGAGGGAATTAAAAACTGAGGAGCAGCACACACACAAAAAAAAATAGATACCAGAGGTAATTTTGCAAAGCTCTGCTCCCGATGTGGAGCCCCACCAGTCGGGAAAACGCGTTGTAGAATCACCTCTTATAGCGTGTAATAAAAACAGAAAGTGCTGGAAAAGCTCAGGGGGGTCTGGCGGCATCTGTGGAGATAGAAACAGAGTTAATGTTTCGAGTCAAATGCGACTCTCTCTCAGAACTTGTGGAGCGTAGAAATGTAGTAGGTTTATGCCATCGAAAAAGTGGGGAGGGGAGGAAGATCAAAAGGAAGGTCTGGGATAGGCAGAGGGCAGGAGATTAAATGACAAAGATGCCTTGGAATGAAAGGCAAAGGGAGTGGTAATGGTTGTAGTAAAGAGACAAAGCATTTGTCCAGAGTGAGTGTAAATGCTAGAATAATGAAGAGGTCTGTCTGAAAGCTAAAACATGAAAAATAAGATTCAGACCAGCACATGGCAGAAAAACAGAATCAAAATGGGAGACAGGGTTCATGGTCTGAAATTGTTGAACTCAATGTTGAGTCCAGAAGGCTGTAAAGTGCATAATTGGAAGATGATGTGCTGTTCCTTGAGCTCACGTTGAGCTTCATTGGGACAATGCAGTGGACTGAAAACAGAAATGTCCAATACTTTCTGTTCTTATTTCAGATTTCCAGCATCCACAGTGTTTTGCTTTTATTCTTATAGTATGTGGTCCCATGTTTGATCCGTGCTCCCGTCTAGCTAGGTACTGTGCCTGGAGTCCCACCTCACAATATACACCAAGTGATCTCATTGTATTCGGGTTCAACAATACAAGTATTTGTTCCTTAGGGCGGTGCAGAAGAAAAAAGTACAACGCACTTGATTAAGCAGACCCATCGTAGGATATCTCTCAGGTATTTGTACTACGTCTACAGAATACCTGAACTGTGCTATTTGGTGGGGACTCCAGAATGGTGGGGGAGTGCGGGGTGGCCCATAACTTCAAGTTAGACCATTCAGGGGGTGGTGTTAGGAAACACTCTTTCACTCAAAAGGTAGAGGAAATTCTGAATTCTCTCCCTCGTAAAGTTATTGGGGGTTGGGGAGACTGTAGGATGCTAACCTTCAGCCTCCACAGTAATGTTTTTACAAGCTATTCTGTGTAGCTCCACATGGTCATGACCCATTGTGCACACAGTGTCTTAGATTGCTTCAGCCACCTCCAACTTACTAACTTTGACTCACGGTAGGCCTTTTTAAAGATGCGGTAGCAATGATTACTCAGAAACGATAGCCGTAGATATGTCCCTAAAAATACCCTTGGGTGCTGTGCTTCTGTTTCCCTCGAACTGTTGATAGCCGTGAACCTTTCGGTCTTATTAAGTTTGACATGTCATGTTATCTATGCATTCCTGTTGCATTTCCTACAGATCGGAATATCCTAGCCTTTTGCAAGTGCTGACCAGCGGGTATTCCTTGCTCCTCTTGGAGCACCCTGGTATCAACTTATGGGAATCCTTTGGAAGATTACAAGTTCCTCCGCACCCCCATGCTAAAAACATACCGTGTTCTTTTTTTTGGTACGTTTTCCCAGTTAATGAAACAAGCATATAATTCACACAGGAAATTGTTTATAATAGAGCGTCTCTTTATTTGACATGTGCAAAGCTAAAATCTAATGGAATTAGGAAGTGGGTTAAGGTCTAGTACTCTGCATCGGTTTGCACATTAATTAGCTTGTTTTGCTATGGGGCAGATGTTATAAGATTGGTAGCGGAGCCAACAATGTGCTCAAGGCTGATGTGACCCATCTGTTTCAAAATACCTTGTTGTAAAGACTTCTGGGGAAGGGGAGGAGAATTGCTCCAGTTGCTATGTTCAGTGACATCATCAACTTGTCTAAGAAGGTTCCCTCTGGTTGGCTGGTTGACCACCTCGCTAGAGTCAGTGACAATGGGGCTTTGACCCTGCTGGTACACACATAGGCTACAAACATAAGGAAGAACACGGGAAAAGGTGGGATTAGACAATCAGGTCCAACCAAACAATGGTTCAACCATTGAACCATCCCCAAACGCCCGATGAAGGTGGTATAATTTACATTCATACATTTCTCTTAATTTTCATTTCCAGCAGGGAGAGGTGTCTGAAATAAAAACAGAAAATGCTGGAAAAACTCAGCAGGTCTGACAGCATCTGCGGAGAGAGAAACAGAGTTAACGTTTCAAGTGCGCATGTCTCTTCAGAGCTCCGAAGGAGAGGCATACACCCTTGAAACGATAACTCTGTTTCTCCGCAGATGCTGTCAGACCTGCTGAGTTTTTCCAGCATTTTCTGTTTTTATTTCAGATTTCCAGCATCCGCAGTATTTTGGTATTATGTTAGGGAGAGGTGTCTGATGGGCGGCTGCTCCAATATCACCCATTTTGTACTCTGGTCCAAGTCAAAATTGACCCCAAATACAAAGATATGAACTAGGAGCAGGAGTAGGCCTTTCGGCCCGTCGAGCCTGCTCTGTCATTTGATAAGATCATGGCTGATCTGATTGTGGCCCTTGTGGCCTCAGCTCTACTTTCCCGCCTACTTCCGATACTGTTTGACACCCTTGTTAGTCAAGAATCTATCTACCTCTGCCTCAGAAACATTCAAAGACCCAGCCCCCACTGCTCTCTGGGGAAGAGAGTTGCACACACTCACGACCCTCTGAGAGAAAGAAATTCTGCTCATCTCCGTCTTAAATGGGAGACGCCTTATTTTTAAACCATGTCCCCTAGTTCTAGTTCGTCCCACAAGGGGAAATCACCCTTTCTGCATCCATTCTGTCAAGCCCCCTCAGGCTCTTTCTTATATGTTTCCATCAGACCATCTCGCGTTCTTCTAAACTCCAATGGATGCAGGCCCAACCTTTCTTCATCAGATAACCCCTCCCCACTCTCCCGGGAGAGGCAAAAGGCATGTGAATGCCAGTGTAAGAAGGCACTTGCTGCCTAGGCAGGGAGAGGTATTTCCAAGGAAGGCGTTCAGCGTTTGCGCCTTAAGAAACTCTTCATTTCAGGGTCATATTGATTTGGACCAGCTCTAACCTCTGCTGACCTCATGGTTCATATTACAAACATCGAACTTGTTTGTTGAAGCAATAGCAAGCTGGCCTTGCTTTAGGTTATTCTTGCCAGGGAAAAGATTAAACGAATACCTATGCAACTTGATATGAATGTAATTTGTTCTGTCAGACAGGCTAATCTTTATTTGACGTACAAACAGCTGTGCTAATGCCGGATGGAGTGTAAATGTTGACTGCAGTCTATATACAGGTGTGACTGAGAGTTGGCCGATTGCTGAAGTGTATTGCAAGATAATCAGCTCGCATCGAAATAAACACTATTTACTCTGTGCTTCTTGTGGATTTTGTTCATTTGACCGAGTGCAGTTTGACTCATCATTAACCTGATTGCAAAATTCTCCTCTACCATTTAGAAGGACAAGGGCAGCAGATAGATGGGAACACCACCACCTGCAAGTTCCCCTCCAAGTCACTCACCACCCTGACTTGGAAATATATCGCTGTTCCTCCCCTGTTGCTGGGTCAAAATCCTGGAACTCCCTCCCTAACAGCACTGTGGGTGTACCTACACCACATGGACTGCAGCGGTTCAGGAAGGCAGCTCACCACCACCTTCTCAAGGGCAACTAGGGATGGGCAATAAAAATGTTGGCCATGCCAGTGATGCCCACATCCCATAAATGAATAAAAACAAAGTAGAATTGCTATTATCTTAGCTTGACTTAATTGGACGACCTCATGTCTCTCGGGCAGAAGGTTGTAGATCATTGGGCCTTGGTTGATACGTCAGTGCAGTAGTGAGACAGTGCTGTATTGCTGCACATGCCCTTCATTGGATGTGGTACTGGACTGAGGCTACACCGACCAGGTGACTAATAAAGATCTCATGGTACAAGCTGAAGGACACTGAGGTGGTCCTCCTGTACCCTGGCCACCACCCTCAGCCAATGCCAATTAACTAACTAACCATTGCTGTTCATTGAACATTACTGGTGCTGAATGTCTGTTTGTATAAAAGACAGACTTGGATTTTTCCTGGGGCTGTTCATGTCGTCAGAACTTCCCAACTCACTTTAGCACAATGAAGCATAGTCACTCTTCCAATGTAGGAAGATTAGCAGCCAATTTGCGCACAGCAAGCTCCCACAAACTGCCATGTGAATGATCAGATAATTGATGAAGGGATAAATATTGGCCAGGACACCAATAAGAACTCCCAAGATGGTGGCATGGGATCTTTAATATCACCCTGGGAGGCCAGAACCTCCAATCTGCAATAACAGCATCTCTGATAGTGCAGCACACCCTGAATCTGCACTGAATTGCCAGCTTAGATTTTGTGTTCGAGTCTCTGGAGTGGGATTTGAACCCACAATTTCCTGACCGAGATGTGCAAATATTACCCAGTGAGTCACCAGTGGTACACAAACAGCAATGCTCCCTGTACATTGAAACTCATTTACAGTGTTTACCAATTGGAGAAATTTCAAAGTGAAAAAAAGGCTTTATGAGCACAAGTAATATTATTTATGAGTAATTTCAGCAGCTAGTGAATCAGGCCCAGAACACCCAGTGCAAGCCGTTGGTGTCAAATGTCACAATTCAATAAAAAAGAGGACTATTATTAATAATATAAGGACCTTTGGCATCAGTCCAAAACCAAGCTACCTTTATTTAATAAACTTTTATGTGGTTAGCACATAGAGGCTGCATATAGACCATTAACGTTGAATGTAAACTGACTGAGGGAAACAAACTATTAACTCACAGTACAGCAGACAGGACTGAATTGTGACATGTCCTCTGTGCAGAATATTTTTACAGCAGCAGCACCCTCCATTTATAAAGCACCTAATAGTAGTAAAACGTCTCAAGGTGCTTCACAAGAATGTTGGTAGACAGAGCCTCATGCCTAGCCACATAGGGAGATGTACGGACAGGTGAGTAAAACATTGGTCAAAGAGGTATTGTGTGTTAATGGAGGAAAAGAGGTGGAGGGAGGGAATTCCAAAGCAAATCATTGCAAGTTCTACTTTTCAAAATTCATTTGTGGCTTCCCGAGCTGATAGGGCCTCGTTAAACAACTTATCCAAAATATGACAGTGTAGCACTCCTGTTATGACCAACTCCAACAAGAAAGTCTAACCATCTCCTCTTGACATTCAATAGAAATAAAGACAGACTTGCAATTATATAGCCCTTTTCACAGCCACCAGACATGTCAAAGAATTTTACAGACAATTAAGTACTTTTGATGTGTAGTCACTGTTTTAATGTAAGAAATGGGACAGCCAATATGTGCACAGCAAGCTCCCAAGAACAGCAATGTGATAATGACCAGATAATCTGTTTTGTGTGATGCTGATTGGGGGATCAGACACCAGGAATAACTATGGGATCGTTTACATCCACCTGACAGGACAGACAGGTCCTTGCTATAATGTCTCATTGACAGACTGTACCTCTGACTGTGCAACATTCCCTCAGTACGTTACTGGAGTGTCAGCTTTGGTTGTTTGTGTTCGAGTTCTGGAGTGGGACTTGAGCCAGGAACCTTGTGACTTAGCAGCGAGAAGCTACCAACTGAGTCAAGGCTGACAAAATGGAATTCCCATTGTTGAATCTCCAACCATCAAGATCCTGGGGGAGACACCATAGCCCGGAAGCTTCACTAGACCAGCCATAGAAATACTGTGGCTGCAAGAACAGATCAGAGGCTGGGAATTCCGTGGCAAGTAACTCAACCCCTGATGTCCCAAAGCATGTCCACCACCTACAAGGCACAAGTCAGGAATGTGATGGAAGACTCTCCAGTTGCCTGGATGAGTACAGCTTCAACAACACTCAAGAAGCTTGGCACCATCCAGGACAATGCAGCTTCTTCCACCACCTTCAATATTCACTCCACCGCCAGTGCACAGTAGCAGCAGTGTGTACCATCTACAAGATGCACTGCAGCAACTCACCAAGACTCCTTAGACAGCACCTTTCAAACCCGTGACCTCTAGCACGTGGAAGGACAAGGGCAGCAGATGCATGGGAACACCATCACATGCAAGTTCCCCTCCAAGCCACACACCATCCTGGCTTGGGAATATATCGCCGTTCCTTCACCGTCGCTGGGTCAAAATCCTGGAACTCCCTCCCTAACAGCACTGTGGGTGTACCTACACCACATGGACTGCAGCGATTCAAGAAGGCAGCTCACCACCACCTTCTCAGGGGCAATTAGGGATGGGCAATAAACACTGACCTTGACAATGGCATGCACACACACTCATGCCCCATGAATGAATAATTTAATAAAGATATGACCTAACCCTTATAATAAGTAGCTGTTTCCTTTCTTACACAATCTGACTGCTGGATCACTTAATTAAGCGGTATTGATGCCAGTTGCTAAATGCAGGCAATTATAAAATTGAAAGAACACACAATTATATCCCAATGAGCTACCTGGGCAGAATCTGGGTTCTCCTACTTTTTTATTCCTAACTTGAATTATTTATTAACTAGAGTCAACAGTGGTTTCATGTTCCAATTAGATGAAAACTGTTGATTGGGGAAAAGTCATGGTTGAGGAAGGCCAATCCAAAGTCCACCTCCCTGGTACATTAACTCTCCCTTCATGGGCAGCAGTGCCTTAATTTTAAAAATCTCATTCTGATCTTCAATTTCCTCCCTATTTCTGACATTCCCTTCAGCTCTACAACTCTCTGAGAATTATCCAACCCTCCAATTCTAACCTCCTACCTCACTTCACTCTACCATTGGTGGCCGTGCCTTCAACTGCCTAGGCCCTAAGCTCTGGAATTCCTTCCCTCAGTCTCTCCATCTCTCTACCTCTCCCCTCTTTTATGCCACACCTTAAATCTTTGGCCGAGATTTTGCTTAGCTGTCCCAATATCTCCTTTATGTGGCTCAGTGTCAACTTTGATGCTTGCTCCTGTGAAGCACTTTGGGATGTTATAGCCTTTAAGGGTGTTACATAAATTCAAGTTGTTGTTGCATCTCTGCAGGACTAGGAGCTGTGAACAGCACAGTCATTAAATGGGGCTTTAGCTACAAGAACATTTGATTAAGCAAGTAAAGAGAAAAAAAGAATTTTATTCTTCCCATTTCACTTAGTATAGATGTTTGTCAGGCACTGACTGAATGAAAGGGCCTCTGCCTTACTAGAAAGGCACATTAAGTTTTAGACTCAAGTTCCAGCCACGGACTTGGGCATAGTGACCTAGGTTGACACTCACAATGCAGTGCTGAGGGACTGCTGGACTGCTGGAGGAGCCGTTTGTCGGACGAGGGATTATACTAAGGTCCTGTCTGCTCTGTCAAGTGGACGTGAAAGATCTCACGACCGCTATTTTGAAGAAGAGCAGGGGAGTTATCCCCAGTATCCTGGCCAAAATTTATTCTTCAATCAACATCACAGGCAGAATTTTGCCGTCGGTGAGCAGGGGGCGGGGCCCGCTCGCTGACACGTAAAATGACGCAGGATGATGTTGGGCGGAACCCCCAACGTCACCCCGCCCCATTTAAATTTTCAGGAAGGTGGGGGCGCAGCAAAATCAGCTGCGGGCCCGCCGACCTGTCAATGGCCAATTGAGGCCATTGACAGGATCATTTAAACAATTGAAGGGCCTGCCCGTCCAACCTTAAGGTTGGTGAGCAGGCCAGGAGCCCCGACGGCAAATAGAGAAAACACAAAACCTCATCCACCAGCGGGATGGGGTTTCATGCCGGGATTTAAAAATTTTAATAAAGTTATTCTGTAGATTATGAACATGCCCCAACTCATGTGACAGTGTCACATGAGGGGGACATGTAAGGGATTTTTTTTTTCACCAATTTTTAATATTTTTCAAAGTCCAGGCGATCCCCCTGAGGCTGCACTTAGCCTCAGGGAGATGTGCGCTCTTTTGTGCGCATGTGCGAAAGAGCGCACTCTCGCTTTTAGGGAATCCCCCCCGCCCGCACAGGAAGCGCATAGTGCTTCCTGCCGGACGTCACACTGGGCGGGCCCACGTAAAATGGCGGTGCGGCCTGCTTCGCTGGCGGGGATCGGCTCCATGCCCGCTGGAGATTGGATCGGGCCCGCCCGCCCGACATGCAGAAAATTCTGCCCTGCAAAAAGAGATTATCTGGTCATTACCATATTGCTGTTTGTGGGAAACTGTTGTGTGCAAATTGGCTGCCATGTCGCCTATTTTGCAACAGTGCCTACTCTACCATGACTTTTCCCCAGTCAACAGTTTTCATCTAATTCGAACATGAAACCACAATTGACTCTAGTTAATAAATAACTCAAGAGTACTCATTGGCTGTAAAATGCTTTGGACTGTCCTGAGGTTGTGAAAGTAGTTATATAAATGCAAGGTTTTTTTCTCATTAAGTAGTTGACTCAGTTACATCAGTGCAAGCTGCTGATCGGAGAATTCTCCTGTGCGTTTTCACATCGACAGGTGGTGGCCAGCCTCAGCACCGAGGGAAATTCCACCTTCCAAAGACATGTTTGCCACTTGCCATCTCTCCTTTTTTGAATTAAATTGTTGGCCTTGCTCATAAATATTTAAACATGGTTATTTGTGCTAGTGAGTGAGTCACAACTCTGCAGAAACTAATGGCCGATAGTCAAAAACACTGGCTTTTGAGCTTTCACTGAAAGGCGGATAGTATTGTGGGATGTGATTCCCAAAACACTGATAAATATCCCGGAACTAAAAAAAAATCAGAATTTGACTGTTTGCCTTATTCAATCACCATGAACCATTGGCCCTGATTACAGGGAAGAGCAGCTGTTTTTATGTCTTACAGATAAGGCCTCTGATGTTCCATTTAATCAGACAAATGGACAAAGTTACCAAAACACCGGTAAAAGTCATAGCATCAGAGAATAACACAGTACTAAAGGAGGCCATTCGGCCCATTGGGTCTGTACCGGCTCTTTTGGAGAGCAATCCAGTTAGTCCCACTTCCTGGCTCGTTCACCATATCGCTGCAATTTATTTTTTCTCTCTTTCAGATATTTATTCAGTGCCCTTTAGAAATCTACTATTGAACCTGTTTCTCAATCCTGGAGCCCAATGTAATAATAAGAAAATAAAGACTTGCATTGACATAGCACCTTCCAATGACCAAAAGCGCTTTACAACAATGAAGTGCAGTAACTGCTGCAAGGTAGGAAAACTGGCAGCCAATTTTCACACAGCAAGATCGCAAACAATGTGTTAACGACCAGCTATTTTTTGATGCTATAAAAACAGAAAATCCTGGAAAAACTCAGCAGGCCTGGCAGCATCTGTGGAGAAATGAAGAGAGCCATATGGACTCAAAGCATTAACTCAATTCCACTCTCCACAGATACTACCAGGCCTGCCAGCATCCCCAGTACTTTGCTTTCATTGTAGTGCTAGTTGAAGAAAGAGACAATATTGTTGTCCTATCCAACTTGACTTCTATTTTCCGCCTCAACTTTTGAAGGGAGTGGGATTGGAGCCTATAACCTACTGACTTAAAGGCAAGGGTGGTACTCACGGAGCCACAGCTGACACTGATAGCAATAAAGCACAATCTGACCCATATGGTTGCTACAAAACCTCGATCAGTGGCAAAGCCATTGATTTCTCAGTTCTTGGGCAACCAATGCAGAATTTGATCCCTCAACTCATCAACAAGGTCCCGGAATTCTGTCTAACTATTGAGCTGTATCAGGCTGAAAGCCTATTGAAAAGAAAGCCTTCTTGTTATGGTCATGCTCCTTTCCTGCAACACCTTATCCTCAGACTTTGTTGATAATTCCCCTATTGTAGGAACAAGTGGATTCTGCAGCTAACCTCCAAACAACCCACCTACTCAACCCTTCAGGCACTAACTGCCCCACACGTGGCAGAGTCTGCAGATCGCACATTGGGCTGATCAGCCACCTCCGAACCCATCGAACCGGAAGTGGAGTCATCCCTGATCCCGAGGGACCGGCTAAGAAGAAGACAGATATCTATAAGCAGTGCCACAGAATATCTGCTATTGGTCTTAGCTTAAATGTGCACCTTTTCTGTCACGCTTACTTAGGTGTCACAGGCTCAACGCTTAGAATCACTTTTCAATGAAACGTAAGGTTTTCATATTTTTCATGACTGGACTTTTGGGCCTCCCAACGCTAGGTGGGGCTGCTCCTCTTCTAAAGCCCATCTCACACGTCCAGAGCATGCGGCTAGAGTTTTGAAGCTTAAATTTTAATTTCAGTTTTTACATTTTGTAAAAGTTTCATTTTAAATTCCCCAACGCTTACTGCACCTCACCTGGTGACTTTCTTCTCCTGCATCTCTCCCCCAGGCCTCTGGCCTACTGACCCTTGCATCTGCTTCATTCACCCCTGCGCTCAGTCAGCGTTTGTTACCTCAGCTTCATTACAAGAGGCCCGGCGCCTCTCACCCAGCTTCATAACTACAGGCTAACCTTTGCAGGTTCCTTACTTACTTAGACTCTGGAGCCCACTGCATGATCTGATGGGCAGGCCATGATGACGGAAGTTGAGTGCCATGATCAAGCCAGCTGTCTCTTTTACAGGGGATGGATGAAACTGGAGGCTGTTCTGAGTGCTTTCTTACTTAGTGTTGGGTATAAAATTCCACCAGGGTATGCCTAGAATCCTGTGGAGACACTGGGTATCAAAGGCATCCAGTTTCCTTTCTTGGTAGGTTTTCAGGTTCCAAGCTTTGCAACCATACTGGAGAGTGGAGAGCACATTCGCACTGTAGAACGTGAGCTTTGTTTTCATGGAAAGCTTTTCACTGTTCCAAATCTTTGTGAGTTTGTTGAAATCTGATAATGCTTTACTTGTTCTCGCATTGAGCTCTTTGTCTATGGCTCCCTGAATATTAATGGAACTGCCTAGATAGATGAAGTCCTTGACGATGTCAACTTTGTTTCGATCGGCATAAACACCAGTCGTTTGTTGGTGACTCCCCGTCATTATGGGTTTTTTTTGTTTTCTTGGGGTTTATGGTGAGTCCCAACTCTTTCAGCCTGATTGCGTTAATGAGCTGTTGTGTTGTGCTGTCTGACAGGACAGTGATCGCAGGTTCCACTAGCATTTGAATTTACAAAATGCCATTAATGTTGACCTTTACCTGAAAGGGGCTGCAATATAAAGAGGAGGAGGTGGTATAGAGCCTTGCTTCACCCCCCAGCTCAAGGACTGCATGCAATTTTAGGCACCATGCTGCAATAAGGGTATTTTGGCCTTGAGGGGGGTTGCAGGGCAGATTGACCAGAATTATGGTTGATTTAAGAGGACACTTTCGTTGAGGATTGACAATTGAGGTGTTTAAAAGGTTAAAAAAGAGATTTTATCAGGTGGATACTATTTTCTCTGGTGGGGGTAACCTAGAAAAATGGGAAACATGCTTAAAATTAGTGCTTGGCGAAATCAGGAAGTACTCTTTCATGGAAAGCATAATAGAGATTTGGAATTCTCTTCCCCAAGAAGCTGTGAATGTTGCAGGTCAATTGGAATTTTCAAGACTGAGATCACTAAATTCTTGTTCGTTAAGGGTATTGTTAAGTGGTGTAGAGCTTTCAACAGCACCTTCCAAATCTCGGGCCTTTACCACGTAGAGTAAGGGCTGCAGACACATGGGAACATCACTGCCTGCAAGACCCTTCTAAGTCACACACCATCCTACCTTGCAAATATATCGCCGTTCCTGCGCTGTCGCTGGGTCAAAATCCTAGAGCCCTCCTCCCTAACAGCACTGTGGGTTTACCTACACCACATGGACTGCAGTGGTTCAAGAAGGCGGCTCACCACCACCTTCTCAAGGGCTATTAAGGATGGGTAATAAATGATGGTCTTGCCAGAAATGCTCACACCCCATGACTGAATAAAAAGAGAGCAGGAAAAAAGAGTTAATGCAGAGAACAGCCATAATCTAATTGAATGGTGGAACAGGTTTGAGAGGCATTTTTTAATATTCATTCATGGGATGTGAGCATCGCTGGCTGGGACAGTATTTATTTCCTATCTCTAGTTGCCCTTGAGAAGGTGGTGGTGAGCTGTCTTCTTGAACCGCTGCAGTCCATGTGGTGTAGGTACACCCACAGTGCTGTTAGGGAGGGAGTTCCAGGATTTTGGCCCAGTGACAGTGAAGGAACAGCGATATATTTCCAAGTCAGAATGATGAGTGGCTTGAAGGCGAACTTCCAGGTGGTGGTGTCCCATGTATCTGCTGCCCTTGTCCTTCTAGATAGCAGTGGCCATGGGTTTGGAAGGTGCTGCCTAAGGATCATTGGTGAATTCCTGCAGTGCATCTTGTAGATGGTACACACTGCTGCCGCTGTTTCTTGGTGGTCGAGGGAGTGAACGTTTGTGGATGGGATGCCAATCAAGTAGACTGCTTTGTCCTGGATGGTGTTGAGCTTATGAGTGTTGTTGGAGTTACACTCATCCAGGCAAGTGGGGAGTATTCCATCACACTCCTGGTTTGTGCCTTGTAGATGCTGGACAGGCTTTGGGGAGTCAGGAGGTGAGATTTTTAAAAATTCATTCATGGGAGATAGATCGTTGGCTAGATGAGCATTTATTGCCATTCCCTAGTTGACCTTGAGTTACTCACCACAGGATTCTTAGCCTCTGAGGTAGGCTGAATAGCCTACTCCTGTTCCTATACTTCTAAGCTAGATAAATGTCTGCAACTATGCTCAGCTACACAAGGTAGGCCAGACTAGACTGAATCTGTTTGTACTCTTTGTGCATCACTTCCAAGCAGAGTGGAGCTCAGCGAAACAGACCTCAGGAGCATTTTTTGTTTAACTCAAGTTGCTGGTTCAGCTGGTTCCCCAGATCTTTTTTGTGAGCAATTTCATTATTGTGTGTATCAGAGGGATGCTATGGAGTTTCTGCTAAATAAGTGTTTCCAACCCTTCAGGCCCACCATGGAGTCCCCAGACACTAAAGACCCGATCTCCAGAACAATGCTGCAAGCAACACTTGGGAGATTAGGGGTATGAATAATTCTGCTTTTCTAGAAGAAAATACCTTGAACGCATTTGTTTAGTTATAAAAACATCAGGCATGGGGAAAAGAAAGATCCAATTTTTAAATTCTGTCATAGGATGTGTGCGTTGCTAGCAAGGCTAACATTTATTGTCCATCCCCAACTCCCCTAGAACTGAGTGGTTGCTCAGGCATTTCAGTGGGAAGTTAAAATTTAACCACATTGTTGTGTGCCGGGAGTCACATGTAGGCCAGACCAGGTAAGGACAGCAGATTTCCTCCCCTAAAGGACATTAGTGAACTAGAAGGTTTTTTACAAGAAGCAACAATGGTACAACAATGGTAATCAACAATAGCAGCAGTGTGTACCATCTACAAGATGCACTGCAGGAACTCACCGCGCCTCTTTAGACAGCATCTTCCAAACCCACGACCGCAACCATCTAGAAGGACAAGGACAGCAGACACATGGGAACACCACCGCCTGGAAGTTCCCCTCCAAGCCACTCACCATCCTGACATGGAAATGTATCGCCGTTCCTTCACTGGGTCAAAATCCTGGAACTCCCTCCCTGACAGTGCTGTGGGTGGACCTACACTACATAGGCTGGAGCTCCCCGCCACCATCCCAAGATCATTTAGGGATGGGCAATAGATGCTGGCCTAGCCAGCGACGCCCACATCCTATGAATGAATAGAAAAAAATATGTCCAACCAGTTGGAAATTCTTTACCTCCTTCATCCTTCTCTAACTTTAGGCAAAAGTAAGGAGCAAACTGTTTGTCTTCCTCCAAGGAAACAAAATGCTGGGATAAAAACCCATCCACACATACATATACACACAGACGCACGTACATCGGAGATTTGGGAGGTTGTCTCCTGATAATGTCAGCAGGCTGGGGCACCCCTGTAGTTAAATACTGCAGATGCTGAAGATCTGAAATAAAAACAGAAAGTGCTGGAAAAGCTCAGCAGGTCTGGCAGCATTGGTGGAGAGAGAAAGAGAGTAACGTTTCGAGTCCAATATGACTTTCTTTGGTAAAGTAAAAGCAAAATACTGCAGATGCTGGAAATCTGAAACAAAAACAAAAATTGCTGGAAAAACTCAGCAGGATTTTCTTCGGAACGCCCATGATTTTGTGTTAGTTTTACCTACACGGACAGCAGGCAAATAAAACAAAACCGGACAGTATTTCTTCAATGAAACTTGGGAGTATGGAACTTTAGTATTGCTGAAAAAAGAGACATGTTGCTGAAGCTTTCCATCTTGCACTCATCAGGCCAGATGCAAGAATGCCAAATTTCAAAGGCAGAATGCTCACATATGCTTGCTAGAAGCTATGTATATTCATACGTAGAGACTTGTCCTCTGCAGGCAAAAGGAACATGTCCAGGCATTGAAATAAAAACAGAAAGTGATGGAGAAACTCAGTGTCGCATTTTTATAATGATATAAAGGCACCAATCACTGATAAGGGACTGGGTAAACACGTTGTGGGTTCATTTATTAAGATTAGGTATATGAGAACAGTTATACGTAGGTATAAAGCTTGAAAACATCAGCAGCAGAGCTCTGTGTGTGTGTTCTGCTCACAGCCCAAAGTGGAACGAAAACTGGATTGCATAATAAACACCCTTCTAACAATGTCATGTTGCTATTGTGCAATACTCAGCAGGTGTGGCAGCATCCGTGGAGAGGAAAACAGAGTTAACTTTCCAGGTACAATATGACTTCTTCAGAACTTGTTCTGTTTCAGAGTCAACCACATTGCTGTGGGGCTGGGGTCACACATAGGCCTGACCAGGTGAGGATGGCAGATTTCCTTCTCTAAAGGGATCCAAATGGGTTTCTAAGCACAGTCAATGAAAGTGTCACAGTCATCATTACTGAGACTGGCTTTATATTCCAAAACTACTAATTGAGTTTAGTTCCAGCAGCTGCTGTGGTGGTATTTAAACTCACATCCCCTGGGCATTAGCCTGGGCCTCTAGTCTATAGGTTCTTGACATTACCACTACACCACCATCGGGAAATTGGCACCTGAATTATGGGAAAAGAGCATAGGGAGTGGCATTCATTGGATAACTGAAAAAGCTGGCACAGACCGGATGGGCCAAATGGACTCCTGCTATTTTGTCAGATTCTATGGTTTAGTTTCATTTCTGTACATTTAGAGGATCCCTCTTGCACTGCGCCAGCCATTATCTGATCTTCGCCCATGACTTGGGCGGATCCGAAGCAGTCATTTTTGGCCTCTCTACGCAGAATTAATCCTCCCCAGGCTTTCCCCCAGTGCAGAAACAACAATGACAAAGCCAGTCTGACAGCCCTCTGCCTGATTAGGAAACACATTTCTGTAGCCGGTGAGAAGCTAAACAAGTCCCATCAGACTGCACCTCCCTGGTGTTTTGTAACATAGGAATGTGGAATGTGAGTTGAGCTGCCTCTGGGCGAGGCTGCAAATTTGCCAATGTTCTGTAAATGGACACCTTCCTCTGCCCTGCTGGTATTACAGAGCGCTCGAGTGTTTCATGCAAAATTTAATTTGCATCAAAATGCAGAGCAGATCTGGATTAGAAGCTTCATTGCTAGGAGCAACAACCGTTCACACTCATGGCTGCACCAGGTGTAGACACCTGGAACCAGTGCATGTCATTTTTATTTGACGTTCTTCACTGGGGTACAATTTAGTGACTCGTGTTAATGACGTGTGTCTGTTTATATAGGCGTGTTGTCTATGTGTCTGTCTGAGTACCCGTATGTATATGTGTCTGCGTGTTTCTGTGAGTGCCTGTATGAGTGTTTGTTTATGGGTCTATGCGAGTTTGTATTTGCGTGTTAAAAACAAAAAGCTAAAAGCTACTGCGGATGCTGGAAATCCAAAACAAAACAAAAACAGAATTACCTGGAAAAACTCAGCAAGTCTGGCAGCATCGGCGGAGAAGAAATCAGTTAACGTTTCGAGCCTTCATGGCCCTTCGGCAGAACTGCAGCATAGTTTCAACAAGGGAGAAATATAAATTGGTTTAAGGTGGGTGGGGGTTGGGGGGGGGGGGAAGAGACACATTGAGGGTGTGGTGTGAGCAGATAATCAAAAGATGTCACAGACAAAAGGGTCAAAGAGTATTTGCGTGTGTCTGGGTATGTGAATCTGTCTGTGTTTGCTCTGCCGGTGTATGCATCTCTGTCTGTGTGCATCTGCCTGCGTGTGTATCCAAGCCTGTGTATTTTTATCTGCCTGTGTTTGCACATGTGTTTCTATCTGTATCGGTGTCTATATCTGTGATTGACTGCTTGTGTGTGTCTGTGAATTTTTCCTCCTCCATTGCTCTCATTCTTTAAAAATGTTGTCGTCTGTAATATTAATTTGAATTCTCATTATCATTCACCTTAACCATTCACTCCCTTCATCACAGGTGACTGCAGTGTGTACCATCTGCAAGATGCACTGCAGCAATTTATGGGGAGATGTTGGTGTAGTGGTATTATCACTGGGCTAGTAATCTAGAGAGCCAGCCTATTGGTCTGGGGACATGGGTTCAAATGAATTAATAAAAACCCGGCACTAAAAGCTAGTCTCAGAAATGATAACCATGGAACTATCATTGATTGTTGTTAAAAACCCATTTGGTTCACTAATGCCCCTTAGAGAAGGAAATCTGCCATCCTTACCTGGTCTGGTCTACATGTGACTCCAGACCTACAGCAATGTGGTTGACTCTTAACTTCCCTATGACCTAGCAAGCCACTCCGTTCAAGGGCAGTGAGGTTTGGACATCCCATATAACAATAAAGGGGAAAAATAAAAGCCTGAGACCTCGACTGTCCAGAAGGACAAGGGCAGCTCACACCTGGCAACACCACCGCCTGCAAGTTCCCTTTCAAGTCACACAGCTTCCTGATTTGGAGCTATGTCATGGTTTCTTCACTGTCGCTGGATCAAAAGCCTGGAACTCCCTCCCTAACAGCACTGCGGGTGTACCTACACCACATGGACTGTGGCAGCTAACCACCGCCTTCTCAAGGGCAATTAGGTATGGGCAACAAATGCTGGCCTTGATAGCGACACCCACATCCCTTGAATGAAGAAAAATGTTAAAAAGTCACCCCTGAACCACAAACTCCTCTGTTCCCTCCACTGACTGATCATATAAGCATTTCCTGTGGACATTTTGTTGCTTTATGCTTCCAGTGCCTGTGTTTATTTGGTAGATCGACATTCATCCTCTCACCGACAGTCAACAAACCACTGGGAATGCAGAGTCCTGGGGGAGGCAAGAGACATGAAAGGGGAAAAAGCAAGCCTGTGGCCAACAACAGTGCACGTTTTTGTTTCAAAAAATAGAACGTCAGTGTAATTCCATTGGAATAACAGCGCTGACAGCTGCAGCCACCTCTCCATAGCCTTCTGTCTCAGTCGGAACACTTATGTTGCCTTGTCACAAAGACTGCAACCTCTGCACGTGCCCCTTCTTCAGAGGGAGCAGGTTGTCCTGAATCTGAAATATGTAATCTGATTTGGGCTGAATGCTGGCTTTCATCACTAGTTCTGGTCTGGCCTGGCCTGGTCTGGTCTGACCTTCTTCTGTTCCTTTTCTTCTCTCTTTGGTGAATCTGTGCAACGGGTGCGCTGGACCCTTTTGCAGAGCCCCCTTTTACCCCTCCCTAGCTCTGGTATCCCACCATATTTAGTAAAAGCAATTGACTCGCACCATTCATTACACATTCCATATGATTGCTGCACCATTCACAGTTACATCAATAGACCACTGATGCGTGATCGAGAGCCACATCCTGAACGCCAATAACCAAGTCTTAAGGCATGTAGACAATTTGGACTCTAAACTGTTCTTTGGTAACACCTTTGGTGACACAATTACACCCAGAATTTAACAATACAAGCAAACAGTGGGGTCATTTCAAATCATCCTTGCCCTGCCTCTTATTGTTAAACTGTACATTTCACAAACTCAATCATTTTAAACGATTCTAATTTCCATTTAATTATCCTGAATTGTTCTAACTTGCCTTTTGTCTCTAAAAATGTCTAATTTCATACAATATGTTATCCCTAATCAGTGTGTGACGCCTAACCTAATCAACACAAACAGCTCCTCACACACCAGCAGTTAACCCTTTGCTTACGAAAAACCCATGCAAACGTTTATTAAGTACAGGACTTAAAATTCATAGTACAAGGTAAATATATAAAGAGTTATATTTCTTACGCGCGTGAATTTTTTGTCACACCGATATGGTGCATGCACAGGTGTGATGAAGCGGTTTGGGAGTGCAAAATGGCTGATGATAGCTCACCCATTTTATACTCCGCCCGATATTCTCCGCCGATGATTTCAATCAAAAAACTGTCGGTGGGGGTGGGAGACTGTAAAGTGGTAGCCAATTGGCTAGAACTTGTTTCCTTCTAATGCACCTGAGACGAATTTGACCTCCCCTCCGTGGGATGAATTTGCCCACATTGCCAGGTAGGTGCCATCGATGGAGCCGCACTGGACCAGCATAAACCAAACATTCTCGAGTCCACCAATATCAGGCACAAACCATCCAGGGAACCCACAAATTCAGGTGGAACCCGGAACAGAATTCTACCTTCAACCCATTTCATTCTCAAGGTTTACCCAATTTCTGTTCTCTTTAGGAAAATCGGAAGAAGAGTCGACAGGTTAGTTCTTGGAGCCTGCTTTGTCATTCAATCAAATCATGGCGGCTGATATGTACCTCAACTCCACTTACACACCTTAACTCCATATCCTTTGCTACCCAACAAAAACCTAGTGATCCCTGTTTGAAGGCTTGTTCCAGCATCCACAGCCTATTGGATTACAGGATCACAGGAATGTTACAGCACAGAAGGAAGCCATTCAACCCATTGTATCTGCACTGGCTCTCTGAATGAGCCATGCACCTCATATTCCCCAGCCTTCTCCCCATTACCCTGCACATCTTTCCTTTTCAGATAATGATCCAATCCCTTCTTGAATGCCTTGATTGAATTTGCCTCTACCACACTCTCAGGCAGTGCATTCCAGATCTTAGCCACTTGCTGAGTGAAAAGGTTTTTCCTCATGTCTCCATTGCTTCTTTTGTCAATTACTCTAATCCTGTGCCCTCTCGTTCTTGATGCTTCCACCAGTGGGAATAGTTTCTCCAGTGGGAACAGTCTCCCCTTATCTACTCTGTCCAGACCCCTCATGATTTTGAACACCTCTATCAAATTTCCCCTCAGCCTTCTCTTCTCCAAGGAAAACAGTCCTAACTTCTCCAAACTATCTTCATGACTGGAACCAATCTTGTGAATCTTTTCTGCACTCTTGCTAATGCCTTAGCATATTTTGGGGAGAAAATTCCACATTTCTCCCAACCTTTGCATGAATTTAGAACAAAGAACAAAGAAAAGTACAGCACAGGGACAGGTCCTTCAGCCCTCCAAGCCTGCCCCGATCATATTGCCTGTCAAACTAAAACATTTTGTACTTCCGGGGTCCGTATCCCTCTATTCCCATCCTATTCATGTATTTGTCAAGCTGCCTCTTAAACACCACTATCGTACCTGCTTCCACTACCTCCTCTGGCAGCGAATTCCAGACACTCACTACCCTCTGCGTAAAAAACTTGCCCCGCACATCTCCTCTATAGTTTTCTCCTCTCACCTTAAATCTATGTCTGCTAGTAATTGACTCTTCCACCCTGGGAAAAAGCTTCTGACTATCTACTCTGTTCATGCCACTCATAATTTTGTAAACTTCTAACAAGTCGCCCCTCAATCTCCGTCGCTCTAGTGAGAGTAATCTGAGTTTCTCCAACCTCTCCTCATAGCTAATAACCTCCAGACCAGGCAGCAACCTGGTAAACCTCCTCTGCACCCTCTCCAATGCCTCCATATCCTTCTGGTAATGTGGCGACCAGAATTGCACGCAATATTCCAAGTGTGGCCTAACCAAGGTTCTATAAAGCTGCAGCATGACTTCCCAGCTTTTATACTCAATACCCCTGCCGATGAAGGCAAGCATGCCATATGCTTTCCTGACTACCTTATCCACCTGCGTTGCCACTTTCAGTGACCTGTGGACCTGTACACCCAGATCCCTCTGCCCGTCGATGCACTTAAGGGTTCTGCCATTTACTGCATAATTCCTGCCTGTATTAGACCTTCCAAAATGCATTACCTCGCATTTGTCCGGATTAAACTCCATCTGCCATTTCTCCGCCCAAGTCTACAACCGATCTATATCCCATTGTATCCTTTCTCTCCTAAATGTTTCTTTAATTTTAAGAGCTTGACTCATTACTCGAAGAAATAATTTCTTGGTATCTGCTTCAGCGAACCTTTTTAACAGTTTAGACACCTCTGTCAGATGTCATGGTAATGAAGGAAAAAACACTAAATTGCGTCCCAAAATGCTAGACTTTAAAAAATAAGACTTGAGGTTTTAAAAATGCACACAAGCCACTTGCTAGACTGCTGCAGGGTGACTCCCTAAGAGGTAATGGAGCCTACCCTGTTGCCAGACAAGATACTTCTAAAGACATCAAGAAACTAATTGCTCCTTCCAGTAGAGACAATGGGACATAATGGAAGATGAGTATTATCTCATCAAGAAATCATATGAGCAATGCCCAGACAGATTTGTGAATTCGCTTCCCACTTGGAATATACAAAGAAGGGGTTAAAAGTGAGCTGAACAGCTGCCCTGGTGTCTGTCTGTTGCTGGGTGTTCTGAAAGAGCAAGTGCTGAAAGTTTGACTCAAAGTAGCAGCCACACACAGTACCCATGCAAATCGCCATTTTGCAGGTATCCTGATCTCCCCACCTCTCTACCGAGGTCAACACTACTGGAACTTCGAAACTGACCATTTGCCTACCAAGGTCAATTCTACTGGAATTTCGAATCACAATGGCCCAATCGCAATGGCTCAAATATATATATATATTCACTTATGTCAAGCTAAGTTCTTACTTTTAATCTGTATGACCGTATATGCATGTGTTTTACCCTTTCTTGCCTTTAGGAGCTAATAAACTTACCCTTATCTTTAACTCAAGAAAGTCTGATCAAATTGGTTCCTTCAAAACCAGAATGATTGGGTCTGGGAAAAGGTATCCGCGAAAGGGAACTTTTTTAGATTAAATCTTGTTGCGGCCAATGGGGGTGGCTGGGGTGGGGAGCCAGTTCATCCCTCCTCGCATGGGGCATAATAATTTGGGGGTGTCACAGCCAGGCGGTGACAAATTGAGGGGTCTCGTCTGGATCAACTACTTTGGGTCATAACACAGATAACATAAAATCTTACACTGTCCAACTTTAAACGTATATTGTTGTTTTTTGTGTAACTTGATATTAGAAGATATCAATGCCAAGAACACAAGAAATAGGAGCAGGAGTAGACCACATGGCCCATCTAGCCTGTTCCGCCATTCAGTATGACCATCACTGATCTTGGGCTTCAACTCCATTTCCCCACTCACTCCCCATATCCCTCAATTCCCTGAGAGACCAAAAATCCATCTATCATGGTCTTAAATGTATTCAACAATGGAGCATCCACAGCTCCTTTGGGTAGAGAATTCTAAAGATTCACAACCCTTTGTGTGAAGTAGTTTCTCCTCATCTCAGTCCTAAATGATCGGTCCCTTATCCTGAGACTGTGCCCTCGTATTTTAGATTCCTCGACCAGTGGAAATAACCTCTCAGCGTCTACCCTATCAAGCCCCTTCAGAATTTTGTATGTTTCAATGAGATCACCTCTTGTTCTTCTAAACTCCAGGGAATATGGGGCCAATTTACTCGGCCTCATCATAGGACAACCCTCTCATCCCAGGGACCAATTTAGTGAATCTTCGCTGTACTGCCTCCAATGCAAATATATCCTTTCTTAAATATGGAGACCAAAACTGCACACAGTACTCCAGATGTGGTCTCACCAAAACCCTGGACAATTGCAGCAAGACTTCTTTATCCCTGAGGCATACAGAATTGGCCCGTACCAACTGCACAAAAAGGGCAAAGTCAATGCTAGAGAAATTGGTTAGGGTGTAAAACGAACGCGCTGATTCATTTTTTACAATCATTCATGGGATGTTGGGGTCACTGGCTGGGCCAGCATTTATTGCCTAATCCCTAATTGCCCTTGAGGAGGTGGTGGTGAGCTGCCTTCTTGAACTGCTGCAGTCCATGTGGTGTAGGTACATCCACAGTGGTGTTAGGGAGGGAGTTCCAGGATTTTGACCCAGCGACAGTAAAGGAATGGCGATATATCTCCAAGTCAGGATGGTGAGTGGCTTGGAGGGGAACTGCCAGTTGGTGGTCCCATCTCTCTGTTGCCCTTGTCCTTCTAGTTGTGAGTTTGGAGGGTGCTGTCACCAAGGCGCCCTGGTGAGTTCCTTCTTTGTGTGTTACTTCCGCAGACTAATTTCACTTTCTGCAAGGCCTTTTCAGGCCATTGGAATCAAGATGAGAACAAAAGGATGGGTACAGAACTTTTTGCAAATTGATTTTTTTTTTAATAAACAAAATTCAAGCAACATGGTTTCCATTATAATCCAATATCAGTGAGATCCTGTTTGCCTGTGAACAGAAAGCAAAGAAGCATAAATGAGAACTACTCAATGTGTTGCTCAAATAAAGTAAATAGATTGAAGCTGTGTATCATGAGGTGAAAATATAAATCATCAGTATTCATCTCCATATTCCTGTTGCCAGATTTCAGCCACAATGTGCTTTGATAAAAATAATTTTGTTCTTTCCTAGTCACTTACTTTAAATCATTTTCAGGACATGTGTGTTTGGCTTGAAATGCAATCATGCTCTAAAGGTCCTACCTGGCTTACTGTAGTCATGTGACCTCTGCCATGAGGCACTTACTGGAAGCAGCCATGTAATAAAGACACAACGCAAGAAGCATTGTACTCTTTGAGCTTCTAACCTGGGATCAGGAGTGGAGCTGAGATTGAGTTTCGAAGAGCTGTATAGAAGCGCAGCTACAGAAAGAACATAGAAATATACAGAGCTGCTGAAAGCTGATAAAAAAGCCACTGAAAGCCACTGAAAAGAAAAAGCAAACAAAGGAAGTGGGCTGCAAGTAAATCAGTGAGTCACAATGGCTGTCAATTTTTCTCTCCCCACTCCTGTTGAAATGAAAGGCAATATGTGGCAAACTGGCATTTTTTCCACATGCAATGGCAAAACTATAAGATTGTGACAGGTTTAATTAACAAACCAGAGTGAATAGGAGCAGCAACACTTTTAACACTGTTGGGGAGAGACTGCTACATATCATTTACCACCCCAAATCTCTCTGAAGGACAGGAAAAAACAGGCGGCAGAAATTTT
Source organism: Cetorhinus maximus (assembly GCF_964194155.1). Lineage (NCBI taxonomy): Eukaryota > Metazoa > Chordata > Chondrichthyes > Lamniformes > Cetorhinidae > Cetorhinus > Cetorhinus maximus. The sequence continues at coordinate 14,473,141 of NC_135880.1, forward strand.
GCAAGCCTTAAAGATATGCTTTGAATCCTAAGTGCACATGACTTATGAATGGTATGTGTTCAACATTAGGGCTCAAGGTGAAAAAGAGTCTATTGATCAGTGTGTGACTGCAGCAACACAGCTCGCAGAATCCTGTGAATCCAGGCAATCAACAGATGATCTAATTAAAGATAGGATTGTCTTAGGCATAAGAGATCCTGCATGTCTACTGAGAGAGGAGAAACGTACTCTCAGGAAAATGATTGGCATGTGCAGAATATACCGGCACAATTGCTTACATATACGCACAACTAGAGAAGCTGTTCCTTCATTGCAGGCAGCCAATCAGGAAGATAGGATCTCACTATCTGCACAGAGTACAGGACGACCATCAGCCCCAGAGGCCCATCGGTCCATAACAACGGATATAGAACAACAGTTACCATGACAACAACAAGTGGCACAGGAACGACACTCCCTGGAGAGGGAACATCACCCAGAAGAACAGCTAATGACAACGCGCATGCACAATTACCATTAAGAGACCTGCACGATATAATGACTATGTATACAATGCATGTGTAGAGACTGACTAGAATATTGAGCAGTTTGTTAATGCATGAGGATAGTTGGTGCGTGGTGGGTAACTTGGGTAACTCACAGTTACTCATGATAATGCATGTTAATTTGTCTTTTGTTTATTCTGAAAAAGGGGATGTTTGGATTGAAATGCAATCATGAACTAAAAGTGCTACCTAGTTTGCTGTAGTCATGTGACCTCTGCCTTGAGGCCCTGACTGGAAGCAGCCATGTTCCATTCAGTTCTAATAAAGACACAACACAAGAAGCATGGTACTCTTTGAGCTCGTATCAATGTGCATTGCTGGCAAGACTAGCATTTATTACTCCTCCCTAGTTATCCTGGAAAGGCGGTGGGCCCTCTTGAACTGCTGTAGCCCTGTTTGATGATTATTCTCCTGCTCTGTCATTGTGGAGACATTTCCAAGACTTTGATTCAGCAGCCATTGAGGAGCGAAGAGTATGGGATGGATTTTCGCCCTGTCAGGATGACCGGGAGCCCTTTAAAAATGACAGCTGGGACCTGTTTTCTGGATTCCAGATCAGTCTTCTGATTTCCCATGATAGGGGGTGTATGGAAGGCATGAGGTGGCATGGATAGGGCATGAGGCGTGTGTGGGGGTTGAGGGTTAACGTAAGGTGAGAGCTGGGGGGGTGGGGGCTTTCTATTTTTATTTTAACTGGGTCAAAGTCCCACAGCACTGAGGCGAGCCTTTTAACCAGCCCGCCACGGCACCCATCAGCCCCTGTGGCTGCCTCTGAACTTTTTTCTGGGTCAGCAGGCCCAACTTCAGCCTGCACCCACTCCTGCCCCCACCTCCCACAATGTAAGTTCAGTCCCTGAGGGCACTTTCATCTGAGTTGGGTGGACTGAGCCGGGAATTTTCCTGACTCCTGCTGCCTGCCTCGAGGATGACAATCCAGCCCTATGTTGTGTAAGCTGGAGTGCATGTTGGAGGTGCACCTGCTGCCTTTGCCCTTGGTGGAGGTCGAGATTTGGGTGGCGCTGTTAAAGTGCTCCCTTTACAATGCGTAAGGACCCATTTCTACACTATTCCTGAGCATCCAACCACATAACCATGCCATCACTAAGACAGCCTCTTTCCACCTCTGTAAGATCACCTGACATTAACCCTGCTTGGCAGAGTGAACAGCTGGGGGGTTTGGCGAGTGAGGGGAAGGTGGTGCTCCTTTCTTTTTCTACTTTTTTCAGCCTGCAGTATTTGGTTCCTACTTAGGTACAGGGGAAGAGACTGATTAGTGACTAACTGGTAAGTTATTGTATGTATTCTACTTAGTAGATAGTTTGTAAAGTTAGAGTATGGTAGGGCAGCTCGGCTGAATGGGATGTGCATCCTGTTGCTTGTGGTAAATAATGGGCGCACCATGCACATCTTCAGGAAGTGTCACCAGCTACAGAAGCTTGAGCTGCAGGTTTTCTAACTTGAGCAGTGGCTGGAGTCACTGTGGTGTGAGGCAGAGAACTATGTGGACAGCAAGTTTAGTGAAATGGTCACGCCGCAGGTTAGGAGCATGCAGGCAGAGAGAGAGAATATGAACATACATACAAGCCTATGAATTAGGATCAGGAGTAGGCCTCTCGGTCCCTCGAGCCTAATCTGCCATTCAATAAGATCATGGCTGATCTGATTATAACCTCAACTTCACATTCCAGCCTAGCCCCGATGGCCTTTCACTCCCTTGCTTATCAAAAATCTATTTTAAAGATATTCGAGGACTCCGCCTCAGCCACCTTTTGACAAAGAGAATTTCAAGTCTCACAACCCTCTATGAGAAAAAAAATTTCCTCCTCCCTGTCCTAAATGGGTGACCCCTTATTTTGAAACAGTGACCCTGAGTTCTAGATTCTCCCACAAGAGGAAACATTATTTCCACATCCACCCTGTCAAGACCCCTCAGGATCTTAAATGTTTCAATCAAGTCACCTCTTAATCTTCTAAGCTCCAAAGTGGACAAGTCTTGCCTGTCTAGCCTTTCCTCATAAGACAACCTGCCCATTCCAGGAATTAAACCAGTGAACCTTCTCTGAACTGATTCAAATGCATTTACAACTTTCCTTCAATAAGGAGACCAGTAGTGTACACAGTACTCCAGATGTGATCTCACCAATGCCCTGTATAAATGAAGCGTAACTTCCCTATTCTTGTATTCAATTACCCTTGCAATAAATGAAAGTATTCTATTAGCTTTGCTAATTACTTCCTGGGACTCCCTCTCTAACAGCACTGTGGGTGTACCTGCATCATATGGACTACAGCGGTTCAAGAAGGCAGCTCACTACCACCTTCTCGAGGGCAATTAGGGACGGGCAATGAATGCTGGCCTAGCCAGCGAAGCCCACATCCCTTGACTGAATAAAAAAAACCCTGCATGCTAACCTTTTGATTATTCAGGCACATTCATGGCCAAGTACATAACCATAAGACGTAGAAGCAGAAGTAGGCCATTCGGCCCATCGGGTCTGCTTCGCTATTCAATGAGATCATGGCTGATCTGATAATCCTCAACTCCACTTTCCTGCCTTTTCCCCATAACCCTTGATTCCCTTACTGATTATTGCTCTGTGTAATGGTGTGCACCATTCCCTTCCATGACTGCTGTGTACAGTTCCTTGTAACCATTCCCTGCACGACTAACCTGTGCATTTTTGTGTACCACTGCTCCATTCCACTGGCCTATGCAGTGCCCTATACTACTACTCCTTTCTACTTTCCTGTACTATTGCCAAGTGCAGTGCCTTTTACCTTACCATCCTTCCATTGCCATGAGTCGTGTACTAATCTCTTTTCAGTGTCTTGTATATTATACTGTATCTGTATTCTTGCTCTGAACGACTGCGCTATGCAATGTTTTGGAACTTTCAAATTACATCTTTCTTTATTGTAGAACTTGCCTTGCTCCATTTGGATTTTGTGATTCTTGCACTAAGACACCCAGGTTCCTTTGCATCTCAGAGCTCTGCAATTCCTCACCATTTAGATAATATGCCTGTTTTTTATTGGTCCTGCCAAAATTGACAATTTCACATTTTTCCACATTATAATCCATTTGCCAGATCTTTGCTCGCTCACTTAACTATCTATATCCTTTTGTAACCTCCTTATGTCTTCTTCACAACCTACTTTCCTACCCATGTGTCATTAGCAAATTTAGCAACCATACCATTGGTCCCTTCATCCAAATAATTTAAATAAATTGTAAAGAGTTGAGGCCCCAGCACTGATCCCTGTGACACACCTTGGGAAGGCCTTTGGGAAGGTGGTGGCATAGTGGCATTGTAGTGGACTAGTATTTCAGAGACCCAGGGTAACGCTCTGGGACATGGGTTTGAATCCCACCACGGCAGATGGTGAAATTTGAATTCAGTAAAAATCTGGAATTAAAAGTCTGATGATGACCATGAAACAATTGTTGTAAAAACCCATCTGGTTCACTAATGTCCTTTAGGGGAGGAAATCTGAGGTCCATACTGGTCTGGCCTGCATGTGACACCAGACTCACAGCAATGTGGTTGTCTCCTAAATGCCCTCTGAACAAGGGAAATTAGGGATGGGCAATAAATGCTGAGCTAGCCAGTGATGACATAATCTCACAAACAAATAGTAAAAAAACCCACTGCTCGTTACATTTCACCAACCAGAAAATGAACCATTTTTGCCTACTCTCCGTTTCCTGTTAGCTAGTCAACCATCTATCCATGACAGTGTGTTATCCCCTACTCCATGAGCTTTTATTTTCCGCAATAACCTTTGATGAGGCACTTATCAAATGCCTTCTGGAAATCTAAGTGCAGTACATTCACCGGTTCCCCTTTATCCACAGCACTGTTACTTCAAAGAACTCCAATAAATCGGTTAAACATGATTTCTCTTTCACAAAACCATGTTGACTCTGCCTCATTACCATGAATTGATCTAAGTGCCCTGTAATAACATTTTTAATAATAGCTTCTAACATCTTCCCTATGACAAATGTTAAGCTAACTGGCCTATAGTTTCCTGCTTTCTACCTGCCTCTCTTTTTTGAATAAAGGAGTTACATTTACTATTTTCCAATCTAATGGAACCTTCCCCGAATCTAGCGAATTTTGGAAAATTAAAACCAACACATCAACTATCTCACTAGCAACTTCTTTTAAGACCCTAGGATGAAATCCATCAGGACCTGGGGACTTGTCAACCCACAATTCCAAAAATTTGCCACATACCGCTTCCCTGGTGATTGTAACTTTCTTGAGTTCCTCTGTCCCTTCCAATTCCTGATTTACAGCTATTTCTGGGCTGTTACTTGTATCCCCTATAGGGAAGACCAATGCAAAATACCTGTTCAATTCATCTGCCATCTCCTTATTTTCCATTATTAACTCCCCAGACTCACTTTCTATAGGACCAATGCTCACATTGTTAACTGTTTTTAAAAAAAATATCTATTGAAACTCTTGCTATCTGTCTTTATATTTCTAACCAGCTTTCTCTCATTCTCTAATTTTTCCCTCATTATTCTTTCAGTCATTCTTTGCAGTTCTTTATATTCTGTCCAATCTTGTGACCTGCCAAACATCTTGGCACAATTATATGCTTTTTCTTTAAGTTTGATACTATCTTTAAGTTTTTTAGTTAACCATGGATGGTTGGAATTTTGTTTCTTGTTGGTATGTACCTATCCTGTGTATTGTGAAATATCCCCTTGCATGCCCACTGCTGCATCTCTATTGACCTATCCCTTAACCTAAAGTGCCAGGTCACTTTTGCTAGCTTTGCTTTCATGCCCTTGTAATTGCCCTTATTCAAGTTTAAAATACTCGTCTTAGATACACTTTTCTCTCCCTCAAACTGACTGTAAAATTCAACCATATTATGATTCCCTGCTACCTAGGGGTGCCTTCACTATGAGGTCATAATTAATCCTATCTCATTGCACAATAACAGGCCTAGTATCAACATGCTCCCTGGTTGGCTCCAGAATGTGCTGATCTAAGAAATCATCCTGAAAACATGTAACCGCCAGGCAGTCTAAGAGAACCAGGCAGGTAGTGTAGGATTCCTCTGAGTCGATCTCACTTGCTAACGAGTTCTCCATTTTTGGATACGGGTGAGGGCGATGCTTCCTCAGAGGAGTGTAGCAAGAGCCAAGTCTATGGCATCATGGCTGACTCAGCTGCACAGAAGGAGAGAAAATAGAGTGAAAGTGCAATAGTGATTGGGGATTCGATAGTTAGGGGAACAGGCAGGTATTCCTCCATCGTGGCTCCAGGATGGTATGTTGTCTCCCTGGTGCCAGGGTCAAGGATGTCACAGAGTGGCTGCAGGGATTCTTCTGGGGGAGGGTGAACAGCCAGTGTCAATGTCCACATTGGTACCAATAATATAGATAGGAAGAGGAATGAGGTCCTGAAAGCGGATTTTAGAGGGTTAGGAAAAAAATTAGAAAGCAGGACCTCATAAGCAGTAATCTCAGGATTACTTCCAGTGCCACTTGCTAGTGAGAATAGGAATAAGAGGATTGAGTGATTGAATATATGGCTGGAGAACTGGTGTGGGAGGGAAGGCATCAGATTTCTGACACATTGGTACTGATTCTGGGGAAGGTGGGACCTGTACAAGATGGACAGGTTGCACCTTAGTAGGAGCAGGACTAACATCCTCACAAGGAGATTTGCTAGTTATTTTTATTAATTCATGGATGTGGCCAGCATTTATTGCCCAGCCCTAAAGCTCTTGAGAAGGTGGTGGTGAGCTGCCTTCTTGAACTGCTGCTATACATGTGGTGTAGGTACACTCACAGTGCTGTTAAGGAGGGATTTCCCAAGACTTTGACCCAGCGACAGTGAAGGAACGGCGATATATTTCCAAGTCAGGATGGTGAGTGGCTTGGAGGGGAACTTCCAGGTGGTGGTGTTCCCATCTGTCTGCTGCCCTTGTCCTTCTAGGTGGTAGTGGTCGTGGTTTTGGAAGGTACTATATAAGGAGCCTTGGTGAGTTCCTGCAGTGTATGGAACTGTAGATGGTACTCACTGCTGCTACTGTGCATCGGTGGTGGGGGGAGTGAATGTTTGTGGGTTTGGTGCCAATTGAGTGGGCTGCTTAATCCTGGTTGGTGTCCAGCTTCTTCAGTGTGGTGGGAGCTGCACTCATCCAGGCAAGTGGAGAGTATTCCATCATACTCCTGGCTTGTGCCTTTTGGATGGTGGACATCAAGTTTTGGGGAGTCAGGAGGTGAGTTACTCGCCACAGAATTTCCAGCCTCTGACCTGCTTTTAGCCACAGTATTTATATGTTGAGTCCAGTTCAGTTTCTGGTCAATGATAACCCTCGACACGCTGTACAAGTTGCACTTGTGTGGTTGAGTGACTTGAAGCCAGGCCACTTCAGAGGGTCAACTCCGCTTGTGTGGAACTGGAGTCACGTAAATGTGAAATCACATATATGCCAGACTGGCCAAGGACAGGTAGTATTCTCTAAAGGACGTTAGTGATTCATACACAGTCAATTACTTTGACATGCCGTGACTACTATACACAGTAGCCATTTGTGCACACTCCAAGGTCCCACAAAGAGCAGCGAGATGTGTCGTTAAGTCATTTTGGGTGGTAATGATTGAGGGAGGACTGTAAGGGAACCCCTTGATATTCTTCAACAATAAATAGTGCAATGGAATCTTTAACATCACCTGAAACACCAGCACCGGTGATGTTGTTGTTTGAAGGTTAGCATTTCTGACAGCACAGCCCTATCTCACGGACGTGTAGAAGAAATAACCACACAGAACAAATAAAACATAATTGGAGACAGCGTAAGATTGTGTTGGGGGGCTGGGGTGTAAGAAAGGGTGGAAATAAGGATGTAGAGGGGATATAGACAGCGAAAGCACCCAATCATCAAAGTCCCCACAAAGACCTAGAGTGGAATTTTCCATGCCCGCTGGCATCGGGTGTGATTGGTGGTGTGAGCAGGCAACATGGCGCGACTGGTTTTACAATGGTGGGAAACCAGTTCGCGATCGTCTGCTCAGCTCGCCGACAGCGGGCTGCGTTTCCCGACATCAGATGCCAGGAACCTCATTGTCATACATCAGTATATCATTAACAGGCCTGCAAGCCATAATCATCATCCCACCACCCAACAGCACATGAGTGACGTGCACTTGGCGGGCTGCACTTTGAGGGGAACTCGGAGGTGAGGGCACAGTAACGTTGAGCAGCGCTCGCCAGGGTCACCTGATGGACTTTAAACTTGAGGGGCATTGTGGGGGGGGGTGGTTGGGGTTAAGAGCAGCCTTGCTGTTCAGGTGACTTGTGAGGTGGTGGGGGTGGGGGGTGGGGGGGCAAGGGCAGCCCTGCTGTTGAGGCAGCTTGTGAGGGGGGCACCAAGGGCCTGCCATTGAATGTAGCGCATAAACATTTGGGGTGGGGGGTAGGGTGGGTGAGGGAAATCGCCACGCATTAGGGAAACCTGTATAAAGTGACCATTCCTCTGCAACTCAGTGCAGGTGCAGCCACATGGATATGATTGGAGTTGGGCTTCTCGTTTATCTGCCAACTCATGCAACGCAGCGGCATCAAAGTGCCAGCAAGTGCCCCAAAGCTTTTCACCCTCCCCCCCCCACCACCCCCACCCCCGGCACAGGCTGCAAAGTCATGAGCATTTCAGTGGACTGCAGAACAGTTGGACAACTGCACATGTAGTGCAATCTCCTCTCTAAAGCTGGACGTGGAACAGCCACAGGTGGAGGCGCTCACAGCCCCTTGCAATGTCAGCATCCCGGTTTGGACCAGTCTCTCCCATGCTTCAAGCTAACAGTGCAGCCTTGCAGTGCGGGTTAGGAGAATGCCTGTGCCTGAGCTGAGAGCACAGCATGCAGTCCATTGGGCAAAGCTGCTGCCAATCGGTCGGGTGGAGTGGGGGAAAGGTGGGAGGGGTTTCGGGCAGCCATGCAGCGCACGAATCTCTGGCCATCCAAGTGGTCACCAGCACTCTCCGGGATGTGTTAAGTGGCCTTCACACTTACCAGGACAGCTTCTTAGTATACCCAAGCGAACCTACAAGTCTCCCTCTTTTATCCTGCAGGAGGAGTACATCAGGGTCATGGAGCTTGGCGAATTAGCTGTATGCCTGATGGCCTACAGAACATGAAGATGATGGAGGAGAGGGCGACTGGGGCTCCTGGCTGTGCACAGGCAGGAGCAGCAACCTCAGGAAGAAGTGGCGGCTGGGGCTCCTGCACAAGCCACCCAAGAGCCACAGTGAACCCTCGCAGGCTGGCGCCTAGCGACACCCAGGGTCTGTAGACGCCACTTTTCATTCCTGCAGATGACCGAGAACCAGTGTCGCTGGAGACTGCGCATGTCTAGGGAACTAGTCGCTCACATCTGCCAGCTACTGCAGGATTTGGAGCCATGGAGACTTGGAGGGCATCCACTGCCGGTGGCTGTGAAAGTGACTGTGGTGCTCAGTTTCTATGCCAGTGGCTCCCGTCAGGGCTCCACAGGTGACCTCTGTGGGATCTCACAAGCCTCCACCCAGAATTGCACCCATGAGGTCACGGATGCCATCTTCATGAGGGCACACAACTTTGTGCATTTCGCCTGGGACCGGGACAGCCAGGATGCAAGAGCGATTGGATTCGCCCAGATCTTGGGTTTCCCACAGGTTCAGGGTGCGATGGACTGCGCTCATGTGGGGCTCAGATCTCCATCACAACACACAGTGGGTTCATGGCGGTCAGGCGAATGAGAGTCCGCTCACCATGGAAACGGCGTGTTTCCCGGGCGTGCATAAATAATGTGGCAGGTTTGGGACGATATGGCGTGAAAACCTACCATCGCTGCCGGTGGGTAAAACGTCATTTACCCGCCCGCTGCTGCACTTAGTGCAAATCTGGGGATGATTCCGCCCCTAGACTCATGGCTCTTTCCCTCAGAGCCTTTGAGAGATACTGAGGGATGCAATGAAAGAGTGAAGATTTTAATAAAGATATGGAATAAGAAATGGAAGGATCCTATGGTTAATCAAGTAATTTCTACACAAATTTCCGCACAATGTACAATTTGCCTTCAAGGAAGCAACCCAAATCTGTTATCTCCTGATAGCAGCATCAAAACCTTCAGGAAGATAACGTTTGATGGAATGAAATATGTTTTGTCTCTTACCAGACACCAAAGGTTTACATTTATAAATGTATCACCTTTTGTGACCTCAGGGCACTTTACTGTGAATCAAGTGGTTTCCTTGAAGAGTATTGCTGCTTTATTGGCAAAACCGTGGAATCCAACTTTCACACTTGCTCTTCTTTGAAATAGTTCAGCTTCACCCGAGAGGGAAAATGAGACCTTGGAATATCTCATCTGAAAGAAGGCATCTTCAACGGCGTAGCACTTCCCTCTGGACCAATTGATTATACATACAAACATATGAACATATGAACACGGAGCAGGAGTAGGTCCCTCAACCCTCAAGCCTGCCCCACCATTCAATAAGATCATGGCTGATCTGATTGTAACCTCCTGCCTACCCCGGTAACCTTTCACAACCCTGTTAATCAAGAATCTATCTAGCTCTACCTTAAAAACATTAAAAGACTCTGCTTCCACTGCCTTTTGAGGAAGAGAGTTCCAAAGATTCACGACTCTCTGAGAGAAACAATTTCTCCTCTTCTCTGTCTTAAATGAGCGACCCCTTATTTTTAAACCGTGACCCCTAGTTCTAGGTTCTCCCACAAGAGGAAACATCCTCTCCACATCCATCCTGTCAAGGCCCTTCAGGATCTTAAAGTTTTGATCAAACCACCTCTTACTCTTCTAAACTTCAGTTGATATAAGCCTCGTTTGTCCAACCTTTCCTCATAAGACAACCTGCCCATTCCTGGTATTAGTCTAGTAAACCTTCTCTGAACTGCTTCTAACGCATTTACATCTTTCTTTAAATAAGGGGACCAATACTGTACACGGTACTCCAGATGTAATCTCACCAGTGCCCTGTATAACTGAAGCATAACTTCCCTATTTTTGTATTCAATTCCCCTCACAATAATAGGCTCATACGCATGAGCTTCTGACTCAGTTATTAGCTCCTGAAATGTCCCACTAGCCATCAAGTCAAATCAATGAATGAATCAATCAAATAATGAGAGACAATCTCACAAACTGCACTATTCAACTCTGACTAGTGTCATTCAAATGGTGACTCATCATTTTGATCAGCAGCATAAGCCACTGAGTTCTGCAGAACATTTAATCATTTATGTCTACGTATAACCTTAAACACATACGTTTTAGCTATTTTTAAAATTGCTTGTTGATGTAGAATTACCTGATTTAGATTGCAATGTATGACATAAGCACTTTCATCTGAAGGGGAAAATATCTTCTAATCTTGTACTGGAGGTTACAAACTTTCTGGAGGTTAGTTAATTTTTCAATCGACTTCAATTTAGTTGCATCCAACCCAATGTTGTTTTATGCTTTCACGGGATGTGGGCTTCACTGGCAAGGCCAGCATTTGTTGCCCATCCCTAACTGCCCTTGAATTGAGTGGCTTGCTAGGCCACTTCAAGGAGCAGTTAATAGTCAACTACATAAAGTTGGCAGATTTCTTTCCCTGAAGGACGTTAGTGAACCAAGTGGGTTTTTACAACAATCCATAATTTTTTTTTTAAATTCATGGGACATGAGTGTTGCTGGCTGGGCTAGCATTTATTGCCCATCCCTAATTGCCCTTGAGAAGGTGGTGGTGATCTGCCTTCTTGAACCGCTGCAGTCCATGTGGTGTAGGTACACCCACAGTGCTGTTAGGGAGGGAGTTCCAGGATTTTAACCCAGCGACAGTGAAGGAACAGCGATATATTTCCAAGTCAGCATGGTGAGTGACTTGGAGGGGAATTTGCAGGTGGTGGTGTTCCCTGATGATAGTTACATGGTCACCATTACCGAGACTAGCTTTATAATTCCAGATTTATTAATTGAAGTTAAATTCCACCAGCTGCCATGTTGGGATTTGAACACGTGTCCCCAGAGTATTAGCCTGGGCCTCTTAATTGCTAGTCCAGTGACGTCACCACTGCGTTCCTCCTAAATTCTCTTAATATTTGAAAATGATTGGCATTTACATAGCGCCTTTTGCAACTTCAGGATGTTTCAAAACACTTGGCAGCCAATTAAGTAACTTTGGAGTGTATCACTGCTGTATTGTAGCAAACACGACAGCCAATTTGTGCACAGCAAGATTCCACAAACAGGAGTGTGATAACGATCAGATCATCTCGATTACCAAATTTGCAGTGACAACAAATTGGGGAGTGGAGGTTGGGGGTGGTGGTTAGGGGTTTAGTCTTAAGGATTGCAATGAGTTACACAACTTGCAGAATGAGCGTATAATTGGCAAATTAATTTCAGCATAGATAAATATTATAATATTATTTTGTTAAGAAAAATACAATGGTCACATATTACTTGGAAAATAAGAATCTAAAAGAGGAGCAAAAGGATCTGGAAGTACAAATGCATACTAAAAGCAGTAACACACATTAACAAGGTCATTAAAAATATTTTTAGAGGGATAAAATTTAAACATTCTGCAACCCATTTTATAAAACCACCTAGAGGCACTGGAGAGGGTACAAAGAAGATTTACAAGGGTAATATCAGGAATGCAAAGTTATATCAAGAAGAGATGAACAGGCTGGGCCTCTTTTCTCTTGAAAGGAGAAGTTTGAGGGGTGACATAACAGAGGCCATAGAATAGTTCCAGTGTGAAAGGAAGCCATTTAGCCCATTGTGCCTGTCCTGTGCTATCCCCCTGAAAGAGCAACTCAGCTAATCTCACTCCCATATTAAATCCGTCCCCACCACACTCTCAGGCAGAACATTCCAAATCCTAACCATTCGTTATATTTTCTGCCACCATACTGGAACAGGAAGCCAGTGCTGCTGACACCATCATTGCACGCCTGGAACAGGAAGTCAGTGCCTCTGACATCAACATTGCGTGCCCGGAACAGGAAGTTGGCACCCACTCCATCCCAGGCTCATGCATTCGTGACATCATCGTTGTGGGCCTGGTGAACGCTCGCCACCCACCTGCTCACCTGGCTCACTGCCCCATTCACCGCTTTGCTCTGCTTTGCCATTCCACTTGCCACTTTGCTCTCTGCCCCACGCCCTACTTTGCAATATCCTGTGAAAACTGCAATCCTTAACCGTACCAAAAGGAACCCCAATTTTATCGATGCTGCACTCGTTTAAAAACCTTTACATGGCTCAGTTTTATGGATGGTCCTATTCTTTGATGCAGGCAGCTACCTATGGCGTGCAGTGACATCACAGGCACTGAGACTGCATATCGGCGAATATGCCCTCCGCAGTTGCAGTGGCAGCAAATGATGCCAAAAAATATTTCATGTTGCCACTGGTTCTTTTGTCAATGGTTTTTTTTATTCATTCATGGGACATGGGCGTTGCTGGCTAGGCCAGCATTTATTGCCCATCCCTAATTGCTCTTGAGAAGGTGGCGGTGAGCTGCCTTCTTGAATCGCTGCAGTTCATAAGAACACAAGAACATAATAAATAGGAACAGGAGTAGACATTCAGCCCCTCAAGCCTATCTGACATTCAATAAGATCATGGCTGTTCTCTTTGTGTTTCAATTTCCACATTCCCATCTAACCCTGATAACCTTTGATTCCCTTGCCTAACAAGAATCTACCTACCTCTGCCTTAAAAATATTCAATGACCCTGCCTCCACCACCTTCTGAGGCAGAGAGTTCCAAAGTCGCACAACCCTCTGAAGAAAAAAATTTTCCTCATCTCTGTCCTAAAAGGGCAACCCCTAATTTTAAAACAGTGCCCCCTAGTTCTGGACTCACCCAGAAGAGGAAGCATCCTTTTGATGTCCACCTTGTCAAGGCCGTTCAGGATCTTGTATACTTCAGTCAAATCACCCCTCACTCTTCTAAACTTCAGTGGAAACAAGCCCAGTCTGTCCAATCTTTCCTCATAAGACAACCCACTCATTCCAGGTATTATGTGGTGCAGGGAGGGAGTTCCAGGATTTTGACCCAGTGACAGCGAAGGAACGGTGATATATTTCCAAATCAGGATGCTAAGTGGCTTGGAGGGGAACTTCCAGGTGGTGGTGTTCCCATGTGTCTGCTGCCCTTGTCCTTGGCGGAGCGATTAAAATCAGGGATGCTCAAGGGATCGGAATTGGAGTAGCACAGAGTTCTTGGAGGGTGTAGGGTTGGAGATGATTACAGAGGTAGGGAGAAGCGAGGCTGTGTGGGGGGATCCAGAAAGAGCTTTAAAAGCAAGATGTTACTGGCTCCAACGTAGGCCAGCGAGCACAGGAATGATGAGTGAAACAATACAATGAAGTAACCCATTAAAAGTAGTGTTCCATGTTGACCTCCATCACTTTCAAGTTGCTGAGGAAATTCCAGTGTTAGCAATCAACAGGTTAACAGAGAGCAACAAAGTTTCCTTCTCCTTTCCCTGTTCTCCAGACTAACTTGATAAAGAACACTGTTAAGAAACAGATCTACGCCCTTAATAACAAGTGTCCCAGTGACAGGAGATAATTAGAAGTGTCTGTTTGGAACGAAGTATAGGAACACAGGCACTGATGTAACAAGGTCACAGCAAATGGCCTAAATGTCTTGCTACTACTTCCTTAATAGATTCCAGCATTTTTCCAATGATAGGTGTTAGACTAATTGGCCTATAATTCGCTGTCTTCTGTCTCCCTCCTTTCTTGAGTACATTAAATTACTTTTGCGGTTTTCCAATCCCCCGGGACCTTGCCAGAATCTCGGGAATTCTGGAAGATTACAACCAATTCTACCTTCATTACTTGGTTGGTAAGCGGACATGACAGATCTCCGGTTGCCAACGTTCCAGGTTTGACTTGGAGTCTTCAGGAATTGAAGATTAATCTCCAAGGCATTACTGGGAGCAATACCCTGGGGGATAAGTCATAGGCCAATAATAAATGTTTTTAAAAGAAATTTCTTTAAATATTTTTACTTATTAATTGTAAAACTATTGGCGAAAGGGGTTGAGAAGGTTGGGCGGGGCAGTTGAAATGAGATGTCATCCCATGAAACCTCCAGAAATACACCTGTATATTTGGCAAGATCGCTCAGCCATTACCTTAACCAACTTACCTCATTTTCATCCCCTTGGAAACATTGAGCCCCACCAGGCCTGAGGCTATGAATGTTGAGTAAAAGAATCCTAGAATCTTACGATAGTACAGGACAGGAGGCCATTTTAAAAAAAAATTCATTCACGGGATGTGGGCTTCGCTGGCTAAGCCAGCATTTACTGCCCATCCCTAGTTGCCCTTGAGAAGGTGGTGGTGAGCCGCCTTCTTGAACCGCTGCAGCCCACGTGGTGTAGGTACACCCACAGTGCCGTTAGGGAGGGAGTTCCAGGATTTTGACCCAGCGACAGTAAAGGAAAGGCGATATATTTCCAAGTCAGGATGGTGAGTGACTTGAAGGGGAAGTTCCAGGTGGTGGTGTTCCCATCTATCTGCTGCCCTTGTCCTTCTAGCTGGTAGTGGTCGTGGGTTTGGAAGGTGCTGCATAAGGAGCCTTGGTGAATTCCTGCAGTGCATCTTGTAGATGGTACACGCTGCTGCTGCTGTGCATCGGTGGTGGAGGGAGTGAATGTTTGTGGATGTGGTGCCAATCAAGTGGGCTGCTTTGTTCTGGATGGTGTCCAGCTTCATCAGTGTTGTGGGAGCTGTACTCACCCAGGCAAGTGGGGAGTATTCCATCAGATTCCTGACTTGTGCCTTGTAGATGGTGGACAGGCTTTGGGGAGTCAGGAGGTGAGTTACTCGTCACATGATTCCTAGCCTCTGACCTGCTCTTGTAGCCACAGTTATTTATATGGCTAGTCCAGTTCAGTTTCTGGTCAATGGTAACCCTCAGGATGTTGATAGTGGGGAATTCAGTGATGGCGATGGTTGAATTCTCTCTTGTTGGAGATGGTCATTGCTTGATACTTGTATGGCGCGAATATTACTTGCCACTTGTCAGCCCAAGCCTGGATATTGTCCAGGTCTTGCTGCATTTGGGCATGGACTGCTTCAGTATCTGAGGAATCACGAATGGTGCTGAACATTGTGCAATCATCAGTGAACAACCCCACTTCTGACCTTGTGATGAAAGGAAGGTCATTGATGAAGCAGCTGAAGATGGTTGGGCTGAGGTCACTACCCTGAGGAACTCCTGCAGTGATGTCCTGGAGCTGAGATGATTGACCTCCAACAACCACAACCATTTTCCTTTGTGCTAGGTATGACTCCAACCAGTGGAGAGATTTCCCCCTGATTCCCATTGACTCCAGTTTTGCTAGGGCTCTTTGATGCCACACTTGGTCAAATGCTGCCTTGATGTCAAGGGCAGTCACACTCACCTCATCCCGGGAGTTCAACTCTTTTGTCCAAGTTTGAACCAAGGCTGTAATGAGGTCAGGAGCTGAATGGCCCTGGCGGAACCCAAACTGGGCATCAGTGAGCAGATTATTGCTTAACAAATGCGGCTTGATAGCACTGTTGATGGCCCCTTCCATCACTTTACTGATGATGGAGAGTAGACTAATGGGGCGGTAATTGGGTTGGATTTGTCCTGCTTTTTGTGTACAGGACATCCCTGGGCAATTTTCCACATAGCTGGGTAGATGCCAGTGTTGTAGCTGTTCTGGAACAGCTTGGCTAGGGGCACGGCAAGTTCTGGAGCACAGGTCTTAAGTACTATTGCCGGAATGTTGTCAGGGGCCATAGCCTATGCAGTATCCAGTGCCTTCAGCTGTTTCTTGATATCAGTTGGAGAGAATCGAATTGGCTAAAGACTGGCATCTGAGATGCTGGGGCCTTCCGGAGGAGGCCGAGATGGATCATCGACTCAGCACTTCTGGCTGAAGATTGTTGCGAATGTTTCAGCCTTATCTTTTGCACTGCTGGGCTGGGCTCCTCCAACACTGAGGATGGGGATATTTGTGGAGGCTCCTGCTCCAGTGAGTTGTTTAATTGTCCACCTCCATTCACGACTGGATGTGGCAGGACTACAGAGCTTAGATCTGATCTGCTGCTTGTGGAATCACTTAGCTCTGCCTATCACTTGCTGCTTATGCTGTTTGGTACGCAAGTAGTCCTGTTTTATAGCTTCACCAGGTTAACACTTCATTTTTAGGTATGCCTGGTGCTGCTACTGGCCTGCCCTCCTGCACTCTTCATTGAACCAGGGTTGATCCCTTAGCTTGATGGTAATGGTAGAGTGGGAGATATGTTGGGTCACGAGTTTACAGATTGTGTTTGAGTACAATTCTGCTGCTGCTGATGGCCCACAGTGCCTCATGGATGCCCAGTCTTGAGTTGCTAGATCTGTTCGAAATCTATCCCATTTACAGAATCACAGAATCACAGAGTGCAGAAGAGGCCCTTCGGCCCATCGATTCTGCACTTACACATGAGAAACACCTGAACTACCTACCTAATCTTAAGGTAAATGAGCTTGTGGCGCAGATTGAAATTGGCAGGTATGATGTGGTGGGCATCACGGAGACATGGCTGCAAGGGGATCAGGACTGGGAGCTAAATATCCAAGGATATACATCCTATTGAAAAGATAGGCAGGCTGGCAGAGCGGGTGGGGTTGCTTTGTTGGTAAGAAATGAAATAAAATTGATAGCAAGAAACGACGTAGGGTCAGATGATGTAGAACCTGTGTGGATAGAGTTGAAGAACTGCAAAGGTAAAAAAACCATAATGGGAGTTGTGTACAGGCCTCCGAACAGTAGTCAGGATGTAGGGCACAAGACACACCAGGAGATAGAAAAGGTGTGTAAGAAAGGCAAGGTTACAGTGATCATGGGGGATTTCAATATGCAGGTAGACAGGGAAAATCAGGTTGATAGTGGATCCCAAGAAAAGGAATTTGTGGAATGTCTACGAGATGGCTTTTTGGAGCAGCTTGTGGTGGAGCCCACTAGGGAACAGGCAATTCTAGATTTAGTGATGTGTAATGAGGCAGATTTGATAAGGGAGCTTTAGGTGAAGGAACCCTTAGGAGGAAGTGACCATAATATGATAGAATTTACCCTGCAATTTGAGAGGAAAAAGCTGGAATCAGATGTAATGGTATTACAGTTGAATAAAGGCAACTACAGAGGCATGAGGGAGGTGCTGGCCAGAATTGACTGGGAGATGAGCCTAGCAGGAAAGACAGTGGAACAGCAATGGCAGAAGTTTGTGGGAGTAATTTGGGAGACACAGCAAAAATTCATCCCTAGGAAGAAGAAGCATACTAAAGGGAGGATGAGGCAACCATGGCTAACAAGGGAAGTCAGGGACAGCATAAAAGCTAAAGAGAAAGCATACAATGTGGCGAAGAGCAGTGGGAAGCCAGGGGATTGGGAAGCCTACAAAGACCAACAGAGGACAACTAAAAAAGAAATAAGGAGGGAGAAGATTAAATATGAGGGTAAACTAGCCAGTAATATAAAAGAAGATTGCAAGAGTTTTTTTAGATATATAAAGGGTAAGAGAGGCAAAAGTGGACATTAGGCCGCTGGAAAATGACGCTGGAGAAGTAGTAGTGGGGAACAAAGAAATGGCGGAGGAACTGAATAGGTACTTTGCGTCAGTCTTCACGGTGGAAGACACGAGTAACATCCCCAAAGTTCAAGAGAGTCGGGGGGCAGAGGTGAATATGGTGGCCATTACCAAGGAGAAGGTGCTAGGAAAACTGAAAGGTCTGAAGGTGGATAAATCACCTGGACCAGATGGATTACACCCCAGAGTTCTGAAGGAGATAGCTGAAGAGATAGTGGAGGCGTTAGTGGTAATCTTTCAGGAATCAATCGAGTCATGGAGGGTCCCAGAGGACTGGAAAATCACTAATGTAACCCCCCTGTTTAAGAAGGGAGTGAGGGAAAAGACGGGAAATTACAGGCCGATTAGCCTGACCTCGGTCGTTAGTAAGATTTTAGAGTCCATTATTAAGGATGAGATTTCAGAATACTTGGAAGTGCATGGTAAAATGGGACAAAGTCAGCATGGTTTCATCAAGGGGAGGTCATGCCTGACAAATCTGTTAGAATTCTTTGAGGAGGTAACGAGCAGGTTAGACAAAGGAGAGCCAATGGATGTTATCTACTTGGACTTCCAGAAGGCCTTTGACAAGGTGCCGCACAGGAGGCTGCTCAGTAAGATAAGAGCCCATGGTGTTAGAGGCAAGGTGCTAGCATGGATAAAAGATTGGGTGTCTGGCAGGAGGCAGAGAGTGGGGATAAGGGGGTCCTTCTCAGGATGGCGACCGGTGACTAGTGGAGTTCCGCAGGGGTCAGTGTTGGGACCACAACTTTTCACTTTATACATTAATGATCTAGATGAAGGAACTGAGGGCATTCTGGCTAAGTTTGCAGATGATACAAAGATAGGTGGAGAGACAGGTAGTATTGAGGAGGCGGGGAGGCTGCAGAAGGATTTGGACAGGTTAGGAGAATGGGCAAAGAAGTGGCAGATGGAATACAACGTGGGGAAGTGTGAGGTCATGCACTTTGGTAGGAAGAATAGAGGCATAGACTATTTTCTAACTGGGGACAGAATTCAGAAATCTGCAGTGCAAAGGGACTTGGGAGTCCTAGCCCAGGATTCTCTTAAGGTTAACTTGTGGGTTGAGTCGGCAGTTAGGAAGGCAAATGCAATGTTGGCACTTATTTCGAGAGGACTAGAATATAAAAGCAGGGATGTGCTGCTGAGGCTTTATAACGCTCTGGTCAGACCACATTTAGAATATTGTGAGCAATTTTGGGCCCCGTATCTCAGGAAGGATGTTCTGGCCCTGGAGAGGGTCCAGAGGAGGTTCACGAGAACGATCCCAGGAATGAAAGGCTTAACATATGAGGAACGTTTGAGGACTCTGGGTCTATACTCGATGGAGTTTAGAAGGATGATGGGGGATCTGATTGAAACTTACAGAATACTGAAAGGCCTGGATAGAGTGGATGTGGGGAAGATGTTTCCATTAGTAGGAGAGACTAGGAGCCAAGGGCATAGCCTCAGAGTAAAGGGAAGACCTTTTAGAACAGAGCTGAGGAGAAACTTCTTTAGCCAGAGAGTGGTGAATCTATGGAATTCATTGCCACAGAAGGCTGTGGAGGCCAGGTCATTGAGTGTATTTAAGACCGAGATAGATAGGTTCTTGATTGGTAAGGGGATCAAAGGTTACGGGGAGAAGGCGGGAGAATGGGGTTGAGAAACTTATCAGCCATGATTGAATGGCGGAGCAGACTCGTTGAGCCAAATAGCCTAATTTCTGCTCCTATGTCTTATGGCTCTTATGGCTCTAATCCCATTTACAAGCACTTGGCCCATAGCCTTGAATGTTATGACGTGCCAAGTGCTGATCCAGGGACGTTTTAAAGGATGTGAGGCAACCCACCTCCACCACCCTCCCAGGCAGTGCATTCCAGACCATCACCACCCTCTGGATAAAAAGTTTTTCCTTACATCCCCCCTAAATCCCCTGCCCCGCACCTTGAACTTATGTCCCCTTGTGACTGACCCTTCAATTAAGGGAAACAGCTGCTCCCTATCCACCGTGTCCATGCCCCTCATTTAGCATGGTGGTAGTGTCACGCAACACAATGCAGGGTCTCCTCAATGTGAAGGCGGGACTTTGTCTTCACAATGACTGTGCCGTGGTCACGCCTACCGATATTATCATGGACACTTGCATCTGCGGCAGGCAGGTTAGTGAGGATGAGGTCAAGTATCGTTTTCCCTCTTGTTGGTCTCCTCACCACCTGCTGCAGACCCAGTCTAACAGTTATATCCTTTAGGGCTTGGCCAGCTCGGTCAGTTATGGTTCAACCACACCACTCTTGGTGGTGGACATTGAAGGCCCCCACCCAGAGAACATTCTGCACCCTTGCCACCCTCAATGCTTCCTCCAAGTGATGTTCAACATGGAGGAGCACTGATTCATCAGCTGAGGGAGGGTGGTACGTGGTAATCAGCTGGAGGTTTCCTTGCCCATGTTTGACCTGATGCCATGAGACTTCATGGTGTCTGGAGTCAATGTTGAGGACTCCCAGGGCAACGCCTTCCCGACTGTATACCACTGTTCTGCCACCTCTGCTGGGTCTGCCCTGCCGGTGGGACAGGACATATCCAGGAGTGGTGATGGTGGAGTCTGCCCTTTGGTTCTGTTCCAGCTCTTTCAAAGAGTCAGATCCACTCCCTGCTTTTTCTCCATATCCCTGCACTTCCTCGTCCTTCAAGTAAGTACTTATTCAATTTTCTTTGAAAGTTGCTATTAAATCTGTTTCCTGCACACTATGGGGTAATGCATTCCAAATCCTAATCACTTGTTGCATAAAAAAGTGTTTTGTCAACTCACCATATAGAATCCTTTCCTTGATTGGGCAAGGTATTGAATACAAAAGCAGGGATGTAATGATGAAACTGTATAAAATGCTGGTTAGGCCACAGCTGGGATTTTGTGTACAGTTCTGGTCACCATGTTACAGGAAGGACATAATTGCTCTGGAGAGAGTGCAGAGGAGATTTACAAGAATGTTGCCAGGGCTTGAAAATTGCAGTTATGAGGAGAGATTGGATAGGCTAGGGTTGTTTTCCTTAGAACAGAGAAGGCTAAGAGGTGACCTAATTGAGGTGTACAAAATTATGAGGGGCCTAGAAAGGGTAGACAGGAAAGACTTGTTTCCCCTAGCTGAGGGGTCAATTACCAGGGGACACAGATTTAAGGTGACTAGAGAAGGATTAGAGGGGACATGAAGAAAAACCTTTTCGCCCAGAGGGTGGTGAGCATCTGGAATTCACTGTCTAAGTTGGTGGTTTAGGCTGAAACGTTCAACTCATTTAAATGGTACCTGGATCTGCATCTGAAGTGCTGTAACCTACAAGACCAGGTACTGGAAAGTGGGATTAAAATGAGCAGCCAGTTTCCTTTACAAAAACAAAAATACCTGGAAAAACTCAGCAGGTCTGGCAGCATCTGCGGAGAGGAACACAGTTAATGTTTCGAGTCCGAATGACCCTTCAACAGAACTAAGTAAAAATAGAAGAGAGATGAAATATAAGCTGATTTAAGGGGGGGAGGGGGTGGGACAAGTAGAGCTGGATAGAGGGCCAGTGATAGGTGGAGATAGCCAAAAGATGTCACAGACAAAAGGACAAAGAGGTGTTGAAGGTGGTGATATTATCTAAGGAATGTGCTAATTAAGGGTAGAAAGCAGGACGAGCAAGGTACAGATAGCTCTAGTGGGGGTGGGGTGGGGTGAAGGAATCGAAAAAGGCTAAAAGATAGAGATAAAACAATGGATGGAAATACATTTAAAAATAATGGAGATAGGTGGGAAAAGAAAAATCTATATAAATTATTGGAAAAAAAAGGGGGGGATCGGAAAAGGGGTGGAGATGGAGCAGAGAGTTCATGATCTAAAATTGTTGAACTCAATGTTCAGTCCGGAAGGCTGTAAAGTTCCTAGTCGGAAGATGAGGTGCTGTTCCTCCAGTTTGCGTTGAGCTTCACTGGAACAATGCAGCAGGCCAAGGACGGACATGTGGGCATGAGAGCAGGGTGGAGTGTTGAAATGGCAAGCGACAGGGAGGTCTGGGTAATGCTTGCGGACAGACCGAAAGTGTTCTGCAAAGCGGTCGCCCAGTCTGCGTTTGGTCTCTCCAATGTAGAGGAAACCGCATTGGGAGCAACGAATGCAGTAGACTAAATTGAGGGAAGTGCAAGTGAAATGCTGCTTCACTTGAAAGGAGTGTTTGGGCCCTTGGATGGTGAGGAGAGGGGAAGTAAAGGGGCAGGTGTTGCACCTTCTGCGGTTGCATGGGAAGGTGCCGTGGGAGAGGGTTGAGGTGTAGGGGGTGATGGAGGAGTGGACCAGTGTGTCCCGGAGGGAACAATCCCTGCGGAATGCCACCGGTGGGGGGTGAAGGGAAGATGTGTTTGGTGGTGGCATCATGCTGGAATTGGCGGAAATGGCGGAGGATGATCCTTTGAATGCAGAGGCTGGTGGGGTGATAAGCGAGGACAAGGGGGACCCTATCATGTTTCTGGGAGAGAGAGGAAGGTGTGAGGGCGGATACGCGGGAGATGGGCCGGACACGGTTGAGGGCCCTTTCAACCACCGTTTCCTTTTCCGTTTCCGTTTCCACCAGTTTCCTTTCTCGCTTTGGCCGGTGCAGACACGATGGGCTGAATGGCCTCTTTCTGCACCGTAACCTTTCAATGGTTCTATGGTTCTTTTGCCACTCACCTTAAATCTCTGCCCTCTGGTTATCTTCCACCAGTTGGAAAAGGGTTTCCTTAATTTACTCTATCTGAATCCTTCATGATTTTAAACATGGAATTTTGACTGAAATACATATGGCAACTATTTTGAAATTCAGAATCTGTAAAAGGGCAGCTTATGGTGTAGTTTACAGGTTTCATTTTTGTCCGCTCCCTGGGCAGTTTGAGCCTCTCTCCAGTGCAGACCTTCAGTGAAGGATTGGATAGATGCCTCTTCGTGAGATGGCGCTGTCTTGTTTTTCTCACACATCACAATTCCCTGTATGTGCTGTATTTTGTGTTAACTGTAAAAGGAGCAATATTACAGGACAGCTTTTGTTGAGGCAGACTATCTTGGAAGACTAAAGAGGCTTTGGAACAGAAAGTGCATTGTAAGCTATTACATTAAAGTGTGAGCCAGCAAACTTGGCCAAACTCTCAAACATTTATACCTTCAAACAATGAGTTCAGTGTGGGTTAAGCCAAACTGCACCCAACGTGAGCTCAACAGGGCAAAACTGTAGCAAGGATACTAGCTGGCAGTGAACAGATCTGCAGTTTGGAGAAGTTTGTTTTTGGAATCAAGGAATCAGCGTCAATGTCTGAGGCCTATGTTACAAGACATATCTAGCACTGCCACAACAAAAACTTGCATTTATATAGAGCCTTTAACATAATAAAACATCCCAAGGCACTTCGCAGGAGCATCACAGAGTTTGTGACCCAGTGACAGTGAAGGAACAGCTGTATAGTTCCAAGTCAGGATGATGTGTAGCTTAGAGGGAACCTTGCAAATTCTGGCATTCCTATGTGCCTGCTGCCTTTGTCCTTCTAGATGATAGAGGTCTTGGGTTTGGAAGGTGCTGTTAGTTATGAACATATGAACAAGGAGCAGGAGTAGGCCACTCAGCCTCTCGAGCCTGCTCCACCATTTAATAAGATCATGGTTGATCTGAATGTAACCTCAACCCCACATTACTACCTACCCCTGATAACCTTTCACCCCCTTGCTTATCATGAATCTATCTAGCTCTGTTTTAGAAATATTCAAAGACTGCTTCCACCGCCTTTTGAAGATGGGAGTTCCAAAGACTCATGACCTTCTGAGAGAATAAGTTTCTCCTCATCTCTGTCTCAAATAGGCAACCCGTTATTTTTTAACAGTGACCCTTTGTTCTAGATTCTCCCACAAGTGGAAACATTCTCTCCATATCCACCCTGTAAAGACCCCTCAGAATCTTATACGTTTCAATCAAGTCGCCTCTGACTTTTCTAAACTCCAGTGGATACAAGCCTAGCCTGTCGAACCTTTCCACATAAGACAACCCGCTCATTCCAGGTATTAGTCCTGGTAAACTTTCTCTGAACTGCTTCCAATGTATTTACATCCTTCCTTAATTAAGGAGACCAATACTGTACACAGTACTCCGAATGTGGTCTCACCAATGCCCTGTACAACTGAAGCTTAACCGCCCTACTTTTGTATTCAATTCCCCTCCCAATAAATAATAACATTCTCTTCTCGCTGCCTCACCAGCATTAGCTGAAAGGCCGATTCCAGATGCTCATCATCGGACTCAGACATTGCAGATGCCTCTTCCCCAGCACCTCCTCCAAGTTCTGGTGAGCTCGACTGACCCTGCCTCCTCCTGCTGCGGACACATGTCCGTGTGGTTACCACCAGAGTGTGAGACGTCTCTCTTGTATGTCTCTCTTGTACCCTTCCTACACTAGAGCTAAGATCCAGTAAGGTGTGTGTCTCTGGGCTGCTGGAGGGTGCAGCTGACCCGCTGTGACGGCTCTACAATTGAACTTCGCTTTTGTGTCACGTCCTCGCTCCTGTCCGGGCTTGGGCTTGTGTTGGAACCGGACAGGGCTTCTTGTTGCTTGGCCCCTGCCCTCTTCCTGGTTGGGCTTGTAAGTGAGAGGGGAGAGAACGAATGAGAGCATGAGTTGCCTCCAACATAGAGGTGCTCCTAACCCTGAGGTTTCTATGACATGCATGGATCCTTACTGATTGGAAGCTGCACACCAATCTCTCAATCTCCAATGGCCTGGTCCTGCACCACCCCTGCCAGCTGGGCTGCCCACTCCTCGAACTCTGTCCCTTCCTTCAGGTGTGGCTGACCCCCCTCCGGCCTTCTCGCTGGTTATGGCTTAACTTCTCCAGCTCAAAGAGAAGAGAGAAGATGGGATTGACTGGAATTGTAATCAGCATCAATTTTTACCTAGCAGTTTCAAGTTGCTCTAATGCTTCCAGTCTTAGCAATAACCCACTGGAGTGGGTGGCATGTCATTAATGGACTGCAGGTTGTCCAGAAGGGCTCAGGGCCACCACTCTCCTGAGTGGCGAGCTCATCCAGCTATAGGGATAAGTTTCAGAGAAGCATGCCATTTGTGGAGATTGCAGGTGACACAAAGGGCCTGAACCCCTTCCCCGCATTTCCCCCCCAACCTCCCCACCCCCCCCACCACCCCTCCCAACCCCTCATCCTTTCAGGCAGCAAATTAGCTCCCTCTCAGTGGAAGAGTGAGGGAGTCACAGTGGCCTCTCCACTTGCAAAGTGGGGCTGTGAGGCTTGACCTTACGGCATTGCCACTGAGGACCATTTCCTCTGAATGATTCCTTGTGGCGAGTGTGAATAGCTGAGGGTTCACTTACCCTGTCAGGGCGGGGGGGCGGGGAATGAGGTCTTTCATCCTCTTGCAGCGATGGAGGGCTGGCCTGTGCTGGAGGCCCCGGGCACTGACTGCGGCAGCGACATGCAGGGTTTGGTTTCCCTGCTCGGCCTTGTTTCCCACCCCCTCAGCAGGGTACAGAACGTTCCTCCTGGTCTCCACCTTGGTCAAGGAAGATGCCCAGGGATGTGTAACTGAACTTTGATGCCAGAGGCAAAAACGGACATTGCTGGAAAAACTCGGCAGGCCTAGCAGCACCTGTGGAGCGAGAAGCAGAGTTAACGTTTCGAGTCCGTATGACCTTTCTCCTCTCTGAAGAAGGGCCATACAGATTTGAAACGTTATCTCTGTTTCTCTCTCCACAGATGCTGCCGGACCTGCTGAGGTTTTCCAGCGTTTTGTTTTTGTTTCAGATTTCCAGCATCCGCAGTATTTTGTTTTTTATATCTTTTAATGCCGGAAGTCCCTGTTCCCGTCTTGTCATCTCTATCGGCCTTGTTAGTAAGTTGCTGTCGGAGTATGGCACCCAGATATGATGGCGAGGTACACGCCATTGACCCTGCGTAATTAAAGAGGCCGGGGTAGCACGACACTGCGCAAATTCCTGGCAGGAAATACTCCCTATCCCCAAACTCGCGACGGGGCTTAGTCACAGAATCAGAGAATCACAGTATCTTTACAGTGCAGAAAGAGGCCATACAGCCCATCGAGTCAACACTGGCTCTCTGAAAGAGCATCCCAACTCATCCCACTCCCCTGCCTTATCCCCGTAACCTTGCACATTCTCTCTTTTCAGGGAGCAATCCAATTCCCTTTTGACTCCTCGATTGAACTTGCCTCCACCACTCTTTCAGGAAGTTCGTTCCAGACTCCAACCATCCTCTGGGCAAAAATTGTTTTCCTCCCATCACATTTACTCCCTTTGCCAATTATTTTGAATCTGTGCCCTCTAGTTATTGATTCTCTCTTGAGTGGGAACAGTTTCTCACTATTCACCCTGTCCATATCCCTCAGGATCTTGAATACCTCTATCAAGTCTCCTCTCAATCTTCTTTTCTCCAAGGAAAACAGTCCCAACCTCTCTAATCTATCCTCATAGGTACAATTCTTCATCCTGGGAATCATTCTTGTGAATCTCCTCCATACTCTCTCAAATGCCTTCACATCTTTCCTTAATTATGGCGCCCAGAGCTGGATGCAGTACTCCAGATGAGGCCTAACTAGTGTCTCATATAAGTCAACAGGACTTCCTTACTCCTGTAATTAAAGTCCCTATTATAACAGTAGCAAACTGTAGGACAGAGAATAAATCAGGGGATAATGAGGGTATGTAAAAAAGGCAGTACATTAATCATGGGTGACTTTAATCTTCATGTAGATTGTCAGTTGGGCTCACAGTATTTGTGTGTACTGGAAGCTACATATATTAATACACAGGGCCCTGTTCTTTGCAGATAAAAAGAATATATACATACATTGTGCCTGTTTCGGTTAAACAAAGTAAGTGACAGTCATTCGCTGTCTCATTCCTCAAGGCAATGCTTTGACCAATCAGGGTCAAGCTGCCTGGTTTAAATTTCAAACAATGCTTGGCAGATAACTGTCAGTCACCATCAATGGTCCATTCTCCATGGCACTGCCGCTTGCCAACCAATCAGCACTCTCTTCACATACAGTATAAATTGTTGTTTTCCCTTTATATTGGCATTCTTCTGAGTGCCCTGATGAGAGCCAGAAAAGCTTAGACGTCTCTTTTTTCAGCAACACTCAAGTTCTGTACTGGCAAACCATTATTATTTCCATCACAACTGACAATGTTTCCAATCTTCGTACCATCTGCAAATTTTGAAATCACCACAGTCTAGGTCATTAATATATATCAGGAAGAACAAGGATCTCAACACTGACCCCTGGGAAACTCCACTACAAACCTTCCCCCAATCTGAAAATCATCCATTAACCAATCCTCTTTGTTTCCTGTCACTCAGCCAATTTCTTATCCAAGTGCCTACTTTCCCTTTTATTCCATGAGCTAAAATTTTGGTCACAAGTCTGTTGTGTGGCATGATATCAAATGCCTTTTGAAAATCCATATACGCCATATCAACAGCGTTGCCTTTATCAGTCTTCTCTGCTACCTCCTCAAAAACTCCAGCAAGTTAGTTAAACATGATTTTCCCTTATTCGATCCATGCTGGCTTTCCTTAATTATCCTGTAGTTGTCTAAGTGACTATTGATTTTTGTCCCGAACTATAGTTTCCAGAAGTTTCCCTACCACTGAAGTCAAGCTGACTGGTCTGTAGTTGCTGGCTTTATCCTTGCACCCCTTTTTTGAACAAGGTTATAACTTTTGCAATTCTCCAGTCCTCCGGCACCTCCCCATGTCTAAGGAAGACTGGAAGATTATCACTAGTGCCTCTGGATTTTCCACTGTCACTTCCCTCTGTACCCTTGGATACATCTCATCCGGTCCTGATACCCTATCTATTTTAAATAAAGATAGCCTCTCTAAAACCTCTTCCTTCTCAATTGTAAATTATTCTAGTGTTCCGGTAACCTCCTCTTTCGCCTCGGCCCAGGCAGCATCCTCTTCATTTGTAAAGACAGATGCAAAGTACTCATTTAATACCTCTGCTATTTCTCCTGCCTCCACATGAAAATCCCCCGTTTTATCCCGAATCGGCCCTACTCTTTCTTTCACCACCCTTTTATTATTTATATGCTTGTAGAAGACCTTGGAATTCCCTTTTATATTAGCTGTCAGTCTCTTTTCATGCTCTCTCTTTGCTTTTCTTATTAGTTTATTCGTTTCCCCTCTGGCCCTTCTATATTCAGCCTGATTCTTCATCGTATTTTCTGCCTGTCATCTGTCACCCTTTTTATCTTCACCTCCATCTCTCTCATCACCCAGGGTGCTCTGGATTTATTTTTCCTACCTTTCCCCTTCAAGGGATTATACCTTGACGTTGCCTGCAATACTGTTTATTCGAAGGCGGCCCATTGTTCAGCCACTGTCTTTTCTGCCACATTTGATTCCAACTCACTCGACTCAGATGCATTCTCATGCCACTGAAGTTGGCTTTCTCCCAATTAATTATCCCTGCTCTAGACTGTTCCTTGTACTTGTCCACGTCCAACCTAAGCCTGATGGTACAATGGTCACTGTCCCCTAAATGCTCTCCCACGAATATCTAATCCATTTGGGCCAACTCATTCCCCAGGACCAGGTCCAACAGTGCCTGCACTCTCATTGGACCAGAAACATACTGCTGCAGAAAATTATCTTGAACACATTCCAGGAACTCTCGCCCCTCTTGTCCCTTTGCATTATTCCTATCCCAGTCCTGTCCTTCTTTGAGCCAAGTCTCTCTTATAGCAAAAATATCATAATTCCATTTGTCAACCTGTGCCTATAGTTCACCAATTTTATTAACTAAACACAGTGCATTCACATACATGCACATTAACCCTACTTAGGCATTTTTACTTTCTCCCTTATTCTGACCGCATCTAATGGCTTACAATTGCCTACTCTAATTCTATCAAACTCTCCAAGTATTCTACCTATATTGATACTTCTCTCTGTTGTATCCTATTTATCAGTTAATACTTCTCTACTTTCCACTGTGAGTTCCTCTGCTCTCTGCTCTGAATTTCCTCTCAGGTTTCCATCCCCCTGCCAATCTAGCTTAAACCCTCCCCAACAACACTAGCAAACCTCCCCACAAGGACATTAGTCCCAGTCCTATTAAGGTGTAACCCGTCCTTCTTGTACAGGTCGCACCTGCCCCAGAACCGGTCCGAATGCCTCAGAAATCTAAAGCCCTCCCTCCTACTCCACTTCTCCAGCCATGTGTTGAACTGCCCAATCTTCCTATTCTTGTGCTCACTAGCACGTGGCACTGGGAGTAATACTGAGATTACTGCTCTCGAGATCCTGATTTTTAATTCTCTTCCTAAATCTCTAAAATCTCCTTTCAGAGCCTCATCCCTTTTCCTACCTATGCCATTGGTCCCAATGTAGACCATGGCCCCTGGCTGTTCAACCTCCCCCAAAAAGAATGCCCTGCAGCCGCTCTGTGATATCCTTCACCCTTGCACCAGGGAGGCAGCATACCATCCCAGAGTCACATCCACGGCCACAGGCCACAATCTGCTCTCCTAACTATGGAATCCCCTACCACTATAGCACTTCCACTCTTCCTCCCAGCTCTCTCTCTCTGCTGTTTTATGGGCTCTCCCTCTCTCCGAACTTTCACTGCTTTATAGGCTGTCTTATGTTGTTTAGATAGCTTAATTTAATTACTTTCTTAATTAACAGAATAATTCCTATGTATACCACACTTCTTTCCCCATTGAACCAAATTCCCATGTGAATCTAATTCACTGCTCACTTGGTCTCTGTCTCACTTCAGCGTAGCCTCCTATCTCCTCGCGTGCCCCTTACTGACTGCCTGCCTCTTTTATAGACCCTCTAGAGGTGTCAGCTGTGGCTCAGTTCATAGCACCCTCGGCTTTGAATCAGAGGGTTGTGGGTTCATGTCCCACTCCCGGAAACCAAGAACTGTGATTGTACTCGAAAGAGTTGCAATCTGTGACTGTTGATAACTCGAAAGAATTTTTATAGACCCTCTGATGAGTCACTAGGTAGCTTAGCTTCCTGCTACAGTAATTAGTACCAATTGAACCAATCACTTTCAGTTGATTGATGGTTAACTGCCACTACCAGACAAGTCCCAATTTTACAAGCTAGTCTAATTTACTTGCAGGTTGTTAGTTCTATATCAGTGCTTTATCCTTAATCTATATTTAAGCATGAAAAAGACTTACCAGAATCTATCATGTGAACCTAATTTGCTACTCACTCGGTCTCCGTCTCACTCAGGCGTAGTCGCCTGTCTCCTCGCGCACCCATTGCTGATCCTGGAGCCCCTTAGTCCGGAAGGGAAAATCCGGCCCTTGTCACTGTACCACCTGCCATTATAGGATCAGTGAACATCTCCACTTCTGACTGTGTCCAATGTGCTCAGTGGTTTCTTGGTGTTATGTGGACTGAATTGGCTGAAGACCGGCATCTGCAATGGCACGAACCTCAGACTTACTGATACTTCTGACTGGAGATGGTTTGAACACTTCAGTCTTGACTTTTGTGCAAATACATTAAAATCAGTAACTATAGCTGCACTATTTGTTGAAATATTTGGAGGTTTCACTGAGAAAGAATGAAAGGGCATGCATTTATATAGCATCTTTCCCAACCTCAAGAATACTCCAAGTGTATTGCAGGCAATGAAGTATTTTTTGATATCACTGTTGCAATATAGGAAATATGGCAACCAATTTGCACATAGCAAGATCCCATGAGCAGTAATGAGATAATGACCAGATGATCTATTTTAATGATGTTGGCTGGGGAGGTCTTGTGGTGCAATGGGTAGTGTCTCTGCTTCTGAGTTAGAAGCTCTAGGTTTGAGTCCCCAGGACTTGATGGTCATGGGAGGTATGTTCATAACATGGCCAAAGAGGTTTATTATCAACCTGCAAATCCTTCCAATACGCCTATGAAGGGTGGTGAGAGTGGGGGAATCTGCTCAGCCATGTTTGAGGCAGAGGGGTGCCTTTTAAGCTGTATCCTCTGGCTTCAGGCTAGCAATCTGTTCTGGGGAAAAATGAGGTACGGAAAATAGACATAAGGGTGTTCTTCATCTGCCTCATGTGTGTCTTAGCGAGAGATGTTTGGTTGAAGGATAAATGTTGTCCAAGACACTGTGGAGAACGCCCACTACTTTTTCAAGATAATACTATGGGATCTTGATGTTCACCCAGGATTGCAGACAGGGAGCTTGTTTAAACTGTACATTGGAGTATCATTACACTGCATATTTTCCGGACAATTACTGTACCACCTTCCACTAAAGGATCAGTTGTGAAGTGCTCATTCGATAAAGTATCTGTCAGTGCCGTGGTACATACTTTAGGTGCTGGATGCTTTCCTATATAGCTGAGGAAAGCTAGAAAATCCGGCTTCAGACAGCCATCAATGATAGGGCGAAGGTCACATGTCTTCCTGTTGAAGACGTGGCACTAACAACTGATCAGTTGTCCTTTTCTCGAGTTTCAAGGTGTGATGTGAAGATCTTCCCAAAGAGAAGAAACCCGAGAAGTTTGTTTCTGTGCAGCTTAAATAATTGATATGCTGTTCGGAGTTAATATTGACTTGGAATGATATCAGTTCAGCCGCCTGTTATCTAACCCTCACGATTTTTAATTTCCATTGACCTCAATGAATCACCACTAACTGATATTATACTGTCACCCGAAGTCACAATTACACCCACTGATTCCCTCAATGACAGTATTGGACCATTTCCTTCACTCAACAAGTACCCAACTGTTCCTCAGGCTAGTTGACTTTGGCTAGTTGATTTCTATTGCACATACTTTTGACTTTTCCAGTTATCCCAGGCAGGAAACCTGGTCCCCATCACTGAACACTGTGATATCTCTATCTCCTCCCTTTTCTATTGGTTGTAGTATAAGGGTCTGGCACATACAGGGTTAATGTGAAACTGAGTACACAGTGATGTAAGAAGGCACATGACTCAGACCAAGCAGTTGAGCAGAGATGTGTAAAGACCTAAACATGGAGATGGCTCCTTGCCTGTACCCTTTTCTATTCTTGTGTAAATAGTTTTAGTAGGTAATAAAGACTTACAGTTAGCCTACAGAAGACTATGAAAACTTTGTTAAGACAAACCGATCTGTAGCCAACACCCTCCCAACATGGTGGCAGCTGGGGGGATCAAAAACCCTCAACCTCACTAAATGCTGAAACAAACCAAATTCTAGAAGATGAAGAAAAACTTCAACAAAGTTTTCTGACCTGAAAGAAGTTCCCAAAAGAAGCAGGGGGCACAGAGGAAAACCAACAGAAAACACTCCAGAAAAAGGCCTGGAAGCTGAAGGCGGAGATTTTTACCGCAGCAGAAGGTTCCACTGAATTTCCTTTGGAAGTCCAGCTTCAGAGTGCAGAATCGACAGAACATGCAAGGGCGAGCCACATCTTTTTAAGTTCCAGGCAGCAGTAAGTCCTGAGAACCCTCTAACTAATTCAGTGTCGGAAGCGCCGTATGAAAGTAACCCATCACTAAAACCTGATCCCCAAGCCGAAGCCTCAAAACGTGTCCTCCAAGCTCTCCAGAAAAAAAAAAGAGAGAAGAAAAAATGAATGAACTATCTTGGTATCGTTGCGACCATCCAGCTCTGAAAACAGCAAGCCTAAGCCAGAATTTGACTTGCCTTGTTACTCGCCAAAGTCAACTGCTGAACAAAAGAAGTCAATCCAGGCAGCCATTGTTAGAAACTTTTTTTCAAGAAGCACGCCATTGCCATTTTGCAGATCCCATCAAAAGCACGGGAAATCTCTGTCTCCGAGCCAATGGCAATGCCGTCTTGAAAGTCTGAAAGCTCTTACAGGAACTTTAAATTTTTTTTAACATAGATCACAATTCCACACTTCCAAGTCAATTTGGACCAAATTGGGGACTTTGGAGGAAAAGATTCCCATGGTGCAGCATCGCTTCAGGTTTATGCAAAAAGTCAGAAGAAGAGCAGGTGAACTTTACTTGATAGGTCGATGGCAGACGACATCATTGTGTGACAGGGAATTAATGAATCATCCGCCAAATTCGAAGAGGTACTAAAATCTTTTGACATTTATTTCAATTTAAGAAGCAATAAAATACTAGAAAGAGCTAAATTCAATAAGAGAGTTCAACTGGAGGCATTAGAGAGAGTACAGAGGAGATTCATAAGAATAATTCTAGGGATAAGCAACTGTAGCTATGAGGATAGATTGGAGAGGTTGGGTTTATTTTCCTTGGAGAAAAGAAGGCTGAAAGGAGACTTGATAGAGGTATTCAAGATCCTGAGGGACATGGACAGGGTAAATAGTGAGAAACTGTTCCCACTCAAGAGTACATCAAGAACTATAATGGGCGAAAGGAGTAGAAGTGATCTGAGGAAAACGTTTTTCACCCAGAGGGTGGTTGGAGTTTGGAACAAACTTCCTGAAAGGGTGTTGAGGCAGGTTTAATTGAGGTATTCAAAAGGGAATTGGATTGCTTTCTGAAAAGAAAGAATGTGCAAGGTTACAGGGATAACACAGGGGAGTGAGACTAGGTGGAATGCTCTTTCATCCAGCCAGCGCAGACTCGATGGGCCAAATGACCTCCTTCTGCACTGCAAATATTCTGTGATTCTGTGAACTGCCAGGGGTACCAGTTGATCTATTCATCAATGATCTCAATAGGATGGCAGAAGTTTGTGATTACTGAGATTTAAAGTCTGAACTCATCAGAGACAGAATAGTATGGTAGTAATAGATGATGCACAGTCTAACCTCCTACAGGCAAAGGAAGATCTAACCATGGAAAAGGCAATCTGGATGGCTAGACAGTCAGAACTTGGTGACCAGCACAGGACAATCTTAATGGGAACGAATAAAACACGGCGCAGAGGCCAAACCTCAGCCCAGCTTATCAAGTCACAAAGACACAGGGACAATCCAAATCAGGGAAAGCAATTTCCAAACAGGCCAGAAGAGTGACCTTGCCAGAGCTGTGGAGCGAAGTGACCTCACAGCAGACGTCAGTGTCCTGCGAGTTCAGCCAGATGCTTCCACTGCAACAGGATTGGACACTATGCCGAACTGTGCAAGGCAAGAACTCTGAAGCATGCGGAAGGCCCCAAGATGATCCATGAGGTGGAGACGACAAACCTAGAAGACACACAGCTGTGCTTCCTGAGTGAGGTCAACGTACTTGCTTTCTCATTTTGGAATGCAGACATTTTTGTCAATGACCATCTAACAAATTTTAAATTGATCCAGGAGCCAGTGTAACAGTCCTATCGGACAAAGAACCATGGCTAAAATACCGCTGGCTTCCAACAATGGACACACCACTTTTCAGGTCCGGAGGAATCTGACTTCCAGACATTGGGATGATCCTGAACCACTGAGGATTGGCAGCAAACAAATCTTTGAGCTGATGTACATCATCCATAACCAGCCTTTCTCTGCCCTGAGCAGAGATGCCTGTGCAGCCTTGGATCTCCTCAAAATGGCGGATGATGTCAAGGCAACCATTGTCATTAACCAAACAGAGCTGCGCATTCCTGAGTACTCAAACGAAAAAAAGAATATTTTGACGGGGGCTTCAGCTCTGAACTCTCTTCTCTCTTTGTGGAGCAGGCTTGTCCATTCTCATTGCATGTCCCAGCAAACCCTCAATGGTCAGACCAGCCAACATCCATGAGATAACCATGACACTTCCAGTGGAAGAGGTGCAGGAGGGTGATCAGGGGACTGATAAGCCTCTACCTCCAGCCCCGATGACGGTACAGCTGGTCAACTCTCCAACTACAGTGCACATACTGCAATTTCCTGCCAACATCCCATGACCACAAAAGATGCTAGAACCTGGTAGCAGTCACCTACGGCCGACAACAAAATACCTAGGTGAGCGTACCACTAAACCTTCTTCTCGCCACAGGAATGCTCTTTCGCAGCCACAGAGGGCATCGAGAGGACCCGCACAATGAAAGAAGAAAAAGAAGTGACGAGGAGACAAACACATCCACCCCGCAATAAACGAGGTCGAGTAGCAGCAACCACTGATCAACGCAAATGCCGAACTGACCAAGTGTGGTTTAACGGGAAGGAAAGGAAGAAAAGAATGAAAGCCCACCCAGATGTCAGCTTAACTTCCAAACCAACAAGAAGAACCAACACCGACAGAGCCTACCACTCCTCCAACTGTGAACAAGCTACGGAAGGGTTATAAGGCCTCCAAACTGCCTGAAACTTTAAATTGAAGGCGGGAGTTGGGGTAGTGATAATGTAGTAATAGTGATAACGTGGTAACAACAATGGGAGTGATAACAATGTAAGACATGAAGTAAACTGGTATAACTCCAAATACATTGGATAAAGATTCGATTGGCATCCCATCTGCAGACATTCATTTCCTCTACCACTGACGCACAGTAGCAGCAGTGTGTACTATCTACAAGATTCACTGCAGAAACTCACCAAGGCTCCTTAGGCAACACCTTCCAAACCCACGACCACTACCATCTAGAAGCACATGGGAGCATCACCGCCTGGAAACTCCCCTCCAAGCCACTCACCGTCCTGATTTGGAAATATATCGCCGTTCCTTCAATGTCGCTGTGTCAAAATCCTGGAACTCCCTCCCTACAGCACTGTGGGTGTACCTACACTACATGGACTGCAGCGGTTCAAGAAGGCAGCTCACCACCACCTTCTCAAGGGTAATTAGGGATGGGCAATAAATACTGTCCTAGCCTGCGATGCCCACATCCCATGAATTAAAAAAAAGAATTGGGGTGGGAGTAGTATAAGGGTCTTGCAAATATAGGGTTAATGTGGGATTGAGTACAGTACCACCCACACAGTGATGTAAGGAGGCACATGACCCAGACCCAGGCATGGTGTTGAGTAAAGACCTAAGTATGGAGATATCTTCTTGCCTGTACCTTTTATGGTACATGTGTAAATAGTTCTAGTAGTTATTAAAGACTTACAGTTTGCCTCCAGGAGACTACAAAGACTTCTTAAAGACATACAGTTCTGTGACCAACACCCTCCCAGCATTAAAAACAAAAACAAAAATACCTGGAAAAACTCAGCAGGTCTGGCAGCATCTGCGGAGAGGAACACAGTTAACGTTTCGAGTCCGAATGACCCTTCAATAGAACTAAGTAAAAATAGAAGAGAGGTGAAATATAAGCTGGTTTAGGTGGGGGGGGGGGGGGGGGGGGGGGGGCAGGGTGGGACAAGTAGAGCTGGATAAAGGGCCAGTGATAGGTGGAGATATCCAAAAGATGTCACAGACAAAAGTACAAAGAGGTGTTGAAGGTGGTGATATTATCTAAGGAATGTGCCAATTAAGGGTAGAAAGCAGGACAAACAAGGTACAGCTAGCCCTAGTGGGGGTGGGTGTGGGTGGGGTGGGGTGGGGTGAAGGAATCTTAAAAGGCTAAAAGGTAGAGATAAAACGATGGATGGAAATACATTTAAAAATAATGGAAATAGGTGGGAAAAGAAAAATCTATATAAATTATTGGAAAAAAATAAAAATAAAAATGAAAAAATAAATAAATAAGGGGGGGAATCGGAAAGGAGGTGGGGATGGAGGAGAGAGTTCATGATCTAAAATTGTTGAACTCAATATTCAGTCCGGAAGGCTGTAAAGTGCCTAGTCGGAAGATGTGGTGCTGTTCCTCCAGTTTGGACCTGAGAGCAGGGTGGAGTGTTGAAATGGCAAGCGACAGGGAGGTCTGGGTAATGCTTGCGGACAGACTGAAGGTGTTCTGCAAAGTGGTCACCCAGTCTGCGTTTTGTCTCTCCAATGTAGAGGAAACTGCATTGGGAGCAACGAATGCAGTAGACTAAATTGAGGGAAGTGCAAGTGAAATGCTGCTTCACTTGAAGGGAGTGTTTGGGCCCTTGGACAGTGAGGAGAGGGGAAGTAAAGGGGCAGGTGTTGCACCTTCTGCGGTTGCATGGGAAGGTGCCGTGGGAGGGGGTTGAGGTGTAGGGGGTGATGGAGGAGTGGACCAGGGTGTCCTGGAGGGAACAATCCCTGCGGAATTCTGCCAGGGGGGGGTGAAGGGAAGATGTGTTTGGTGGTGGCATCATGCTGGAGTTGGCGGAAATGGCGGAGGATGATCCTTTGAATGCGGAGGCTGGTGGGGTGATAAGTGAGGACAAGGGGGACCCTATCATGTTTCTGGGAGGGAGAAGAAGTTGTGAGGGTGGATGCGCAGGAGATGGGCCGGACACGGTTGAGGGCCTTGTCAACCACCGTGGGTGGAAAACCTCGGTTAAGGAAGAAGGTGGACATGGCATGTTTTTGAAAGTGGCATCATCAGAACAGATGTGACGGAGGTGAAGGAACTGAGAGAATGGGATGGAGTCCTTACAGGAAGCAGGGTGTGAGGAGCTGTAGTCGAGGTAGCTGTGGGAGTCGTTAGGCTTGTAATGAATATTGGTGGACAGTCTATCACCAGAAATTGAGACAGAGAGGTCAACATTAGCCACGTTCCTGTGTTGACTCTGGCTTCAATCCTTTGTGTTGATAAATTAAGATGACAACTGGACTTCTCAAAAGCTCCTTTGGCAGAAACCTCTCTTCCTCTGACGTGATTGACTCACTCACTCACCGTTTTTCAGTGGGTGCCAGAAACCAGTGTAAGTTGCTAGAAAACAGACATGGTGCAGCGCAGATGGGATAAAGGGCCGATGCCCAATACAAAAAGCCCCTTTGTTTAAGCAAAACGGTTGCTACAGACCATGAGATTTGATGAGCTTGTACTTTTCTCATTGCTCGTTGGTTGCCATACCAACAGTAGGTAAAGCAGCAGTACATTTGTGGCAATGCAGTCAATGGATTTTGCCTGAGTTGAGTCAAAGAAA
Organism: Cetorhinus maximus; assembly: GCF_964194155.1. Lineage (NCBI taxonomy): Eukaryota > Metazoa > Chordata > Chondrichthyes > Lamniformes > Cetorhinidae > Cetorhinus > Cetorhinus maximus. Next base: position 14,511,211 of record NC_135880.1, read on the forward strand.
AATGAAAATGTCTAGGCTAAGGCCTTTACACGGACACATTGTTCTTTGAAATGAACACTAACCACATTCAGTCACTGGAAATTTGAAAAGCGGCATTGTCTCTGAGAAGATTCTGTGCTTGACTTGGAATACTGTATTGGTTTAAGCAGATGTCATTTCAAAGAAACTTTGGCCTTGAAATTGGACCATGCATCACCTGTTCTTTGGGCACTAACCAGTCGACCACACCTCCAAATGCTGGACAGGAACACTCGCTCCTTATGAAGCAGAAATGTATTGCCTGCCAAATTGATAAAGATCATACAAGTCGGTGTGGGGCACCCGCGCCTTAAAACAGGCGCGAGCACGTGTGCAAATAAGGGGCCTATCATCTAGTTGAGGTCCCCATGGCAACATTGGTCTATCTTGAGAGAAACCCATGTCTGCATGTGGCCTAATGGCTGGTTTGTAAAGGAGCTGCTGCAAGCCACAACTGGCAAGTAGGATTTTACAATATACTTAGCTGAATTCGGAGCTGGAAGAAGGAGGCATGCTCTTCATGAACTCACAATCAAAGAACATATGAACATACGAACTAGGAGCAGGAGTTGGCCATTTGGCCCTTCAAGCCTTCTCCGCCATTCCATAAGATCATGGCTGATCTGATTCCGCCTAACGCTGATAACCTCTCATCCCCTTATTAATGAAGAATCTACCTAGTTCTGTCTTAAAAATATTCAAAGACTCTGCGTCCGCTGCCTTTTGAAGAAGAGTTGGACTAGTATTCTAGAGAACCAGGGTAATGCTCTCAGGACTTGGCTTCGAATCCCGCCGCAGCAGATGGTAAAATCTGAGTTCCATGAAAATCTGGGATTAAAATGTCTGATGATGACCATGAAACCATTGCTGATTGTTGGAAAAAACCCATCTGGTTCACTAATGTCCTATAGGGAAGGAAATATGTTATCCTTACCTGGTCTGGCCTACATGTGACTCCAGACCCACAGCAATGTGGTTGACTCTCAAATGCCCTCTGAACAAGGGCAGCTAGGGATGGGTAATAAGTGCTGGCCTAGCCAGTGGTGCCCATATCCCATGAACGAATTAAAAAAAAAAGTGATGTCCAGTTCTCTTCTTTAAATAACCTGCAGCCAAGAAGCTGAATTTACCCATTTCCAATTAGTGATGAATCCTGGCTGTTCGAGAAAACGGAAGGATGGATATCGATCCAGGTGTGTTTATTAAAGATGGAGATGGAGCCTGCAAAGATCTGGTGATCATCACCAGCTACTCAAACACGAGTGGGATTATTCAGACTTTTTCAAGATCTTGTCCCTAGCTGTTTAATTTTTACACAACATTGTACAATTAGAACATGTATCCCCCCTTCAAATTTCCAAACTCTTATGCTCTTACGCCAGCCACCACAGGAGTGAACTCTGTACAACCGTCATCTTTACCAATTTCCATCCAGCTGAATCGGTAATACTTATATCTCTGGGCCAGTTGGGTGCAGGTTCTAACTTAGTTCCTTCAAAGACTTGGCACAGGCATGAAGGGCCAAATGGCCTCCTTTTCCGTTGTATTGATCTCTAATTCTAACCTCAGCAAACTTCAAAAGGTGGTGAACTTGTCGCCATAGGCTGGGAAATTGTTTGGGTCTAACGTTAACCCCTCCCCCTCACAGGGTGAAGGAGATTTAAAATTGTGCCCACTGTATTCTATGTACAGAATGTCTTACACCACCCGTATGATAACTGCATTGAATGGCCCAGTATCTAGTCAGACAAAACACAGCAGCACATTGTACATTTTCAGTAAATAATGAACTGCAGGCACTTAATCTGCCTCTTCATCAGGATCTAGTATCTCATTAGAGGGTAGTACATGGCCCATCGAGAGAAGGAGTAGAAAACGCTTATTGATTGCTCCAATGTGGCATTGATAGTCAAGGACAGAAGCACAGAAAATATATGCATTGTAATAGAAATCAAAGGATTACTTGGAACCATTTTATAGACTCAGAGACATTTACAGCACAGAAAGAGGCTATTTTGCCCATCATGTCTGCACCGGTCAACAAAGATCTGACCACACTAATCCCATTTTCCAGCGCTTGGCCCATAGCCCTGGAGGCTATAGCAATGCAAGTGAATATCTAAATACTTCTTCAATGTTATGAGAGTTTCTGACTCAACCACCCTTTCAGGCAGTGAGTTCCAGACTCCCACCACCCTCTGGGTGAAAAAATTTCTCCTCAACTTCCCTCTTAAACCTCTTATCTTAACTCTATGTCCACTGGTTATTGACCCCTCTACTAAATGAAAAAGTGTCTTCCTGTCCACCCTATCTATGTCCCCCATTTTATTGCAGATGTATATTAATGTAGTTTATTATAATCTCATGGGATCTAGATTCTGGCAAGTAATCCAATCTGTGTATAATGTGATCATTTTTTAAATAAAATCATAGAATCTTGGTACTGTACAGCACAGAAGGGGGCCATTCTGCCCATCAATTCTGCAATGGCTCTTTCGAAGAGCAATCAAATTAGCCCCAATCCCCTGCTCTTTCCCCATATCCCTGCAACTTTTTTCAAGTACTTCATCTTTCAGATGAGACATTAAACCGAAGCGAAGGTGAACGTAAAAGATCCCACAACATTATTTCAAAGAAGAGCTGGGGAATTATCCCCAGTGTCCTGGCCAATATTTATTCCTCAATTAACATCGCAAAGGCAGATTGCCTGGTTGATGTTTGTTTGTGGGAGTTTGCTGTTTGCATATTGGTTGTTGCATTTTCTACATTATAGAAGTTATACACTTCAAAAGCACTTAATTCGCCGTAAAGTGCTTTGGGACATCTCGCGGTTGTGAAAATCACTATATAAATGCAAGTCTTTCTTTCAGTCTTTTATTTATCGTATGTCCTTTTGAAAGCTACTATTGAATTTGTGTTCCTACCAGGCAGAGCATTCCAAATCACAATATTACAGTATCTTTACAGTGCAGAAGGAGGCCAACTGGCCTATCAAGTCTGTACTGGCTCTCTGAAAGAGCATTCGACCGACTCCCACTCCCCCTGCTTTATCCCCGGAACCTTGCACATTCTCTCTTTTCAGGTGGCAATCCAATTCCCTTTGGAATAGCTCGATTGAACCTGCCTCCACCACCCTCTCAGGAAGTTTGTTCCAGACTCCAACCACCTTCTGGGTGAAAAAAAATTTCCTCACATCACTGACTTTTTTTGCCAATTATTTTGAACTGGTGCCCTCTAGTTATTGAGTGGGAACAGTTTCTCTTTATTTACCCAGTCCATACCCCTCATGCTCTTGAATACCTCTATCAAGTCTCCTCTCAGCCTTCTTTTCTCCAAGGAAAACAGTCCCAACCTCTCCAATCTATCCTCATAGCTACAGTTCTTCATTCCAGGAATCATTCTTGTGAATCTCCTCTATACTCTCTCCAATGCTTTCACATCCTTCCTCAAGTATGGCACCCAGAACTGGACACAGTCCTCCAGATGAGGTCTAACTAGTGTCTTATACAAGTTCAACATGACCTCCTTACTCTTGTACTCAATGCCCCTATTAATAAAGCCTAAGATATTATATGGTTTATTAACTGCTCTCTCAACATGCCCTGCAATCTTCAATTGACCTATATACGTTTACACCGAGGTCCCTCTGTTCCTGCACCTCCTTTAGAGGCTCTCCCCTTATTTTATATTGCTTCACCATATCTTTCCTGCCAAAATGAATCACCTCACACTTCTCTGCATTGAACTTCATCTGCCACTTGTCTGCCCAATCCGCCAACATGTCTATGTTCTTTTGAAGTTCAAGGCTATTCCCATCACAGTTGACAACATTCCCAATCTTCGTATCATCTACAAATTTTGAAGTTATGCCCTGCATCATAAGACCATAAGATGTAAGAGCAGAAGTAGGCCATTTGGCCCATCGAGTTTGCTCTGCCATTCAGTGAGATCATGGCTGATCTGAATCGTCAACTCCACTTTCCTGCCTTTTCCCCCGTAACCCTTGATTCCCTTATTGTTTAAAAAAATCTCTCTATCTCAGCCTTGAATATACTTAACGACCAAGCTTCTATAGCCCTCTGCGGTAAAGAATTCCACAGATTGAGTACCCTCTGAGAGAAGAAATTCCTCCTCATCCCTGTTTTAAATGGGTGCTCCCTTACTCTGAGTTTATGCCCTCTGGTCCTAGGCTCTCCCACAAGGGAAACAACCTCCCAGCATCTACCCTGTCAAGCTCCCTAAGAATCTTATATATTTCAATAAAGTCACCTCTCATTCTTATAAACTCCAATAAGTACAGGCCCAACCTACTCAACCTCTCTTCATAAGGAAATCCCTCCATACCCGGGATCAACCTAGTGAACCTTCTCTGGATTGCCTCCAATGCCAGTATATCTTTCCTTAGATAAGGGGAGCAAAACTGTTCACAGTTCACCTATTCTACGTGTGGGCTAACTAGTGCCTTGTATAGTTTTAGCAAGACTTCCCTATTTTTATACTCCATTCCCTTTGAAATAAAGACCAACATTCCATTTGCCTTCCCTATTACCTGCTGAACTTGTAAGCTAGCTTTTTGTGATTCACGCACAAGGACTCCCAAATCCCCCTGTGCTGCAGCTTTCTGCAGTCTTTCTACATTTAAATAATATTTAGCTCCTCTATTCTTCCTGCCAAAGTGCATAACCTCACATTTTCCCACGTTATATTCCATCTGCCAAGTTTTTGCCCACTCACTTAACCTGTCTATATCCCTCTGTAGACTCTTTGTGTCATCCTCACCACTTGCCTTCCCACCTATTTTTGTGTCATCTGCAAACTTGGTGATAGTACATTCACTTCCCTCATCTAAGTCATAAATATATATTGTAAATAATTGAGGCCCCAGCACTGATCCCTGTGGCGCTACACTAGATACCCAGCACTGATCCCTGTGGCGCTACACTAGATACAGGCTGCCATCCCAAAAATATCCTCCTTATCCCAACTCTGTCTTTTGTTAGTTAGCCAATCCTCTATGCATGCTAATATACTACCCCCAACTCTTATCTTTTTAAGTAGCCTTATGCGTGGCACCTTATCGAACGCCTTTTGGAAATCCAAATATTACATCTACTGGTTCCTCTTTGTCTAACCTGCTTGTTACCTCCTCAAAGAATTCTAATAAATTTGTTAGGCATGATTTCCCCTTCATGAAGCCATGCTGATTCTGCTTGAGTAGATTATGTATTTCTAAATGTTCTGCTATTACATCCTTTATAATAGATTACGACATTTTCCCAATTACAGATGTTAAGCTAACTGGTCTATAGTTACCTGTTTTTTGTCTCCCTCCCTTTTTGAATAAGGTTGTTACATTGGCCGTTCTCCAATCTTTAATAAAGTTTTTGTGTGCTTTATTAACATGTCCCATCTCGTGTGACATTGTCACATGAGGGGGACATGTTAATGATTTTTTTATCTTTCTATTTTTAAACCTTGAAATCCTTTCAGCGATCTCCCTGAGGCACCACTTAGCCTCAGGGAGATGTGCACGAAAGAGCGGACTCTCGCATTTGGGGAATCCCCCCCCGCCTGCACAGGAAGCGCATAGCGCTTCCCGTCGGGTGTCACGCTGGGTGGGCCTTAATTGGCCCGCCCACATAAAATGGCGGCGGGGCCCATTTCAGAGGTGGCAATCGGCTGCCCGCCCGCCCATCAAGGGCAAAATTTAGCTCCCCATTATTATTTCCCCAGCCTCATTCTGTAAGGAGCCTATGCTCACATTGGTCTCTCTTTTCCTTTTTATATATTCAAAGAAGCTCTTCCTGTCCATTTTTATATTACTTGCTAGTTTACCCTCAAAGTTTATTTTCTCCCTCGTTATTTTTTTTTTGGTCATCTTTTGTTGGTTTTTAAAACTTTCCCAATGCTCTGGCTTACCACTAATCTTTGCCACATCACATGTTTTTTCTTACAATTTGATACCGTCCTTAGCTTCCTTGATTAACCATGGTTAGTTTATCCCCTTCCTTGAATCCTTCTTCTTCACTGGGATATATCTTTGTTGAGAGTCATGAACGATTTTCTTAAACGTCTGCCATTGTTCATCAACTGTATTTTCTACTAAACTGCTTTCCCAGTCCACTCCAGCCAACTCTGCCCTCATTCCATTGTAATTACCCTTATTTAGGTTTAGCACAGTTGTTTCCGACTCAAGTTTCTCACACTCAAACTGGATGCTAAATTCTACCATATTATGGTCACTGTTTCCTAGGGGATCCTTTACTCAGATCATTTATTAAACCTGCCTCATTACACATTACCAGGTCCAAAATAGCCTGATCCCTGGTTGGATTTACAACATATTGTTCTAAGAAACTGTCCTGAATACACTCTATGAATTCTTGCTCTTGTCTACCTCTGCCAATTTGAGTTTCCTAATCTACATGAAGATTAAAGTCACCCATGACTAATGTACTGCCTTTTTTACATGCCTTCATTATCTCTTGATTTATTCTCTGTTCTACAGTATAGCCACTGTCAGGGGGCCTATAAACTACTCCCACCAATGTCTTCTTCCCCTTGTTATTTCTTACCTCCACCTATATGGATTCCACATCTTCCGATCCAAGATCCTTTTTTGCTATCGTACTTATTCCATCTCGGTACGGACAAAGCTACCCCAGCACCCTTTCCTTTCTGTCTATCCTTTCGAAAAGTCACAAATCCCTGAATATTTAGTTCCCAGCTTTGATCTCCTTGTAACCACTTCTCCGTAATGGCTATAAGATCATACCCATTAACCTCTATTTGTGCCATTAATCCATTTATTTGTTCTGAATACCATGTCCCTTCCTGTCACACTCTGGGTATCATTACTTAAATAGCTGCCCTGCAAGGTTGCCATATCCTTTTGCTTTGTAAGCCTACGTATCCTCTCTCCAAAACCCTCCCCCCACCCCTCTATTTAGTTTAAAGCCCTCTCTATAGTCCTAGTTATTTGGTTCGCCAGGACACTGGTCCCAGCACAGTTGAAGTGAAGCCTGTCCCACTGAACAGCTCCCTTCTACCCCAGTATTGGTGCCAGTGCCGCATGAACTGAAACCCATTCCTCCCACACCAATCTCTGAGCCACACATTTAACTCCTTGACTTTATTTATCCTATGCCAATTTGCCCGTGGCTCAGGTAGTAATCCCAAGTTTATTACTTTGGATGTTCTGCTTTTGAATTTAGCTCCTAACTGTTCAAATTCTTTCAGCAGAACCTCCTTTCTAGTCCTATCAATGTCATTGGTACCATCATAGACGACGGCAACTGGATCCCTTCCCTCACCCTCCAAGTTCCTCTCCAGCCCTGAGGAGATGTCCTTAACCCTGGCACTGGGCAGGCAACACAGCCTTTGGGACTCATACTCACAGCTGCAAAGAACGGTATATATCCCCCTAATTATACTGTCTCCTACAAACCACTACGTTCCTATTTCCTCCCCCCACTTGAATGGCTCCCTGTACCATGGTGCCGTGGTCAGTTCACTCATCCTCCCTGCAGTCCCCGCTCTCGTCCACACAGCTTGCAAAAACCTTGTAAGTGTTGGACAGTTGCAGGGGCCGAGACTCCACGAATGCTGCCCCCTGGGTCCCCATACCTTCCTCACCTGCAGTCACACCCTCCTGTCCCTGATCACAGACCAAATTTGAATGACCTAATCTGAGGGGTGTTACTGCCTCCTGGAGTGAAGTTTCCAGGTAGCTTCCCCCTCCCTGATGTGCCGCAATGTCTGCAGCTTGAACTCCAGCTCCTCAACTCGGATCTGAAGTTCCTCGAGTTGCAAACACTTGGTACAGATGTGTTTGCTCTGGCTCGTCTTGTTGTCCAGCAGCCCCCATACGCTGCACCAGGAACACATCACCCGTTCTGCCATTGCTATCGTATTTTATTCAATTTATTAATTACTCTAGTATCCCCATTCTTTACACTTTATTACAATTATTTTTTTATACACACCAGTATCGATCTTATACTTAACAAGCTATCTTTAAGAAAAAGAGATAAAAAAGGTTAGAGATCTAAACACAAACTAAAGACCTTACTTTTACTTTAAAGACTAGAAATACTCACCAATCCTACTCACCAACCAGCTGCTCTCTGCGATCTTTTCCCTCTCACGCTCTTTAATGATCTCTCTCTCACTGTTGAAGGCCCCACTTCTCTCGCATTCACTCCCTGCAAATGACCTCACTGTTTCTCTCTCACACTCTCACTGTAAATTGCCCCATTGATTTTCTCTCTCACTCCCTCTCTATAAAATCACACCACATTCTAGGTCATTAATATATGTCAGGAAGAGCAAGGGTCCCAAAACTGACCCCTGGGGAACTCCATTACAAACCTTGCTCCAATCTGAAAAACAATCATTTATCACTACTCTCTGTTTCCTGTCACTCAGCCGATTTCTTATCCAAGTGCCTACTTTCACTTTTATTCCATGACCTAGAATTTTACTCACAAGTCTGTTGTGTGGCACTGTATCAAATGCCTTTTGAAAATCTATATATACCACATCAATAGCATTTCCTTTATCAACCTTCTCTGTTACCTCAAGAAACAAAAACTCCACCAAATTAGGTAAACACGATTTTCCCTTGATGGCTTTCCTTAACTATCCTGCACTTGTCCTAACCAATCATTGTGCAAACCAAATTTTCCTCATGTCGCCTCTGACACTTTTGCCAATTGCCTTAAATCCATGCCCCCTAGTTATTGTCCCTTCAGCCATTGGGACCAGTTTCCTTTATTTACTCTATATAAACTCTTCATGATTTTAAACATTTCCTGTTATCCTTCTCTGCTCCAAAGAAAACAATGCCAGCTTGTCTAGTCCACATACGTAACTGAAATTCCTTAAATCTGGTTTCATTCTAGGAAAGGAATCTTCAGCTTCCAAACAGTTCATATTTAAATCATGGAGCATTCCTCCCATATTTAGTTGTTGGCACTAATTTATTTTTATCTTGAATACGGCTGAAAAGAGAGACATTTTGCTGAAGTGCTTCGCCTTTCACTCATCAGGCCAAACACAAGAGTGCCAAATTTCAAAGGAGAATATCATTTTGTACTACAGGAGAAAAGGGTGCTGATTGGTTGACAGGTCAACTCTGATTGGCCAAGGTATTGTCATGAAGAAAGCAATGGGGAACTATAGGCTCCCCAAGCTCCCAGGTGATTCAAAAAAGGTACAAGGCTTGAACATGTTCCTTTTATTTGCAGAGAACAGGTCCCTGTGTATGAATGTTGAGGCTTGCTCTTTTCTCCTGTAGTATAAATTGTTGTGATTGTTTGAAATTTGGCATTCTTGCATTTGTCCTGATGAGTGCAAGACAAAAAGCTTTGGCAACATGTCTCTTCTTTCATTCATATCCTGTATGACCAAGTGACTTTATTTTTATCTATATTGTACTTTACGTTTCTCAGAGGTGTTTCCAGGCCTCTGTTCTGTTGGAGAGAAGCAATTGTTTTGTACAAAACATCATGTTAAGCAGGAAAAATTGAACTGGCTGCATTGTAAACTGATTTTATGACATTCTTCAACTGAAAGATTGCTGAGAACTTACTTTTCAAATCATATTGATGTTTTAGTAAACTCAGCCTTTGTAGAGGTGTCAGTTTCACCAATGTAATGTTCGCCACACTGGCAAAGACGGCAATACCGAGAGAGTGATCCTTTGAGCAGTTGAGATTGTTTTTAGGAGTTCATTCTTGAGATGTGGGTTGTCACTGGCAAGACCAGCAATCATTAGCTATCCTTATTTGCCCTGAGAAAGTGATAGACCATCTTCCTGAAGGTGGTTTCATTAAACTGAATGATTTGTTGGGTCACTTTAGAGTGCAGGCAAGAGTCAACATGTTGGCATGGCACTGGGGGGCAGGTCCTGGAAAGAAAGGAAGACTTACATTTATAAAGAATCATTTACAACTGTCAGATATCCCAAAACACTCTACAGCCAATGAAGAACATTTGAAGTGTAGTCTTTTTTTTATTATTTCATGGGATATGGGCGTCACTGACTAGGCCAGCGTTTATCCCCCATCCTAATTGCTCTTGAGAAGATGGTAGTGAGTCACCTTCTTGAACTGCTGCAGTCCATGTGGCTGTTAGGAATGGAGTTCCAGGATTTTGACCCAGTGACAGTGAAGAACCGGCGAAATATTTCCAAGTCAGGATAGAATGTGGCTTGAGGGGGAACTTGCAGGCAGTGGTGTTCCCATGAATTAGCTACCTTTGTCCTTTCAGGTACTGGAGGTTGCAGGTTTGGAAGGTGCTATCATAGGAGCCTTGGTGAATTGCTGCAAACCATCTTCTAGATGGTACACACTGCTGCTACTGTGCATCGACAGTGGAGGGTGTGAATGTTTAAGATGTTGGATGGGATGCCAGTCAAGTGGGCTACTTTGTCCTGGGTGGTGTTGAGCTTCTTGAGTGTTAATGGAGCTGCACTCATCCAGGCAAGTGGAGAGTATTCCATCACACTCCTGACTTGTGTCTTGTAGATGGTGGACAGGAACAAAAACAGAAAATGCTGGGAAAACTCAGCAGGTCTAATAGTATCTGAGGAGAGTAAAAAAACAGAGTTAACGTTTTTGAGTCTGTATGACGCTTCTTCAGAGCTTAGAGCTCAGGGTCATGTGGACTCGAAATGTTAACTCTTTTTTTCGCTCCACAGATGCTGTTAGACTTGCTGAGTTTTTCTCGCATTTTCTGTTTTTGTTTCAGGTTTCCAGCATCCATAGTATTTCGCTTTTATCTTAGATGGTGGACAGGCTTTGGGGAGTCAGGAGGTGAGTTACTCTCCACAAAATTCCCAGCCTCTGACCTGCTGTTGTAGCCACATTATTTATATGGCTAGTCCAGTTCAGTTTCTGGTCAATGGAAACCCCTAAGTTGTTGATAGTGGGGGACTGAGCACTGATAATGCCATTGAATGTTAAGGGGAGATGGTTAGATTCTCTTATGTTAGAGATGATCATTGATTGGCCCTTATGTGGTGCAAATGTTACTTGCCACTGGTCAGCCCAAGTATGAATGTTAATGTTGTCTTGCTGCATATGGACATGAACTGCTTCAGTACCTGAGAAGTCGCAAATGGTGCAGAACATTGTGCAATCATCAGTGAACATCCCCACTTCTGACCTTATGATGCAGGGAAGACCATTGATGAAGCAGCTGAAGATGGTTGGGCCCAGGACACTACCCTGAGGAACTCCTGCAGCCATGTCCCACAACCAAGATGATTGACCTCCAACAACTACAACCATCCTTCTTTGTTCTAGGTATGACTCCAATCAGTGTGGAGAATTTTCCCCCTGACTCCAGGTTTGCTGGAGCTCCTTGATGCCACACTTGGTCAAATGCGGCCTTGATGTCAAGGGCAGTCACTCTCATCTCGCCTCTTGAGTTCAATTCTTTGGCCATGTTTGGACCAAGTCCGCAATGAGGTCAGGGGCTGAGTGGCCCTGGCGGAACCCAAACTGAATGTCAGTGAGCAAGTTATTGCTGAGTAAGTGCTGCTTGATAGCACTATTGACAACATCTTCCATCACCTTGCTGATGATTGAGAGTAAACAGATGGGGCGATAATTGGCCTGTTGTAATGTAGGAAACACAGCAGCCAATTTGCATGCAGCAACCATCCTGACTTGGAAATATATCGCCGTTCCTTCACTGTCGCTGGGTTAAAATCCTGGAACTCCCTACCTAATGGCACTGTGGGTGTACCTACACCACATGGGCTGCAGCGGTTCAAGAAGGCAGCTCACCAGCACCTTCTCAAGGGCAACTAGCGTTGGGCAATAAATTTTGGCCCAGCCAGTGAAGCACACATCCCGTGAATGAATTAAAAAAAATCTCTCACAAACAGCGCTGTGATAATGACCAGACAATCATTTTTTGTGATGTTGATTAAGGGATAAATATTGGCCAAGTCACAGGGGATAAGCCCCTGCCCTTTGAATTTTTGCCATGGGATCTTTTGGAGGGCTGATGTGGCCTCAGTAAACACACCATCCAAAGGATAGCATCTCTGAAAGTGCAGCATTCCCTCAGTACTGCACTGATACTGCCTATATTTTGTGCTTAAGTCTTGCAATAGGAACCCACAACCTTCTGATTGAAAGGCACAGACACTACCAATTGAGCCACAGCTGACATTGGAAGGTACTGGAGAAGAGGGTGTGAAGTTGAAGGGTGTGGCTGGCTGGAATGCTGCATACAAATATAAGGTTGAAACAGTTTGTGGAACAGTTTTTGCTGTAGTCCCTTTGAAGACCACTCCTTAGGTCACTTCATGTTGGGAGTTATGGGCTGAGTGTGCGTGGCGTTCACCATTGTGCCTCTTAGAAGTGTTCATCACTATGTCAAAGGACACCAATTTGTAGAATCAAGAACAAAAACAAAAATACCTGGAAAAACTCAGCAGGTCTGACAGCATCTGCGGAGAGGAACACAGTTAACGTTTCCAGTCCGTATGACTCTTCATCAGAACTAAGGAAATAGAGAAATGAGGTGAAATATAAGCTGGTAGAGGGGGGTGGGACAGGTAGAGCTGGATAGGGGGCCAGTGATAGGTAGAGGCAAAGAAGAGATTGCCAAAGATGTCATAGACAAAAGGACAGAGGGGTGTTGATGGTGGTGATATTATCTAAGGAATGTGCTAATGGGGACATTAAGGGTAGCAAGCAGGACAAGCTAGTGGCAGATGGCCCTAGTGGGGGTGGGGTGGGGGGAAGGGATCGAAATGGGCTAACAGGTGGAGATAAAACAATAGATCGAAATAAATTTTAAAATAGGTGGGAAAAGAAAAATATATATTTTTTAAAATGATAAATTATTGGAAAAAGGGGGATCAGAAAGGGGGTGGGGATGGAGGAGAGAGTTCATGATCTGAAATTGTTGAACTCATTACTGAGTCCGGAAGGCCCTCTCCCACAACTCTTTCTCTGGTACATCGATAACTGCTTTGGTGCCGCTTCATGCTCTCGTCTGGATCTGGAAAATTTTATTAATTTTGCTTCCAATTTCCACCACTCCATCATTTTCACATGGTCCATCACTGACACTTCCCTTTCCTTCCTTGACCTCAGTCTCAATTTCTGGTGATGGACTGTCCACCAATATTCATTACAAGCCTACTGACTCCCACAGCTACCTCGACTACAGCTCCTCACACCCCTCTTCCTGTAAGGACTCCATCCCATTCTCTCAGTTCCTTCGCCTCCGTCACATCTGTTCTGATGATGTCACTTTCAAAAACAGTTCCTCTGAAATGTTTTCCTTCTTCCTTAGCCAAGGTTTTCCACCCACAGTGGTTGACAGGGCCCTCAACTGTGTCCAGCCCATCTCTCTCCCAGAAACATGATAGGGTCCCCCTTATCCTCACTTGTCACCCCACCAGCCTCTGCGTTCAAAGGATCATACTCTGCCATTTCCGCCAACTCCAGCATGATGCCACCAGCAAACACATCTTCCCTTCACCCCCCCCGGTGGCTTTCCGCAGGGATCGTTCCTTCCCCCATCACCCCCTACAGCTCAACCCCCTCCCACGGCACCTTCCCATGCAACCGCAGAAGGTGCAACACCTGCCCCTTTACTTCCCCCCTCCTCACCGTCCAAGGGCCCAAACACTCCTTTCCAGTGAAGCAACACTTCACTTGCACTTCCCTCAATTTAGTCTACTGCATTCGCTGCTCCCAATGCGGTCTCCTCTACATTGGAGAGACTAAACGCAGACTGGGTGACCGCTTTGCAGAACATCTTCAGTCTGTCTGCAAGCATGAGCCAGACCTCCCTGTCGTTTGCCATTTCAACACTCCACCCTGCTCTCATGCCCACATGTCTGTCCTTGGCCTGCTGCATTGTTCCAGTGAAACTCAACACAAACTGGAGGAACAGCACCTCATCTTCCGGCTAGGCACTTTACAGCCTTCCGGACTGAATATTGAGTTCAACAATTTTAGATCATGAGCTCTCTCCTCCATCCCCACCCCTTTTCTGATCCCCCTTTTTCCAATAATTTACTATTAAAAAAAAACATTTTTCTTTTCCCACCTATTTTTAAATTTAATTTGATCTATTGTTTTAACTCCAACTTTTAGCCCGTTTCAATCCCTTCCCCCCACCCCACCCCCACTAGGGCCATCTGCCACTAGCTTGTCCTGCTTGCTACCCTTCATGCCCCCATTAGCACATTCCTTAGATAGTATCACCACCATCAACACCCCTTTGTCCTTTTGTCTATGGAATCTTTGGCAATCTCTTCTTTGCCTCCACCTATCACTGGCCCCCTATCCAGCTCTACCTGTCCCACCCCACTCTACCAGCTTATATTTCACCACATTTCTCTATTTTCTTAGTTCTGATGAAGAGTCATACGGACTTGAAATGTCAACAGTGTTCCTTTCTGCAGATGTTGTCAGACCTGCGGAGTTTTTACAGGTATTTTTGTTTTTGTTTCAGATTTCCAGCATCCGCAGTATTTTGCTTTTATCTTAGTGTAGAATCAAGAGTTGCTTTACTACTGGAGCTAATTTGCTTCATGCGATAATTCAGTCTGAACTGACTCTTAATGACCACACCCCTAGCCTCCTATTTCTCCACCCCCACTGTACCTTCCCCACCCATTCCCTATCTGATCTGAAATGTGCCTCTTGCACACTTACTCACTACTGGAGCCGGTATCCTCACCTTCCATAACCAATGACTCGGGCGATTCAATAGTTGTCTGACAATCCTTTCTCGACCTTTACTTCCCAATTACGAGTTATCTTGCAATGTTATCCTACGCTCTCAGATTTCTAGATAACCAGATCATAACAAAAATAGCTTCAGTGCTAAGTTTTTAGATGCAATGTTGGTACAGGGTCACTCTTTAGCCTTGACTTGAAAGAGTTACATCTGTTTTTCTTTAGTATTAAGATGTCACTAAACTGTACCCTCATTACAATATATTGCCTTGATTTACAAGGAACTGCCCTTCGTACATGGTGACCAAGGCTGGGACCTGAATATTCAAGGCTACTTGACATTTCAAAAAGACAGGAAGATAGTGGGGTAAAAGCAGCATGATGCCACCACCAAAAACATCTCCCCCTCACCGCGCCCCCCGCTGTTAGCATTCAGCATTCCATAGGGTCCACTCCTCCATCACTCCCAACTCCTTATCCCCTTCCCAAAGCACCTTCCCATGCAATCGCAGAAGGTGCAATACCCAGCCCTTTAGCTCCTCCCACCTCACCGTCCAAGGGCCCAAATACAACTTTCAGGTGAAGCAGTGCTTCACTTGCACCTCCTTCAATTTGGTCTACTGCATTCGCTGCTCACAATGCGGTCTCCTTAACAGTGGGGAGACTAAACGCAGACTGGGTGACCGCTTTGTGGAACACCTTTGCTAAGTCCACAAGCATGACCCAGACCTTCCTAGTCACTTGCCATTTCAACACTCCACCCTGCTCTCATGCCCACATGTCCGTCCTTGGCCTGCTGCAATGTTCCAGTGAAGCTCAACACAAACTGGAGGAACAGCACCTCATCTTCCGACTAGGCACTTTACAGCCTTCTGGACTTAACATTGAGTTCAACAACTTCAGACCATGAACTCTGTCCTCCATCTTGACTCCTTTCTAAATCTAATTTTTATTTATTTAAAAAAATATTTTATTCTTTTATTTATTTGTTCCTTTTTAAAATTCTTTTCTCCCAAACCCCACCTATCCCACCCACAAGGCCATCTGTCACTTGTTTCTGTGCTGTGCTTTCACAGAATGCTGACCCTTGTTCTGCTATTAACATCTTCTGCTATCTTACCTTTATGCCACCATCAGCACCTTCTTTACTCTTTATCACTACAATCAACACTCCCCTTGTCTTATGTCCATGGCATCTTTGTCAATCTCTCCTTAGCTGTCACCTATCCCTGACCTTCTATCTCGCTCCAGTTCCCCAATCTATCTTAGCCAACTCACGCCTCATACCTTCATAGTTTTCTTTGTTTAGATTTAAGACCCTAGTTTCAGTTCGGACTACTTCACTTTCCAGTCGAAGGAAGAATTCTAGCATGTTATGGCCACAAGGTTATTAATTAAACCCTTCTCATTGCACAATACCAAATCTAGGATAGCCTATTCCCTAGTTGGTTTATTTAGACCAGTACATTGAGGAACCACCTCGTACATACTCCAGAATTTCATCCGCCACATTATTGCTAATTTGGTTTGCCCAGTCTATGTGTAAATTAAAGTCACCCATGATCATTGTAGCACCCTTGTTACATGCATCTCTAATTTCCTGTTTAATGTCGTCCCCTACCTTACCACTACTCTTTGGAGGCCTATACACAACTCCCACTAATGTTTTCCACCACTTGTTGCTTCTTAGCCCCACCCAGACTGACTCTGCACCTAGATTTTCTGAGCTAATATCCTCTCTCACTATCGCACTGTTTTCGTCCTTAACTAACAACGGCACCCCACCTCCTTTTCCTTTTTGCCTGTCCATCCTAAATATCAATGGATATTCAGTTCCCAGTCTTGGTCATCCTGCAGCCATGTCCCCGTAATCGCAATCATATCTTACCTGTTTACATCTATTTGTACTGTTAATTTGTCTACCTTGTTGTGAATGCCCCATGCAATTAGATACAGTGCCTTTAGGATTAGGGTTTTTAACCTTTTTAACATTTTTATACATTTCTTTTGTACTATAGCCCTATTTGCTGCTAGCCCTTGTTTCCTCCGCCTTCCACTTTTGCTTTCTACTTTTCTGTCTTTCATTCCCACCTTTGTTTCCCTCTCTTGTGTCTCTCTGCTCAGGTTCCCATCCCTTGCCACTCTAGTTTAAACCCTCCCCCACACTACTAGCGAATACCCCTATGAGGATGTTGGTCCCGGTCCTGCTCTGGTGCAACCCATCCAGCTTATACAGGTCCCATCTTCCCCAGAATCGGCCCCAATGTCTCAGGAATCTAAATCTTTCCCTCCTACACCATCTCTCCAGCCATGCACTCATCTAGTCTATTCTCCTATTCCTGATCTCACTAGCAGGTGGGACTGAGAGTAATCCTGAGATCACTACCTTTGAGGTTCTGCTTTTTAATTTATTTCCTAGCTCCCTATATTCTGCTTTCAGGACCTCATCCCTCTTATTAGCTATGTCGTTGGTACCGATATGGACCACGACCTCTGGCTGTTCACCCTCTCCCTTCAGAATATCCTGCAGCCATACAGTGACATCCTTCACCCTGGCATCAAAGGGCCCAATGGCTTACGCCTGCTCCTAAGTCCTATGTTCCAATGTTCCTTTGTCCTAAAAGGGGGAAAACACTGCACATGTTGGAAATCTGAAATGAGAAGTAGAAGATGCTGGAAACACTTGGTAGATTAGTCAGCATCTGTGGAGAGAAAGGTCAGGTTACAATGATCAAAGTCTTTGGTATTGGACGTTTGGTGTACAATCAACAATCTGTTGCTTCTCCCCCTACATCCCACCACACCCCAACTACAACATATAAACAGCCCGCTCGGCCCAACTGGTCTATATGACCATTTGAACCTCATTCCACCTGCTTTCATTTAACCCTAACAGCATATCCTTCAATTCCATTCCTCTTGAATGCATCTAAACCTTAACTATTCCCTGTGGTAACAAGCTCCACATTCTCCCCACTCCCTAGGTACAGAAGTTTCTCCTTAATTCCCTATTGTACTTATTAGTGACTATCTTATGTGTATTGCCCCTAGTTTGGACTCCCCGCATAAGTGGAAAAATCTTTGCCACGTCTCCCCCATTGAACGTTTTCCTAAAGACCCTCCGATCGGTTTTTTTCCCCTTAGCCTTCTCTTTTCCTTACATTTTACTCAGCCTTAATCAACTGGCTTGCTTGTCACGCTTCAGCTCAGAGGCAGCCTCACCGTTGATGTTTCACTTACAGAAATGAGGCACATCCCCACCCCAGCACAGAAGCACAGAGTGAATCGCTCCCAGAGCGCTTGCGATTCCTAGTTTCTTGTTGTGTTCTGTTTTAATTAGAGCAAGAATTCAAACTAATTATTGAATCGATACGGACCCATCTTGTTGCCAATGTCTTGCTGGCCAGTCAAGTTTTGCGGCATTGAAAATAGCAGCCTCATGTTTCCGTGAATCATTTAAAAGGCCCATCATAATGTAGGTCGAGGAGTGTGAAAGATTACATGAATAAACCAGACTCCAGTGAGTTTCCTGGCACATCAGTTCTATTTTATTCATCAATTTAAAAAAAAAATTATTCTTTCATGGGATGTGGGCATTGCTGACGAGGTCGGCATTTGTTGCTCGACCCTAATTGCCCTTGAACAAAATGGCTTTCTAGGCACTTTCAGAGGGCAGTTAAGAATTAACCATGTTGCTGTGCGTCTGAAGTCAGATTTAGGTTAGGAAAAACCAGGTAAGGATGGTAAATTTCCTTCAAGGACGTTAGTTAACTAGATGGGTTTTTTGTAAATGACTATCGTTTCATGGTCACCATTACTGCTGCGTGCTTTATAATCCTAGATTCCACCAGCTGCTGAGGTGGGGTTTGCGCTTTTACCCTAGGCCACTGGATTACTAGTCCTGTGACGTGACCACTACGCCACCATCTCCCCCATTCTCACTAGCTTTTATCCTTTACCCTATAATAGAATCGCTTTAAGCTTCAGAATATATGTCTGTTTATTATTTTCACATCCCACATGATTGATCGGAAGGTTTAAACACAACGAAAATAATTTTTTCAAGTTTAATCCTTCATACCTCCTTTTCATTGTGATGTACAGGGTGCCTGCCTATTCATCAAAAGACACTCTTCTCCATACAAATTCAGTCTCCTGTAAATCAGTTCCAATGACGTTCTCCATGGTGTCCTAATCAATATTTATCCCTCAACCAACAGCACTAAAACATATTATCTATTCTTTATGACATCATCAGTTTATGGGACCTTGCTGCATGCAAATTGGCTGTTGTGTTTCCTTACACTATGGCAATGACTGCACTTGAAAAAGAACTTCATTGGCTGTCAAGTGCTTTGTGATATCCTGAGGCTCTGTTCTTTGTTTCTTCTCTTTATAGTTCTGTTTCTCCTTCTAATTTCTTCTCTTCCCCCCCATCCCAGCCCTGAAGGTGTTAGTTTCTAGCTGAGATACAGTTCCATGGTCATAAGTCACTCTCTGATTCCTCACTCAAGTGGCAATTATTTATGTGTGAGTGTTGACAGTGCACATCAGCAGCTGCGAAGGACATTAACAGCCAAATCTGTTCCTCTCCTCACTCAATGTGCACATGGATATACTTTCAGTAAGGGCTTTTAGATAAACACTGGCCTTGGCAGCGATGTCCACACGCCATGAATGAATAGGAAAAAAACCTTCCAAACCTGTGATCTCTAACACTTCAAACGAATTCTTCAAGTACCCCTCCAAGTCATACACTCTCCTGACTTCAGAATATGTTAGTGTTCCTTCATTATCACTGGTCCAAAATCCAGGAACTCTCTACCTAGCAAATCAGGAATACTCTTCCCTAACTCAGGAACATTGCAACATTTGTGTAATTTTATCAAATATGGATGCTCTCTTCCTTCAATGAATATCTGTTTTTTCTCATCATAGGGTGGCATTTGGAAACAACTTGTCAAGACATCTGTGGTGTCATCTAGGGTAGGCTAACATAATGGTCATGTGTTACGTTCTGGTTAGGGACCATTAACAATTGAAGAGAAATCGGAACCCCTCGTTTTAACCAATGGAAATACGCCTCAAGATTTTAAGTTTTTGAACAAAAGCACAGGCTTTATTGTTTATTAAAGACTTACACAAAACAAGCACTATTAACCTAACAATATTGTTTATAACTACGTATGCTACGCATCATGTTTACTGCTTACTTCCCCTAAGAATTCTCTTATAAGACACATCAATCTTAAAGTTATTTATTTCTGTAGTATGCCACAGTCCTTTGGAGACTACTTTAATGTTCCTCAGCTCCAGCTTTTCTCAGAAGTAAAATCGGCATTTACCATCTCTTGATTGTGGATGCCTCTATGGGGACCACTGTAAATTCTTCCACTTGTTTCAAACTAGGCAATGTTCAAGCTTCTATCTAACCGTCACTAAACTCAAACTGAAATTAAGCCTCATCCACATTCCACACTGTGAAGGATGAAGTTTTTCTTTACTCTGCTTACACTGCAGGTCTATCTAACTGTAATATACTTAGGCTGCCTTCTCTCAGTGAGCTGCAAACTGTGGACACCAGTTCCAAACTGCAGCTACTGAGCTTGGATGGCTCTGCGTCTCTTTATATAGCCTCAAACAGTTTCAGTCTGCCCAGAAGGTTTGGTTTCCCAACCTCAGGTTCAGTTTTTGTTTCCCTAGAAACTGGGAGGGTCAGCTTCCTCTCTATGTTTCCCTTTTCGGACCACCAGATAATTAAGATTTCAAGGGAATGAGTGGGCACTGACTGCTCATACTTCATAGAGGCCAGGGCAGGAGCCAGTGCCAGAAACAACAGTGCAAAAGAATGTAAAACTATAAAGCAGCTGACAACAGTGGTATACAATGTGAAATATGGAAACATTCAAGCAGTATTGAAGAAAGAGATTCAGAGGAACTTGCGCTTATATGGTGCCTTTCATGACTTCATGATGTCACAAAGCACTTTACAGCCATTCAGCTACTTTAGAAGTAGAGTCAATGTTATCATGTCAGAAACACTGCAGCTGATTTGTGCACAGTGAGCTCCCACAAACAGCGCAATGATAATGAGCAGCTAAAATGTCTTTGTGGTGTTGGTTGGCGATAAATATTGTCCCAGACAGCATGAGAACTCCCTGCTGCCTGTCATAATAGTCCCATAGGGCTTTTTCTGTCTAGCGGAGAGGATTTAATGCTTTAATGGGCTGGGTTTTGCCACAGGCTTCAGGACCAAATGGCGTTCCAGGCCTGCACCTACTGGCAGTGAGGTTGACAGCACAATCTCCCTGGAGGCAGCCTCCTAACTGGCAGCCTCCTCCCCCACCATCCTATTAAGGGTGACAGGTAGTCTCTCGTGGCTGGCAGCTTAATCAGAGGGCTGGCAGCCCCACTGGGACAGGTGGGTGCTGCTGAGGCAGGTCAGGGACCCCGAGGGCATCTCAGCATGGTGGCCCCCTCAGAAGTGCACATTTAAATAAAACATTCCAAGGGGGCTTCACATTCCGGTGCATTGGTTGGACCGTATGTGCAGCCTTCTCTGCCCGTGGCCCCAGAGCCTCCAGCTCTGATGACCACCCCAGCTACCACTAGGAAGCCACGTTAATTAAGTTGGTGGCCTCCACGTGCAGTGGGGGTGCGGTCCTATCCTCCAGTGGCAAACTGTCAGTGAGGCTGCAAGATCACCCTTAATTACAAAAATGTTAATTGGCTGCTTGCCTCCATGGAGTGGACAAGCCCATCCTTTACTTCCCTGGGCAAACTCCCTGGTGGCCGGAATGTGTGGGGTAGCCATTGTGACTGGGCTCCTCCCATTTTCCCAGCCCCACCCCCGCACCCCCCCTCCAAAACCATCACCACGGGTCAGGAAAAATTCAACCTAATGCCCGATTGGAAAGATGGATTTAATAAGTTTTTAAAACTTCAATAAATAATGATAAATTTATTCGCAGTATGTATCACAAGCGCGAGGAAAGATACAGTTAATCAGAAAGAATTGATTGATAAGCAGGTAGAATAATCCAACAAGAGAGATTAAATGATATGGTCAGCAGCAATGCACCTTAGACCAAAAAACTGCCTCGGTGGCTGTATAAATAGAGGTGGCAAAAATAACCACTTTGCAAGATGTTGTGAATTGCAGAGGAATAAAATCGAGTGGATGAGGAAGGAATGCCACTCGAACAATTCCTTGTGCCTGTACAGTCCTTGTACCAACACTGTGAAAGACAGCGACACCTTTAATAGTGCGACAATTTAAAATGGATGCGAGAGCGCAGCAGCAAGGAGACCACATCAAAGCAACACTACAGCATTTGGACCTAAATGGCGGTGGGCTGAGATAAAAGTGCCATGATGCACATTGGCAGCCCTGCCTGTGAATGGATGGTCTGATGTCAGCAACACATACCTAGTGCATCAAAGACCTGTGGTCATTTGTATTGGCATTCAGGCAATTTTAGCTCAGTGTATTTGTGAGAAAGCTAATCTTGTGACAAGGATACTCAGGATAAAGTGCTGCAGTGTTTTGAATATGCATACAGGAGTACAAGGATCAATTTCAGAGAGAGCATTAATCACAATTAAGAGAATGCTGTAATTTTCCTTTAGGGAATAATATTATTCATACTGCGGAAAATGAGTTCTGATAGAATGGAGTAATCGGGGACCATGAAGAAATTAGCTGGACCAATGAAATGGGCGATAGCATTAGTGATTATGGATAAACTAATTTGCGGCAACAATAGATCAGTGAGTGAGTGGACAGTCTCTCAACCAGACTCTTGAGGGAGATGATGGAAGCACTTAGTATTGATTCATTCAAATGAAAATGAGATTTGATTTCCTTCAGGCAACACCATTTTGGGAATACAGTGAGTAATTTGAGACATGATGTGTGGTGGGTGTAGAATTCTTGGGAGGAACAGGTGACTTTGGACCTATGATTCCCAAAGCTCCATTATTTGGAGATTCCTCACCTCATACCTGGATCTGCTGTAGACTATTTGAGAGATTGATCACTGTCATTAGTCAACAACTCCTATTGCTGCATCATGCAACAATCAGGTGTAGAAGATAAACTAAATGGACCTTGACATTTTCTGTGTAGCAATTCCTGTAAAAAGATAATAGAATGTTTGAATCTCAGAAATGTAAGCAAGGATATATGTTGTGTGGTGGGCGAGTTTTACTATTAATGATAGAGCTGATCCGCAGACATTTCTTGAGTGGAAACATTAAGTTTATTTACAATATACTCAGCAACAACTACATGTGTGCTTTCAACTCCAACTCTAGCTCTCTACACTGACTGCTGAGGAAGCCCACACTACTCCTATTGGTTACTACAGATCATGTGATCTTCCTTAACCAGCATTATTCTTAAAAAGGTACATCACACACTAAATAAAGCCATAATTACTACATTCCTCCCCCTCTTAACTCAGCTATACATTTTATATTTACAAGTACATATTTTTCAAGACAGCATAATATTTACACTGGCTAAGGAATTTACAAGTTCAGTCTTTCAGGTGGTTTCCTGGTACATGTGGAACGTCGCAGTTCCACAACTTCAGATTCTTTGTCAGGAACCTCCTTTTCCGGAGTTGCCTGAACATCAGGTGCTTCAGTGGGCACTCGCAGTTCTGTATCCTCAACTCTTACAGGAACATCAGACCTGTCAGTCCTGGGTTGAGTATCCTCAACAGGAAATGCTGACCCGGTCATGATCACTGGTTGAGCCAAATCTTGGTGATTTGTCTCCCTCTTCCTTAAATGGTCCACATGTTTACAGATGATCAGGCCTTCCACCTCCATATGGTAAGAGAGGTCCAGTCACTGCACTTATTTCACCCTGTAACCACTTTGGTCCTTCCCTGAAATTTTTCACGTATACCGGCTCTCCCACTGTAAATTTGCTCACATGACTATACCGGTTGTGTCTGGTTTTCTGGCTTCCCTGACTCCTTTCCACCTTCCCCTCTAAATTCAGCATTATTAAGCTCAATCTTGTGCTGAGAGGGTGTTTTGACAATAACTCCGCAGGTGTGACACCTGTTGTTGTGTGAGGGATAGTCCTGTAATGAAAAAGAAAGCGTGCTAGCTTGGTTGCCCAGGAATCACCAGATAGCTTTTTCATGCTTGTCTTGAGTGTTTGAAATACCCTTTCGGCCAGTCTGTTTGAGGGAGGGTGGTACGGTGCAGTTTTCATATGAGTGATACCGTTGAGGCTGATAAACCGTTGAAACTCAGCACTTGTAAACGCTATGCCGTTATCAGAAATAACTACTTCTGGTAGCCTGTGAATGGCAAAACTCTGACGTCGTTTCTCGACTGTAGTAGCCGACGTTGGTGACTTCACCCCATATACGTCCAACCATTTTGAATGGGCATCGACAATGAGCAGAAACATTGACTACGTTGGACCCTTCCTGGGAACAATGTGTAACCGCACCCATGGTCTACCTGACCATTCACATGGGTGTAATGGAGCTGTCACTGGCAACTTTTGCAGTTGCTGACATTGCACACAGCGCTTTATTAAACTCTCTATTTCACCATCCATCCTAGGCCATAGGTAGCTGTGTGCTATGGCCTTCATTCTGGAAATTCCTGGATGGGCACTGTGTAGTTCAACTAAAATTGGCTCCCTTTCCTTTGGAGGTACTATCACTCATGTTCGCCACAATAAGATGCCATCCTGGCTGGTTATTTCATGTCTTCTGTTGAAGTGCGATTTCATTTCGTCAGATACGGGCTCCTGTGACCAACCATGAAGCATTTGTTCTCGTACCTGAGATAGGACCGGGTCCCGACTTGTCCAGTCTCTGACCTGTCGAGCACATACCGGCAAGAAATCTAAAAAAAAATCAGTAAAACATGTTCCTGTGGAACTGGGACATGCTCATCATTTTCTTGTAAAGGCAAACGACTAAGAGCAGCGGCGTTTGCGATTTGATTATATACGAAAGTGTATTTGTTTGCTGCCAGAATTAAAGCCCATTGTTGTATTCTTGCTGAGGCTATGGGTGATGTAGCCTTGTCCTCACTAAACAATCCTAGGAATGGTTTGTGGTCTGAAATGAAGTAAAATAGCAGCCATGTAGGTACTGGTAAAATTTCTTGACACCAAAGATGGACATGTCTTCTTTTATCTATCTGCGAGTATCCCTTTTTTGCTATGGTGAGTGTTCTTGATACGTAACCTATTGGCCGTTCTGTGCCATCGTCCATCTGATGAGAGAGCACTGCTCCCACTTCGTAGGGAGATATGCCACATGTCAGCACCAATTCTTTCGTCTGTTCATAATGCACTAATAGATTGGACGAGTGCAGCCAATGTTTATGAAAGCTTCTTTCTGGGGGGCCTTCCAAGACCAATGTTGGTTTTGTTTGAGTAGAGAGTGCAGGGGGGCCAGCAATGTAGACAAATTGGGTAAGAACCATTCTTCGGAATGATTTGAGCTCTGAGACGTTCTTTGGCGCAGGTGCCGCTCACTTTCTCCTCAACCGGGTGGAGGCCATTTAGTATTTCTGCATCTTCTTTCTTCTAGCAGAGTTTAATCTCGGCCTTCCTTGACTTCATCATTGGCCAAGCTTCCCTTAGAGGTGAAAACTCAACTTCTGAGCTCAGTGGTTGAGTCTCCCAAAATTTCATGGTCTGTCTGCTTCTTGGGAAATTCTGCGACTTTTGCTTCCGTAGCCTCTTTGGCTTCATTTTGCTGATTCGTCAGCTCTTTGCCAGACAGCGAGCTTTACTAAGCTGGCACTGCCTTGGAGTTCATTCGAACTCCTGTCTCCTGGATGTATCCGGCTATACACGACTCCCAGGGCTTCTCTTGACCCTTCTGCGATCACGAGGGCTTCCCCTGAGCCCTCTTCACATTTCTTCTTCTGTGCTTCCATTCTACTGTTTGAGACAGTCTTCATTTTGCTGAATGGTGACACGTCCCTTTTGCATTTGAAGGACAAACATCAGTTCTTTCAACTGCTTAATTTCTGGTTGCCCTCCCTCTGTGGTCCCCTGTTGCCCTTGGTGGACCTGCCGTCTCTCCGGCCTCTCTTGTTGCCTTCTGCGGAGCTGCCCTCTCTGGGGTCCCTTGTTGCCCTCCCTCTGGGGTCTCCTGTTGCCCTTGAAGTTGCCCTCTCTTCGGGGACTCTTCTTGCCTTCCACAGAGTTGCCCCCTCTGAGGTCTCTTATTCCCTTCGGCAGATTTGTCCCCTCTCTAGGGTCTCTTCTAATTTTCTATCCATAGCTATTTTTCTTGTATTTACCACTTTAAATGTATTGCCGCTTTAAGAGTGGTCATCGTTTTTTAAAAATTCGGGCTGTCTTTGCGGCTGTCGGCTTTCCTGTGTTGTGTTTGTGTTTCCCGAGCTTTTGAAGTTTTGGCGGGATCACCATGACCATGGGCCTTCTCCTCCTTTAACTTTGTGGAACTTCGTTCCTGTTTGGCAAAAAGAAGCACAGCAGCGATTTCTTCTCCCTTTTCTGGGTGATTTTGCAGGGTTTCCCCCCTTTTACTCTGCAGACTCTTTTGATGTTGGGCGTCCCTCACTTTGGGAGACCCAGTGTTCTTGCGTTTAATTTTAAAAACTGCAGGACTGCTTTCTGCTCAGTATTCCAATGGGAGGTACAGCTATGCCAGACACTGCTTCAACTACCCCTACCAAAATCACTTTACTTCCTGATCTTCAAAGTTCTAGACCCTGACCTCTGCTTGGAGCCTTAGAGTACCTCTGTTCCATTCCGATTGGGCAGGCACACATGTGGCAATCATACTTTTTTCAGATGGCGGGTTTTGCCCAACACCGCCACCTGAAAGATTCGATGGGGAACGCATCCCGACCAATACCGATTGACCCGCAGCCATCTGGGGAGGAAATCCTGCCTTAGGGAGCTGCCGGCTAATTCGATGGCCGGTAGCTATGTAGCCCCAGCAGTGCCAGGTTCGAGCAGTGGCTACTGCTCGGTTTATAGCCAGCCTCTGAAGGGGAGCTAGTGGAGGCTGGATTGGAGGTAAGTCCGGGGGTATCGGTGGGGCCTGGCTGCCAGGGGGCTGAAGGGATTGTGGGGCCATGTGGAGGGGCCAGGGGTTGGGGTGAGTTAAAAGGAGATTCCCCACTTTCTTGCCCGACACCAGCTCGCCCAGTAAAAGCTGCCGGGCCTCCCCTTGCCATGGGTAAAATAAGTGCCTCATCCCACCGTCAGCATTAAGTGGCCATTAATTAACCAGTCTGCCATGTGGGACCTTGTCAAAAGCCTTGCTAAATCCACATAGACTACATCAACAGCACTACCCTTCATCAATGCTTCCTGTTCCCCCTGTTGTGATACTGTGCGCATGCCAAGAATAAAAGCAGCTGCATAGTGACATCACCATGTGTAAGGCTGGAGGATAAAAGGTACACAGTCTCCTTGTTAGATGTTCACTATTGCCTGTGATCTCTATGGCAGATGTCCATGATTGTCTGTGACTCTGTATCAGTAAGATTTTATGTATATCTTATGAATCAGGCATATAGCCAAGTAATCAGCTTACGTAACTCTGAGGACCCAGGCTGTTACTCACAATAAGAGATTGCAGTGGAAGAATTAATCCAGGCAGGTTCCTTGGTTAAGGTTGGTTTATTTCCAAGACAACTCCTCAGTGTGGCTAACTTCCTAGTATCTTCCACACAAAGTATCCCAGCTGTATTTTTTTATTCTATTCAGTTGGGATAATTAATGCCCATCACCTGTTTAACTACCAATTGTTTTAACAAGGTGATTACCATATTAACAGATTCCCCTCTTTTGTTCTTTAAATTAAAACTAAAAAAAACTTGAATACTTTTTGTAAAACAAACAGAAAGAAATAATGGCACATATTTCCAAGTCTATAATTCCCAAATTTCTTTTACCACACATATACACACACACACACTTATAAATCAAAAACAATTTTTTTCATTGTATCATTATAAGACACCCCCCTATTCCAACACATTGAATTTTTTTAGAGCAGGCACTTCTTTTTGTAAAACAGTCTGATAGTTGGTGACTTGCGTCAACCCATTTTATCCTAGAGATCTCTTTTCTTTCTAACATTTCCTTTATCCTGGCTAGGTCTATTCATAGTCTTTTTTCCCATGACACTTTATGGAATGAACGTTGTCCCAAAGAGACCAGTTATCAACATAACATTTTATGGGCAAACTTTTCCCACATTGCCCCTTATATAATATTTCTGTCAGTGTATTGGACAAGGAAACCCCCATATCTAATGCTTCTACTAAGGCTAACGTCTCAGCAGCTAAGGTACTTTTCACTACCCTTTTTATTTTCTTGGCCTCCCAAGCCAGTGGGCAACATTTAGCGTTCTTTCCCACCAACAGTATGATGAACCCTGCTGTGCTAGAGTGCCCATCTGGAAGATTGGCATGAGAAGCATCTAAAAATGACCAACCTCATATCTTCTGGGTCACCCAAGGCTGAAACCTTGAGCAGACAGCCCTCAGAATTTAATTTTTTTTAAGTGTTTTATTTGTTCTCAGAACTTTCTCAACTGTAGCATGTATCATCATGGTACTCAGCTCCAACTCATCATAACTAGCGTCAGGCCTAGTCTGAGCGCACAACCAGTTCAACTGCCCAATCAAACTTCTCAACTGTTCCATTTCTTCCTTGGTAGCAGGGTCCTCTTTTTGTGAGGATCTACCACAAATTATTGGGATAGAATTAACATTTTCTAGATAAGATTGTTGATTTAATGTCACTCCTAACTTGCTCTGCTTTATGTCTATATGTATTTACGTGCTTATTTATTTATAGGCCCCAGAAGCCTGACTTCTGACCTGGAATTCCTTCTTTATTTTCTCAATTACCCATTGTTCAAATTCTACAGATCCTCCCCACAGGAAATCATCAACATGCATAATAAAGATTCCAGCTAGTTCCTTCTTATGGTACTAGTAGAACATCGTGGGGTCTGCCTTTAACTGAATGCAACCTGTTTTCAACAGGTCAGACCTCACGGAAAAATACCATATTCTTGATACATCATTCAACCCATAACCACACTTATTTAATTTCCATAGCTTTCCTTCTACATCCCCGGCTTCTTTGGGCAGTTTTAAAAAACTTCCCTTTGAAACTCCTCCCCCCTGTGAAAATGCAGCCTTTATAACAATTGATTTGCACTCCCACGAATAGGATGCCAAAATAGCTAAAAAAGATCTCCAAACTCACTTTCCCTGCAGTAGCTGAGTCCACTCTGACATCCTGATCTCCTAGTCTCTCTTCAAAGCCTCGGGGTACTAATCTCACTTTGGCCTTATATGTGCCGTCTGGGAGTACCTTTTCTGTACAGATCCATCAGAGATAAAGCTGGCTGTCCTCTGTCAGGTATTCCAGAATATACCCCAAATTCCTTCCAACTTTCTAACTCTTTCCATTTGGCTTCCTTTATCAGCTTATTTTCCAATTTAGTAGCAGCTACTAGAATCTGTCATAAGGACTTCTACTTCTATTGAGATTGCTAGCTTGCTCTCTAGTCTCCCATGTTAAGCTACGGCCTCTACACATTCCTCTAACTTCTGGACTGCTACTATATGATCGTCCTCTCATGCGAACAGAACTCCATTCGCAAGTCCGTGATCTTTTTCTAGGGTCACGACCAATTTCTGGTCCACTGTCAGAACTCATACTGCGCTTTCTGGGTTTCCACATCTTTACCTCGGTTTGCCAATTGATAGGTCTGGTCTCCTGTCCTTCATCCTGCACATTTAGCCAATGTTAGTATTTACCAGTGGCCTTACCTGCTCTCCCTATGATAGTGGCATCTCCCTACACACTGGTCCCTTCTGGCATGTATGTCACCTTTGTTCCTACTTTGGATAGTTACCCTTCTGGACAAATAGCGTTGTCCTGTACCTCAGTATTACTGTGTTCATAGTCAGTCAGCCCTGTATCCGCTGTCGTCTGTTCCTCAAACTACCCAGTGTATGTGTATGTGAAGTGCATGGTGCCTCCTCGCGTTCTATGTCCTGTTCAGAACCTGTAAAGGTGTAGTCAGTACCAATTAACTGTGAAGAATGTACCCTAACAGTTTGATTGCCGTGTTGCACAATTACTACTTTCCCATCATTCCCTATTACCTTGCCAGGTCCTTCCACTCTCTGGCCTTCCCTTTTATAATAAACCATGGGCAGAATTTTGCCCTCGGATGGCGGGCGGGCCCCATCGGCTGGGCGGCAGGCGGGCAGCCGAACCCCGCCGCTGAAATGGGGCCGGCCGCCATTTTGAGTGGGCGGGCCAATTAAGGCCCACCCAGCGGCCTGCCCGACAGGAAGCACATAGCGCTCCCTGTGCGGCGGGGTGGGGTGGGGGGGGCGGAGGAGGATTCCCCATCTGTCAAAGTGCGCTCTTTCGTGCATGTGTGCGAAAGAGCGCACTACTCCCTGAGGCAAAGTCCTGTCTCAGGGAGTTTACTGACAGGTAAGAAAAGTCAAAAAATAGAGAAAATATTAAAATTATTAACATGTCCCCCTCATGTGACAATGTCACACGAGATGGGACATGTTAATAAGAAACACATAAAATTTATTAAATTTTTAAAAAATAGACATGAAATTTCATCCCGCCAGTGGATGAAGTTTCATGAATAATCTGGAGCCCGCTGGGGCTCCTGGCCTGCCCGCCAGCCTTAAGCTTGGCCGGGCAGGGTCTTTAACAAGGTTAATTAGCCTGTCAATGGCCTCAATTGGCCATTGACATGTCGGCGGGAGGACAGCTTATTTCTCTGTCTGCCCGCCTTCCTGAAGATTTAAATGGACCGGGATGACGTCGGGGATTCCTCCCGACATCATCCCGCGTCATTTTCCCCTCGGCGAGGGGGCCCCGTCCCCAAATCACCGAGGGGAAAATCCTGGTCCATGTCTCCTGGTCTAAACTGCATTCCTGATGTTCTTATGTGGCTCTGTAGGGCCTGCTGAATTTTCTCCGAAACCTCAGCTTTAATGAAAGCTTTTCTGCCTGCATGCCAAGTGTTCAGATGAGTGGAAAACTTGGAGCTAATGCTGGTCCCTTTTAGAGCAGGGGGAGCATCTGACTACACCGAAGGCAACTTTGGATTTCTTCCGTATACCAACTGATACGGACTGTACCCCCCCAACCATTTGCAGAGAGTTCTTTGCGTGCACTGCCCATGCTTGAGCCGTTTGCAATTTACAACCTGGTGGATCAGCTAATATTTTATGTAACGTGTCATCTATTACTGCATGGTTTCTTTCACAAAGACCATTACTAAACAGGCCCTCAGCTGCAGTGTGCATAACTATGATGTTTAAATTTTCGCACATATCTAATTTCCTCATTGGCGGATTCCCCACCATTATCTGTGAGGAACTTTGTTGGTATTCCTAATCCTGTTCCTACCCATTTCTCCATGACCTTATCGACAATGGTCCTTTTGTCTTTACTTTGTATCACAGTGGATAGACAAAATCTGGTTGCCATATCTATGAAGTGTAGTAAAAAAATACCCCTATCCTCGTTCCAAATTTTCAAGTCCACTGCCACGTTAAACTCCCCGGCTAGTGGCAGCTCACAACAGGTTGTGGTGGTGTCTTACAATATTTAAGGCAAATTTCACATTGAGCAGTGACTCATTCAATAAGATCATCATATCCTTTATCGACCATTCCCACATCTCAAAGCAGAGTCTTCAGTTTCTGTGGCACCGGATGTACAAACTGTCTATGTAATTTCCAAATGATCTTTTTTGTCCACCAAATTCTCATTCTCAGCAGTTAACAAAACTTCATGAACTTTTTGATGAGAAATCTCTGGCTTCCTTAGTGGCAAGCAGTAATGGCCTGACCGAGTGAAATGGAGATCCACATTTTTTCCAAACACGACTGCTCTATCATTCTTCATATCTAGTGTCATCTGTGCCTTCTTCTTCGCAGATCGACTCAATAACGGATTCTCACTAGAAACCACATCAATACTGATAAACAGATTGATCCCTCTTATCTTAAAAGGGAACCACCCATTTGGAGGATGTTAATATATTGTCATCTCCGAACCTGAAGCAGGTAGAGCTTTCATACTCTTTGATCTTCCGCTGGTCTGCCTCATCTAGAGACTCCAGATAGCAGTCAAGCCAGTCCATGCCGCACACTGTGGAAGTGCAACCACTGTCCAGAACTGCACAGTTGAAGGAACCCACAATCAAGATACTCATCACTGGATTCAAATTCTCAAGTGATCAATACAATTCCATCATGGCAGTCACCATCATCATTTTCAGTTTCAGATGAATCCGTCTCGTGGGTCACTTCAAAAACACAATTCCTTCACTGTGGGCAGTTCATTGCGTAATGGTACTGGGAATCACACCGAAAACACCAATTAACCATTCCCATTTTTGGGTTTAAACATCTACGGTCACCATCCCAGACACGCTTTTTGTCCCAACTCTTAAATTGGCTAGGGTTACGACCATTTTCAGACCTCTTGTCATTAGCCCCATCTTTGTATTGGAATCTTCATCTAAATTTTGGTCGACCGCAAAATCCGGTCACCATTGACTCCCCTGTCCTTTGTTTTACAGCATAGTTGTTCACATTTGTCTTACAGCATAGTTGTTCACATTTGTCTTACAGCATAGTTGGTTGCATTTGCTAAAAAATTGGAATGACTGTTTCCCCAGAAATTTTTTTAGGGCAGCAGCCATTTGATCTAAGAGAGGTTCTTTCCCCAAGAACTGAACCCCTGCTGGTACTAAAAGACTATTAACATGGGAAATGCGAGCAGTCCAGTAATTTAAATGCCAATATCGATTCTGGAATTTCAAGTTCAAATCACTGTTGTCTCCTGTACCATTTATCAAAATCCATGACATATTCTTCCAAGGACTGATCATCTGATTTCCTAAACCTATCAAAGATCGTCCAAGCTTCATACACTTCCAATAACTCATCCTTTTTGTAGAACTTATCCAAAAATTGTATCAGACGGTTTAATCTCTCTTTATGATCAAAATCATTCACTTTCCAATCTGAAAATACTTTACTCCTTATTTCACTTTTGGCTGGTAGTGATAACGTCAAAGTTATACCTTGCTTCTTCCAGGGTATGGCAGTAACCCAGGTCCACATTTCAACTTCAGCCTTCCATTGCTGATAAGATTCAGAGTCAGAAAAAAATTGATGGATAGTCAAAGCTTGTGATTTTGCACCATCCTTCCACCATTCCGTAACTTAAATTGTTAACAACAGTCCACTTCTTTTCCCTCAGAGGACTGAGGCAGAAGTCTTCGTATACAGCAATCAATCAGCAATGCTTAACGTTCATCCTCTGCTATCATGTTACTCACAATACAAGGTTGTGGTGGAAGAATTAATCCAGGCTGGTTTCTTGGTTCAAGCTGGTTTATTTCCAAGACAACTCCTCAGTGCTACTAACTTCCTAGTAGCTTCCACACAAAGTGTTTCAGCTGTACCTTTTTATTCTATTCAGTTGGGTTAATTAATGCCCATCGCCTGTTTAACTACCAATTGGTTTTAACAAGGTGATTGCCATATTAACACAGGCTAGATCAAGGCCTTTGCAGAGTTGTCGATAGTTGTTGCGAGTAATAAACTTCTTGTAATTGTGTTCAATCAGAACCCTCGTCAGTCTCCATATCTTGCTTAGCATAGAGATAGATCCCTTGAGGTCTACATCGAGACCCTCAACATATATGGTGGCAACAGACCACGACAACCTCCTCAAAAAATTCAGTCAAGTAAGTCACATGTGATCTTCCCTTAATAAATCCATGCTGATCAACCTGTGCCTTTCTAAGTGACAGTTTATCCTGTCTGTCAGAATTCATTCCAATAATTTGCCCACTACCGAGGTCAGACTTATTAGCCTATAATTATTTGGTCTATCCCTTACTCCATTTTTAAACAGAAGTACCAAGACCTTTAACCCTCCAATGGCACACCTGCATCCAGTGAGGATTGGAAAATGATGGTTGAAGCATCCGTTATTTCCTCCCTGGCTTATTTTAACAGCCTGGGATACATTTCATCCGGCCGTGGTGACTTATCCAGGTTCAAGGATGCTAATCCCCTTAATACTTCCTCACTCCCCATATTTATCACACCCAGTATTCCACACGCCTGCTCGTCAACTACATGGTCTGCATCGTCCCCCTCTTTTGTGAAGACAGATGCAAAATGTTCATTAAGAACCAGTTGGTAGGTCCTTTGCTGTGGGTGCCAGAAGTTAAAACCAACCTCGATAGCTCAAAGAAGTGACCATTCTTCAGGCCCAAGCCCATGCACCTTGTCGCCTTGGTTCAGTTGAGTGAGAAGTTTGTAGCTTGGCATACTGAGGTTACAATCTGGATCAACCTTCAACCTTCAACCTTCAACCTTCAACCAGGGCAATGCTGAGAGAGCAATGTATTATGGGAGCTCCCATCTTTCAGATGCAATGGTAATCTGAGGCCCATATGCCAGCTTTAGTGGGTCTTAAAAATATAGCTGTGCCACGCTCTGAACAGTTCTGATCCCCATATCATAAAAAGGCACTGGAGAAGGTGCAAAAAAGATTTACTCGAATTATATCAGAATTGAGAGGGTATAACTATCAGGAAAGGTTGAACAGACTGGATCTCTATTCTCTAGAAAACAGAAGACAGCAGGGTGACATACTGCCAAAGTGTTTGATAAGGTCGATACGCCGATGTTTCCACTTGCAGCGGAGATCAGAACCAGGGGTCATAAATATAAGATAGCCACTCATAAATTTAATCATGAATTCAGGAGAGACCTCTTTAGCCCGTGAGTGGTTAGAATATGGTGCTTGCTACCACAACGAATCGTTGAAGTGGCCAGCATAGATGCCTTTAAGGGGAAGCTAGATAGCTACACAAAGGAGTGAGGGATAGAAGATTACATTGTTAGGATTGGATGAAGAGGGGTAGGAGGAAGCTTGTGTGGAGCATAAATACTGGAATGGAGCCGTTGGGCTAAATGGTTTGTTTTTTTGTGCTGTACGTACATTGTAATTTGCAAATAAACCACTAGGAAGATAGGAGTTAGAATGTGAGGTGGGATGGCCGGGGAGGGGGACGGTGGGGGCAGTTGAGTGAGTGTGTTCAAGAAAGAAAAACTTGCATTTATATGACACGTATCATGACCTGAGAACATCCAAACTGGTAAAGGCTTTGTTTATTAATCATAACACACCTCACACCACAACCAGCAGAACCTCAGCTCAATTGTTTCTTAGAAGACAGCCTAGTCTGCGTTTTCATTGCTGGAGCCACACTTAGCACAGGCAGTCGATGATCAA
The DNA here is from genome assembly GCF_964194155.1 of Cetorhinus maximus. Lineage (NCBI taxonomy): Eukaryota > Metazoa > Chordata > Chondrichthyes > Lamniformes > Cetorhinidae > Cetorhinus > Cetorhinus maximus. The sequence continues at coordinate 14,546,302 of NC_135880.1, forward strand.
CAATCCAGGCAGAAAGAGAGTCATGAAAGGGGTAGAGTGAGAGAAAGGAGTCTGAAGTTGAACCAGAAGCTTAAGGTGAAAGATCATCATCATAATTGGTTGGTGTGGCTCCCAGGAAGAGCCGTGAAAATATGTTGTCCTCGCACAGATTTGGTCAAGGTGTTTGGGAGTGGAACGGTTAGATTTGTACATATATTTTACTTTCAGAGGTTCACAAAGAAGAAGGGAGTTTGGAGGAATCAAACGAGCCCGACGAATGGGACAGTTAGAATATAGGTAGAGCACCAATAGTTACTCCTACACAAGTGGTGCCTGAACCTAGTTAAGATCTGAGTCAGTCAGACAGTCGTGTCTGATGAAGTAGAAAATTCAATTGAAGGTCAAGGTAAAAATCAATTCTTGTTGGAGAAAATTTCTTCTCAGACTCAGGCCCAGATGGGTCAAGGACCTTCCCAAGTCCTGAAAGTTTGGGTCAAGAAAGAAGAAATCCTCATAGGGATTTGGAAACCAGTTGGTTTTGGAAATAAATGAAAATTAAGAAATATATAGAAGTTGTGTGGAATTTGAGCTTTGTGTAACATTTTCATTAAGTGTGATAGCACCCTCTTGTGACCATTGGTGTATACGTGTATAGAAGCAAACCAGAATAAACCAGTTTCAGTTGGGTACTTGAACTCCAAGTGCATGCACCAGCCTCTTTTTGTCCTGCCAAGATATCACAGCCGGATCTTTTACATCCTCCTGAGATGGCTGACTGAGTGCTGGTTTAACAGCTCATCTGAAAGATGGCACCTCCAACAGCAATGCGCTGGATTATCAACCTGGATTCTGTGTTCAAGTACCTGAAGCGGAGCATGCAAATTAGGTATTGCATTTCCTACATTGTATCCTCCCCGGTGGGCGAGATGGTGGGGTAGTGTTAATGTCGCTAGACCAGTAACCCAGAGACACAGGGTTCAAACCCCACCATGGCAGCTGGGGGGATTTGAATTAGTTAACAAATCTGGAATATAAAATGGGTCTCAGCAATGGTGACCATGGTAATATCATCAATTGTCGTAAAAACCTATCCGGTTCACTAATGCTCTTTAGGGAAGGAAATCTGCCACCCTGAGCTGGTCTGGCCTACATGTGACTCCAGACCCACAGCAATGTGGTTGACTGTGAAATAGCCTAGCAAGTCACTTGGTTCAAGGGCAGTTAGGGATGGGCACCAAATGCTAACCTTATCAGCAATGCCCACATCCCATGAAAGAATAAACCACTACAATAAACTTAAAGAGTCCTCCTTTGGCTGAAAAAAACAGGTTGGGACATTTCCCTTTTGAACTCACAACCTTCAGATTTAGAAGCTAAAGCGCTACCAGCTGAGCTTCCATTGACCATTTTAGGCTGCGCATCCAAATACAACGCCACAAATCGCAAACCTTCACCAGAAGCAGCTAAAAATATGCTACAATGAGCAGGTAATACATCAAACGTTCTGTTCAAAGGGAATTCTATGAAAACGTGTGGAGAAACCAGGTGCTCTAACTGCCCGCTATCATTATTTCTAAAGTTGGATAGGATCTCAATGACAATATCTCTTAATCTTCGCATTTAAGACACAGGAAGGGATGTCTAGCCTTTGTTTTAAAATCACTTTTCCTTATTAGGCTGTCACCAAGGAGCTTAGGTATAATTTGTAGATCAAAGAGTTCAGAAAGCCGGGTGGATTATATTGACGCCTGGGATTAGAAACCAATCTTTGTAAAAAGCTAATATTACTCATTGCCAGCCCACTGCTCCCAGTCCCATTGTTCTCAACCGAGACTGGCAAAGTGCTCCATCCTTTCAATTAGTCAATTTTTAAATTGCGGCTTGGCGCAATAGGTATGTTGGCCAACACACTGTAACCCTACACATTTTCATGTGTGGTAAAGGCCAGCTGAGGTACAGGTTTGTCCAAACTCCTGGCTGCCATGCTAGCAGACAGGAATGGAATGACACCGGGAACGGCATGAGTAAAACAACAACAACTTGCATTCATATAGCACTTCTAACTTAGTAAAATGTTCCAGGGTGCTTCACGGGAACAGAGCAAACAAAATATGACATCAAGCCATATAGAGAGACAAGTGAGAAAAAGCTTAGTCAAAGAGGTAGGCTCTAGAGAGGCAAAGAGGTTTAGAGAGATAGTGAATAAAGCCAGTGTAACAAAGGGAACATTGAGATCCCTTCACGTGGTTATGAGAAAAACAGCTGGTCATTGATAAATTATTAATTTTCTTATAGCTGTTTGGTAGTACAGAGCTTGAGTATTGCTGAAAAAAGAGACGTGTCAAAGTTTTTCTTCATGCACTCGTCAGGACGCTTCGCAACAATACCAATATAAGGGGAAAACAACAATTTATACTGTATGTGAAGAGAGTGCTGATTGGTTGGCAAGTGGACTTTGGTAGAGACGTTGCCATTGAGAACACTCCAGTGATTCAACGTCTCTATTTTCAGCAATATTAATTTGCTGCTCAATCAATGAGTGAAAGAAGGTCGTAAAATTATATTGAAGGATAACAAATGGGATGTGTGTCACCTTCATTCGGAGAGCAACCACACTGTCAGCCAAGGTTCAGATATGCTAGTCTGTGTGGGGAAGACTGGTGCATCTTTGAACTTGGTCATAAATCTGTAATGCCAATCTATCTTATGATGCTGTGTGCAAAGCTGAATCAATGTCAAGTTACAATGCCCCTATCACTTTACGAAAGAACTTGCATTTGCTCAGATATATCATCAGTTACCGAAGCCCACAACATTCAGGCTTAGTCTGATAAATGCCAGGCAATGACCATCGCCAACAAGAAAGAATCTATCCATCACGTCTGACATTCAACGGCATTATCATTGCTGAAACAGCCCCCCACCCCCCATCAAAATCCTGGGGATTACCATTAACCAGAAAAGAGCAAGTCAGAGGCTGGGAATTCCGCAGTGAGTTGCCCATTTCCTGACTTCTCAAAGCCTGTCCATCATCTACAAGACACAAGTGCGATGTAATACTCTCCACTTGCTGGGATGAGCCTGTTGCCCTTGTTCTTCCTAGGTGGTAGAGGTCACGGTTTAAAGTGCTGCTGGAGAAGCTTTGGTTCTTGCAGTATATCTTGTAGATGGTGCACACTTGCTGCCAATGTGCGTCGGTGGTGGAGGGAGTGAATGTTTAAGTTGGTGGATAGTGTGCCAATAAAGCATGATGTGTTGTCCTGGATGGTGTAAATGTTTTTAGAGATGCATTTAACCAGGTGAGCAGGGAGTATTCATCACACTCCCGACTTGTGCCATGCAGATGGTGGACAGGCTTTGGGGAGTCATGAGGTGAGTCACTCACTGCAGAATTCCCACCCTCTGACCTGCTGTTATATGACTGGCCCAGTTCAGTTTCTGGTCAATGGTAACCCCCAGGATGATAGTGGGTGATTTATCGATGATGATGCCATTGCATGTCAGGCGAGACGGTTAGATACTCTCCTGTTGTAGATGATTTTCGCCTGGCACTTGTGTGGCAGAGATTTTACTTGCACAGGTCTAGCTGCATATGGGCATGGACTGCATCAGTATCTGAGGAGTTGCAAATGATGCTGAACATTGTGCAATCATCAGCGAACATCCCCACTTCTGACCTTATGATGGAGGGAAGGTCATTGATGAAGCAGCTGGAGATTGTTGGGCCAAGGACACCACCCTGAGGAACTCCTCCAGTGATGTCCCCGGACTGAGATGATTGGCCTCCAACAACCAGAACCATCTTTCTTTGTGCTAGGTATGACTCCAACCAGTAGGCAGGTTATCCCCCCTGATTTCCATTGACTCCAGTTTTGCTAGGGCTTCTTGATGCCACACTCGGTCAAATGCTGCCTTGATGTCAAGGGCAGTCACTCTCACCTCACCTCTGGAGTTTAGCTCTTTTGTTCATGTGTGGCTGAAGGAAGTAATGTGGTCAGGAGCCGAGTAGTACTGGCAGAACCCAAAATGAGCATCATTGATCAGCCGATTGAGTCAGCCAGAGTAGCTTCCATGCTGCTTCGTAGAAGCACCAGGGTGGGTAAGGGAACATAACATAAAAAATAGGAGCTGGAGTGGGCCATTTGGCCCTTCGAGATTCTCGACCATTCAGCAAGATCGTGGCCAATCTTTTACCTCAAATCCACCTTCCCATATTATCCCCATAGCTCTTAATTCCCTTAGTACCCAAAAAACTATCAAACTCTATCTTGAATATACTCAGTGAGGTAACTTAACAGAGGCACTGGGTGTATCACACCAGGGTGACAAATAGTGCTGTAAGCACGCTGGTAAAATTACTGGTTAAAAACCTAAAGTGATGCCAACAACTTGTATTTATATAATGGATGGAATCGTCCCAGATCGGCACAAAATGTGGGAGCAGGCGGGAAGAAAGTTGTTTTACCCGCCAGCCGCAATAGTGGGTTTCTCTGCCGTATTGTCCCATTTCCACCTCATTAATGATGCAGCCACAGGAAACACGCCGTCCCGCTGGTGGGCGGCCTCCGATTTGCCTGCCCCGCTGTTACCTTGCCGCTTCCTCACTCCAGGCGCTATATTTAAACTGCAACTGTGTGCGCACTTCTCAATGCTTCCAGCCCAGGATTGCTCCGGTGAAGACATGGCCTCAAAAGCCAAGAAGAGTGCAGCCCCCCCCAATTCAGTGACGCTATGTTCTCTACCCCTGCTCTGGCCTCAGGAGACCCATTAGCCTCACCACTCCGGCTTGGGAGTTGGTGACAGAGGTGATCAGTGCCAATGCTGCACACGAGGTTGGCCACCCAGTGCAGAAAGAGGATGAATGATCACATCCGTGCCACCAGGGTAAGGCAACCATCTCATCACTCTAAACTCACACACTCACAAGCCCATCGCACATTCACTGGCATCTCACTCACTGCCAGCTCAAGAGACATCACCACTCGCTCTCTCACACACAGCCTCACATCTCCACCTGGCCTCATCTCCTCTGGAGACTGCCTCCCCAGCCCTCACCATCTTGAGGCCACTTGCACAGATCAACATGTGCTCCCCACATACCCTGGGTTACCCCACTTCCCCAGTACAGCCCTCGCCCTGCAGCCTCTTCCCTCGCCTGAGGCCACTTCTCCCCCTTCCCCAAACACGCCCTAGCCCTGCAGCCATTGAAAAGCCACCCGCCCCGCTTATGGCTGTTCTGGTAGGTAGAGACCTGCCCATGAATCCCCCTCTAAAAGTGATGTGGTGCTGCCTGCGAGGTCTGGCGCTGATGACTGCAAGTGCTGCCCGACGCAAGGTGGGCAAACAGACCTCGAAGTCCCGAGTGACGTGCAGCTCGCCAAGTGCACGCCATTGATGTACAGTTGTGAAACACGTTGGTGTGATTGCATGCCGATGTACCCAGATGATCTAGTGTGGGGGTGGGGGGGGGTGATTCCGGCGAGCAGGGCTTATAATGAGACACTAAGGTATTGAAATTAGGTTCCTGACATGTGGTGGTGGGAAACGCGGCCCACCATTGGCGGGTGATGGGTGGACGGTCGCAAACTGGATCCATGACGGCGTGAAACTTGATTTTTGGCCATCTCACCATATTGTTATGACGCCCACCACCAACGGGCGGGAAAATTCCAGCCAATGTCTTTAGCGAAACCAATTGTCCCCAGGCAATTCACAGGAGCGTTATCAAACAAAATTTAATATAGAGCCATAAAAGCGCATAACACGAAAGGTGACCACAAACTTGGCCAAAAAGCGAGGTTTAAAGGTGCATCTTAAAGGAGGAGGAGAGAGAGGAGAGGCGGAGAGGGTTAGGGAGGGTGTTCTAGAACTTCAGGCCCAGGCAACTAAAGGAATGGCCACCAATGGTAGGGCAGGGTTGTGCAAGAGGCCTGAATTGGAAGAGCGCAGTGATTTCTGAGGGTTGTGGGTCTGGAGGAAGGGGCCGAGGCCATGGTGGGAGTTGAACATGAGGATGATGATTTTTAAAGCTGAGGCGTTGCTGGCTCAGGAGCTGAAGTAATTCCACGAGCACAGGGCGATGGGTGAACAGGATGTAGTGTGAGATTGGATATCTGGCTCTAAACCTTAGCACGACAATGACGCACAATTTCAAAATGATGAAACTTCACAGCGATGGTGGACAGACTTCCTTCTTGCAAGGAATGACCAGCACATGGAGTGGACTTTAGGTTATAGGGTTTTTTAGATGGATGGGCTAAAATACCTTGATCCGTCTTCCTCATGCATATTGATCGTGCGATTAAAAATTAAAATGATCTCATGTGGCGGCAGCCTGGGGCTGTGTCACATCTATTTGCTCTAAGTGCAGTTGGTATCCTTCCCTGCCAAATAATGCATTTCATCTGAAGACTCTTGTTGCTCAATAAAAGCTTTAAAAATATTGATCTGTTTATCCGCCTCTGTGTATTTACATTAAGTGAGTTAATGTTTGCATTAAGGTAGACCACAGGAAAAAAATGACACCTCTGGCTGTTCAACATGACGTAAAGGTGTCAGCCATGGCTTAGTCTGTAGCACTCTCACCAGAAGGTCATGGGTTCAAGTCCCACTCCAGGCACTTGAGTCTAGGTCGGTACATCACTGAGGGAGAGCTGCCTTGTCGCAGATGCCATTTTTCAAACGAGACATTAAACCCAGGCCTGTCTGCCTTCTCAACTGGGTGTAAAAGATCCTGTGACACTACTTGCAAGAAAACTTTTCCCTGATGTCCAGGCCAATACCTATCCCTTACCTAATATACATTCGGACATGAGGGGCCAAATAGCCTCCTGCTGTGCTGTAACTATTCTATGATTCTATTAGATGAAAGCAGGTTATCTGGTCACTATCTCATCATTGTTTGTGAGATCTTGTTTTGTGCAAATTGGCTGATGTGTTTCCTACATTAAAGTGGTGACTGTGCTTCAGGAATATTTAATTAACTCACAAAGGATCCTTCGACAGCACCTTCTAAACCTGCGACCACTACCACCTCGGTGGACAAGGGCAGCAGACACATGGGAGCATCACCACCTGCAAGTTCCCCTCCAAGTCACTCACCATCCTGACATGGAAATATATCGCCGTTCCTTCACTGTCACTGGGTCAAAATCCTGGAACTCCCTCCCTAACAGCACTGTGGGTGTACCTACACCACATGGACTGCAGCGGCTCAAGACGGCGGCTCACCACCACCTTCTCAAGGGCAATTAGGGATGGGCAACAAAGGTTGGCCTATTCAGTGATGCCCACATCATGTGAAAGAGTAAAAAAATTGGCTGGGAAACATTTTAAGGTGTCACGGGGTTTTGCATAAATGCAAAATTCCCTGGTTTTCTGATGTTGATTTGAGTGCGTCCAAGAATTGTCATGTTTATCTTAGGTTTAGAGTTGTCATTTTGTGTCTCCAGGTTTTTATTTTGGGTCTTCATTGATCTCACTTATCCAGGCTGCAAGTGTGAAAGACTAACCGTGCAGCATGACTCACACGCCAAAGCGTCAACCAGCCTGCCTCATACTAATGCTATCTACCTAACCACCTACTCTGTCTATCGAGCCAATGGCCAGGATTTTCCCCTTGTCGGGCGGGTGTGGCAGGTGGGCCCGGGTGTGGCTGCAAAGCTGACCGCTGCCCGCAGTTGAACCCCGACCGCGATTTCCCGCTGGCAGGCCTATCAAGGCCCATCCAGTGTGAGGCGCAGCTCTGCACTGGCCGGGAAGCGGCCGAGCTCGGGCAGGGGCCTGTTGGCTGCCGGGTCCAATGGCGATCCTGCGGCCGGTTGAAAAGTGGCTCAGGCTGCTCCAGAAAGGCTGCCAGGGAAGGACTTCTGTCTGCCGTTCTGACTATGGAGTCGAGTGCGGCTGCAGACGCCTGGGCGAGAGGGCAGGTTGGGTGGGCACTCGGTCCCCTGCTTTTCTAAAGAGTGCCCTGCTGCCCTCCTGGAGGAGGTGGCTGCCAGGAGGGACACCCTTGTCTCCAGAGATGGGAGGAAGAGGCCGCTGCACCTCAACAAGAGGGCATAGGAGGGGGTTGCAGCCCAGGTGAGCAAACATGATGAGGTGCAACACACCTGAGTCCAGTGCTGGAAGCGCTTCAATGACTTGCTGCGCTCAGGAAGGGTGAGTACCCTGTTGGCATGAGTCAGTGTGCAGAAGTGTTAAGGTCTGGCCATCCCCCCATGGGCCTCAGGGGTGCTAGAGTCTGAGTACCAACTGTCAATCATGCCGGAACTGGCCATGTACCTTGCAGCTTGAGGGCCATGACTCAGATGTGCCCTGCGAGGTGTTCCTCAGCTGTCATTGGCCAGGTTGCAATGGCGCCACAGGTAGAGAGTGGACTAATCAATGGTCCTCTGTCCTTTCAGGAGAAGACAAGCCGTAACCAAGCCAAGAGGACACATACAGGTGGAGGCCTGCCCAACCTGCTGCTGTTCCCCTGGTTCGAGCAGGACGCCCTCGAGCTCGAGAGCCAGCACGCTCCCCATGCGTGGAGAGGCGGGAGTGCCAGGTGAAGGTGAGAGTGCAGTGCACAGAGGTGAGACTTTCAGCTTGTGCAACCATTCTAGTGCAGTCTCTTCATTGATGTGATCCTCGAACCTGGAGTCCCCATTGATCATTGAAAGATGGTGGCATCATGATGCAGATCTCCACGGTCTCACCAGGGTGCCTGGCATGCACAGTGACAGTCTGATGACTTTAACTAATGACATGTCCTTCTTCTCCTTTTAGGTTCACCAGCAGACGTTCGACCTGCAGACCCCGAAGGACCACCCCTGACACCAGGGGACCACCGGGTGTCACTGCCACCTGCATCACACACGCTGTGTGAACCAGGCACCAGCGTAGATAGCAGCACCTCGGTGGGCATTACATTGGCAGCTAGTATCTCGGTGCACATTGGTGAGGGCACTTCACAATTGCTTGAGGCGCAGGCGGAGGCAGAGAGTGCCCAGGGCGCCGGCAGTTGGGGACAAGGGTGATGTTCAGCTGAAGGCCGATGATGAGCCTCTGGAGTCGTCCATTATGCAGCAGATGCTTGGATGTCCAGCAAGATGTGCAGGAGGATCTGGCAGAGATCCATGAGTGCCTGCATGCCATGGCCTCAGTGATGGAGGAGTCCATGTGGATCGTGAGCACTGCGTTGACCATCATGGTCATTGTTGCCTGTAAACCCTGGCAGCAGGATAGTGGTGTCTTCTGCGGCCCCTTCTTCCTAGGACTTCTTGCTGCTGTCGTCATCCAGAGAGCACTGAGAGGAGCCCGCAGAGATGACAAGCAGCTCGTGCGCCAACGTGAGGTCGCTCTGAACCTCCCTGCTCGGCATGATGGATGGGAACCTAGTTGGTGCAGCACAATCCCCACTCAACCCTGTATGAAGAATCAGAAAGAAAACTGTGGCCAGTTTCAGGAAAGAGGAATGCCTGCAAAACCTCTCCCTATTACCTCAATCAGGCAATGATTGGTTACGAGAAAATTATATATTTCAGCTTCTGCTTTTGGTGCTGCCCTGCAAAAGGTTATTCCTGCATTCACCACCTTCCTTATGGAGGCAAGGGCTTGATTAGGATGGGGGTCGGGGGGTGCAGGGGCGGGTGGAGGTAGTGTTGGGTTGGGGGTGGGGGGAAGCTCCAGGTAAAACTCTCCAGTTATGGATGGGAAAGTGACAGAGAAGGACATTCACCTGCTCCTCCGTGTAGTGTCTTGGGGTGTTTTTTGATGTTGAAGATGCTTCATAATTTTGCTGCTGCTGCTTAGGGTTGCCAACTCTGATTAAATGTATTTCTGGAGGTTACATCACATGATTCCCCCCCCACCCCCACCCCTGATGCTCCAGCCGTTAGTCGGCCAACACATCCACTCTTGTGACGCACTGCCTTTATACGCCAATTGGAAAGCACAAAGACTCATTTCCCATTTGAATGATGCATGACTCTAAGCCAAACAGCCTTTTTCCCCCATTTTCAATATTTTTCTATCTAGTGAAGAGAAATGTTCAAGAAAATTAAAAAAATAAACAATCTATTTTAATGTCCCGAGGATTGCATACAGCGGTGTCCTGCAGACTGATCTTCAATTCCTGAAGACTCCTGGCCAACCCTGGAGGCAACCCTACTGCTGCTGTTATTGTTGTTGTGGTAGTTAGCAGTAGTTGTATTAGTAGTTAGTTAAGAGTATTAGTAATGCTGATTAGTAGAAGTAATAACAGTTGTTAATAGCAGAAGTAATAGTATTTATTGTTGTGGTTAGTGGTAATAATAGCAATTAATAAGGGTAGTAATAATAGCCGTGGGTAGTAGCGGTCAGCACTAATATTAGTATTTAGTAATGATGGTTAGTAGAAGTAATAATAGTTGCTAGTATTAATAGCAGTTAATAGGAATAGTAGTTAGTGGTAATAGTAATTAGTAAGAATAGTATTAATTGTAGTGGGTAGTAGCAGTCAGCACTAATATTAGCACTTAGTAATAGTGCTTAGTAGAAGTAATAATAATTGCTAGTATTAATAGCAGTTAATGGTAATAGTAGCTAGTAGCAAAAGCAGTAGTAATAGTAGTTTGTGGTAGTAATAGCCCAGCATTGATGATTGGGGCTCCTCACGTTACTGCCAACACTGCCACCCAAGCCATTTTGTCCCCATACTCTCTGAGTGGACACCAGTTGACACTAGTGTGGGTAACTGACCATGTGATATCCAATGCCTTGATCCCAGGAATTCCAATGGAATCAGACAAATAATCCACATTGAAACACGAATCTTACTGGACCATTGTTAGGCCGCAGATCAGAAAATGAACATACAAAGTGGGCATGCAGTGGGCAGCTGATCCATTGGCTGATGGCTAGAACCTCGTGACTAAACACTTCTGCCATCTCTGTCTCCTCCCCTCCTGCAATCTCCAAGGAGAAGCAAAGAAACAGAAAAGAAACTCAGGGAAAATATATGCTGGAAATTTCCTCTCCAACTTCATTAGGCAATTGAACCAGTCCAGGCGATCACAAGGCCGTCTGTCTGATGTGTCTGTCCCAGATGAGAACCTGTTCAGCTCCCTCTTTTGGCAGCATCCCGAGAGACTATGAATTCTGCAGTAATGTAAATGATATCAGCTATGGCTCAGTTGGTACCACTCTCACTTCTGAATCAGAAAGTCCCATTCCAGGACTTGAGCACAAATATAAAAGCTGATACTCCCAGTGCAGTACTGAAGGAGTAATGCACTGTTGGAGGTGCTGTTTTTTGGAAGAGACATTAAACCCAGATCCTGTCTGCTCTCTCAGGTGGACATAAAAAAATCCCATGGCACTATTTCAAAGAGCAGGGGAGTTAGTCCCTGGCAACCTGGCCAATATTTACCCCTCAATCAACATTCAGAAGAGCAGATTTTCCGGCCATTATCACATTGCTGTTTGTGGGAGCTTGCTGTGTGCAAATTGGCTGCTATGTTTCCTGCATCACTTTAGTGACTACACTTCAAAAGCACCTCACTGGCTGTAAAGCACTTTGAGACATCCGATGGCCGTGAAAGACGTTATATAAATGCAACTCTTTCTTTTAACCCCACCCTCCCCAAAAATCTTTCTACGGCGATGTCGCTCAAAAGTGCAAAGATATCTTCACAGTTAGTCAAATGTGTACATGGCCTAGGAGTGCTTGATACCACTGTGCAAGGCAGCTGGGAAAAATGTTTAATTGCCCAAAAAAAAAACCTTTTATCTTGATAGTTCAAAAATTCACCAAATATGTAAATAATGTTCTAGCTTGGCAACTGCACAGTCTGGGGGTAATGAGGCAGTAACATATCTTGTTTATGTCCATTTAATCTCCTGATTGTGTAACAGCTCGAAACCAATCCATTAGTGTCTACTTAATCTGAAATGGGGACAGCTCTACTGCTGCTCATTGCAGAGAAATGGAGATTAGTTCTATTTTTAGGAACGTTTGATTAATGGTCCCCAATATTATTTCATTTCATGTTGCATGAATAAGTCATTAATAGCAACTTGAATCAGACCAGCAATTTGCTGCTAGTCAGAGATCTATAGGCATGCAATGAGGAAAGGAACCCTCTCTAATATATATACGTAAGTGAAAATCCAGCCACCGATGTGTTTGTAGAGAGGGAAATGTCCAGAGTGAATTAACATTATATCCCCACCACCAATTCACCCCGCACCACCATGTGATCTGCAGGTCAGGTGTGATCTTGATTTAGAAACAATGATATTAACTGTATCTGCAGAGGCAGAGAAAGTGGAATTAGGCCCTAACAAGTTAGACTTTTTGGCTGATACTTGTCACGCTCATGCAATATGAACTCTCAAACTATAAATATAAACCTATAAAGTATAGACCTGCAATGGACACTTTCCTATAACACAAAATGGAGTTGAGAGGTTAGGTGACCATTTTTTCTTGCTCACATATGGAAGTGCAAGAACACTAAGCTAATTTTTCATTTATGGACAAGCCTCGGTGGTCACTAAAATGCAAGTGACCCTTCCTGTAATAATGGCTGCTTTTCTCCAACTAATTAAAAAGACTGGGTTCACAAAACTGTTGCAGCATCTGTGACTCCAACCTTGAAACCTAGAAACAATGGCTGAAATAAGCTCAATTTTACCAAGGTGGTATGTGAATGAGTGCTATCTGGCCTCCATTGTCTAGCAATAGCCTAACCATCAAAAACAAAGAGATGCCCTGGTCACATGGCAGAGAGAAGGTTTCTGTAAGAGTTTTAATAAGGCATGTTCTGGTTTTACAGGCAGAAACATCTATGTCAATGAAGGAAAAAGATCCTGCCTAAGAAAATCTGCTCTTAAGCCACATGTAGGCAGAGACTTGAGTTGGCCTTAAACTCTCTACCTGAGGAACCGTACTAAGGCTCTGCTATTGCACCTTGACAGAAGGATAAGAGAAATCTGCCACTGCGAACACAAAATGTCAATAAAGGGGAAGTGGATGTGCTGTACTTATATTTCCAGAAGGCATTTGATAAGGTGCCACATCAAAGGTGATTGCAGAAAATAAAAGCTCATGGTGTAGTGGGTATCATGTTAGTATGGATAGAAGATTGGCTAGCTAGCAGCAAACAGAGGGTAGCCATAAATATGTCTTTTTTTTATCCATTCATGGGATGTGGGCATCATTGACTATCCCTAACTGCCCTTCAGAGGGCAATTAAGAGTCACCCACATTACTGTGGGTCTGGAATCACATGTAGGCCAGACCAGGTAAGGACAACAGATTTCCTTCTCTAAAGGACATTAGTGAACCAGATGGGTTCTTACAACAATTGTTTTATGGCCATCAGACAAGTCCAGATATTTATTGTACTCAAGTTTCACCATCTGCTGTGGTAGGATTCAAACCCAGGTTCCCTAGAAAATTACCCTGGGTCTTTGGCATACTAGTCAGTGACAATACCACTATGCTACTACCTCCCCCAGTGGTGGGATGTAATGAGTGATGTGCCACAGGGATCAGTGCTGGGGCCTCAATGTTTTACAATTTATATAAATGACTTGGATGAAGGGACCAAAGGAATGGTTGCTAAATTTGCTGATGACACAAAGATAGATGGGAAAGTAAGTTGTGAGGAGGGCATAAGGAGGCTACAAAAGTGACATAGATAGATTAAGTGAGTGGGCAAAGATCTGGCAAATGAAACATAATGTGGGTAAGTGCAAAACTGTCCATTTTGGCAGGAAGAGTAAAAAAGCATATTATCTAAATGGGGAGAGATTGCAGAGCTCTGAGATTCAGAAGGATTTGGGTGTCCTAGTGCGTGAATCCCAAAATGATAGTGTGCACGTACAGCAAGTAATTAGGAAAGCTAATAGAATGTTCTAACTTATTGTGAGGGGAATTGAATACAAAAGAAGGGAGGTCATGCTTCAGTTATACAGGGCATTGGTGAGATCACACCTGGAATACTGTGAACAGTATTGGTCTCCTTATTTAAGGAAGGATGTAAATGCGCTGGAAGCAGTTCAGAGAAGGTTTACTGGACTAATATGAGGAATGGGCAGGTTGTGTTATATGGAAAGTTGGATAGGTTAAGCTTGTATCCACTGGAGTTTAGAAGATTAAGAGGTGGCTTGTTCAAAGCCTTTAAGATCCTGAGGGGTCTTGACAGGGTGGATGTGAAGAGGATGATTCTTCTTGTGGGAGAATCTAGAACTAGGGGTTATAGTTTAAAAATAAGGGGTTGCTCATTTAAGACAGAGATGAGGAGAAACTTTTGCTTTCAGGGGGTCGTGAATCTTTGGAACTGTTCCTCAAAAGGCAGTGGAAGTCTTTGAATATTTTTAAGACAGAGCCAGGCAGATTCTTGATTAACAAGGAGGTGAAAGGTTATCGGGGGTAGGTGGGAAGTTACAATCAGATCAGCCATGATCTTTTTGAATGGTGAACAGGCTTGAGTGGCTGAGTGGCCTACTCCTGCTCCATGCCCATGTTCATACGAGCCAACTAATCTGTCCTAAACTGCCAGAGCTTTACTTCAGTGGACCAAAAAGACCACAGGCCTACATTGCTTCAAGTCTTCACCCCAGGGAAAAGCCAGTATAACAAAGAGCACATGAAATCATAAAATGTAAACGCATACGACGTATAGAATTGCAATCTCTTCCTGAGTGTGTGTGCATCTGTATCTGTGTGAGTGTAAACGGGGCTGTGGTTGCATATATTCAGTTGTTGTACAATAAACATTTATCTTTCTTTTAAAATTTACAAGAACTTGTCACTTGCCTGTTCCTGACAATTGAAGCACTTAGAGGAGTTAAAATGCCTTTTTTTTTTAAACACACTATCTTCGATCAATAGGTAGGTGGAAAAGGAAGGGGAGCTATGCTGATCACTGTTGTAGGAGGGTCTGGTATATACTGGGTTAATGTTGGACTGAGTACAGTAAAGTCCACACAGTGATTTAAGAAGGCAGATGACCTAGACCTAGGGTCAGTGTGGTATTTACTGGCCAGAGATGTGTTAAGACCCAAGATGGAGATAGCTCCATGCCTGTACCCTTTACAGTATGTATGTGTATAGTTACAAGTAGTTAATAAAGACTTGCTGTTAACATACATAAGTTTACAATGACTTCTCTAACAGACACGTTCTGTAATATCCACAGTTCTCTAGGGTGGAGAGCTCCAGAGATTCACAATCTGCTGAGTGAAGCAATTCCTCCTCATCTCAGTCCTAAATGACCAACCCCTTTTCCTGAAACTATGACCCCGAGTTCTAGGCTCTCCAGCCAGGGGAACCAGCCTGTCAGCATCTACCCTGTCAAGTCCTCAGAATTTTATATATTTCAATAAAATCACCTCTTGCTCTTCTAAACACCAGAGAATTGACTTAATCTCTCCTCATTATACAACCCTCTCATCCCATGGATTGGTCTAGTGATCCTTCATTGCACTCCCCCTATGGCAAGTACATCCTTCCTTAGGTAAGGAGACTTAAACTGTGCACAGTATTCCAAGTGTGGTCTCACTAAGACCCTATATCCACAGCACCTTCCTATGCAATTGCAGAAGGTGTAACACCTGCCCCTTTACCTCCACCGTCCCCACCGACCAAGACCCCAAACACTCCTTTCAGGTGAAGCACGGCTTCACTTGCAACTCCTTCAATTTGGTCTACTGTATTCACTGCTCCTAATGCAGTATTCTCTACGTTGGGGAGACTAAATGCAGACTGGGTGATTGTTTTGTGGAACACTTTCGCTCAGTCTGCAAGCATGACCCAGACCTTCCTGTCGCTTTCCATTCCAACACACCACCCTGCTCTCATGTCCACATGTCCGTCCTTGGCCTGCTGCAATGTTCCAGTGAAGCCCAACGCAAACTGGAGGAACAGCACCTCATCTTCCGACTAGGCACTTTACAGCCTTCCGGACTTAACATTGAGTTCAACAACTTCAGACCATGAACTCTCTCCTCCATCTTTACGCTTTGTTTAATCCAATTTTTAAAAAAAATTGAATTAAATTAATTAATTTATTCTTTTTTCCTATCCCACCCCGCCATGCCCACCCCAGTAACACTCCCTTTGTCTTGTGTCCATGACATCCTTGTCCAATCTCCCCTGAGCTCCTACCTATCCCTGACCTTCTATCTTGCTCCACCTGCTCCACTCACTCTCTTCAGCAGCATAAAACCCATCACATTTCTATTTCTCTTTAGCTCCGAAGAAGAGTCATATGGACTTGAAACGTTAACTCTGTTTCTCTCTCCACAGATGCTGCCAGACCTGCTGAGTGTTTCCAGCAGTTTTTGTTTTTATTTCAGATTTCCAGCATCCTCAGTATTTTGCTTTCACCTGTATCATTGCCGTCTTATACTCCAATTCCTTTGTAATAAAGGCTAACATACTAAGCACTGTTCCTTATGCTACTTGTGGGGAGATGGTGGTATAGTGGTAATGTCACTGGACTAACAATGCAGAGGTCTAAGCTAATGCTCTTTAACATGGGTTCAAATCTGACTCTAGTAGAATTCAAATTCAAGTAATAAAACCTGGAATTTAAACCTAGTCTCAGTAATGGTGACTCATTGAAACTATAATTGATTGTTATAAAAGCCCATCTGGATCACTAATGCCCTTTAGGCCTTACCTGGTCTGACCTACACAGGACTCCCAATTCACAGTAATGTGGCTGGCTCTTAACAGCCCACTGACATGGCCTTGTGAGCCACTCAATTCAGGGGCAATTAGGGATGGGCAACAAATGTTGTCCTTGTCAGTGATGCCATGAAAGATTAAAAAAAATGTCCCAGTTACACCCTGCCATGCTGAAAATTACACATTTATTCCTACTCTTCTGTTTTGCGTCCATTAATCAATCCTCAGTCCGTGCTCACACTTTTCTCCAATCTCATGAGCCCTAATTTTGTGTAATAATCTCGTGTTGCACCCTATCGAATGCTTTTCGAAAACCCCAATCCCCAACCTCCCCCTCCCCAATGTGTAGTTAGAGAGTTAGTGAGGCGGAGAGATTTAGAGCAGGAACGCTACTACCCTGTTAGTTTCATACCACAGTAACTGAAAGAAAAATTATTCTTGGGATGTGGGCATCACTGGTAAGGCTGGCATTTATTGCCCAACTCTAGTTTCCCCCTTGAGGAGTTGATGGTGGGTCTTCTTGAGGAGTTGATGGTGGGTCTTCTTGAACCATTGCAGCCTGTGTGGTGAATTTTGCCAGTGAGTGGTGGTGTAGTTTAATGGATCGCTGACTTGCGCTTTCCCTGAGTTGTATCCAAGCTAAAAAAGGCTGCTAGATTAGAAAACACTCGACGTAGTAATTATGCTGAAAGGGCCGCAAGGCTGGCCGCAATTTAAATGGAGTGCAAATGATGTCAGCCAGACGGTCTCTGTGCATTCCTCTGATATGAGGGAGGCTTGTTTACAGCTTATTTTCAGTGGTTCAAAGCTTTCAGTTACACGACAAGTTCACCCAGAGCAGCTCACACACACCGAAAGATAAAAAACATATCATGGTTAAAAATTAGCTCGAAATACAACGAAATAAAACACTCGTGCATATTGAGCCAGATGTGCAGGGGCAAAGGAAAAAAAAATAAACTCATTAAAGGATCACCCTGTGCAATGACTGTTTTGCCAAAGGTGGACAGTCACCAGCTCTCGCAACGTTAAAAAACCTGCAAGTGTGTGAAATTTGAACAGGAAATGCAGGGATTACACAGCAGGGTCTTTCAAGACGTGTGAGGCATCAGCTGTGTTGCATTTCCTGCAATGGTCGCTACATTTCAGAAATGTTTCATTAACTGGAAAGTGTTGTAGGGCATCTTGAAGGCAGCGATATACAATGAAAGTCCCTCCTCTAGGCCTAAATGCAGCAGTAGCCCCACCATCGCTGCACGTGGTGATGTAGTACACAACTGGAAATGCTCAGAAAATCCGGGAGGGGGAGAGTTACCTGGACACTTTGTATCAGGAGGCGGTCACACCCGGTAGATTAAGTACCTTAAGTCCGGTCAGTGGTCAGGGTCAGCAGGGTGTGACTGCAAGTGAGGTAGGTAGAGGGATCCTGTGTTCAGGAACAGAGGAGCCTCAGCTCTTGACCTTGTCCAACAGGTACGAGGTACTTGCTCCCTGTGTGGATGAGGAACAGGGCTGTAGGGAGGATGAGCCAGCTGACCACGGCACTGTGGCACAGGAGGCCATTCAAGAGGGGGGAGCAAAAAGACAAGTGGTAGTTGTAGGGGATTCTATAATTAGGGGAATTGATAGCTTCCTTTGTAAGCAGGATCGAGAGTCCTGCATGGTATGTTGCCTGCCCGGTGCCAGGGTGAGGGACATCTCTGACCGGCTTGAAAGGATATTGGAGAGGGAGGGGGAGGATCCAGTTGTTGTGGTCCACATCAGGACAAATAACATAGGTAAGACTAGGAAAGAGGACCTGTTTAGGGGTTATCAGGAACTAAGAACTAAATTAAAGAACAGGTCCTCAAGGGTTATAATCTCCGGATTACTACCCGAGTTGTATCTGAATGCACGCAGTATACGAAATAAGGTAAATGGGCTTGTGGCGCAGATGGAAATTGGCAGGTATGCTGTGGTGGGCATCACGGAGACATGGCTGCAAGGGGATCAGGACTGGGAGCTAAATATCCAAGGATATACATCCTATTGAAAAGATAGGCAGGTTGGCAGAGGGGCTGGGGTTGCTTTGTTAGTAAGAAATGAAATTAAATCGATAGCAAGAAATGATGTAGGGTCAGATGATGTAGAATCTGTGTGGGTAGAGTTGAGGAACCGCAAAGGTGAAAAAGTTATGTACAGGCCTCCGAACAGTAGTCAGGATGTGGGGCACAAGATACACCAGGAGATAGAAAAGATGTGTAAGAAAGGCAAGGTTACAATGATCATGGGGGATTTCAATATGCAGGTAGACTGGGAAAATCAGGTTGGTAGTGGATCCTAAGAAAAGGAATTTGTGGAATGTCAATGAGATAGCTTTTTGGAGCAGCTTGTGGTGGAGCCCACTAGGGAACAAGCAATTCTAGATTTAGTGATGTGTAGCGAGGCAGATTTGATAAAGGAGCTTAAGGTGAAGGAGCTTAGGAGGAAGTGACCGTAATATGATAGAATTTACCCTGCAATTTGAGAGGAAAAAGCTGGAATCAGATGTAACGGTTTTATAGTTGAATAAAGGCAACTACAGATGCATGAGGGAGGAGCTGGCCAGAATTGACTTGGAGATGAGCCTAGCAGGAAAGTCAGTGGAACAGCAATGGCAGGAGTTTCTGGGAGTAATTTGGGAGACACAGCAAAAAATTCATCCCTAGGAAGAAGAAGCATACTAAAGGGAGGACGAGGCAACCATGGCTGACAAGGGAAGTCAGGGACAGCATAAAAGCTAAAGAGAAAGCATACAATGCGGCGAAGAGTAGTGGGAAACTAAGGGATTGGGAAGCCTACAAAGACCAACAGAGGACAACTAAAAAAGAAATGAGAGAAAAGATTAAATATGAGGGTAAACTAGCCAGTAATATAAAAGAAGATTGCAAGAGATTTTTTAGACATATAAAGGGTAAGAGAGAGGCAAAAGTGGACATTTGGCCGCTGGAAAATGACGCTGGAGAAGTAGTAGTGGGGAACAAAGAAATGGAGGAGGAACTGAATAGGTACTTTGCTTCAGTCTTCACGGTGGAAGACACCAGTAACATCCCCAAAGTTCAAGAGAGTCGGGGGGGCAGAGGTGAGTATGGTGGCCATTACCAAGGAGAAGTTGCTAGGAAAACTGAAAGGTCTGAAGGTGGATAAATCACCTGGACCAGATGGATTACACCCCAGAGTTCTGAATGAGATAGCTGAAGAGATAGTGGAGGCGTTAGTGGTGATCTTTCAGGAATCACTTGAGTCAGGGAGGGTCCCAGAGGACTGGAAAATCGCTAATGTAACCCTCCTGTTTAAGAAGAGAGTGAGGCAAAAGACAGGAAATTACAGGCCGATTAACCTGACGTCGGTCTTTGATAAGATTTTATAGTCCATTATTAAGGATGAGATTTCAGAATACTTGGAAGTGCATGGTAAAATAGGGCAAAGTCAGCATGGTTTCATCAAGGGGAGGTCATGCCTGACAAATCTGTTAGAATTCTTTGAGGAGGTAACGAGTAGGTTAGACAAAGGAGAGCCAATGGATGTTATCTACTTGGACTTCCAGAAGGCCTTTGACAAGGTGCCGCACAGGAGGCTGCTCAGTAAGATAAGAGCCCTTGGTGTTAGAGGCAAGGTACTAGCATGGATAGAAGATTGGGTGTCTGGCAGGAGGCAGAGAGTGGGGATAAGGGAGGTTCACGAGAATGATCCCAGGAATGAAAGGCTTAACATATGAGGGACGTTTGAGGACTCTGGGTCTATACTCGATGGAGTTTAGAAGGATGAGGGGGGGGGGAATCTGATTGAAACTTGCAGAATACTGAAAGGCCTGGATAGAGTGGACATGGGGAAGATGTTTCCATTAGTAGGAGAGACTAGGACCTGAACGCACAGCCTCAGAGTAAAGGGAAGACCTTTTAGAACAGAGATGAGAAGAAACTTCTTTAGCCAGAGAGTGGTGAATCTATGGAATTCATTGCCACAGAAGGCTGTGGAGGCCAGGTCATTGAGTGTATTTAAGACTGAGATAGATAGGTTCTTGATTGGTAAGGGGATCAAAGGTTATGGGGAGAAGGCGGGAGAATGGGGTTGAGAAACTTATCAGCCATGATTGAATGGCGGGGCAGACTCGATGGGCCGAATGGCCTAATTTCTGCTCCTATGTCTTATGGTCTTATGGTCTTATCGTCTTATGGTCAGACCTGGCAGCATCTACGCAAAAGGAAAAAGAATGAACGTTTAAGGTAGATACATAGAAACATGTAGATTAGGAGCAGGAGTAGGTCATTTAGCCCCTCGAGCCTTTGATACGATCATGGCTGATCTGATTGTGGCGTCTCTTTTCCTGTGTACTCTTTGACCCCTTTGTTAGTCAAGGATCTATCTAACTCACTCTTAAAAATATTCAATGATCCTGTCTCCGTCTCTATGACCTTTCACTGTTGACCTGAAACATTAACTCTGGCCCAGGTTCTCTGTTGCGGTGAAATCCCAGAAATGACTGGAAATCCGAAGTCCCCCCCAACACGGCATGTTCTATTTTCACAGGGGGGTGGAAGTGGAGTTGGGCCGGGGTTCTCACATGTGTGGAGCTGGCCATTTAAATAACCAGCTAAATCCACTGAAGTGGGATTCTGTCAGGCCAGGAGTGTGAAACCCGGAGTGTGCAGTTTGGGCCAGGGAAAAGGAGGTCTGAGCTTTGTGGGTTAGTTTGGATAGCCAGCCCTTTGGAGTGGTAGAATGACCCTTTGGTTATGGTCCTGGGACACCTTTGAGATAGGTAAGGCACCCTTTAGGTGAGTTAAAACACACTTTGGTATTTTTAAAAGTAAACATGATTGTGCATAAAAAGTGGAATTATCAAGCTGGCAAGGAACTGTCAAGCTGTCAAGGAACTGTCGAAGAACTTCAAGCTGTCAAGGAGCTGTTGAAGAACTATCAAGCTGTCAAGGAACTGTCAAAGGATAATAGGTAAATTGGCATGGAGGGGATAAGGGCAAAGGGTGGTGAGTGGGGGCATGGGCTGACATGGTGATATGGGGGGAATAAGGGTATGAGGGGCAATGAGGGCTGGTTAGAGGAGCATGGGTTGTAATAGGGGGTATGGGGGCCATGGGGGGTGTCAGAGGGGCATGGGTTGGCATCTGCTGTATGAGGGAACATGGGGGTTTGGTGGGGGTCATGAGTTGGCATAGGTTTCCATAATTGGGGCATGGGGAGCTTGTAGGGTCAGGGGAGGGGGCTGGGTGGCGTGAGGGCTGTTTTTTTGTTTTAAAAAAAAAAATTTGATTCAACACAATGCTGGAGTGCAGGAGCGGGCCTCCCGCCCAGTCCACCTCTGCACCCGGCAGCCTCCATCCTCGTTCTGGGGGCGGCAGGCCTGACTTCCAATCCAGCCTACCCCCACCACGCCCCCCCCCCCCCCCCCCCCCCACCGACCCTCACCCCGAAGTGAAAATCTGAACTGCGAGTGGCCATTTTTAAAAGTTGGGTTCACAGAGCTGGGAATTCTCCCCGTCTCTTGCGCACCCGACCCACGAGCGAAAACCTGGGCCTCGATTTCTCTCTCCACCGATGCTGCCAGGCCTACTGAGTATTCCAAGAGCTTTCTGTTCTTATTTCTATTTCAAATATCCGCAGCACCGTGCTACACGACTGGCACGATATTTAAAAGACGATATATCTTACTGATGTCGAATGATACAGGCCCGACAGTTATAATATTAGGAAGCTTGCTGACAACACAAGTAGCTTGTTCATCGCTGAACCAAACCTTTTATACACCTGGTAATTTTCCGATGTCTTGATCTCCTCTCGTCATTCCCTTGCTGCACTAAGCCTTCTTTGTTTATTTGAAAAACCACTCGAAACCATCTTATATTGGCTCATGGTCATGCCATGCCTATTTATATATATCCCATTTTTGTCAAAGTACATTCTGGTAGGTCTACAAAAGCAGGCTGAAAATGACAGCTTATAGTACATCACGCAAACAAAATGGACCAAATTTTAACTTGTATGAGTGAGAGGGTCTTCAGTGAGTTAAAATATCCTGCGATGTGTCTGCAGGAATTGGAATGTTTTTTTATTCGTTCATGGGATGTGGACTTTGCTGGCTAGACCAGCATTTATTGCCCATCCCTAGTTGCCCTTGAGAAGGTGGTGGTGAGCCGTCTTCTTGAACCGCTGCAGTCCATGTGGTGTAGGTACACCCACAGTGCTGTTGGGGGGGTGGAATTCCAGGATTTTAACCCAGTGACAGTGAAGGAACGGCGATATATTTCCGAGTCAGCATGGTGAGGGGGTTGGGGTGTGGGGGGGCGGGGGGGGGGGGTGATCTTCCAGGTGATGGTGTTCATCTGATTTGCTTGTCAGGAAGAGTAGATTGTCCTGGCGTACTCTGGGTATTGCAGATGTACACAGGGAGGGTTAAAATTGTAATCTCTCTCCCACATACATGAATACATGCACAATGAGAACATGCCAATGTGAGTTGTAGATGTCAACTCATGAATTTTCCAACTCATGCCCTTGAATGCAAAAAAAAAGGTGCAGGCTTATCTGTGGACGGTTCGCAAACAACTCTAGCATGTCAGGTGCTTGCTTAGTGATTTCCTTTCATAATTGCCTATCCTTTGTGCTTTTGTTTATCATTGATGCGGTTCCCAACGCTACATATTCACTTGAATGAAGTGGGAAAACAGGAGGTGAAAACTGTGTGAAGAAGATTTTTTTGAACATTTTGCTTTTGCTAATTTGACAAAAATTAAAGCACTCACTTATTCAGTTTCCCTCCGGCACCACCTTTATCCGTCTCTGAATCACTCACACTGAATGGTACCTTAACAGATTAATAATTATTTGAGCTCAGCACAAATTTTTTGGCCTTCTGAGATGTGACGCTTTGAATGTAGTGATGATATTGAGCCTGTTGCCACTGGAGCACAGAAGGTCGAAAGAGGATTCAATGAAGGTTTTACCAAACGACCAAAAGAAGCTCAACGCCATCCAGGACAAAGCAGCCCGCTTGATTGGCACCACCTCCTTAAACATTCCCACTCTCCACAGTGGCAGCAGCGTGTACCATCTACAAGACGCACTGCATCAACTCATCAAGCCTCCTTCAACAGCACCTTCCAAACCTGTGATCTCTACCAACTAGAAGGACAAGGGCAGCAGACACATGGGAACACAACTGCCTGCACGTCACAAGTTCCACAAGACACACACCATCCTGATTTTCAACAATATCTCCGTCCCTTCAGTGTCACCGTGTCAAAATCCTGGAACTCCCTCCCTGACAGCACTGTGGGTGCACCTACAACACATGGACTGCACAGTTCAAAAAGGCAGCTCGCCACCACCTTCTCAAGGGTAATTAGGGATGGGCAAGAAATGCTGGCCTAGCCAGCGA
The DNA here is from genome assembly GCF_964194155.1 of Cetorhinus maximus. NCBI lineage: Eukaryota > Metazoa > Chordata > Chondrichthyes > Lamniformes > Cetorhinidae > Cetorhinus > Cetorhinus maximus. The sequence continues at coordinate 14,570,358 of NC_135880.1, forward strand.
TGCCCACGCCCCATGAACAAGGGAGGGAGTTCCAGGATTTTGACCCAGCCACAGTGAAGGAACGGCAATATATTTCTAAGTCAGGATGGTGAGCGGTTTGGAGGGGAACTTGCAGGTGGTGCTGTTCCCATGCACCGGCTGCCTTTATCCTTCTAGGTTGTAGATGTCCTATGCTTGGGAATGAATAAAAAAAAAACGGACTTTGTTCAGGGAAGGTTGTTTCCTCTGGATGGGAAGTCAGTGATGATAGATCATCAAGTTAAATATAGTTCAATGATTATAATAAAGTGGGCAAGCAACCCAGGAGATTTTGAGCTTAGACAGTAGATACCACAGATTTGTTTGAGGGCGGTGGGTGGGTGTGTGGTGAGGGTAATCAAAGCTAAACCCATTCCTATCAGTAAGCAAACCAGACACGTGGGGGAGAGCTGTTATTAGCTGTATTACTGAAATCAGCAAGATTTCTAGAAATATACTTTTTTTAAAACCGTCCAACTCTATCAATTTGTTTCAGAAACAAATAAGCCAGTATTGCAAAATATGAAAACAGGGAGTGTAATTTGACTGTGGATTGCTGCAAAACAGATTTTCAGTTAAAATGTGAAACACACTGGAAATTCGGAGAAATTATTACACAACTGCGCACAGAGTTCCAGGCAGATCCGGAGATAGAAACAAGAAAACCCAGTGTGAGGACAGAGCGATAGATTCAGGGAGATTCGGGGTGGGAGTTCCAGGGGGAGGCGGGGTGGGAGTTCCAGGGGGAGTTGGGGCGGGAGTTCCAGGGAGAGTCGGGGCGGGAGTTCCAGGGAGAGTCGGGGCGGGAGTTCCGGGGGGAGTCGGGGCGGGAGTTCCGGGGGGAGTCGGGGCGGGAGTTCCAGGGAGAGTCGGGGCGGGAGTTCCAGGGGGACTCGGGGCGGGAGTTCCGGGGGGAGTCGGGGCGGGAGTTCCGGGGGGAGTCGGGGTGGGAGTTCCGGGGGGAGTCGGGGTGGGAGTTCCAGGGAGAGTCGGGGCGGGAGTTCCAGGGAGAGTCGGGGCGGGAGTTCCGGGGGGAGTCGGGGCGGGAGTTCCGGGGGGAGTCGGGGCGGGAGTTCCAGGGAGAGTCGGGGCGGGAGTTCCAGGGGGAGTCGGGGCGGGAGTTCCAGGGGGAGTCGGGGCGGGAGTTCCAGGGAGAGTCGGGGCGGGAGTTCCAGGGAGAGTCGGGGCGGGAGTTCCAGGGGGAATCGGGGCGGGAGTTCCAGGGGGAGTCGGGGCGGGAGTTCCAGGGAGAGTCGGGGCGGGAGTTCCAGGGGGAGTCGGGGCGGGAGTGCCAGGGGGAGTCGGGGGCGGGAGTTCCAGGGGGAATCGGGGTGGGAGTTCCAGGGGGAGTCGGGGATGGAGTTCCGGGGGAGTCGGACTGTGAGTTCCAGGGGGAGTTGGGGTGGGAGTTCCAGGGGGAGTCGGGGTGGGAGTAATAAAGCATAGAGTACCAAGGGTTTTATTAATAATGGCAAAGACTACAAGAGCAAGGAGGTTACGTTGCACTTGTATAAATTATTAGTTCGGCCTCTACTGGAGTATTGTGTCCAGTTCTGGGCGCCGCACATTAGGAAGGATGTGAAGGCATTGGATAGAGTGCAGAAGATTTACGAGAATGGTCCTGGGATGAGGAACTTCAGTTATGAAGATAGATTGGAGAAGTTAGGGCTGTTTTCCTTAGAGGAAAGAAGGTTGAGAGGAGATTTGATAGAGGTATTCAAAATCATGAGGGGTCTGCACAGAGTAGATAGGGAGAAACTGTTCCCACTCGTGAAAGGATCGAGAACGAGGGGGCACAGATTGAAAGTAATTGGTAAAAGAAGCAATAGTGATATGAGGAAAAACTATTTCATGCAATGACTGGTTAGGGTTTGGAATGTACTGCCTGATGGTGTGGTGGAGGCAGGTTCAACTGAGGCATGCAAAAGGGAATTAGACTGTTGTCTGAAAAGGAAGAACGTGAAGGGTTACGGGGAGAAGGTGGGGGAATGAAACTAGGTGAGTTGCTCATTCGGAGAGCCGGTGCAGACACGATGGGCCAAATGGCCTCCTTCTGAGGCCTACCAATTCTGTGATTCTGTTAAGTGGTAGGCTCTGAGGAGTTCCATTTCCCATGAGTTCCTCATTTTGCATATCAATGGTGCTGTGGGAAGAGGTCCACTCTTGGCACTGTGGTGATTGGAGACTGGGGTGAGGGTTGGGGGGCAATTGAGTTTGGAGATCAATTTGGAGGATCCTGGAGATTAGGCCCCCAGGAAGAGGACAGGGTCCTGGATATTGGAGCTGCTGAGCTCAGAGCGATGACCTGGCTTCTCTTCGCTCCACAGTCCAGAGATTAGCACTTACACTTTTATTGCAGGCATTCCGCAGGACTGGGCGCTAAGGGGCATTTGGTTGATGATGAATAGGCTCTTCTGCCTCTGCTATTTCTCTCCCTTCCCCGAGCCCACCGAACCAACCCTCCTCCAAGGTTGCTCTTTGACCAAACACAGGAGTTGTGCCTTTCTCTAGTTTCTCTCCTATCTCCCCTCATACCCTCTCCAAGCTCAGGAAACCATGAACCTGTCCATGAGATCCACTCCCTGCTCCCCTGACCCAATTCCCACTAAACTAGACCATACAAAATCCCTTCCTGGCTCCCATGTTAGCTGATATGGTTACTGTTCTCAGTGCTCGGGTACTGTCTCCCTCTCCTTCAAATCTACTCGCATTGTCCATCTGCTCAGAAACCAGCCCTTGGCCCATCCTTGCAAACCACTGTCCCCACCTCCGACCTCCCTTTCTTCCAAAAGTCCTGAAACATGTTATCACCCCTCAAATCTGTGCCCATGTTTCCCGGCCTCCATGTTTAAATTCCTCCAATCAGGTTTCCACTCCTGCTACAGGCCGGAAACAATCAAAGACACAGATGACATCCCCTGTCACAGGGGGAATACGATGTGGCGCAGTGTCACAAGACTAGAAACCCAGAAACACAGGCTAATGCTCTGGGGGCATGGGTTCAAATCCCACCACAGCTGCTGGTGGAATTTAAATTTAATTAATAAAAGCTGGAATGATAAATCTGGTCTCAGTAATGGTGACCGTGAGAACTATCATCGATTTGTCATAAAAATCCATCTGGTCCATGAATGCCCTATAGGGAAGGAAATCTGCCATTCTTACCTGGTCTGGCCTACATGTAACTTTGCCCCTGCTTCAGCTCATCTGCTGCTGAACACCTCATTCATGTTTTTGTTCCTCTGGTCTTGACTATTCTCCAACGCAATTTTAGCTAATCTCCCATGTTCTAAATTTGAGGTTATCCAAAACAAGTCCCACTTCTGTTCTCGCTGACCTATATTGACTCCCAGTTAAGCAACATATTTATTTCAAAATGTTGTACATGGACTTCCAAAAGGCATTTGATAAAGTGCTGCACGACAGGCTTGTGAGCAAAGTTGGAGCTGGACAGTAGCAATATGGGTAAGAAATTCGCTGAGTGACAGGAAGGAGGGAGTAGTGATGAAGGGTTGTGTCTCCAGCTGGAGAAAAGTTGATAGTGGAGTTCCCCAGGGGTCCGTGTTAGGCCCCCTGCTCTTTCTGATGTATATATTAATGACTAAGACTTTGGTACATAGGGCACAATTTCAAAATGCTCAAATGACATGAAACTTGCAAGTACTGTGAACTGTGAGGAGGATAGTATTAAACTTCAAATGGACATATGAATGTCCATACCCTACATTTCACTGTTTGCAAGGGAAGATTTCTTCTCAACGTCTCCCATAAACTTGCTTATTTACCCCCCCTTTTTTAAACTCGTGGCTCAACTTGAAACAGTTTATGCGAGAACATTCAAGAAAATTCGGTGAATTAAATAATTTTGAAATAAAGACTATACAGAGGATGTTAATTTTTGATTTTATTTATGAAGAGATCAACCTCATGTGTATTGTATTCAGTCGGCAGTTCTACACGTCTTCTTTGATGAGTGTGGCCAGTCTTTGTAAACCCTAGAAGGAGCAAGAAAGATGCAAATGAGGAACGCTTATTCCATCATTTTACTTCATTATTTTTTGGGACGACAGTGTATTCTCCGGAGTCCCACTGTTCCACTTTCATACTCTTGGGTCAGAAGCTAGTCTCCTTGTGCCTGCTTCCTTTCACTGTATAATTACAGAACATGTGGAGCACAGAAACAGGTCATTCGGCCTAAATGGTTATGCTCTATCCATCAGTACATCCTTCTATCCCTTTCTCTCTCATGTCATTATCTAGCTTCCCTTTATAGGCATCAATAACGCGCTAGGTGCCAACTGTGGCTCAGTAGGTAGCACTCTTATCTCTGAGTCTAGGATGGTGTGGGTTCAAGCCCTACTCTAGGGCGGAATTGCTCCAGATTCACATTAGCGGGTGCTAAAAAAGTCATTTTACCCGCCAGCCGCAATGGCGAGTTTTCGCGTCGTATTATCTGCTTCCCATCTCATTAATTATGCAGCCATCATGCCGTCTTGCTGGTGGCAGGCCTCTGATTGGCCCACCACACTGCTTACTCACGCCGGGTGACATATTTAAACTGCAGCCGCGCACTCAGTTCTCAATGCTTGCAGTCCAGATCTGCTCCAGTGAAGACACGGCCCTGAAAGCCAAGAAGAATTCAATGACCCCTCACTGGAATGCCTTTTAGAGGCCCCACCGTGACGTCCTCTACCCCCGCTCTGGCCGCAGGAGGCCCATCAATCCCAGCTTGGGAGGCGGTGGCAGTGGTGGTCAGTGCCAAGGCTGCAGAGAAGAGGCTGGCCATCCAGTGCAGAAAGAGGGTGAATGATCTCATCCATGCCGCCAGGGTAAGGCAACCATCTCATCACTCTAAACTCACACACTCACAAGCCCATCACACATTCACTGGCATCTCACTCACTACCAGCTCAAGGGACATCACCACCCATTCTCATACACACCCTCACATCTCCATCTGGCCTCATCTCCTCTGGAGACTGCCTCCTCAGCCCTCACCATCTTGAGGCCACTTGCACAGATCAACATGTGCCCCCACACACACCCTGGGATACCCCCCTTCCCCAGTGCAGCTCTCGCCCTGCAGCCTCTTCCCTTGCCTGAGGCCACTTCTCCCCCTTCCCCAAGCAAGCTCTAGCCCTGCGGCCATTGAAAAGCCACCCCCGCTTTACGACTGGTCTGATAGGTACAGACCTGCCCGTGAGCCCCCCTAAAAGTGATGTGGTGCTGCCTGTGGTGCCTGGCACTGATGACTGCGAGTGCTGCCCAAAGTAAGGTAGGAAAACAAACAGAAAAGTGCAGCTCGCCAGGCGCATGTCACTTATGTGCAATGTTGATGTGCCCAGATGATCCAGCGTGGGGGGGATGATTCTGGTGAGCAGGGCTTATAATGAGATGCTAAAGTGTTGAAATTAGGTTCCCAAAGGAAATAGATAGATTTCTGGACTCTAAAGGTGTCAAAGGGTATGAGGAGAGAGCAGAAGTACGGCGTTGACATGAACATATTGAATGGTGGAAGCAGGCTCGAAGGGCAGAATTGCCTACTCCTATTTTTCATGCTTCTAAGCCATTGGCGGTTGGAGCAGACGATCGCAAACTGGTTTCACGACAGCCACAAAACCAATTTTTGGCCTTCTCGCCATGTTGCCCGCTCACGGTCGCCATGACGCCCATCACCAAAGGGACTGGAAAATTCCACCCTAGGATTTCAGCACAAAAAAAAATCAAAGCTGAAACTTGAGTGTGATGCTGAGCGAGTGTTGCACTGTTGGAGGTGCTGTCGCTCAGGTGAGGCATTAAACCGAGGCCCTGACTGCCCTCTCGGGTGGACATATGAGATCCCCGGGTACTCTGTTGAGGAACAGCAGGGAAATCAGCCCCAAATTCCTGCTCAAGATTTATTCCTCAATCAACATGACAAACACAGATTGGTTGGTTAGCATCCGCCCGCCTGCAAGAGATGATGGGAATGCAGCCTCAGGACTTTGGTGAGATTAGGTGGAATCATCTGCTGCACTTCCTTTTGACGGCTAAACAAGTGGATTAAAGCCTGTCACAAATGCCGCACATGAGTTGTCCCTGGCCGGTGGTGCAGGGTGATCTCTGTTGGCACCTTGTTTGCAGGGCTGGCATCTGCCTTGCAGCTTCTGAAACCACACGTCGTGTTTGTGGCGAATTCCTGCCCTCAGCTGATGTCGCCATTTGTATCGATCGTCAGCTAGAGATTCCCACTTGTCATGATTAGGGGAGGTGATGGCATAGCGGTATTGCCACTGGGATAGTAATCCAGGCACCTAGAGCAGTGCTCTGGGGACCTGGGTTTGATTCCCACCACAGTAGATGGTGGAAATTGAATTAAATAAAGATCTGGAATTAAAAGTCTAATGATGACCATGAAACCGTTGTCGATTGCTGTAAAAACCCATCTGGTTCACTAATGTCCTTTAGGGAAGGGAATCTGCCGTCCTTACCTGGTCTGGCCTACCTGTGACTCCAGACCCACAGCAATGTGGTTGACTCTTAAATGCCCTCTGAAATGGCTTCACAAGCCACCCAGTTGTATCAAGCCGCTAAAAAGTCTAAAAGGCATGAAACCGAACGGACCACCCAGCGTCGATCACTGTACTGGAAATGACAATGTCAAACTCTGCCCTGTGGACCTGCAAAGTCCTCCTTACTAACATCTGGGGGCTAGTGCCAAAATTGGGAGAGCTGTCTCACAGGCTAGTCAAGCACCAGCCTGACATAGTCATCCTCACGGAATCATACTTTACAGATAATGTCCCAGACACCACCATCACCATCCCTGGGTATGTCCTGTCCCACTGGCAGGGCAGACCCAGCAGAGGTGGCGACACAGTGGTATACAGTCGGGAGGGAGGAAGTTGCCCTGGGAGTCCTCAACATCGACTCTGGACCCCATGAAGTCTCATGGCATCAGGTTAAACATGGGCAAGGAAACCTCCTGCTGATTACCACGTACTGCCCTCCCTCAGCTGATGAATCAGTGCTCCTCCATGTTGAACGTCACTTGGAGGAAGCAGTGAGTGTGCTCAGTCGGCGCAGAATGTTCTCTGGGTGGGGGGACTTCAATATGCATCACCAAGAGTGGCTCGGTTGCACCACAACAAGCCAAATCCTAAATGACATAACTGCTAGACTGGGTCTGTGGCAGGTGGTGAGGGAACCAACAAGAGCGAAAATCATAATTGACCTTATCCTCACCAACCTGCCTGCCGCAGATGCATCTGTCCAGGACAGTATCGGTAGGAGTGACCACCGCACAGTTCTTGTGGAGATGAAGTCCCGCCTTCACGTTGACGATACCCTCCCATTGTGTTGTGTGGCACTACCACCGTGCTAAATGGGTCAAATTTCGAATAGATCTAGCAACTCAAGACTGGGCATCAATGAGGTGCTGTGGGCCATTAGCAGCATCAGAATTGTACTCGAACACAATCTGTAACCTCGTGACCCGGCATATCCCCCACTCTAGCATTACCATCACGCCAGGGGATCAACCCTGATTCAATGAAGAGTGAAAGGGCATGCCAGAAGCAGCAACCCGCATGCCTAAAAATGAGGTGTCAACCTGGTGAAGCTACAACACAGGATGACCTAAGGGCTCAACAGTCTGAGCAGCAAGCGATAGACGGAGATTAGTGATTCCATAACCAACGGATCAGATTTCAGCTCTGCAGTCCTCTCACATCCAGTCCTGAATGATGGTGGACAATAAAACAACTCATTGGAGGAGGAAGCTCCACAAATATCCCCATCCTCAATGATGGGGGAGCCCAGCACATCAGTGCAAAAGATAAGGCTGAAGCATTTGCTACAATCTTCAGCCAGAAGTGCCGAGTAGATGATCCTTCTCGACCTCCTCTGATTCAGCCAATTCGGTTCACTCCACGTGATATCAAGGAATGGCTGAAGGCACTGGATACTGCAAAGGGTTTGGGCTCTGGCAATATTCTGGCAATAGTACTTAAGACTTGTTCTCTAGAACTTGCCGTGCCCCTAGCCAAGCTGTTCCAGTACAGCTACAACACTGGCATCTACCCAGCTATGTGGAAAATTGCCCAGGTATGTCCTGTACACAAAAACCAGGACAAATCCAACCCGGCCAATTACCGCCCCATCAGTCTACTCTCAATCATCAATAAAGTAATGGAAGGGGTCATCAACAGTGCTATCAAACAGCACTTGCTTAACAATAACCTGCTCAGCGATGTCCAGTCTGGGTTTCGCCAGGGTCACTCAGCTCCTGACCTCTTTACAGCCTTGGTTCAAACATGGACAAAAGAGCTGAACTCCCCAGGTGAGGTGAGAGTGACAGCCCTTGACATCAAGGCAGCATTTGATGAGTATGGCATCAAGGAGCCCGAGCAAAACTGGAGTCAATGATAATCAGGGGGAAAACTCTCCGCTGGTTGGAGTCATACCGAGCACAAAGGAAGATGGTTGTGGTTGTTGGAGGCCAATCATCTCAGTTCCAGGACATCACTGCAGGAGTTCCTCAGGGTAGTGTCCTAGGCCCAACCATCTTCAGCTGCTTCATCAATGACCTTCCTTCCATCATAAGGTCAGGAGTGGGAATGTTTGCATATCCTTGGGGATGTGGCCATCTTCCATCCTGTGCACACGTACAAGCCAGCAATGTCTTCTTCGCTTGGCATGTTTGCCCTAGAAAGGGCTGCTTCATTGCTGACTTTGTCATTATCACATTGGTGGTCGTGGGAGCTTGCTGTGTGCAAAATTGATTGCTCTGTTTCCTCCATGACAACAGTGACTACACTTCAAAAGTACTTCATTGGCTGTAAAGTGCTTTGGGAGTGCCTGTGGTCATGAAAGGCGCTATATAAATGCAAGCCTTGTTCTTCTTAATCACCTCAACTGCCTCCATATGGCAGTGAGTTCCACATTCCCACCACTCTCTGGGTAAAGCAGTAGCTCCTCAATTCCCAAATGGATCTATTCGTGACTAGCTGATATTCGTGGCCGCTAGTTTTGTTTCCCACCACAAGTGCGAACATCTTCTCCGCATCTACCCTATCAAACACCTTCACAATTTGAAAGGCCTCCATCAGTTTGCAACTCACTCAGCTTTCTCTGTCCTGAAAGAATGAGCCCCAGCCTGTTCGATCTTTCCTGATAGTTGTAACCTCTCAGTTCTGGTATCATCCTTCTAAGGGCTTAATGACTCAGTGAACAATGAAAGCACTTACTTGATCTATTTGTTCATGGGTAGAAATGGAGAAGGTGGCACGGATGTATGAAGAAGGCGTTGAGCTGTCAAGCATGAACGCTCGGCCGGGAACGAACAGCACCTGAGGAGAGGCAGACATACGCATTCTTAGCAGGGGACAATGATGAATATACGAAACTGGAGTAGATAGAAGTAGGTCAACCGGCCCCCGTGCCTGCTCCGCTATTCAGCAAGACCATGGCCGAGCTGCCCGTGTCTCGGGTTCGACATTCCCATCTACCCCCCATAACCTTTGATTCCCCTGCCGAACAAGAATCTATCTACCCGTGCCTTAAAAATATTCAATGACCCCGCCTCCACCGCCTTTGGAGGCAGAATTCCAAAGTCACACAACCCTCAGACAAATCATTTCTCTTCATCTCTGAACTAAAAGGGCGACCCCTAATTTTAAAACAGTGCCCCCTAGTTCTGGACTCACCCACAAGAGGAAACATCCTTTCCACGTCCACCTTGTCAATACCGTTCAGGATCTTGTATATTTCAATCAAGACACCCTCACTCTTCTAAACTCCAGTGGAAACCAGCCCAGTCTGTCTAACCTTTCCTCTTCAGGTAACCCGCTCATTCCAGGTATCAATCTAGTAAACCTCCTCTGAACCGCCTCCAATGCATTTATATCCTTCCTTAAATAAGACAACCAAAACTGCACACAGTATTCGAGATGCTGTCTCACCAATGCCCCTGTATAACTGAAGCATAACATCCTTACTTTTATGTTCAATTCCTCTCGTAATAAAGGATAGCATTCCATTAGCCTTCTTAATTACTTGCTGCACCTGCATACTGACTTTTTGTGGCTCATGCACTAGATCCCTCTGCACCTCAGAATCCTGCAGTTGTTCTCCATTTAAGTAATACTCTGCTTTTTTATTCTTCCTTCCAAAGTGAACAACTTCACATTTCCCCACATTATACTGCATCTGCCAGATTTTTGCCCACTCACTCGACGCATCTTTATCCGTCTGCAAACTCCTTATATCTTCTTCACAACATACTTTCCCACCTATCTCTGTGTCGTCTGCAAATTTTGCTACCATGTCTTCACTCCCCTCATCTAAGTCACGGATGTAAATTGTAAAAAGTTGAGGCCCCAGCACAGACCCCTGCAGGACTCCACTCGCCACATCCTGCCAATCAGACAAAGACCCATTTATGCATTCTCTATACTGTTTTCATGGCATTTATAAACTTGTGTAAAGATAAAAAAGGGGTTGGAGGGAGAAATAAATAAAATAAGCACATGGGGCAGGATTTTTTGGATGGCGGGGTTATCCACCTTGTCACCAGAAGAGTTGGCAGGGAATGCATCCCCACTGAGCACGACAGCGCCGCTGCCATTTAACGCTCCGAGGGGCATTAATTGGCTGGAGGTAGGATTTTGGCCCTTCACTCAGGTGGAAGTCCTGCCTCAGATAGCTGACACCAATTTGATTGGCTAATGGCAGCAGTGGCCAAGACTGGGACGACAAGCAGTTGCCAGATTCTAAGTTCTAGGGTCCAGAACCAGAACCAAGTGGGGCCTCACAGTGGAGAGGACAGGTGATGCCCAGGAGTGTGGGGAGAGTGGCCACACGCCATCCTGACTTGGAAATATATCGGCCGTTCCTTCACTGTCGCTGGGTCAAAATCCTGGAACTCCCTCCTTAACAGCACTGTGGGTGTACCTACACCACATGGACTGCAGGGGTTCAAGAAGGCAGCTCACCATCATCTTCTCAAGGGCAACTAGGGATGGGCAATAAATGCTGGCCTAGCCAGTGAAGCCCACATCCCGTGAATGAATAAAAAAAAAAATCCCTCACGGTCACCTAACACAAGCATTAATGCCCCTGGACATGCCATCGGGGAGCCTAGTGACTCTTTAAAGCCCCGTTCTGGGACATTCAGCAGGGACATTTGCTCTGCTCGGTATTTTTTTACTTTCTTTCAGCCCCTAGCAAAAAAGATGCATTCATCGTTTTTTTCCTGAATGCATCTTTAAATGGAGTCGGGAGTGGGGTGGAGTTGGTTGTGGGAGGAAGTTTGCAAGTATTCTTCCTGGCTCCACAACACTACTGTGGGCCTCTGCCAGCCCTTCATTCTCCTCCTCCTTTTCGTCGACCTGGTTTTTAAACCAGTTCTCTTCAAAGCGGCAAGCTCCCTCTGGGTGCCTGATGAGTCTCGAGGCCCCAACTTGGGAATGAGCTTTGGGCCTTCAGCGCAGGATGAGGAGCAGGAAAGGGTGAAGGAGGTGAGGGTGAAGACGAAATGAAGGTGGACAAGGTGAAGGAAACATGAGGGAAGAGGCAGGGAGGGTGAAGATGAGGGGAGGATGAAAATGAGGCAAGGATGAGGAGGAATGGAAGGTAATGAAGAGGAGAGTGAGAATGAAGAGGGGAGAGTGATGAGGAGGAGAGAGAGAGTGAAGAAGAGGGGAGACTGATGAGGAGGAGTAGGAGAATGAAGAGGAGAGAGTGATGAGGAGGAGTGGGAGAGTGAAGGAGAGGGGAGAGTGATAAAGAGGAGAGGGAGAATGAAGAAGAGGGGAGACTGATGAGGAGGAGAGGCTGAAGTGGAGGAGAAAATAAAGAAACAAACAACAGTTTCATTCCAGATTGTCATGAGTTGCCGGGACAGTTGCTACCATCAGCCAAGCCATTACCCCTTTTTGCAGTGCCTTCTCCGAGATTAGCTGATAAGTGTCTGGGATTCTCTTTAGCTTCATCCAGAAGAACATGCCAGCATTGGGGACATGCCAATCAACTTCATCTGGAACACAAGAAGCAAGCAATATGGGGAAAGATCCATGAAATATTAACCAAAGCGCATATTATAAAGCTTGCATATAACTGTTATCTCAGCTAGACAGGAAGAAGAATTTAAAAAATGACTAGAGTCTTACAAAGGAAAGGTGGCGAGAAGTGCCTTTTGTTCAGTTCCCCTCTCCAGTCACCAAATTTAAAATAATTAGTGGACATGGAGCAAAGCTACAATGTATCAAGAATTAGCGGAGTTGCGTTAACATTCAAGAATTATTGCTCCATTGCTCTCTGTGTAGGCAGGGACTTTACCCATGTGGCCACTAAGCTTAGATCAAAAAAATTCCACTTTCTAAATTCCCTTTAGGTGAATGAGGACGGAGAGTTAATGGTTGGGGTGTGAGCCTTCGTCAGGGTTTGGTCTGATGAAGAAGCAGGTCAAGTAAAGTTGACCTTCCTCCCCCTTCCAGATGCTGGCTGACTGTCAGCGTGTTTCTGTTCCCCATCTCCTCAAATCTCCACGCGTAAGGAAGGATTAGGTTCTGGCTTTGGCAGGCTGAAATGTAGGGCACCTCCCCAAGGTGAGAGCAAAACCACCGCCCTGTATCCCACCCCCCCCACCTCCCAGTTGTCATGGCTCTTCCTCTGCTTCAGTTGCTACACTTAGCCCTGTTGGGCCTATTCACCTCTTCACCAGCTCAATACAAATGAGGAAGGTATCTTGTCTCGGTAGAAAAATGTAACTCTCTTCGTCACTGAGCCTTTTGCTTCACCTTCCCAGAAGTTTAATCCAAGTGCTGATCATTTTGCAGAAAGCATTTCCTGACTTAGACCCCAAATTTGTGTCATTAGTTTGTCCCCTTTCCATGGTGTATCTTGTGGTGTTTTAGAATCATGTTCCCTTATAGATATTAACTACCACTCATTTGGTGGCACCCATGTATTAGAAGGCTGTTGGCGGAATCGTCCCAAATTTGCACTAAGTGCGGTAGCAGGCGGGAAAAACGACGTTTAACCCGCCGGCCACAATGGTGTATCGTCCCATGCCACATTAATTGTGCATCCCTGGGACACACGCTGTTTCGATGGCGGTGACCTCTTCCATCACTCTACAGATAATTGGGAGTAGACCGATGGGGCGGTAATTGGTTGGGTTGGGGTTTGTCCTGTTGTGTGCAAATTGGCAGACGTGCTTCCCCACGCCAAAACAGTCTTCAAAAGCACATCATGGTTGTGCATCACCTCGGAATGTCCTTGCGTAGTGAAAGACAAACATCTACTTACTGGCAATCGGCAGTCAAACTTTTTTAAAAATTCATTCACGGGATGTGGACTTTGCTGGCTGGGCCAGCATTTATTGCCCATACCTAGTTGCCCTTGAGAAGGCGGTGGTGAGACTCCTTCTTGAACCGCTGCAGTCCATGTGGTGTAGGTAGACCCACAGTGTTGTTAGGAAGGGGGTTCCAGGGTTTTGACCCAGCGACAATGAAGGGACGACGATATATTTCCAAGTTAGGATGATGAGTGATGAACTTCCAGGCGGGGGTGTTCCCATTTACCTGCTGCCCTTGTCCTTCTAGCTGGTAGTGGTCGTGGGTTTGGAAGGTGCTAAGGAGCCCTGGTGAATTCCTGCAGTGCATCTTGTAGATGATACACACTGTTGTTACTGTGTGTCGGTGGTGGAGCGAGTGAATGTTTGTGGATGTGATGCCAATCAAGCAGACTGCTTTGTCCTGGACGGTGTCCAGCTTCTTCAGTGTTGTTGGAGCTGCAATCATCCAGGCAAGTTGGGGGTATTCCATCACACTCCTGACTTGTGCCTTGTAGATGGTGGACAGGCTTTGGGGAGTCAGGAGGTGAGTTACTTGTCGCACGAGTTCTAGCCTCTGACCCGTTCTTGTAGCCAGTGTAGTTTCTGGTCAATGGTAACTCCCAGGATGTTGATAGTCGGGGATTCAGTGATGGTAATGCCATTGAACGTCTGGGGGAGATGGTTGGATTCTCTCTTGTTGGAGATAGTCATTACCTGACACTTGTGTATTGTGAATGTTACTTGCCAGCCCAAGCCTGGATATTATCCAGGTCTTGCTGCATTTGAACATGGGCTGCTTCAGTATCTGAGGAGTCGCGAATGGTGCTAAACATTGTGCAATCATCAGCGAACATCCCCTCTTATGACCTTATGATGGAAGGAAGGTCATTGATGAAGCAGCTGAAGATGGTTGGGCCTAGGACACTATTCTGAGGAACTCCTGCAGTGATGTCCTGGAGCTGAGATGACTGACCTCCAACAACCACAACCATCTTCCTTTGTGCTAGGTATGACTCCAACCAGCGGAGAGTTTTCCCCCTGATTCCCATTGACTCCAGTTTTGCTAGGGCTCCTTGATGCCACACTCAGTCAAATGCTGCCTTGATGTCAAAGGCAGTCACACTCACCTCACCTCGGGTGTTCAGCTCTTTTGTCCATGTTTGAACCAAGGCTGTAATGAGGTCAGGAGATGAGTGGCCTTGGCAGTACTCAAACTGGGCATCAGTGAGCAGGTTATTGCTAAGCAAGTTCTGCTTGATAGCACTGTTGATGACCCCTTCCATTACTTTACTGGTGATGGAGAGTAGACTGATGGGGCGGTAATTGGCTGGGTTGGATTTGTCCTGCTTTTTGTATACAGGACATACTTGCACAATTTTCCACATAGCCGGGTAGATGCCAGTGTTGTAGCTGTACTGGAACAGCTTGGCTAGGGGCGTGGCACGTTCTAGAGCACAAGTCTTCAGTACTATTGCCGGAATATTGTCATGGCCCATAGCCTTTGCAGTATCCAGTGCCTTCAGCCGTTTCTTGATATCACATGGAGTGTATCGAGTTGGCTGAAGACTGGCATCTGTGATACTGGGGACCTCCTGAGGAGGCTGAGATGGATCACCATTTGGCACTTCTGGCTGAAGATTGTTGTGAATGCTTCAGCTTTATCTTTTGCACTGATGTGCTGGGCTCCCCCATCATTGAGGATGTAGGTATTTGTGGAGCCTCCTCCTCCAGTGAGTTTTTTAATTGTCAACACAGTTCATGACTGGATGTGGCAGGACTGCAGAGCTTAGATCTGATCCGTTGGTCGTGGGATCACTTAGCCCTGTCTAACACTTGTTGCTTATGTGGTAGATTGGTGTCTGTGGGATCTTGCTGTGTGCAAATTGGCTGCTTTGTTTCCTACATTACAACAGTGACAACCCTTCAAATAGGGAAAAGTGTTTCATTTGCTGTAAAGGGATTTGTGGCATCTTGAGGTTGTGGAATGCGCTTGGGCTCACCATCTCACCCTCGAGGCAAAGCCGGCCTAGAGCCAACCTGCTCCACGCTGGCCCGGCCCACTGCATAAAGCGCTGTAGGCCGGCTAAGCAAGGGCTGAGTGGGACTTGTGCCCCTCACTGGGGAGGTGGTCCCACCCTTGGGGGGCACCAGGAGCGTGTAGGTGGACGTTGCCAGGATTGCAAGAGGAGGCAGAAGGCAGCCCATGGGTCCTGGAAACAGGTAATTCTGACTCTTGGGCAGGGAGGGTTTGTGCACCTTTAGGGAGGGTGGGTGCGGGGGAGGGCGGGGGTGGTTTTAAGGCAACAGGTGGGTAGGAAGAAAGGGAGGTCGATTTTGGGGGGGGGGGGGCTGCCCTCCGATTGGCAAAGGGCAACCCCTTCCTTCCCGCTCTTTGAAGAGATTACTTAAAAAATCGGGCTGCCCCCACTCCCGCTCGGCTGCCTTGCCAAATGTTTTATGGCGTGGGCAGCATTTTATAGAATTATATTATATTTAATATATATATTATATTATATATATTAATATAATATATATTAATTATATTGAAGTTTAGAAGGATGAGGGGGGATCTGATTGAAACTTACAGAATACTGAAAGGCCTGGATAGAGTGGACGTGGGGAAGATGTTTCCATTAGTAGGAGAGACTAGGACCCGAGGGCATAGCCTCAGTGTAAAGGGAAGACCTTTTAGAACAGAGATGAGGAGAAACTTCTTTAGCCAGAGAGTGGTGAATCTATGGAATTCATTGCCACAGAAGGCTGTGGAGGCCAGGTCATTGAGTGTATTTAAGACCGAGATAGATAGGTTCTTGATTGGTAAGGGGATCAAAGGTTACGGGGAGAAGGCGGGAGAATGGGGTTGAGAAACTTATCAGCCATGATTGAATGGCGGAGCAGAGTCGATGGGCCGAATGGCCTAATTTCTGCTCCTATATCTTATGGTCTTTATCAAGGTCAATCGGCTTGGTAAAATGTCCAAATGACCCTCGATTATCTATTGAAATATTGTGGTAGGGCTGCCTATTTCGGCGCCTGCCCACCCACTCCCTGTATTCGAGGGGTGAGCTCAGGGGTTGGCGGGAAGGTGATGGGCTGGACACCCGCCCTAAATTTCACCCCGCCCTACAACATGAAAACGTGCCCCCGATGCAGCCCTTTATCTTTTTCAATTTCCTTGATTTTCCATTCAAGGGCAATTAGGGATGGGCAACAAACGCTGGCCTAGCCAGCGACGCTCATGTCCCATGAAAGAATAAATCAAAAAAGGCAATCCATAACGGGCTGGAAGAATACGAGTTAAGAGAGGCCGGCAGTCAATAGCTCTAGAGAGTAGTGCCAGAGTCTCTCAGGCTAGGGGTGTCTCCCTGCTGCTTTTCCTCAGGGCCAGTCAGTCTATGGGTTTCGAGAGCCGCTTCCTCTTGTCTAAATTAAGTACTTGACAACACCCGCCAATTATCCTGACTGATACAGTGTAAAATAGAGGAGAGTGACATAAGCAGTAGATTGTGGACATGCTGGACGTCACTCAGACACGTCGATCTGAGTCAAATACTGGAAGTATTGCATCAGGCCTATTAACATCTAAAATTATTAAAAGGGAAAGGCAAGGTTAATGTTTCGGGGAACGTGTGCCGCTTTGTCTGATGCGTTAGCCGGTCTTTTTAGGTTTTTAAGTCTTTACGGGCTCAAGGGGAAGCTAGACAAACGCATAAAAGGAGAAAGGAGTAGATGGAAATGCTGACTGGCTAAGGGGTGGGAGGAGGCTCATGTGGATCATAAACACTGGGATAAACCTGTTGGGCTAAAGGGCCTGTTTCTGCACTACATATTTTACATAATTCCATGTTTGCGCATTGCCCGATTTATGAGCCAGTCTTTTTCGCCGTTGAGAAGCTGACGGATCTGCTTCAATTTCAGCCCTTTCCCCTCTGTTTTGAACACCGCAATGGTCAAGTGAGCATCTGGCGAAGTCTGGATTCCAGCAGACGGGTTGTGAAAATAAGCCACACTTAAAAAACAGAAGCCAGCTGTTATCTAACCAGGAGTCATTCCCAGTCTACTGGCTTCCCTCTAATCTTCACAAGGAAGGGGGTAGTAGGGGCTGGCCTCAGGCAAATCTGGAATGAATTTACAAATTCAAGTCTCCCCCCCGTCCGCCTCAGGCTTGACGTTTTCAACAGAATGACCCTTCAGGGTGCTTGTGGTGAGCTACCGGATCCCTCCTGTCAAATGACAGGGTTGCCCTTCCACTGTGATGGCCCGGCAGCTGTGGCCGCCCTTAATTTTAATGATTCTTCGAGTCTTTGTCAGAGGCTGCCTCTATCTAGCCAGCGATGTGCACGTCCTGTGAACGAATAAATAAAAAAAAAAAGACCCCACAGACCCAGAATGTGTTAAGTTAGCAGATCATCTGTCTTGTTGGTGATGTTGGTTCAGGGCTAAATATGAGTCACATATTGTTAAAACGTCTAACCGACCCTTGATTATCTATTTAAATATGGTGGTAGGGCTGCCGATTTTGGCGCTCGCCCACCTACTTCCTGTATTACGTGGGTGATACTTCCCTTCTTTTAATGCTTCTTCTTTATTCATTCATGGGATGTGGGCATCACTGGCTAGGCCAGCAGTTGTTGTCAATCCCGAGTTGCCCTTGTTCAGAGGGTATTTCAGAGTCAACCACATTGCTGTGGGTCCGGAGTCACACGTAGGCCAGACCAGGTAAGGGCAGCAGATTTCCTTCCCGAAAGGACATTAGTGAACCAGATGGGGTTTTTAAGACAATTGACAATGGGTTCCTGGCCACCATCAGTCTTTTAATTCCAGAGTTTTATTGAATTCAAACTTCACCATCTGCCTTTGTGGGATTCAAATCCGGATCCCTAGAGCATTACCCTGGGTCTCTGGGATACTAGTCTAGTGACAGTACCACTTAGGCGGCTGGATATCTTACGAAGACTTGAGAAAGCAGACAGGGCTCGGGTTTAACATCTCGTCTGAAATTCAGGAAATCAGAGAGCGTTTAGAACAGGGGTTCCCAAACTGTGGATCGCGACCCTGGGACCAGCGATTAGGCTCGCGCGCTCTAAGGCTGCAATGGCAGCTGTGGGGCGCAGACTCAGATCTGACAGTCCTCAGATTGCCCGTGAAGCCCCTTTAAATGTGCACGACGTTTTTTTTTTGCCTGTGAGCGTGGCCTAATCTGATGAGTTCTGAAGCCCGATCGCTAACAACAAGTCCACAAAATGGTGGGCGTCTTTGTTGATTTTTGCCTTCACTGTCTCTTTTCCTACATTGGCAGCACACGCCTCCCCCCCTGTGGGACTGCCCACCGTCTCAGGCAATCCGATGGGCTCTCCTCGTCCGTAGAGAACTGCCATCCCTAGTGTGACAGGGCTTTCAGAGGCAGCCCCTTCAATCGGCTGCTGCTGGAAGGATTGCGTAGAATGGGAGGGACTCGGGTTCGGGACACATCTGGGATCCCGGCGCTTGAGATTCTTTTAACGTGGCAAGATCCTGTCATCATCGTTAATAATCAGGAGTTTAATCTTTGGAACAAAAATATTACAAAATGAACTTTCATTTATGTAGCACCTGTCATGACCTCCCAAAGTGCTTCACAGCTAATGAAGTACTCTTGAAGTAGCGTCATTGCTGTAACGTAGGCAAAAAAAAAAGCAGGCAATTTTGCTGGGTCAAAATCCTGGAATTCCCCCCCCACCCCTAACAGCACTGTGGGTGTACCTACACCACATGGACTGCAGCGGTTCAAGAAGGCAGCTCACCACCACCTTCTCAAGGGCAACTAGGGATGGGCAATAAATGCTGGCCCAGCCAGCGACTTTCACATCCGGTAAATGAATTAAAAAAAAAAATTTGCATAGCAGACTCCCTCAGTTACTCCAGGGACAAATATTGACTGAGACAACACGAAGCACTTCTCAGTTCTTCTCCGAAATAGTGCCATGGGATCTTTCACGTACACCTGAGTCGTCATTCTGGGTCACTGTCTAATACCTCATCCGAAAGACGGCATTTCCGACTTGGCAGCACCTCCGTCGACACCTCGTTGAAATGTCAGATTTGATGCTCGAATCTCTGGAGCCGGAGTTGAACCCACAGCCGCCTTGCGCGGGGCAATAGTGCCACCCACAGGGCCAGAGCTGTACTGCACGTGGGTTAAAGGAACCTCTGCTCGAGTCACACAGGACACCTTCAAGTGCCCTGGGCATAGGCAGTCTCAACCTAACCCAAGAGGGACCAGGCACACAGGCCAAAAACTTCATAATTATGGGACACCAAACATTTCACAGTGAAGGAAAATGTCGGTTGCTCCTCGCAGATTGGTTAAGTCAGATTATTGAGCCACGGTATTGGCACAACTTGTATTGACGTAGCCAACTTTAATGCCAATCAATTTCTTCCCCGTGAAGACAAGGGAACACTAAGCCAAAGGAGCAGCTATTTGAAGGGCTGGTGAAAAGCTTGATTTTTAAATAGGGTCTTAAAGGAGAGGGAGATTGAGCGATAGAGACCCCACTGACTTGAAACGTTAACTCTGTTTCTCTCACTCCACAGATGCTGCCTGGCTTGCTCAGTATTTCCAGCATTTGCCGTTATTATTTCAGACTTCTAGCAGAATTTTCTAGCTGTTTCCCCTTGTGGGAGAGTCTAGGACCAGACGGCATAATCTCAGAGTAAGGGGTCGCCCATTTAAGACAGAGATGAGGTCAATCTGTGGAATTCTTTATTGCAGAGGGCTGGAGAGGCTGGGTCGTTGAAATATATGCAAGGTTGAGCTAGACGGGTTTTTAATCAGTAAGGGGGCCAAGGGTTATGGGGCAAAGGCAGGAAAGCGGAATTGAGAATGATCAGATCTGCCACGATCTCACTGAATGGTGGAGCAGACTCGAAGGGCCGAATGGCCTACTTCCGCTCCTACGTCTTATGGTCTACTTTTTCCTTCTGCATCCATGGGTCCAGAGTTTATTTGTTATGTCTTAGCCATAAACCTGAAATCGCGCAGTTAGCATTTCAGGAACCTATTGCACTCGAGCCTCCCCGACTCTCCCAGTCCCCAAGCCACAGGTTCGGTCGTGTCGAGGACACGGCAACGGAGCAGAACCCCTGGGAAAAGTCACCCTTCCTTTGTAACTCTGCAAACTAGAAGCTCGGTTTATTGATCAATCTTGACCCAGGAGGAAACCGTTTATGGTTCCATCGAACATCAAGGTTCCAGCTTGTGATGTCCAGCGTTAAAGATGTTGCAAAAAGATTTCCCCAGTGGGGAAATCACCCGGAGTTTTAAAGGCGACCAAGGCATTCCGGAACAGCAGCTTCCACTGGTAAAAGCCCTTCACATAAGAGTCATTACAACGGAGAAGGAGGCCATTCAGCCCATCGAGCCCATGCGTCTCGTCGCAAAGCGGCTCAGGCCGCTTTAACGGGGGCGGAGCAGGGAGGAGGAGCCAAGGCAAGGTCAATGTGAAAAGGGGTTTCCGGGGAGGCTTTTGAAAGCAGGGGTTTTGGAGCCTTGGGAGGAGAGGGTGGTGTAGTGTCGTGGCCACATCACTGGATTAGTAAATCCAGAGAGCCAGGCTGATGCTCTGGGGGCAAGGGGTTCTAATCCCACCCTGGCAGCCACTGGAATTTAAATCCAATTAATTCAAAAATCTGGAATATGAAGCCAGTCTCAGTAATGGTAACCACGACAACCATCATCGATTGTTGTAAAAACCCATCAGGTTCACCCATGCCCATTTTGGGAAGGAAATCTGCCACCCTTACCCTGTCTGGCCGACACGTGACTCCTGGCCCACAGCAGCGTGGTTGACTCTTGACTTCCCCCTGAACAAGGGTAATTAGGGATGGGCAATAAATGCTGGCCTTGGCAGCAATGCCCACATCCCATGAAAGAACAAAGTAAAAAAAAAAAAATCTCTACCCTGCAGAACTGTGAATGTTCAATCAATGAGCATGGTTAAGACTCAATTTGAGAGGTTTTCAGTAACTAAAGGGTGGGGGGATAATTTGAGGTAGGAGGTCGACCATTGAATGGTGGAGCAGGCTTGGGGGCCATATGTCCTCCTCCTACTCCTATTTAATACGCTCTTATATTCCACAGAGTTGGAACATCATGGGTGAAAGATTGGGATCAGATGGCGTAAGGGTATTGAGATTGGGAGCAGTAATCCAGTTGCCAAAACAATGGAGTAAGCCAAATATAAAAATAGCTGGAAAAACTCAGCAGGTCTGACAGCATCTGCGGAGACGAAGACAGAGTTAACGTTTCGAGTCCGTATGACTCTTCATCTGAAGAAGAGTCATACGGCTCTTCATCTGAAGAAGAGTCATACGGACTGGAAACGTTAGCTCTGTCTTCGTCTCCGCAGATGCTGTCAGACCTGCTGAGTTTTTCCAGCTATTTTTGTTTTGTTTCAGATTTCCAGCATCCGCAGTATTTTGCGTTTATTATAATGGAGTAAGCCAGCTAGAAGAGAAGGTTTCTCTGGGGAAGGTGGAGCAAGAACAGAGAAGGATCAGAAAATGTGGTGAGGATCTTGAAATCAAGATAGTAGGGGGCAAAGCAAGGAACCGAACCGTGATGGGGGGTGGGAACAGAAGACACTGACCGGCGTTCTGAAGTTTACGTTGTTCAGGAGGTGATGCGGTAAGGAGACAATTTGAGAAACGGGACTCAGAGGATAAAAGTTACAAATGAGAGCTTGAACACTAAGAGTGAAGTTTTATTTTACTGATTCATTTGGACAATGTGGGCTTTGCTGGCAGGGTGGGCATTTAATCCTATTTGCCCAGGTCTCCTGTAGGGCTGGGAATTCTCAGCAAGTCTGGCAGCAGGCATGGAGAGAAAAAAACAGAGGTTCAAGTGGAATGACTCAAAACGTCAATTCTGCTCCTCTCTCCACAGCTGCTGCCCGACCCTCTGAGCTTTTCCAGCACTTTCTGTTTTTTTATTTCAGATTTCTAGCATCCGGAGTAATTTGCTTTTATTCCTGTACGAGCTTCTCTGAGACATTCTCCTCTTCTTTGCTCTTGCCTGTCATCCATCCTGATGTATGCTCCTGATGTCTGGAGGAGGTGAGGTTCCCCAGGGGAGGGCTCTCTCCGTGGGAGACCTTCCCTTTTCGGTCTGTGGCTGAAACCCTCATTCATGCCTTTGTTACCTCTCAGCGCAACTATTCCAACATTGTCCTGGCTAGTCTCCCACATTCTACCCTCTGCCAACCTAACTTGTACCAAGTCCCATTCACCTATCATCCCTGCGCTCTCAGACCAACATTGGCTCCAGGTTAAAATTCTCATCCTTGTTTTCAACTCCTTCCACGTTCTTGCCTCTTCCCATCTCCCCAGCCCCACAACCCTTGGAGATATCTGCGTTTCTCTAATTCTGGTCTCGAACACCCCAATTTTAATCACTCCACCATTGGTAGCGGTGCCTTCAGTTGCCAAGGTTCTGGAATTCCGTCCATAAGTCTCTCAACCTCTCTCCCTCTCTCCTCCTTTAAGACGCTCTTTAAAACCTTTATTTATCAGAGATCTTTCAGGCAGTAACAAGCAAGGTGGATAAAGGGGAACCAGTAGATGTGGTGTACTTGGATTTCCTAAACGCATTTGCTAAGGTGCCACATCAGAGGCTACTACACAAGGCAACAGCATTTGGTATAGGGGGTAATATATTAGCATGGATAAATTATTGGTTAGCTAACAGAAAGCAGAGAGTAGTGATATGGGTCTTTTTCAGGTTGGCAAACTGTAACGAGTGCCACAGAGATCAGTGCAGGAGCCTCAACTATTTATAATCTATGTCAATGACTTGGATGAAGGGCCCAAGTGTATGGTAGCTAAATGTGCCGATGACACCAAGATAGGTCGGAAAGTAAGTTGTCAAGAGGAGGTAGAGAGTCAACAAAGGGGTATAGACAGGTTAAGTGAGTGGGAAAAATTTGGCAGATGGGGTATAATGTGGGAAAATGGGAATTTGTCCACTTTGGCAGGCAGAATAGAAAAGCAGCATATTATTTAAATGGAGAGAGGTTGCAGAACTCGGTGGTACAGAGGGATCTGGGTGTCCTGGTACACGAATTGCAAAAAAAGAGGTTAGTGTGCAGGTACAGCAAGTGATTAGGAAGGCAAATGGCAAGTTGGCATTTATTGCAGGGGGAATGGATTATAAAAGTAGGGGAGCTTTACTGCAGCTGTACAGGGCCTTGGTGAGACCATGGCCGGGATTTTCTGGGACCCACTGTGGGAGATTTGGTGGCCCAGCCAAAAGTCCATTGACTGTCGGGGGGGGGAACGGACAATCAGGGCGGCGGCAGGCGGGGCCAGTAAAGTCCTGCCCCACATCTGGAGCACCGTGTACAATTTTTGTCTCTTTATTTGAAAAATGACATCATTGCGTTAGAAACAGTTCAGAGAAAGTTCACTCGACTCATTCCTGAAATGAAGGGCTTATCTTTGGAAGAAAGGATGAACAGGTTGGGCCAATGCCCATTGGAGTTTAGAAGAATGAGAGGTGGGGCAGAATTCTACGCCTTGTGGGCAGGCGGGCGGGCGGGCGCCTGACCCGATCGGGCGTAAAATAGTGCGAGAAGACATCGGGCCAGCGTCCTGATGTCATCCTGCAAGCTCACAATCTTCAGGTCAGCAGGCGCACACGGAAGTCGGAGACACTCCCGCCATAAATTAAGGGGTCAATTGAAGCCGATTTTACGTTGCCCGTGTGACTTCGTGCTCGTTGCATGGGCTTAACGTGACCTTCAGAGCCACTAGCATGGGGTTTCCACCCACACAGTCAGAGCTGATCTCAGGGCCGCAATATTCATGCCTGTGGAGCTAGTCCACATTTTGCAAAACCTCATCCAAGGGCGGGGTAAAAAGGGTCAGCAGCATCGCCAGTGTGAGCAGTGAGGGGTTTAGGAGATAGTTTGCTGCTGGTGGCTTATTTGAAGTTGACAACTTCATCTCAGTTCTGAGCTTCATCCTGAGCATTTCCAGGCTTCATTTCAGGACCTATTGGGATCTCCAAGGTCCCCTGAGGATTTTGACCGTGTGGACTCTTCCAGGTATCAGCTAGCCTTTCGTGACCCTGGTAATGGGGATTGTGCTCTCCGCTGGAGGCTCCTCTTCTGAGGAGGAAGAGAGGGGCAGAAGGGGGAGGAGGCCAGGTGTCCTTATTCAGCCTCCAGGGGAGGGACCTGTGGGAGGAGAGGCGCAGGCACAAGGAGTGCAGGGCCAGCAGGTAGTCCAAGGCGGAGGGGACTGCAGAAGACGCCACTACCCTGCTGCCAGGGTTTACAGGCAGTGATGCAGCCACCTCAATATGTCCGAGGTGCAATGTCGAAGAAGGCTCCGCCTCTCCAGGGAGACTGTGACCTCCATTTGTCAGATGATCGACCCTGAGATCAGCTCCGACTGTGTGGGTGCAAACCCCATGTCAGTGGCTCTGAAGGTCACAGTGGCCCTCAACTGGCTCTTCCCAGGGCTCAGTGGGGGATCTGTGTGGAGTCTCCCAATCAGCGGTCCACAGTTGTGTCAAGCCGGTGACAGAAGCTCTGTTCAGGCAGGTACTGACCTTTATTCTTTACCATATGGACGAGGCCAGCCAGGCTGAGCGAGCCAGAGGCTTCGCGGCCATTGCTGGCTTCCCCCGTGTCCAGGGTGCTATAGACTGTACACATGTGGCCATCAAGGTGCCAGCAGGTGAGTCTGGTGCCTTCGCCAACAGGAAGGGCTTCCACTCCATGAACGTGCAGATAGTGTGTGATCACAGGATGCTGATTCTGCAAGTCTGTGCAAGTTACCCAGGCAGCTCCCATGACGCCTACATCCTCAGACACTCCCAGGTGCCGGGGCTCTTCAGTGCTCCAGCCCGGCTGGATGGATGGCTGCTGGGTGACAAGGGCTATCTGTTGAAAAGGTGGCTTGTGATGCCTCTCCATCACCCAAGAACAGAGGCAGAGCAGCGTTACAATAGGAGCCATACAACGGACGGTGGTAGAGAGGACCATGGGTCTTATGAAGATGTGCTTCTGATACCTGGACCGTTCAGGGGGAGCACTGCAATACCCTCCCGAGCGGGTGTCACTGATAGTGGTTGCATGCTGCGCTCTCCACAATCTGGCACTGGCAATGAGGGGGACTCACTGGAGGAAGAGGATCTTGACGCAGCTCCACAGGCCGCAGAGGATGAATCCAGTAGTGAGTCAGAAGAGGAGCACGGTGAGGAGAACGCTGAGGGGGTGGAGGCAGATCTCTGTATCCTTCCGGGAAGCAGGGACACCAGTAGGGCCTTGATCCAACGCTCCTTCCGCTAGGCTGCCAAAGATCTGCTTCCAGCTCATGCCAGGGCTGCCGCCTCCATCCCAGATATCTGAAATGACCCTTTCATTTGAACCCAAAGAACACTCAGTGCCTGTGCAATAAGGTTTTGAGCCACTCACATCCAGCATTACACACTGGTGTACCCTGCACCAATAAAAAAGGTGAAGCAAACTCAGGCCATGACGACAAAAACAAAGAAATTAACATCATCTTCTCTGGTCTTCATTCCTGGACCAGTAAATATAAACAAAACATTACACAACAGAAGGTCACCCGTGACCAGTCCCTCTTGTGCTCACGGTGCCTTGAACTTACGTTTGTGCGTGCTACGTCTTGATGCTGACTCGCCCTGGCACTGGCATTGGAGGCAGCTGCTGACTCTGGTGTCTTGTTGGCCTTGATGACCTTGGAGATTGTCCTCTGGCCAGTGGAGCCTGTGCTGGCCCCACCTAGGAGGGAACGGCCAGTGCCACGGTTGGCATCTCCCCAGTCTCCGCAGCCTCATCAGATGCCACGGTCACTGGCAGAGGGGCGGAGCAGCTGCTGCTGTCATCCAGAGCACCCTGAGAGGAGCCCGCAGAGACGACAAGCAGCCTGTGCGCCAACGTGAGGTCGCTCTGGACCTCCCTGCTCACCATTGATAGACGGGCACCTGGCTGGGATACTGGGTGTCTCATCCATCTCCCACACTGGCACTGACCACCTGAGGTCATTGCCTGTGTGAGGGCTTGCGGGTCTGAGCGCAACCCCAGGAACCCCTCATTCTGTCCCTGGAGTTGCCTCTCCATGAGGGTCACCACTCTCTCAATGGAGGAGGCAATGTGCTCGGCCATGAGGGTCAATGCAATGTAATTCTCCACATGGACTCCTCCACAACAGAGACCATGGCACACATACCCTCATGGATCTCCGCCAGATCCTCCCGCAGGTCCCGCTGGACATGCAGCATCTACCGCCTAATGGACGGCTCCAGAGGCTCATCACCCGCCTTCGACTCAGCATCGTCCTGGTCCCTAGCAGTCCTCCAAGTTCCGGTGCCTTGGGCACTCTCTGCCTCTGCCTGCTCCTCAAGCGAGTGTGAAGTGCCCTCACTGCTGTGTTCTGACATTCTAGCTGAAGGTCTAGTGCCTACCGAGGTGCTGGTTTCTGCGCTGGTTCAGAGAGTGGGTGTGATGCAGGTGCATGTGAAGCCCTGTGGTCCTCTGGCGTCAGGGGTGGTTCTTCGGGTCCTGCGATTGGGTGCGTGGTGGTGAGTCTAAGGGAGAACAACAACATGTCATTAGTTTAAGTCATCACACTGTCACTGTGCATGCCAGGCACCCTGGTGAGACAATGGAGATCTGCATCATGGTGCCATCATCTTTCAATGATCAACGAGGAATCCAATTTTGAGGCTCCCATCAATGAAGAGACTGCACAAGAATGTTTGCACCATCCGAAACTCTCACCTCTGTGCACTGCACTCTTACCTTCGCCTGGCACCCCAGCCTCTCCACGGCCGGTTGACCGAGGTGTGTGGGGTCTCTCCAGCTCCAAGGCATCCTGATCAAATCTGGATAGGAATAGGAGGTTTGGGGGGTCTCCGCCTGTCTGTGACCTCTCAATATTGTTATGGGTCGCCTTCTCCTGAAAGGACAAAGGAGCATGGATTAGTCCACTCTCTACCTGCAGCCCCATTGCAGCCTGGCCAACCCCAGCTGAGGAACACCTGGCAGGGCACATCCGAGTCGTGGCCCTTGAGCCGCAAGGCACTCAGTCCAAGCAGCCGGGGCTCACCCCCTTGGCCAGCTCCGGCGTCATTGACAGTTGGCACTCAGACTCTAACACTCCTCAGCTCCACGGTGGGGAGACGGCCAGACCTTAACACTTCAACACACTGATCCACACCAACACGGTACTCACCCTTCCCGAGCGCAGCGGGTTGTTACCCATGTGCTCCGCACGATGTCGTGGTTACTGACCTGTGCAGCCACCTCCTCCCAAGCCCTTTTTATTAGGTGCAGTGGCCTCCTCCTTCCATCTCTGTGGACAAGGCTGTCCCTCCTGGCAGCCGCCTCCTCCAGGTGGACCACGAGGCACTCATCTGAAAACCCGGGGCGGGGGGTCGAGTGCCCACCTGACCTGCCCTCCCACCTGACGACTCCGGCCGCACTTGATGCCATAAGTTCAGAGTTCGCAATGCCGGAGGTACGTTCTTCCCTGGCAGCCTTCAAGGAGCCGCCTGTGCCATTTTTAAACCGGCCACTGGGTCGTCATTGGCCCTTCCCGACCATTGTGGAGACGCGTTTCATGCTGGACGGGCCTGAGTTGGTCAGCCAGTGTGAAATTGCGGTTGGGCAGCCCCCCCAATTTCCCGACTGGTCGCGGACCCGCCGATAGCGCCCAAGAGTAAAATTCGGGATGTGACCTTAATTGAAACATACAAGATCCTTTTTTGCGATTCATGTACCAGGACACCCAGATCCCTCTGCACCACCAAGTTTTGCAATCTCTCTCTATTTAACCAATATACTGCTTTTCTTTTAAGGAGGAGAGTTTTTTTCCTCTCAGACGGTCATTAGTCTGTGGAACTCTCTTCCCCAGAAAACAGTGGAGGCCAGGTCATTGAATTTATTTAAGGCTGAGTTAGACAAATTTTTGATGGACGAGGGAGTCAAGGGTTATTGGGGGGGAGGGGGGGGGGGCAGACAAGAAAGTGGAGTTGAGACCACAACCAGAGCAGCCATGATCCTATTGAATGGCATAGCAAGCCCGATGGGCTGAATGGCCTAAGTTAAGGTTAAGTGAGTGGGCAAAATGTGGCGGATGGAGTATTATGTGGGAAAATTTCTCCATCTTAAAAGGGAGGCCTCTTATTCTTAAACTGTGTCCCCTAGTTCCAGTCTCCTCAGTGAGTGGAAACATCCCCCCGTTATCTACCCTGTCAAGTCCCCTCAGAACCTTCTTCAAAATCCTATGTTCCTGTAAAGCCTGCTCCTTTGACCAAGCTTTTGTCCATCGGCCCTGATATCTCTTTATGTCTTTATGGTTTGGTGTCAAATTTTGCTTTATAATGCTCCAATGAAGTGCCTTAGAATGCTTGAGGAAGGTGCTGCATAAATACAAGTTGTTGTTGTTGTCGTGGGGGTTTGGCCCAGACAAAGCTGTTCCATCCAACTGATTTATAAGCAGATTCGCGGACTCCCAGGCCGCCTGTAATTTCCGAGGCCTGGATGAGTCCTTGTATATGCAGAGTGCAAGAGCTGCAGCCCCTCTTCCACTGTTTGAAAGGGGGGCTACTCCTCAATTTCTGGCTACACTTCAGTCCCACGCCCCCAGTCCTCGGCCACCCGTTTCAGAGGGCAGTTGAAGGACCACCTCGCAGGACTGCTCCTGGGCCTGGTCCCACCTCGGCCAGCGGGCAGTCGAGGTGGTTGTTTGGACCCAGCTGCCTGCGCCTCTTTTGTAGCTATGTTGATGCCTGCGTTTCCCTTCAGTGGGATCATGTGGTGCCCATTGGCGCGCTTGTGACTTTCTGTGACCCGTGGGCACTAGAGGGACTGGAGTTCCTCATCGACGCCCGGAACCAAATTTTAATTTAATTTGATGGATGGAGATATCCATCAAATTTTAGTTTAATTCACATTTAAGTGTCGGTACCCCGACGGAGTCTTCGAATATTTTTAAGGCGGAGTTATATAGATTCTTGATAAGCAAGGGGGTGAAAGGTTATCTGGGGTAGGCGGGAATGTGGAGTTGAGGTTACAATCAGATCAGCCATGTCCTTATTGAATGGCGGACCAGGCCCAAGGGGCCGAGGGGCCTACTCCTGCTCCTAATTCGTACGTTCATATGTAAATGGGAGAAATTGCCCCCCCCACCACCGTGTCCCCACCCCACCCCTCCCGGAAGAGGGGGCGAGGAGGACCCCGGTTAAAACGATGCCGATTGTTTACATGTAACTCTGAATCCTCTACGAAGTACCTTGGGATTTTTTTTCTACATTAAAGCAGTTTTGTAAACGTTCATGGTGTTTTGTACGGTGGTTTAACTTTGTAAGTTTTACCTTTCAACCACCTCTCAGCGGACGACTGCATGGCATCTCGCTGCTTGACATAAAACTGCACCACACTGTTGTAAAACAAATGGAAAAGAAGCAGTTCAAATCAGTCAGTAATACGTTTTAAGTTCTCACAAACTCTTCTATGACACACGCACACACACACACACACACAGCTCCTCATTCAAGTATTGCTTCTAAAAAAAAAAATCACTTTTGTTATCATTGCTTTGAACAAATCTCAGACTAACCATCCCTTCTGGGGTCTCAAGCGCAACTGACAACTCGCGCCGACTAACAGCAAATTACCCTAAATCTGTGCCCTCTGGTTACCAACCCCTCTGCCACTGGAAACAGTTTCTTCTTAGTTACTCCACCAAAAACCTTCATGATTTTGAAAATGGAGTGCAGCCGACTGAGTGAAAATGTGGAGTTTGGCGAGAGGGGGAGTTTTAAGTGTTAGTTTTGTTCTTAAATTTTGCTCTTAAAATCTAACCTGGTCTGTAATTAGCAGTGACTGGAAAGTACTGTGTAAGCAGGCTAAGTTCTTTCTTTCTTGCAGTTTAGACAGGACAAACTCACTCTCGGTCGTAGAAGCTGAGTAGTTAATTAGCTAACTGGGTGAATCTGGTTAATGTCGCCCTAGTTCAATTTACTATAAATTCAGGGTTCTTTAGTGCAGCCTTGGCAAATGGAGGGCAGCTGAGCTAACGGAGTGAAGACTTGGAGTTTGGTGAGAGGGGAGTTCAGAGAAGGAGTCATTCGTTTCCTCTTTCTCACCCCACAGAAATTAGTTCTTATTCTTACGAAAGGGGAAGGAGCTAGCTGTTTGGGAGTCTCTGGGAAGTGGGTAAGTTCTATTCTATCCCTATGGTTTAAAATAGTACGCCATTTGGTGGTAAAATTAATACAATTGAAAAGAAAGCAACATAAATAAGTGGCTAATATAATGAAGTAATTATTTAAAACACATTAAGGATGGCAAGGACGGGTGATCTGTCAAGGCTGCACATGTGGGAGCTGCTGGATAACACTGGGCAGGATGAGGTTTCCTAAAAAATGTAAAGGCCACTTGGCCTTTTCGCCTGCCCGACAACTGTTAGGTTGGACGGGCAAAGTAAATTTCAAGTTAATGACATTGTTAATGGCCTTAGTAGGCCTTTTATTTATCGGCTGGTGTTGGCCGTGTGCCCACTGAATGAAATTTTGCGCGAGTGCGTGATGACATTGGAACGCACGCCTGATGTCATCGCGCATCATTTTACGCTCGGTTGTGTTGGGCACAGACCCGCACGCCGAGTGTAAAATTCTGCCAATTGTGACCCAGGGCAAACACGTCTGCAGTAAGTGATTGTGGCTTGAGGAACTTTGCCTCAGTCATTGAGCTGGAGGCTGAGCTGCAGGCTCTGCAACACATCAGGGAGGGGGAAAGTTACCTGGATGCTTTATAGCAGGAGGCAGTTACACCACTTAGGATAGGGTCTTCTGATTGGGTCAGTGGTAAGGGACAGGAGGGTGTGACTGCGAATGAGGCAGGTAAGAGGACCCAGAGGGCAGGAGTGCAGGAGTGTGAGCCTCTGTAATTGTCAAACAGGTCTGAGGTTCTCTCAGCTTGTTTGGATGAGAGTGGGGGCTATAGGGTGGATGAGCAAACTGACCATTGCACTATGGTACAGGAAGCCGTCCAAGTGGGGAGAGACAAAAGGAATGTAGTGGTAGTAGAGGACGGTATAGTAAGGGGGATTGACACTGTTCTCTGTAGCAAAAAGCGAGAGTCCAGAAGGCTCTGTTGCCTGCCTGGTACCAGGGTTCGGGACATCCTCTCAGGGCTGGAGAGGAACTTGCAGTGGGAGGGGGAGGATCCAATGGTCGTGATCCATGTAGATACTAACGACGTAGGCAAGATGAGGTAGGAGGCTCTGCATAGTCAGGTACCAAATTAAGAAGCAGGGTCTCAAAGGTAATAATTTCTGGCTTATTACCTGGTCCACATAGGACAAATCAGATTAGAGAAATGAATGTGTGGCTCAAAGACTGGTGTGCGAGAAGTGGGTTCTGGTTTGTGGGGCACTGGCATCAGTATTGGGGAAAGTGGGATCTGTACGGTTGGGATGGTCTACACCTGAACCGTACTGGGGCTGGGGTCCTCATGAGACGCATAACTAGGGAAGTAGAGAGGGTTTTAAACTGAATGGTGGGGGCAAGGGATAAAATTTGGAAAGATGTGGTAAACCAAAGTGTAGGGACAAGGCAAGAGAGACAGGTATTAATACGGGAAATGGAGACAGTGACAGGAAGGGACAGAGAGTACAAATCTATGAGTAAATCAGCAGATAAGGCTTGACGTTACAAAAATAACAGAAGGGCAAAACTAGAGCCTCTATATAAATGCATGCAGCGTTCAAAACAAAACAAATGAACTGATAGTAGTGCAAATAGAAGTAATTAAGTTTGATCTGGTAGCCATTACAGAGACATGGCTACAGGATGACATAGATTGGGAGCTGAATATTGAAGGGTATGTGGCATTTAGGAAGGACAGGAAGTTAGGAAAAGGTGGAGGAGTGGCTCTGTTAATTAATGATGGTATTAGCACATTAGAGAGGGATGACCTAAGTTCAGGAAACCAGGATGTAGAAGCGGTTTGGTTTGAGATGAGGAATGATAAAGGCAAGAAGTCACTTGTGGGAGTGGTGTACAGGCCCCCTAATTGTAACTACACAGTAGGACAGAGTATAAAAGAGATAGTGGGAGCTTGCCAGAAATGCACAGTAATAATCATGGGGGATTTTAATCTGCATATAGACTGGAAAAATCAGATGGGCAAAGGTAGCATTGATAGGAGTTCATAGAATATTTTTGGGTTAGTTTCTTAGAACAGCATGTTCTGGAGCTAACCAGAGAGCGGGCTATACTAGACTAGTCTATTTCTGGTTGGCAGGATGTGACGAGTGGTGTGCCGCAGGGATCAGTGCTGCGGCCTCAACTTTTTACAATTTATACAAATGATTTGGATGAAGGAACCGAAGGAATGGCTGCTAAATTTGCTGATGACACAAAGATAGTTAGGAAAGTAAATTGTGAAGAGGGTGTAAGGAGGCTACAAAGTGACACAGATAGGTTAAGTGAGTGGGCAAAGATCTGGCAAGAGGAGTAGAATGTGGGCAAATGTGAAATCGTTCATTTTGGCAGGAAGAATAAAAAAGAAGCTTATTATCTAAATGGCGAGAGATTGCAGAGCTCTGAGATTCAGAGGGATCCGGGCGTCCAAGTGCATGAATCACACAAGGTTAGTGTGCAGGTACAGCAGGTAATTAGAAAGCCAATAGAATATTATCATTTATTGGGAGAGGAATTGATTACAAAAGTAGGGAGGTTATGCTTCACTTGTAAAGGGCATTGGTTAGGCCACATCTGGAGTGTTGTGTACAGTATTGGTCTCCTTATTCAAAGAAAGATGTAAATGTGTCGGAAGCAGTTCAGAGAAGGTTTACTAGACTAGTACCAGGACTGGGTGGGTTGTCTTATGAGGAAAGGCTGGACAGGTTAGACTTGTATCCACTGGAGTTTGGAAGAGTAAGAGGTGACTTAATTGGAACGTATAAGATCCTGAGGAGTCTTGACAGGGTGGATGTGGAGAGGATGTTTCCTCTTGTGGGAGAATCTAGAACTAGGGGTCACTCACTTAAGACAGAGATGAGGAGAAATGTTTTTCTCTCAGAGGGTCATGAGTCTTTGGAACTCTCTTCCTCAAAAGGTAGTAGAAGCAGAGTCTTTGAATATTTTTAAGGCAGAGGCGGATAGATTCTTGATTAACGAGGGGGGGTGAAAGGTTATTGAGGGTAGGCAGGAATGTGGGGTTGAGGTTACATTCAGACCAGCCGTAATCTTATTGAATGGCGGAGCAGGCTCGAGGGGCTGAATGACCTGTTCCTGCTCCTAACTTGTATGTTCGTATGTCTCAAGTCTCCTCTTAACCTTCTCTGCTCAAAAAGGAACAATTTTTTGCTTTTAGAAACTAGAAAAAAAGTAGAATTAAATATAAACCTCCAGTTAATCCACTGATCGTATCCTATTACTTAGGAGACATAAAAGAGCAAATGTTACGTTGTAATTTTTACCTGTCAACATGCTTCAGGAAGCCATCCTGTCCCCACTGTTGAAGTAGCTGCGCAACCATGAGCTATAAATGGAACATAGATTAGTTGTACACATTTTGTAATACTTAAGTAAGCAGCAACACCTAGCGTTGAACATGTTTGACTTCTCTCTGCAACATTAAGCTTATGCTAGTTTTACTATCCCATCTACTTTGGGAGGGTTTAAGTTATCAATTGCACCCTCCACCCTGCCCTATACCCCCCCATTAATGTTTCCTGGGGGAGAATTTTCTCCCCGTCGGGCGGGCCGGTTGGGAGTGGGCGTGGAGCCGATCGCCACCCGCAATCGGCTGCGTGCCGCCATTTTACGTAGGCGGGCCAATTAAGGCCCGCCCATCGTGACACATGCCCGGTAGCGCTCAGCGCTATCTGTTGTGGGCGGGGGGAGAGTCGGGGCCTACTCTCTTTCATGTGCGCAGAAATCTCACTGAGGCACGGAGCTGCCTCAGGGACGTTAAGTTCAATTTGAAACTTCAAAACAAAAAAAAGTTAAAAATCATTTATACATGTTCCCTCATGTGACAGCGTCACATGAGCTGGGACAGGTTTATCAAATGTTTGAACAATATTTAATAATTTAATAAACCCTTCATGAAACCTCATCCCGCCCGTAGATGAGGTTACGTGAAAAATGCGAAGGCCGCCTGGGCTCTTCGCCTGCCCTGCCTGCCAACCTTAAGACTGGATGGGCAGCCCTGTCAATTTGGTTAATTGCTTTACTAATGGCCTTAACAGGCCTTTGACAATTCGGCAGGCGCGCAGCCGACTCCAGTGAGCGCCTGCCGAATGAAAGACCAGAACGGCGCGCGGCGATGTCCGGACGCACCCCCGACGTCACCGTGTGTCACTTTACCAGCTGGTGCCTGTGGCCTGCCCCCGCACACCGAACAGAAAATTCTGCCCCTGATAAAGTATGATTGATGGACAGATTGTCCGAACGAGGGGCGATAGGCCAGTGAGGATCAGCCACACCCGCTGGAGCTGGAGCAAGTCCAAGAATAGGACCACAAACATGCTAGCGTTTTTTTAAAAATTAGGGATGTTAGGCCAAACACGATTTAAGTCGAAGTGATTCTTCCTTGGTATCGTATTTGACCACGAGATGAGCTACTGACTGCACATCTGCACTGTCACTAAGACTACATAATTCCATATTCGGGATATCACCTTCTCCACCCCTACCTCAGCTCATCTGCTACCGAAGTCCTCATCTGTGCCTTTGTTACCTCTAGACTTGACTATTCCAGCACGCTCAAGGCTGACCTTCCACATTCTACCCTGCACTAACTTGGGGTCATCCTAAACTCTGCTGCTCAGGTCTGAAGTTCCTGTTCAGCTATCACCCCTGTACTCGCTGACCTACACTGGCTCCTGGTTAAGTAATGCTTCGATTTAAACATTTTCATCCTTATTTTCAAATTCCTCCATGACCTCACCCCTCTTTAGCTCTGAATCTCTTCCAGTCTCACAATCCTCTGAGATGTCTGCGATTCTCTAATTCGGGCCTCCCCTGATTCTAATTGCTCCAGCGTGGGCAGCTGTACTCTCAGTTTCCTCGGCTCTAAGCTCCCTAAATCCCTCCCCCTCCCTTTCCTACTTTAAGACACTTCTTAAGACTGAAATCTTTTGACCAACCCTTTAGTCATCTGCCTTAAAACCTCCTTATATGACTTGGTGTCATATTTTGTTTCGTAATGCCTCGGGACCCTGCATTATGTTAAAGGTGCTTCATGAATAGATGATGTTGTCGTATGTCTGACAGAAAGGGTGAATGTTGATAACGAGACCTGATCTGATTGTGAAAATCAATCCTTCAGCTTTGAATCTGCTTCTTTTTAGAAAGCCGATTAAGTGTTTGACCTTCATACACAGACTCTGGAGAGTTTCCAAAGGTACATCTTCTCACCAATTCAACTGTTACAGAAGAGGTCTAGTCACAGCGCTGTGTCGACGTTGTTGTCAATGAATGAAACACATGTCTCTTTTTTCAGCAATACTCAAATGCTTAGTTCTTAATTATTTTACGAACTCTACATTCATGATGCTACGTAATTTTATCCAAGGTGTCCTTCAATTAAGTCAGTCTTAGGTCACGTCAGCTTTAGGCCATGTCGGCCTTAAGTCAAAGTCAGCTGTAAGATACGTCAGCCTTAACCTTGAA
This sequence comes from Cetorhinus maximus, assembly GCF_964194155.1. NCBI lineage: Eukaryota > Metazoa > Chordata > Chondrichthyes > Lamniformes > Cetorhinidae > Cetorhinus > Cetorhinus maximus. Next base: position 14,606,396 of record NC_135880.1, read on the forward strand.
GTCCACGTCAGCCAGAAGTCAAAGTCAGCGATGAAATATAAACCGTTGAGGTAAAGATCAGACTGTGTGATATATGGTAACTAATGAATCAATCTGAAGAAAGGTAGGTGGACTGAATTGTAAACAGGCGCAGTGACCATGGCTGAGGAATGGTGGGGTTCGAGTCACTCACATAAATGTTCTGTTACACAATCTGAAAGGCCTTTTGACTCAGGGAAAATCTGTTAAAGATTCCTGAGCTCAGCACAGAATGAGAACAAAAAAAAAAGGATTTGGATTTATATTGCACCTTGCATGACCTCAGGAATACTTTACAGCCGATGAAATACCTTTGAAGAATCATTACTGTTGTAATGTAGGAAACACAGCAGCCAATTAATGTACAGCAAGCTCTCACAAACAGATATGTGGTAACGACCAGATAATTAAAAAAAAATGATGTTGATGAGGGATAAATATTAACCTCGATCAGGTGCCAGCAGGAAAATAACAACGACTTGCATTTATGTCACACCTGTAACTTTGTGAATTGTCCGGCAAAAAAATTCACAGCAGTACATCGAGTAAAATGCTCGGCTGAGTCCCAGACGGAGAGATAAGGACAGGTGAACAAAGGCTTGGTCAAAACACTGGGTTTTAAAGGAATGATTCAAAAGAGAGAGGTGGAGAGACTTAGGGAGGGAATTCCAGAGCTCAGGGTATGGTAGCTGCAGGTATGGCTGGCACTGGACAGCTAACACTGGTGGAGGAGCGATGGAAATCAGGAATATGCATGTGGCCAGAATTAGAGGGCCACTGAGATTGTAGAATGGTGTAGGGTTAGAGGAGGTTACAGAGACGGAGAGAGGTGAGGTCATGGAGTGATATGAAAAAAACAAGGATGAGAATTTTAAAAATAAACTAGCGAATGGAGATCAATGAGCACAGGTGCAACGGGTGTTACAGAGTTGGGGTTAGTCAGGATACTGGCAGTCAAGCTTTGGAGGACCTCAGGTTTTCCGGGGGCGGTAGGCGGGAGGCAGGCCAGGGGAGCATTCTGAGTATGGTCTGGAGGTAACAAAGGCATGGGTGAGGACACCCAACTTGTTGGAGATGGAAGTCAAAGCGGGGCAGGGCAGCAGGGGCAGAGTAGATAGGCTCAGGGAGAGACTGGCACTGACAAATGAACTCCAATGAGAAACTGAATTGACTTGTTGATAGAACCAACAGCCGGAAATCCCTGCGATTATCAACACGTTTGTAAATTTGTTCCTGAGGATTCTCTTTGTTTGGTACTTTCTAAACAAAATGGCCAACTTGTTCCTTCAGCAGTAGCTGAGGTAATCTTCACAGATGGATTTTTAAAAAATTTATTCATGGGATGTGGGCTTCACTGGCTGGGCCAGCATTTACTGCCCATCTCTAATTGCCCTTGAGAAGGTGGTGGTGAGCTGCCTTCTTGAACCGCTGCAGTCCATGTGGTGTAGGTACACCCACATTGCTGTTAGGAAGGGAGTTCCAGGATTTTGACCCAGCGACAGTGAAGGGACGGTGATATATTCCCAAATCAGGATGGTGAGTAACTTGCAGGGGAACTTCCAGGTGGTTCCTGCTACAGGTTGGTGACCAGTAGAATTCTTTACCCTCTACACTGTTTGTAGCAACTGTAGCTTTAAGAAATGTAGTGACCGTAGCTTTAAGGCACATTGTACTGTGTAGTATCACGTGACAGTGTGAATGAGTCAGCCCGAAGTGCGGGGAACCTTAGGGGAGGTAGTTTTTGTCTGGTTGTGGATCTTGATGGAAGCGTATAACTGCTGCTGAAGCCCTGTCAATAAACTTCATCGCTTCTTTTGAGAAACCTGTCCAGAAAATCAAGTCTATGACACTGTTCATTCCAGGTGCTGAGTATAACTGGCCTGAGAAGGAGAGGGTTGTGACTGAGTACTTGAACAGGAGGGGTTGAAAGCAAGCAACTTGCGAGATGTATAGAGAGGCATCCCCTTCCTCTCGCTGCAAATGTTTCAATTACTTTCACAGAGATTATATAAATGACAATGGAAGGACATCCCATTTTCTAAACTTGGGTTAGTAATTTGAGTCATTCTGCCTTTTGCAAATGTATATATTCCAAATAAATTGGGGGATTCTCACAAAACATTTGCAGTAAAATGATCTGACTGTGAAAATAATTGAACACATTATTTAATACGAAGAAATGAATTGTTTGATGGGACGCTTAAGTGGTTTGTCAAGAGAGATCATGCATTCATTTTTTCTTTCATAGTCAACATTAGACTTTTAATTCCAGGTTTATGAATGAATTCAAATTCTACCATCTTCCATGGTGGGATTCGAACCTGGGTCCAGAACTTTACCCTGGGTCTCTGTATTCATGATGGATTGATTATTCACCTACTCAATCACCGAGACCGATTGATCACGTTAGTCAATTGATTATTTAGTTAAGCAATTTGTCTTTGGCAACTCTAATCTACATTTTGCAGAATCAGACAGAGCCACTAATTTATCTTTTGAGGCAATCGATTACTTGTTCCCGTGCACTTCCGACATCGCAAAGTCCATTTAGTCGATCCTATCCATCAAGGTTAAATAAAAATCCAGTAACGTTTAAGCATCCACTTCTTGCAGCTACTCTGCAAAAAATACATAGATCATAGGTTGGTTCTCGTCTGTCCTTCAAGGTGAAGATCACCATGTTCATCACTTGCGGCGGGTATGTAGGTGACTGCTATTATTAAATCATTTTGATGACTCCTTATTGAGTTTTTGCTCTTTAAACAGACCTGGAATGTGTCTGGATAATAACCTCAAACATTTTTCCACCTCTCAAGGCTATAGACCCACTATGGGTGATGCCATGTCTCAGAATGGGTCACCAGCTTTTGTGGGGGGGCAGTGGGGAGGGGGCTGGTGGGAAGGTGAAATTCCAAAATATGTTGACTAAAAAGTATGTCACTGCTGGGAGCTCGAAGAATGAAACAGCATAGTATAATACTTGGAAATAGGGAAGGGACTAGATTTGGTTCTATTTGACCTAGAGAGGTTAAGGAGGCCTAGGGAACTATTTTGTGAAAATATGGAACTCGTTCAGATGACACAAGGCACTTTTTTTCACGGAGAGTCGGTGACCTCCAGACGAAGTTGATGGCATATGTAACAAATGCAGATTCTCTGTCAGCATTCAGAAGGCTGGAGAAGTGGCAAACATCACTAGATACCAAAAGCTAGCCAAATGAATGGGGACTAATGGCACTTGTCGCTGTGATTTCCTGAAGATCATGTGGTCAGCACTAAGTCAGTTTCATGGTGGTGGGGGCGGGGGCGGAGGGGGCATTTAATCGGGCAGAAAGGTGGCAGGTGGGGATCTCGGTGTCTTCCCGCCTCCACCCTGATTAAGTCTGAGGCGGAAGGCTCGTGGATGGCCTTCACACCCCAGCGCCAACTGAGGCCCTTAAGTGGGCACTTAATGCCCACCTAAGGGCCTCACCCCATTGCTGCTGGTATTCATCCAGTGGCGAGAGGGGTAGTTGCCTTGTTGGGAGTATGACAAGCCAGCCTGGCGGGGTTGCTTACAAGCTTTTGGTGGGTGGGGGGGATGCCCTCCTTCAAAAGGCATTCAGTGCCTGATCGAGGGGCTTGGCATCGGGAAGCTGAGAGGGGGGCCCACTTGCTGCTGACCCCCCCCTCACTCCACCCCGCGATCTCCATCCCACCATAACTTGCTTGTGGCCTGGGTCCATGATGATTCTGGGCCTCAGGCAGTTGGCACCTTTCGGGATCCTTGTTCCTGGGGAAGGCCCCGCCAAGAAGAGGCGACGTCTGGCCCTTGCCAGCCAGCTGACGAGACCCCTGTGGCCTCCATTAAATGGGGCCCTAAGAGTTTTTTTGAAAAAGTGTTCCTATGTTACAACAGTGACTACACATCAAAAGTACTTCATTTGCTGGAAAGCGCTTTGAGCCATCTTGAGGTCTTGCTGACTCACTATCAACGCAAGTTCCTTCTCCTTTTGTCTCCTTCTCTGGTTTATGACCTCGCACAGTTGAATCCATGACTGTGGGAGGAGCTGGGGTCGGTGGGATAAAATAACATGTGTGAAAGTCACACCATGCCACTGGGACAGGATCAATGGTTTTTTCTTATCCCTATTCAGATGGCGCTTGCAGTGGACTTGTTAAGATAGCCGCACGAAATCCCTCCATTTTATCAAATTATCAATCCCCTTTAAAAAAAAAAATTGGTCAATGTCTTTGTTAAAATAAAAGAAATTTCACACAAATGTACTAGTGCTCTCGAGAGGAGTACTGCAGAGCCCGAATTCACCCCATGCTGTCAGCCAATGATGTGGTACAAATGTTCAAATGAAAATAAATGGGCATTCGATCTGTTCCTTTCTACCAACATCGATTGTTTAAAAACTTATCCTTTTGATTTAAATTTGATATCAGTCAGGAAGGAACTTACCTGAGTGAAGGTGCTGACGTGCATCGTGGAAACTTGAATGTGTAAAATGACTCGTTCTATGAGCGGTTTGGGACCAGTTATGAATCCTATTCTCAACCTATTAAAACACAAGAGCAAGATAAGATGCTTCAAATATTTGCTGCCCTTTGTTTTTACACGTTCCTTTCTTTTTCATGTAAAAGGAAGGGGAAGTTATGTTCATTACGTGAAGCAGCTTAATTGGACACCGCTCCATTTCTTCCTCCGATATGGCGTACAAAGTCTAAATTGAACTCTTCCTCAAAATTACCCTGACAAAGTCTCTTACTCCAAACTTTACCAACTGGTGTTTTAAGATGCTTATTTGAATGGATTTGATGTTGTATCCTAACAGTTGTTCCAATGGAAACCATTGACTTTGAAACGGCTACAGCTGAAGCAACAAGGGAATTTAATGCCCTCCCCCATGGTGAATTAGATGGTGGGATGGGCATTTAATTGGGCAGGAGGGGCGGCGGGGGTTGGCGCTGCCTTCCTGCCCTGAGGAAGTCCGTGGTGGGACTTAGTTTAGCATCAATGGTGGGTAAGGTTTTAGAAACAATAACCAGGGGAAAAAATCAACAGGTACTTGGAGAGGTTTGAGTTAATTAAGGAGTGTCAGCATGGATTTGTAAAGGGCAGATTATGTTTGACTAATCTAATTTAATTTTTTGATGAAGGGAATGCGGTGGAAGTTGTCAATATGGATTTTAAGAAAGCCTTTGAGGAACCACATAAAAGGCTGGTGAATAAAATTGAAGTTTATGGAATAGGAGGGTCGGTGTCCAATTGGATAAAAAAAAATGGTTAAGGACAGAAAGCAACGAGTCATGGTAGATGGTTGTTTTTCGGACAGTGGTGTTGCCCATGAGTTAGTAGTAGGACCACAGTTATTCTTTGCTATCTATAAAAGACTTGGATCTTGGAATGCGGAGTAGAATTTCAAAATTTATTAATTATACCAAACTTGGCACAAATCTAAAGTGTGTAGGAACAGAGGCACCCGGGGGTCGATGTGCATCGAACTTTGATGGTAACAAGACATACTGAGAGAGTAGTTAGCAAATCATGTGTGATCTTTGGCTTCATAAATAGAGGTATTGAGCACAAAAACAGGGAAGAACATTTATAAAGCTCTGGTTAGGCTCCACCTTCAGGCACTTAAACTGTCCCTCGCTGTTGCAGGAAACTGCAAGCCAATTGAAAAATCCCGGTTAACCCACCACCCCCATTAATTGGCCTTAATTAAGTCCTTAACCTGATCGGTTAGCCTAATCGGTTAGCCCTGCTGGACCTGATTCTGCCATCACTAAAATGGCTGGCGCTGTGAATGGCATCATGAAATCAGCACGCTGGTTGGCATCGGTATTTTCGTACCTTGTCTGCCTCCATTCCTACCCCAGCGGGACCCGAAAATCTAGTCCTTTGACTCTAACGAGGCATCACCTCAAGTCAGGAGAGAGCCCTTGTTGCGGCTCTTGCCCTGCACATTAAAATCTAACTGGCTGTGGTCAGGAACTTCTTTCGGCTGGGCAGACAGCAGTGCTGGTGTAGGCTGCCTGGCTGGCTGGCTCTCACCAGGCATCACAGGTTGGCAGTCCATAGAAAATAGGAGCAGGAGTAGGCCATTCGGCCCTTCGAGCCTGCTCTGCCTTTCATCATGATCATGGCTGATCATCCAACTCAATAGCCTGCTCCTGCTTTCTCCCCATATCCTTTGATCCCTTTCGCCCCAAGAGCTATATCTAACTCCTTCTTGAAAACAGAGTGTTTTGGCCTCAACTACTTTCTGTGGTAGCGAATTCCACAGGCTCACCACTCTCTGGGTGAAGAAATTTCTCCTCATCTCAGTCCTAAATGGTCTATCCCATATCCTCAGAGTGTGACCCCTGGTTCTGGACTTCCCCACCATCAGGAATATCTTTCCTGTATCTACCCTGTCTAGTCCTGTTAGAATTTTATAGGTTTCTATGAGATCCCCCCTCATTCTTCTGAACTCCAGCGAATATAATCCTAACCGAATCAATCTCTCCTCATATGTCAGTCCCGCCATCCCAGGAATCAGTCTGGTAAACCTTCGCTGCATTCCCTCTATAGCAAGAATATCCTTCCTCAGATAAGGAGACCAAAACTGCACACAATATTCCAGGTGTGGTCTCACCAAGGCCCTGTATAATTACAGCAAGATATCCCTGCTCCTGTACTCGAATCCTCTCTCTATGAAGGCCAACATACCATTTGCCTTCTTTACCGCCTGCTGCACCTGTATGCTTATCTTCAGCGACTGGTATATGAGGACACCTAGCTCTCGTTGCACATTCCCCTCTCTCAATTTATAGCCATTCAGATAATAATCTGCCTTCCTGTTTTTGCTACCAAAGTGGATAACCTCACATTCATCCACATTATACTGCATCTGCCATGAATTTGCACACTCACTCAGCTTGTCCAAATCACCCTGAAGCATCTCTGCATCCTCCTCACAGCTCACCCTCCCACCCAGCTTTGTGTCATCTGCAAATTTGGAGATATTACATTTAGTTCCCTCATCTAAATCATTAATATATATTGTGAATAGCTGGGGTCGCAGCACCGATCCCTGAGGTACCCCACTAGTCACTGCCTGCCATTCAGAAAAAGACCTGTTTATTCCTACTTTTTGTTTCCTGTCTGCCAACCAGTTTTCTATCCATCTCAATACACTACCCCCAATCCCATGCGCTTTAATTTTACACGCCAAGACAGGTACTTTCATCAATAGTGTAAAGAACATATCTTTTGATTTCTCTTGGACTGTGGATTAAAATTACAATGGCTGTCGTTTGAAGGACATGTCTACTGGAATAGTGCGAGGGATATATACAATGTTGCTGTCCTGGAACAGAGTGTGCCATGAAAGACAGGATGGTGCTGAGGAGGAGCCTGGTCTAATGGGGAACTGCCTGGTAACAATGTTTTAATTGGCTCCTGACCAGGTGACCAGGGTTTATGTGAGAGCAGTGTAGCAGAATAGCTCATAGCCTGAAAGGAAAAAAACTTAAAACCTCTGTGTTCTGTGTGTAAGGTTCCTGTAATTCTACAATATTAGCTCGTTGGCTTTTTTTTACTCATATCTCCATAACCTGCTCTCTCTGAAAACCCCTGTCAAGAGGAAAAGGGGAAAATCACTGTTAGAGACATTGAAAAGCAAGTGCTCAACCAGTGAACTAAAGACTGAAAGTACTGGAAGACCACCTCGTGTCATCAACAAAGAACTGAAAGGAATTTGGAAGACAGCGATCAAAATCAACCCCATTGAGCCCTGTACTTTGGAACTGGTGCTATTGAACTGCTTTATCCCATCCTTAAAATCTATGTTTTTGTGTGTCTTATGTGTCTTGTATGTGTGTGTTTTTAGGGATTTAAGAAGGGTTGGAGTTTAGGTTATAGAGTTAGAAATTAGCAGTTCATATATTTTTTTTGCCACTGGTTAAAGACAATTTGTTCAGTAAACAGTTATTTACTTATTAAGTTTACAAACCTAGTGCTTATATTTTGTCAACCTAAATTAAACAATTAAGTGGGTTGATCAAACTTATCCCATTTGTCGCAGCTCGGGGAGCAGTGGGGCTTGATATTACAGTGCACTGTCCCCAGTGAGCCCGTGACAACAGCAAAAGAGAGACAACATCCTTACCCTGAAGACAAGATCTTGGAGAAGGAATCTGTCCTGATTACCCGACCATCAACATCCAAAGAAAGAAACGATGGAATCCAAGGCTGAAAAAAATCAAATGAAAAGCACAAAACAGCCCTAATCAGTTGTTCAGGACAATATGAAGATCCTTCATAGTGTGTCAGCTGTGGGTAGCGCAGAGTTTCGCCTGAGTCAGGTGGTTGTAGGTTCAAAGTCTAGGTCCAGAAATTTAAGCACAGAAATCTAGGCTGATAATCCCAGTGGAGTACTGAGTTGCACAGTTGGAGGTACTGTCTTTCGAATGAGATGCTAAGCCATGTGGATATAAAAGATCCCACGGCACTCTTTTTGAACAAGAGCGGGGGAACTTTTGCTGGTGTCCTGGGCAATGTTTATTCCTCAATCAACAACATTGAAAGAGATTAACCGGTCATTATCACATTCCAATTTGTGGGAGCCCGCTTTGTGCAAATTGTCTCATCTTCTGAAGGAAATAGATAGATTTCTGGACTCTAAAGGTGTCAAGGGGTATGGGGAGAGTACGGGACAATGGCGTTGAGATAGGGGATCAGCCACGATCATGTTGAATGGCGGAGCAGGCTCGAAGGGCCAAATGACCTACTCCTGCTTCCATTTTCTATGTTTCTAATATTACAACAGTGACTATTGTTGTGACCATGTTAAGGGCCATTAACGTCTAAAGAAGAAATCCAAACACCCAACAATTAACCGACAGAACTATACTACAAGATTTTACGTTTTTAAACAAAAAACAAATATATTGTATATCAAAAAAGAATGAAACAAAGAAAGCACTATTAACTTAACACTATAGTTTACAACAATGTATATTATGAACTCAGTTTTACTTCTTACTTCTCCTCCCCCCTCAAGTGTTTTCTTATCTTGTGAAATCTTGAAGTTTCATTCACTTTCCCTGGTACCAACCAAAAAGGTATGCCACAGCCCTCCAGAATTTATTTTAATTCTCCTTCGCATTCCAGTTATTCCCCAAGGGAAAAATCGTATGGAGATCCATCCATCAGCTTTTGGCTAAGTGATCCTCCAATTTTCTTTAAAGACTTCACAGCTGTGGATTCTTCATCTCTTTATCCTGGCTTTGGACATACATAGACTGTTCTTTCCCAGTCCGTTCTCACAGTTCCTGTAAGGAGTTTTCCAAGTTAACTATTCAAGTTAACTGCTTTCTGCCACAAGGCTCTATGAGCACCACTGTAGACTTCTCCCCCTAGCTTCAAACTAGGCAAACACTCCGGCTTCTTTCCCCCTCATAAATTCCAAACTGAACTGTAGCCCTGACCTGTACTCCATGTGGTTTACAATAAAGTTAGTATTTTCTCTGCTTAAATGCAGGCCTGACTAACATTCATCTCCTTTTGCTCTCCCCACTCTGAGTTGCAGTGTACACAAGGCCAAATCTGCAACTGGCACCATCTGTTCCCAAACTGAACTGCTTGCCTCTGTCAGTAAACACACACAGATAAATTAAACAAAAGGATCTTACACCTCCACAGCCTGTCTCTATGACAACATGGTATGCTTTGATATGGGCACAAACAGAAATGCAAATAAATTAGTTTACCTTCAACAGAACTCTTTGATTCTGCAACCCACAGGAATAATCTTTAATAGAGTTTTACGACCCTCATTTCCAGAATTAACTTATTTTACGGAAATGAGGACAAACACTCTGGATCAGAAATGGATCACCAATTATTAAAGATTTTTTCCCCCCATTATCAACTCTGACCTTGTAAGATAAACACAGGGTAGCTTTTAACTGTAATAAACTTCAAGCTGTTTTAATTGCATTTGCTTCAGGGTCGCTTATCAGTTTCTTAATCAGATGCTCCCATTTTTTATTTACAGTTAAAACTTTAATTCCTGAAATTCAAAGTTCTATTTTAAAGCATATGAATTATGAACCCGATTTTCGCAACTCTACATTTCAGTTGTCTGTAAAGCACTTTGGGAAATCCAAAGGAAATCCAAAGGTTGTGAAAGGAACTACATAAACACAACAGCAACTTATTGTTATATAGCAACTTTAACGTAATAAGCCTCCCAAGGTGCTTCACAGGGGCAATATAACATACTTTAAATTATTATTATCAGACTGGGGAAGTATAGTTCGAGGTTAACAATCCATTCAAATGGCTTTGGAGTTTAGAAGGATGAGGGGGGATCTGATTGAAACTTACAGAATACTGAAAGGCCTGGACAGAGTGGACGTGGGGAAGATGTTTCCATTAGTAGGAGAGACTAGGACCCGAGGGCACAGCCTCAGAGTAAAGGGAAGACCTTTTAGAACAGAGATGAGGAGAAACTTCTTTAGTCAGAGAGTGGTGAATCTATGGAATTCATTGCCACAGAAGGCTGTGGAGGCCAGGTCATTGAGTGCATTTAAGACCGAGATAGATAGGTTGTTGATTGGTAAGGGGATCAAAGGTTACGGGGAGAAGGCGGGAGAATGGGGTTGAGAAACTTATCAGCCATGATTGAATGGCGGAGCAGAGTCGATGGGCCGAATGGCCTAATTTCTGCTCTCAGGTCAGGAATCAGATTGTCTGACTTGGATGGTGTCATAAGAGTATAATAATTTTCATATTATTTTTCTGGTGCATTATAAAGTAGGTTTATAGGGGTAAATAATTAGGTCTGGTTGTGTGTGTGATTTAATTACATTTTGTAGCCGAGCAGACTGTAAGTTGAAGTTATCAAAAGGTGTAGAAGGGTCTTCAACATGCCAGTGAGTAAACATGGTTGGGGTCTTAGCATGTAAAATGTGACAGGAATTTGAATTTTTAGATAGATGAAGGGGATTTCAATATCAAAGAGGTTAATGAGAATAGTAGCAACATGAAAAGGTTATATTATGAGAAAGGTCAAAGTTGCAAAGACATATGGAAACAATGGAATTTACACATTAAATAGGGAGAAACATGTATAAAGGAGAATAAGGCTATGTGTCGGGGAAAGCATTGTAAGATCTAACAGAAGTGTGAGAAGCCTCCAGTATTTGTGCATTTGTGGTCTGGCCTACATGTGACTCCAGACCCAAAGCAATGTGGTTGGCTCTTAAAATGCCCTCTGAACAAGGATGGGCAATAAATGCTGGCCTAGCCAGCAGTGCCCACATCCCAGGAATGAATTTTAAAAAAGCCTGCTGTCTACAGAAACCGAAGCTGGAGAAAGCCACTTTGAATTCTACTGTCCAAGGTAATGTGTTAATATGCTGGATTTGTTTGAAATCTATTTTTGGACCATTGCCTTAAAGGGAGTGTAACTGGGAGCCAGGTTAATTAGGAATTTTAGGAGTTGTTATAATAATAAATTTTAAACCTATGTATGTGCTTGAAATCTTTTCTTTTGTTAATAAATATTTTAATATTAGTTTCTTGAAAAATCTCTAAAGTTTCGGTGGACTTATTACCTCTGAATTCAGGGCACGTTCTCTCGAAATAAATACAAATTGCAAAACCCTTGAGATAGCGCAATCAAGTTCCCCTCGTGGATTTGATCCAACCTGGCACACATAAGAAGATCATGGCTGATCTACCCCAGGCCTCAACTCCTCTTTCGTGTCAGCTCCTTCTAGCCCTCAACTCCCCGATTATTTCAAAAATCTGCAGCGTCATAACAGATGGTCACAGTCACAAATTGACCTGTTGCTCATGTTCTACTTGTGGAGAAAGTGACCCCACCTTCTCCGCCAGTCCTCAAGCGGTTGAGGGTTGTCCAGATTTTCCGTGGAAGTTTGAAAGCTGGGACTTCACCACTCCGGTCAGTTATTGGGGCGGTGATGTTTGCAGTCGACCGGGAGGTGCAGCATCATGAAGTGAGGCCTTCGTTAGTTTGTTGGGTATGGCCATAAGACCATAAGATGTAGGGGCAGAAGTAGGCCATTCAGCCCATCGAGTCTGCTCCGCCATTCAATGAGATCATGGCTGATCTGCTAATCCTCAACTCCACTTTCCTGCCTTGTCCCCATAACCCTTGTTTCCCTTACTGATTAAAAATCTGTCTATCTCAGCCTTGAATATGCTTAACAACCCAGCCTCTACAGCCCTCTGCAGTAAAAAATTCCACCGATTCACTACCCTCTGAGAGAAAAAATTCCTCGACTCTGTTTTAAATGGGCGACTCCTTACTCTGAGATTATGCCCCCTGGTCCTAGACTCTCTGACAAGGGGAAACAACCTCTCAGCATCTACCCTGTCAAGCCCCCTAAGATTCTTACATGTTTCAATAAGGTCGTCTCTCATTCTTCTAAACTCCAATGAGTACAGGCCCAACTTACTCAACCTCTCCTCATAAGAAAACCCCTCCATACCCGGGATCAACCTAGTGAACCTTCCCTGGATTGTCTCCAATGCCAGTAAATCTTTCCTTAGATAAGGGGACCAAAATTGTTCACAGTATTCTAGGTGTGGTCTAACGAGTGCCTTGTATAGTTTTAGCAAGACTTCCCTATTTTTATACTCCATTCCCTTTGAAATAAAGGCCAACATTCCATTTGCCTTCCCTATCACCTGTTGAACTTGTATGTTAGCTTTCTGTGATTCATGCACAAGGACTCCCAAATCCCTCTGTGCTCCAGCCTTCTGCAGTCTTTCTCCATTTAAATAATATTCAGCTCCTCTATTCTTCCTGTCAAAGTGCATAACCTCACATTTTCCCACATTATCTTCCATCTGCCAAGTTTTTGTCCACTCACTTAACCTGTCTGTATTCCTCTGTAGACCCTTTGTGTCATCCTCACCACTTGCCTTCCCACCTATTTTTGTGTCATCTGCAAACTTGGTGATATATATTCACTCCCCTCATCTAAGTCATTAATATATATTGTAAATAATTGAGGCCCCAGCACTGATCCCTGTGGCACTCCAATAGTTACAGGTTGCCATCCTGAAAATGCCCCCCTTATCCCAACTCTATTTTCTATTAGCTAGCTAATCCTCTACCCATGCTAATATACTATCCCCAACACCATGGTCTCTTATCTTATTAAGTCGCCTTATGTGCAGTACCTTATCGAACGCCTTTTGGAAATCCAAATATATTACGTCTACTGGTTCCCCTTTATCTATCCTGCTTGTTACCTCCTTAAAGAATTCTAATAAATTTGTCAGGCATGATTTCCCCTTCATGAAGCCATGCTGACTCTGCTTGATTAGGTTAAGTGTTTCTAAATGCTCTGCTATTACATCCTTTATAATGGACTACAACATTTTCCCAACAACAGATGTTAAGCTAACTGGCCTAGAGTTACCTGCTTTTTGTCTCCCACCCTTTTTGAATAAAGGTGTTACATTGGCCATTCTCCAATCTTCTGGGACTTTTCCAGAATCTAAGGATTCTTGGAAAGTTACTACCAATGCATCCACTATCCCTGTAACTACTTCCTTTAATATCCTAGGATGCAACCCATCAGGTCCAGGGGGCTTATTGGCCTTTAGCCCCATTAGATTCCCTAGTTATTGTATTTATTTCCTCCCCACCTTTTGCCCCTTGATTATTTAGTATTTTTGGAATGCTATTAGTATCTTCTACTGTGAAGACTGAAGCACAGTATTTATTCAATTCCTCTGCCATTTCCTGATTCCCCATTATTATTTCCCCAGCCTCATTCTGTAAGGAGCCTATGTTTACTTTGGCCTCTCTCTTCCTTTTTTATATATTTATATTACTTGCTAGTTTACCCTCAAAGTTTATTTTCTCCCTCTTTATTTTTTTTTGATCTCTTGTTGGATTTTAAAACTTTCCCAATCCTCTGGCCTCCACTAATCTTTGCCACATTGTATGTGTTTTTCTTTCAATTTGATCATGTCCTTAACTTCCTTGGTTAACCATGATTGGTTTTTCCCCTTCCTTGAATCCTTCTTCCTCACTGGGGGATATATCTTTGTTGAGAGTTATGAACTATTTTCTTAAATGTCTGCCATTGTTCATCAACTGTCTTTTCTGCTAAACTCCTTTCCCAGTCCACTCCAGCTAACTCTACCCTCATTCCTTTGTAATTACCCTTATTTAAGTTCAGCACAGTTGTTTCCGACCCAAGTTTCTCACTCTGAAACTGAATGCTAAAGTGGGGTGTGTTCCAGGGAGGGAGTAGGTTTTCCAACTTGAAAATCCACGAACTGATGCTGTCAAAAAGGTGAAACCCGGCCTCCAGGCTCCCACTGCAGGTAGTAAAAACCCACTGGAAAATGGATTTTCTCAGAAGCAACAGGGCTGAGAAACAGGGACAAGCATCAAGAATATACCAGCTCAACAATGAAGGCCAATCCGGGGCAGAACCTGACAAAAGGATTCTCTGACAGGGATGTAGACATAGTCACCCGGCAAGAAACCCTCTCAGTGACCATTCCAGTATCAAGCCCACATTCTTTGGAATTCTCTACCCTACGGGTCTGTGGATGCTCTGTCACTGAGTGTGTTCAAGACAGAGGTCGATAGATTTCTACATATTAAAGCTGTCAAGGGATGTGGGGATAGTGCAGGAATTAGGGGGTTGAGGTAGAAGATCAGGCATGATCTAGTTGAATGGCGAAGCAGGCTCGAGGGGCTGAATGGCCTACTTGTGCTCCTATTTCCTATGTTCCTGTTCTCGGGTACCAACTCATTGCAACCTACACTAACGAAAGTGTCACCATACGAGTCCCAGCTTCTGCACGTCGCACTTGTCAAGGCGTGTTCTGCACCGGCATGCTTTCCCGCCGACGTGGGCGGATGATCCAGCTTGGCAGGGGTGGTGGGGGGGTGGCAATTCCAACGGGCAGGCCGAATAATAATTTGTTGATATTTTACAATAAGCTTTCCAACGTCCGATGGCAGAGAACGCAGCCTGCCATCGGCGGGCTGAGCAGACGATCGCGAAATGGTTTCACGTCGTTGTGAAACCGATCGCGCCACGATGCCCGCTCACGCCACTGAACACGCCCAATGCCGGCGGGTATGGAAAATTCCTGCCTCAGAGTCAGAAGGTCGTGGGTTCAGGCTTCACTCCAGAGACTTGTGGACGAAATATAGACAAGACACTCGGGTACATCCTGAGGGGGTGCCACACTGTTGGAGATGCAGACCCAGATGGGGCTTTAAACCGAGGAACTCTCTGCCCTCTCTTTTTTTAATATTCATCCATGGGATGTAGGCGTCGCTGGCTGGGCCAGCATTTATTGCCCATCCCTAATTGCCCTTGAGAAGGTGGTGGTGAGCTGCCTTCTTGAACTGCTGCAGTCCCTGTAGTATAGGTACACCCACAGTGGATGAACTGGCCCTGGAGAGGGTCCAGAGGAGGTTCACGAGAATGACCCCAGGAATGATAGGCTTAACATATGAGGAACGTTTGAGGACTCTGGGTCTATACTCGATGGAGTTTAGAAGGATGAGGGGGGATCTGATTGAAACTTACAGAATACTGAAAGGCCTGGATAGAGTGGACGTGGGGAAGATGTTTCCATTAGTAGGAGAGACTAGGACCCGAGGGCACAGCCTCAGAGTAAAGGGAAGACCTTTTAGAAAAGAGATGAGGAGAAACTTCTTTAGCCAGAGAGTGGTGAATCTATGGAATTCATTGCCACAGAAGGCTGTGGAGGCCAGGTCATTGAGTGTATTTAAGACCGAGATAGATAGGTTCTTGATTGGTAAGGGGATCAAAGGTTACGGGGAGAAGGCGGGAGAATGGGGTTGAGAAACTTATCAGCCATGATTGAATGGAGGAGCAGACTCGATGGGCCGAATGGCCTAATTTCTGCTCCTATGTCTTATGGTCTTATGGATGAAAAAGATCCTATGGCACTATTCTGAAGAAGAGCAGGGGATTGCTCTAGTGTCCTGCCCAATATTTAGTCCTTATCCAAAATTGTGTTGCTGTTTTTGGGAGTTTGCTGTACACACGCTGGCTACCGTGTTTCCTTCGCTGCACTTCCAAAGAACTTAATTAGCTACAAAACCTTTTGGGATCCCCTGAGATTGTGAAAGACGTTATATAAATGCAAGTCATTTTTCTTACCTTTTCAAACTGCAGAAAGTAATAAGGATCATCTTCAATTATCAGCAAGTCGTATTTTCTGGCAATCTGCAAAAATAAAAAGTACAAACTGAATTTGTACAATAGAGAGGTTTTACTTATTTTCCTTATGTTTTCGTCTCCGGGAACAAATCGTTCTTCTATTTTTATGATCATTTCAGTCTACAGCAGTGCAGATTTCATCAGTGAAAGTGCTGATAGCACAGGAGTGTGTTTTCACTGTGTGTTGCTCAAGTGGCCTAAAAGGTGTGTTTAAAATGGAGTTTCCAGCATTCCTGGAGAACTCTGGGTAAACAGGAAGGGTTGATACGAAGAAGGATGGGTACTTCATGACAACGCTATGAACAAACGGAAAGGTCAGTTGGCATCTTTATCCCGACTGGTCCACAAAACTAAGAGCATTGAGGGGCACCAGGGGTGCATGGCAGCTTATGCTTTGATGACTGCAAGAGAACATAAGAAATTGGAGCTCTCCAAGTCTAACTGACCATTCAACAAGATCAGGGCCCCACCTACTCACACCATCCCCATATCCCTTAATACCCAACAAAAGGTAGCATACCATTTACACTCCTCCACAAACTTTAGCTTGTCCAAAACATTGCTGCCCACGTCCTACCCCACACCAAGCCCAGCTCACCAATCACTACTGTCTCTGTTGGTCTAAATTGGTTCTCGGCTCCCCCTCCACCCTCACCTTCTCACATTTAAAATTCTCATCCTTGTGTTTGAAACCCTTCACGTGGTGTCACCCACCCTCCCTCCGTCATCTTCCTCAGTCCTTGTCGGCCGAGGCTCATTTGGTAGCACTCTTCCTTCTGAATCACAAGACCCACTCCAGGGCTTGAGCAGAATAATCTATGCTGACACTCCAGTGCAGTACTGGAGGAGCTGTTAAGCCGAGGCTCCCTTTGCCTGCTCGGGTGAATGGAAAAGATCCCGTGTCATTATTTCGAAGAAGATGTCATCCCAGTTGTCTTGGCCAATGCTCATCCCTCATTCCATGTCACGATAAAGTAGATTATCTGGTCATTATCACGTAGGTGTCCATGGGAATTTGCTGTGTGCAAATTAACGGCCTCCTGTCTTGCAACGGTGACCATGCTTCTGAAGTATTTCATTGGCTGTCGAGCGCTTTGAGATGTACGACTGTAGGAAAAGCGCTATATAAATGCAAGTCTGCCTTTCTTTTCCAAAACTCCTTCCCCAAACTCACCATTCCTGACTCAGGCCTTTGGGCACACCTCCCTCCTTTTGTCCCACCACTGGCCATCAGGAATTCAGCCATTTAGGCCCCATGCTCTGAAGTCTCCTCTCCACCCCTTCCTTTAAGTCCTCCTCCCACCCTGCCAAATACCACCTTCCTTTACTTGCCATCCATTTCCGACCAATTATATCCCTAGAGAGTAGTAGAATGTTCCACATTAAAAAATTGTACATCAATTTACAATTTGAATTTGCCTTGTTAATCATTTTTTTTATTTGTTCATGGGATGGGGGCATCACTGGCCACTGGCTAGGCCAGCATTTATTGCCCAGGAGAAGTGAGTGGCTTGCTAGCCATTTAAAAGTCAACCACATTGCTGTGGGTCTGGAGTCACATGTAGGCCAGACCAGGTAAGGCTGGCAAATTTCCTTCTTAGTGAACCAAATGGGTTTTTTTTTACAACAATTGACAATGGTTTCATGGTCATTATTAGACTTTTAATTCCAGATATTTTTATTTTACCATCTGCCATGGTGGGATTCGAACCCATGTCCCCAGAACATTACCCTGGGTCTCGGGATTGCTCGTCCAGTGAAAATACCACCACACCACTGCCTCCCCATAAAGGACAAGTAAGAGGCGATCTCATTGAAGCATATAAAATTCTTATTGGGCATGACAGGATAGATGGAGGAAGGGTGTTTCCCCTGGCTGTGGGTGTCTAGAACCAATTTCAGAATAAGAGGTAGGCCTCTTCGGACTGAGATGAGGAGGAATTTCTTCAGTCAGAGGGTGAGGAATCTTTGGAATTCTCTAAACCAGACAGATGTTGAGGCTCAGTCACTGAGCATGTTCAAGACAGAGATCGATAAGATTTCTAGATGTTAAAGAAATCAAGGTGATATGAGGATCATGTGGGAAAATGGCTTTGAGGTAGAAGATCAACCATGATTGAGGGAGCGGACGGCTTCTTCTGCTCCTCTTTCCGATGCTCCTGTAACACAAAAGCAATACGCCACGGACGCTGGAAATCAGAAACAAAATGGGGGAAATACTCAGCAGGTCTGGCAGCGACTGTGGAGCGAGAAATAGAGTTAATGTTTCAGTTTGATTACCTTTCACCAGAAGTGGGAAAAGTTAAAAAAGTAATCAGTTTTAATCAGGTGGAAGAGGGGAGGGTGGAAGAAGGGAAGGTCTGTAATAAAGGATGAAAGGCAGGAGAGATTAAATGACTAAAAGGGCCGCCAAAGGTAGTGGCATGGGATAAGTAAAGAAATAAAAGATATGTCTAGAGGAGGTGTGAATGGCAGAAGGATGAACAGCTATCGTTTGAAAACATAGAAAGAGAAAATCTTGCAAAGAAAATGGAAACAAAGGGGTCCAGGGGTTACATCAATGTTAAGTCCGGAAGCCTGTAACGTGCCAAATTGAAAGATGAGGTGCTGTTCCTCAAGCTTATGTTCAGCTTCACTGGAACAGTGCAGCAGACCAAGGACAGAGATGGCAGCATGAGAGCAAACTGGAGAATTAAAATGACAGGTTACCAGAAGGCTACCAGGTTGAATGGAGGTGTTCCACAAAGCGATCATCCAGTCTGCGTTTGGTCACCCCAGGGTAGAGGAGATGGCATTGTGAGCAGCGAATACAGTAGACTAAATTGAAAGAAGTGCAAGCAAACCACTGTTTCACCTGGAAGGAGTGTTAGAGGCTTTAGACAGTGTGAAGAGAGGAGTTAACAGGGCAAGTCCCTTTGGAATACTGACCGGGCAAGGAAGGAGAAGATGTTTTTGGTGGTGGCATCATATTGGAGGTGGCGGAAATGGTGGAGGATGATCCATTGAATATGGAGGCTTGGTGGCATGAAAGGCGAGGTCCAGGGAATTCCTATCATGGTTCTAGGAGGGAGGGGAAGATGTGACAGCAGAAGTGCAGGAAGTGGGTCAGCATGTCCCTGAGAACCACATTTGGGGTGGGAGGGTGGGAAGAGGAGGGTCAGGGGATTCCTACGTTGTTGAAAAAGGAAGACATATCAGAAGCGATGGTATGGAATATTGTATCCAAGGAATGGATGAGAAGGGGATGTAGAAGCTGGGAGAATGGAACAGATTCCTTAGAGGAAGTAGGGTGTGAGCAAGTGTAGTTGAGATTGCTGTGTGAGGCAGTGAGTTTATTTGTTGATTGTCTCTATTTCTGGGGATAAGTTGACAAGTTGAGGGTCAGAAGGGAAGAGTTGGTGACCGACCATGTGAAGGTAAGAGAAGGGTTGAAATTGGAAGCAAATTTGATTAAATTTTCCAGCTCAGGTTGACAGCAGAAGAGGCACCGGTGCAGTCATCCATGTGCTGGAAAAAGAGGGGAATTGGGGGCCCCAGTAAGGAACAAAGAATGTTCTACACACCCCACAAAAGGCATAGTTTGGACCTGTGCATGTACCCATAGCAACACATTTTATTTGGAGGAAGTGAGTGGAGTTGAAGTGGAAGTTGTTGAATGTGAGATTAAGTTCAACCAGGCAGGATAATGTGGTGGGTGGGTGGAGGCTGGCTGGGCCTCTGTTCAGGGAAAAAATGGAGAGCTCTCAGACTGTCCTTGCGGGGACGAAAGTGTAGAGAAAATGGATGCCAATGGTGAAGAGGGATTGGAAATTGCAAAAGGTAATGGGCGGAATCGTCCCAGATTTGCACTAAGTGCGATAGTCACAGAATCACAATGCAGAAGAGGCCCTTCGGCCCATCATGTCCGCACCGACATGTGAGAAACACCTGACCTACCTAATCCCATTTGCCAGCACTTGGCCCATAGCCTTGAATGTTATGACGTGCCAAGTGCTCATCCAGGTACTTTTTAAAGGATGTGAGGCAACCCGCCTCCACCACCCTCCCAGGCAGTGCATTCCAGACTGTCACCACCCTCTGGCTAAAAAAGTTTTCCCTCACATCCCCCCATAACCTCGTGCCCCTCACCTTGAACTTATGCCCCCTTGTGACTGACCCTTCAACTAAGGGGAACAGCTGCTCCCTATCCACCCTGTCCATGCCCCTCATAATCTTGTACACCTCCAACAGGTCGCCCCTCAGTCTTTTCTGCTCCAACGAAAACAACCCAAGTCTATCCAACCTCTCTTCATAACTTAAATGTTTCATCCCAGGCAACATCCTGGTGAATCTCCCCTGCACCCCCTCCAGTGCAATCACATCCTTCCTATAATGTGATGACCAGAACTGCACACAGTACTCCAGCTGTGGCCTCACCAAGGTTCTATACAACTCCCACATGACCTCCCTACTTTTGTAATCTATGCCATGATTGATAAAGGCAAGTGTCCCATATGCCTTTTTCACCACCCCACTAACATGCCCCTCTGCCTTCAGAGATCTATGGTCCCTTTGTTCCTCAGAACTTCCTAGTGCCATGCCGTTCATTGAATACTTCCTTGTCAAATTACTCCTTCCAAAGTGTATCACCTCACACTTTTCAGGGTTAAATTCCATCTGCCACTTATCTGCCGATTTGACCATCCCATCTATATCTTCCTGTAGCCCAAGACACTCAACCTCACTGTTAACCACCCAGCCAATCTTTGTGTTATCCGCAAACTTACTAATCCTACCCCCCACATAGTCATCTATGTCGTTTATATAAATGACAAATAATAGGGGGGCCAGCACAGATCCCGGTGGTACGCCACTGGACACTGGCTTCCAGTCACTAAAGCAGCCTTCTGTAATCACCTTCTGTCTCTTACAACTAAGCCAATTTTGAATCCACCTTATCAAATTACTCTGTATCCCATGTGCATTTGCCTTCTTTATAAGTCTCCTATGTGGGACCTTGTCAAAGGCTTTGCTGAAATCCATATAAACTACATCAACTGCACTACCCTCATCTACACACCTGGTCACCTCCGCATAAAATTCAATCAAATTTATTAGGCATGACCTCCCTCTGACAAAGCCATGCTGACTATCCCTGATCAAACCTTGCCTCTCCAAGTGGAGATAGATACTCCCCTTCAGAACTTTCTCCAATAGTTTCCCTACCACTGACGTGAGACTCACTGGCCTGTAGTTCCCTGGCTTATCTCTACAATCCTTCTTAAATAGCGGAACCACATTAGCTGTTCTCCAGTCCTCTGGCACCTCCCCCCGTGGCCAGAGAGGAGTTAAAAATTCGGGTCAGAGCCCCTGCGATCTCCTCCCTTGCCTCCCTCAGCAGTCTGGGACACAAATCATCCAGACCTGGAGATTTGTCCACTTTAAGCCTGCCAACACCTCCAATACCTTGTCACTCCCTGTATCAATTTGCTTAAGAACCTCGCAGTCTCTCTCCCCAAGTTCGATACCTTCATCCTTATTCTCTTGGGTGAAGACGGATGTGAAGTATTCATTCAACACTCTAGCGATGTGCTCTGGCTCCACCCATAGATTGCCTCCTTGGTCTCTTATGGGCCCTGCTCTTTCCCTGGTTATCCTCTTCCCATTGATATACTTATAGAATATCTTGGGATTTTCCCTACTTTTACCAGCCAGAGCTTTCTCATATCCCCTCTTTGCTCTCCTAATTGCTTTCTTAAGCTCCACCCTGCACTTTCTGTACTCCACTAATGCCTCCGCTGATTTGCTCCCCTTGTACCTGCTAAAAGCCTCTCTTTTGCTTCTCATCGTAACCTGAATATCTCTGGTCATCTATGGTTCTCTGGGCTTGTTACTCCTTCCTATCACCCTAGAGGGAACATGTTGAGCCTGTACCCTCCCCATTTCCTTTTGGAACACCCCCCACTGCTCCTCTGTAGATTTCTCCACAAGTAACTGTTCCCAGTCTACCTTCTATTTTTACTTAGTTCTTTTGAAGGGTCATACGGACTCGAAACGTTAACTGTGCTCCTCTCCGCAGATGCTGCCAGACCTGTTGAGTTTTTCCAGGTATTTTTGTTTTTGTTTTGGATTTCCAGCATCCGCAGTTTTTTGCTTTTATTTTAGCTTCTACCTTGGCCAGATCCTGCCTTATTTTACTAAAATTCACTCTCCCCCAATCCAAAACCTCGTGGGTGGGAAAAAGAATGTTTTACACACCAGCTGCAATGGCGGCTTTGCATGCTGTATCATCCCAATCCTGCCTCTTTAATCATGTATTCCCGGGAAACATGCCGCTTTGATGGTGGGCGAGCTCCAATTCGCTCGCTGTCATCTTGCCACTTCATCACGCCAGGTGCAACATTTAAAGTGCAGCCGCGCGAACACCCAGTGCTTCCATCCCAGGACTGCTGCAAAAAAGTCATGGCCCCGAAAGGCAAGAAGACTGCAGCCCATCGGTTAAGTGATGCGTCCTTCGAGCGCCTTTTTGACGCTATGGAGGGCCGCTGTCATGTCTTCTACCCCCCACTCTGGCCACAGGAGGGGCAGCTACATTACCACTCCAGCTTGGTAGGCGATGGCAGTGGTGATCAGTGCCAATGCTGCACAGAAGAGGTTGGCCATCCAATGCAGATAGGTGCCATCCAAACTGTGCCACCAGGGTAAGGCAACTATCTCATCACTCTAAACTCTCAGACTCAAGCCCATCACACATCCATTGGTATCTCACTCACTGCCAGCTCAAGGGACATCACCACCCATTCTCACACACACACCCTCACATCTCCATCTGGTCTCATCTCCTCTGGAGACTGCCTCCTCAGCCCTCACCATCTTGAAGCCACTTGCACAGATTAATTTGTGCCCCCCCACACACCCTGGGATACCCCCCTTTCCCAGTACAGCCCTCGCCCTGCAGCCTCTTCCCGTGCCTGAGGCCGCTTCACCTCTCGCTCAAGCAAGCTTTAGCCCTGCAGCCATTGAAAAGCCACCCCCGCCTTATGGCTGGTCTGGTAGGTAGAGACCTGCCCGTGAGCCCCCCTAAAAGTGATGTGGTGCTGCCTGTGAAGCCTGGCGCTGATGACTGCGAGTGCTGCCCAAAGCAAGGTAGGCAAACAAGCCTCGAAGTCCCGAGCGACGTGCAGCTCACCAGGCGCTCATCACTTACGTACAGTTGTGAAACACGTTGGCATGCAATCACGTCGATGTGCTGGGATGATCCAGCGTGGGAGGCCGATTCCAGCGAGCTTGGGTTATAATGAGATGCAGACGTATTACAATGAGGTTCCCGATGTCCAGCGGTGGGAAACGTGGCCTGCCATTGACAGGTAGAGTGGACAATTTTTGGTCTCCTTGTCATATTGTCCACTCACGCCGTCAAAGACACCCGATGCCAACGGTCAAGGAAAACTCCGTCCAAGGTTTCCTTTGACACAGAAGTCAATTGTGAAGTACAAAAAGTAAGAGGGAAAAGATCAGGAAAGGAAGATAAGAGAGAGGTGGAGAGAAGTTTAAGAGCTTCACCAACTGGAAAAAGAAGTTTAAGAGCTCCACCAACTGGGAAAGATGCAAGTAATTCAAGTACGATCTAAACCTGTAATAAGTAAAGCCAACTGATGCCAAGTTACCCAAGTGAACAACCTTTGAAGCCTTAGTCATTAATTTCATCCAACAATATTGACCTCAATGGCTGCATACTTATATTGTTTAACATGAGGAGTTACTAAAGAAATGGTCGCTTAGGAATTCATGAACTGACTTCTCTTTTGAAGACTTGGCAAGAGGAAGTTTGGAATAACACCCTATATGTATGTACTCTAATAGGTGGTTGGCAACATAATCAGGACGCTTGAAGAGCCAAGTTCAGGCAATTATTAATTCACTTGACAGGGGACTGTAAATTTCTTGAGTCTTCTTTGATGAGGAGTCGAGTTGAAGAAGCTAAGGGTACACTTTGTTGATCATCCTTTACAAGGTTCACCATTAGGAAAATAATCTCAATGTCCTTAAAACTGATGATAGCATCTTACATATTGGATATCCCAATCACATGTGAATCTCAAACTGATGTTTAGAAAAGGACATACAAGCAAAAGCAGGATGAAAAGCTTTAACAACGTGTGTCTTTTTTGGCAATTCTCACGCTCTGTGCAACAAACGACTAAAAGGTTTTCTCTAGTGCCTTTAACAGAATAAAACATGCCAGAGCATCATAACACCAAATTTGACATCAAGCCACGTAAGGAGATACTAGGGCAGACGAGAAAAGGCTTGGTTAAAAGGTAGGTTTTAAAAGGAAGAAAGAGATGTGGAGAGGTGTTAGAACGGAATTAGACAGCTTAGGGCCTAGACAGCTGAAGGCATGGTCACCAATGGTGAAGCAATTAAAGTTGAGTATGTTCCAGAATTAGAGGAGCACAGGTATTCCAGTAGGTTGTAGGTCTGGAACAGAATATAGCGACAGGAAGGGCTGGGCCATGGAGAGATTTGAAAGTTGATGAATGGAAAACCTGCTGAGCAATATCGATTGAATGCAAATAAAAATGTCTTCATTCCCCCATTTCTTTTGGACAATTTTGTTTATTGGGGGATAGACTACGTTTTGCTTCGTGCAGCCGTTGGAGCTGGGGCAGTCATGTGATTAAAACCCCCAAGAATATTTCCCAGAGTTTGGCAACCTTACTATCAATAAAATATTCTGCTTGTGCCATACCTGGTACACCTCCCTCTTCCGGTCAGCTGGCATGGAGGCTCCAGTTGGGTTCCCGCCATTTGGAATTGTATACAGAACCCTTGGAATACCAGAGGCTGGATTCTTCGCATCGTCCGGCTTCCACTTCGAAAGGATGTCCGACAGGGATTGTGGAATGAGTCCGTGTTGATCACTCGCAATGCTCAGGATCTTGCAACCGAGTGGCTGGAGCTGTACAAAAACA
Source organism: Cetorhinus maximus (assembly GCF_964194155.1). Classification (NCBI taxonomy): domain Eukaryota; kingdom Metazoa; phylum Chordata; class Chondrichthyes; order Lamniformes; family Cetorhinidae; genus Cetorhinus; species Cetorhinus maximus. The sequence continues at coordinate 14,631,604 of NC_135880.1, forward strand.
AGGGCTATTTACTGACCGGTCATTCCTTCCTCGGTACAATTAAAATACAATACAATAAAGAATAACAGTCAGTCGTTAGTGGCCACGGCTGTTGAAGAATGTACTGCCAAAGAAACTTATTGCTAAAATAAGAGGTACTCCCTATGCCTCAGTTAGTAATAGCGCTGACTAACATGGATTTGAGTTACAATGGTTCCCTGACTCAATCCTGGGCTATGCCATTTGTTGATCTCAGCCAGTGTGGTGTCACAGTTGCCCTGACTCCTAGCGTAGGAAGGTGCTGGTGGTAGTTGGGGTGAATAGGAAATGAACCGGTCGACGTTCTTATACCTGATTTGGACACGGGCACTGGGATGGGAAATGTGGATGTATGGGTGTTGGGCGTGGGCAGGCTTGGTGTCGGGGGCGGGGGTAAGCGATGGAACGCGAGGGAGTGAAAGCGCACGCGTGAGCAAGGGACAGCACGAGTGAAAGCACATGAGTGTGCGCGGGGGGAGCAGGAGTGCGAGAATGAGCAAGAGTGAGATAAAGAAATGAAGAGTGCGTGCGAGCAAGTGAATGAGCGAGTGAACAAGAGACTTGCATTTCTACATTATCTTTCATGACCGCAGGGTGTCCAGCCAATGAAGTACTTTTGAAGTGTAGTTATTGTCACAATGCAAGGAAACAGGGCAGCCAATTTATGCACAGCAAGCTCCAACAAATAGCAATATGATGACTGGATAAATAGTCTGTTCATAGAGATGCTGATTGTGGGATAAATATCGACCAGGACAACACTGTGGGGAGAGCAACCCGACTCTTCTTTGAATAGTACTGTGGGATCTTTTATGTTCACCTGGGGCATTGGTTTAACATCTTATCTGAAAGATAGCACCTCTGGCAGTGAAGTACTCTCTTGCTGAAGGGCCTGTCTAAATCTCAAGGGTGGAATCTGAACCCACCATCTTCAGACTCGAAGGTGAGAAAAGGCTACCAAGGCCACACGGATCGCACACGCCCAATGTGGAACTTGTCCACGGAATGAAAGTTGGGTAGCCTGACAGCTGAGCACCAAGTGTGTGCAGGGGCAGCCTCTTTCCACGCAAACTTTAAGCACTCCTTACCGCAAATAACGTCCCAGGATATGTTGGAGTGTCTAGAAGAACCGTGTCGCCGGGACTGATGAGCATCTCAAATAACTGGAAGAGAGAGAAACAACAAGCCACTGTTGAGACCACAGGTGTGAAGGTTTGACAGCATGCACCTCGCGGTCGCTCTGCAGCGCCATTCCCGGTCGCCCTGCAGCGCCATTCCCGGTCGCCCTGCAGCGCCATTCCCGGTCCCTCTGCAGCGCCATTCCCGGTCGCTCTGCAGCGCCATTCCCGGTCGCTCTGCAGCGCCATTCCCGGTCCCTCTGCAGCGCCATTCCCGGTCGCCCTGCAGCGCCATTCCCGGTCGCCCTGCAGCGCCATTCCCGGTCGCCCTGCAGCGCCATTCCCGGTCGCCCTGCAGCGCCATTCCCGGTCGCCCTGCAGCGCCATTCCCGGTCGCCCTGCAGCGCCATTCCCGGTCGCCCTGCAGCGCCATTCCCGGTCGCCCTGCAGCGCCATTCCCGGTCGCCCTGCAGCGCCATTCCCGGTCGCCCTGCAGCACCATTCCCGGTCCCTCTGCAGCACCATTCCCGGTCGCTCTGCAGCACCATTCCCGGTCACTCTGCAGCACCATTCCCGGTCCCTCTGCAGCACCATTCCCGGCCACTCTGCAGCACCTTCCCGGTCACTCTGCAGCACCATTCCCGGTCACTCTGCAGCACCATTCCCGGTCACTCTGCAGCACCATTCCCGGTCACTCTGCAGCCTTGGAGGACAACTGGGCAAAGACGTTGCTCCTGAATTCCACACTGGATTTATTAGTGAATATCTTATACTAGCAGAGACCCGCAAAACATTTGTGGAGAAATTAGTTTCTTTATTGCAACAGTTTTCTATTAAACTCCGAACCCGTGCCATTTCACCTGTCCCACGCAACCCCCAGCCAATTCTTTTCTCCTGTCTTTTTTAATCCCCATCCCATCCCCCATCCCACTCCTTCTTCCTTCGAGACCTCCATTCCATACCTCCCATGCCATTTCACCACTCCCCGCCTCTGTACAAATCCCCAAATCGCCCCCACAGCTCCCATGCCACAAGAGCATAAGAAATGTAGAGGGGGGGTGGTGGGGGCGGAGAAGGAGGAGGACATCCTTATAAGCCTGCTGCTGGGCCTGGCCAAAGTGGCCAATAACAGGTCCAGTCAGTGGGCAGTCGAGGGGGTCATCCGGCCCATCTGCCCCTCCTCCGTGGCTACGTTTGTGGCTGGGTATCCCTGGAGAGGGAGCACGTGGTGCCCACTGGTACGCTGGAGGCCTTCTGCCACCAATGGGCAACTTTGGGTCTGGAGTGCATTATTAGACCCCAAACTGGTCGAGTTAGGCAACAGCCTTTGGAGTTCTGTTCCTATTGCTGAGCCCCTTTAAGGGGCTATCACTTTAATTTAATTAATTAAAAAAAATTAAAGAAAAGAACATAAGAAATAGGAACAGGAGAAGACCATACAGTCCATTGAGCCTGCTCCGCCAGTCAATATGATCATAGCTGATCATCAGCCTTAACTCCATTTTCCCATCTGCTCCCCATATCCCTTGATTCCCTGAGACACCAAAAATCTGTTTAACCCAGCCTTAAATATACTCAATGATGGCACATCCAAAACCCTCTGGGGTAGAGAATTCCAAAGATTCACAACCCTCTGAGTGAAGGAACTTCTCATCTCTTTCCTAAATGATTGGCCCCTTATCCTGAGACTGTGTCCCCGTGTTCTAGGTTCCCCAGTTGGGGAAACATTTTTTTTTCTCTCTTTATTCTTTCATGGGGTGTGGGCATCGCTGGCAAGGCCAACATCTGTTGCCCATCCCTAATTGCCCTTGAACTGAGTGGCTTGCTAGGCCATTGCAGAAGCATTGCTGTGTGTCGAGAGTCACATGCAGGCCAGACCAGGTAAGGATGTGAAGTGTTTTGTCACACGCACGTACACATACGCGTACACGCATGCACACACACAAACACAGATCTGCTTCTGAACCCCAGCTTCCTGTGTAGAAAACAGAAGGTTCCTTTCTTCCTTATTCTACACCAGAGGGCAATACATCTGGGACTTAGCACACCCTACTGTCAGGTTTTTTATATAACACTGCTTTTCAACTAAAATGTCCTTTTACAAAAAAGCATAAACGTTAAACACAAACCTCACAGGACGGCAGATTTCCTTCTCTAAAGGACATTAATGAACCAGAGGGGCTTTTAGAACAATCAATGATAGTTGTCACAGTCTCCATTAATTTCCATCACTGACACTAACTTTCAATTCCAGGTTTTTTTTTATTAACTGAATTTAAATTCCACCAAATGCCATGGTGGGATTCCAACTCATGTCGCTACAGCCTTAATCCGGTCCTCTGGATTACTAGACGAGCAACGTAACCACTATGCCACTGTCTCTCCCATTCGCCAAACTCTCAGTGTCTACCCTGTCAAGCTCCTTCAGAATTTTATACCTTTTAATGAAATTGACTCTCATTCTTCTAAACTCCAGAGAATATAGGCCCAAGCCAGGGTAACTTTGTTACTGGACGCCCCTTACCTTTTGGCTGGCAAAACTGTAGTGCTGAAATTAATATTATCACAATGGTACTTTTTAAAATCCCCAGCCAGAGGCTTTTACCTCTTCCCATGCCAACTCTCTCATGCCATACCCATCCCATTCTTTTTATGCCATCCCCCCCCGCCCCGGTATCCTCCATTGCCACCTGCCCACATTCATTCATGGGATGTGGGCTTCGCTGGCTAGGCCAGAATTTATTGCCCATCCCTAATTTCCCTTGTTCAGAGGGGCATTTAAGAGTCAACCACATTGCTGTGGGTCTGGAGTCACATGTCAGCCAGACCAGGTAAAGGTGGCAGATTTCCTTCCCTAAAGGGCATTAGTGAACCAGATGGGTGTTTACAACAATCGACTTGGTCATCATTTGACTTTTAATTCCAGATTTTTATTGAATTCAAATTCCACCATCTGCTGTGGTGGGATTCAAACCTGGGTCCCCAGAGGATTACCCTGGGTCTCTGGATTACTAACCCAGCGACAATGCCACTACGCCATCATCTCTCCTAATTTTGGTGAGACTGCTCCGTAAGACTCTCTCCTTCTGTACCTGTGGGATGACAGTTAACTCACTGAACATTTTAAAACTTTATTCGAACATTCGGGTACTGAGAGTACTATCAAATAAACCGACCAACAGGTGCACTCCTTAAACTCACCAATTAAAATGGCCCCAACAGACAAAAAACTGCGTACTATTATTATACATTTATGATCTTTAGTTTTGGACTTCCTCACAAGTGCTAACATTTTCTCTACACTTGCCCTGTTGTAATCTGGCATCTACTGCATGGGATAGCTTCCCTCACAATTATTTTTTTTTATCTGCAGGCAGAAATAAAGAAAAATGCCTTAAAATATTGAGAGGGACATTTTTTGAGACCCGTCTGCATTTGTTACCCGTGAACAAGTCATCATCCCTTTTTCAAAAAAAAAACAAAGCTTCGTCCAGCAGTACTTTGTTTATTCTGTTGGCTTTCGAGGCTGCCAAATGGGCGACGTGCAGCGATTGATTCAATCCAGCTCTCCTTACCTTACTGAGTCCCTCCTGGCTGCCGTTGGTGATACACAGATCCATCTGCCCTTGCTCAGGACTGTAGCTGACGGTTGGAGGATTGTGGATACGTTTTTGCAGGTCCTTCAACCAAGAGATTAATTCTGGAATTCTGAAACACACAGTGACACAGTTTGCCGCATCGGAAATCTATCCTGTGGCCGTTCTGAAGGATTGCAGTACAACCGGTTCAGAAGGCAGGGTGAGTAAAGCCTCCTCGTTTAAAATGAAAACTGGACATGGTCTAATTTCCCTGTTATCGATGACCTGGCATTGAAATCACATTCTTGCACATTTCAAAGCCGCTTATTCCTATTATTTCGGTCTTGATTCATTAATGGCATGAGAAAACGTGGAAGATCCTCCACTTTTCATTAACGGAGGAGGCGGTGGCATAGTGGTGTTGTCACTGGACCAGTATTTGAACCCACTGGGTTCGAATCCCACCACAGCAGATGGTGAAATTTGAATCCAATAAAAATCTGGAATTATAAATCTGACGATGACCATGAAACTATTGCTGATTGTCGTAAAAAACCCATCTGGTTCACTAATATCCTTTAGGGAAGGAAATCTGTCGTCCTTACCTGGTATGGCCTACATGTGACTCCAGACCCACAGCCATGTGGTTCACTCTTAAATGCCCTCTGAACAGGGGCAATTAGGGATGGGCAATAAATGCTGGCCCAGCCAGTGGCGCCCACATCCCATGAACGAATAAAAAAAAGTAAAACATTCTTCATCTTGCCTTTGAGCCTCTCAAAACTCTTGCAACTTCCACGCTATTGCTGGCAAGTATTGAGTGGTTAAGGTCATGATGGCCTTGACTTCCTCAGTGAAAGCTTTATCTCCTTGTACTGGGGAGTTGGTGGGTATCTGTGACAAAGTGTCGGTGGTAGCTTAATATTTACCCTGCACAAACTCCTTTGTAGTGTCGCATCGCGTAAGCCTCAATCGCAATCTCTGGATTTGGGGGTGGCATCTTTTGCGATTTTGTGTGCAGCGAAGTTACCCGCAGTTTGTGATCAGTTTCGATCTTGAACTGTAGGCCCAGGACGTAAGCAGAAAATTTTTCACATTCCCAAGTCGCTGCAAGGGCTTCTTTCTCTAGTATAGCATTGCACTGTTTCGTCTTAGATAAGGACCTTGATGCATAATAGACAGGTCTTCTTGTCCCATTACTCTGGATCTGGAATAACCCTGCGCCCAAGTCTTGTTGGTGATGTATCCCACCGCTACAATAGCGGGAAGTTCGGGATCACAGTGAGCGAGCATCGCCGAAGATACCAACGTTGTTTTGAATCGTTCAAATGACTGCTGTTGATGGTCAGTCCAGCACCGCGCCTTGCCCTGGTACAAAAGTTGTCTTAGAAGTTCATTTACTAGAAATAGGCAAAGTGGGAATTTTCCCAGTTGGTTCACCATACTCATGGACTGTTAGGGGGAAGAAAGTAAGTAAGAATTTATGGTAAGGGAGAATTCATTATAAGGGAATGAATTACTTAAATTAGAATCTACAGGCAGGCCAACGCAAACCAGTACATCAACAGTTAAACAGTTAAACCAGATGAACCTTATACACTCTCGAACTTTGTACACTCTCAGAGTTTGCAATTACTAGCAAGGTCCTGGGAGTTAGACTGGAGACTTAGGTTGGAATACAACTAAGATTAAGTGTGCTCTTCAACAGATAGGGGAAGGACAGATGGTCCTAGTTTAGGTAGGAGGGAAGGTCTCTGCCTGGGTGAAAATAGGGACATATGATGCATGTACCTGTTACCAGAGACGTCGGTTTAATGTAAACCTATATGTTGACGAGATTGGAATCTGGAAACTGTTCTTGTACGTGACCAATAACGTATAAATATGCTGAACCCTCGTAATTTAGCAGAGAGCTGTCTCAAGCTGCCTTGAGATGGTTCTCTCCTTGCAATTGCTCGAATAAACGATCATGACCTGTACTTGAGACTCCTGTCATCCGTTTGTCAAAGTTACCACAACCGTTTGGCATAGTCGGCAGGATACTCGAATCGGATCCTCGGGACGGCTCTGCAAAGTGGATGAGTGCATTTTATTTACCACATGTAGTTAGTGCAGTGAGCCTACCCGAGAGTGGTCCGGTTGGGTATCAAAAGAATCGGGAGGAGGACTCAGGACAGGAGATAGGAGGCACCAGGATAGGAGGGGGAGCCCCGCAGGCGGGCTAGCGGTGCCGAACCCGCGCAGGAAGGCCAGACCACTACCCGAAATAGGAGGCGGAGCCATGCTGGCGGGTTATGGTTTGAGACATAACCTTAGCCAAAGCCGCGTAGGAAGGCCAGACCCCAGAGAAACAAGTAGACCGCACACACCTCAAATAACTAAGTTGTTGGGGCCACCCGAACCTACCACGCAGAGACAGATGGGGATATAAGAACAGAATGCCGTCAGGAAAACAAAATGGAGCTATGGAACTTGACTGGGGAACCGCGGACTCCGTGACGAGGTTCATAGCGGAACAGCAGTCAAGGTTAATCACAAAAATGCCTAAGGAGGGGTGGAATCCACAGGGAACCCCCAGAGATCAAAAACAGTGGTAGGTAGAACAGAACAAGGAAAAGGAAAAGAAAGGGGTGATGGTTATTATTACCTTGTATCCGCAGTTGTGTAGATGGGTTAATACTAAGATCCAGTCGATTAGAGAGGGAGAGACAAAGACAGATCCGGGACAGATCAGAGCAGTGGCAGCAGTGATACTGACCAGGTGGAGGAAAGCTCCGAAGGTGAAACCTATGATAAAGTTGGGACAAAATTGCCCTCATACAACACTGTACCAACCGCCCCACTGCTGTTTGCAGTTTTGATTAGAATATGAGAGTTTTAAGTCGTTAAATTAAGGATAGAGGAATATAAATACATATCCCTAAATATATGTTTGTATGCAAGGAAGCATTTGTATGTGAGCTTTAATGTGCTTCCTTCCTTAAATTGTCATTTGTGTGTGTAGCTCAGCGTTTTAGGGTTGAAAGCCCCATGTTAGATTAAAGGAAAAGTATACTAAAACATTCCAAAGTTTTGAGTATAAGGTTTGAGTTATTTCTGGCAAAAAAAAAATCGCAATTTCAAGGTATCGTAAAGCTAAACAGGGTTAGATGAACCAACCTTTGTACCCTTGCAGACTAGTATCACCAGCTTCCAAGCTGACTGGGATTGATACATACGAGTTACATTAACTCATACGAGTTAGTATTCTAAAATTCTGAGGGAAAAAATTACCTGAAGTTCAAAGGATTCTAGGAAACCCAAAAGGCATAAACACACGGTCTAGGTGGTTCCAATGGATAAAAAGGGGTTTCTTTTGAAGAGATGAATTAAATATTAAAGGAAATCTGCATTCCAACAGCACTGTTACTTGAATTTGGGACAAGGCTTGAGGTGTAAAGTGCAGTGTAGTTTAGAAGAATACTTTTGAATCACTAGGATGCTAAGATAAGGAATGTGTCGATAAACATGTGGGACTTTTAGCTTGGGTACAAATCAGTACACATCAGAAAGAGGTAGTTTTAATTTTGATAGCGTAAGTTACATTTCTTACAAAGTTTAACATTTGAGGTTTGGTTCCTGATAATTACTCAAAAGGGAATTTTCATTTTAAAAGGTTTGACAACAATTGGCACTAATTCAAATGCTGTAAGCTTTTGTATTTGTAAGTCTGTTCCCAAAATATGAAGCTAAGCTCAAGACCTTGACAAAGTTTGGCAGAAATCCAATTTTTGGCCGAGTTAATGAATCTGGGATAATTCCAATGAAAAGGATCAGACACAATTTAGTGGGTTACTTTTGAGACAATAAAATGGTGTTTAAGAGGACGATAAGGAAGCAAAACATGTCAATGGCTGATTTCTGTTTTAAAACTGTTGTGAGAATATTTTATTTATTTTAAAGTCTCTCCAGACACCTGAACAAGATAAGATGGTAGCTATTGTATGTGTAAAATGGTCTGAGGCAAGTAGGAGAAAGAGCCAGGAAAAAGAGGATAAATATACAAACTGTTCAGCACCTATGGAACTTGGGCACTGGAACAAGCCCTAGAAAATTTAAGACAGATTAGTGAAGGGGTAACTAATGAACATTTATTTAATCTTTCACGACTGTTAGGGGGATGAAAGTAAGAATTTATGGTAAGGGAGAATTCATTATAAGGGAATGAATTACTGAAATTAGAATCTACAGGCAGGCCAACGCAAACCAGTACATCAACAGTTAAACAGTTAAACCAGATGAACTTGTAATTTAGCAGAGTGCTGTCTCAAGTTGCCTTGAGATGGTTCTCTCCTTGCAATTGCTCGAATAAACGATCGTGACCTGTACCTGAGACTACTGTGGTCCGTTTGTCAAAGTTACCACAACATGGACCTTTGTAGCTCGGTGATATTCCTGGGCATTGGGGGATCTCTTCTGGCTTTTGTCTTCTGCGAATCTGCAATGTTGCCTGTACATTACGGCCTAGGAATTTTATTGTGGGTTTGGAAAACTCGCACTTCTCGTTGAGCGTTAAGCCAGTGCCTTGCAGTGTCCTTAATACTTCTCTTACTCTTTTGTCATGTTCTTCCTTCGTTGAGCCAGGGATCAAAACACCATCCATATAAAGGCATATAAACCTCAATGCCTTCTAGAATGTTGGACATTGTCCTTTGGAAAATTCTCGGCATGGACCTGATGCCAAAAGGCAGATGGCTGAACCAGTAAATGTCCAAAGTTTGTTAGGAAGATGGTTAGAAGGTTAGACTCCTGATCCATTGGTAACTGCCAGAATCTGCTGTTTGCATCGACCTTGGTAAAGAATGTACTGTTCACAAATTTGGCGAGATTCTCGTCTACCCGATGCCACTGGATGTATTTCTTGTTCACTTGGGTCAGGTCAATGCAGAATCTGATGGATCCATTTGGTTTTGGAACTGGTACCATACCAGAGCACCACCTGGTTGGTTTGACAACTGGTCAAGTAAACCACTGTTGAAGCACCACCTCAATCTTACTCCTGACCTGTTTTAGAAGTGGGTGTGGGACCTTTCCTGGGTGTAAACAGGCAAATGGGTTTTGCATCTGTCCTGAGCGTGATGTGGTACACAGTTTTCAATTTTCCCAGGCTTTTGAAGAGTTTTGGAAAATCTCTTAAATTCCTTGTCCTGTTCTTTGATTCCACTAATTTTAAGGATTAGGTTCAGACCTATAGAGGCTTTCCTGCTGAACAAAGAGCATTCCTGGCTCTGAATAACATCCAGTGTCTCAAGAGATTTTTCTATCTTTGTATTTTAATGTTGCATCAAGATGACCTCTGACATTTAGCTTGATTCCCCCTGGACCTTGGAGTTGGACTGATGATGGTAGCTTTTTCCAGCCACTGAACTCTTGTCAATAAAACTGAGACACCAGCTCCTGCGTCCCATTTAAATTCTGTATGATGTCCATTGATTTCAATGTTAGTGCTCCGGTATTGGCTTTTATTTCCCCTAGGTCGGTGTTTTCCCTGGAAGTTTGGTTCTTTTTCTTGTATAGAGCTTCCTTTAAAAGATTTCTCTTTCTGCTTTGCAGACACAGGCTTTTTTTTTGAACAGCATACTATTTTAAAATGACCACCCATGCCATACCCACGACACTGTGCCAATCGGGCGCAGCCAAAGAAAATTAGGGGGGGAACATTGGCTACGGCTTCCCTAAAGGGACCTTAATAAACCAGCAGAGCTTTTAGCACAATCCTACAACTTCATGATCACTTTTACAGACACCAGCTTTTTTTAAATATAAATTCAACTTAAATTCCATGCTTCTAAGTATACCCGAGGGAGAGTAATTTGATGATATGTAATTCAATGAGGCAGTAGTGGAGTTTCTAATTACCCGTTTGAAGCAGAGTACTGCAGTGCCCTGTTCATTGTATCCCGACTGAAGCTTATTTTCAGACCACCCTTGATAGTGAAGTCGGCCGTCTCAAAAGGGAACATATTGGGGTTTGGCATTCCAGTAGCCAAAGAGATCGTGGTTGGTGGGCTCCTCTGCAACAGGGCAGCTGTAAACAAGCAAAAGCATTTCAGATCACCAAATGTCATTATTAAGAATCGCTTTCATCTGTATTAGTAATCCTCTCTGGAAAAACACCGGGCGGAATCGTCCCAGGTTTGCGCTAGGCTAAAATTACGTTTTACCTGCCGGCCGCAATGGCGGCTCCTCACGCCGTATCGACCCAAACCCGCCGCACTAATTATACATTCCCAGGAAACGCGCCGTTTCCATGGCGGGCGGGCTCGCATTCGCCCGCCACGCCATCACCTCGCCGCTTCATCACACCGGGTGTCACATTTAAAGAGTAGCCACACACACACCTCTCATTGCTTCCAGCCCACTACACCTGCAAAGGAGGCGTGGCCCCTGAAGGCAAGAAGACTGCAGCCCCCCTGCTTCAGTGACGTGTCCCTCGAGCACCTTTTGAACACCGTGGAGGCCCACCATGGTGTCCTCTGCCCCCGCTCTGGCTGCAGGACAGGCAGCTGCATCACCAATCCAGCATGGGAGGCAGTGACAGTGGTGGTCAGCGCCAATGCCCTGCAATAGAGGACAGCCACCCAGTGCCACTACAGGGTGAATGGTCTCATCTGTTCTGCCTACATAACTCGCTCTTCTCATCATTTTCAACTCACACACTGACAAACCCATCACACACCCACAGGGATCTCATACCTCAAGGGACAACACCACTGACTCTCACACACACCCTCACATCTCCATCAGGCTCATATCCTCTCGAGCTCACGTCCTCATCCTGTCCATGGCTCCGCTCACCACACAAACATTCCAAATGGTGCCAAGTGTCCTGCTCACATTCGCTCCATCTGTTTTCATGCAGGAGAAGCTGGCCTCCATCAGCAGGGAGAGGTCCCAGACCGGGGGTGGAGTGGCCCACATTAGGCCCCTCACTCACTATGAGGAGTGTGCCATCACGCTGACTGGTGAGGACGTGGACCGTGCCTGCAGCAACAGTGAGGTTGGTGGTGAACATCCTCGTGAGGATCCTGCGGCACATCATCCTCCCTCAATGCAACTGTGAGGGCTCTCTCTCCTGTTTTTGACTCTGCTGCCATGCGCTAACTATCTCTACTTTGGTTCACAGGGAGCTCTGCCAAGCGACCGACACCCTCAGTCCCTCAGCTCCATCCAGGTCCTCACCTCCAGCCAAGAGGACACCTCCTCCCTTGAAGAGCTGGAAATAAGCAGCCTGGAAGACCCGTCACAGCGCTTACCCACACCCTGTACCAGCGCAGAGGCACACACCTCGGTGGGGCCTAGATCTAGCGCAGGCTCGGATTCACAATCTGATGCCCACTGGACAGACACGCGTTTGCAGCAGGAGGAGGCAGGTTCAGCTGAGCTCCCTGGCACTTGGAGGACTGCTGTGGAAAAGGAATCTGTGAGGTCCGAGTCATATGATGAACCTCTGGATTTGGCCTTCCAACTCATCATGGAGAGTCAGCAGAAGGCGAGGGAACATCACGCAGAGCTGTTGGAAGCCTTCAACAGAGTGGCACTGAGAGGGGGAAACCGGGCACCTCGATTTCCCTCTAGGTGCTCCTTCCCCTCAAGGAGTCAGGCTGGGGCCTCCGGGCACCTGATGGGAGGAGGAGGGGCAGCTGGACACCCCTGGGTCAGCTACAGCAGCTGTCCACTGCCTCCGAGTCTCATTTGCCTGTGAGCCCCTCAAACACGTCCTCTATCACTGCAGAGGGAGCAGCTGGTCAATGAGTGACTCTGGAGGGAAATGTGTGTATGTGGCAGGGCCTTTTGGAGCCTTGTGCACTCTCCCATGCACAGGGATCCTTCTTGTCTCATCCTCACCTCAACGTCCAGAGCATTTTCAATGCTGTTGGTGGGGTTCTCTTCCAGTTGTCTATCTGAGCTGACCTGCATCTCCGCCCACCCACTGATCACGTTCCCATTCAGCACCAAGATTCTCATTTCATTTTCAATTTAGACAGCATTTTGATGATTCAAATTTTCATGCGCTCCCCTGTCCTTTCCTCTCCTCCAGTCACCCATTTCCTTTCGCCCATCACAGTTGACACCCTCATGGCATCTCCTTCCACCTCCTCTCCATGACCTACCAGCCTTTCCTTTGGGGATGTCCAGGGGAACGTGCACATTCCCTTCCTTCCAGAAAATCCCACCCCCACCCACAATAAGGGGAGGTGATGACGTAGTGGTATTGTCTGGACTAGTAATCCAGAGACCCAGGGTAACGCTCTGGGTGGGGGGGGGCGGTGTTCGAATCCAACCACGGCAGATGGTGGAATTTGAATCCAAAAAAATCTGGAATTAAAAGTCTAACGATGGCCATTAAAATCATCGTTGGTTGTTGTAAAAACCCATCTGGTTCACTAATGTCCTTTAGGGGAGAAAATCTGCTGTCCTTACCTGGTCTGGTCTACACGTGACTCCAGACTCAAAGCAATGTGGTTGACTATGGAATGGCTGAGTAAGCCACTCATTTGTATCAAACTGCGATAAAGTCTCAAGAAAGGAATGAAACCAGACGGACCACCCGGTATCAATCTAGGCATCGGAAACAACAAACTCAGCTCCGTAGGCCCTGCAAAGTCCTCCTTACTAACATCTGGGGGCTTTGCCAAAATTGGGAGAGCTGCCTCAGCAACAGCCTGACATAGTCATCCTCACGGAATCATATCTTACAGATAATGGCCCAGACACCACCCTCACCATCCCTGGGTATGTCCTGTCCCACCGGCAGGACAGACCCAGCAGAGGTGGCGGCACAGTGGTATACAGTCGGGAGGGAGTTGCCCTGGGAGTCCTCAAAATTGACTCTGGACCTCATGGAGTCTCATGGCATCAGGTCAAACATGGGCAAGAAAACCTCCTGCTAATTATCATGTACTGCCCTCCCTCAGCTGATGAATCAGTGCTCCTCCATGTTGAACACCAGTTGGAGCATTGAGGGTGGCAAGGGTGCAGAATGTAGTCTGGATGGGGGACTTCAACGTCCATCACCAAGAGTGGCTCGCTAGCACCACTACTGACCGAGCTGGCCGAGTCAGAACGGACATAGCTACTAGACTGGGTCTGTGGTAGGTGCTGAGGGAACCAACAAGAGGGAAAAACATACTTGACCTCATCCTCACCAACCTGCCTGCCGCAGATGCATCTGTCCATGACAGTATCGGTAGGAGTGACCACCGCACAGTCATTGTGGAGATGAAGTCCCACCTTCACATTGAGGATACCCTCCATCGTGTTGTGTGGCACTATCATCGTGCTGAATGGGATAGATTTCGAACAGATTTAACACCTCAAGACTGGGCATCCATGAGATGCTGTGGGCCATCAGCAGCAGCAGAATTGTACTTGAACAGAATCTGTAATCTCATGGCCCGGCATATCCCCCACTCTACCATTACCATCAAGCCAGGGGATCAACCCTGGTTCGATGAATAGTGCAGGAGGGCATGCCAGGAGCAGCACCAGTCATACCTAAAAATGAGGTGTCAACCTGGTGAAGCTATAACACAGGACTAAACAGTATAAGCAGCAAGTGATAGACAGAGCTAAGTGATCCCACAACCAACGGATCAGACCCAAGCTCTGCAGTTGTGGTGGTCTAGACAAATAGGGAACCCACTTAGTACTAAAAAGGTTAATGGAGAAATTGAATTAAATGCCTAGGCCTAAGAGAAAAATACTGCAACCTTGAAGAACAATACCATCTTGTCTGACCACTGTCGTAGGATGAGCCCTGAGACATTCCATGTTGTTCTTTCTCAGGCCGAATGTAATCAAAGTTGTGATAACCAAGTGTGTAAGCACCACACCTGTTGTGGTGGGAATGGAAATTAACTAAAACATGGATTGGTCAGTTAATGTATGCAAATAAGCGGATTGAGATGTGCAAAATTTACTGATTGGCTGTAAAATGCTTTTAAGCAAGTGTTTGTGTATTCTGCTTTGAGACGGTACAATAGCTCTCGCTGTATTGTTCTCCCTTCTGCACAAGTAATAAATGGGGTTTCTGTGTATTAATAATGCCTTGGTGTGATTAATCTCCGATACAGTCCTGCCACATCCAGTCGTGATTGGTGGTGGACAATTAAACAACTCACTGGAGGAGGAGGCTCCACAAATATCCCAATCCTCGATTATGGGGGAGCCCAGCACATCAGTGCAAAAGATAAGGCTGAAGCATTTACCACAATCTTCAGCCAGAAGTGCCGAGTGGATGATCCATCTCGGCCTCCTCCGGAGGTCCCCAGCATCACAGATGCCAGTCTTCAGCCAATTCAATTCACTCCACGTGATATCAAGAAACGGTTGAAGGCATTGGATACTGCAAAGGCTATGGGCCCTGACAATATTCCAGCAATAGTACTGAAGACTTGAGTTCCAGAACTTGCCGTGCCCCTAGCCAAGCTACACCAGTACAGTTACAACACTGGCATCTACCCAGCTATGTGGAAAATATGTCATGTATACTAATAGCAGGATAAATTACCGCCCCATTAGTCCACTCGCGATCATCATTGAAGTAATGGAAGGGGTCATCAACAGTGGCATCAAGTGGCATTTACTTAGCGATAACCTGCTCACTGATGCCCAGTTTGGGTTCCGCCAGGGCCACTCAGCTCCTGACCTCATTGCAGCCTTGGTTCAAACATGGAGAAAAGATGTCCCTCCAGGTGCCTTCTTGCCATATTGTCGGCTCATGCCACTGAACACGCCCGATGCCAGCGGGCACAGAAAATCTCGCCCAATGTCTCAAGACAGAGGTCTTTAAAATTATGAGAAGTTTGATTGGGTGGATGTATAGAAGACGTTTCCTCTTGTGGTGCAGTGCGAAACTAGAGGTCGTAAGGAGAAGATAATCACTAACGAATCCGATAAGGAATTCAGGAGAAACTTTCTTTACCCAGAGAATGGTTAGTACACAGAGCTTGTTACCACATGGAGATATGAAGTATAGATGCATTTCACGGACGCTAGATAAACACGTGAGGGAGAAAGGAATGTAAGGATGTGATGATAGATGAATTAGGGTGGGAGGAGGCTGTCATGAAAGTATAATTCTTATTTAATTGTAAAAGTAGGTTAATAGTGGGGTTTAGATAGTTTCTCTGTGTGCGTGCGTGTGTGTGTGTGTGGGATTTAATTGAATTGGAGAAAGCTGGTCAGGAGGCTTTGACTTACCAAAAAGAAGCCAGGTTTGAAATGCTAGATACATAAACATGGGTCAAGTTTTAGAAGGTGAGGTGAGGAGAATCTGCATTTTTAGATAAATCACGATAGTTTGGATTTCAAAGAGATGGTAAGATGTTACACGTAGCCAGAGAAGCTACGCCAAGCAGTGTGTTTATTTTTCACAAAGGTTACTGATAGAATTAGCATCATGAAAAGATTTATATTATGAGAAAGGTAAAGTTCCAAAGACATATGGGAACAACGGAATTTGCATTAAAAGAGAGAAACATATAATAAAGGGAAATGAGGCTATGTGTCAGGGAAGGCATTGTAAGATCACCCAGAAGTGTGAAAAGCCTCCAGTATTTGTGCATTAAGCTGCTGTCTACAGAAACCGAAGCTGGGAAAAGCCACTTTGAATTCTACTGCCCGAGGTAGTGTAGTGATTTGCCTGGATCTGTTTAAATCTATTTGTTTTTACTGTTGCCTTAACGGGGGTGTAACTGGAAGCCAAATTAATTAGGGGGTTTAGGAGTTATTATAATAGTAATTTGTAAACCTGTGTGTGTGCTTGAAATCTTTTCTTTTTGTTAATAAATGTTTAGTAAAGTTAGTTTTGTAAAAATTCTCTAGAGTCTTGGTAGACTTACTACTACTGAATTCAGGGTACGTCTCTCAAATTAAAATACAAATTGCAAAATCGTTGTGACTGCATGATCAAGTTTCCCTTGTGGATTTGATCTGCCTGGCACATATCATCTGCTGTCTCATAACAAGGCTGTTGTGGAGCATAAGCACCTGAAGTTATTTCTGTGCCACAAATTCAAGGTAAATATAACTCTACTCTGCACGTCTGTTATATTCTATTACAGAGGAAGCTCGAGTGAGGCGTACTTTACTCTCCCCTCAAGAACTGTTGACTCATGGGTTGGAGAAAAGAAAGGTTAGGTGGTTTTACATTCTTAACACATGAACTTTGCTCAGTGAGCTTCTCACAAACTTACTTCCTTATGATTCAATAACTAAAAGCTGAGGAATCTGCTGACTTATTCGAAGGAACAGAAAAACCCACTGTGCCCATCCACACGTTAAACTAGTCTTACTGGAATAGCCAGGTGTTCCATAATGTCTCGGTCAATCATTCCTAACACCCATGATGCTGCAAGGAGTCACCAATGGAGCTTCAGAGTGGACATTCGTCTAGCAAAAGCTCGTAATAAGATCATAAGAAACAGGAATAGGAGTAGGCCATTCAGCCCATCAAGCCTGTTATACCATTCAAGAAGATAATGGCTGATCTGATTGCGGCCTTAACTCCACTTTCCTGTTCTCCATAACCCTTGACAATCAAAAATCTACTCTTTGGGGAAGAGAATTCCGCAGTCAAATGACCCTCTGAGAGAAGAAATTCCTCTTCATCTCCGTCTTATTTTTATTTATAAGCTATGCCTTATTTTTAAGCTGTGTCCTCTAGTTCTGGATTCCTCCATGAGTCGAAACATCCTCTCAGCATCCACCCTGCCTAGCCCCCTCCGAATTTTATAAGTTTCAATAAGATCACCTCTCATTCTTCTAAACTCCAATGAGTATAGGCCCAACCTGCTCAGCCTTTCCCCTTAAGAAAACCCCTTCATCCCAGGGGTCAGCCGAGTGAATGTTCTCTGAGCTGCTTCCAATGCAAGTATGTCTCTCTTTAAGTAAGGAGACCAAAACTGTACACAGTACTCCAGGACTGATCTTATACTCTGTACAGCTGTAGCAAGATTTCCCCGCTTTTATCCTTTATCCTCCTTGCAATAAAGGCCAAGCAGTAGTATTTGGGATTGTATGGGGACTTCAATCATGCGGGTCTTCTTACTCTACTCATTCCCCAGAGATCAGTTACTGCCAAAACAATGCAGGTAATACTTTAAAAGTACTTGATGTAGGTGCCACTCTACATCCCTGGTTTCTTACTGTCAATTGAGACCATTGCTGTAAACACAATCATCTTTATTAAACCAAGAAAAATGAACTATATTACACTAGGCAAAAAGGTTGGAAAGATCTCAATACAAACACAAGACAATGATTATCAAATTTCCTCTAATCCTTTACCCCAGCAATATCTTTACAGACTCATAAACCAGTCGACAGTTATCATCAGCTTGACACACAAGTTTCTTCCAGTGAATTCCTGAGCATCCACTCGATGCTTTCCACCCAACTTGTATCTCCCCCCGAGACACCCAAAAACCACACTCTAACTCACTGTTTCTTCAACCACGGAGTAAACAAAATGAGTTCCCTAAACTCAGTCTTCCAGTAGCACCTCTGCTAAACTGATTACTTTTCTGAGTCCCATAACTATTATTCAGTTAACTACTGTCCCAACAACCTTGTAGTTTTTCGTATCAGCGAGCTTAGAATTCCTGTCCTCAGTTCAGTGTGTGTCAGGCGTTTTTTCCTCTGTGTCTGAGTCCTTGGACCACTGTCATGAGGCAACAGTAAAGGTTATCTACGTTGTGTTTTTTCTTTTCATAATCACTAAACTTTTAATGCCTTTTAACCCATCTCTTTAACTTCAGGGGTTTTAAAACCTCATTAACAATGTATAATGTATGTACAAACAGATCCAAAAGACCTGACCTTTTAGTTGGGAGTCTTTCCAGACTCCCAGGCACCAAGACTCACAAACAACTTAAATGAAACTGAAACCATTTTACTTTTCTTAATGCACGAATATATATACTCAACTTAAAAACTGTACATGGTTCGTAACATTGTCTTGTGTCTAATGTCATTTTGGAGAATAATGTCACTTGTTAGAATAGAAAGTTGATTGTGCTAGGACTAAATGTACTAGAACATTCACACTCTTCCATCCCATTCATGAGATGTATCATTTTGAGGGGCTGACAGAAAGTTTCACTTATTTACAGATCTGGGTAGCAGGTAAGCTGAACTCACTGTACAAAAGTCAAGTTTCTGCTAATTTTCTTGGCGATTAATGTGAATCATTGCTGATTTGGATTTATTATAAGAATCTCTTTCCTTGCAGTGACTAAGTTGCTTCATTTTATTGCAAGAGCAAAGTATGTACTGGCTCAGTGAAAGTGGTATGAATCATAAAAGAACTGTTACAGCTCAGAAACAGCCCACTGATATGTTCATCAAGTCTTCTAGTGCTTTTCTTCACAAGCCATCTGGTGTGCTCCTACTGTTCTGGTCATATCTGCATACCCTTAACATATTATTTTCTTAAGCAATTATCAAATTCCCTCCAAAAGAAATTAAAGGGGCCAAGATTTTTTGACCATCCTATGGACAAGCGCAGTGGTTATACAGGGCTTTGGTAAGACCGCACCTGGAGTACTGGTAAAGTTTTGGTGTCCTTACCTAAAGAAATCTGAATTTAGAGGGATGCAACAAAGATTGATCCCTGGGATGAGAAGGTTATTCCCTAGAAGAGAGAGAACTCGAGCAGAACAGGCACATATTCCCCGGAGTTTAGAAAAGTGAGGGGCGATTTCATTGAAACGTACACAATTCTTAGGAGGCTTGACAGGGTCGATGCGGGGTTGGGGAGGGGAGTACGGGGGGCACCGTTTCCCCTGGCTGGGGAGTCTAGTTTGAGGGAGATGGTGGTGTAGTGGTAATGGCACTGCACTAGCAATCCAGGCACTCAGGTTAATGCTCTGGGCTCTGGAGACAAGGGTTCAAATCCCACCAAGGCAACTGGTTGAATTTAAATCTGAGTAATTAATTTAAAAATCTGGAATGTTGACCGTGAATTGCCAAAAAACACTTATGCTCACTAATGCCCTTCGGGAAGGAAATCTGCCATCCTTCCCTGGCCTGGCCTACATGTGATTCCAGATCCATAACAATGTGGTTGACTCTTAAATGCCCTCTGAAATGGCCTAGCAAGTGACTCAGTTCAAGGGTAATTAGGGATGGGCAACAAATGCTGACCTTGCCAGTGATGCCCACATCCCATGATTAAAAAAAAATGAACGCGCATGTTGAGGACAAGGATGAGGAGAAATTTCTTCACTCAGAGGGCTTTGAATCTTTGGAATTCACTACCCGAGAGATGCTCAGTCACTGAGCAGATTCAAGACTGAGATCAATAGTTTTGGGCGCAAAGAGAATCAAGAGATTGGGCAGGAAAGTAGCACTGAGGTAGAAGATCAGCTATGGTAGTATTGAATGGCGGAGCAGGCTCAAGTAGCATGGACTACTCCAGCTCCTACTTCTCACCTTCTAGGTGTGGGGTAAATTCCCTGCCCTGGGCTGTAGAATAACCCAGGACTTGGACCAACCCCCATAGACAGGAGAATGGAGACAGCTTTGGGCGTCTTCAATCTAAAGTTAGAAGGCCCCATTAAAGCCTGAAGATCTGGTCAGTGAAGTCTTTAAAGATCCTTACTGTATGCCTTTCAAGTCCTTTTCGGCAGACCCCGCCTCACGGGTGACACAGTCTGAGGGAGGTGCAAGCCCTCAGGACAATTCTTTTGGCCTCATTTACAATCTCTAGGTGAGCTGTCAGGTTCACTGCTGGTCTTAGTCACAAGTAGGGCAGGATCCAACATTGGAGATCTATGTCCCCTTACTGGTTGATATATTATGAGTCACAGCAGGCCACATGCAGCAAAACTGAGGTGGGGAACGGAAGGGGCTGGGGTGGGGGGGGGTTTGGGGAATGAGGGGAAAATGCACTCATGGATTTCTTCAGGAGGTCATAGCTGGGGCTGTTTTCTGTCAATTGCACTGTCTAGCTCCATTCACAATTCCTCACACATAATGAGACAGCGCGTGATTGCAGGCCGAAAGACTTGGACAACCTCCAGGTCGCCCTCATCTTTTTTATCTCAAGACTTTGATCTCTTGGCACAGCCTCCAATCTTCCGCCCTCTATAAACTTGAACTCATCCAAACTCTGCTGCCTGAATCCTAACGCCTTCACCCTTTTCCCCTGTGCTCTCTGATCTACATTGGCTCTCAGCTTGGCAATGCCTCAATTATAGAATTCTCATGCTTGTTCACAAATCATCCCGTGGCTTTGCCCTCTCCATCTCTGTAACCTCTTCAAGCCAGACATCCCTCCGATATTGTTGCTTCTTCACATTCCCGTTTTGATCGGTGCACCATTGCTGGCTATGCTTTCAGCTGCCTAGACACCAGGAATTCCCTCCCTAGACCTCTATGCCTGTCTCTCCTCCTTTGACATGTTCCTTAAAACTCACCTCTTTGACCAAACTTTTGATCATCTGCCCTAATATCTCCTTACGCAGCTCAGTGTCCAATTTTGTTTGATTAACTCCAGTGAAGTGCTTTAGGACTTCTTGTTACATTAAAGGTGCCATATAAATATAGGTTGTTATTGATATGGACGATGATGATATGCAGTGGTAGGTACCATTTTACAGAATAATAGAGCATAGAATTAGGCCATTCAGCCCATTAAGCTTATACAGGCTCTGTGAAAGAGCTATCCAATTAGTCCGACTATCATGTTTTTCCCCTGTAAGCCTGCAAATTTTTCCTTTTGATCTTGAGCACAAAAATCGAGGTTGACACTCCATTGCAATACTGAGGGAGTGCTGCCCTGTTAGAGATGCCATTTTTCGGATAATACGCCAAACCAAATCTGCCTCCGTGGTTGATTTAAAAGATGCCATGATAGTATTTCGAAGAAGAGCAGGGAATTATCCCCTGGTGCCCTGGTCAATATTTACCCCTCAATCAACAGCTCAAAAACATTCACACACTGCTGTTTGTGGGGGATTGTGTAAGCAAACTGACTGTCACGCTTCCTACGTTACAACAGTGACTACACTTCAAAAGTACTTCACTGACTGTAAAGTGTCGACATGTCCGGTGGTTGTGAAAACAGCACTGTATAAATGCAAGTCTCTCTTTCTCTTTTATTTTCTAAGTTACCATCAAATCTGCTTTTTTCACAACATGTCAGGGGTTTGGGAACCAGATGGTCACATACTAGAGAGGAATACCAAGGTGCAAGGAATATTGGGAGAGGCAGACAGTGCCAGTGTAGGAAATAGTAAGGCATTGGGTGGGTTCAGAGGAAGAGGGAAAGTAATAAAGTCTAAATTAAGGTCACAGTGCATGTAGGTGAATGTGTGAAATTCGGTAAATAAGATCGGTGATTTACAGGTGCAGAAAACTACGTGGAAATATGAGTGGTGGTGATGACAGAGACCTGGCTTGAAGAAGGACAGGGCTGGGTATTAAGTATTCTTCAATAAGAGGTGTTCAAGAAAGATAGGAAAGGGAGAAAAGGAAAGGAAGAAAATGGTGAGGGTGGTAGTATTGATTAAGGAGAACGTTGCAGTGCCGGAGAGAGAGAAGATTTCCCAGAGGGGTCAAGGACAGGATCTATTTGGCTAGAGCTAAGGAACAGAAAAGGTGTAATTACATTGTTCGGTGTAGTCTATAGGCCACCAACTGATGTGAAAGATGAGAAAACAAACTTGAAAGGAAATTACGTGGAGGTGCAAGATTTATAGAGTTGGGTGACTTTAATTATCCAAATATAGACTAGGATAGTAGTACTGTAAAAGGCAAGGGCTTTTAAAAGCGTGTTCAGGAGAAATTTCAGCTGTATGTTTCCAGTCCAGTGAGAAAGGAGTCACTGCTGGACCTGGCTCTTGGGAATGAGGTGGGCCAAGTCTCAGTAAGGGAACATGTAGAGGACAGTGATCATTGTATCATGAAGTTTAGGTTGGTTATGGAAAAGGACAAAGAACAATCCAGAGTAAGAATAATTAACTGGGGGAATGTTATGACACAGCAGTTGGTAAAGGCTGAGTTATTTAAAACCCCAGAGGGAAACTTTAAACAACTGTCAGAACCTATATTTTCAATTGGTATGTTGTGAGCTGCAGCTCTAAATTCAGGAATAAGACCACCAGTTCTCGAGAGGTTTTTATGTCAAACTAAATGAGACATTTATTAATTTACAACAAATTAAACACATACACATGGCAACAAATTACTACCATCATAACTTTTAACAAATTCCCAAGTTAATCTCCACCACGGCAACAATAATCATAAGACTTAACCAGACAACAGGCAAAGCATTTTCACCTTATGAATTCAAAATGAGGTTCCTTTCAATTTTGTTCCTTTGCAGACAGTTGTAGGCTTACAAGCTTAGATCTTATCTGCCTCTGCCCTGCACACACAAAAACCCTTCTGCTATACCCAGCCTTTCCCTTTGAATGCAAATTCTCATTGTATCACCAGGCCCTTTGAACTCCACCTCTTCTAACAATAAAACCCCTTTTTCATAGTGCCAATTTTATTAGTAATATAAACATTGCTTGGTGTCTCCTAGCTCGGTGCAAGATTTCACTCCCACTCCTGAATGCGCTATTCAACAAAATGCAAATGCACTCTACCTCTGTTTACATCTCAACACTACTATACATCAAAGCACTCAGACTAGCTGGCTTTAATCCAATTAACACACACAGACTAAACCTCTATTTTAAAAACTAATTTCCAATAACATTATATACATTAATGTTCCTGACAAGGAAAGCCAACTTTCATGGATCTGGCACAGATAAACTGGAATCAAAAATTAGCAGGCAAACTGGAAGTGAACAATGGGCCATCTTTAAAGGATTGATAGTTCAAGTATCGTCAAGGCACATTCCCCGACGGGGAAATGCAGGGCATACAAATCCAGAACTCTCTGGATGATGATAGAGATTAAGATGAAGCAGAAAAAAAAGTGTGCATGTGACAGACGTCAGGTGTGTCGAGAAGATATAATAATGTTATTGGAAATGATTTTAAAATAGAGTTCTCGTGGAGTCTGTGTCTGTGTGTGAGTCTGTGTGTGTCTTACTCACCAGGTGGGCAATCCATGGTGAAAGACTGTTTTGTATTTAGCCCAATATTACTTACCAATATCTGGTAGGGTGACGTTAAAACTGGCCACATTCATTTCCATATTTATTTCATTGTCAACATGTCTTTGCATCTTTTTTTCATTCTTTCACAGGATGTGGGTGTCACTGGCAAGGCCAGCATTTACTGCCTATCCCTAATTGCCCTTAAGAATGTGGTGCTGAGTCAC
Organism: Cetorhinus maximus; assembly: GCF_964194155.1. Lineage (NCBI taxonomy): Eukaryota > Metazoa > Chordata > Chondrichthyes > Lamniformes > Cetorhinidae > Cetorhinus > Cetorhinus maximus. Next base: position 14,655,648 of record NC_135880.1, read on the forward strand.
CTTCTTGAACCGCTGCAGTCCATGTGGTGTAGGTACATCCACAGTGCTGTAAGAAAGGGAGTTCCAGGATTTTGACCCAGTGACAGTGAAGCGATATAGTTCCAAGTCAGCATGGTGTGTGGCTTGGAGGGGAACTTCCAGGTGGTGGTGTTCCCATGCATCTGCTGCTCTTGTCCTAGGTGGTTGTGGTTGTGGGTTTGGAAGGTGCTGTCTAAGGGACCTTGGTGAGTTTCTGCAGTGCATCTTGTAGATGGTGTACACTGCTGCCGCTGTGCGTCGGTGGTGGAGGGAGTGGATGTTGAAGTTGCTGGATGGGATGTTAATCAAGCGGGCAGCTTTGTCCTGGATGGTGTCGAGTTTTTTGTGTGTTGTTGGAGCTGCGCTCATCCAGGCAAGTGGAGAGCATTCCATCACACTCCTGACTTTGCCTTGTAGATGGTGGGCAGGCTTTGGAGAGTCAGGAGGTGAGTTACTTGTCGCAGCCTGTGACCTGATCTTGCAGCCACAGTATTTATATGGCTAGTTCAGTTCATATTCTGGCCAATGGTAATCCCCAGGATATTGATAGTGGGAGATTCAGTGATGGTAATGCCATTGAATGTCAAGGAGAGATGACTGGATTCTTTCTTGTTGGAGATAGTCATTGCCTGACACTTGTGTGGCGTGAATGTTAATTGCCACTTGTCAGTCCAAGCCTGGATATTGTCCAGGTCTTGCTGCATTTGAACATGGACTGCTTCAGTATCTGAGGAGTCGCAAATGGTGCTGAACGTTGTGCAATCATCACCAAACATCCCCACTTCTAACCTTATGATGTAAGGAAATTCATTGATGAAGCAGCTGAAGATGGTTGGGCCGAGGACACTACCCTGGGGAACTCCTGCAGTGATGTCCTGGAACTGAGATGACTGACCTCCAACAACCACAACCATCTTCCTTTGTGCTGGGTATGACTTCAACCAGTTTTCCCCCAATTCCCATTGACTCCAGTTTTGCTAGGGCTCCTTGGTGCCACACTCGCGGCCTTGATGTCAAGGGCAGTCACTCTCACCTCACCTTGGGAGTTCAGCTCTTTTGTCCATGTTTGAACCAAGGCTGTAACGAGGTCAGGAGCTGAGTGATCCTGGCAGAACCCAAACTGAGTGTCAGTGAGCAGGTTATTGCTAAGTAAGTGCCGCTTGATAGCACTGTTGATGACCCCTTCTATCACTTTGCTGATGATCGAGAGTAGAGTGATCAGGTAATAATCGACCGGGTTGGATTTGTCCTGCTTTTGTGTAGTGCCTTCAGTCGTTTCTTGATATCATGTAGAGTGAATTGAATTGGCTGAAGACTGGCATCTGTGATAGAAATATAGAAAATAGAAGCAGGAGTAGGTGATTCGGCCCTTCGAGCCTGCTCCGCCATTCAATATGATCATGGCTGATCCTCTATCTCAACGCAATACTCCCGCTCTCTCCACATACCTCTTGATGCCTTTAGAGTCTAGAAATCTATTTCCTTCTTAAATATATTCAGTGACTTGGCCTCCACAGTCTTCTGTAGTAGAGAATTCCACAGGTTCACGACTCTCCAAATGAAGCTTCTCCTCATCTCAGTCCTAAATGGCCTACCCTGTATCCTGAGATTGTGACCCCTTGTTCTAGACCCCCAGCCAGAGGAAACATCATCCCTGCACCCAGTCTGTCTAGTCCTGTCAGAATTTTATATGTTTCAATGAGATCCCCTCTCATTCCACTAAACTCCAGTGAATACAGGCTGAGTCGACCCAATCTCCTCATACGACAATCCTGCCATCCCAGGAATCAGTCTGGTGAACCTTCGCTGCACTCCCTCTATGGCAAATATATCCTCTCTTAGGTAAGGAGACCAAAATTGCACACAATACTCCAGGTGTGGTCTCACCAAGGCCCTGTACAGCTGCAGTAAGACATCTTTGCTCCTGTACTCAAGTCCTCTCGCAATGAAGGCCAACATACCACTTGCCTTCTTAACTGCTTGCTGTACCTGCATGCTTGCTTTCAGTGATTGGTGTACAAGGACACCCAGGTCCCTTTGTACATCAACATTTCCCAATCAATCACCATTTAAATAATACTCTGCCATTTTGTCTTTGCTATCAAAGCGGATAACTTCACACTTATCCACGTTATGCTGTATCTGCCATCTATTTGCCCACTCACTCAACTTGTCTAAATCGCCTTGAAGCCTCTTTACATCCTCCTCACCACTCACATTCCCACCTAGTTTTGTGTTGTCAGTAAACTTGGAAATATTACATTTGGCTCCCTCATCCAAATCATTGGTATATATTGCTATTCGCTGGGGCCCAAGCACTGATCCCTGTGGTTCCCCACTAGTCACCACCTGCCATTCCGAAAAGGACCCATTTATTCGTGCTCCCTGTTTGCTGTCTGTTAATCAATTCTCAATCCATGCCAATATATTACTCTCAATCCCATTTGCTTTGATTTTTCAAACTAACCTCTTATGTGGGACTTTATCAAAAGCTTTCTGAAAATCCAAATACACCACATCCACTGGTTCTCTCTTATTTATTCTGCTAGTTACATCCTCAAAAAACTCCAGTTGGTTTGTCAAACATGATTTACCTTTCATAAATCCATGCTGACTTTGTCTAATCCTGTTGATATTTTCTAAATGTCCTGTTAGCACCTGATGCTGGCGACCTCTGGAGGAGGCTTAGATGGATCATCCACTCGGCACTTCTGGCTGAAGATTGTAGCAAGTGCTTCAGCCTTATCTTTTGCACTGATGTGCTGGGCTCCCCCAGCATCGAGGATGGGGATATTTGCGGAGCCTCCTCCTCCAGGGTGTTGTTTAATTGTCCACCATCATTCACGACGGGATGTGGCAGGACTGCACAGCTTAGATCTGATCCGTTGGTTGTGAAATTGCTGAGCTCTGTTTCTCACTTGCTGCTCATGCTGTTTGGCACACAAGTAGTCTTGTGTCATAGCTTCACCAGGTCAACACCCCATTTTTAGGTATGCCTGGTGCTGCTCCTGGCATGCCCTCCTGCACTCTTCATTGAACAAGGGTTGATCCCCTGGCTTGGTGGTAATGTTAGGGTGGGGGACATGCTGGGCCATGAGGTCACAGATTATGTTCAAGTACAATTCTGCTGCTGCTGATGGCCCACAGCGCCTCAGTTGCCCAGTCTTGAGTTGCTGTATCTGTTCGAAATCTATCCCATTTAGCACGGTGGTAGTGCCAAACAACACAATGGAGGGTATCCTCAATGTGGAGATGAGACAACAACTGTGCGATGTTCACTCCTACTGATATGTCATGGACAGATGCATCTGTGGCAGGCAGGTTGGTGAGGATGAGGTCAAGCATGTTTTTTCCTCTCATTGGTTCCCTCACCTCCTGCCGCAGACCCAGTCCAGCAGCTATGTCCTTTAGGACTCGGCCAGCTCAGTTAGTAGCGGTACTGTTGAGCCACTTTTGGTGATGGACAGTGAAGTCCTCCACCCAGAGTACCTTCTGCACCCTTGCCACCCTCAGTGCTTTCTCCATGTTCAACATGGATAATTAATCAGCTGAGGGGGGCGCTGGTATGTGGTAATCAGCAGGAGGTTTCCTTGCCCATGTTTGGGCTGGTGCCATGAGACTCCATGGGGTCCGGAATCGATGTTGAGGACTCCCAGGGCAACTCCCTCCCTCCTGACTGTGCCGCCACCTCTGCTGGGTCTGTCCTGCCGTTGGGACAGGACATACCCAGGGATGGTGATGGTGGTGTCTGGGACATGATCCGTAAGGTAAGATTCCATGAGATAAAAACAAAAAGCTAAAAGCTACTGCGGATGCTGGAAATCCAAAACAAAATAAAAACAGAATTACCTGGAAAAACTCAGCAAGTCTGGCAGCATCGGCGGAGAAGAAATCAGTCAACGTTTCGAGCCCTCATGGCCCTTCAGCAGAACTGAAGCATAGTTTCAACAAGGGAGAAATATAAATTGGTTTAAGGTGGGTGGGGGGGAAGAGACACATTGAGGGTGTGGTGTGAGCAGATAATCAAAAGATGTCAGAGACAAAAGGGTCAAAGAGGTGTTGAAGGTGGTGGTCTTTGTCTGAGAAAAGTGCTAATTAAGAATGCAAGACAGGATATTCAAAGTACAGCTCTAGTGGGGGTGGGTTCTCATACTCATTCCATGAGTATGACTATGTCTGGCTCTCCCAATTCTGGCACTAGCCCCCAGATGTTAGTAAGGAGGACTTTGCAGGGTCGACAGGGCTGAATTTGCTGTTGTCACTTCCAGTGCCTAGGTCGATGCCGGGTGGTCTGTTCGGTTTCATTCCTTTTAACTTTGTAGCGGCTTAGTACAACTGGGTGGCTTGTGAGGCCATTTCAGAGGGCAGTTAAGAGTCAACCACATTGCTAGAGGAGATTAGTGAACCAGATGGGTTTTTACGACAATCAACAATGTTTTCATGGTCATCATTCTAGTTTTGATTTGAGATCTTTATTGAATTCAAATTTCATCATCTGCCATGGTGGGATTCGAACCCGTGTCCCCAGAGCATTACCCTAGGCCTCTGGATTATTAGACCAGTGGAAATACCACTACACCAGAAAGGAGGATTCTGCAGCCATACTTCAGGCAAGCCCTTAACCTTTCCCTTTCCAGGCTTAATAACCAGTTTTCTTTCAGGCTCTTTGGCTATGTGAGGCATCTCCCTCACTATTTCTTTCCCTGCTCTAGGGCTTCTCTGGTTCCTATTTAATTCTGGGAAACTTGGTGAATCTATTTCAGATTCTAGGGGTCTTTTCTGGACCTCTTTTAATTTTACTTTCCTACTCTCAGCCTTTTAAAATCCAGGTAGCTTTTCCTGAGCCACCTTATCCCTGATGGGTTCTTTCGCCCCCTGCAGGGCCTCTGAACTTTTTTCAGCCTTCTGCCACACTGCGGAGTTTTGCTGAAACTGTAAGGGTTGCCCGGCCTCTCTGGCCTGTTCTGGCTTCTCGGGGCACAGTGCTTGGGACCTCACCAAGTCATTTCCCTGTGATATAGCTAATTCCCTCTGTCTCCTCTCCATCTCTTATTGTAATTCCCTCTCTGATTGAAAGAATTTCCTGTGGTAAGTTACTTGTGTTTTAAAATTTGTTCCAGCCACCGAGTTTTACTCTCAGGGCAGAAAATTAAGCTCGGCGGGCGTGCGCGCGCACCACCCGGCTGAGTGCAAAAAGATGCACGATGACATTGGGCGAGCGCCCCGAGGTCATTGCGCAGTCCCGCGATATTTCGTTTGGCGCCGTGGTCGGCAGAGCGACCGCCAACAATTAAAAGGCATATTAAGTAAGGCCATTAAAGAGTAAATTAAATTCAAATTTACACTGCCCGTCCAACCTAATGGTTGACGGGAAATCAGAAAGGCCAAGCGGCCTTTACATTTTTTTAAGAAACCTCATCTACGGGCGGGATGAGGTTTCCTAAAGCTAATAAAAAAAAAACCACACAAAAATTGAATTAAAAACATGTCCCTGCTCATGCGACAGAGTCACATGAGGGGATGTGTTTCATAACATTTATAAAGGTCTTTAATTTTTTTATCCGAAATCAGTTCATCTCCTTCAGGCAGCTCTCTGTCTCAGGGAGATTATGTAGTGCGCTCGCTCGGCTCACACTCCTCCCTCCACCCGCCTTCATTGGCCCGGCCAGCGTGAAATGGTCTTCCGGGCCCGATCGCGGGCAGTGGTCAGCTTCCTGCCCGCCCCTGCCCACCGAGCCCGCACGCCAAGGGCAAGATTCTGCCCTGAGTTTCCAATTGGCTTTTTTTTTGCATCAAATTTGATTCATCTCTTAACTTGGTCATGTTGAAATTGGGTTGATCCCAGATTTGAGCTCCCAATTTCTATTATGGACAGGAGGGGGGGTTTAATTTAGAATAACCCTGATTTCTCCACTCACTACACGTCCACACATAGAGAGGCGATTTTAAAAAAAATCTTTGATTTCCCTCCTTTATAAGTGGCGGCTTATTTTCCCCGACCCTTCAGTTTTGGAGTGATCCAATCCTCTATTAATAAGCCCACAGCAAACTCGAGATAGGGTAAAATCAGAGGGGTAGTTTATTTTACACACTCAAAAAAATGTGGGAAGTGTGTTTGCAATGTCCCCCACTTTTGCATCCATACAATAAAAGAGGGACAAGGGAAAGAAAGGGGATCAGGTCCAAGACCTCAGACAAGAAAAAGAATTATGGCTTCATGTGAGTCCGGAGTCCAGAATCAAAAAGTCCAATGGGGTATTCCTTCAGAGAAGTTAGCAGGCTGAACTTGATACTGGGTGATCCACTTTTACAGTAGCGCTGACTTCTACAATGGGAGAAGCATGTAGAAGTGAATCAATCTTACAGTAGGCACTGGTACAGAAGTTCAGATGTTCCAGTAAAAAAAAAGTGTAGATGAGGGCCAGACAATTTTAAACCTGGACAGGGCTCTGGTTCTGCTGCTACTTTTGATGGAACATGGCAGACAGAGGCAGGCTGCTAGCCTGCAGTCCTGGTTCTCTTCTGAGGTTAAACAGCGACTGACGATAAAACCCAAAAGCTGTATAGCTAAAGCAATTCAAACAACTCAAGTCCCGGTCATGTGACAGGGTGTTTCCTGTTGAGCTTTTCAGCTAACGAGGCCCTTTGTTAAAACCCACTGGGTTTTGAACAGGTAACTTTAGAACTATTGTTATGATCCCAGTTGATGTTACTGCTGGACAAGTCTGATCTCAGGGTGGAACCCAGCTTGATAGATCCTAACTTTTATTTTTTTGTTTAGAAACGTGCAGAGTACCTACTGAACAGAGTCACAGGAGTCAGCTAATGAACTTTTAACGAAAGAACAAAACAGTTATTAAACAAGAACAGGTGAACTATATTGCATTACTCCTTCACCCACAACTATACCTTTACAGATATTTACAGATTTGTAAAGATAACACAAGTTACAAAAGCTATCTTACACTTTAATGTTCACAGTAAGTACACAGTCCATGTAAACCAATAGGTGACCTGTGGTCAGACACACCACACTCTGAAACCAAGTGACAGATGCCGCCTCAACCGGATGCTATGGATCTCTCATCAACTCCCCCAGACGCTTGTCACACTGTGAGCCAACCAGTCTCACTGAACTCCGTCTTTCACACGAGGGTTTCCAATCTCCACTTTCCAAGAACTCGCTTTGGAATCTTCTCCCAAACCGATGCTTTCTCTCAGGTGCCTTCTGCAAGGGTCCGCCTCCAGGGTTTCAAACTCTCCTTCTGATGTTCCTCACCCCTGGGTCACCACGTGTATTCAAGCTGTCTTCCATGCACTCTCTCTCACTAACTCAACAGTCAACAGTACACCACTGCCTCACATGCCCGTAGTAAAGAGTTCCAGACCTTCGGCTGTCTCTTTGGACCTTCCGACTTCTCACACGCCTATAATGGCTTTCAATCTGCTTCCTGCAGCTTTCGTATCTTTAAGTTTGAAGCTTGAAACCTTCCTCTGCTCCTCACTCTTAACTTCACTTAACAGGTCCTTTGCCGGGATCCTGTCCTTCGGTTGATTGGACGGTCTTCTTGGGACCTGCTCCTGTTCCTGTTTGGCAGCGTGAGCGCGCGTGTGCGTGTGCGAGCGTGTGTGTGCGAGTGTGTGTGTGTGCGTGTTCCCTCTCGGGACCTCGTTTTCTACTCGTGCTTGCTTTAACTTCTCTTCTAGAGCCATAAGACTCGTTAGAAATGCAGGTATAGAAACAGAGCTTTAGGCTGTCTCTACTCAAAAATGGAAATAGATCCCAGGTTTCACCATTTAACCCACAAATAGAAAAAAATATAAACAGAACTTAAACTTAAAGATATACCTTATTCTTAACGCAACGAAATACACACATAACTTACTTAAACTATCTCTATTTCCTAACACTATTAACACAATGTTGGAGATGAGGAGTCACAAATAGCTCTGCCTTTGTTCACAGTTGGCTGGTGTGGACGTCTCATCTACTTTGTGTTGGCTTGGCTGGAATGTTTATACAATGCAAGGTGGTGTTACATTCCAGGGGTTTGATGTGTTAACCTTTGTCCATTTTTAAAATGCTCAGAAACTTCCAGGACTCCCATCACGTGGTCAAGCAATGGCCATTTTATCAGTCCAGCCATATGTCCATTTAAAAAAATAAACTAATTTAAACAAGAGAATATGGAAGAGAAACACATTTCTTTTAGATGTTTTTCCTTTTTCGTGCCGTCTCAGCGGGACACAGAGTAACTAGTCCACAATCCACAATGAGTAAATTCATTTTAAACAACTGAAAATGACTTTAAGAAACTATATAAAACCTTTTGCTGGTTATATTGGTGTACACTAGTCAATTAGAAGGAAAGACTCACATTTCTATCGCACCTTTCACAACATCCAATTAAGTACTTTTTTTCTGAAGTGTAGTCACTGACACAATGCACAAAATGCCGCAGCCAATTTGCGCACAGCAAGCTCCCAGAAACAGCAATGTGATAATGATGAGATAACCTGTTTTAGCAAAGTTAATTCAGGGATAAATATTTACCAGAACAGCGGAGGTAACTCACTCCCCTGAGAGCAGGCAGGCCCCCAGTTTAATGTCACATCCAAAACACGGCACCTCCAACACTGCAGCACTCCTTCATGCGATTTCACTCAAAATTCAGCCAACTCTGCAAACCTGGGGCATCAGCTTTGGTTTTTGTGCTCAAGCCTCGGAAGTGGGACTTGAACCTGCAACCATTGGATTCAGAGGCGAGTGCTTCATACAGGGCCATAGCTGACACTCTTTAGCTGTGGCATTGGGACCAGTTCGGGGGCAGGTGGGAGCTGCGGAAGTCTGATGGTCTACACCTGGGACGAGTATCCTCGCAAGGAGTTTTGCTGGTGCTGTTGTGGGTGGCTGGGTGGCGGGGGTTAAGGTGGTTAAACTAGATTGGTAGGGGGCTGGGAACCTGTGAAATTCAGAGCAGGGAACAGGAGATGGAGAATTAGTGAGTGACATTGAAAGGCAGAAGAAGAACAGATTAAAAAGTGTACAGCACAGGAATTTGGCAGTGTCGAAAAGGCACATATATAAATACAGGGAGTACAGCTGACAGCACAGATAAATACATGGCAACATGATATCATTGCTATAATGGAAACGTGGCTTAAAGGGCAAAAATGGCAGCTCCACATCCCTGATATAGAGTTTTCAGGCAGGTTAGCGAGGGGGATAAAAAAGGTGGGGGTGTAACATTATTGGTTAAAGAATCAATTACAGCCGTGAGGAGGGATGATATGCTAAACGGAGCATCAAATCAGGCCATATGGGTTGAGATCAGAAATAAAAAAGGGGCAGCCACACTGCTAGGATTGTACTAAAAGCCCCTAAATAGTGGAAGGGAGTTAGAAGAGCAAATATGTAGGCAAATTTCTGAGTGCAAAAACAATAGAGCAGTAATAGTTGGGGACTTCAACGACTTTAATGTCAATTGGAACACGAACAGTGTGAAGGGCAAAGAGGGCACAAAATTCTCGAACTACTTTCAAGTGAACTTTTTCAGCCAACATGTAACAAACCCAATGAGAGGGGCCGCAATTCGAGATTTAATCTTAGGAAATGAAAGTGGGCAAGTGGATGAAGTAGCAGTGGGGGACCATTTTGGAGATGGTGACCATAATCCAGTTAGATTTAGCATCATTATGGAAAAGGACAAAGATGGAACAGGAGTAAAAGTTCTAAATTGGGGGAAGACAAATTTTACAAAGCCGAGAGGGGAACTGGCGAAAGTGAGGGGGTGGGGTTGCTTTGTTAGTAAGAAATGAAATTAAATCGATAGCAAGAAATGACATAGGGTCAGATAATATAGAATCTGTGTGGGTAGAGTTGAGGAACCGCAAAGGTAAAAAAACCATAATGGGAGTTACGTACAGGCCTCCGTACAGTAGTCAGGATGTGGGGCACAAGATACACCAGGAGATAGAAAAGGCGTGTAAGAAAGGCAAGGTTACAGTGATCATGGGGGATTTCAATATGCAGGTAGACTGGGAAAATCAGGTTGGTAGTGGATCCCAAGAAAAGGAATTTGTGGAATGTCTACGAGATGGCTTTTTGGAGCAGCTTGTGGTGGAGCCCACTAGGGAACAGGCAATTCTAGATTTAGTGATATGTAATGAGGCAGATTTGATAAGGGAGCTTAAGGTGAAGGAACCCTTAGGAGGAAGTGACCATAGTATGATAGAATTTACCCTGCAATTTGAGAGGAAAAAGCTGGAATCAGATGTAATGGTATTACAGTCGAATAAAAGCAAATACAGAGGCATGAGGGAGGAGCTGGCCAGAATTGACTGGGAGATGAGCCTAGCAGGAAAGACAGTGGAACAGCAATGGCAGGAGTTTCTGGGAGTAATTTGGGTGACACAGCAAAAATTCATCCCTGGGAAGAAGCAGCATACTAAAGGGAGGACGAGGCAACCATGGCTGACAAGGGAAGTCAGGGACAGCATAAAAGCTAAAGAGAAAGCATACAATGTGGTGAAGAGCAGTGGGAAACCAGGGGATTGGGAAGCCTACAAAGACCAACAGAGGACAACTAAAAAAGAAATAAGGAGGGAGAAGATTAAATATGAGGGTAAACTAGCCAGTAATATAAAAGAAGATTGCAAGAGTTTTTTTAGATATATAAAGGGTAAGAGAGAAGCAAAAGTGGACATTGGGCTGCTGGAAAATGACGCTGGAGAAGTAGTAGTGGGGAACAAAGAAATGGCGGAGGAACTGAATAGGTACTTTGCGTCAGTCTTCACAGTGGAAGACACGAGTAACATCCCCAAAGTTCAAGAGAGTCGAGGGGCAGAGGTGAGTATGGTGGCCATTACCAAGGAGAAGGTGCTAGGACAACTGAAAGGTCTGAAGGTGGATAAATCACCTGGACCAGATGGATTACACCCTAGAGTTCTGAAGGAGATAGCTGAAGAGATAGTGGAGGCGTTAGTGGTGATCTTTCAGGAATCACTGGAGTCAGGGAGGGTCCCAGAGGACTGGAAAATCGCTAATGTAACCCCTCTATTTAAGAAGGGAGTGAGGCAAAAGACGGGAAATTACAGGCCGATTAGCCTGACCTCGGTCGTTGATAAGATTTTAGAATCCATTATTAAGGATGAGATTCCAGAATACTTGGAAGTGCATCGTAAAATAGGGCAAAGTCAGCATGGTTTCATCAAGGGGAGGTCATGCCTGACAAATCTGTTAGAATTCTTTGAGGAGGTAACGAGTAGATTAGACAAAGGAGAGCCAATGGATGTTATCTACTTGGACTTCCAGAAGGCCTTTGACAAGGTGCCGCACAGGAGGCTGCTCAGTAAGATAAGAGCCCATGGTGTTAGAGGCAAGGTACTAGCATGGGTAGAAGATTGGCTGTCTGGCAGGAGCTAGAGAGTGGGGATAAGGGGGTCCTTCTCAGGATGGTGGCCGGTGACTAGTGGAGTTCCGCAAGGGTCAGTGTTGGGACCACAACTTTTCACTTTATACATTAATGATCTAGATGAAGGAACTGAGGGCATTCTGGCTAAGTTTGCAGATGATACAAAGATAGGTGGAGGGACAGGTAGTATTGAGGAGGCGGGGAGGCTGCAGAAGGATTTAGACAGGTTAGGAGAATGGGCAAAGAAGTGGCAGATGGAATACAATGTGGGGAAGTGTGAGGTCGTGCACTTTGGTAGGAAGAATAGAGGCATAGACTATTTTCTAAATGGGGAGAGAATTTAGAAATCTGGAGTGCAAAGGGACTTGGGAGTCCTAGTCCAGGATTCTCTTAAGGTTAACTTGCAGGTTGAGTCGGTAGTTAGGAAGGCAAATGCAATGTTGGCATTTATTTCGAGAGGACTAGAATATAAAAGCAGGGATGTGCTGCTGAGGCTTTATAAAGCTCTGGTCAGACCACATTTAGAATATTGTGAGGAATTTTGGGCCCCGTATCTCAGGAAGGATGTGCTGGCCCTGGAGAGGGTCCAGAGGAGGTTCACGAGAATGATCCCAGGAATGAAAGGCTTAACATATGAGGAACGTTTGAGGACTCTGGGTCTATACTCGATGGAGTTTAGAAGGATGAGGGGGGATCTGATTGAAACTTACAGAATACTGAAAGGCCTGGATAGAGTGGATGTGGGGAAGATGTTTCCATTAGTAGGAGAGACTAGGACCCGAGGGCATAGCCTCAGAGTAAAGGGAAGACCTTTTAGAACAGAGATGAGGAGAAACTTCTTTAGCCAGAGAGTGGTGAATCTATGGAATTCATTGCCACAGAAGGCTGTGGAGGCCAGGTCATTGAGTGTATTTTAGACCGAGATAGATAGGTTGTTGATTGGTAAGGGGATCAAAGGTTACGGGGAGAAGGCGGGAGAATGGGGTTGAGAAACTTATCAGCCATGATTGAATGGCGGAGCAGACTCGATGGGCCGAATGGCCTAATTTCTGCTCCTATGTCTTATGGTCTTATGATCTAGGTGGACTGGGTACAGCTATTAGAAGGGAGAACGGTGTCAAATCAGTGGGACGCATTCAAAAGCGAGGTTCTACAGGCACAGTGTTTACATGTCCCCACAAAGAAACAGGGCGGTACTGCCAAATCTAGAACCCCCGGTTATCCAGAAGCATAAAGATTAGGCAGAAAAAAGAAAGCTTATGACAGTTCAAAAAGCTTAACACTGTAGGAAGCCCAGGGGAGTGTAGAAAGCACAGGGGTGAAATAAAAAGGGAAATTAGGAAAGCAAAGAGAGAATACGAAAAAATATTGGCAAGTAAAATCAAAGAAAACCCAAATATGTTTTACCAGTACATTAAGAGCAAGAGTATAACTAAGGAAAGAGTCGGGCCTATCAGAGATGTACATGGTAACTTGTGTGTTGATGCTGAAGATGTGGGCAGGGTTCTCAATGAGTACTTTGTCACTGTCTTTACTAAGGAGAGGGATGATGCAGACATTCTAGTTAAAGAGGAGGGGTGTGAAATATTAGATAAAATAAGCATAATGAGAGAGGAAGTATTGGAAAGATTGACATCCCTGGAGGTATATAAATCATCAGGACCCGATGGATTGTATCCCAGGTTGTTAAAGGAAGCCGGGGAAGAAATAGTGGATGCTCTGAGGAACATTTTCCAATCCTCACTAGGTACAGTTGGGATCCCAGAGGACTGGAGGTATGCGAACATTGTACCAATATTTAAAAAGGGTGCGAGGGATAGGCCAGAAAATTATAGGCCGCTCAGTCTGACGTCATTGGTGGGCAAATTCCTGGGATCAATTCGGAGACTTAGAAAGGCACAGATTGATCAGGGATAGTCAGCATGGTTTTGTTAAGGGAAGATTGTGTCTTACTAACTTAATAGAATTTTTAGAGTAAGTAGTAAGAAGGATTGATAAGGGCAGTGGAGCGGTGTTGTCTCTACAGATTTTAGTAAGGCATTTGACAAGGTTCTACATGGGACTGGTCGAAAAAGTGAAATCCCATGGGATGCAGGAGAAGGTGGTGAGTTGGATGCAAAATTGGCTCAGTGACAGTAAACAAAGGTTTTTTTTTGGAATTCTACATCAGAGTGGAAGTGTCTGAGAAATCATGAGGTGTACTTTTATTAACGTGACATCAATTCCTTGACTTGGGTAACATTTACTGGATTTTTATGGTTAAAATCTATAAAGGGTTGTTGCCAAAAAGGTAGTTTGATTGTGTAGTAATTCTGAGAGTAATTTGGAAGACACAGCAAAAATTCGTCCCTGGGAAGAAGAAGCATACTAAAGGGAGGATGAGGCAACCATGGCTGACAAGGGAAGTCAGGGACAGCATAAAAGCTAAAGAGAAAGCATACAATGCGGCGAAGAGCAGTGGGAAACCAGGGGATTGGGAAGCCTACAAAGACCAACAGAGGACAACTAAAAAAGAAATAAGAAGGGAGAAGATTAAATATGAGGGTAAACCAGCCAGGAATATAAAAGAAGATTGCAAGAGTTTTTTTAGATATATAAAGGGTAAGAGAGAGGCAAAAGTGGACATTGGGCCGCTGGAAAATGACGCTGGAGAAGTAGTAGTGGGGAACACAGAAATGGCGGAGGAACTGAATAGGTACTTTGCATCAGTCTTCACAGTGGAAGACACTAGTGACATCCCCAAAGTTCAAGAGAGTCGGGGGGCAGAGGTGAATATGGTGGCCATTACCAAGGAGAAGGTACTAGGAAAACTGAAAGGTCTGAAGGTGGATAAATCACCTGGACCAGATGGATTACACCCCAGAGTTCTGAAGGAGATAGCTGAAGAGATAGTGGAGGCGTTAGTGGTGATCTTTCAGGAATCACTGGAGTCAGGGAGGGTCCCAGAGGATTGGAAAATCGCTAATGTAGCCCCCCTGTTTAAGAAGGGAGTCATGCAAAAGACGGGAAATGACAAGCCGATTAGCCTGACCTTGGTTGTTGGTAAGATTTTAGAGTCCATTATTAAGGATGAGATTTCAGAATACTTGGAAGTGCATCGTAAAATAGGGCAAAGTCAGCATGGTTTCATCAAGGGGAGGTATTGCCTGACAAGTCTGTTAGAATTCTTTGAGAAGGTAACGAGCAGGTTAGACAAAGGAGAGCCAATGGATGTTATCTACTTGGACTTCCAGAAGGCCTTTGACAAGGTGCTGCACAGGAGGCTGCTCAGTAAGATAAGAGCCCATGGTGTTAGAGGCAAGGTATTAGTTTGGATAGAAGATTGGCTGTCTGGCAGGAGGCAGAGAGTGGGGATAAGGGGGTCCTTCTCAGGATGGCGGCCAGTGACTAGTGGAGTTCCGCAGGGGTCAGTGTTGGGACCACAACTTTTCACTTTATACATTAATGATCTAGATGAAGGAACTGAGGGCATCCTGGCTAAGTTTGCAGATGATACAAAGATAGGTGGAGGGACAGGTAGTATTGAGGAGGCGGGGAGGCTGCAGAAGGATTTGGACAGGTTAGGAGAATGGGCAAAGCAGTGGCAGATGGAATACAACGTGGGCAAGTGTGAGATCATGCACTTTGGTAGGAAGAATAGAGGCATAGACTATTTTCTAAATGGGGAGAGAATTTAGAAATCTGGAGTGTAAAGGGACTTGGGAGTCCTAGTTCAGAATTCTCTTAAGGTTAACTTGCAGGTTGAGTCGGTAGTTAGGAAGGCAAATGCAATGTTGGCATTTATTTCGAGAGGACTATAATATAAAAGCAGGGATGTGCTGCTGAGGCTTTATAAGGCTCTGGTCAGACCACATTTAGAATATTGTGAGGAATTTTGGGCCCCGTATCTCAGGAAGGATGTGCTGGCCCTGGAGAGGGTCCAGAGGAAGTTCACGAGAATGATCCCAGGAATGAAAGGCTTAACATATGAGGAACGTTTGAGGACTCTGGGTCTATACTCGATGGAGTTTAGAAGGATGAGGGGGGATCTGATTGAAACTTACAGAATACTGAAAGGCCTGGATAGAGTGGACGTGGGGAAGATGTTTCCATTAGTAGGAGAGACTAGGACCCGAGGGCACAGCCTCAGAGTAAAGGGAAGACCTTTTGGAAAAGAGATGAGGAGAAACTTCTTTAGCCAGAGAGTGGTGAATCTATGGAATTCATTGCCACAGAAGGCTGTGGAGGCCAGGTCATTGAGTGTATTTAAGACTGAGATAGATAGGTTGTTGATTGGTAAGGGGATCAAAGGTTATGGGGAGAAGGCGGAAGAATGGGGTTGAGAAACATATCAGCCATGATTGAATGGCGGAGCAGACTCGATGGGCCGATTGGCCTAATTTCTGCTCCTATGTCTTATGGTCTTATGTACTTTTGACCACGCATGTTTTTTGGGGTTGTTATGTAAGACTGTTTAACTGTGTAACTTTTATCTTGTGTGCTTCAGTTTTTTTTTCTTTTTGATAAATCTTTTGATTTTTAAAATTCTAAAGGTGTTACTGGAGTTTTATATTTTTGAGGTCAGTAGCACTTCCTACTTGCTTTCACAACAAAAAAATAAAGGTTTATGATCAGTGAGACAGACTTCACTTTGGGGTCTGGCATGCTCAGCAATAACTTCAGCTGTGGTATTAACACTTTCTTTTACTGGACAAGGTATTGAATACAAAAGCAGGGATGTAATGATGGAACTGTATAAAATGCTGGTTAGGCCACAGCTGGAATTTTGTGTACAGTTCTGCTCACCACATTTCAGGAAGGACATAATTGCTTTGGAGAGAGCGCAAAGGAGATTTGACTGTTGCCAGAGCTTGAAAATGGTACTTATGAGGAAAGGTTGTTTTCCTTAGAACAGAGGAGGCTGAGGGGTGACCTCATTGAAGTGTTCAAAATTACATGGGGCCAAGACAGAGTAGACAGGAAAGACTTGTTTTCCCCTAGCTGAGGGGTCAATGACCAGGGGGCACAGATTTAAGTTGATTGGTAGAAGGATTACAGGGGACATGAGGAAAAACTTTTTCACCCAGAGGGTGGTGTGCGTCTGAAATTCACTGCCTAAGTTGGTGATTGAGGCTGAAACTCATTTAAAAGGTACCGAGATCTGCACCTGAAGTGCTGTAACCTGCCAGGCTACAGACCAGGTGCAGGAAAGTGGGGTTAACAACGAGCGGCTAGTTTCTTTTTTGTCTCTTCGTTTGGCCGGTGCAGACATGATGGGCTGAATGACCTCTTTCTGCGTTGTAACTTTTCTATGGTTCTATGGTAAATTTTTTTTTAAAATTAAAGCTTTTAAAACTATTGGTGGCCTTCGACTTAAAAAACAAGGTAACTTTAAGAGCCCTTTTGAAGGCCTGCAAACCAGGGAAAATAACTGGAACTCACTGCGGTGTGATTGACTCAATCTGGGAGCAAGAGCAGTTTTACAGGTGGGATCAGATTCCAGCACAGTGCCAAACTAGCGCTAAAGAAAACGGAAACCGGATTTGTACTGAACATTGTGATGTGGGCACACGTTAACTGTATGTGGGTGGCGTGTGAATTATCATTATGCCATCCCTTTGTTTGCTCAATGGTGCATGTCTGTGAGGCAGCAGATTCTTAGAGCCCCCTGAACTCCAGCTGTGCCGTAAATTCTATCTAAACGTTAGGTAATTAATAGGCCCGTGTTTGGAAGGTGCTGTTGAAGGAGCCTTGAGGAGTTGCTGCAGTGCATCTTGCAGATGGTACACTCTGCTTGCCACTGTGCATTGGCGGTGGAGGGAGTGAGTGTTGAAGTTGCTGGATGGGATACCAATCAAACGGGCTGCTTTGTCCCAGATGGTGTCAAGCTTCTTGAGTGTTGTTGGAGCCGCACTCATCCAGGCAAATAGAGAGTGTTCCATAACGCTTCTGATTTGTGCCTTGTAGATGGTGGACAGGCTTTGGGGAGTCAGGAATTGAGTTACTCTCTGCAGAATTCCCAGCCTCTGACCTGCTCTTGTAACCACAGTATTTATATGGCTGGTCCAGTTCAGTTTCTGGTCAATGGTAACCCCCAGGATGTTGATAGTTGGGCATTCAGCGATGGTAATGCCATTGACTGCCAACTGGAGATTGTTGGATTCTCTCTCGTTGGAGATGGTCATTGGCTGACACTTGTGTGGTGCGAATGTTACTTGTCACTTATCAGCCCAAGACTGGATATTGTCCAGGTCTTGTTGCATGCTTCAGTACCTGAGGTGTTGCGATTTGGTGCTGAACATCGTGGAATCATCAGCAAACATCCCCGCTTCTGACATCATGATGGAAGGTAGGTCATTTCTACCCTCATGTGTCAAATTTTGTACAAAAGTACAGCCCCTTCACTAGATTCCCTCGCTGATCACACAAGGACGACAATGTGGGCAAAGGGCGGGTAGGGGAGGGGTGATTAAATCTCTATGGATTTTTAAAAATACAGCAGTACAAGACCAGCAATGACAGATTTGTTCCTTTACTTACTCAACTCTCTGATCGGTGATGCTTTCCGAGCTGCACTGACCGCATTGATATATCGGAAGTAATTCATGATGCCTGTAATAAAACATTAATTAAAAATACACAGGAAACAATAACAAGACGATTTATGGTTTAATGAACATTTTATACTTCTGGTATAAAAGCAAAAAACTGCGGATGCTGGAAATCCAAAACAAGAACAAAACTACCTGGAAAAACTCAGCAGGTCTGGCAGCATCTGCGGAGAGGAACACAGTTTACGTTTCCAGTCCGTATGACTCTTCAACAGAACTTTTATACTTTCTGCCTTTCTTATTTTATTAACATAGTCTTGATTTGCCAACTTGATGTGTTTTATACAAAATCTTCCGAGTTTTTCGATGTAATTTGGTTGTCTCTATTTTAATTTCTATTTTGGCTTAGTGGCACAGTGTTGGTGAAAAAATGTGATGGTGCCTCAGTTTGTCACACTCTTACGTCTCCAAGCACATGGGGGGTTTAAGCTCCAGTCTAGGACTTCAGCATGTAATCTAGGCTAGCACTTCAGTGTCGAACTGAAGGGGAGCAATGTCAGAGGTGCGATCTTTCAGATGATATGTTAAACTGAAGCCCCCTCCTCAGGCCTCGAAACCAGTTCACAGTACTTACAGCACAGAAATAGACCATACAGCCTCACAGGCCTGTGCCATTCCTTCCACTCCAATTCATTTAACCCCATTACATAACCTTTAATTTCTTTCTTCCTCGTGTATTTATCTAGTTTACCCTTAAATAAATCTATGTTATTCGCCTCAACTACTCCTTGTGGTACAAAATTTATGTTTTGTTGTATAAAATTATTCATTCACTGCACCGTGGGTGCACCTACACCACATGGACTGCAGGGGTTCAAGAAGGCAGCTCACCACCACCTTCTCAAGGGCAACTAGGGATGGGCAATAAATGCTGGCCTAGCCAGCGAAGCCCACATCCCGTGAATGAATAAAAACATTTTTTAATCCAGCGATGATGAAAGAACAGTGATAAAGTTCTAAGTCAGGGTGGTAGTTAGTAGGACATAAAAGATCCCACGGCACTACTTTGAAAAGCAGGGTACTTCCTACGAACATACAAACTAGGAGCAGGAGTAGGCCACTCGGCCCCTCGAGCCTGCTCCACCATTCAATACGATCCTGGCTGATCTGATTGTAACCTCAACCCCTGCCTACCCTCGATAACCTTTCACCCCCCCTCGTTAATCACGAATCTATCTAGCTCTGCCTTAAAAATATTCAAAGACTGCCTGGCGTCCTGGCCAATAGTTATCCCTCAGTTAACGTCACAAAAACAGATGACAGATGTGATATTGGAAATCTGAAATAAAAACTGAAAAAGCTGGAAATACTCAGCAGGTCTGTGAAGAGAGGCACAAAGTTAATGTTTCAGGCAATGACCTTTCGTCAGGAGTTCCACTGAAATGTCACTGACCTGAAACATTAACTCTGTTTCACTCTCCGCTAAAAGAGATCATTTATGCCTTGTCACATAGCTGTTCATGGGACCTTCCCTCGTTTACACCTCAAAAGCGCTTCATTGGATGTAAAATGCATTAGGACGTCCCGAGATTGTGAAAGGAGCTACACAAATGCAAGTCCCTTCTCTCTCCTGAGGAAATTGAATGGGAAAGAAAAATAATTTCAACCTGTTATCTAATTAAAACTATAATTGTATTTGCAGTTTTGTACATCAGTGCCTAGAAGTTGCTGACACAGCTTTTTTTATTTGTTGATATATATTTGGGATGTGGGTGTCGCTGGCTAGGTCATTGCCCATCCCTAATTGCCCTTGTTCAGAGGGCATTTAAGAGTCAACCACATTGTTGAGAGTCTGGAGTCATGCGTGGGCCAGACCGGGTAAGAATTGCGGATTTCCCTCCCTAAAGGACATTAGTGAGCCAGATGGGTTTTTACGACAATCGACAATGGTTTCATTGCTGTCATCAGACTTTGAATTCCACCTGCAGTGGTAGGATTCAAACCCGGGTCCCCAGACCATTTCCCTGGGTCGCTGGAATACTAGTCAGTGACAATACCACTATGTCACCGCCTCCCCCTTTCCAATCCGCTGAGACCATTCTAGAATCCAGGAAATTTTGGAAAATTATAGCCAGCGTATCCACTATCCCTGCAGCTAGCTCTTTTAGAATCCTCGGATGTAAGCCATCAGGTCCCGGGGATCTGTCAGATTTTAGGCACTCACGTTTCTCCAATACTTGTTCCCTGCTCACATTTCGTCCCTTAAGTTTCACATTTTTTAACCCTTTGGTTACCCTGTTTCTGGTATGTCAGTTGTGTCTTCCACCGTGAAGGCAGGCACAAATTATTTGTTAAAAAAAGCAAAGTACTGCGGATGCTGGAGATCTAAAATAAAGGCAGAAAGCGCTGGAGAAGCTCTGCGGCCTGGCAGCATCTGTGGAGAGAGAAACAGAGTTAACGTTTTGAGGCCAAAAGCAGAGGAGTCACGTTGGACTCGAAACGTTAACTCTGCTTCTCTCTCCACAAATGATTTGTTAAACGTCTCTGCCATTTCTTCAACAGTCGGGATCGGATTGGACTCCCTGTTATACTGGAACTTTGCAAGGTTCCGCCATCACTTTCATACCAGGTGCAATACACCAGCAGTTTAGTGTGAGGTGGGCAAATTAATTACATAAAATTTACAGCACAGAAACAGGTCTATTCTGGTGCTGGTGCTCTGGAGGAGCCTTCACCCACCTCTCTTCATCTCAACTACGGCGAAAGCTTCTTTTAAAACATAAAAGAAGCCGAAGGGTATTGATAGGGCAGATACTGGGAGGAAGTTTCAACTTGTGGGAGAGACGAGCACCAGGGGACACAGTTTAAGAACAAGAAGGCTACCGTTTAAGACGGAATGAGGGGAATTTTTTTCTCTCAGAGGGTTGTTAGCCTGGAATTCTCTTCCCCAGAGAGCAGCAGAGGCTGGGTCACTGAATTTATTCAAGGCAGAGTTAGATAGATTTTTGATAGACAAAAGAGTCAAGGGTTATAGGGGGCAGACAGCAAAGTGGAGTTGAGACCACAACCAGGTCAGCCATGATCTTACTGAATGGCGGAACAGGTTTGAAGGGTTGAATGGCCTACTCCTGCTCCGAAGGCCTGTGTTCTATTCCTTCCTCCTTCATATGTTTATCCAGCTTCCTCCTCCATCTAAATGATCCCATGGCACAATTGCAAATACCGTAGAGGAGTTCCCCCTTGTGCCACAGCCAACAGTTAACCCTTAATTAACATCACAAATAAAAATTGTGGTCATTATCATGTTGCTGCTTGCAGGAGCTTGCTGTAAACAAATTATCTGCCACGTTTCCTACATTACAACAGTGACTACACTTCAAAAATACTTCATTTGAAGTAAAGCAATTTCAGACATCCTGAGGTTATGAAAGACGCTTAAGAGACGCAAGTCTTTCTTTATTTGAAAGGCACCAAATCCTATTTGCTCCAACAATTCCTTGTGGTAGGGAGTTCCAAATTCTAACTACTGACTGAAGATGTTTCTCTGAAATTCTCTACTTAATTTATTGGAAATTAATTCTAGATCTTTGCTTCATTTAAGATCTTGTTATCCTGCATGGCCATAATTGTGAATTATGTATCTGTACCCCTTGACCGACCTTAGACTAAGATCATGGTTTACCAGGCAACAGAAATCTCTGTGCTCCTATATGCTTCAGGGAGCCGAGGGTCACACTCAAATCTACAGCGGGCACCTGAAAGCACTGAAGAAGTACCATCAGCGGTACCTTTGCAAGTCCAGTGGCAAGCAAGGTGGCCCAACAGCATAGTCCTCTCCCAGGCCAACATGTCCAACATTGAGACGCTAATCACTCAGACACCAGCTTCGCTGGACAGGACATGTCATTGGTGTGCCTGACACCGGACTCCCAAAACAACCGCTCTACTCAGAACTTGCTCACGGCAGGAGACTCCCGGGAGCGTAGCGGAAACGCTTCAGCGATGTCCTCAAAGCCTCCCTGAAGAGATGAAACATCCCCAGCAACTCACGGCAGACCCTGGTTCGTGACTGAGCTAAATGGAGAAGGTTCACTCAGCAAGGAGGTGAGGCTTTGTCAGGAAAGTGCAGAGACGAAGTCGAGGCTTTGGAGAGGGTGCACCGACCTCCAAACACCTCATCTACCCAACCCTTCGAGCTCCACCTGCCCTGCATGTGGCAAAGTCTGCAGAATCTGCACTGGACTCAGCAACCACCTCGGAACCCATCAAACCGGAACCGAAGCAAATCATCCTCAATCCCTGAGGGACTGTCTAAGGGGAAGGAGGAAGGACCCTTTGACTCCTCTACCTTCCCCCCCCCCCACCCCCTCCATTCATTTTCTGAGGAGTATGCAACCTCTTATTCTTTCTACCAAAACACCCAACCTCAGAATTATCGATACTGCAATTCCTTATCAAAGATACGTCCACATGGGGCAGATCTTTGAACCGTCTGCACACAGAACAAGGAGGCATTTAGAAATAGGACAAAATGCTTTCAGGAAAGCAGATGACCTTAATGAACAGTGGGGGCTCTGCCCTGGCCAAAAGGGTGAGCTGCGACCCAGGGTGTGAGGTTGATTATTTTCTTTGGCTTCCCAATGCACTGCCAGTTCAAAGTGGAAGTGCTTTTCAGTGGCAGCCAGAAAAAAAAAGTCCTGACTTGGGCAGTGGGAGGGATGAATCCTCTCCACACTCCAACCCTCCAACCACAAACAAGCCCCTACTTGCTTTGAGGATCTGGTTGGCGCTGCTGGTTACTGGTCTGCTCAGTTGTCAATCACACACACTGGCAAGACACCAGGAAAGTCCCTTCGGTCGGCAATCGGCCACTGAAGGTGACGAGTTTCCCCCCCACAACGTTGCAAAGAGACATTTAACTCGCTGCCCGCCCCCTGAGCGTTCACCTGCACTCGGTCCCGACCCCGCTTTCGGTTTGCTGCCAGCCAAGGTCTCAGCGCTGGCGGATCCACACTCCGCCGCCACTACGCTCCAAGCGGGCGAGCGATGCTTTACAGCCACCCCCCCAGTCACGAGTGTAACTGGACACCCAGGCTCCGCATTTACCCATTTGCGATCTGCATGGGGGCAGAGAGACTTGGGTGGAGCAAATGTGGGGCGGTGTTTTTTTTAAAAACAGGTAGATCTTTGGAGCCAAATATTTGTTTTTGGAAGGTTTTCTTTCACTCGTTCACTGGATAATCAGACCCATCCCTGCTTTGCCTGTGGAGTGAGGGTGGTGAGGAGTGCAAGGGGGAACATGCTAGGGGCAGCACCAGCCAACTTGCAGCAACTTCAGATCATGAACCCTCTCCCCTCACATTCTCCTGTGAATATCAAGGGGGAAATCAAAAATTTAAAAAAAAACTTTCTATTTCCTGATAGGTAGCAAGCGGAGATATTATTATTCAATCATGGGATGTGGGTGTCACTGGCTAGGCCAGCATTTAGTGTCCATTCCCTTAATTGCCCCTTGTTAAGAGGGCATTTAAGAGTCAATCACATTGCTGTGGGTCTGGAGTCACATGGAGGCCAGACCAGGTAAGGATGGTAGATTTCCTTCTGAGAATGGCTAATGTCCTATAGGGGGAACCACATGGGTATTTACAACAGTTTACATTGCCATCATTAGACTTTTAATTCCAAATTTTTTTTTTAATAATTCAAATGCCACCATAGGAGGATTTGAACCTAGTTCCCCAGAGTCCTCTGAATTACTAGGTCCAGCAACAATACCACTGTACCACCACCTACCCTGCAAAATCAGATCTGTTCTAAATTAAACTCCCTCCTGCTTGTAACAGCTGATTAAAATGCTTATTTTATATGATAAACCCATGATCAGCTGTATTAGTAAAGTCGCACAAAGTAACCATTCATAAAGAGAATATTGAAATGTTTTTTATAAATGCATAAGGAGCAAGATGGCGGAAGGGCTGAAGTTTTATGAAGGGTATGAAATGGAAGGTCAGCCAGGAGTACATTGGAATGGTCCACTCCAGAGGTAACAAAGGCGTAGATGAGGGTTTCAGCAGCAGCTGAGCTGAAGCGGGGCCTCCCCATTTTGTCCCATTTCTCCCTCACTTTCAAAGGCCTCCTCAAAATCTATCTTTTGAACTAGTCTGTGATTGTCTTCCTTAACCCTTCTCCCTGCTTGGTGCCTCATTCTCTTTTTTTGTAAAGCTCCTCGGGACAGTTTGCTGTGTTGAAGACAGCAGACAAGTGCAAGTTGTGTGGCAGCTGGACATCTAGTGGAGAAGCACTTAATTGCATAATGTACAAAAAAACTTGCTAGAAGTTAGATTTTTCATTTCACTGAATGAACTCAACTACGAGAATACTAATATTTATACAAGTATTTGGGTCACCATTAGGCTACATAAAAGCATTGGGCTAACATTTAATTAATGCAGAGCATTAGGGTGTTAGTTGGTATGTTGGTTAGTTGGTGTTAGTGGTGGTTGTTGACGGAGGTCACCCCGGTAACGGTTGTTGGCTAAGTACAAAGAGGAGAAGAGTCAATTCTCTCTTAACTCTAAATTCACTTGATTCACGTCGTTAGATCATATACATACAGCTTATATGTCTGGTTAGATATAGACATGCAATTTGCACCAGGTTATACAGTCTTATACCCAAACTAGGATCTAAACACACACCCACTAGGTTTCTCTGACACTCCCTGAGTGGTCACAGAATATGAAAGTTAATACCCAAAAAGGAGAGCTGACAATGGCCAGGCGTTCCGTTCTCTCTCTCTTTCGATGTCGTCTCTACGTTGCTGACGTAGGTTCTTCCACTTCCGCGATGGTTGTTCTCCGGAGTTCTCGCTGGCACCACACCCGAGATCCTCCACTCTTTCTTATCTTTTCAAGCTGTGCTGCCTCTCTCTCGTTGGTTTAGGCTTGCTTGCCTAGTCTGTGGCATCTTCTCATTGGCTCTGTCCCAAGGACTTAGGTAGCATTACCTCATTACTCCTTTTCTAAATAAGGACTTGTGTCTTATCACATTCCCATTGTTCTTCACGAAACTCGGCTACATCAAACTGGTTCCAGCCAGCTCAGGCCAGTGACTGGACTCAGGTTACTTCAGGTCAAAAGTTGCTTTTGCCTGTGTCAGCAGCTCGGCTGCAGCCCCTGACCAACATCTCCCCCCTTTTGATCCAAAGATACTTATCTTAGGATCATTATTCTCCCTTTCTGTGTACCACTCCTGAGGTTGTCATTGTCCCCCAATTGGTATGTTACATTCACGATATCATATGCTTATATAAAAATATAAAAGAGAAGCGTATATAAAATATACTTTCACACAGTGTCCTTATACTGATCATCGTTTCTTCTGTTTCAATATAGCACTAACATTCAATCGGTGCAAAATTTCAATTTTCCACCTTCTAAGCTGATATACGTTGAATGTGACAAGTATTAATGCACATATAATCATAACTACAGCAGCATGTGATAAAACCCTGATCCATGGATGTATTTGAACATTAGATCCCCAATTCCAAAACTTATCCCAGAACCCAGCGTCCCGTAACAGTTCCTCTGCTTTATCAGCATGAGTTCTAATTATTTTAGTATGTTTAGTCCATTAATGAATTATCTCATTGGCTTCCTCTGCTATTTGCATCCAATCTGCAGTCAGGTGCGGAATAGGTGATAGTTCGGTAGGAACATATTTCCGCAGATCTTGGTCTATATCGGTACGTTGGACTGTGAGGTTTTCATTTATTACCATCCTCATTATTGGCTTAGGCAGAACTTGTCCACTGATAGCCAGGTCTAAGGTCACATTGTTAAAGGCCACATTGTGTCCTTCCAGAGTGCACTGTTTCCATCCTTTGCTATAGCTCATAGCCGCTGTGGCTATGTAATATGTTTGTCCCACAAGGGCATATTGTAAAAAAGGACTGACTGTTAACAGGCAGAATGGACAATGAACAATTTTCATAAGTACTGAACCCACAATTAGTGAGTTTCTGTCTCGTTATCTCTTCTGGACAGGCCCAGTGATTCCCTCCTTGGTGACACTTTGACAAATCTACCCCTTTCTCAGCACCGTCCATTACGATAGCATGAGATGGTGGATTGCTCAAAGATATCCAAGTACCCTCATGATACTTGCCCACGTTATGAACTTTTTTTAAAGGATAGGTCAAATTGCTTCCATGCCAGGGAATATGAAACACTGCCCCAGCATAATATCTCCCTTATGAGTCACTACCCCAGTCAATATTCACATAGGTGTGGCCCCAGTGGACCATAATTTTACCTCGACCGTCGCTCCCCGATGGTTGCTCAATAAATGGGCCCACAAATTAACTAATGATTTTTCCCTCTGGGATTACCGACAATGTCACCTCTAGAACTTTGTTGCATGAAAACTGTACTCCCGCTCCCTCCGGTATACCCAAAGTTTTTCCCCGCGCACGTTAACCCATCCATTCCCGTATAATACAAATTTAAGTCCTCTCTTTTCCCTTTGTTGGTTCGGACTGTCTTATTCTGCAGAGCAAAGTTGTTCCGGGTCTCGGGATAACCCTCCGCCGTCGACGTTGCTTCAGGGACGTTCATTCGTTGTGACGGCTCCGAGGCAGGTTCAACCTCAGTTCTGATGATGGTCAGTCCGATAGCAACAAAATGCATTATTCCTTTCATTTTAGGCTGGACCTGTAATGAACAAGTGTAATTTCTGTTCTTATTTACAGTTTCTTTTAAGTACTATTTTAAGTCCAGTCTCGCCATGTACTGAGCCAGACCGTCCCTATCCTGTTCCCAATTTGTTTCAGATTCTAACCGTCCGTTTCTTCTAACCCACTTGTTCCCCCTCTTTGTTTTATTTTTCTTTCATTTTTTCCCTGGATTCGCCTTTGCATGTGAACAGACAGTATCAAATTTGTTTTCAATCACCTCCTCTTTGATCTGTAGATAGTCCTGTTCTTGATCTCCCTGACCTTCGGGATTCAGAACATCGTTAGCATCGAGCAGCACATGCCAATGGTGATTATCTTGTTTTTCTCCCACTAACTTTAGCTGATTGATGTGATACCAGCCACTCTTATCTGGTGCCGTTAATATCTTGTAAACAGATGGGCTAGCTTTATCTACTAACATTGCATATCGTATACTCCTGCTCTACTGGTGAGAGCATGCGTGAGGCATACGCTACTGGTGGTAATTTCCCGTGTGTCTCCTGTAATAGAACTGCCAAAAGGGTGGTGTCTGATGTAGCCACCTCCAATGAAAACGGCTCAGTTGGATTTGGGGTTTTCAGAGCAGGCGCGGCAGCTAGTGCTTGCTTTAGAGCGGTCACGGCCTGGGTGTGCTCTGTCTTCCACTCCCAGGCCACATTCTTTTTTAATAATTCCATCAGCGGGGCCGCTTTTGTGGCGAATCTATCAATGTGGTCCCTGCAATATCCCACCAAGCCTAAGAAGGACCTTAACCCTTTTACATACCGCGGAACAGGGAGTCTGCCAACCGTCTCTATCCTTCGCTTGTCAATGTCCCTCTTCCCTGGTGTCAGACTCATTCCCAAGTAAGTAACTTTTTGTTTCATGATCTGCGCTTTTTTAGGGTTAATCTTTAACCCCAAGTCATGTAACAACTGCAGTAATTCACTTAGCAGTTGATCATGTTCCTTTTTGGTTTTAGTTTGTAGGAGTAAGTCATCTACATACTGCACTAGACATTCAGGCCTCGAGAATCCTTTTAACCCATCCCTCAGCCGTTGGTGAAATATGGACGGGGAATTGGGAAATCCCTGCAGTAGGGCGGTCCATGTATATTGCTGGCCTTGGAAAGTAAATGTGAATTTATATTGACATCCTTTCTCCAGTGGAATAGGCCAAAACTGTTACTTATGTCCAAAACTGTAAACCACTGCGCATCCTCATTTTGTCGAACTACTGTCTCTGGGATAGTTGCTACAGTAGGGGCTGTTAACAGGGTGACTTTATTTAATTCTCTGTAGTCTATCGTTAGTCGCCAGCTACCGTCGGGTTTCCTCACCGGCCAAATAGGCGCGTTGTTAGTAGAAGCTATTCGTCTTAATATCCCTTGCTGCAGCAGACTCTGTATCACCTTCCCTATCTCTTCTTCTGCTTGTTTTGGGAAACCGTGCTGCTTTTGTGGTTTGGGGTCTGGACCTTGTATACACACACTCCTGGTCATTTCCCCACAATCATGTTTATGTCGGGCAAATACTATTGAGTTTTGTGCGATAATTTGTTGTACTTCACGATCGTCACTCATTTCTCCTGGTTCTATCCACATTTCCCCGATTGTGCATATCCTATCCTGATATTCCCCCACCGGGACGAGTGTGTGATTTATACTGCCTATGCCCAAAGGCATTTGCCAAATCATACAATTAAAGGGGTCAAAGCTGATTCCCGCTTTGGCCATATAGTCGCTCCATAATATATGTTCTTGTTCTCTGGGTAATTTGATAAGGACCACCGAGTGCTCTATCACTATGTCTCCCACACCGACATCCAACGGTACACTCACATATCCTACTTGTGAATGCCCTGTGAATCCGCTTAGAATAATTTTGTTTTGAATTTTCCAATCTACGTCATTGATCTGAGTGGTGTTAACGGTGGTTCGGGATCCCCCTGTGTCCCAAAGGAATGGGGTGGTCTCCAACTGTACTATTCACTAGGGGTCTCCCCGTGTCATCCCACCGTGTGTCACACACCCATAACGGAGAGGCCTGAGACCGTCATTGCAGTTCGGGATACAACCCAGAACTCGGTGATGTTTCTGTCATACCACACTGAGGACTTGGTCTATTCGGCCCTTCCACGGGTAGGCTCTGGTTTCCTCTCCGACCTGCATTTTCTTGTCTCGAGTTCGGGCAGTCCCTTGCGAAGTGTCCCTCTTGGCCACAGTTATAGCATCTGGACACCTCGCCCTGAGTTCTCCCCGTTCCCGAGAAATTTCCTTTTCCTCTGCCTCTACCTCTTCCCACTGTCTGATAAGCTGGAGGGAGTTCCCTCTGAGTAGGTCCCCTCCCTTCATTTCTCCAGGTTGTCGCCTGATTCTTAACAGGCATTGCTCTGTCCCTGGATGTCTTGGGTAGTTTTGGTGTTTCCCTTTCCCATACTCTAACCATCTTTCTGATTATCCAGGGCTCAGTATGTGTGTCATCAGTGGAGTCAAACTGATCTAATGCTTTTCTTGACTCCTCAGTGCCATGCGACACTAGCGTTCTCAGCCATCGGTTCCTAACCTGTGGCTGTAAATTATCCCTATCTAAGCCTGTGCCATAGGCCCCTTGAAACACTGCCCAAATGTGAGCCGAAAATGCGGTGGGGTGTTCACCTTTCCTTTGATAGCATTTCATCAGCGCCTCCACTGGGTCCCCTCTGTTATCGCCCAGGACAGATAATACCTGGTCCTTTAAGGCCTCATTTGTGCCTCTACCAAGTTTTTGTTCCTCCGGTAGGGCGGAGTGTATATGTGGGTGTAGGCACATTAGAATTAATTTTCTTTCCTCAGCATCGTCTAAGCCGTGTACCCCTCTCTGTTGCCTGACCGCTAGGAACGACTCCCTAGGATCATCCCCGGGCGCACACGTCCCTATATCTTTCGCAATATCCCTCAGTTCTTGTACCCCAAGTGGGGTGGAATATGTGATATTCGGGCCGGCTGGCCGCTGACCATCTGCCCCCGCCTGTGCTCTAGTGGTTACAAGGGGGGCCATTGGGACAGACGGTTTTTCCGGCTCTGGAATATATGCCGGCGGTGGATCCTCTGGTGGAGGTTCCCCGTCACCGCTGCTGTATCTATCTGCCCCGTCTGCTAAATCATCCCAATCCACATCCCCTTGACCGTTTTCTTCACCTCTTCGGGGTGCGAAAGCACACAGTTATGCCCCTCTGTGCGGCTAGCTGATCTTGCAGCCTCACTATCAGTTTCTGACACTTTGTGTGATCACCAGTACTGCTCCTCTTTTCCTGAGCTGCTCTCTGAATCACATTCATAGCAGTTTTTAAATCACTACATTGTTGATTCCATCCCTCTGCCTCAGCTTTAGCTGCTTGGGCTTCTCTCTCTCTCTTACTCTTTTCATTAGCCAATTTTTCGCACTGTAACTGATATTGGTTCATGTGCATCAAATCTGCACTTCTCTGTCCCTTTAAATCAGTTACCTTCTCACTAAGGCGGGCTACTTCCTCACGGAGTTTTTTATTCTCTCCCTCTAGTCTGTCTCTCTTCCTCCTAGCCTGCTGTTGGCATTCTATCCATTCCTCAAATAAACATCCGATTGCTACGGACTTCTGTACCTTTTTAAATTTCTTATCTGACATCTTTGCGCAATTCTCCAAAGGGCCTCCCCAGCAGGTTTTCCCTTGTCCCCAATGTGACCCGCGTACTCCCCGTATTGCGCCTACTTCCCTATTACGTATTTCTGGAGGAGTGCCTTCCAGTCAAAACAATCCAAGTCCCCAGGGCTTGGAGATTCCCCTTGATTCGTCATCTTATGTTAATAGCTATGAATTAACCCAAACTCCTGTTCTCTGTCTACTTTGCCAACTCGGTTCGGCTCGAGTCTCCCGCCGACTCAACGGAGAGATTTATTCTCGAGCCCGCCCAGGGACGCCAAATATGTTGCTGGAGGTCATCGGTAATGGTTGTTGGCTTAGCACAAAGAGGAGAAGAGTCAATTCTCTCTTAACTCTAAATTTGCTTTATTCACGTTGTTAGATCATATATATATATATATATATAGCTTATACGTCTGGTTAGATATAGACATGCAGTTTGCACCAGGTTATACAGTCTTATACCCAAACTAGGATCTAAACGCACACCCACTAGGTTTCTCTGACACTCCCTGAGTGGTCACAGAATATAAAGGCTAATACCCGAAAAGGAGAGCTGACAATGGCCAGGCGTTCCGTTCTCTCTCTCTTTCAATGTCGTCTCTAAGTTGCTGACGTAGGTTCTTCCACTTCCGCTATGGTTGTTTTCCTGAGTTCTCGCTGGTACCACGTCCGAGATTCTCCACTCTTATACTGAATCTTATCTCTTCAAGCTGTGCTGCCTCTCTCCCGTTGGTTTAGGCTTGCTTACCTAGTCTGTGGCATCTTCTCATTGGCTCTGTCCCAAGGACTTAGGTAACATTACCTCATTACTCCTTTTCTAAATAAGGACTTGTGTCTTATCACATTCCCATTGTTCTTCACGAAACTCAGCTACTTCAAACTGGTTCCAGCCAGCTCAGGCCAGTGACTGGACTCAGGTTACTTCAGGTCAAAAGTTGCTTTTGCCTGTGTCAGCAGTTTGGATGCAGCCCCTGGCCAACATGGTGAAGGATATTGGGTATAGGGAACTGAATTCACTGTGGTTAGTGAGAGAATTACCTGCTGCTCCAGATTTCTGCTTTTTAAATATCTTTACATAGTCTCATCCTACTTAAGAAACTGATAATTACATCAGGAAATTACAGTTTCCTTTCATGAATGAAGACTTGCTTTGGTCGGAACATTGGCAATAGAAATGTGTTCACGGAGACTTTATTCGTAGTGGAATCATAAAGACGTTCTTTTAGCACATGCTTGCGATTTCACTAAATGCATCAAGCTGAGGAAATCTTTGATGTAACAACACACAATTATGGTATCAAAATATGTGAAGGTACAAATCACAGTTGGCGATGTTACCATGCAAATGTTTAACACACTGATGCAGTAACAGAGAGGATCATGGTTGATATTGCCTATGTGAACTTTCAAAAGGTCTGCCACATAATAGACTTGTTAGCAAAGCTGAAGCCCATGGAAGTGAAGGGGCCATAGCAATGTGGAAACATAATTGGTTAAGGAACAGAGACAGAAAGTAGCAGTGAGCTGTTAAACTCAAAGAAAACACTGGTTCAGCCTCAACTGGAGTATTGTGCCCAGTTCTGGGCGCCACACTTTAGGAAGGATATCAAGGCATTAGAGAGAGTGCAGAAAAGAGCACTTAATTCAAGCAGCAGAAGTGTCAGTAATCAGAAGCCACAGAATGAAGGCAATTGTCAAGAGAATTGAGGGGGGGTGGAATTTGAGAAATTCCCTTTACACGATGAGTTGTCATGGTGTGGAATGTGCTGCCTGAAAGGGCCATGAAAGTGAATTCAATAGTACCTTTCAGGATGGAGTTGTATAAATACTTGTAAAGGAAAAACATTCAGGCTATGGGAAAGAGGAGGTTAGTAGGAGTACTTGGATAGCTGAGTGGCCTCCTCTGTTGCATCATTCTATAATCCCTGCCATTATTTCTCCTTCAATGACTTATCCAATTCCTTTCTCAAGGCCAGTATGGACTTTATTTCCACCACCCTATCAGGCAGTGCATTCCAAATCCAAACCATTCATCGTGCAGAAAAGATTTTCCACGTTTCGTTCTTTTGCCAATAACCTTCGTTCTGTGCTCTCCCTTGACTGACGTTTCACCAATTTGCAACAGTTTCTCTTTATTTACTTTATTTTATCTAAACCCTTCATGATATTAAACACCTCTATCAAATCTCCTCTTAGCCTCCTCTTCGAAGGAGGACAATCCTAGCCTCTCCAGTTTGTCCATATGACTGTAATTCCTCATCCCTGGGTCAGTCTAGTGAGTTTCTCCTGAAGACTGTCCAAAGCCTCCACAGCCCTCTTAAAATGTGGTGTCCAGAATTGGACACAATACTCCAGCCGGGGCTGAACTAGCATTTTGTAAGACCATAAGACATAGGAGCAGAAATTAGGCCATTTGGCCCATCGAGTCACTGCCGTAGCATAACTCCCTAGCCATTGTACTTTATGCTTCCATTTATAAAGCCGGGGTCCCATATTCTTTATTAACTTCTTTTTTAATCTGTCCTGCCACCTACAAAGATTTGTGCACAAACATCCCAATCTCCCTCTCTCTCTTCCTGCACCAGCTTTGAAATTGTGCCGGACAGCACACATTGTCTCCTCATTCCTCCTATCAAAGTATATCACATCGCACTTTTCAGGATTGAATTTCATCTGCCACGTCTCTGCCTATTCCACTAGCCTGTCCATGTCTTCTTGAAGTCTATTATTACCTTCATCATTGATAACTACACTTCCAAGTTGCTTGGCGCCTGCAAATTTCAAAATTGTAACTTCTGCTCCCGAGGCGGAGTCGTTAATTTATGCAGAAGTAGTGGTCCAAATACCAAATAGTTGGGTAATAAATAGAGCCATGTCAATGATTGCTACTTCTCAACAAACCAAGCACTTTGGTTAGATTGCACTTGGAGTACTGTGAACAGTTAAGAACATGAGATAGGAGCAGGAGTAGGCCATTTAGCCTTTCCAGCCTGCTCTCTTCAACACCATTTTCCTGCACTATCCCTGTATCCCTTGATGTTGTTAATGTGTAGAAATCTATTGAGCTCTGTCTTGAGCAGACTCAATGACTGAGCCACCACAGCCCTCTGGGCAGAGAATTCTAAAGATTCACCATCCTCTGAGTGAAAAAAAAACCCTCCTCATCTCAGTCCTAAAGGACCTGCTGCTTATTCTGAGACTGTGTCCCCTGGTTCTAGACCCCCCCACCCCCCACTAGTTTCTGATTGAGCTACATCACTTTCAAACTTAATGTAAAATTGTATCATATTATGGTCACTCTTTCTGAAAGGCTCCTTTACAAAAGGATTATTAATTAGCCCCTTTTCATTGTACAAGTTCCCAGATCTATTCATTGAATTTCAATTCCACCAGCTGCCCAGGTAAGATTTGAGTCTATGTTACCAGAGTATTAGCCTGGGCCTCAGGATTACTAGCCCGGTGACATTATCATTGCACCACCGCCTGCCCCGAGAGTCCTGGTCATGTGGATATAGAAACGCTGGAAATGCTGCAGGAAAGATTTATTGAAATGAAACCAGGAATGAGCGGAGATACCCATCAGGAAAGATTGAACAAGCTGGGGATCTTTTCTCTACAAAAGAGGAGGCCGAAGGGTGACTTGATATAGTTCTTTAAGGTTAGGAAAGGATTTGATAGGGGAAACATAGAGTAGGTGTTTCCACTTGCAGAAGACACCAGAACTAAGGGCTATGAATATAAAACAATCACTGATAAATCCAGTAGGAAATTCAGGAGAAACTTCTTTTTCCACGGAACATTTAGGATGTGGGATTTTCCACCACAAAGCAGTTGAGGCATCTAGCATGGATGGATGGCCTACTCCCACTCCTATGTTCCGAGACTTATTTAAAAGGAGGCCAGGTGAACTCATGAGGGAGAAAGGATTAGAAGGGCATAGGTCATGATGTTACAGTCACCGAGTGGGCTCGGCTGGGGGGGTGGGGGGCGTGGCGAGTGGGAGCAGCAGCCAATCGGACTGCCGCCTGCAATCGGGCCACCACCGCCATTTCACGCTGGCTGGCCAATTAACGGCGTGAATCGCGCGCTGCAGCCCTGCCTGTGTGTGTGAGGGGATGGGGTGGGGAAGGAGGGCGAGTGCAGAAGCTCGTGTGTGCGCGCGGCAAAAGCCTCCCCGAGGCACAGAGCTGCCTCAGGGAGCTGAAGCTTTTTGAAAATAAAAATGAAAGGATATAAAAATGTTAATGACGTCCTCTCGCGCGACTCTGTCACACAAGCAGGGACACGTGACAAATTAGTTTGAAAACATTTCCTTTCGAATCACCGATCGAGACCCCATCCTGCCCGTGGATGAGGTTTTGCAAAAAAAATCCAAAGGCCGAGAGGTTGGACGGGCAGCAAAAAAAATTGCTTTCAATTATAACTTTAACGGCCTTTAACAGGCCTGTTAATTATTGGTGGGCGTGCTGCCAACTCCTGTGCGCGAGTGCGCGATGGCGTCGGGGAGCTCGCCCGGCATATCGCCCTTTCAAAGAGGAGGCGCAGGCACAATTGTCCAGCTGGGCTCCTGTCCTTCAGCTGCCTGACCTTCTGATTCTAGGTGGTGTCGAATCTTCGTCAAATCTGTCAAAGGGGTGGGATTTTACGCTGGCGGGATTTTACGCTCTTTTGACTTTTGAACGGCTCGCTGCATTTTACGGCACCCGGCCGTGCGGTGACTGGGCTGTAAAGTCCTGCCCAAAGAGTTACACCACAGAACGCTAACTTCTCTGTTCTGAGTGACTCGCAAAGAGTTTCCAGTTTCCCTATTCTTGTTTCATAAACGAGTCCCAGCCTCCGCTGTAACCCCGACAGCCACTCGCAGTTAACGGTGGCTCTTTGAGACAAATATGTCAGATATTATATTATTTATGTTAAATATTACATATTTCTATATGAATATAAATATAAAAATATGTAAGCTCCTTACTACCTATGTGATTTTAAGTTTAGTTTTAAGGTTTTAAGTATAGCCAGAATTTGTGCCCGTTTCATAGGCTTAAAATGGGAGTGATGACATTGCAAAGAGGCCCACAATCTGACCTACGTTCGGGCTGTCACTAAATTGTTCGTTTTTTTTTGTGAATGGCCCTGGTGAAATGAGATTCCGGTCATCATTTCAGACCTGGACATGTAAATACAGATACCGTGTGATGTGCAAGTCTCGACCCGCATTTCTGGCTCTTGAGTAGCCCAGCCAGAGGTCCTTATAGGGTTTGCTGGAGACGCTTCACGAAAAGCCCCAAACAAAAATTGAAAATGTTTGGTATTTGGTGGATGTTGGAAGGAACAGGAACGCGCCTGCTGGGTGCCATAGATCACAGGCGAGCCTCCACCTACTCAGCCTTACTTGCCCCTCCTGGTCGCTTCTTCCCCACTCCTCTCCCAGAGTTCCATCTCGATCTCAGCGTCGAGTGAATTAATACGACTCCGATGGGTAGGATAGGTATTGACAACCGCAGCTCCGCTGACTTATTCTGACGAGGATCCAGGGTGAATTCACTTTAGGCCTCAGGCCTCTCTGCTCTGCCGAGGACTGCGTCCGGTTTGGATGCAGGGGGAAGTTTAAGTGCCCCCGGCCCGTCTCTAGCACATATAATCATAGGACAATCTAAAAGATGCTGGTGGCACTAATTCAATGCCAAAAGCTAAAAGTTTTATCTCATTAGGTGGCAGTGTTGTCACATCGAGGCGGAGGATATTGAAATTGCTCTCAACAGCTGGGGAATCTGCAGTCAGGAACAGTGGTAAACTTGAATTAGCCATAAATGTACCTACACCATTCGCGCCTCTATAATTTTACTTTGTATCCTAATTTTTGACAGCCAATATTATTAAGGGTGCCTAATTGCTGCTTCCGATCTCTTAGGCAGCCATTAAAGTAATGATATTGGAGCATTCTACATTGATAAATACAGTGTGCCAATTAGGGATAATAGTGGGGCTAATGGTGTTCCATTCGGAATGTTCTGATTAAGTATCAACTTATTTACATCCGGCTTTAACACATGGAATGTTACCTGTGTGCGGTACTGAGGGAATGCTGCACTGCCTGACATGCCATCTTTCCGATGAGATGTTAAACTGTCTGCCCTCTCAGGCGGATGTATTACAGAGCTCGAGTTGCTCTATTACTGAGGAGCAGGGGAGTTCTCCCCGGTGGCCTGGACCAATATTTATCCCTCAACCAACGCTTAAAGACAGGTGATCTGGTCATTATCACATTGCTGTTTGTCTAGGATCTTGCCCTGTACTACGAATCCCGCGTTTGCCCACATTACAGGAAGGACTGCACTTCGAAAATATTTTGTTGGCTGCAAAGTGCTTTGGGGCGTCATAAGGTCGTGGATGTTTTATTTTTTTAAAGTAGTGAAATAAAGGCAGTCAAAGGCCACATTGCCTCTGCAACGTTGGGGTAGACTTTCCGTGGCAGCGGACAGGAGAGTCAGCTGCCTAAATTTGAGGTCAAAGGTTGCAGTAATTGAGCCTCAGGAGTAAGCTGGCAGTTTGCTTTTAATATTTTTGTCGGCCTGTAGCACTGCAGGGGGAGATGGTGGTGTAGTGGTCATGTCACAGGGTTAATAATCCACAGGCCCAGATTGATTCTCTGAGGGTGTGGGTTCTAATCCCACCACAGCACCTGATGAAAATTGAATTAATTAATTAAATAAATCTGGAATTATAAAGCCAGTCACAGGAATGGTTCACTAATCTCCTTTAGGAAAGGAAATCTGCCATCCTGACCTGGTCTGGCTTACATATGGTTAACCCTTAATTGTCCTCTGAAATGGCCTAGCAAGCCATTTGGTTCAAGGGCAGGGAGGGATGGGTAACAAATGCTGGCCTTGCTAGTGACACCCACGTCCCATGAAAGGAAAGTGCAATGGACCACAAGGTAGCCAGCATAGAAAAATCAGCCCTGACTTGTCTTGCGATGGGTGCTTCAGAAAGATAGTTACAGGAAGTTTCATTTCCACTTTCCTTGTGTTTATCCCTTTCGAATTTAACAAAATCAGTAAATTTAGAAATGCTAAAATTTTAAATTGTTCTCCCGATTAGCCGATTGCGACACGTCCCAAAGGCCTGTAAAACACTGCAGCTAACGGAATGCTAATCTGTGCTTCAACAAGTCTTATAGTAGCACATCTCAATTAATCAAACCGATGAGAGATTGTTGCAACATTGGCTTGTTTCAGACTTGTGCAGTCCTCAGTTGTTGCTTTAATCAGTGCTTATAGTCAAAGCACTGCAGAAGAGATAAATCTGTGGCTACCAGGTGGCAGCATTGCAACAATGGTTCTTGGAAACTATAGCATTACCAGGAATAATGAGCATAGCTGCTATCCTATTTTTACTATCAGTCTTACAGATAGCTGCTTAATGGATCCGTTTTTTAAAAAAAAACCTTGCGAAAGGGCAGTGAGTTTAGTTCTGTAAAGCAATAGAGAGCGGTAAGGAAGAGACACATTTCCTTAACCCTTTTACAAAACGGTTGTAACTAAGGGCAAGAATGCCATCTATGCTTTGCCATCCCTGAACTCTGTCTGTTGGTTTTGGGATCATAAAATGACAGAATGGAGGACCATAATTAGATTGGGTCTCAACTCCAAACTCATGGGAACACATTGGGCCGAATCGTCTGGTCTCTGGACCATTGAAGGCTGGACGTATGACCGTAGATACGCATTGGGACCCCACGGAAGTCCTGACCCATGGACCTATGTGGGAATTGCCCAGGAAGTTTAAATTTTAATGGGCAATTTCCCCGCTGCCTGTGATCCTCCGCGAACGTCTCCAACTCTGAATTAGAGGCAGACACTTTGGATAGTTCCGATGTACTTTCCTCAGTTACCCAGGAAATGATAGACAGATTAAAACCTAGTCTAACATCTGGGTAACTACACAACCAACCCTCCAATCACCTTCCTGACTCCGCGACTTCACTCCCTCTGCCACCCAACTGTCCTCCTGACCACTCAACAGCTCTCCCACCCCGAACTGACCCGATTATACCCTGACTCCCAGTCTGACTACTGCCCTGACTTGACCCAATTACCAGGCCCAACCAGAACTGGCTAACCTCCTGACCTGACCCAACTATCTTCGCAACCAGATTGGACTATCCCCCCGCCCCGGCCAGACCTAATTACACCCCGGCCAGTAGACTAGCCCCTGACCTGACCCGACTGCCCCCCTCACCAGACCTGACTGCATCTTGACCAACCGACTCCCACCTGACCCGAACCAGCCATACCCCTGACCAGACTTGACTAGCCCCCCTTGACCAGACCCGATTACCCCCCTGACCACCTGACTACCCTGACCCTATCGAATTACACATGACCCAACTACCCCCTGACCCCACGACTGCTCCGATCCCACCTGACCACCTGACAAACCCCACCTCTGGACTGACCTGACCTGACACGATTACCCCTGGCCTGACCCATCTACCCCTTCAGCCCCACAACTGCCCCAAACCCAAATTGACCCAGTTACCCCCTGCCTCCCTACTGCCCCCAACTACCGTACGACCACCCGAATACCCCGTCCCAACCTGATCCAACTCCCCCCGTTCTGACCCAATTACCCTGACTCCCGGATTGCTCCCAACAACCCAACTGCCCCAAACCCCATCCTGACTACTACCCCGACTACTAGATAACCCACGCCGGCCTACTGGCATCCCCGACCAGACTTAACTACCTCCCCAACCTGCCTACCCCATTGACCCAACTACGCCTCCCGACCTGACCCGACGGACCCCCCACAATTCGAAGACCAACTCACTGCCTACCCACCTCATCCACCTAACACCTCACCCATCCCTAACCACCTACCCACCGATCCACCCTACTCACTTTCCGCCCTACTCCCCTCACCCACTTACCCATCTAACCAACCCTATCCACCTACCAACCTCACCCACGTACCCATTCACCCACTCACCCATTCACTAACATTCAAAGCCTGGATCTTTAAACTTACCATGCAGCAGCTAGTGCTGTAAAAAGGGGGTTGTGCCCTCTTTTTCACTTGACTCCACTCCACTTTGACTGTGTTCCCTGAGGGATGTTGCGCTACGCATTTCTATGAAAGCTGGGATCGGTAGGTCCCAGAAGGAATGTGCAGCAGTGTCAGGTTGGGGGAATTTACGAGTGCAGTGGCAATCTGACCGCCGCTGCCATTGTTGCTGATCAGGGCCAATATCTCAGGGGCCTGGAGTACAGAATTGAGAAAGTTAGGCTTCAGGTAGAGAGATCCTTGGTCAAACCCCAGCTCTTTTCAGTTAGGCCACTATATCCCGGGAAGGCTATATTATGGAAAGGACAGATTGCAGGTTCACCAGAATGACACCAGGGCTTAATTAGTCAATTTACGAGGACAGGTTGCATAAAATCGCTTTGTATTCTCATGAGTTTAGGGAGCCATTGACTGCACGGAGATGGCTCTGCAGGCCCCAGGGTACAGGAACCACAAGGGCTAACAATCATCAACCCATCAAAGTGCAGTTGGTGTGTGACCATGACCCCTATCATGGCAGTAACCACTGTGCCTTCATCCTGAAGCAGCAACTGTTCTCTTGAAGAAGAGCCATAGGGATTCG
The DNA here is from genome assembly GCF_964194155.1 of Cetorhinus maximus. Classification (NCBI taxonomy): domain Eukaryota; kingdom Metazoa; phylum Chordata; class Chondrichthyes; order Lamniformes; family Cetorhinidae; genus Cetorhinus; species Cetorhinus maximus. The sequence goes on from NC_135880.1 coordinate 14,695,635, forward strand.
GAACATTAACTCTGTTTCTCGCTCTGCAGAGGCTGCCAGACCTGCTGAGTTTTTCCAGCATTTTCTGTTTTTATTTCAGGTTTCCGGCATCCGCAGGGTTTTGCTTTTAGCAACTGCTCTCGTTGGCTTTGGGCCAACTGTGTGGTAGAAGGACAAGGGCAACAGGCAACACACCACCTCCCAATTCCTTCCAAGTCACACACTTGGAAATATATTGCCATTCCTTAACTGTCACTGGGTCAAAAATCTTGTACACCCTCCCTAACAGCACCGTGGGTGCATTTCTACCACATGGAAGGCAGCGGTTCAAGAGAGTGGCTCACCAAGGCTTTCTCAAGGGCAAGTAGGAATGGGCAGCAAATGCTGGCCTAGCCAGCGACGCCCACATCCCAAATAAAATATATTTTATAAAACGATAGGATGAGGTGTTAGGGGAGCTGCAGCCTCAGCAGCTGCTCACAGTCAGCCCACCCAGAGCAAAAGAGTCCCAGAAGACTCTTCCCTGCTTCCTCTTCCTCTTCCTGGGGTGGCAAGGGCTGTGCCCTCATTCATGGTAGTGAGGTTGTGGAGGTCACAGCAGAGATCACCATTGTTCCACCTTCCAATTCGTCAGCTACGCTACGCCTCCCGACCTGACCCGACTACCCCCCACAATTGGAAGACCAACTCACTGCCTACCCACTTCATGCACCTAACACCTCACCCATCCCTAACCACCTACCCACCGATCCACCCTACCCACTTACCACCCTACCCACCTCACCCACATACCCATCTAACCAACCCTACCCACCTACCAACCTCACCCACGTTCCCATTCACCCACTCACCCATTCACAGCATTTTTAAAAAGCTCTTTCATAGGATGTGGGCGTCGCTGGCAAGGCCAGCATTTGTTGCCCACCCCTAATCGCCCTTGATCTGAGTGGCTTTGTAGGGCAGTTAAGAGTCAACTACATTGCCTGTGGGTCTGGAGTCACACGTAGGCCAGACCAGGTAAGGGTGGCAGATTTCCTCCCCTAAAGGACATTAGTGAACCAGATGGGTTTTTATGAAAATCAATGATAGTTTCAATTTCAGATTTAATTAATTGAATTCAAATTTCACCAGCTACCGTGGTGGGATGTGAACGCAGAGTATCAGCTTGGGCCTCTGGATTACTTGTCCAGGGAGCTCACCACTATGTCACCCACCTGCCTGTCCCTCTGCTTGGCAAAATGCTGAAATAAAAGACACCAACCAAAAACGTTTCCATCACAATATTATCAAATAACACATCTCATAATGCATACAAAACAGAACTATTCACCCTTGTGCATCCTCTGAGTGCCTGCCTTGTGAGTGTCTGGAAAACTGAAATGTTAAAGTTTGTGTGCTGCCTGCCTAAATGGGACTGGGAACCTGCTAAGCCAACGAGGGCAGTTGCTAAAAGCAAAATACCGTGGATGCTGGAATCACACCCCCGTGCCTGAAAACGAGAGCAATAAAGTCTTCCACCCCACCCCCGCCTACCCTTGCTCAATGCATCAATTTTGCTTTTACTTTATTTCTTTTGCAGCATTAACAACTTTTGGGCTTTGTTAATTGAAAGCTGTTTATTTCAGAAAAATGGATCCACCTCTTAGCCGTTTCACAAATAACTACAGATTTTGCTAACAAGAAGACTGACTGCTTGTTATTTTACATATAAAGGGTCAAAGTGAATAATTTGCCAGTTCATCTAAGGCCATTTTATAATTAGATCAGAAAACATACAGTTTTGAACAAATGAAATGTAGCCACTCATCATATTTTACAGACAGAGCAAGCCTTTAATAATAGATTGCTAAATCCCTTGGCTAGAACACAAAATGAACTTAATAATATTGTGTTGAACAGGTAATGTACCAGTTCTCAATATTTACTAGGAATAAATTAAATACAGGTGCTTCCAGATTACATTGTTAACTTTCTTTGATTTCAAATTTGCTGTCATCACTCCTCTCCTCAAAAAAAATCCTACTCTTTGCCCCTCTGTACCTTCAACTCCGGACCCATTTCCAACCTCCATTCTTCTCCAATGTCCTTGAGTATGTTGTCGCTTTCCAAATCTGTGCCCATCTTTCCCTCAATTCCCATGTTTATATCCCTCTTATCAGGCTCTGGCCTGGCCGCAGTGCAAAAACAGCCCTTGTTAATGCACAAATGACATTCTTTGAGACAGTGATAATGGTAAACTAACCCTCCTTCTTGACCTTTGGTGTGTTTGGTCACACCATTCTCCTCCAACCCCTCTCCGCTGTCCAGCTGTGTGGAATTGCCCTAACTTGGCCCCCTTTTTAACCTGCAGTGACTTCTCTTCCCATTCTCGCCCTGTTCCTCTTGACTTCCTCAGGGGTCTACTGTTGGCCCCCTTTTATTTCTCACGTACATGCTACCCCCTCAACGATATCATCTGAAAACACAACATCAAGGTCTACATGTAATGCACTATCCCACCACCATCTCCTGGGATCCCTCAACTATCTCTGATTTGTCATACTGTTTTCCCGACATCTAATGTTGGATGAGGAAAAATTTCTTCCCACTAAATATTGGAAAGATTGAAGCCATTATCTTTGGTCTCCACCACAAAGACATTCTCTGTGCGGCTTTTCCAATCCTGTTAATTGTCTTAAATTGAGTAAAGATGTTCACAATTTGTTGTGCTTTAGCCCGAGTTGAGTTTCTAATCACATATCCACATGATCGACAAGATCACCTATTTCCACATCCAAAACATCACTCAATTCAACCCCGCCTTAGCTCATCTGCTGCTGAAACACTCATAAGATGATAAGAAATAAGAGGAGTAGGCCATTTGGATCCTCAAGCCTGCTCACCCATTCAATGAGACCATGGCTGATCTGATTGTAGTCTTAACTCCACTTTCCTGTCTGCACTCTCCCATAACCCTTGACTCCCTTGTCGATCAAAAATATATCTAATTTAGCCTTACATATATTTACTTACCCAGCCTCCACTGCTCTCTGGGGCAGAAAATTCCATGGAGTAATGACCCACTGAGAGATGAAATTCCTCATCCATGTTTCAAAAGGATTACCCCTCATTCTTTTAAGCTCCAAAGAGTATAGGCCCAACTTGCTCAACTTTTCCTCATCCATGCATTTGTTCTCATCTACCACCCTGCATGAACTCATGCTTGTCCAAAATTTTCTGTTTGTATCTTAACAAACTCCAAATTATATTCACCCATTCTTCCCAGGCTTGCTGATCTTCAGTATCTCACTGTCCATCAATGCCTCAGTTTTAAAATCTTCATCCTCATTTTCATATCCCTGTGTGGTGTCGCCCCTCCTTATCTTTGTTGCCTTCTCCAACTCTACAATTCTCCAAGTTGTATCCATCGCCCTTTGATGTTCAATGCCATTACCATCACTGAATGCCCCACTATCAACATCCTGGAGGTTACATTGACCAGAAACTGAACTGGACTAGCCATATAAATACTACAGCTATGAGATCAGGTCAGGGGCTAGGAATCCTGCAGCGATTAACTCATCTCCTGACTCCCCAAAGCCTGTCCACCAACTACAAGGCACAAATCAGGAGTGTGATGGAATACTCCCCACTTGCCTGGATAAGTGAAGCTCCAACAACACTCAAGAAGCTGGACACCATCCAGGACAAAGCAACCTGCTTTATTGGCACCACATCCGCAAACTCACTCCCTCCACCACCGACGCGCAGTAGCAACTGTGTGTGCCATCTACAAGATGCACTGCAGCAACTGACCAAGGCTCCTTAGACAGCACCTACCCAACCCATGACCACTATCATCTAGAAGGACAAAGGCAGCAGATAGATGGGACCACCTGGAAGTTCCCCTCCAAGTCACTTACCATACCTGACTTGGAAATATATTGCCATTCCTTCACTGTTGCTGGGTCAAAATCCTGGAACTCCCTCCCTTACAGCACTGTGGGTGTACCTACACCACATGGACTGCAGTGGTTCAAGAAAACAACTCCCCACCACCTTGTCAGGGGCATTTAGGGATGGGCAATAAATGCTGGCCTAGCCAGTGATGCCCACATTCCATAAAAATGAATAGAAAAAAAAATTTGTGCTCCTCCAGTTCTGGCCTTTTATGCAGTCCTGAGTTTAATCACATCATTGTGGCAGCTGTGCTCTTGGATGCCTGGGCCCCAAGCTCTGGAATTCCACCCCTAAACCTTTCTGCTGCTCTCCTTTTGTAAGATGCCCCCTGAAAACTGACCCCTTTGATCAAGCTGATCAAGATGATCTTTGGTCATCAGTCCTGATTTCTCCTTCTGTGGCTCAGTCCCAAAAAAAAAACGTGAAAATGTTTTTATTTGTCTTGCTCTTTTTAAGTGCCTTGGAACATTATACTACGTTAAATGCGTTATCTATCCAAGTGGTTGTTATTTCCTCAGGCTGAATTAAATATTTATTATCAGCTCCTAGTTCGGTTTGGTTGGAAACTCACTGTTAGTAGCTGTGGCTGGTTGAAACTCTTAAGAGGTCCCAGCTGTGATTTAAAGGATCTATGGTGTAAACATATTCCGACCCAAACTTAGCGTCACATGGGCAATGCACCCCATCTAAAGGGCCTGAGTTCCAAATTACTGCTAGTCTTTGTGTGAAAAAGTGAATCCCAGTTTCACTCCTGAACAGCTGAGCCCTAATTTTAAGATTTTACTGGGAGACAGTGGCATGGTGGGGGAGGGAGGCAGAAAGTCGGAAACTATGGACCAGTTAGTTTAATGTCTGTCGTTGGGAGATTGTTGGAATCCATTATTAAGGAAGTAGTAATGGGGCATTTGGAAAGTCAAAATGCAATCCATCAGAGTCAGCATAGTTTTATGAAGAGTAAATCGTGTTTGACTAATTTGCTAGAGTTCTTTGAAGATGTGACAAGCAAAGTGGATAATGGGGATCCTGTAGATGTAGTATATCTGGACTTCCAGAAGGCCTTTGATAAGGTGCCACACAAAAGATTAATACACAAGATAAGATCACACGGAGTTAGGGGTAATATATTAGCTTGGATAGAGGATTGGCTAACCAACAGAAAGCAGAGAGTCGGGATAAATGGGTCTTTTTCTGGATGGCAAGCTGTAACTAGTGGGGTGCCACAGGGTTCGGTCCTTGGGCCCCAACTATTTACAATCTATATTAATGACTTGGATTCAGGGATAGAAGGTACTATAGCTAAATTTGCAGATGACACCAAAATAGGTGGGAAAGTAAGTTGCAATGAAGAAATAAGAAATTTACAAATGCATATGGACAGGTTAGGTGAATGTGCCAAAATTTGGCAGATGGAGTTCAATGTGGATAAGTGTGAGGTTATCCATTTTGGTCGGAAGAATAAAAAGACGACTTATTATTCAAATGGAGAGAAACTTCAGAATGCTTCAGTGCAGAGGGATCTGGGTGTCCTCATGCATGAATCGCTGGAAGCTAGTATGCAGGTACAGCAGGTAATAAGGAAGCCAAATGGAATTTTGGCATTTATTGCTAAAGGAATAGAGTATAAAAATGTGCAAGTGTTGTTGCAACCGTACAAGGCATTGGTGAGACTGCACCTGGAGTACTGTGCACAGTTTTGGTCCCCTTACTTGAGGAAGGATGTAGTTGCATTGTAGGCAGTTCAGAGGTTCACTAGATTGATTCCAGAGATGCGGGGCTTGTCTTATGAGGAGAGATTGAGCAGTTTAGGCCTATACTCACTAGAGTTTAGAAGGATGAGAGGAGATCAAATTGAGGTATATAAGATGCTAAAGGGGATAGACAAAGTAGACGTGGAGCGGATGTTTCCCCTTGTGGGGCATTCTAGAATGAGAGGCCATAGTTTTAGCCTAAGGGGTGGTAGATTTAAATCAGAGATGAGGAGGAATTACTTTTCTCAAAGGGTCATGAATCTATGGAATTCACTACCTCAGAGTGCAGTGGATGCCGGGACGCTGAATAAATTTAAGGAGGAGATAGACAGATTTTTAATTAGTAACAGGTTGAAAGGTTATGGGGAGAGGGGGGGAAATTGGAGTTGAGGCTGAAATGAGATCAGCCATGATCGTATTGAATGGCGGGGCAGGCTCGAGGGGCTGAATTGCCTACCCCAGCTCCTAGTTCTTATGTTCTTATAGTGGAAATGTCAATAATAATATTCCAAGGTCCCCAAACTGATGCCCCTAGGGGCACAGATTCAAAGTCCACCCTGACTACTGGCGGAATTTAAAACCTATTAATAAAGTTTGGAATTGAAAACGAATCTGAGTAATGGTGACCATGAAGTTATCATTGATTATCACAAAAAAGCACCTCAGGCTCACTGATATTCTTTAGGGAAGGAAATCTGCCTATTTGGTCTGGCCTACGTGTGACTCCAGGCCCATAGCAATGTGACTTGACTCTTAACTGCCCTCTGAAATGGCCCGGCCATAAGACCATAAGACATAGGAGCAGAAGTAGGCTATTCAGCCCATCGAGTCTGCTCTGCCATTCAGTGAGATCATGTCTGATTTTATAATCCTCAACTCCACTTTCCTGTCTTTTCCCCATAACCCTTGATTCCCTTACTGATTAAAAACCTGTCTATCTCAGCCTTGAAAATATTTAATGACCCAGCCTCTACAGCCCTCTGCGGTAAAGAATTCCACAGATTCACTACTCTCTGAGAGAAGAAATTCCTCCTCATCTCTGTTTTAAATGGCCGACCCCTTGCTCTGAGCCACTCAGTTGTACCAAACTGCTACAGATACCAGATGGACTGCAGTGTTTCAATAAGGTGGCACAGCACCACTTTCTCAAGGGCATTTAGTGTTGGGCAACAAATGTTAATGTTGGCTATGCCTGCGATGCCCACATTTCATGAAAGAATAAAAATATTATGACCCCTTGTCCTTGCCTGCCACACTAGAGGCTACATCTCAAATAGGTCAACCCTTGTGATTATGCTCAAAAAAAACAAGACAGTTTATGCGACCTGTCCTTAGTAGGATATTTGTTAGGTGATGATATGATGGCTATGGAACAAAAGTGATGGCGTTGAGATGCAGATCAGCTATGGTCAAATTAAATGATGGAACAGGCTTGCAGGGCTGAATGGGCTCCTCCTGTTCCTGTGCTCATCAAAGAGTTGGAGAAATCAATGCCATATTGATGGAGACATGGAGTTTAAAACTGTAATGAGACCAGATTGTGTTGCAAGTGCTTGCCCCAAGGCATGCCATCTGCTAGCAATGAACACAGTGCTGAATGATTTGAAGGCAGTGAGTAGAGAATGGCAGTGTTGGGTTTTTGCTAGTGTCTTAGGGGAACACAAATTGCAATTGACTTTTTGTTGGCGGGGCTGAGACTCCACAGCCCTTGAAAAATGTCAGTGTTGTATTACTGATTGCTCATTACTGCACACAAAAGAAAGGTTGGTGGAGTGGCAGCTGCTCCAACAATGCTTCTTTGAGAATGTTGTTCCCTCTTGTTAAATGCTATCTGTGACAGAGCTGGACAATAAGTGGAAGTAAATAGAGGCCTCTGAAAGGCGAATGTGAAGACGTATGCTTAAAATGTCCGGACTCAGACCGTAAGACCGACAAAGAGGCGCTTGAAATTGCAGGAGCAAAAAGAACTCTTTGAAAGTTCATCCAGAAAATAAAATGTCAGTACTTTGGCCATTTGATCAGAGTTGAAAAGCAACAGAGATCTCTGCTAGAGGGCAAAGTGGAGGGGCAGCAAAAAGAGGGGTGGACCTCGGTGTAGTTGGATGACGGACATCACAGAGGTGCTTGCAGAGGAACAGCAGTGGATGTGTGAGGATGATGCAAGACCGATGAGCGTGACAAACCATGACAGCAGATCTCCTGGTAAGAGTAGCTACAAGCAGCAGCAGCAGACAGACACAGCTTCCTGAAGAAGCACTTGTTCTAGACGATCCTCCAGCCCACCCAAACATCGATGTTTTTATAATTGGACATTGAAAGCTTTAAGTTCACTTCGTGTCCACCAAATACTATCCTGTCTCTCCATCTAATGCAGATGCAGATGTACAGCTAAAGGATTGCGATGGCCTTTCAAGATAGACCCAACAGATCCCATGGTGCTAATGCAAAGAACAGTGGGGGAGTTCTCCCAGTATCCTTGCCAGGGTTTAACCCTCAATCAATATCTATTAAAAAACACAGACTTTTTGGTCATTAGCACATTTACTGTTTGTGGGAGCTTGCTGTGCACAAATCGACTGCCATGTTTCCTAAATTACATCAGGAACTGCACTTCATTGTCTGTAAAGTGCTTTGCGACATCCTGAGGATTTATTGATTCGTTAACGGGATGTGGCTATCACTGGCTAGGCCAGCATTTATTGCACATCCCTAATTGCCCCTGAGACGGTGGTGGGGAGCCACTTTCTTGAAATGCTGTCTTTGTGGTGTGGGTACACCCACAGTGCTGTTAGGGAGTCCCATGATTTTGACCATCAGTGATGAAGGAACGGTGATATATTTCCAAATCAGGGTGTTGTGTGACTTGGAAAGGAACTTGGATATGGCGGTGTCCCCTTATGCCTGTGGCCCTTCTAAGTGGTAGATCTTATGAACTTGGAAGGCGCTGGTGGGTTGTTGTTGTGCACCTATAACAACATTCCGGCAGTAGCGTCAAGGAGCCCCAGCAAAATTGGAGTCAATGGGAATCAGGGGGAAAGCTCCCCACAAAGGAAGGTGGTTATGGTTGTCGGAGGTCAATTATCTCGTTCCCAGGACAGGAGTTCCTCAGGGTAGTGCACTCGGCCCAATCATCTTCAGCTACTTCATGAGTGACCTTCCTCCATCATAAGGTCAGAAGTGGGGATGTTCGCTGATGATTGCACAATGTTCAGCACCATTCGCGACTCCTCAGATACTGAAGCAGTTTTACCATTGCCGAATCCCCCACTATCAACACCCTGGGCCAGGGCCAGATTATGACATGCTGTGGCCCTAAGCTATGTCAAGCTTAAGAGCTCCCATATAATACTTTATTATTCTCGCAGAAAGGACAGTGAAATTATAAATAGGAAAGCTTTACATTTGCATATATACAAAGGGGAAGGCACAAAGAAAAAAATTGTAACCTAACTAAAATACATGTCTTGCAAAATACATGTTGGAATTATATAATATTTTACAATTTAAAATATGTTCATAATTTCTTAATTATATATGAAAACTTTTTTTTATCAACACCGACAGATAAGCTGTTACGCAAATCAGCTTACTAAATGGAAGCAGTAATCCAATCTACTGTGTGTCTGCTTGCACAACACATGAAGTTAAAAATTTGTAACATTTTTGTTCATGATTTTTGGAGAGCAAAGTCACCGATGATGTCCTCAAATGATAAGCTCTGAAGCATTCGATGCATATATAAAGCTCAGGGCAGATAACTTTCCTTGCAGCATTTTTGTCATTTTTCAGTCACGCCAATGACCTTTGCCCTGAGCAGTTTGTCACCCTTAGATTCAAAAAGAACCACAATGTTGTTTCTAAGTTAAGGAATGCCAGCTAAATCTTATCTCGGCCGATAACTTGATACAGGCCTAAATGTCCTTATCTGAATAATTTTTCCTTAATATAATCATTGAAGCGCTTTATTTCCCCAATGAGGTTAACATCAACATCGTCAGGATAATTTTTCATCAGTGGTTTTACACCTTCACACAGCTGTTTTCCCAAGGCATCTAAATCAACCAAATATGAAGAATTGTTTGCAACGTTTTCGTATATGGTTGCTCTTTTCTTCAAGTTGGTTCCAAGTGCATCCATCATAGGGATAAAGGATTTCACTCGAAACTTGACTCTTGGAGAAAGCTTTTCATCACCGTCATTGACTCCTTTATTTCTAATCTTTCTCCTTTTATTCACACATTTGTAGTCCACATCAGGCAGGTTTCCTTTCTCTCTGGACAGGCTTTGGGGAGTCAGGAGGTGAGTTGCTCATCGTCGCAGGATTCCTAGCCTCTGACCTGCTCCTGTAGCTACAGTATTTATATGGTTGGCCCAGTTCAGTTTCTGGTCAATGGTAACCCCCAGGGCTGTGTAGTATTTAAGATTATGCTAATTAAGCTGCAGCTTCAGGGTCTCACAAAATGAAAGGCTTCTAAATAAGGAAAAAACTGACTCGATATCAGGTTTTACCATAATCGGTTGTTGAATAAAGAAGATATGAGAAAAAGACTCTTTAAATACAGACTTTTCATTCTAATATGACAAATGCATGCACATACATGGCTACACAGTTAATAGTCATATTGAGTTCATAAATTTGTGAAAGTTTAACAATAATTCATCTCAAAAGTTCATGAAAATTCATTGAAAACTATTGAAGCCAGACAAAATGAAAGTTGTGTGTATTATACCCAGCAGCCTGCTGGTTCCAGCTGCATGGCAGCATCAGTTGTGTCTCTGTCCGAGTCGCATAAGAGTTCTTTCTCTCTTTGACACAAGGTAAATATCTACATTATTGAACATGTATGTGTGTAAGTACATACACACACTGGGCAGTGCTCAGATAATTTTTGGGTCCTGATTCCACCATGCTGAAATGTCTCTCTGACACTAGGTGGGAAGCACATGTAAAGGCTACTTCAGCCGCATATTCAACAATGTAGATATTTACCTTGCACCATCCAGGGCAAAGCAGCCCGCTTGATTGGCACCACATCCACCATCTTAAACATTCACCCCCTCCACCAGTGGCAGCAGTGTCTATCATCTACAAGATGCACTGCAGCAACTCATCAAGGCTCCTTTGATAGAATCTTCCAAATCCACGACCTCTACCACCTAGAAGGACAAGGGCAGCAGGTAGATGGGAACACCGCCACCTGGAAGCTCCCCTCCAAGCCACTTACCATCCTGACTTGCAAATATATCGTCGTTCCTTCACTGTCGCTGGGTCAAAATCTTGGAACTCCCATCCTAACAGCACTGCGGGTGTACCTACACCAGATGGACTGCAGTGGTTCAAGAAGGTGGCTCACCACCGCTTTCTCAAGGGCAATTAGGAATGGGCAATAATAGCTGACCTAGCTGGCGATGGCACATACTGCGAAAGAATTAAAAAAACTCTGCCTTGGTGGTGGAGGGAGTGAATGTTATAGGTGCTGGATGGCATTCCAAACAAGTGGGCAGCTTTATCCTGGATGATGTCCAGCTTCTTCAGTGTTGTTAGAGCAGCAATGCAAGGCCCTTTATAAATGCGTTGAAATTTGTTTGTTTCTTTTCATATTCCTGGAAGTGTTCCAACAGGAGACCATAGTCGAAAAAGTGAGCAATCAAAACAGTAGCATCACTGTCACCGAGTTTGCAATAAAACCTTGACGGTAAAGGACTCTGTTCACACTGAAACATGAAGAATTGGATAGGGGCTCAGTGCAGAGCTTCCAGGGCAAACTTTGACATCTGATAATCAGCAAGAAACCCAATGGCCTGATCACAGCCTAAAGCCAGGACACCTCTGCTGGTGACCCATCCAGATTTTGTTTCCCAGATTAAAAGTTCACAAGGTGGGGGAAGGCGAATGGATCCGAATCCTGGAGTTCAGGTAGTAGAAAATGATGAGATCATTCAAGAAGGCATTGGAACCTCTGTGAACAGAAAAGAAGATGAGGGGGAAGCATCGTTCTTTGTCAGTGGCATGAATTAAGGTTAAGGATCTAGATGTGGAGAGCATTTATTGGATGATTACTTGAAGACATATCTCGTCCGAACTGACCCCTGTTCAGGTGGAATTTCACATGAGCCCTGGGACCCGAAACCTCCTGTCAACCCCACAAGTTGAGCCGTCTTGTGGAAATTCCCTCTGTGCCACTCCAGTCTGCACAAAGGGGTTTCCTGAACGGGCTGCTGCTGCACACCCTTCACTTTCTCGTCCTTGTCAACCTTCCAGACACCTCGTGATGTTCCGTCCTGCTATCCGGTGGGGGCAGGGACCTCCAGTGGGAAACTCTATACGTGGGAGCCCTCCCCACTACAATCAGGGATTTGGCGCAGAGGGTGTTGCATGCAGCAGCCCCGTGTAATGAGAGGCTAAAGCCACTTGTCTTTACTGCGATCTTGAGGAGCCTGTGTTCCACGTATATGTAGATTGTGTGAGATTGCAGCCCCTGTTTGATCATTTGAGGGGGCTGCTCTTCAGGTTTTGGCTGCACTTCAGCCCCACGCCCCTGATAGTTGGAATTTTTTGGCCACCTGTTGCAGAGTGGGGCTTGGCCGGGGGGTGGGGTGGCTGGTCGATTGGAAGGCCTCCTCATGGGCCTTCTCCTGGACCTGGTCAAGTTGGTCATTAACAGGTCCAGGCAGGGGGAGATTGAGGGTGGCCGTTAGACCTGACTGTCTGCCCCTATTCTACGGCTACCCAAGTGTTCCTGGAGCGGGAGCATACAGTGTCCATTGGCACACTTGAGGCCTTCCGCGACCGGTAGGCACCGTGGGGGCTGGAGTGCTTCATCAGCACTGGAAATGACATTTTATTTTAATTGGTTAAGCTTTTTTTTAATTTAGTCATGGCATGTGGGTTCCACTGGCTAGCCCTGCATTTATTGCCCATCCCTAGTTGTCCCTGAGAAGATGGTGGTGAACCACCTTGAACCGCTGCAGTCCATGTGGTGTAGGTACATCCACAGTGCTGTTAGGAAGGGAGTTCCAGGATTTTGACCCAGGGACAGTGAAGGAATGGCGATATATTTCCAAGTCAGGATGGTGAGTGACTTGGAGGGGAACTTCAGGTGGTGGTGTTCTCATTTATCTGCCTCCCCTGCCCCTCCTAGATGGTAGTGGTCGTGGGCTTGGAAGGTGCTGTCTAAGGAGCCTTGGTGAGTTCCTGAAGTGCATCTTGTAGATGGTACACACTGCTGCTACTGTGCATCGGTGGAGGGAGTGAATGTTTGTGGATGTGGTGCCAATCAAGCGGTCTGCTTTGTCCCAGATGGTGTCAGGCTTCTTGAGTGTTGTTGGAGCTGCACTCATCCAGGCAAGTGGAAAGTATCCCATTACACTCCTGACTTGTGCCTTGTAGATGGTGAATGATCACATCAGCCATGATCTCATTGAATGGCGAAGCAGACTCGATGGGCCGAATGACCTACTTCTGCTCCTATGTCTTATGGTCTTATGGTCTTATGGACAGGCTCTGGGGAGTCAGGATGTGAGTTACTCACACAGGATTCCTAGCCTCTGACCTGCTCTTGTAGCTACAGTATTTATATGGCTAATCCAGTTCAGTCCCTGGTCAATGGTAACACCCAGGATGTTGATAGTGGGGGATTCAGTGATGGTAATGCCATTGAACATCAAGGGGTGATGGTTGGATTCTCTTTTGTTGGAGATGGTTATTGCTTGGCATTTGTGAGGTGTGAATCTTACTTGCCACTTGTCAGCACAAGCCTGGATATTTTCCAGGTCTTGCTGCATTTGGACATGGACTGCTTCAGTATCTGAGGTGTTGCAAATGGTGCTGAACATTGTGCAATCATCAGCGAACATCCCAACTTCTGACTTTATGATGAAAAGAAGGTCATTGATGAAGCAGCTGAAGATGGTTGGGCTGAGGACACTACCCTGAGGAACTCCTGCAGTGATGTCCTGGAGCTGAGATGACTGACCTCCAACACCAACGACCACCTTCCTTTGTGCTAGGCATGACTCCAACCAGCGTAGAGTTCCCCCCCGATTTCCATTGTCTGCAGTTTTGCTAGGCTTTCTTGATGTCACACTTGGTCAAATGCTGCCTTGATGTCAAGGGCAGTCACTCTCACCTCACCTCAGGAGTTCAGTTCTTTTGCCCATGTTTGAGCCAAGGCTGTAATGATGTCAGGAGCTGAGTGATCCTGGCATAACCCAAACTGAGCGTCAGTGAGCAGGTTATTGCTAGGCAGGTGTTGCTTGGTACTATTGTTGATGACCCCTTCCATTACTTTACTGATGATCGAGAGTAGACCGATGGGGCGGTATTTGACCAGGTTGGATTTGTCCTGCTTTTTGTGGATGGGACATACCTGGGCAATTTTCCACATTGCCGGGTAGATGCCAGTGTTGTAGCTGTACTGGAACAGCTTGGCTAGGGGCACAGCAAGTTCTGGGGCACAAGCCTTCAGTGCTATTGCCAGAATATTGTCAGGGCCCACAGCCTTTGCAGTATCCAGTGCCTTCAGCCGTTTCTTGATATCACGTGGAGTGAATCGAATTGGCTGAAGACTGGCACCTGTGATGCTGGGGACCTCCGGAGGTTCCCTTTAAAGTTTCTTTTTGTTACAGTATCCCTTTAAGGGGCTGTTAACTTGTTTATTAGATTATTAATTCACTTTTTTTAATATTGATTTTCTCAAAAGAGTATAACGAGATATCTGCCCTGTCTGAAGTGATCCCCGGTTGGACAGAATTTCACATGAGCCCCGGGTCCTGAAACCTCTCTGGGGAACCTCAGCTCCACAAATTGAGTCAACTTGCGGAAGTTCCCCCCTGTGCCAATTCATTCTGCGTGGAGGGGGTTTACTGTACAAGCTGCTGTTGCACATCCTCCCCTCCCTTGCCCTCATCAGCCGTCTGGACACGCAGTGGGGCTCTGCCCTGCCATCCGGAGGTGGTGGGTTCCCCGGTGGGAAGCTGTCAATGTGGGAGTTCTCCCTTTTTCCATTGGGGATATGGCACGAGGCGTGTTGCGTGCAGCAGTCCCACGTAACAAACGACTAAAGGTGATTCACGGACTCCCACAGGCCGCCTGTCTTTTCTGCAGCATCGAGGAGTCCATGTCCCATGTCTACCTAGGATGCGCGAGATTGCGGCCCCCTGTTCCACGTTTTGAGGGGGCCGTTCCTCAAGTGCTGCTTCCGCTTCAGCTCGCACTCCTGATCTTTGGCCACCCAGTGCGGGGCGGGTCGGAGGACCTCCTCGCGGCCCTGCTCCTGGGCCTGGCCAAAGTGGCCATTAAGAGGTCTAGGCAGCAGGCAGTTGAGGGGGCCGCCCGACCCAACCATCTGCCCCTCTCCCGTGGTTAGGTCCATGCCCGGATGTCCTTGGAGACCGAGCAAGTGGTGTCCACTGTTACGCTTGAGTCCTTCAGTGAGTGGTGAACACTGCAGGGTCTGGAGTACAACATCATCATCTCTCAAGTTATTATTTTAATTTAATTTTGACAAGTTTCCATTGAAGTTCAGCTACAGTGCCCCCTTCAAGGGGCTGCAATTTCAAAAATTTGTTATTTAGTTTATTTGTTTTATTGATTTTCTCAAGAGAGTATAAAGAGACACTTATCCCATCTGAACTGACTTCCATTTGGACGCCATTTCACATCAGCCCTTGGTCCCAAAGCCTCTCTCGGGAGCCTCAGCCCCGCACTTTGAGCCATCTCGCAGAAATTCCCTCAGCGCCATTCTGTTCTGCGCAGTGGGGTTGACTGTACGAGCTGCTGCTGCACACTCTGCACTCCCTCACCCTTGTCAACCATCCAGACACATTGGGTCCTCGGTGGGTGGCTCCCTACGTTGGAGTCATTGCCTTTTCCATCGGGGCTTTGGTGTTTTAAGATGGTTCACGGACTCTCAGGCTGCTTGTGCTTTCTGCAGCTTCAAGGAGCCTGTAGTCCCTGTGCATAGAGGTTGTGTGAGGTTGCAGCCCCTGTTACTCTATTTGAGGGGGCTGCTGCTTAAGTTTAGTTTGCACTTCAGCTCCACTCTCTTGGTCTTTGGCCACCCAATGTGGAGGTGGGGGTGGTGGGGGTGGTAGGGGGGGGGGAGGGTGGCTGGTGCAGGCATGGCCAGAGCAGATGACCTCCTTGTTAGCCGGCTCCTGGGCCTGGCCATGGTGACCATAAACAGGTCCAGGCTGTGGACGGTTGATGGGACCATTCAACCCAACTGCCTGTCTCTCTTCTGCGGCTACTTTCACTCTTGGGTGTCCCTGGAGAGGGAGTACACAGTGTTCACCGGTACGCTTGAGGTCTTCTGTAACCAGTGGATGCCACAGGGCCTGGAGTGTATCATCAGCATCCAAAACAACATTTTAGCTTAATTTTTGTAAATTTCATTTGTAATTTCGTTTTGGGTACAGTGCCCTTTAAGGAGATGTTAATTAGTTAATTTTGTTCATTGGTTAGTTAATGTTCAAAAGAGCATAAAGGGACACTTTTTGACATCTGTATTGGGGTGTAGAGTTAGGAGCTATATATTCATGATGTTTCACTTTGTAAATAAGTCTAAAACTGAGCAAAGGTTGGCTTCTAGTTTCCTACTTCAGCAACTGGCTATGAGGAGTTTAGGATGGTAGTAGAGAGTGGTTGCTTCATGATGAAGGTTGGAAACTAAGAAAACATTTTTTTCAGTCAGGACGAGGCTTGTGTTGGAAAATGATCACATACCAGAGAGAGTCTTTGATCAAGTGCGAAAGAGATCTTAAAGCAGCTGGACTTGAAAGACATCAAAGTGCAAGCAGAGGCCACAGCTTGAATGGACTACACAATGAAAGGAGGGCTACAGAACGGTCTGGAGACAGGACCAGAAGCAGGTGTCCTCAGATAGGAGGATAAACTAATGAAAGAAGCAAAACAAAAGGCATTGGATAACTGGAAGGAATTTGGAATTTACTCTGAAGTATCAGATAGGAGGCAGCCAGCTCTGTCACATTCATGGATTTGTATGGAAAAGATCCGTGCAGGTGGGGCCTACAAAGGCTAAAGCGAGGTTAGTTTCTTGGGGTTTTGACGAGCGACTGAGCAATACAGATGACAGAGTGAACTCTCCAACAATAGGAGTTTGTAACGGGACTAAGACCTCACACTGTATATTTTTATAAACTATGTATAGATATCCTCATGACTATTTCTAACATTTTAAAAACTGCACAAATACCTTTTAAAATGGCTGAAGCTATGTCTGCCTATGACCTTCGAACAAAAGAAGCTATCATGGCAGTATCAAAGAAACTTGCACCTCATTATCTCTGAAGAGACCTTAACGACCCCCTCCTCCCTGTGAGCTGCAGAGACCAAATTCAAAGAGAACTATACAAAGTCCTCTGCATTTCAGAACTCAGGCAGGCCAACCAGAGTCTACTAGTCTGGTAGGACAAAGAACCCTGCAACCTTCCTTTCCATTCTTAATGGCCAGGACATTTAACCCTCTCTGGAACCCAGATGAGGGATATACATGCCTTGTCAAAGACAGTGTGGGAGTAAGTGTGGGCCTAGCTTGTGGAATCAGTAATTTTGCCTTGTAGAGTCTGCCATTTTACCATCTACAATCAGCCTCACAGATTGAATACGTGGCCCCATCTACACTGCTTCTACTGGAACTTCTGTGCCATCGTCTACAAAATAGATCCATCCCTGTATGGCTATTTCATCGTGGAAATCAACCCTACTGGAAAAGTGAATTGTACAGCATCAATTTTCAACTTGCTGGCCTCTGTGAAGGAATATCTTTGATTCTGGACTCTCGACTCACATGAAACAATAATTCTTTTCTCTGTGGTCTTCGCCCTGTAAATCTTTCTTTTCTCTATCCCTCTTTTACTGTGTGAGTGTACGTTGTGACCCTCCTCCCACATTTCAGTGCGTGCAAATAAACTAACCCTTTGAGTTCATCCTATTTCAAGTTTGCTGTCAGGTTATTAATAGGAAATTGGATCACACCAAAACTGAGGGGTTGGGAGATATGCCACTGCTTATAAAGAGGGATGCAAATCAAAAACACCTTTCTGTTTATGGATGAGGTAGCGAGAGGATAAATCAGGGCTGTTTACATTAACCCCCCTCCTCCTGTCTGTAACAGAGTTTTACAAAAAGAAATGCTCATACCAAGAGGTTGTTGAGGGTTCTAGATGAGGGACATCTTGTATTGTAATGCTTTGTATAGAATAGGGAAAAGCATTTTTTCTTTCTTCTCAGTTTGTTTTGAAATACACTTTGTGAGTAATAATTGTTAAGTTTTATTCTTAAAAAAAATGAAGGGCACTTGTTAATTGTATAAATTAAGGTCAAGAATATACAAGTGGGAAGCATTCTTTGCATGATTACTTGAGCACATATAAAGAGGCTCTTCTGCCTCTATTCCATGGCTATGTTTGCACCTGGCTGCCCGTGGAGAGGGTGCACATGGTGTCCGCCGGTACACTTGAGGCCTTCCGAGGCTGGTGGGTGCCGTAGGGGCTGGAGTGCAACATCAGCCCCCGGAACATCGTCATAATTTAATTTGATGAGTTTCCTTTTAAAGTTTTTTTCTCTTTGTTACCCAACTACTCCCAATACCCCAACATTCTCAACATCTCAAGGGCAATTAGGGATGAGCAACGATTGTTGGCCTTACCAGCGGCACTCACATCCCATGAAAGAATAAAACAAAACATTCTCACCTCTGGGCAGCCTGATTATTAGACAAACTAAATAGACAGAGTCCTCAAAACAGGCTCAAGGACCACCGAGGATGATTGGACAGTTGTGTTATAATGATTCCATTTAACTGTCAGAATAAAATCACAGTTATACTTGGCTGTAAAGTCAGGGCACAGGGAGAGTATAATTTCATTCAGTTTTGAGAATTCAAAGTGATTCCAACCTAAGCTGCATGTTGTGATAAAAGTAATTGCTTGTGTACATGATTGCCGATGACACAATGAACCCTACCTTGTTTTGTGGTAATTTTGTGGAACTCGCTTGTTCACTCACGCATTGAACCATGTTGTCATGTTTGTCTAACAGCTAAGTTTACAGATGTACTTTCTCATTTACTGTTTATCTCCTGGTAAGTAAATCAGCATATTTCACAGATTCATAAATCATATTCTGACAGGGTTCAAAGTCGTGCTTTTACCATCAACGCTTACTCCAGCTGTTGCACGTGTCAATTGTTGCTCTTGGCCCTGTCAGATGTTGTGGATTTAAAATCTCATTCCAGAGGTGTGGGTAATTAAATCTCAGCTAACGTTTCCGGTGCAGCACTGTCAGAGGTGACGTCTTTCCGATGAGATGTTAAACCATGGCCCCATCTGCCCTCTCAGATGTAAAAGGTCCCATGGTACTGTTTCAAAGAAGAGCACCTGAGTTATCCTGACCAACATTCCTAAGGCAGATTACCAGGTCATCATCTCATTGCTGATTGTGGTGTTATTGGCTTATGGTTGCTCTACATTGCTGTAGTGACCAGCCTTCAAAAGTATCATCCTGAAGTCTGTTGTATGTTGGTTGTGACTGGCTAAGGAACAGTTGCAGGGATATAGATATGTCGGAACAAGAATTAGTTTATTGTATGCACGTAACTATGCACAGATACACAAGACTGGGTGTTACTCAGTCTAAGCCAATAGCTCTCCTACTTGACTCTTCATCATATGACTCTCTCTTACATCATCATGTGGGCGGTACTATTTCTTCAGTCCTTTCAGCGCTGAACACCCTAATGTTACATCTCCCCCCAAGTCTTTGCCCAAATATATTTCACCTTTATGTTTACAAGCTACCCCTACCCCCTGCCCCTCCACCAAGTCTCTGACTTTATAGGTTTAAATGGCCTGGAAGTTTCATGACTCTCCCTGATTGCATTCTTATGAGGCTTAGAAGATTGGTAGTCTCCCATTGGACTTATTTGGTTGGACTCGGGTAAGAGTTGCAGTTCCTGGTGCATTTTCAGTTCGAACCTCAACATCTGGTTCTCCCAAAATTATAAAGGAAGGTCACATTATCTGGATCTAGAGTTGATCCCTTTTTCCCTCTCCTTGTTCTTGTAACTCTCTCAATCCACTGTTTCTCTCTCATGATTGGGTTTCGTGGGTTTATCCCTCTCTTTACGTTTGGTATGTTGCCTATCCTTGGCTGTCGAGTTGACCCAAGCTCCTTTTGATGGTTTTGTCTGCCTTTCTTTACTTCAGGAACAATGACTCCTTGCCGTCTCTGGTTTGTGATGTCTTGGGTGATCCTGGATTGCTGTTGCTGGAACTAATTGTTTAGGTAGGACAGGAAACTGTGAGGAAGGCACTCGATTTTCCTCAGCTGCCCATAACCCTAGTGTAGCAGTAATGCCCTCCAATGTGCAAGAGGTGGGCATTGCCTGGTTGGGTTCTGTCTTGGTCTGGTTCTGGACTTGTTTAACTGTTTGCACCCTGGACTACCGCCTTTTGGTAGACAGATAGGTGCGATGCACTTACCAAGCGGTCACCACTGTCAGATGAATGTGGTATTGTACCTGTGTATTCTACCGCCTGAGTTTCGTCTTCCATCTTTTGAGGTGGGAATCAAACCTGGGGCTTCTGGGTCAGAGTCAGGGTGCTACCCACTTCACCATAAGACTTCCTGAAGGAAATTAGGGATGGGATAAATGCTACCCTTGCCAGCAACATCCAAATTCTAGGAATAAATATTGAAATAATGCAGCTAGTTTCCTCACTTCTTTCTCCTACTGCACCAGGACCTGGAAGGGGTTATAGAATACGTACTATGCATTTACAAAGGCATTTGTATATTGATCTTTTTATTGACTTTCCATTAGGCTACAGAGTTCATTTGTAATGGTGCAGATTTAAGTGCAGATAAACAGATAGATCTGCATTGTAGGTGAAGTTAAGTAGAGCACAGTCGTCTGAGATAAAAACGTTGACAGGTTTAGGGGATTGTTCACTTGTTTTTTTTTGCTGGGGCTATAAACTCAGGATAGTGGGGTCAGCCATTAAGGACTGGGATGAGGAGAAATTTCTTCTCTCAGAGGGTTGTGTATCTCTGGAATTCTCTGCCACAGAGAGCTGCGGATCCTCAGTTGATGTGTATATTTAGGAATGAGATCAATAGATTATTAGGCTCTAAGGGAAGTAAGGGATAGCAGGCAAGTGAAGTTCAGGGAGATGGTGGTGCAGTAGTAATGTCACTGGACTAGTAATCCAGAGGATCAGGCTAATGCTCTGGGGACATGGGTTCAAATCCTACCATGACAGCTGGTGGAATTTAAATTCAATTAATAAATCTTAAATTGAAAGTGAGTCACATGGTGACCATGAATCCATTGTCGTAAAACCCCATCTGGTTCACTAATGCACCTTTAAGAAGGAAATCTGCCTTCCTTTCCTGGTCTGGCCTACATGTGACTCCAGACCCACAGTGATGTGGTTGACTCTTAACTGTCCTCAGCAATGGCCTCTCAGTTGTATCAAACTGCAACGGAAAAGTCAATAAGGAATGAGACCGGGGGAACCATGTGGCATCACACTAAGCACTGGAAATGACAATGGTACACTCAGCCCTGCTGACCCTGCACAGTCCTCCTTGCTAACATGTGGCGGCTTTTACCAAAATTGGGAGAGCTGTCCCACAGACTAGTCAAGTAAAAGCCCGACATAGTCATACTTAATATCATACCTTACAGACAACCCCACTGTCACCATCCCTGGGTATGCCCTGTCCCACCAGCAGCACAGTGGTATACAGTCAGAGGGAGCTGCCCTGGGAGTCCTAAGCATTGACTCTGGAACCCATGAAGTCTCATGGCATCAAATCAAACATGGGCAAAGAAACCTCTTGCTCTTAACCAACTGCTGTCCCCCACTCCCTCAGCTGTTGAATCAGTACTCCTCCATGTTGAACACCACTTGGAGGAAGCACTGAGGGTGGCAAGGGCACAGAATGTACTCTGGGAGGGAGACTTCAATGTCCATCACCAAGAGTGGCTCAGTAGCACCACTACAGACTGAACTGGCCAAGTCCTAAAGGACATAGCTGCTTGACTGGGCCTGCAGCAGGTGGTGAGGGAACCAACAAGAGAGGAAAAAGTACTTGACCTCATATAATAAAAGCAAATTACTGCAGATGCCAGAAAGCTGAAATAAAAACAGAAAATGCTGGAAAAACTCAGCAGGTCTATCAGCATCTGTTAACTCTGTTAGTATTTTGAGTCTATGACTCTTCCTCAGAGCTCTATTTCTCTCTCCACAGATGTTGCCAGACCTAATTGACCTCATCTTCACCAACCTGCCTGCCGCAGATGCATCTGTCCTTGACAGTATCGGTAGGAGTGACCACCGGACTGTCTTTGTGGAAATGAAGTTCTGCCTTCACACTGGGGATACCCTCCATCATGTTGTGTGACACTACCACCGTGCTAAATGGGATAGATTTCGAACAGATCTAGCAACTCAAGACTGGGCATCCATGAGCTGTGGGCCATCAGCAGCAGCAGAATTGCACTCAAACACAATCTGTGACGTCATGGGCTATCATAACCATCAAGCCAAGGGATCAATCCTGGTCCAATGAAGAGTGCAGGAGGGTATGCCAGGAGCAACACCAGGTATACCTAAAAATGAGGTGTCAACCTGGTGAAGCTATAACATAGGACTACTTGCATGCCAAACAGTATAAGCAGCAAGAGATAGATAGGGCTAAGCGATCCCACAACCAACGGATCAGATATAAGCTCTGCAGTCTTGCCACATCCAGTCATGAATGGCGGTGGACAATTAAACAAATCACTGGAGGAGGAAGCTCCACAAATATCCCCATCCTCAATGATGGGGGAGCCTAGCACATCAGTGCAAAAGGCAAGGCTGAAGCATTTGCAAACATCTTCAGTCAAGAAAGGTGAGTGGATGATCCATCTCAGCCTCCTCCGGAGGTCCCCGGCATCACAATGCCAGACTTCAGCCAATTTGATTCGCTCCGTGTGATATCTATAAATGGCTGAAGGTACTGAATCTCACAAAGGCTATGCAAACTTCCAGCAATAGTACTGAAGATTTGTGCTCCAGAACTTACCGTACCTATAGCCAAACTATTTCAGTGCAGCTACAACACTGGTAGCTTCCTGGAAATGTGGAAAATTGCCCAGGTATGTCCTGTCTGTTCTCAATCACAGCAAAGTGATGGAATGTTTTGTTGACAGTGCTATCAAGTGGCACTTATTCAGCAATAACCTACTCGGTGACACTCAGTTCGGGTTCCACAAGGGCCACTCAGCTTCTGACATTACAGCCTTGGTCCAAACATGGGCATCAAGGCAGCATTTGACTGAGTGTGGCATCAAGGAGCCCTAGCAAAACTGGAGTCAATGGGAATCAGGGGGGAAAATGTCCAATGGTTGGAGTCATACCTAGCCCAAAGGAAGATGGTTGTGGCTGTTGGAGGTCAGTCATCTCAGTCCCGGGACATTACTGCAGGAGTTCCTCAGGGCAATGTCCTAGGCCCAAACATCTTCAGCTGGCTCATGAAAGACCTTCCCTCCATCATAAGGTCAGAAGTGGGGATGTTCACTAGTGACTGCACAATGTTCAGCACCATTCGCAACACCTCAGATACTGAAGCAGCCCATGTCCAAATGCAGCAAGACCTGGGCAATGTCCAGTCTTGAGCTGCCAAGTGACAAGGAACATTCGCACCACACAAGTTCCAGGCAATGACCATCTCCAACAAGAGAGAATCTAACTGTCACCCCATGGCATTCAATGGCATTACCATCGCTGAATCCCCCACTATTAACATCCTGGGGATTACCATTGACCAGAAATTGAACTTGACTAGCCATATAAATAACGTGGTTACAAGAACAGGCCTGAAGCTAGGAATTCTGCAGTGATTAACTCACCTCCTGACTCCACAAAGCCTGTCCACCATCTACAAGGTACAAGTCAGGAGTGTGATGGAATACTCTCCACTTACAGTTCCAACAATGCTCAAGAAGCTCGACACTGTCCAGGACAAAGCAGCCCGCTTGATTGGCACCCCATCCACAAACATTCAGTCCCTCCACCACCAACGCACAGTAGCAGCAATGTGTACCATCTACAAGACACACTGCAGGAACTCACCAAGGCTCCTTTGAAAATACCTTCCAAATCTGCAACCTCTACCACGTGGAAGGACAAGGGCAGCAGTTGCATGGGAACACCACCATCTGAAAGTTCCCCTCCAGGCGACCATCGTGACTTGCAACTATATCAATGTTCCTTCACTGTTACTTAATCAAAATCCTGGAACTTGCTTCCTCACAGCACCGTGGGTGTACCAATATCACATGGACTGCAGCGGTTCAAGAAGGCAGCTCACCACCACCTTCTCTCAAGGACAATTAGAGATGGGCAACACTGCCTTGCCAGCGGTGTCCACATCTTATTAACGAATGAAAAAAAAATTGGTTAAGGGGAGGAAATCTGCTACCCTTACCTGTTCTGGCCTATTTATGAGTCCTGTTTCACAGCAATATGGTTTATTCTCTGAGAATTTCTCTCTGAAGTGGCTGAGCAAGACCCTCAGTTTGTATCAAGCTGCCACCACTTCAAGAGGGCCCACCGCCTAACTTCTTAGGCAACTTTTGATGGGCAATAAGCCCTAACCTTACCACATCTGGAAAATGAATAATAAAAAAAATTCAACCTAATTGCTTATATCTATCCTTTGAGCTTTTGCCTTACATATGTTTCCTTCAAAATTATTTTGCAGTAATCTGCAGAATGTGGGGCAAAGCCAGTATCTTTTGCAGTTCACTACTTGCCTTCAATACGGTGGAAGAGAGTTTTTGAGTCACTGCAGTCTGTCATGTTCTCGTAATGATATAGTACCTTGGACTTGTCATTCTAGGAGATTGTTTTTAGTTGCATTTGGGATCTTGTCCTAGATGCAGTAGGACTGTATGGTGGTTGAAGAGCTGGAATGGATCTGATTTGTCCTCGGTTATGCCTCACAGTTGTGCCTTTGTGCATTATGACTTCATACGACCTTGTTTCTGAACAAATTCTTGTTACCTCAGCTGCAGTGAAATTGGGAATGCATGACAAGAAATTAAAGAGACCTCGACATCTTTGAAGATCGCCCTTATCTTGAGGAGTTGGCATGGCTTTAATATCCTCTATTTTACTTGAAGCAGGACATATGCCAGCACTGGAATAAATAGAACTGAAGAAACTGGCAGGTTGATGTCGCATTTCAGGCAGTTGAACACTAATCCTTCATTATGTGCCGCTTGCATCAATAAATGCAGATTATGATCATGTTCTTGCTTCGCTCGTCCCATGAAAGCTATATTATCTGCGATACCCTGGCACAGTGCATGTAATGCAATCCATGCCTGCTGGAAAGAGATCCTGGCTAACAGTCTGAAAGGAAGTCATTGAAAACAGTGTTGCCGAATGGGGTTTGAAATGTAATCAGTTCTTTGGGCTTCTCCGTGTGATGAACTGACCAATAACCATACCTGGCCTCAAGCTACTGGAAGAATTTTGCACCTGCAAATCTCGGATTTATCTCTTATGATGTGGGTATTTTGTAAGGGGGTTTCAAAGCTATGTATAAACATCTTGCATTGAGGCATGCTGTCAATGATCCGTCCTTCTTTATGACAAGTAATTGAGCTGCACCAATCTGTGTAGTCTTGTACTCTTCTAATGCTGCCGTCGTACCCCATTTTGTCTCATTCAACCTTCAGTTTGTTATGTGGATGCTACACTTGTGTGGAGCAATGCAGCTATAAATATGGAGCTATAAGGGAATCCAGCTATAAATATGGAGTAATAAGGTTAAAGGTGCGATGCTCCTATGAAGTAGGGATTAAGAATTAAGAGCAGAGTTTATCTGCTGGACAAAGGTTTAAAAGTTCATAAACATGATTGGGCATAATTGTGTGCTCAAGGACAATAACATCCTGTGGTATAACCTCTAACAAATGGCAGTTCTGATAAAACAGGAACTGGCCTTTACATCACATCAGCAAGGCACTGGTAAATTGTAAGATTCTACAATCTAACAATGGGTACCCTTAAGGGTGACCCTTACTAACTTGTATACTGAATCCTAGAAACTGGGTGTTGCAAGGAAGTGACCACTATCTGCTCCTCTCGGTATTTTGTTTGACTGAAGGATGTTGACTAAAAACAAAGGATATTGTCCAGCATGAGTGCTCAACATGCTCCCTGCTGCTTTAGTCTTTTCAGGGTATAAATATTGGAACTACACAGTAGGATTTTTAGTTTTATTGGATTCACTTCAACATCTCTCAAGGTAACGGTGGCTGCTGTAGTGTGGTGATGATAGTTCTCCCCTTATTTGGGGTAGAGGTATCTTGCTAGACTCGGTAGTTTTCTATCTGGGATTTAAGATAAATACTACTTTAAATATTGATGGATATCTTAAATATCTCTCCGCAACATTAATAAGCCTTGAATTCTTGATTCGAAGCAAGATTATACTTTCTTTTTCTAGAACTTTCAACGTTGTGATTACCATCAAAAGTGAATTGCATGCTCAGTTCTTTAATAAACTCTTATATAATTTAGAAAATATATTGTCTCATATAGTCTTCTGCATACAAACTTGAAAACTCATCTCCATACACTCTTCAGTGGAGAGATACATTGTTGAGGAGAGATGTCCAGACCCTTATAATGTCTGGGTTGTTATAATTTGGCTAAAACTTTTAAAAAAGGCTACCTGGAGAATAGTAACATTTCTCTGGTGGCTCCTTTCCTTCGGGGATAGTCAGATCAGTTTTTCAGGCCCATTTAAGTATCTGTGAGGCCTGTCTTTCACAACCTTAAGTGAGAGTGATCATCCATGGAGCAGGCCTGATCCAGAATTGTCCCAAGAATGTGCTAGGATTATAATCCATTTCAGATCAACTGACAGACTTGCATTCTCCTGCAACTGTAAAGTTGCAGCTCCCTTGAAAATGCCAATTTTGTCAAAACATTCTGGATATTTCGATGTTAGATCATGGACTGAGGTGATAGGAATAGTTTCTGAGGTGGATCTGCTTTGTGATGTCTGACTGATTCCATAGATTGTTACTAGTGTGAGGCCGTGGCATGTCAGAAGACCTGCAATCACTGGGCCTTTAATTTCCATAATGTAGAAAATCTGTGGACCCAGGAGGATTGATTGTACTTGCACTCCAGGACTATGGATTCTGCACATGGAATTAGTGAACCGTCAGATACGCTGAAAGTTTCACAGTAGTAGGTTTTGCTTTGGCCTTCCTCGTCTGTGGATACATGTCTTTTAGAACTTGCTGGGGTAGTATGTTGGTACTTGCCCCTGTGTCTATCTTGGCCAATAACGAATTGTTACCAACTTCCTCAGGGCAGATAACTTGAATCTTGTCAAGCGCTTCAGACGGTGTGATGACATCCATGTTTTCCATGAAATTGATGGTGTGAAACATGTGTTTACCACTCTTCATCTCGTGCACATCATCCTCATTTTCTGGTTTGTCAACCACCTCATGTATATGCTTCTAACAGATTGCTGGATTGTCATACTTATTGCTTGAAGGTACCCGTTCTGTACAGCCTGTTTGGATCAGTGCACAGCTGTTTGTAGCAGGATCAGCCTTTACTCCAGTGCACTGCCGCTGCCAATGGCCTTTTCTGCCATGTGCCTTTCAGAATTGATCAAAATCCAGGCATTTCCTTGGTGCGTGTGGAAGACCAAATCTTCCATTTGCAACGTTTGGATGTTCTCGTGAGTGCATCCTCAGTTTGTGTTGTAATTGAGACCTGTAAGCTTTGTCAACCCGTGAAGATCACTCCATGTTTACGCCCATCCTTAAGTAGCTCTTCGATGCTATCGGTTTTGGGCTTGTCGAGCAGATCTTTCTGGAATGCTACCGTGGGAGTGGATGCAATCACCAACTCAACAATTCTGTCTGCTACCACTGCACTTGAAGAATCACAGTACGTACCCTTTTCTCTGCATCTGCTGACGATGTGGTCTATGGATTCTGCAGGCTGTTGTCAAAATGACATAAACACTAGCCGATGAATACAGAAATTTAACCTGATTTTGGACTGCTCTTCCAGTGTAGTCTATATCTTTTGGGGATCCTTTAGCTCTTCTTCTGTTAATCCTGACATGTTCAGCCTGTGTAGACCTTCATCCCCAATTGCTAGGCAAATTTTTATGGCTTGCTTGTCTGGTTCAGATACGCCTGAATCAAGAAACCAAATCTCCGTATGCTGTTTAAACATTTTGAATTTGGATAGCAGGTCAGCTGCATCCCAGTTTACACTGGGGAATTTTGTGGACATTCTGACAATATCCCTTTGACCTGCCTTCTTCTGTAGTGCCTGGGATGACTGCTGCTATAGCCACTTTCACATGCTTTTCCAAATCTCCGCCCATGAAGATGCGTTATGACGAGGATGCACTAAGGAGTAATGGCGCCTTTGCTTTTTATTCAACTTGTTGTTCAGCCACTCCCGAAGCTCCGCCCGTTATAATTGCTGGCCCGATTTTTATAATGGCTTTTCTCTCGTTCAACTCTCCCTTGCTCGCTGTCGATCCGGATCCACACCCTGGCCACTTGCCTTGCCTGACTGAGCTAACCTTGTGCTGGCCCTCTCAATACGCTGTCCCACTCACGGAACTGACAGGCTGTGCTCTGCAATCTCATCATGCTAACCAGCGCTTTATCTGAGCACTAGATCAGTGCTGTTTCCGCGCTACGTTTTCAACACCCTCCGACGTTGAGGCTTCGTGGCAGCCTGACCAAAACGTCAAGGGTCTTCTCATGCCATGTAGCACGGGCTAAGGCTGTTCACCATGTTGTACCTGTACTTAATCTTACTGCCACCTGTCTTACCACCGCTGATCACCATGTGGTGTTATTATAATGATATAATGCCTTGGGCTTATTTGCTGTACAAGACACAAGGCACCAATCGCTCACAGGGATTGGGTAAACACGCTGTGGGCTCAGTTGTTAAGACTAGGCACATGAGAACAGTTATACATAGATATGAAGCCTAAAGGCATCAGAGCGGCTTGTGTGTGTGCGCTGTTCAAAACACAAATGAAACTAAGTCAGGATCAAATGACCCACTTCCCTTCTAGTGATGTCATACTGATATCCCTTAAAGACATACCAAAGTACAGTCCATGTAGTAAATTTATTCCTGCAGTGCTGTTAGGTATGGAATTCTAGGAATTTGAGCCAGCAGTGGTGAAGGAATGGCAATATAGTTCCAAGTCAAGATGGTTTGAGACTTACGGGGGAACTTGCAGGTGGTGGTCTTTGTATGGGTCTACTGCCCTTGTCCTTCTAGGTGCTAGAGGTCGTGGGTTTGGAAGGTGCTGTCGAAGAAACCTGGTTGAGTTGCTGCAACGCACCTTGTAGACGGTAGACACTGCCGCCACTGGTCCTTGATGGTGGGGGGAGTGAGTGTTTAAATTATGGTCGAAGGTACATCAGTGCATTTCAGACATGTGGACAATGCGACTGACTGGAGAAAGATGTGAATGCAACTTCTGAGCTGTAGGCTGTCCTCGTCTGGATGTGAAAATCAAGGTCACTTTGAAAATGAAGATTAAAAATTCAGCACTAACATCAGCAACGCATAAACCTCATGTTGATCTGCTAAGACAATGAAGTAGAGTTGTTCCTGCCAGTGACATAAGACTGACAAAGTTTGACAAGGTTTTAAAACATCAGTGGTCCTTGAGAACATTAGAAGCTTCAGATCTATTCAGAAGTAATATCCAGTGTGTTAGGTGCCACTTTCTGAGTTTGAGAGTAGGTGGAGCTGTCAAACTTGTGGGGAAACTGAACCACAATGGGATTCATATGGCCTTGTAATGGTTCAATTTGAGAAAGAGGGATTGACAACTAAAAGCAATGTCTGTTGTACCCTTAACCCCCCTCTCTCTGTTATGCTTTAAATTTACAACCAATCAGGATTTTTAGAAAATTTGCAGCCCATTGTCTGACTGACAAATCAAAAAAAAAAATCAGTCAAGAACAAAGAACAAAGAACAAAGAAAAGTACAGCACAGGAACAGGCCCTTCGGCCCTCCAAGCCTACACCGAACATAATGCCCGTCAACTAAAACATTTTGCACTTCCGGGGTCCATATCCCTCTATTCCCATCCTATTCATGTATTTGTCAAGCTGCCTCTAAAACACCACTATCGTACCTGCTTCCACTACCTCTTCTGGCAGCGAATTCCAGACACTCACTACCCTCTGCGTAAAAAACTTGCCCCGCACATCTCCTCTATAGTTTTCTCCTCTCACCTTAAATCTATGTCCCCTAGTAATTGACTCTTCCACCCTGGGAAAAAGCTTCTGACTATCTACTCTGTCCATGCCACTCATAATTTTGTAAACTTCTATCAAGTCACCCCTCAATCTCCGTCGCTCTAGTGAGAACAATCCGAGTTTTTCCAACCTCTCCTCAGAGTTAATAACCTCCAGACCAGACAGCATCCTGGTAAACCTCCTCTGCACCCTCTCCAATGCCTCCATATCCTTCTGGTAATGTGGTGACCAGAATTGCATGCAATATTCCAAGTGTGGCCTAACCAAGGTTCTATACAGCTGCAGCATGACTTCCCAGCTTTTATACTCAATACCCCTGCCAATGAAGGCAAGCATGCCATATGCCTTCCTGACTACCTTATCCACCTGCGTTGCCACTTTCAGTGACCTGTGGACCTGTACACCCAGATCCTTCTGCTCGTCAATGCCCTTAAGGGTTCTGCCATTTACTGTATAATTGCCTGTATTAGACCTTCCAAAATGCATTATCTCACATTTGTCCAGATTAAACTCCATCTGCCATTTCTCTGCCCAAGTCTCCAACCTATCTATATCCTGTTGTATCCTTTGACAATCCTCTTCACTATCTGCAACTCCTCCGACCTTAGTGTCGTCTGCAAACTTACTAATTAGCCCAGTTACATTTTCCTCCAAATCCTTTATGTATACTACAAACAGCAAAGGTCCCAGCACTGATACCTGTGGAACTCCACTAGTCACAGCTCTCCATTCAGAAAAGCACCCTTCCAGTGCTACCCTCTGTCTTCTATGACCAAGCCAATTCTGTATCCATCTTGCCAGCTCACCTCTGATCCCGTGCGACTTTACCTTCTGTACCAGTCTGCCATGAGGGACCTTGTCAAAGGCCTTACTGAAATCCATGTATATAACATCCACTGCCCTTCCATCGTCGATCATCTTTGTCACTTCCTCGAAAAACTTGATCAAGTTAGTGAGACACGACCTCCCCTTCACAAAACCATGCTGCCTCTCACTAATACGCCCATTTGCTTCCAAATGGTAGTAAATCCTATCACGAAGAATCTTCTCCAATAATTTCCCTGCCACTGACGTAAGGCTCATCGGCCTGTAATTTCCTGGATTATCCCTGCTACCCTTCTGTAAGGATAGAACTAGCTAAAATGTTAATGTGTGGTTCTGTCCCCCGAGAAAACTGGGTGCCTGAAATAGGCTGCTGTATTGTGCATTGGATACTGATATGCTAATTTTTTTTCAATCAAGTGCTGTGGACCTGTTTCTTGTTGGTGGGAAGGTGGGGTGTTTGTGGGGGGGGATGGGTGGCGGATTGGTGTAGGAGCAGGAGAGGTCACTCACACAAAAAGTCAGTCATGTATAACATCAATCAGGGTCAGTGTGATCTCCTGGACTATTCCTGATTGCCTGAAGAAGTCAGAGAGGCATTTCCTATTTTTTTTTCCTGAATATAGTCGACCCGGGGCTCTTTGATCTGACTTTTTTTTGCCTCTCCTGGGAGATCGCAGAGTTTGAGGGTGGCACGGGCCCGAGGAGCGTAATGCATCACAATTGTGTGTGTCAGGCAGGCT
Organism: Cetorhinus maximus; assembly: GCF_964194155.1. NCBI lineage: Eukaryota > Metazoa > Chordata > Chondrichthyes > Lamniformes > Cetorhinidae > Cetorhinus > Cetorhinus maximus. Next base: position 14,727,232 of record NC_135880.1, read on the forward strand.
GAGTCATGCCCGTCATTGGTCAGTAGAGTCATAGTGGACCCAAAACATTAACTCTGCTTCTCTCTCCACAGATGCTGCTAGAACCGCCTTTCATGTTTTTATTTCCATCATTGATTGGCAGCTCAGAAAGTCGGCCAAATTGATGAAATGCCGAACTGGTAGTTTTATTTGAATTTTAGAAAGAGCTGTCTCACTACTCTTTCACCCTGCTCACTTAGAGAGTGAGCAATAGAAATTCACTATTGAATCTGTGAACACCACCCTTTCAGTCAGTGCATTCCAGATTGCAACGAGATGCTGTGTGAAATAATTTTAGGAGTTTGCCTTGAATCCTAGGAAACAGGGGCATAGACGTCCTATGTGTTGGTAAGAATGAGCATTATCTTTGTCTTCTGAAGCAATTTGTGCTTCTTAAATTGCTTTTATATTGCACGAAGATCCATGTAGCCCATGTGTAACTGTAACAGGGTTCACCATAGTCGCTGAATAGGAGGAACTGTCTACCTATGTTATGTGAATAACATCAAGCCTACCTTCTGATTGGAAGTGGGTTCGCAAATGTTGGGTTTACAGGTCATAGTGCAATACAAAAGAAGCTTAAGATATCAGGGCACAAATCGGTAACATTAGTTGATCACGATTTGGCTGTAAATAAACAATGCAATTGTTGCAAATTCAGCCTTCCCTTCCCCTTTTCATTGCTAAACTAAATATATTTTCTGTTGACCCTTATCCAGTTAACATAACACTACTAAAGCTTTGCTCCTCAAACAATGGAGAATAGCTCCATTTGAATCTATTTGATACCAGCTGATCTGTCGATATGGGCAGCTAGAATTAATGAACATGACCCTATGCAGTTTCGCATTGTGTGATTCCCTTTGGCAGAGAAGACAGTGCATTTTCTATTTCTAAACCACACAGCAATATGGCTGATTCTTAAGCCTTGAAATATTTCCCCTTTCCAGGGACTTAAGCACACCCAGGCTAGCACTCCAGTGGAGTATTGAGGGAGTGCTATACTGCCAACGGTGCTGTCTTTCTGGATGGGAACCTGACAGGTGGATGTCTAAACTCCCATGGCACTATTTCGAAGAAGAACAGGGAGTTCACCCCAATGCCCTGGTCAATACTGAAGCCTCATCAACGTCACTAGAAGAAAGAGATTATTGGCTCACTGTCAGAATGCTATTTTGGGAGCTTATAATTGGCAAAATAACTGCTGCGTTTCCTACATTACCATAATGACTACATGTTAAAACAAAATGTGTCACATATGAACGAATGAATTAGGAGCAGGACTAGGCCATTTGGCCCCTTCAAGCCTGCTCTGCCATGTGTTGGCTGCAAAGTGCTTTGGGGCACCTTTGGGCTTTGAATGGGGCTAAATAATTACAAACTTGCTCTTTATTTGTAAGGCACCAACACAACTGTAATTCCCTCCCCCCCCACCCCTTTCCATTTTACGTCAATAGAATTGGCAACAGCTTGCTATAGAACAAGGTGGTTTCATTGCCACTTAGCTCCAGTGTTGAGATAAATTCTGATTCCGGTGCAGCACTCACAATTTTCATGCTGATATTCACCCTGATGATGCTGAAGCATGGTCTAATCAATGCCTCCTTTCAACTCTGAATAATTCAGCACAAAACCATCGTATCAGCTGCTGATGTGCCTGGGAGGTGAATCTGATAGCGGTAATTAACTTGTTAAGATGGAAAAGCAAGGATGCCGGGGTTTACCTAATGAAAAAGACTTCAGAGTCAATTGGTGACATTTAAAAGTACACCAATAAAACAGGATGATTACAACCCAGACTTGCACAGAGAAAGAAGGATGTATTTCGGGAGGTGAATTATAGATCAATGTTTCCTACAGCTCAATAAGGGAAATTATATCAGACTTATATAGGCTTTTGGTGAGTGCACAATTCTGGTCTCCATATTATGAAATCGGATATTGGGGGGGAATGGAAAATGATTTACAGGTTATAACCATCCGGAAAGACTGAATAAGCTGGGGAAAGAGAAGGTTGAGCGGTGACCTGTTTGAGGTCCTTTAAGATTATGAAAGGGGTTCAATAAGATAGACTTAGAGAAGAAGTTTCCACTTGCAGGCAGTCTGAAGGAGTCCCAAATAAAAAGTTGTCACTAATAAATCCAATAGGGGATTCAAGAGAACCGTGTTTTACCCAGGGAGCGGGACACATTACCACAAGGAGTGTATGAGGCGAATAGCCTCCCATCTCTTGTAAGATGATAGTTTGTGCCTTGGTGGTCAACTCTTGTTAAGCATCGCCTCGTGTGGCTCAGGAGCCCCACTCTAGCATGGCAGTCTGAGGTGAATAGCATAGGTATATTTAAAGGGAAACCAGATAAACACACGAGGGAGAAAGGAATATAAGAGTAAACTGTTAGAGTGGGAGGAAAGGTGTGTGGAGCCAGGAGAAAGAGAGAAAGGAGCAATAACATTCAGATTGGACTGAAAGGAGAGAGACAAATAAATTCAGAAAATAACGCTTGGAGAGTCGGTATTCATTGGCATCAGCCAGTTGAACTGAATGGCCTGTTTCTGTGCTATAAATGCATGCAGTTGGATAAAATAGGAAACCTTACCACCAACTGCAGAGTCAGAACCTGAGCTAATGGTGGTGGCTAATTGACCTGCAGCGCCATGTAACATGTTGTGTACTGGTCATGTTTCCTTTGCATTTTGTGAAAAATAAATTTGCAATGTTAGAATAATTGCAAAGTAAGAATATTTTAAAATCCAAGTTTATGTGATTCCTTTGAGGAGCTCACAGCCGAAACATTTCCAGGTCAAAAAGGTATCTGATGATAACAAGCACAGGGAGCTGGAATCGGCGACGAGGGAACAATGTTTTTGACGGAGGCTGAAGATGGTGCCTTTGGAATGTGCAATATTTAATTGGAGAAAATTCTGGCTCATCCAGGATTGCATGTTGGACACAGAAGCAGTGGAGGGGATCGAGAGAGATGGTGATGAACTTGCTGCACTCTGTTCTCTCAGGTGTACCCTGATGTTGTTATCAGTGTTAAGGAAGGCAAGATCCAACAACTAATAGGTACTGATGCCTCCCTGGATCCTTTCTCCTCTTCCCTTCCCTCTGACCCCACTTTTTCTTCTTTAGGCTTCAAGAATCAAGGTGACTGGTAAAAGGATTGGAGGGGACATGAGGAAAAGCTTTTTCACCCAGAGCGTGATGGGCGCCTGGAATTCACTGCCTGAGGTGGGGGTTGAGGCTGAAATGCTGAACTCATTTAGAAGGTAAAAGCAAAATACTGCGGATGCTGGAAATCTAGAACAAAAACAAAAATACAAAAATACCTGGAAAAACTCAGCAGGCCTGACAGCATCTGCGGAGAGGAACACAGTTAACGTTTCGGAAGAGTCATTCGGACTGTAACCTGCAAGGATATATTCCAGATGCTGGAAAGTGGGATTAAAATGAGCAGTTAGTTTCTTTTTTCTCTTTGGCCAGTGCAGACATGATGGACTGAATGGCCTCTTTCTGCAATGTAACTTTTCCATGGTTCTATGGCTCTAATCCCACCACTTGCCCATAGTATTCATTATGCCCTCTGACCTTTCCTTTCTGATACTGAATGATCTGTGCTTGGCAAATAATTCAGTTTTATCCCCTTACACTCCTACCTCAATGAATTTTGAGCTTGGCACAATCTTCTTCCGCTGCCTTCGCCTCTGTGCCCACTTCTTAGGCCAGGAGTCCCCCTGACCAGTGGACCCTTTCACCCATCTCCAATGTTCTCTCTCCACCTGGACCTTTCCCTTTGGCCTCCTACCTGCTCTTAACCTTTTCATTGAGAACTGTCGGTGTGACGTCGGTCACCTTAATTTCTCTGCTCCTCTCACCCACTCCAACCTGTGTCCTTCTGAACTTGCTGCAGTGCATCTTGTAGATGGCACACACTGCTGCCACTGTGCGTCGGTGGTGGAGGGAGTGAATGTTGGTGGGCGGGATGCCTAATCAAGTGGGCTGCTTTGCCCTGGATGGTGTCGAGCTTCTTGAGTGTTGTCGGAGTTGTAGCCATCTAGGCAAGTGGAGCATTCCTCTCTGAGTGTTAAGATCTCATTTTGCGTTCTGCTTGCTGTGATATCCATCCAAGCTTTCATTAACAGTGAACTTCCCAGTTTTTCTTTGTCATCTCTCATACAATTGCCAGCTCTTAACCCAGGACATCAGAGTTTGAGAAACAGCTAAATCACCTTTTGTGATCCACGCATTTAGTATTCCATTTAACTCATAAAAATTCATAAATTTCAGTTCAAACTTTGTTAATTTGCTGTGCAGAAACAACATTTGCATTGGATTTCTGCGCACTGTGCATCCAGACCTTTTACATGAGCAACATTTAACTAATGCACTATAAATCACTGTCAGTATAACTGAATTACTGTTAGTGGAAACAGAATAGGGCATATATATACATATAGCTTTAATAAAGTTAGGCAGGTGGGGTTTTTTTTAGAACAAGTAATTAGGAAAGCTAATAGAATGTTATCATTTATTGTGAGGGGAATTGAATACAAAAATAGGGAGGTTATGCTTCAGTTATACAGAGCACTAGTGAGACCACATCTGGAGCACTGTGTACAGTATTGCTCCCCTTATTTAAGGAAGGATGTAAATGCGTTATAAGCAGTTCAGAGAAGGTTTACCAGACTAATGCCTGGAATGGGTGGGTTGCCTTATGAGGAAAGGTTGGACAGACTAGGCTTGTATCCACTAGAGTTTAGAAGAGTAAGAGGCGATTTGATTGAAACATATAAGATCCTGAGGGATCTTGACAGAGCGGAAGTGGAGAGGATGTTTCCTCTTGTGGAAGAATCTAGAACTAGGGATCACTGTTTAAAAATAAGGAGTTGCCCATTTAAAACAGAGATGAGGCAAAATTTTTTCTCTCAGAGGGTCGTGAGCCTTTGGAACTCTCCTCCTGAATAGGTGTTGGAAGCAGAGCCTTTCAATATTTTTAAGGCAGTGGTGGATAGATTCTTAGTTAGCAAGGGGGTGATAGGTTATCGGTATTAGGTGGGATGCAGATTTCTGGTTACTATCATGATCTTATTAAATGGCTGTGCAGGCTCAAGGGGCTGAATGGCCTATTCCTGCTCCTTGTTTGTGTGTTCATATGCTCTTAACAGCATTAACATGGAAAATTAAAGCAGAAAAAAGGATTGTTGACTAAGAACTAATGTAATAGCAAGCTACACTCAGTTTTGAAGGAAGAAAGGCTTCAAATTAAAATGTAGCCATTTGCTTGTTCCTTTAGCGTCAACTGTACCTTAGTTGGTAGCACTCTCACCTCTGAGTAATAAGGTTGTGGGTTTGTCCCACTCTAGGACTTGAGCACAAAAATCAAGGCTGATACTTCAATGCAGTACTGAAGGAGAGCTACACTGTTGAAGGTGCTGTCTTTCAGAACAGATGTTAAACTAAGGCCCCATCTGCCTTCTCAGGTGGGCATAAAAGATCCTGTGATTTTATTTTGAAGGAGAGCAGAGGAATTATCCTTGGTGTCCTGGCAAATATTTACCCCTCAATCAATATCACAAAAACAGGTTATCCGTTCATTAACTGACTTTGCTTTGCTGTGTGTAAATTGGCAGCTTTTTTTTATTTGTTCATGGGATGTGGGCATCATTGGCTGGACCAGCATTTATTGCCCATCCCTAATTGCCCTTGAGTGACTGAGTGACTGAGAACTGAGTGACTTGCTAGGCCATTTTGTTCTTAAAAGAGTCAACCACATTACTGTGGGCCTGGAGCCACATATAGGCCAGGCCAGGTAAGGACAGCAGATTTCATTCCCTGAAGGGCATTAGTGAACCAGATGGATTTTTTAGTGAACCAAATGGGTTTTTTACAACAATGGTTTGATAGTCATCATTAGATTTTTAATGAATTCAAATTCACCATCTGCCATGGTGGGACTTGAACTCAGATCTCCAAAGCATTACCCTGGGCATCTGGAGTAATAGCCCAGTGACAATGCCACTATGCCACCACCACCACTATGTTTCCTACATTACACTGTGCTTCGTCGACTATAAAGTACTTTGTGACATCCTGGGGTTGTGGAAGGCGCTATACAAATGCAAGGTTTTTTCATCCTTCCGGACTGCCAACCTTACTTTCTTCCCATTGCGCGTTCAACTGTTTCCCATAACCCTGAGTCAAAACATCCTGCCTAGCAATCAGCTGTTCATCAGCCTCCATGTAAAGAAATCAATCCTCATGCTTGTCTCAAACTTGGCTTTCTCAATAAAAGTAGACACGCGTGACCAAAATCTGTAGGACATTCTCGAGTCTTTCTTGGCTAAATGGATGGAATGGGCAATAATATCCTGGCCTAGCCAGTGACGCTCACATCCTATGAACGAATAAAAAGAAAACACGTGCTGCCTTGATGTCAAGAGTAGCTACTCCCACCTCCTCTTGCATCCATTTCTGGATTAACACAGTGAGGAAGTCTGAACTTTCCCTACATCCCTGCAAAGTTTTCACCAAGTATTTACTTAATTAACTTATGAAAATTACTGTTGAATCTGCTTCCACCCACCCTTTATGCTGTACATTTTGCAACATAACAACTTGCTATGTAACAACATTTTCCTCATATCACCTTTGGTGCTTTTGCCAATTATCTTGGATTGTGGATGTTGCTTGACGATGCTATTGATGGCTCTTTCAATCTCTTTACTGTTTATTGAGATGATGCTCATTGTATGATAAGTGCCTGGGTTACATTTTTCCCATTGTTTAATAGATAGGACAGACCTGATCAATCTTCTACAGTGTGGGTAGATGCTCATGCCAGAGATGTACTGGGAGAGGTGTAGATGTACGTGTAGGAAGATGGATATATAGAGATAGGTGATATGAAGAAAGACTCACAGTTATATATCACCTTTCACAACTGAACACATCCCAAAGCACTTCCCTGCCAATTAAGCACTTTTATGTGTCATCACTGTTGTAATATAGGTAATGCAACAGCTGATTTGTGCACAGCAAGCTCCCACAAACAGCAATGAAACAAATAACCGGATCATCTGTTTCAGGTATCGGTTGAGGAGTAAATTATGGCCAGGACACTGGGAGAACTCTCCCTATTCTTCTTCAAAATGGTGGCGCAGGACCTTTTACATTCACCTGAGAGGGAAGACAGGTCCTCAATTTATCATCCCATCTGAACATCAGTGCCTCTAGCAATGCAGCACTCCATCAGAGCTGCAGTGCAGTGTTGGTTTGGATTTTATGTTCAAGTCTCTAAGTGGGACCTGAGTCCCCTGACCTTCTGAGTCAGAGGCAAGAGTACTGCCAGCTGCTAACACTAGTGATTAATTATAAATAGAGTTATAGCCAGATACCGTGCTCCTTGAATATAAGCAACAATTGTGTTACTTTTTTGTTTCTTATTTTTACTGGTGAGTAATAAATTATTTAAAAAAATAAACATATGTAGTGCAAACATTTGAAATCTCTATTGCCATATACTTTAAGCATGATATTTTTTATTCTTTCACATGATAAGAGCATCACTGACTAGGACAGTATTTATTGCTTATCTCTAGTTGCCCTTGAGAAGGTGGTGGTGAGCTGCCTTCTTGAACCGCTGCAGTCCCTGTGGTGTAGGTGCACCCACAGTGCTGTTAGGAAGGGAGTTCCAGGATTTTGACCCAGTGACAGTGAAGGAACGGCGATATATTTCCAAGTCAGGATGGTGAGTGGCTTCAAGGGAAACTTACGAGTGGTGGTGTTCCCATGCAGCTGCTGCCCTTGTTCTTCTAGGTGGCAGTGGTTGCGGGTTTGGAAGGTGCTGTCGAAGGAGCCTTGGTGAGTTGCTGCAGTGCATCTTGTGGATGGTGCACACTGCTGCTACTGTGTGCCAGTGGTGGAGGGAGTGAATGTTTATAGTGGTGAAGAGGGTGCTGATCGAGCGGGCTGCTTTGTCCTGGATGTGTTGATCTTCTTGAGTGTTGTGGGAGCTGCACTCATCCAGGAATTTGGAGAGTATTCCATCACACTCATGACTTGTGCCTTGTAGATTGTGGACAGGTTATGGGGAGTCAGCAGGTAAGTTACTTCTGACTTCCTACTGGACCAATCCAACTTTAACCAAATTATGCGGTGGTTGAATATCATTCATATTCTCCACTTCCACCACCAGTCATAAAATCAAAGCAAAGATTATTGAGGTGCCACTGTAGTTATCATCTGATTCCAAGACAATTACCTCTAATCGGCAGTGGAAGGACTGTTTCTTAGGATCATGGAACAATGCAGCACTGAAGAAGGCCATTCGGCCCATTGTGCTTGAGCCGGATTTTTGAGAGAGCTATCCAACTAGTCTCACCCCAGCCCCCTGCCTTTTCCCCGTAGCCCTGAATAACTGTTTTCGCCTTCAAGTATTCATCCAGTTCCCCTGTGCAAGTTGCTATTGAACCTACTTCCACCATCCTTTCAGGACTGAACTCCAAAGTTCCCTGTGGTCAAGGGTAAGAACAGAACGAGCATTTCTCAAATCCTTTTAATGCTGCTGGAAGACGCGAGCTTTTGTTAAGCAGATGTGACAATCCACTTCACTGGTGTGGCTCTGAGCAGAAGCAACATGCGTTGTGCATGTTAGTTTGCTGTTACTGATTCGATGTTTTTTTCGAGGGGGGAGTTACAGCACGTGACGTGCTAAATTATTACCTGCGATGACTGAAGGGAAAACGTCTGTCCATTAGGAGGCTCCTAATTCCAAAATTCTTGTTCCCCTTGTCTACTTTCAATTAATCTGCTGGCTGCTGTTTGTTTACCTCTCTCCCTTATCATTGTGTGGTTCCTGCTAATTTTTTTCATAATTGAAAGCCAAGAAAGTGTAACATCAGTTGTGAAACACAATTAACTCACTCAGGGAGATGAAAAATATTTTTGTTCGCACGTGATAAGAAATTGTGAAATGTTGAGTGGCGCGATTAAGCACCTGCGGATTTTAATCACCCCTTTTGAAATGTATGCCTGGTTAGCTTGACATAAACGTGGTGTCGCTCCGACAGGTGTAAAGCCCATCCCAGTACACTGATTTGCACATCTGCCTCCTGCAAAAGTGATCTCGAGCCTTCACCATCTGGAAACCTCTTTGCTCGGTCTCTGGTCTGAGCCTCACCCTGAGGATAACAAGATGTGCAGTTCAGGGAAGTTCGGCCAATGTTCTGAAGTGAGAAGCCCTTTGGTGATGAATGAATGTGGGTTTTTTTTGCAAAAAAACACAGGCTCTTCAATTTATGAGATTAAAAAGAGCAAAACGTAAGAAATCGAAGATGCTGGAAATGCACAGCAGGGGAGTCAGGACCTGTAAAGATGAAAAACCAGATGAAGATTTCACTTGCAGATTTGAAATATTAACCTGCTTTTTTTCCTCAGTCTTTACAGATGCTGATGTCCTCGAATTTCCCCCAGCTTAGAACATTTTGCTGTGAAATTCGCTTGTGTGGTGCCCGTATTTTTGGAATTTTGGGTGCCGGGCTGAATCTAAAATGGTGTCCACTTCTGGTGAGCGCGGCACGGAAAATATTTTGGGTGGATTGTTTGTGCAGGAGCAGGGAGCTTTCATCAGAAGCATGCAGAGAAGGTAGACTGTAACATCAGTCAGCATGTAGCACTCATTTGACTCTACAGGTGTCATTTTTGACCTCGGCGCTTTCACATCTGAATATGTATCCAGGAGCAGGAGGGTACTCTGTGTCGAGTGATACAACTCCTAACTCCCTGAAGCCTCTTCCCACCTTAAAAATTCACATCTTTCTCCATCGGTGTACAGTGATTGCAGTGTGTGCCTTGCAGCAAGTCATCTTCAGCAGCACCGCCCAAACCCACAACCTCCAGGACCAAGAGGGACAAGGGTAACGGAGGTAAGGAACGCCATCATCTCCAAGTTCCCCAGCCATGTCAGGTGCCATTCAGATTTGGAAATATATCAATTTTCATCGCCGCTAGGTCAAAATCATAAAATGCTCTACCTCAATGTATAGGTACATAAGTCATTGAAGATGGCAGGACATGTTGAGAGAGCACTTAATAAAGCATTTAGTATTTCAGGCTTTATTAATAGGGGCATTGGGTACAAGAGTAAGGGGGTCATGTTGAACTTGTATAAGACATCAGATAGGCCTCATTTGGAGTACTGTGTCCAGTTCTGGGTGCCGTACTTGAGGAAGGATTTGAAGGCATTGGAGAGAGTACAGAGGAGATTCACAAGAATGATTCCAGGGATAAATAACTGTAGCTATGAGAATAGATTGGAGAGGTTGGGACTGTTCTCCTTGGAGAAAAGAAGGCTGAGAGGAGACTTGGCAGAGGTATTCAAGATCCTGAGGGATATGGTCAGGGTAAATAGTGAGAAACAGTTCCCACTCAAGAGAACATCAAGGACTAGAGGGTACAGATTCAAAATAATTGGCAAAAGGAGTAAATGTGATGTGGGGAAAATTTTTTCACCCAGAGGGTGGTTGGAGGCTGGAACAAACTTCCTGAGAGGGTGGTGGAGGCAGGTTTGATCAAGCTATTCAAAAGGGAATTGGATTGCTATCTGAAAAGAGATATTATGTAAGGTTACGGGGATAAGGCAGAGAAGCGGGACCAGTTGGAATGCTTTTTCAGAGAGCTGGTGCAGACTTGATGGGCTGAATGGCCTCCTTCTGCACTGAAAAGATTCTGTGACTTTGTTTGAGGCCAACTATATCACTCATTCACTATTGAGGCAACATCTTCAAGGAAGAAGTAGAGGTTGAGGTGGAGAGCTTTAGGGAGGGAATTCCAGGGAAGAATTTTCTCCCCGTCGGGCAGGCGAATCGGGAGCGGGCGCAGGTGTGCGCGTAGCCAATCGCTGCCCACGATTGTCTGTGCGTCGCCATTTTGTAATTGGCCCGCCCAAGGTGACAAGCACCAAGAAGTGCTGAGCGCTCCCTGTGCGGGCGGGGGGGAGGAGGGAGAGTCGGGGCCTACGCTCTTTCGCGCATGCACGCGAAAGAGCGCAGAAATCTACCTGAGGCACGGAGCTGCCTCAGGGAGATTAATTTCATCCTGAAAAATTGAATAAAGGAATAAAAAAAAAATTCAGACATGCCCCCTCATGTGACAGTGTCACATGAGCTGGGACATGTCAATGAACTTTAATAAAAAAATTTATTTGATTTATAAAGCCTTCATGAAACCTCATCCTACCCGTGGATCAGGTTTCATGATAAATGTGCAGGCCGCCTGGGCTCTTCGCCTGCCCCCCCGCCAACCTTAAGGTTGGACGGGCAGCCCTGTTAATTCTTTCAATTACTTTTTAAATGGCCTTACTGGGCCTCTGACAGTTCGGTGTGTGCCCACTGAACTGAAGAGTGGAATGATGTGCACGCCCGACGTCACCGCGCGTCATTTTACCTGTCGGTGAGCGGGGCCTGCCCCTGCATGCTGACCAGAAGATTCAGGCTCCAGAGTTTAGTTTCTAGGCAGCCGAAGGCCACAAATGGTGGAACAATTAGATAATTAAGAGGCCAGAATTAGGGAAGTGCAGATATCCCGAAGAGCCGTGGGGCTAGAGGAGGTTACAGAGATGGGGAGGGGCGAAGCCATGGAGAATTTGAAAACAAGGATGAGAATTTTAATTTCGAAGCATTGCTTGACTGGGAGACAATATATGTCAGCGAGTATAGGAATGGTGGGTGAACAGGACTTGGCATAAGGGCAAGGGCAGCAGAGTTTTGGATGATTTCAAATATACAGATGGTAGAATCTGAGAGTTCAGCCAGGAGTGCACTGGAATAGTCAAATCTAGAGGTAACGAAGGCATGAATGAGGGTTTCAGCAGCAGATGAGCTGAGGCAGGGGTGGAGGCAGGTGAAGGTGGCAATAGGCGGCGGCCTTAGTGTTGCATGGATGTATGGTCGGAAGCTCATCTTGGGGTCAAATGTGATTTGAAAGAGACATAAACCAGGTTTCATGGTTCATTTTTGAATAGCACATCTTTCAAGACATTCACAGTTAATATCGTAACTGGAGATACCTTTACATTCATTGCTATTTGAACAGATTCTATTACCTTTTAACGGCTAAAACACAAAATGAGAGCTCATGGTGTATGAGGTAACATATCAGCATGGATAGAGGATTGGTTAGCTAATAGGAAACAGAGAGTAGGCATAAATGGGCCATTTTCAGTTTTGTAAGATGTGATGAGTGGAGTGTAATAGGGATCAGTGCTGGGGCCTCAACGATTTACTATTTATATCAGCGACTTTGATGAGGGGACCAAACGTATGGTTGCTAAATCTGCTGATGACACAAAGATCTGTGGAATAGTAAGCTGTGAAGAGGACATAAGGAGCCTGCAAAGGGATGGGTTAAGTGAGTGGGCAAAAATTTGGCAGATGGAGTATAATGTGGGAAAATGTGAAGTTGTCCATTTGGCAGGAATAAGCGAAAAGCAATATATTATATAAATGGAGAGAGATTGCAGAACTCTGAGGGACAGAGGGACCTGGGTGTCCTGGTGCATGAACCACAAAAGGTTGGTATGCAGGCACAACAAGCGATTAGGATGGCAAATGGAATGTCGTAATTTATTGTATAGGGAATGGAATTTAGCCAGAGTTGTACGAGGCATTGGTGTCATCGCATCTAGAGTACAGTTTTGGTCTCCTTATTTAAGAAAGGATATAAATGCATTAGAAGCAGTTCAGAGAAGGTTTCCTAGATTAATACCTGGAATGTGGGTGGTGGGGGTATCTTATAAGGCAAGGTTGGACAGGCTGGATCCATTGGAGTTTAGAGGTGATCTTATTGAAACATATAAGATCCTGAGGGGACTTGACAGGGTGGATGCTGAAAGGATGTTTCCTTTCCAGGAGAAACTAAGACTAGGGGACACTGTTTAAAAATAAGGGGTCTCCCACTTAAGACAGAGATGAGGAGAATTTTTTTCTCGCAGGATCAGAAGTCTTTGGAACTTTCTTCCCCAGAGAACAGTGGAGGCAGGGTCAATGAAGCTTTTAAAGGCAGAGGTAGATAGATTCTTGACTAACAAGGGGGTCAAAAGTTACCTGGGTTAGGCAGGATTGTGATGTTGAGCCTATAATCAGATCAGCCATGAGCTTACTGAATGACAGCGAAGGCTCAAGGGGCCGATTGGCCTACTCCCTAGAGTCAGAGAAGGTTCCATTAGATTGGAAAATAGCAAATGTAACTCCTGTATTCAAAAAGGGAGGGAGACAGAAAGCAGGAAACTACAGGCCAGTTAGCTTAACATCTGTCATAGTGAAAATGTTAGAAGCTATTATTAAAGATGTTTTAGCAGGGCTCTTAAAAATGCTTAAGGCAATCAGGCAGAGTCAACATGGTTTTGTGAAAGGGAGATCATGTTTAACTAATTTATTAGAGTTTTTTGAAGGAGTAACATGTGCTGTGGATAAAGGGGAACCGGTGGATTTACTGCACTTAGATTTCAAGAAGAGATTTGATAAGGTGCCACATCAAAGGTAATTGAGGAAAATAAAAGCTCATAGTATAGGTGGTAACATATTGGCATGGATAGAAGATTGGCTAGGTAACAGAAAGCATAGAGTAGCCAAAAATGGGTCTCTTTCTGGTTGGCAGGATGTAATGAGTGATGTGCCACAGGGATCAGTGCTGGGGCCTCAACTTTTTACCATTCATATAAATGACTTGGATGAAGGGACAGATGGTATAGTTGCTAAATTTGCTGACGACGCAAAGATAGGTAGGAAAGTAAGCTGCGAGGAGGTCGTAAGGAGGCTACAAAGTGACATAGATAGGTTAAGTCAGTGGGCAAAGACCTGGCAAATGGAGTATAATGTGGGCAAATGTGAAATTGTCCATTTTTGCAGGAAGAATAAAAAAGAAGCATATTATGTAAATGGTGAGAGATTGCAGAACTCTGAGATTCATAGGGATCTGCATGTCCTCACGCATGATTCGCAAAAGGTTGGTACGCAGGTACAGCAAGTAATTAGGAAAGCTAATAGAATGTTATCGTTTATTGTGAGGGGAATTGAATACAAAAGTAGGGAGGTTATGCTTCAGTTGTACAGGGCACTGGTGAGACCACATCTGGAGTACTGTGCACAGTATTGGTCTCCTTATTTAAGGGAAGACGTAAATGTGTTAGAAGCAGTTCAGAGAAGGTTTACTAGACTAATACCAGGAATGGAAAGGTTGTCTTATGAGGAAAGGTTGGACAGGTTAGGCTTGTATCCACTGGAGTTTAGAAAAGTAAGAGGTGGTTTGATCAAAACTTTAAGATCCTGAGGGCTCTTGACAGGGTGGATGTGGAGAGGATGTTTCCTCTTGTGGGAGGTTCTAGAACTAGGGGTCACTGTTTAAAAAATGGGGTCACTCATTTAAGACAAAGATGAGGAGAAATTTTTTCTCTCAGAGGGTCGTGAGCCTTTGGAACTCTTTTCCTTAAAAAGCAGTGGAAGCAGGGTCTTTCAATATTTTGAAGGCAGAGCTAAATAGATTCTTGATTAACAAGGTGGGGGTGAAAGGTTAGCGGGAGTAGGTGGGAGGTTACGATCAGATCAGCCATGATTTTGTTGGATGGCGGAGCAGGCTTGAAGGGCCGAGTGGCCTACTCCTGCTCTATGTTCATATGTTTATATGTGCTCCTGCTCCTGATTTGATTTGTTCGTATATATGTTCCTATGGCTCTGTAGCCCTACAATAGAGTGTTGAACATAAAATATTTGATGGTTCTAGAGTAGAATTTTGGACTCACGACTTGAGTGCTCTGTAATCCTACAGTGCAGTGTTGAACTCATGGTTAGAGGGCTCAATGGCCCCACAATAGAGTGTTGGATTCTCAGTTAGAGGATTCTCTAGCCCTACAATAGTGTTCAACTCTTAGTTTAAGAATTGTACCCTGCACTAATCTTATATTCAGATTCTCTGTATTCCTATAATAGTGTCAAATGCTCAATTCTCAAAATTATAGAGGCACTCTCTCAATTCTGAATTTACTGGTGCTCTCAACTGCCCGTTATACATGTGCACCCTCAGTTGTCGATTTACTGGTGCCCTCTCCCAGTTGCTCCATTTACAAATGCCCTCTGCCAATTACTGGAGTTCCCCACCGCAAGTGAAAACCTCTAAAACTCTTCCATTGCTGTGCTGAACTTCCACTCACAGTTACTAATGCTATCAACCAGTTGCTTTAATGAAGAATGCGCTGTAACGTTGATCGAAAAGAGAGATACCATGGACCATGGAGAAGATCGGGGAAGCTTCTGGTTTGACAGGCCCCTGGAATGAAGAATGTACTGCAGAGCTGATCAGAAACTAAGTTATGGAGCCCAATTTTGTAGACCACCTCTATGCTATTTGCCTCAACTGCTCCGTGTGCCAGCAAGTTCCACATTTTGTCCATTCTCATAGAGAGGTCTACAGCACAGAAAAAGGCCCTTCGGCCCATCAAGTCTGTGCCAGCCAAACAAGTACCTAACTATTCTAATCCCATTTTCCAGCACTAGGCCCATAGCCTTGTATGCCATGGCATCGCAAGTGCACATCCAAATACTTCTTAAATGTTAGGAGGGTTTCTGCCTTGACCACCCTTTCAGGCAGTGAGTTCCAGATTCCCACCACCCTCTGGGTGATAAAATTCTTCCTCACATCCCCTCTTAACCTCCTGCCCCTTACCTTAACTCTATGCCCCCTTAGTAATTGATCCCTCCACCAAAGGGAAAAGTTCCTTCCTGTGTACCCTATCTACGCCCCTCATAATTTTATACACCTTAATCATGTCCCCCCTAAATGTCCTCTGCTCCAGGGAAAATAACCCCAGTTTATCCAATCTCTCTTCATAATTAAAACTCTCCAGCCCAGGCAACATCCTGGTAAATCTCCTCTGCACTCTTTCTAGTGCAATCACATCTTTCCTATAATGCGGATTCCAGAACTGCACGCAATACTCTAGCTGTGGCCTAATCAGCGTTTTATACAATTCCAGCATAACCTCCCTGCTCTTATATTCTATGCCTCGACTAATAAAGGCAAGTATCCCACCTTAACCACCTTATCTACCTGTCCTGCTACCTTAAGGGATCAGTGGACATGCTCACCAAGGTCCCTCTGATCCTTGGTACTTCCCAGGGTCCTACCATTCATCGTGTATTCCCAAGCCATGTTTGTCCTGCCCAAGTGCATCACCTCACACTTATCCGGATTAAATTCCATTTGCCACTGATCAGTCCATCTGACCAGCCCACCTATATCCTCCTGTAATCTAAGGCTATCCTCCTCACTATTTACCACCCCACTAATTTTCGTGTCATGCGCAAACTTACTGATCAACCCTCCTACATTCGAGTCTAAATTGTTTATATATACCACAAACAGCAAGGGACCCAACACCAATCCCTGTGGAATGTCACTGGACACAGGCATCCAGTCACAAAAACACCCGACCATCACCCTCTGCTTCCTGCCACTCAGCCAATTCTGGATCCAATTTGCCAAATTCCTTTGGTTCCCATGGGCTCTTAACTTCGTTATCAGTCTCCCATGAGGGACCTGATTCCCTGGGTAAAGAAATTTCTCCTGAATTCCTTGTCAGATTTATATTATTTATTTTATATTTATGAGCTCTAGTTTTGAACTCCTTGCACAATTGGAAACACTTTCTCTATATCTACTGTACTAAACCCTTTCATTATCTTAAAGACTGCTATCAGGTCGTCCTCAGCTCTCACAAGAAAAACACCCACTTTGGAAAGATACTTAAAGGCATCCATTGCCCTTTGGAAGCACACTCCAGTAAGGAGCCAATACCTTCAATAGAAGAGCAGTTGGAACAATAACAACTTGCGTGTACACAGCACCTTTAACATTGCAAAACATCCCAAGGCACAAGTTGCAAGAGGGCAGGGCAATGAATAAAGTTATGCTGCAGTAAAGTGATTTAGAGTGGTTTAAAGGAGCTTGCGTAAATTAGGCTTCAGGAAATAAATAATCTGAGTAGAAAGCATTATTGGTGAATGACATCTATAATGATGGAATAGGACATTTTCATCAGTTTGCTGAATTATTTGCAGTTTTGTGCAAGCTTATGTGAATCATTGTGGACTAGACTTCCCACTTTGTTTGGGAATGAATGTAGGCATCTGCATACTATGCATAGTAAGATAGTAACATTAGGAACAGGAGTTAGCTATTAAGCCCCTTGGGCCCAATCCATTATTCAATGCAATCATGTCTGATTTGTATCTCAAATGCTTTTCTCCGCCTTTGCTCCATACCCCTTGGTACTCTCACCTAACACAAATCTATTGATCTCAGTCTTGAAAGCTTCAATTCTCCTGGCATCCACAGCCCTTTGGGAGAGAGAGTTCCAAATTTCCACCAATCTTTGTTTGGAAAAGTGCTCCTTGGTTTCACGACTGAATAGCCTGCCTTTAAATTCAAGCTTAAGTCCCATTGTTCTTTCATCCCAATCATCTCAATTTACCCACCCTTCAATCCTCAATACAAAAGGGAATGCAAATCAAGTTTTAAAAAATGTATTCTTTCATGGGATGTGGGCACTGCTGGCTAGGCCAGCATTGATTGCCAATCCCTAATTGCCCTTGAGAAGGTGGTGGTGAGCTTCCTTCTTGAACTGCTGCAGTCCACGTGGTGTAGGTACACCCACAGTGCTGTTAGGGAGGGAATTTTAGGGTTTTGACCCAGCGACAGTGAAGGAATGGTGATATGGTCCCAAGCGAGGATGGTGTGTGGCTTGGAGGGGAATGTGTAGGTGATGGTGTTCCCATGCAGCTGCTGCCTATGGCCTTCTAGATGGTAGGGATCGCTGGTTTGGAAGGTAATGTTGAAGGAGCCTTGGTGATTTTCTGCAGTGCATCTTGTGGATGGTACATGCTGCTGCCACTGTGCGTTGGTGGTGGAGGGAATGAATGTTGACGATGGTGGAGGGGGTGCCAGTCAAGCAGGCTACTTTGTCCTGGATAGTGTCGATCTTCTTGAGTTGAAACCTGTTCTCAAAATTGAACTCTCTAAGCCCTGATAAAGTTCTACCGAACCTGTATTGCACCACTCCTCCAAGAGCAACACATCCTTCCTGAGGTGTGATGCCCAAATCTGAACACATATGGACATATGAACATATGAATTAGGAGCAGGAGTAGGCCACTCTGCCCCTCGAGCCTGCTCCACCATTCAATAAGATCATGGCTGATCTGATTGTAACTTCAACTCCACATTCCCACCTACCCAAATAACCTATCACTCCTCCTTGCTTATTAAGAATTTATCTGGCTCTGCCTTAAAAATATTGGAACACTCTGTTTCCATCACCTTTTGATGAAGAGAGTTCCAAAGACTCATTACTGTCTGAGAGAAAAATTTTCTCCTCATCTCTGTCTTAAATGGGTGGCCCCTTATTTTTAAATTATGACTCTTTGTTCTAGATTCTTCCACAAGAGGAAATATCCTTTCCACATCCATCCTGTCACGACCCCTCAGGATCTTATATGTTTCAATCAAGTTACCTCTTACTCTTCTAAACTCCAGCAGACACAAGCCTAACCTGTCTGACCTTTCCTCATAAGGCCACCTGCCCATTCCTGGTATTAGCCTGGTAAATCTTCTCTGAGCTGCTTCTAATGCATTTACATCTTTCCTTAAATAAGGAGACCGATACTGTACACAGTACTCAAGATGTGGTCCAAACTTGCCTTATAAGGCAACCCGCCCATTCCAGGTGTTAGCCTAGTAAACCTTCTTAGTAAACACAGTGCTTCAGATGGGGCCTGACTAAGGCTCTGTACAACTGAAGGGAGCATTGCTTTGTAGCCTATCCCCCTTTGAGATAAAATCAGCAATTCACTGGTAACCATGCTTATTTCTGCCAATGCTGTGCCCACAATTTGGAAACCTGGAGGGGGTGAGATTATTTCTCACTAATCCTGTGTCCACGCATGGGCACTGAAAATGTGAACTTCCACATCTGAGATGGAAAATGCATAACATGTATGGAGCAGGAATGTTGAACTCCAGGACAGGTGGACTTGAGTAGATGCCCCAGTCTTAAAAGAAGGGCTTAAGCCATTCTATGTTTCATTCATCATTTCATGTCCCTTAAACTTCTGGGGCGGAATTTTACACTGGTGTGAGTTTACAGTCCTGCCGAAGTCAATGGACTTTTGAATGTCTCGCCGCATTTTATGGCCCCACCCCTGCCGAAATGGGGCTTTAAAATTCCACCCTGGGCTAATTTTTAGTCTTCTAGGAATATGAGTATTTATTTGACTAGAAAATCAACTGGACCGGCCACATAAACACTATGGCTGCTAGAGCAGTGGCTGGGCAACATGCAGCGAGTGCCTCACCTCCTAACTCCACCACTTGCAAGGCTTGATTCAGAAGTATATGTGGAACATATTTAAGACCATAAGATATAGGAGCAGAAATTAGGCCATTCGGCCCATCCAGTCTGCTCCACCATTCAATCATGGCTGATAAGATTCTCAACTCCATTCTCCCGCCTTCTCCCCGTAACCTTTGATCCCCTTACCAGTCAAGAACCTATCTATCTCGGTCTTAAATACACTCAATGACCTGGCCTCCACAGCCTTCTGTGGCAATGAATTCCATAGGTTCACCACTCTTCACTTGTCTGGATCGGTGGAGCTGCAAGAACATTCAAGAAGCTCTACAGCATCCAGGCCAAAGCATTCCACTTGATTGGCACACCATCCACCGCTTTAAACTTTCGCTTCCTCCATGCCTACCAGCAATGTTTGCCATCTACAAGATGCACGTCAGCAATGTGCCACGGTTTCTTCAGCAGCATCCTCCAAACTTCCTTAGTTTAGAAGAACATGGGCAACAGGTTCGTATAAGGATCTCTGATTTCTTCTTCGAAAGTTTCTCCTGAACAAGCAGGAGGACAACAGAGGGCACATGGGAACACCACCACCTCCAAGTTCCCCTCCAAGCTTAGAAATATGTCACCAGTTACAGTATCAGCGCTGGGTCAAAATCCTGGAATTTCTCCACCTAACAGCACTATTACTAACAGCCTACACCACATGGACGGCAGCAGTTTAAGAAGAAGGCCCACCAAATCCTTCAGGGAAAATAGGGACGGTTAATAATCCAGGCCTTGCTCACATTTTCAGAATGATTAAAATAAAGGATGGGGAAGGACTGCAAGGGGATTCCCAAAGTCTGGAAAATGTCATGCAACATTGCATGGGGGCTTTTGATGGTATGGGTAGTGAAGTTACTCTTCCGTTGTTGCCCTTTGTTGCATTGTTGCTTCACCAGGTGATCAGTTCTCCGGGTAGGAGCAAACCTTATAAAACACAGGAGGAAAATTTAGCAGTGAGAATGGCCTTTGCAGTCCACGTGGTCACTTCCAACATTCAAAACCACATGCTCCTCCATCTTTCATAGCAACCTTTCCAAATATCCAATATGAATTTAACTTTCCAGTCCTGTCTCAGTGGTGCAGTTTTTTTTATTATTCATTTGTGGGGTGTGGGCATTGCTAGCTGGGCCAGCAGTTATTGCCCATCCCTAATTGCCCTTGTTCAGGGTCAACCACATTGCTGTGGGTTTGGAATCACACGTAGGCCAGACCAGTAGATTTCCTTCCTTGATGGGTTTTCACAACAATTGATAATGGTTTCATAGTCATCATTAGACTTTCAACTCCAGATATTTATTGAATTCAAATTCCACCATCTGCCATGGTGGGATTCAAACACCCATCCCCAGAGAATTACTCTGGGTCACTGGATTATCAGTCCAGTGACAATACCACTAAGCCACCAACTCCTCTTCACACCTATACAGCACAAAGTAGACTGCATGGTCTCTTAGAGGGTCTGCCCATTCAAATATTAACCCCCTACCTTCCCACTGGGGGAATTGGTCACCTTGGAGGAGTGTAGCTGCCGTGAGGTTGGGGTGTCTAAAACTGGGACACTCGCACACTTAATGGCCTGGCTTCAAGGACAGCTGAATTGGTCTGATTGGGTTGCCAAACTTGAATGACCTATGCATCTGAAGGAAGTGCAAGTGACCATGCTGAGAGAAGACTGCTCTTTCACATCACTGGTTGATGCCACAGGAAGTATCCCAAAGATGGATTGTCAACCTTTGACCCTCAGAACATCAGCAAGATATGTGCACATGCAGTGGCCGTGAGGGGATGTAAGACAGAGTGTCTGACAACTAGAAACTGTAATGGGAATGGTATTCTGGAAAAGATGAAATCAAATGTGTTGAAGGGTCCTCAAACATGTTGCCTGGGCTGGAGAGTTTTAGTTATGAGTAGAGATTGGATAGACTGGGGTTATTTTCCCTGGAGCAGAGGAGTGTGAGGGGAAATATGATTGAGGTGTATAAAATTATGAAGGGTATATATAGGGTAGACAGGAAGGAACTTTTCCCCTTGGTGGAGGGATCAATAACCAGGGGACATAGATTTAAGGTAAGGGGCAGGAGGTTTAGAGGGGATGTGAGGAAGAATTTTTTCACCCAGAGGGTGGTGGGAATCTGGAACTCACTGCCTGAAAGGGTGGTAAAGGCAGAAACCCTCATAACATTTAAGAAGTATTTGGATGTGCACTTGCGATGCCATGGCATACAAGGCTATGGGCCTAGTGCTGGAAAATGGGATTAGAATAGTTAGGTAATTGTTTGACCGGTGCAGACTTGATGGGCCGAAGGGCCTTTTTCTGTGCTGTAGACCTCTATGACTCCACTATGATTTTGCTTAATTTTTTTTGCATGTTAACCAAGATTCTAAAAAAGATGTTGAATTGAGTTTATTTGTTGACTTTTTTATTCATTCACGGGATGTTGGCATCGCTGTCCAGGCCAGCATTTATTGCCCATTCCTAGTTGCCCTTGAGAAGGTGATGGTGAGCTGCCTTCTTGAGCCGCTGCAGTCCATGTGGTGTAGGTACACCCAGAGTGCTGTTAGGGAGAGCATTCCCAGAATTTGACCCAGGGACAGTGGAGGAATGGAAATATATTTCCAAGTCAGGATGGTGTGTGACTTAAATAAAGCAATAAATAAAGCTTTTAAAATCAGGAAAAAAAATGTCCAAGCATCACAATCAGTCACCTGAACATACACATGATAAAAATGCTGTCCATAGATTTTTCTTTTTCTTTCATTTAATAACGGAAGCCTCATCCCGCCCTTGGATGAGGTCTCATGAAAAATGCAACGTCTACCTGGCCGATTAGCCCATCTGCCAACCCTAAGGTTGGACGGACCATGAAAAATCAGAGACAATTGCACCTTTAGTTACCTTAATCAGCCTCTTAATTGTCGGCGAGCGCTCTTCTGACTTTTGCGCACCGACTGAAATGTTGCGTGAGCGTGGGATGTCGTTGGGACGCTTGCCCCGCGTCATCTTGTGCAATATCACGCCCACCCGATCAGCATAAAATTCTGCCCCATGTGTCTGCTGCCCTTGTCCTTCTGGGTGGCAGCGGTCGTGGGTTTGGAATGTGCTGTCTAAGGAGCCTTGGTGAGTTCTCAGAGTGCATCTTGTAGATGCTACACGCTACTATTACTGTGCACGGTGGTGGAGGGAGTGAATGTGTGTGGATAGGGTGCCAATCAAGCAGCCAAATTGGGACAGTTGCGCACATAATGGCCTGACTTTGAGGACAGCCTTGTCCTGGATGGTGTCAAGCTTTTTGAGTGTTGTGGGAGCTGCACTCATACAGGCAAGTGGAGAATATTCCATCACACTCCTGATTTGTGCCTCGTAGATGGTGGACAGATTTTGGGGAATCAGGAGGTGAGTAACTGCAGGATTCCGAGCCACTGACCTGCTCTTGTAGCCACAGTACTTATATGGCTAGTCCAGTTCAGTTTCTGGTCAATGGTAACCCCAAGGATGTTGATAGTGGGGGTTTCAGCGATGGTAATGCCATTGAATGTCAAGGGGGTGATGGTTAGATTCTGTCTTTTTGGAGATGGTCATTGCCTGGCACTTGTGTGGCACAAATGTTACTTGTCAGTCCAAGCCTGGATATTGTCCAGGTCTTGCTGCATTTGGACATGGACTGCTTCAGTATCTGAGGAGTCACAAATGGTGCTGAGCATTGTGCAATCATCAGCGAACATCCTCACTTCTGACCTCATGATGGAGGGAAGGACATTGATGAAGCAGCTGAAGATGGTTGGGCCTGTCGGGCAGCTGAATTGTAACAGATGGCAGGCCCTTCACAATCCTTCTACCTGTATCATAGAACCATAGAACCATACCTTCCAGCAGAAGTCCATTGGACCCATTATGCCTGTGCCAGCTCTTTCAAAGCTTGATGGATAGGCTTTTCCCATAGTCTTGTGATTTTTTTTTTCCCTTTCAACTATATAGTCAATTCCCTTTAGGAAATTGTTATTTAATCGGTTTCCACCACCCCTTCAGGCAGTGCATTCCAGTTCATAACAACTCGTTGCTTGAAACATTTCTCCCCATTTCACTCTCTGGTTCTTTAGCCAATTGTCTTCAATCTCCATGTTCTTGTTGCTGCTCCTCCTGCCAATGGAAACAGTTTCCTCCTCTATCAAAACCCTCCAAAATTTTGAACACCTCCATTAAATCTCCTCTTAATCCTCTCTCCGGCTAAGGGGAAACAATCTCAGCTTCTCCTATCTCTCCACATAACTGAAGTCCCTCATTCCCATGCCAGCAAATCTCCTCTTCACCCTCTCCAAGGCCTTGACATCTTTGCCAAAGGGCAGTGCTCAGAAATGGGCACAACTCCAACTGAGGCCTAACCTGTGATTCATGGAGATGCAGCACGGCTTCCTTCTAATATAATATCCTCAGAGAACATGTTGTTTTTGTGTGTAATGGAACATTTTTATTGAATGTTTTCCTCAGTAGGGCACAAAGGCAGTGTGAGCAAGAAAGAAAATGATGGTTCCAATGCCGGAAATGGCTTTGAGAACAACAGGTTCCTCTGAGGAACCTTGGGTGCTGTTCTGCCGTTAATGAATCAACTGTAGCTGGGTCAAAGAGTTCTGGAGGAAGAACGGTTTTCACAATACCATGAAGAAAATAGCCCTGTAATAAATCTTCCCAAATTTCCAGCAGTCTGTCATTTAAGAAGTTTCTTTAAAAAAAAAAAATTCTCACTTTTAATGCGTGTTTTTTTTCTCAACTTTTTATGTCGTGCAGAGTTCCCCAGATTGAGGCGGCAGGCAAATGATCTGGGCCGTTGGTTTGTGGTGACAGAATAATCCATCAAGTTCAGTTTTTATTACAGAGGGTATCAGATTGTTGCTGGTGTTCAGGGGGAGTGCATTCAGAAGTAAAAGTAAGAAAGAGAGAACTTGCATTAATGCAGTGTTTTTCACGGCATCAGGATGTCCCTAAGTGCTTTACAGTCAATCCTAGAGTGATACAGCACAGCAGCTGGCCATTCGGTCCATCGTACCTCTGTTGGTTCTCTGAAAGAGCCGTCCAATTAGTCCCACACACCCTGCTCTTTACCCAGGGCCTTGTATGAAGTGCACCTCATGCAAAGGCACGTTGGCAAAGTCTATCATGGTGAATTATCTTGCCAGCACTTGTCATGTGCGACCATACTTGCAGAAAGTCCTCTTGTGCAAGACACTGGAAGGCTAAAGGAAACTTAGGAACCGTCACCAGGAAAGGAACCTATCCCTTTAGGAGAGGAACAGGAAAACAAATTGTGGGCAAATAGAAGTGTCACTAATGTTCTGGGGCTGCAGGGAATAGCACATCACAGGCTCAATGATCAAATGACAGGCCTGAGTGAAGCTAAAAACATAAGAAGTAGGAATGGGAGCCGGCCAGAGGGTCCCTCGAACCCAGTCCTCCATTTTATAACAATATGGTTGATCTGCTTTGACCCCACTTTCCTGTCCTATCCCTTTAGTGCGACTCCAGTCGTGTCCAAAAAAATCGATTGATCTCACTCTTAAATTATACTCAGCGGACGGGCTTCCCCGGCCCTCTGGGGTAGAGAACTCTAAATGGTCACTGCCTTCCTTTTGGGACTGGCATTTTATTTCAAACATTGGGTGGCCTGCTGAGCCTGGCCCTCAGCTCTCCCCGTAACAGCGTAGTTCCTTCCTCACTGTACGTCTCACCCAACTTTAGAAGGTAGAGCAAGAACAACCTCCTGCAATGCATGGGTATTGTTTTGTCATCAGATGTCCAAGTCCCATCCCACATTGTGAATTCAAAACAGAGTCACCTTTTTTAGACCCTTTTTTCAATGGAAACAGTTCTGCAATACAAGGAAAATGAAGTGTTCTTTCACATTCTGAAAATTGCCCAAAGCATTTTGCAGCTAATGAATTACTTTTGAAGTGTTTGGCAGCTGAAGCCCTCCCATTTCTGCCCAATCTTATTTATTCAGTCAATTATTTAATATTGTGCATTGATAAAGCAACAGAACGGTGCACTCACCTAGCTTGCAGACGAAGGAAGAAAACTCACCAACTGCTGGAGGCTGAAAAAAAGTAAAAAAAAGGAGTGCCTCTTTTCCCATCCAAACCAGAAATTCCTACCTGAACCAAATTCTGTCTATATCTCACTCTGGTGTAGTCTCTCTGTGTGCCCCCTTACTCTGTATGGTTTGTGAAACCTGTCTTCTTATATAGAGCCCCTGATGAGTAACTAGCTAGCTTAGCTTCCTGCTACAGTAATTGTACAGTACATATTGAACCAATTAACTTCAGCTGATTAATAGATAACTGCCACTGTCAGGCAGCTTCCTGTTTAACAAGGCTATTTAACTCATTTGGAGGTTCTATGTTAGAGGCTGACTCTTAAACTAAATTTAAACATGAGAAAAACTTACCAGAACTTAACACCTGAACCAAATTCTCAACCACATACTCTGTCTACGTCTCACTCCACTGTAGTCCCCTCTCCTTGCATCCCCTTACTCAGCCTTGGTGCATTTCAAAAGAATCTTCATTGATAAAGAGTGAGGTCAGAAACATGTTCTTGCCAGGGACACCACAAGTGCTGCAGCTGCTTCTCAGATTTCTGTGCCAGTCAAAAAGAAAAATATCTGCAATGCCAGCAATGGGACTTTCACACAGCGGAACTCAAATCCCAAAATCTTAAACGGCCTACTTTATCTTATAAATGTGTCCTACAAAGCGAGAGTTCAAATTGGACCAAAATTGAGTGCTTGTATATAAGTGTTGCAAGAAGTTGTGGCCACTTCTTTTAATCTATTAGGAACATAGGAATGCGAGAAGGCCATTCAGCCCCTTGAAACTGTTCCACTATTCAATTCTCTCATGGCTGATCTCTATCTAAACTCCATCTGCCTACGTTGGCTTTGTGAACCTTAATAGCTTTGTCTAAGAAAAGTCTATCAATCTCAGGCTTGGAATTCTGAATTCACATCCAGCTGCAACAGCTTTTCTATGGGACAGAATTCCAGATTTCCACTTGCCTTTGTGTGAAAAGGTGCTTCCTGACATCACTGCTAAATTGCCCAGCTCTAATCTGACGGCCAGGCTCCCTCACCAAAGAAAATAGCTCCACTGTCTCTACCCTGTCAACGCCTTTAAACACCTCAGTTGAATCACCTCTTAATCTTCCATAGTTAAGAAAGTGAAAGCCTAAATTTGAGTCATAGAGAGTCATAGTGTCATAGCATAATAGAGTCACTACAACAAGGAAAGTGATCATTTGGCCCATCAAGCCCATGTCAGCTCTCTGGCCTAGGCCCAACCATCTTCAGCTGCTTCATGAATTCCATTAAGGTCAGAAGTGGGGATGTTCACTGATGATTGCACAATATTCAGCACCATTCGCGTCTCCTCAAATACTGAAGCAGTCCATGTCCAAATGCAGCAAGACCTGGACAATATCCAGGCTTGGGCTGACAAGTGGCAAGTAACATTCATGCCACACAAGTGCCAGGCAATGACCATTTCCAACAAGAGAGAATCTAACAATCGCTCCCTTGACATTCAATGACATTACCATCGCTGAATCCCCGACTATCAACATCCTGGGGGGGGTTACCATTGGACAGAAACTGAACTGGACTAGCCATATAAATACAAGCCACTCTTGTGGCTACAACAGCAAGTCAGAGGCTAGGAATCCTGCAGTGAGTAACTCACCTCCTGACTCCCCAAAGCCTGTCCACCGTCTACAAGGCACAAATCAGGAGTGTGATGGAATATTCCCCACTTGCCTGGATGAGTACAGCTCTCACAACACTCAAGAAGCTTGATATCATCCAGGAAAAAGCAGCCCGTCTGATTGGCACCCCTTCAACTAATATTCACTCCCTCTGTGTACCATCTACAAGATGCACTGCAGAAACTCACCAAGGCTCCTTAGGCATCACCTTCCAAATGCACGATTGCTACCAGCTAGAAGGACAAGGGCAGTAGGTAGATGGGAACACCACCACCTGGAAGTTCCCCTCCAAGTCACTCACCATCCTGACTTGGAAAGATATCGTCTGTCACTGCCACTGTCACTGGGTCAAACTCCTGGAACTCCCTCCCTAACAGCACGGTGGGTGTACCTACACAACATGAACTGCAGCGGTTCAAGAAGGCAGCTCACCACCACCTTCTCAAGGGCAACTAGGGATGGGCAATAAATACTGGCCCAGCCAGCGAAGCCTACATCCTGTGAATGAATAAAAAAAATCCAGTCAGACCCAATCCCCTGCTCTATCCTTGCAGTCCTGCAAGCTTATTTTTCGCAAGTGCTCATTCAATTTCTTTCTGCAATCATTGATTTCTGCTTCCACCACCCTTGAAGGCAGCAAGTTCCAGGTTATAACCACTGCGTAACCTGTCCACATAATTTAATAATTTTAGCCCCAGTATCTGCTGAATCTGCAGTGCACCCCATCCAATGCCAATATATTCAAAGCTATGGTGTAAATTTCCAACTAAGCCACCATACAGGAAACTGTGTGAACTGTGAGTCAAGCATTTCCATCCCAATGGATCCAAATCTGGTTCAACAGCATGAAACTCTGCACTGGCACCAATGAAGTGCGACATTTACCCCACTGAGCCTTACTAGCGCTCAACAGTTGCAGATGACATTAGTGCAGCAAAGTAATGCCACCTGGATGCATTAAACATTCATGCATTAAACAGCACGGTCACCTTCAATCTATGTTCGTTGCATACATCCTTGATTGCTATTTTCTTAACTATTTTTATGAGAAGATATTTTCACAAGACCAAAGCCACAGATTATCTGGACATTATCATTGATTTAGGTGAGAGCTTGCTACACAATTTGCTGCCAAGTTTCTTATACCTAAACGGAAAAGAGCAACAGGTGCACCAGACCAGCTCCACCTACACATTCCCCTCCAAGTCACTCACCATCCTGACTTGGAAATATATCGCTGTTCCTTCATTGTCGCTGGGTCAAAACCCTGGAACTCCCTCCCTAACAGCACTGTGGGTGTACCTACACCACGTGGACTGCAGCGGTTCAAGAAGGCAGCTCACCACCACCTTCTCAAGGGCAACTAGGGATGACCTTGCCAGCGATGCCAACATCTTATGAAAGAATAAAATAAACCAGCAACGACTACACTGAAAAAGGACTTCATCGGTTGTGAAGTGCTTTGGGATATCCTGACATCATATCGAGTGCTATAAAATTCATAGAATGGCAGAATCATAGGCCGGAACTTTCCAGCCCTGTTGGCGTCGGGTGTCATGGTGGGCGGGGCGGGGCGGTGGTGGGGCAATATGCCGAGAAGGCCAAAAATCGTTTTCACGTCATCGTGAAACCAGTTTGCGATTGTCTGCTCCACCTGTCAATGGTGGGCCGCGTTTCCTGTCACTGCACGTTGGGAACCTAATTTCAATACTTTAGCATCTCGCTACAAACCCTGCTCACTGGAATCATCCCCCCCATGCTGGATCATCTGGGCACACCGACGTGTTTCACAGCTGTACATAAGCGACCTGCACTTCGCTCAGGACTGCCTACCTGGCTTCAGGCAGCACTCGCAGTCATCAGCGCCAGGCTTCGCAGGCAGTGTCACATCACTTTTAGTGGGGCTCATGGGCAGGTCTCTACCTACCAGACCAGCCATAAGACGGGGGGTGGCTTTTCAACAATGCAGGGCTAAGGGCTTGCTTGGGGAAGGGGAGAAGAGGCCTCAGGCAAGGGAAGAGGCTGCAGGACGAGAGTTGTACTGGGGAAGGGGGGTATCCCAGGGTGTGTGTGGGGGACACATGTTGATCTGTGCAAGTAGCCTCAAGATGGTGAGGGTTGAGGAGGCAGTCTCCAGAGGAGATGAGGCCACATGGAGATGAGGGTGTGTGAGAGAGTGAGAGGGTGACGTCCTTTGAGCTGGCAGTGAGTGAGATGCCAGTGAACGTGTGATGGGCTTGTGAGTGTGTGAGTTTGGAGTGATCAGATGGTTGCCTTACCCTGGCAGCACAGACGAGATCATTCATTCGTCTGTTTTCTGCACCTCTTGTGTGCAGCGTTGGCACTGACCACCTCTGCCACCGCCCCCAAGCTAGAGTGTTGAGACGGCTGGGCCTCCTGCGGCCAGAGCCGGGGTAGAAGACCTTGCGGCGGGCCTGCACAGCGTCCAGAAGGTGTCCCGGGGACATGTCACTGAATTGGGGGGGCTGCACTCTTCTTGGTTTTCGAGGTCTTGTCTTCACTGGAGCAGTCCTGAGCTGCAAAAGCATTGACAGGTGTGCGCGCGGCTGCAGTTTAAGTATGGCGTCCTACGTGAGGAAGCGGCGAGGTAGCAGCACGGAGGGCAAGCTGGAGGCCGCCCACCAGCGAGACGGCGTGTTTCCTGTGGCTGCGTCGTTAATGAGGCGGGAATGGGACAATACCCACCATTGCAGCTGGCGGGTAAAGCGACTTTTTTCCCGCCCGCTATTGCGCTTAGTGCAAACCTGTGACCTATTTCGCCCATAGAAGCACAGACGAAGGCCATTCAGCCCACACCTGCTCTCTGCAGGGGCAATACCAGAATGCAAGTGTTTAAGGTTATATTTTTCTCTTCCTTTCATTCTTTCTTTCCTTCCTTCCTTCTGCCTATCACTTGATGCTGCTCTGTTCTACAATAATACAGTGAGTGGCCAGGAGAGGGCTGCAAGCAACCAGGGTTTCGGGCAAGGAAGGGATGCAGCTGAACGGGTAATGAAGAGATAGATGTTCAGGAATGCAGCAGAAACACTACTGGGTGAATTTAATAAGGCTGTTGATTCATAGTGATCCCAATCAAATAAACATATCCAGTATTAACTGCTGTGGATTTATTTGCCTTTCATAATGTATCACATTGATCAATCGCAGCAAGGCAAAGAGATGTGCCTGAATGGTCTGCTCATTTGTCACTGCATTATAATTAATACCCTAGTTGCTGCCTTATGATGACAATTAATGTTAGGATAGACATAATAATTATACTTATGTAATTTAAAATATGTGGAAAGGTCATCTGGTAGGCACGAAGAGTTCTTTATTTTTTAAGCAGTAATTACCAAGCTAATGAATTGCTTGGGCAGTCCGGTCGTACTGAAGTCGCCTGTGCTTGATGTTACTGGGTGAGGGCAAAGATTAGCTCTCGCTTTTGGTTAAGAATATTTCTTCTTTACGAAGGCAGGTAGCCTGTAGTCTGTAGACCCTGCCAGGGATTCCAAGGGTAGTTCCAGTTTTAAGGCGCCTGCAGATAAATGATTCTGTGATTTCATTTTTCTGTTTCCTTACATTATATTACATCATTCCTCCTGGTTACTTTTATGTTCAATCCTGAAAGATAGATTCTGTCTTTGTTGGTAAGAAGGTTAAATTTCAGTTAGATGGGCTGCAGAGAGGAGCACAGGGTAGGGCGGATTGCGCATTCGTCATGGAGCCATTTGATTTAACACAATTTACAGCACAGAAACAGACCTTCAGCCCAACAGGTCCACGCTGATGGTTATGCTCCACACAAGCTTCCTCCCACCCTACTCCATCTAACCCCTTCATCACACTCTTCTGTTCCTTTCTCTCAAATGACCTAGCTTTCCTTAAATGCACCGGGGGTATTCACTACCCCTTATGGTAGCGAGTTTCACATTCTACTCCCTCTCTTGGTTAAGGAACTTCTTCCGAGTTCCCTATTGGATTTATTTGTGGCTATTTTATATTTATGGCTTCTAGCTTTGGACTTGCCCACCAGGGCAAACAAGACATTGTTTCCATGTCTACCCTGCCAAATCCTGATTGAAAATCTGAAATGTCAACACATCAGAATGGGGGTTCTAACACCGCCCCCCTCCCACCCCCAGGGCACTTCCGGCCCACAATGGAACAACATTTCTGAGCACAAATGCCGTTCCAATCTCAAGCTTAATTTACGTTTCTATCTGACTTAATAACGTCTTTGATTTAATGGAGAAAGCTGCCAAATCCTGATCCGATTCTAAGAGTTTACTGGCTAGCCACTGCTCACCATAAGACCATGATGCTAAATTAACTTTATATATTCATACGCTGGGAATCTCAGTGACCCATGCATCTGGAGGCTTAAGCTAGCTGCACAATCAATTATTACAATACCACTGGAAGCTTTGGGCCTGTGCTAATCCTAAAGATTGAAGGGATAGAGTGAAAATAATCCTTGTTATTATGGAAATATGAAATAGAAGAGAAGTGTGTTCAATCTTCTGCAGTCCTACTGATATCATTTTGTTACAGAGAAATTAACGTGCCCTGTTGTACAATAAGTCCGAGCCTTGCCTCAATGTTAAAACCTTCACCTGAGTTGGGAGGCCTAGGGCTCACTCCAGAGAAATGAGCGCATCAGCACAGCACTGAGGTAGTAGGTACCACATTATCGGTGGTGAGACCCCATTTACCTGCTCGAGTTGAAAATCCCTTGGGACTATTTGAAGAAGGCCAGGTGTTTTCTTCAGTGATAAAAACAGAAAATGCTGGAAAAACTCAGCAGGTCTGGCAGCGTCTGTGGAGAGAGAAACAGAGTTAATGTTTCAAGTCTGAATGACTCTTCTTCAGAGCTAAAGGGAAGTATAAATTTGATGGATATTATACTGTTTAAGAAGCCGGGGGTGGGGGGGTTGGAGCAAGCGGAGCAAAATAGAAGGTCAGCGATAGGTGAGAGGTCAGGAAAGATTGATAAAGATGTCGTGGACACAAGACAAAGGGAGTGTTAATGGCAGTGTTAAAGACTAAAGAAGGTGCTGATGGTGATATAAAAGTAAGATGTCAGATTTCCAGCATCTGCAGTATTTTGCCTTTATCTTAGTGTTGTATTCTTCAGTGACCTGGCCAACATTAATCCCTCACCCAAAACTTAAAGTAACAGATTGGTGCGGTGTGCTCCCGATCACTCAGG
Organism: Cetorhinus maximus; assembly: GCF_964194155.1. Classification (NCBI taxonomy): domain Eukaryota; kingdom Metazoa; phylum Chordata; class Chondrichthyes; order Lamniformes; family Cetorhinidae; genus Cetorhinus; species Cetorhinus maximus. The sequence continues at coordinate 14,759,654 of NC_135880.1, forward strand.
ATGTCCAAGTTGTTATGGTAACATGCGTTTTTACACATATGTTGCAGTCTGGAGCTACAGATGTGATGGTAGAGGCTCCAACATTCTTTCCAACACATGGCTGACCAGGAATCTCTCCAGCTTTTATCACCTGCAATATGTATATGCTAGAAAGACTTGCAGCATGTCAATCTGTTTAACCATATTAAGGACTCACCTTCCTTAGCCATTATGTCCTGGGGTGGGACATAATTGTCCCATTGAACCTGAAGCTTCTAGTTCAGAGGCAAGGACACTAGACCTCCTAAGCAGCAGCTTATCTCGTTGCTGGTTGTGGAATCTTGCTGACAACCAATTGGTAGATACACTTGTTTCATCTTCCGTTTGGGGTAGATGAGGTTTCTTTAGGATTTTCCTGTCACCCTAAGAATGCTACCATAGATTGCTATTCATAAAAAACACAGTTACATCAGTAGTTACATCAATATCAGGTGCTCCTGATGTTAACTCTTTACTCTACAATGTTTACCTACGTTAAAACAGCGATGATGATTCTAAAGTACATATTTGGCTGTGATGAGTTTCAGGAGACCCTGAGATACATTATTAATGACTGTATTAATCTTTCTTTCCAAGAGTGCTTTTAAATTCACACTTTTATGTTACAACAAATTGCACTGCCTGGCTTTGATATTATGTGGACTATGATCTCTACTGTTGGATCCTTCTGGGCTCCTTTGAACCATTTTGTGAACTTAATTGAAAGTTGAAAGACTGAAAAAGGCTGGTCCCCCTCAGCCAGCTTATATTTCATCTCATTTCTATTTTTCCTTAGTTCCGATGAAGAGTCATACGGACTCGAAACGTTAACTGTCTTCCTCTCCGCAGATGCTGTCAGACCTGCTGAGTTTTTCAGGCTATTTTTGTTTTTGTTTCAGATTTCCAGCATCCGCAGTATTTTGCTTTTATGAAAGAGGCTGGGACTTGGTTCTCTAGAAAGGGGATGGCTGAGGGATGTCCTAGTAGAATTGTTAAAAATAATAATGAGTTTTGAGAGGGTAATTGTACAGAAGATGTTTCCACTCTCTCCAAGATTTATGATAGAGTTCCCCTTGACCTCACCTTCCAGTCCATTAGCCTCTGTATTTAATGGATCATCACCTGTCATTTTGGTGACTCCAGAGTGATGCCACCACCAAACACATCTTTCCCTGCCCACCCCTTTCAAAATTCCAAAAGCACCACTCGCTCCGCAGCACCCGAGTCCACTCCTCTGTCACTCCCAACACCCCCTCCCTTTCCATGCAAGTGCAGCACCTGCCCTTTTCTTCAAGGGATTTTCCAGCAGCTTTGCTAGCACCATCATCATCTTTGTTGTCGAAAGATAATCTCAACTCTGTTGACTTTACATGCCCATATTATTGAGCAGTGCCCATTAATTAGGTTTGTGTCAAATTTCATTGGATCCCGTGCCCCAACAATCTTGACACCTTGCCAGTCACCCTAACCCTAATCCCCCACCCCCTTCCAAGTGGTAATTCTTCATGTGCAAGCCTAAATGGCACTGGTAGCACAATTTGACTATGATATTGGCATACCTCAAATGCTAAGTTGAATATTTCCCTGAACCACCATAAGATATAACCTTCTAACCTTGACAGATTACTGACTGGACCTGAGAATTATGGAAAATAATGAGACAATACTCAAAGCACTATTATCAAACCCTAACATCTTTACTGGGTTTGGTAGGCATATCAGAGATGGAATTTTATGCTGCGCTGGTGCCCCTTCAGCCCCTGGTGTTAATGTAACCCCAGCTCCGGCACCTTGTCCAATAGCAATTTAATGCTCGGCCGACAATTAATTGGCTTGAGCTGGACCTTTCTCCCCATTGGGCCGATCAAAAGGACGGCAACTCTCTGCTCCCAGAAGTGCCACCGGGAACGGCGGCCGCTGCTGGGATTGCATCAAATTCCCAGCAGAGATCATCACTGGTGCCGGACACCAAGGTGAGTGGAGGTGGGGGGAGGTATCACCAGGACCAGACTGGCAGGCCCCAGTAAGAGAAGTGGGGGGGGTGGGGGTGGGCGGGGGGCGCAGGTTGGGCAGGCCAGAGGTGGAGGGGAGCCGGAGTGGGTGGGGAGACCTAGTGGGGGCTCTCCGGTGGATCCTGGGAGCCTGTTCTGCCAACATACCTTGGGAGGATCATAAAATTCAGCCCCAGGGAACAATACAATACACCTGTTAGCAACATACCCACTTAAAAATACAACTGTTAGTCACAAATACATTATGAGAAGTTATAAATATGATCACACACCAATCAGTCAACTTCCTGTCGATTGCAATCTTTAGCAACTGACCACATTGACCAGCTAGAGCACTAAATCACTGCTTGCAATTATTTCTATGCCCTTCTTTCCAAGGTTGGCTGGATGTTTAATTGACAGCTTCATACTGTCCTATCAAAATCCACCTTAAGCTACAATTATCCAACAAAGCATCTAATTCTTCCTTCGAACACAATATTAGAAAGTTTGACCTGATATCATACATCTATTTTAAATGTCATCATTAATTTTCAATCCCTTTTAGATGCCACAGATGTCTTTAGATTGTGATCAGCACATGCAATAGCAACTTCCTTTCTTAGTCACCCACATTTTGGAATCATAAGATAATTAATCAATCAGGTTCCCACAAATTATTGGCTTCTTACAAATTGTTGCTTGGTGAATTTATCTGATAAAGCACATAAAAAATGGCTTTTTATGCCACCACCAAACACAACTTCCCTTCACCCCCCCCGGTGGCATTCTGCAGGGATCATTCCCTCCGGGACACCCTGGTCCACTCCTCCATCACCCCCTACACCTCAACCCCCTCCCACGGCACCTTCCCATGCAACCGCAGAAGGTGCAACACCTGCCCCTTTACTTCCCCTCTCCTCACCATCCAAGGGCCCAAACACTCCTCTCAAGTGAAGCAGCGTTTCACTTGCACTTCCTTCAATTTAGTCCACTGCATTCGTTGCTCCCAATGCTGTTTCCTCTACATTGGAGAGACCAAATGCAGACTGGGTGACCACTTTGCAGAACACCTTCGGTCTGTCCGCAAGCATGACCCAGACCTCCCTGTTACTTGCCATTTCAACACTCCACCCTGCTCTCATGCCCATATGTCTGTCCTTGGCTTGCTGCATTGTTCCAGTGAAGCTCAACGCAAACTGGAGGAACAGCACCTCATCTTCCGACTAGGCACTTTACAGCCTTCCGGACTGAATATTGAGTTCAACAATTTTAGATCATGAACTCTCTCCTCCATCCCCACCCCCTTTCCGATCCCCCTTTTTTCCAATAATTTATATAGATTTTTCTTTTCTCACCTATTTCCATTATTTTTAAATGTATTCCCATCCATTGTTTTATCTCTACCTTTTTTGATTCCTTTCCCCCACCCCACCCCCACTAGGGCTATCAGTCCCTTGCTTGTCCTGCTTTTTACCCTTAATTAGCACATTCCTTAGATAATATCACCAATTTCAACCCCTCTTTGCCCTTTTGTGTATGACATCTTTTGGTTATCTCCACCTATCACTGGCCCTCTATCCAGCTCTACTTGTCCCACCTCCCCTTAAACCAGCTTATATTTCACCTCTCTTCTACTTTTACTTAGTTCTGTTGAAGAGTCACACGGACTCGAAACGTTAACTGTGTTCCTCTCCGCAGATGCTGTCAGACCTGCTGAGTTTTTCCAGGTATTTTTATTTTTGTTTTGGATTTCCAGCATCTGCAGTTTTTTGCTTTTATCACAGTAAACTGCATTCTGTTTTTCATTTAAACTACCAATGGTCCCCTTGGGTTTACAGCTTTTTACACCATTGTTTTAGGCTGATTGATATGGGTAACTTTCTTTTCCTGATGAACTGTTAATTTGCTGGTAGTGAACAAATTGGAAATGAAAATGTATGATTTTGGACGAATCTTAGGTTGAAGAACACAGGAAGATTGATTCATTTTTGGGGTTACTGAGGGAGGGTCTTGAAGATTTCTCCAAAATGTAATGCGTTTTTCCAAGAACATGTATTGTCCTTGCTTCTTTGGCTTTTCTTTGAGGTCAGTCAAGCTCTTTCTACTGCGGGTCAAGTGTATTCACTCAGTGTAGGGGTTAGTTTATATGAAATCAGATAATGGGCAAACATCATCACTTGACTTGCCATTCACTCCTTGCAGCGTTCTGAATGGAGACAATATCTTCTACAAACATAGAGCAAAATAATCGGCCTCTGAAACTTTCTTCCCTTCTACGACTTAGATTCTTGAAACATGTCTGGAGCCTTTCTAAATAATATCCTTCCTTAGGTGAAGTGACCAGAATGGGACAGTAACCCACAAAATGCTGGAAAAGCTCAGCAGGTCTGACAGCGTCTGTGGAGAGAGAAACAGAGTTAACGTTTTGTGGCCGTATGACTCTTCTTCAGAGCTCTGTAACATTTCGAGTCCGTATGACTCTTCTTCAGAGCTCTGTAACATTTCGAGTCCGTATGACTCTTCTTCAGAGCTCTGTAACATTTCAAGTCCGTATGACTCTTCTTCAGAGCTCTGTAACATTTCGAGTCCGTATGACTCTTCTTCAGAGCTCTGTAACATTTCGAGTCCGTATGACTCTTCTTCAGAGCTCTGTAACAGTTCGAGTCCCTGTGACTCTTCTTCAGAGCTCTGTAACATTTCGAGTCCGTATGACTCTTCTTCAGAGCTCTGCTAACTTTGTTTCTCCACAGATGCTGTCAGACCTGCTGCGATTTTCCATCATTTTCTGTTTTTATTTCAGATTTCCAGCATCCGCAGTATTTTGCTTTTATTTTATTATAGGCAGTAATCCAGTTGGTTTTGACCTTATATAAGGTAACATAACTTTTAAAAAAAATTCATACCCTCCTCATTTGTTTTATGTTTCCCCTTACTTTTAAGTTTTACCTTGGTGAGTCAAGATCCCACCTTTGGTCAGTGTTGTGTGTCTCTTGGCAACAGTGATTGGTTGCAGTGACCTTATGCCACTGCAATATCCACTTTCCTCTCGTGTGCTTTTATAAAATCTACAACCATTGCAGTAGTGTAGAACCAAAAGAAAGGCTAGAGGGTGCCACCTGGATGGCATTCATGCACAGATGGGGAGGTAGTGGCATAGTGGCATTGTCACTGGGCTAGTCTCCCAGAGGCCTAGGGTAATGCTCTGGGGTTTGAATCCCACCACAACAGATAGAAAACTTGAATTCAGTAAAAAATCTGGAATTAAATAATGATTGTGAAACCATTGCCAATTGTTGTAAAAACCCATCCAGTTCACTGATGTCCTTTAGGGAAGGAAATCTGCTGTCCATACCTGGTCTGGCATACGTATGACTCTGAACCCACAGCAATGTAGTTGACTCTGAACTGCCCGCTGAATTAGGGATGGGCAATAAATGCAGGCCTAGCCAGCAGTGCTCACGTCCCATGAATTAATTTTAAAAAATGGTTTCTAGTGAGAGTTCTAATATTTAACATGGCGATACGTGCCTTTTAATGAATGCTTTCTTTGTGGATACCCATTTCAAAATGTTTTCCTTTCTGTCAAGCAATTTTTCTGATTAGTAGCAAGTCGGTTTTGACAGTGCCCGGTCTTTCACTCCACTGAGGTGAAATAACCACGGAGTTTGGGGGAGCCAAGGCACCGGAAACATCAAATGTCAGATTTGTTTTCCACTTGACTTACATAGTGCTTGCCTTCCATTTCTAACTAAACATTGCACTGGCTGTGGGACTTTAGTTTGTTTTTGTCAGGGAGAAATAAGGATTTTAATTGAGAAGAATGCTTCTGAGCAGTGGACTCTGAACCGATGGGTCCCTGGGACTTTCCCTGAAGGATTAGGCAGTAAAACTTAGCTCATTTAGATTACAATCATTTGACTCCATTAATAGATCTGATGTCACCAGTCAATCGTCAAACCCTTTTGCCCAGGACAGACTCTAATGCCAGTTCTGACATCTGAAGGGCCTTGAACAGATTGCCAGGTACCATGATAAATAGGGATCCTATCTTTTTGGCTACTTGTGCGCCTAATAACTGTGAACTTCCCAAATCCAAAGCTCAGTTTATACCATCTCTGTAAACTCTGCGCTGTAACAGATTATAACCTAAACTCTGCTGGTGTATGAAGAAGAGAAATAATGGGCCCAGAATTTTCTGGAGCAGGGAACCTCCCATGGTGAGTTGGATATATTTCTTCCCCGATCCAATTATTTTTATGCCACAAATTATTGGAAACACGGTTCGATAACGGGGCCCCTGGGACCTGAGTGAACAACAGGACCAACAGTCTACCTCCACAACCAAGGAAAATTAAGGTTAGAGAAAGGAACAAAGGAATGATGGAGAAAGAAATCGTGTGAATCGGAGACAAATTAGATACTGAAAGAAAGAAAGCAAGAGAGAAAGAAATAAAAACAATGCTGAAAAACTCAGTCGGTCTGGCAGTATCTGTGGCAAGAGAAACAGAGTTAACATTCTGAACCCCTTATGGCTCTTTTTCGGAACTGACTTCTTCAGTTCCAAAGAAGGTTCGTTCATATTAAACTCGAAACATTAACTCTGTTTCTCACTCCACAGATACGGCCAGGCCTGCTCAGGTTTTCCAGCACTTTCTGTTTTTATTCCAGATCTCCAGTTTCTGCAGTATTTTGCTTTTATTATCAGAGGGAAGGAAATATTAAGAGAGAGAATGAAGAGACCAGAAACGAAAATTGCAAAAAAGTGAAAAGGTTTCAAAAGTAAAATTTGAAAAAGAAAATCTAGAAGTGACTCGCAGTAATGAAACTCTACAGTATCAATTGTTTCCTTTTGGGTTCCTAAGCTTGAGTGCCCATAACTAACCCCATTAGTGGGGTTCTCTACACTGAAAAATAGCAGCCCCAACTTCCTCATGAGGGTGAGCTCATATTTTTGTGAGCAACGCAAGTTCTCCAGCTACCGTAGCAATTTGGTGGATAAGTGTGAGGTTATCCATTTTGGTCGGAAGAATAAATAGGCGACTTATTATTTAAATGGAGAGAAACTTCAGCATGCTTCAGTGCAGAGGGACCTGGGTGTCCTCGTGCATGAATCGCTGAAAGCTAGTATGCAGGTACAGCAGGTAATAAGGAAGGCAAATGGAATTTTGGCATTTATTGCTAAAGTATAAAAATAGGGAAGTGTTGTTGCAACTGTACAAGGCATTGGTGAGACCGCACCTGGAGTACTGTGCATAGTTTTGGTCCCCTTACGTGAGGAAGGATGTAGTTGCATTGGAGGCGGTTCAGAGGAGGTTCACTAGATAGATTCCAGAGATGCGGGGCTTGTCTTATGAGGAGAGAGTTTAGGCCCATACTCGCTAGAGAAGATGAGAGGAAATCTCATTGAGGTATATAAGATGCTAAAGGGGATAGACAAAGTAGATGTGGAGTGGATGTTTCCCCTTGTGGGGCATTCTAGAACGAGAGGCCATAGTTTTAGGCTAAGGGGTGGTAGATTTAAATCAGAATGAGGAGGAATTACTTTTCACAAAGGGTCGTGAATCTGTGGAATTCACTACCACAGAGTGCAGTGGATGCCGGGACGCTGACTAAATTTAAGGAGGGGATAGACAGATTTTTAATTACTAACGGGTTAAAATGTTATGGGGAGAGGGCGGGAAATTGGAGTTGAGGCCGAAATGAGATCAGCCATGATTGTATTGAATGGCGGGGCAGGCTCGAGGGGCTGAATTGCCTACTCCTGCTCCTAGTTCTTGTGATCTTATGTACATCTGCTTTTATTTTATATCCAAACTCTGATGTATTCTATACAACCTACAGAATGGATAAAACTGTAAAGCAATGCCTGCATTTATATAGCTCCTTTCACAAAGTCACCATGACCTACAGCACTCTACAGCCAATGAAGAACTTTTCAAGTTGTAATGCAGGGAATCAGGCAGCTAATTTGAACACAGCAAACTCCCGCAAACAACAATATAGTAATGATCAGGCTGGCAAATTGCAATGAGTGGAGTGCCACAGGGTTCAGTGCTGGGGCCTCAACTATTTACAATTCACGTTAATGACTTGGATGAAGGAACCCACTGTACTGCAGCCAAATTTGCTGATAATACAGAGATAGGTTAAAAAAAAACAAGTTGTAAGGAGGGCACAGAGAGTCTGCAAGGAGACATGGATAGGCTAAGTGGGGGGCAAAAAAATGGCAGCTGGTGCAAAATGTGGGAAAATGAGAGATTGCCCACATGAGGGGCAAAATGGCCTGCTCCTGCTCTGGTTGCTTATGTTCTTAAGTATGATGTTGATTGAGATAAATGTTGGCCAAGGCGCTGGGGAGAACTCCCCACTCTTCCTCACAGAGTATCTTCTACGTCCATCTGAGGGAACAAAAGGGGCCTCAGTTTAATGTCCCATCCGAAAGACAGGACCTCAGACAGTGCAGCACTGCTATGGCGTGTCAGCCTAGACTTTTGCACGCAACTCTCTGGGGTGTGACCTGAAATGAGAGCGGAGAGTGCGCCCCGCTGATCCATGCTGACAAGACAGGGAGGTGTTGCATTTTCTAACAATCACGAAGGCCTATCCTTACAATTTAAGAGGCAACAGATTTACTTTTTAACGCTTGGCTGAAAACTGATTTCACTCTTATCTGCAGAGTATCACTGGCGGGGAAAGGAAAGAAAGTCTTGCATTTATTTAGTGTCAAACTTTCTCCTACCTCTCACATAATATACATAGAGTGAATTTTATGTCTATGGTTCTATTGGACTGGGTGTAGGTCAATGGGATTAGCGGAATAATATTTCGGCACAGACTAGAAGGGCCAAATGGCCTGTTTTCTGTGCTGTAGTGTTCTATGGTTCTATGTAATGACATAGGATCAGGAGTAGACCATACACCCCTTGAATTTGCTCTGCCATTAGTGAGATCATGGCTCAAGGCTAATCTTAACCTCAGCTCCATTTTTCTGCCCGATCTCCATTTGATTCATTAAGTGCCCAAAAATCTACTTAAGATCAACTAAGCGTCCATAGCTCGAGAATTTCAAAGATGCACAACACTCTAAACGAAGAAGTTTCTCCTCATCTCAGTCCTAAATGGATGACCCCTTATCCCGAATCAACCTCCTCTTTAAAAACTCGAGCAAACAATCTATGTTACTATTCCCGTGCTATACTGAGGGAGTTTAATCTCTGGCCTGAAAGAATGCACCTCTGACAGTATGGCACTTCCTCAGCACTGCACTGGAGTGTCGACCTGGATTATGTGTTCAGGTTTCTGAAGCAGGGTGGAACTAATGCCCTTCTGATTCGAGAGGTGAGAATGTGACTACTGACCAAGGCTGACCCGACACATATGATAACTCTATTTTTCAGATGATTTTAATCTCTTTACGATGTGCCTTTTGGTTTAATGTCAGAAATGCGAGGTTCTAAACATCAAGAGTAGATGAACAGCCTAGGTCTCTTTCCTCTCAAAAAGACAAGGCTGATGGGTGACCTAATAGAGTTCGTTAAAATTATGAAAGTTTTAGATAGAGTGCACTCAGAAAGAGTGGGCGGAATCGCCCCAGGTTTGCACAAAGTGCGGTAGTGGGCGGGTGAAACGACTTTTACCCGTCGGCCGCAATGGTGGCTTTTCACACCATATCATCCCAAACCTGTCACATCATTTGTGCATTCCTGGGATACATGCCGTTTCTATGGTGGGTGGGCTCTCATTTGCCCGCTACGCCGCTTCAACACGCCAGGCACTGCATTTAAAGTACAGCCGCACCCAGTGCTTCCAGCCCAGGACTGCAGCAAACAAGACATGGCCCCAAAAGGCAAGAAGACTGCAGCCCTCGAACACTTTTTGGACACCTTGGAGGCTCGTTGTGATGTCTTCTAACTCCACTTTGGCCACAGGAGGGGCAGCTAGATTACCACTCCGGCTTGGCAGGTGATGGCAGTGGTGGTCAGTGCCAATGCTGCACAGGAGAGGTTGGCCATCCAATGCAGATGGAGGACGAATGATCTCATCCGTGCAGCCAGGGTATGGCAACCATCTCATCACTCTAAACTCACACACTCACAAGCCCATCAAACTTTCACTGGCATCTCACTCACTGCCAGCTCAAGTGACATCATCCCCCGTTCTCTCACACACACCCTCACATCTCCATCTGGCCTCATCTCCTCTGGAGACTGCCTCCTCAGCCCTCACCATCTTGAGGCCACTTGCACAGATCAACATGTGCCCCCACACACACCCTGGGATACCCTCCTTCCCCAGTACAGCTTTCACCCTGCAGCCTCTTCCCTTGCCTGAGGCCACTTCTCCCCCTTCCCCAAGCAAGACCTAGCCCTGCAGCCATTGAAAAGGCACCCACACGTGGCTGGTCTGGTAGGTAGAGACCTGCCCGTGAGTCCCCCTAAAAGTGATGTGGTGCCATCTGTGGAGCCTGGCGCTGATGACTGCGAGTGCTGCCCGAAGCAAGGTAGGCAACAGACCTCGAAGTCCCGAGTGAAATGCAGCCCGTCAAGTTATTGCCTTATACATGCTGTTGTGAAACATGTCGATGTGTTTTTCCACCGATATGGGTGGACGATCCAGCATGGGGGTGCTAAGTCCGGTGGGCTGGCCTTATAATGATATGCTGATGTATTACAATGAGGTTCCAGACATCCGATGGCGGAAATCGTGGGCCACCATCGACGGGCTGGGTGGACTATCACAAACTGGTTTCATGATGTCTGGAAACCAATTTTTGGCCTTCTCGCCACATTGTCCGCTCATGCCACCGAACACACCCGATGCTGGAGGAAAGTGCTGGAAAAACTCAGCTGACCTGACAGCAAAACTAGAGACCGTTAATATAATATAGTCACCAAGGAATCAAATAGAGAATCTAGGAGAGGCGTCTTTACCCAGAGAGCGGCAAAGGCGTAGAAAGCACTAGCCCACGGAGGGTAAATGAGGTGAATAGTGTAGATGCATTTAAGGGGAAGCTAGACAAGCCCATGGGGGAATGGGAATAGGGAGTTAGGATTACAAAGTTAGATAAGGAAGGATGGGAGAAGGTTTCAGTGGCGGATAAACATCACCGTGGACAGACTGGGCTGAATGGCATTTTCCTGGTGCTGTATATCCTACGTGATGAGTGTAAAGCTCTATTTTGTTGGCTGCTCTCTCCTTCTTTTAGCCCATTATTAGAAGCTTTGTTATGGTAGGCACAGTTGGGCACTTTGACAGAATGAGAGCATTCCACAGCACTTTTACTGCTCTCCTGGGAGAGGGTGGGGGGTGGGGGGGAGGGATAGTCCCCGAGCTCTGTGGAGCAATCCTGCAAGAGATCACATTTTGTTCGAATTTGCAGGTACAGTGACTATTGCTCGCAGGAGGATGGCTCTGTTGATTGCGAAGTGTGTACTTGGCATTATTCTGGACAGAATGGAATGTGGCAATTCATGCCTGATGAACAATCGCCCTAATGATTGGCAGTAAGTACGCAGGGCGTAAAAGAACAGTGACCCCTCTGATTGTCCCTAGCAATATGAATTTGTTACAATCAGATTTGACTTTAGCCAGGACTGTACATTATAGCAAACAGGCGTCAGCACCAAATAAACAAAAAGCTCAATTTTTAACCTGTGCTATACTAATACATAATGAATATTACCAATGTAAAATTAATCAAGAACTTTCACTTTTTCTATCAAATTAACAACAACAGCAGCAATTTCCATCTAAATAGCACCCTCATTGTATGGAAACATCTCAAGGCACCCCACAAGGGCATAGTCAGACAAAAAGTAACACTGAGCTGAAGGAGCTATTAGGATGAGAAACTAAAAGCCTGGTTAAAGATGTAGGTTTTAAGGAGGGTTTAAGGGAAGAGAGAGTGTTGGAGAGGTTTAGGGAGGGAATTCCAGAACTCAGGGCCCAGACAGCGATGGCAGGGTCATCACAAGAGGGCTGGAGGGATCAGGGAACACGCAAGAGGTCAGAGTTCTCGCCGGGCTGGAGGAAGTCACAACGTAGGGTAAGAAAAGGATTTTTGTCACAGTCCAAGCGCGCCTGGATTTAGATTCAGAATATGCTAAATGAAAGAAGCACTATTCAACATAGCACCTTCCACATCTCAGAATGCTTCAAATCCAATGAATCACTTTGGAGTGTGGTCGGTGTTGCCATGAAGGCAATCATGGCATCCAAATTTCAGACAGTGAGGTCCCACCAGCAACAAATGAGCAAATTGTCTATTTTGATGCTGCTGGTGATTAAGGGATGAATATTAGCCTGGTCACCAATGAAGTCAAAGTGCTTGGTGGCCAGGGATGCGAATGCAGTGAGTGCGCTAATAGCTACACAAACAACCAATTTAAGTTAATCAGTTGAGCTCATAACGTGGTTCACTTACTAGTGTGAGTGAACTAGAGGAGATACAGATTCATACACAGGAGCCTGTTCTCTGCAAAGAGGAATATGTTCAAACATTGCACCTTTAATTACCCGGGAGCTTGAGGAGCCTATAGTTCCCTGTTGCTTTCTCCATGGTGATGTCTTCTCATTCATCCTTTTATGGGGTATGGCTGTCGCTGGGTAGGCCAGCATGCGTTGCCCATCTCAGCCAATCAGAGTCAAATTGCCAACCAATCAGCACCCTTTTCCCCTGTAGTATAAATTGTTGTGATCGTTTGAAATTTGGTTTTCTTGCCTTCGTCCTGTTGAGTGCAAGGTGAAAAGTTTTGGCAACATGTCTCTCTTTTCAGCAATATTCAAACTCTGGATTTTTGGGAAGGCCGGGTTTCCCTTCTCGCCATCCGAAGAGTGGGTGGAAAACATATCCCCACCAATACTGCCAGCAACCACTTATCACTCCAACAAGCGTTAGTTGGCTGGAGGCGGGACTTCTGCCCCTTGCTGGGGAGGAAGTCCCATTTCAGGAAGCTGCTGAACCATCAGGTTGGCCTGTGGCTCTCTAGCCCCTACAGCGCCAGAAGCTGTAGTGGACAGGACTGGGACTGCAGGCAGTTCTTGGGGCCTAAGTCCTGGGAGTTGGGGCCAGTTAAGTGTGGGGTTGGGGGGAGGAGGAAGGGGGCGGGGGGCGGGGTTGAATCTCATGGTGGGGAGGGGAAGTGAGGCCCAGGATGGTGGGCAGAGGGGGTTGGGAGTATTGGTGGAGAGGCCGGGGGCGGTGGGGGTGCTGACGTTCTGGGGTTGGTGGTGGTTGGGGGTGGGGGAGGGGGGGAGCGCCTGATGTTTATAGGAGGCTGCTGATGGAGGCATCCTCACCCCACCCCTTCCCACCTGAGGCCTGACAACGGTTCACTTTCAGGCTTCTCCCCTATCCCTGAACTCTTCCTGCCAGCTTGAAAATTGAGGCTGGGTGGGAATCGGCCCTTAAGCGGCCAATATTGGCCACGTAAGGGCTTCATTTGGGGTAAGGGCAGCCTAGGGCTCACCCGTCCAAGTGTAAAATGGCAGAGAGGTAGGGGTGGGCAAGGTGCTGGAAGGAAGGCCATCTGATAAATTTTATGGTCACACCCAGTCTACAAACTCACCAGTGGCAGAACATAAAATTTTGCCCTTGTGCTACCAAGCAACTGAATCTTTATTCCAGTGATTGATATGACAGACAGCAGCAGGGGCGATTTTAATCTCTCAATGATGAACCGATAAGGGGAATGAATAGAGGAAACGTCAAATATACAAAGATCAATACTTCATAGGAACATGTGACCAATGAGCAGGAGTAGGCCAATCAGCCCTTCGAGCCTGCTCCGCTGTTCAGGAAGATCATGGCTGATTGAGTTGTGGTCTCAACTCCACTTTCCCACCTGCCCTCATAACCCTTGACTCGCTTGTCTAACAAACATCTATCTAACTCAGCCTTGAATAAATTTAATGACCCAGCCTCCACTGCTCTCTGGGGAAGGGAATTCCACACACTGACAACCCTCTGAGAGAAAAGGTTTCTCCTCATCACCGTCTTAAAAGGGATTCTTATTCCTAAACTGCTTACCCTCGTTCCAGACTACCCACCGAGTGGAAATGCCCTCCCGCTATCTGCGCTATCAAAATGTGTTATCGTGCAAGCATGTTAATTTGTTTGCACCAAAGAATTGGTTGCAGCATGAAACCTATTCCACACATAACAGAGAAAAGCAAAATACTGCGGATGCTGGAAATCTGAAATAAAAACAGAAAATGCTGGAAAAACTCAGCAGGTCTGACAGCATCTGTGGAGAGAGAAACAGTTAACATTTCAAGTCCATATGACTCTTCTTCTGAGGGAGGATGAATGATGTCATCCGCTCCACCAGGGTAAGTCTACCTTCTACTCACTGTCGACTTCACACTCTCACAAGGGTTATCAGGGACCAAGGGTTACAGTCCACAGGAATCTCACACACTCTTAGCAGGAGGGACATCTGCACTGAATGTCTATCACATACTTTAACATCAGCACCATCTCATGCATCATCCTGCACACTCAACATCGTCTGCCCTTCCTGGGGAGGGCACACACAGCAGCCATGCATGCTTCCCAACCTCTCTTCCATCCATTCTTAACACATTCCATCCTATCTGTCTTCATGCAGGCAAAGCTAGCCCACAATGAGAGGGAGAGACCCCAGACCCCCGAGATAGAGGAGCGGACTCCCTTTGAGGAGGAGGCAGCCCAGTTGGCAGGGGAGGAGAGGGATTGCTCCTGTGGTGAAGGCGGGATTGGCCTTCGTTAGCAACCCAGTGTGGATGAGTCTTCCAATAGTTGAACACATCATGACCTTCACATTGAGTTGAGTTAAATGCAATGTCAGATTCTGCTTACTCAGGAACTAATTCCATCTTCTCTCTCTTCCAGGGACCAGCAGGAGCAGGCCAGGACACTTATACAGCCAGCCCCTAAGCCCCAGACCCCCACCCGCCTCAGATGATGATGCTGAGGACCCACTAGATGTCAAGACACCACCTCACCCCTCCACATCTTGAGGCTGTCTGTACCATCACATACCGAGACCACCTCCACCAGAGCTTCGAGTACCACCACCCCTTCCCGTATTACATGTTCCCCATCTGGCTGCAGATATCTCCCCTGACATGGCAATACCATCTGCAGCCCAGCACCAAGCCACGCACCCCCAGCACCTTGGTGTGTGAGGCACTGACCACCCCCTGCACCACCAATCTGTGCACCACCCCCACAGTGCAGACAGGCCTTTCCCTCCCTGGACCAGGACCACCACATGCATGCCATGTAGCATGGCCCACAGAGCCCCAGGGCTGTCTATAAGCTCTCACCCCGACAATGTGGCCCGCGGAGCCCCAGGACTGTCTATAACCTCTCACCCCAACAATGTGGTTCACAGAGCCCCAGGACTGTCTATAAGCTCTCACCCCGACAATGTGACCCACAGAGCCCCAGGATTGTCTATAAGCTCTCACCCCGACAATGTGGCCCGCAGAGCCCCAGGACTGTCTATAAGCTCTCACCCGGACAATGTGACCCACAGAGCCCCAGGGCTGTCTATAAGCTCTTAACCCGACAATGTGGCCCGCAGAGCCCCAGGATTGTCTATAAGCTCTCACCCCGACAATGTGGCCCGCAGAGCCCCAGGACTGTCTATAAGCTCTCACCCGGACAATGTGACCCACAGAGCCCCAGGGCTGTCTATAAGCTCTTAACCCGACAATGTGGCCCGCAGAGCCCCAGCGCTGTCTATAAGCTCTCACCCGGACAATGTGGCCCACAGAGCCCCAGGACTGTCTATAAGCTCTCACCCCGACAATGTGACCCACAGAGCCACAGGATTGTCTTTAGTTTCTTACCCTGACAATGTGGCCTCAGTCCCAGAACCAAATGACCAACTACTACTCCCGGTTCCTTCAAACACCCTCCCCGCCCAGCCATGAGTCTGTGTGCTCCCCTCCCTCTCATGCTCTAATAACGCTCCCCCCCCACCCCAGTCCTTAGTTTGTGTGAACCCCCTCCCTCTCGTAAAAAAACTAACCCCCACCCAACCCCCTCATGAGTCTGCATCCGCCTGTTCCTTGCTAGGCTCCAGTTCTCTCAGTCTCAGTTATTCCTCTGCCTGCCATCCCCCTCACTCCCTCCCTTGTTCATCTGAAACCCACACCCCCATTCCAGCATGACTCGGCCTATTCCCCGCCCTTCTCTAATCTGGTCTCCCTGGGTAGAGTGCAGCTTTGCCTGCACCCCACACCAGCCTCACTGGCTTTGACTGCTGCCCTGCAAATTGGCAGAGATAGCTATGAGCAAGAATTCATAGAGTGTATTCGGGACAGTTTCCTAGAACAATATGTTGTGGATCCAACCAGGGATCAGTCTATTTTGGATTTGGTAATGTGTAATGAGGCAGGTTTAATAAATGATCTCAGAGTACAAGATCCCCTAGGAAATAGTGACCATAATATGGTAAAATTTAGCATTCAGTTTGAGAGTGAGAAACTTGGGTCAGAAACAACTGTGCTAAACTTAAATAAGAGTAATTACAAAGGAATGAGGGCAGAGTTGGCTGGAGTGGACTGGGATAGGATTTTAGCAGAAAAAACAGTTGATGAACAATGGCAGATGTTTAGGAAAATAGTTCATGACTCACAACAATGATATATCCCAGTGAGGAAGAAGGATTCAAGGAAGGAGATAAACCAGCCATGGTTAACCAGGGAAGTTAAGGATAGTATCAAATTAAAAGAAAATACATACAATGTGGCAAAGGTTAGTGGTAAGCCAGAGGACTGGGGCAGTTTTAAAAACCAACAAAAGATGACCAAAAAATAAATAAAGAGGGAGAAAATAAACTAAAATAAAAAACAGGCAGTAAGAGCTTCTTTAAAGATATAAAAAGGAAGAGAGAGACTAAAGTAACATAGGCCCCTTACAAAATGAGGAACCAGGAAATGACAGAGGAGTTGAATAAATAGTTTGCTTCAGTCTTCATGGTAGAAGAAACTAATAGCATTCCAAAAATACTAAATAATCAAGGGGCAAAAAGGGGGGTGGGAGGAAATAAATAAAATAACTATCACTAGAGAAAAAGTACCAGGGAAACTAATGGGGCTAAAGGCCGATAAGTCCCTTGGACCCGATGGGTTGCATCCTAGGATATTAAAGGAAGTAGTTACAGAGATAGTGGATGCACTGGTAGTAATCTTCCAACAAACCATAGATTCTGGAAAAGTTCCAGAGGATTGGAAAACTGCCAATGTAACACTCTTATTCAAAAAGGGAGGGAGACAAAAACAGGTAACTATAGGCCAGTTAGCTTAATATCTGTCATTGGGAAAATGTTGGAGTCTATTATAAAGCATGTAATAGCAGAGCATTTAGAAATACATAATCTAATCAAACAGAGTTAGCATGGCTTCATGAAGGGGAAATCATGTCTGACAAATTTATTAGAATTCTTTGAGGAGGTAACTAGCAGGATAGATAAAGGGGAACCAGTAGATGTAATATATTTGGATCTCCAAAAGGCATTCGATAAGGTACCACATGTAAGGCCACTTAATAAGATAAGAGCCCATGGTGTTGGGGGTGGTGAAGTGAATGTACTATCACCAAATTTGTGGATGATAGAAAAATAGGTGGGAAGGCAAGTGGTGAGGATGACACAAGGAGTCTACAAAGGAATATAGACAGGTTAAGTGAACGGGTAAACAAGTGGCAGATGGAATATAATATGAGAAAATGTGAGGTTCTGCACTTTGGCATGAAGAATAAAGGAGCTGAATATTATTTAAATGGAGAAAGGTTGCAGAAAGCTGCAGCACAGAGGGATTTGGGAGTCCTTGTGCATGAATCCCAAAAATGCTAACATACAAGTTCAACAGGTGATAGGGAAGACAAATGGAATGTTGGCCTTTATTTCAAAAGAAATGGAGTATAAAAATAGGGAAGTCTTACTAAAACTATACAAGGCACTAGTTAGACCACACCTAGAATACTGTGAACAGTTTTGGTCCCCTTATCTAAGGAAAGATATATTGACATTGGAGGCAATCCAGAGAAGGTTCACTCACCTGATCCCAGGCATGGAGGGATTTTCTTATGAGGAGAGGTTGAGTAGGTTGGGCCTGTACTCATTGGAGTTTAGAAGAATGAGAGGCGACCTAATTGAAACATATTAGATTCTTAGGGGGCTTGACAGGATAGATGCTGAGAGGTTGTTTCCCTCTCTGTGGGAGAGTCTAGGACCAGAGGGCATAATCTCAGAGTAAGGGGATGCCCATTTAAAACAGAGATGAGGAGGAATTTCTTCTCTCAGAGGGCAGTGAATCTGTGGAATTCTTTACCGCAGAGGGCTGTAGAGACTGGGTCATTAAGTATATTCCATGGCAGAGAGATAGACAGATTTTTAATCAGTAAGGGAATAAAGGCTGAAAGGGAAAAGGCAGGAAAGTGGAGTTGAGGATTATCAGATTAGACATGAACTCATTGAAAGTCAGAGCAGACACGATGGGTCGAATGGCCTACTTCTGCTCCTACGTGTTATGGTCTTCTGGTCTTAACCCACATCAGTCTCTCCAATTACAGAACAGCTTTGCCTGAGCCCCACACTAATCTTTCTGGGTCTGTGCGCAGACCTGCCTGTGCCCCATACCAGTCCCTCCAGGCACAGTGCAGCTCTGCTTGCAATACGCACCAGGCTCTCTGGGTCGAGTACAGACCGACCTGCAACCCACTCCAGTCCTTCTAGGTGCAGTGCAGTCCTGACTGTGACCCACACCAGTCTCTCCGGGTACAGTGCAGCTTTGCCTGTGCCCCACACCAGTCTCTCCGGGTACAGTGCAGTCCTGCCTGTGCCCCACCCCAGTCTCTCCGGGTACAGTGCTGCTTTTCGTGTGCCCCCACACCAGTCTCTCCGGGTACAGTGCAGCTTTGCCTGTGCCCCACACCAGTCTCTCCGGATACAATGCTGCTTTGCCTGTGCCCCCACACCAGTCCCTCTGGGTACAGTGCTGCTTTGCCTGCGCCCCACCCCAGTCTCTCTGGATACTGTGCAGTCCTGTCTGTGCCCCACCCCAGTCTCTCCGGGTACAGTGCAGCTTTGCCTGCGCCCCACCCCAGTCTCTCCGGGTACAGTGCAGCTTTGCCTGCGCCCCACCCCAGTCTCTCCGGGTACAGTGCAGCTTTGCCTGCGCCCCACCCCAGTCTCTCCGGGTACAGTGCAGCTTTGCCTGCGCCCCACCCCAGTCTCTCCGGGTACAGTGCTGCTTTGCCTGCGCCCCATACCAGTCTCTCCGGGTACAGTGCTGTTTTGTCTGTGCCCCACCCCAGTCTCTCCGGGTACAGTGCATTCCTGTCTGTGCCCCACACCAGTCTCTCCGGGTACAGTGCTGCTTTGCCTGCGCCCCACACCAGTCTCTCTGGGTACAGTGCTGATTTGCCTGCGCCCCATATCAGTCTCTCCGGGTACAGTGCAGTCCTGTCTGCGACCCACACCAGTCTCTCCGGGTACAGTGCATTCCTGTCTGTGCCCCACGCCAGTCTCTCCGGGTACAGTGCAGCTTTTCCTGTGCCCCCACACCAGTCTCTCTGGGTACAGTGCTGCTTTGCCTGCGCCCCATACCAGTCTCTCCGGGTACAGTGCTGCTTTGCCTGTGCCCCCACACCAGTCTCTCCGGGTACAGTGCTGCTTTGCCTGTGCCCCCACACCAGTCTCTCCGGGTACAGTGCTGCTTTGCCTGTGCCCCACCCCAGTCTCTCTGGATACTGTGCAGTCCTGTCTGTGCCCCACACCAGTCCCTCTGGGTACAGTGCTGCTTTGCCTGCGCCCCACCCCAGAGTCTCTGGATACTGTGCAGTCCTGTCTGTGCCCCACCCGAGTCTCTCCGGGTACAGTGCAGCTTTGCCTGTGCCCCACCCCAGTCTCTCCGGGTACAGTGCTGCTTTGCCTGCGCCCCATACCAGTCTCTCCGGGTACAGTGCTGTTTTGTCTGTGCCCCAACCCAGTCTCTCCGGGTACAGTGCATTCCTGTCTGTGCCCCACACCAGTCTCTCCGGGTACAGTGCATTCCTGTCTGTGCCCCACACCAGTCTCTCCGGGTACAGTGCTGCTTTGCCTGTGCCCCACACCAGTCTCTCCGGGTACAGTGCTGCTTTGCCTGCGCCCCATACCAGTCTCTCCGGGTACAGTGCTGTTTTGTCTGTGCCCCAACCCAGTCTCTCCGGGTACAGTGCATTCCTGTCTGTGCCCCACACCAGTCTCTCCGGGTACAGTGCTGCTTTGCCTGCGCCCCACACCAGTCTCTCTGGGTACAGTGCTGCTTTGCCTGCGCCATATACCAGTCTCTCCGGGTACAGTGCTGCTTTGCCTGCGCCCCATACCAGTCTCTCCGGGTACAGTGCAGCTTTGCCTGCGCCCCATACCAGTCTCTCCGGGTACAGTGCAGTCCTGTCTGCGACCCACACCAGTCTCTCCGGGTACAGTGCAGTCCTGCCTGTGCCCCACACCAGTCTCTCCGGGTACAGTGCAGCTTTTCCTGTGCCCCACACCAGTCTCTCCGGGTACAGTGCAGCTTTGCCTGTGCCCCACACCAGTCTCTCCGGGTACAGTGCAGTCCTGCCTGTGCCCCACACCAGTCTCTCCGGATACAGTGCTGCTTTGCCTGCGCCCCACCCCAGTCTCTCTGGATACTGTGCAGTCCTGTCTGTGCCCCACCCCAGTCTCTCCAGGTACAGTGCTGCTTTGCCTGCGCCCCACACCAGTCTCTCCGGGTACAGTGCAGCTTTGCCTGCGCCCCACTGCAGTCTCTCCGAGTACAGTGCAGCTTTTCCTGTGCCCCACCCCAGTCTCTCCGGGTACAGTGCTGCTTTGCCTGCGCCCCATACCAGTCTCTCCGGGTACAGTGCTATTTTGTCTGTGCCCCACCCCAGTCTCTCCGGGTACAGTGCATTCCTGTCTGTGCCCCACACCAGTCTCTCCGGGTACAGTGCTGCTTTGCCTGCGCCCCACACCAGTCTCTCTGGGTACAGTGCTGCTTTGCCTGCGCCCCATACCAGTCTCTCAGGGTACAGTGCTGCTTTGCCTGCGCCCCACACCAGTCTCTCCGGGTCCAGTGCAGCTTTGCCTGCGCCCCACACCAGTATCTCCGGGTACAGTGCAGCTTTGCCTGCGCCCCACACCAGTCTCTCCGGGTACAGTGCAGCTTTGCCTGCGCCCCACCCCAGTCTCTCCGGGTACAGTGCAGTCCTGTCTGTGCCCCATACCAGTCTCTCCGGGTACAGTGCTGCTTTGCCTGTGCCCCACCCCAGTCTCTCCGGGTACAGTGCAGTCCTGTCTGTGCCCCATACCAGTCTCTCCGGGTACAGTGCTGCTTTGCCTGTGCCCCACCCCAGTCTCTCCGGGTACAGTGCAGCTTTTCCTGTGCCCCACACCAGTCTCTCCGGGTACAGTGCAGTCCTGTCTGTGCCCCACACCAGTCTCTCCGGGTACAGTGCTGCTTTGCCTGTGCCCCACCCCAGTCTCTCCGGGTACAGTGCTGCTTTGCCTGCGCCCCATACCAGTCCTCCGGGTACAGTGCTGTTTTGTCTGTGCCCCACCCCAGTCTCTCTGGGTACAGTGCTGCTTTGCCTGCGCCCCATACCAGTCTCTCAGGGTACAGTGCTGCTTTGCCTGCGCCCCATGCCAGTCTCTCCGGGTACAGTGCAGCTTTGCCTGCGCTCCACACCAGTCTCTCCGGGTACAGTGCAGCTTTGCCTGCGCCCCACACCAGTATCTCCGGGTACAGTGCAGCTTTGCCTGCGCCCCACACCAGTCTCTCCGGGTACAGTGCAGCTTTGCCTGCGCCCCACCCCAGTCTCTCCGGGTACAGTGCAGTCCTGTCTGTGCCCCACCCCAGTCTCTCCGGGTACAGTGCTGCTTTGCCTGTGCCCCACCCCAGTCTCTCTGGGTACAGTGCAGTCCTGTCTGTGCCCCACCCCAGTCTCTCTGGGTACAGTGCTGCTTTGCCTGCGCCCCATTCCAGTCTCTCCGGGTACAGTGCTGCTTTGCCTGTGCCCCACACCAGTCTCTCTGGGTACAGTGCAGTCCTGTCTGTGCCCCACACCAGTCTCTCCGGGTACAGTGCTGCTTTGCCTGTGCCCCACACCAGTCTCTCTGGGTACAGTGCAGTCCTGTCTGTGCCCCACACCAGTCTCTCTGGGTACAGTGCTGCTTTGCCTGTGCCCCACCCCAGTCTCTCCGGGTACAGTGCAGTCCTGTCTGTGCCCCATACCAGTCTCTCCGGGTACAGTGCTGCTTTGCCTGTGCCCCACCCCAGTCTCTCCGGGTACAGTGCAGTCCTGTCTGTGCCCCATACCAGTCTCTCCGGGTACAGTGCTGCTTTGCCTGTGCCCCACCCCAGTCTCTCCGGGTACAGTGCAGCTTTTCCTGTGCCCCACACCAGTCTCTCCGGGTACAGTGCAGTCCTGTCTGTGCCCCACACCAGTCTCTCCGGGTACAGTGCTGCTTTGCCTGTGCCCCACCCCAGTCTCTCCGGGTACAGTGCTGCTTTGCCTGCGCCCCATACCAGTCCTCCGGGTACAGTGCTGTTTTGTCTGTGCCCCACCCCAGTCTCTCCGGGTACAGTGCAGTCCTGTCTGTGCCCCACACCAGTCTCTCCGGGTACAGCGCTGTTTTGCCTGTGCCCCACCCCAGTCTCTCTGGATACTGTGCAGTCCTGTCTGCGCCCCACACCAGTCTCTCTGGGTACAGTGCAGTCCTGTCTGTGCCCCACACCAGTCTCTCCGGGTACAGCGCTGTTTTGCCTGTGCCCCACCCCAGTCTCTTTGGATACTGTGCAGTCCTGTCTGCGCCCCACACCAGTCTCTCTGGGTACAGTGCTGCTTTGCCTGCGCCCCACACCAGTCTCTCCGGGTACAGTGCTGCTTTGCCTGTGCCCCACCCTAGTCTCTCTGGATACTGTGCAGTCCTGTCTGCGCCCCACACCAGTCTCTCTGGGTACAGTGCAGCTTTGCCTGTGCCCCACACCAGTCTCTCTGGGTACAGTGCTGCTTTGCCTGTGCCCCACCCTAGTCTCTCTGGATACTGTGCAGTCCTGTCTGCGCCCCACACCAGTCTCTCTGGGTACAGTGCAGCTTTGCCTGCGCCCCACACCAGTCTCTCTGGGTACAGTGCTGCTTTGCCTGTGCCCCACCCTAGTCTCTCTGGATACTGTGCAGTCCTGTCTGCGCCCCACACCAGTGTCTCTGGGTACAGTGCAGTCCTGTCTGTGCCCCACACCAGTCTCTCTGGGTACAGTGCTGCTTTGCCTGCGCCCCGCACAGTCTCTCTGGGTACAGTGCTGCTTTGCCTGCGCCCCACACAGTCTCTCCGAGTACAGTGCAGCCCTGCCAGCCCACCCCTCCCTGGTTTTACCTGAGAGGGCAACTTTGCCAGTGGTCTGGAGTCGGAGAAGCAGCAAGCGATGGCAGCAGCGCAATGAAAGGTAGCCGAATGCTGCTCAAAGTCGTGAAGTGAAAGTGAGCTGGTGCAGGCCACTTATATCTGACTGTAAATGAGACCGGTCTAATGACTCGCTGAGATGGCACTAAATGAGGAGGGAGAAAATGATTCTAGTGAGTTGCGATTTTAATGAGTATTCATGACATGCTAATACATTCATGCAAATAGGGTTCACGACATGGATCAGCAGGAAAGTCGACCCGCCATGAGAGTGCCAAGGGGAAAATTCCAACTTATCTTCCTGCCAGCAGATATTCGACTTTTGGACTCATGCCCAGTTTTGCATTCCCACCCGCCATGTTTTCCACTGCCGGCAGGAGCAGAAAATTCCACCCATTGTTTCCTCTTGTGGGCAGAGCATAAGTAGAGGCCATCAATTTAAGATTATCACCAAGAAATCCAAAAGGGAATTCAGAAGAAACTTCTTTACCCAAAGGATGGTAAGAATGTGGAACTTACTACCACAGGTACTGGTTGAAGCAAATGGTATAGATGCATTTAAAGGGAAACTAAGCAAGCCTAAAAGGGAGAAATAAATAGATGGTCACGTTGTTAGATTTAGATGAGGAAAGATAGGAGGAGGCTTGAATGAAGTGTTAGGAACTAGAGTTAGTTTAAGTAAGTTATATTTGTATTGTGGGTGTTAGGAATGAGTTTTCACTTTCCGTTTAAGTTTGATTTGTGTTTCTGTGTTGGTGTGTTAAGAAAGGGGGGGGATCTAGAGTTTTAGTTTCACGTTAAAGGATGCCTGCATTATAATGAGGTTTTATGACTCTTGAAGGAGAGTTAAAACAAACACAAGGTAGAAAAAACTGGGCTGTTTCCTAGCAACAGGAGGCCCACACAGGGACACAGGGAAACTGAAAGCAGTTTGAGTTCAGTTGGAAATTATGCTCTAAGGTGGAGGAAGCAGCTTAAGTCTCTCTCTAGCTGACACACCAGCAGATTGCTGAGGAAAATGAGTCTAAGAGTCTTAGATAAACTGCTCTAAAGCTAAAGTAACAGTGAAAGTTGAGTGAGTCCTGGACCTCAAGAGAGAGCCAAGTTGTCAGCAGTCTACTGGGAGATGGAACTGCAGGGAGCAGGTCCTAAAGGGAAAAAAGAAAGGCCCCAAGAAGCCCTTTAAGTTAAGTCAAAGGGCTAGGACAGGAATTTGGAACAAGATCTTGTTCAGTGCAAGCGAAAGTAAGGAGCAGAGAGGAAGGCTGTGAGCTCAAACAGAGAGAGCTGCAGGATGCAGAATTAAAGCAAAATAAGAGAAGCCAGAAGATCCAATGAGACCGCTGAAGGCCTGTAACCCTTTACTACGGGCATGTGAAGCAGTGATGTTCTGTTGGCAGGGCTGAGCATTTAAGAGACAGTGCATGGAAAGCAAAGCCTGAATGCACCTGGCGATTCAGGGGAGAGAAATGTCAGAAGGAGAGTTCAAAACTCTGGAGGTGGACCCTTGCAAAGGCATCCGAGAGAAAGCGTTGTTTGGGAGAAGATTCCAAAGTGGGTTCTTTGAGAGTGGAGATTGGAAGCCCTCGTGTGAAAGATGGAGTTCAGTGAGACCAGTTGGCTCACAGTGGGACAAGCGTCTGGGGAGAGTTGATGAGAGATCCATAGCATCTTTTGGGATGGTATCTGTCACTTGGTTTCAGAGTGTTGTGTGCCTGAACACAGGTCATCCATTGGTTTACGTGGACTGTGTACTTACTGTGAACATTAGAGTATCAGATAGAACTTGTAACTCGTGTCATCCTTACAAATCTGCGTATACCTGTAAAGGAATAGTTGTGGGTGAAGGAAAATTCTAATATAGCTCGTATTTTCTTGTTTAATAAATGCTTTATTATTTTGTTAAAAGTTTATCAGCTGATTCCTGTGACTCTGTAGCCGCCCTCCGTGTTTCTAAACAAAAAATAAAAGTTAGGATCTATCAAGCTGGGTTCCACACCGGGATCTGGCTTGTCCAGTAGTAACATCAGCTGGGATCATAACAGGAGCATAAACACAGCTTGGGCCGAATGGCCTGCGTCTGTGTTATATATCCTATGTAAAATAACTTGAGTGGCTGATTGATGTTATTTTGGTTGTTAATGAGTAGGCCCGGGTGGGCAAGGGCCTCACTCATTGAGCACAATGTGCCTGTAAGAATGGTGCTCTGTCACAAGGTCAAAAACATCAACCCTGTTTCTCTCTCTACAGAGGCTTCCCACCTTCCTGTCTTTATTCCCGTAAAAATGGTGCAAGACCCTAGGTGGGTGAGAAAATGGTGGATGGTGTGCGGACACAATCTTAACCTCCCCCATGCACGTCCCGTTCTCTTCAGATGTACGGGGAGCGGGAAGGGGAACTCGGGAGGTGGCTCAAATTGGGGCTTCGGTGTAGGAAAACTGATGAGTAAGTTCGCGGCAAATTAAGTTATTTTAACAAATTAATGTAATTGGACCTGCATAAGGGCTAGAATTCGATCAAATACTGGTTTCTAGGAAGTGGCTTGATGAAATGCAAGGTTTCGCCACTTAGTATGTATCCATTGTATTCATTAGTTATGTTGACATCCCCAGCATCAAGATGCAGACTCACACTCCAAAACAGGTTGGTGCATTTCCAAACCTTTCCCGATAAAGGTTTAATGGCCCAATTCAGAGCTAAAGTGTGAGTGTCCATTGAAAAGCCTTTGCAATTATGTTCCTGACTTTCTAAAAATGATCTATCAATGCGTTTGTTTGAAATGCTGGCAAAGATGCCTCTTGGAACACTGCCCTCAGTCACATTGATGAAGGAATTCACATGGATGCTACCAGATGGACCCTCCTTATATTTAACCTTGATTGGAAATTTATTTTTTGTTGAAAACAACTTATCTAGATCTTGAATACCTCACAGAAATAATTACTTTGGTATAATAGCAGTGCATTTAGTCCAAGTCTGTCAAATGTAAGATAGCTTCAGACCTGCTTTGGCTGGATCTGTTTAACAGTGACAGTGCATCTGCCATACACTCAGACACTAAAATAGATGAGAAGAGAATCGTTATAATTTCAAGGGTTACTTTACATAGAATTCACGAAACACAAACAGGGCATTCAGTGCAACAGGTCTACGCTTGCATCTATGCTTCACACGAGCCTTCTCCCACCTTGCTTCACCTCACCATATCAAAATATCCTTCCATTCTCCTTCATCTGCTTAGCCAGCTTTCCCTTGAATGTGTTCTATGCTAGTCACCTCATCTACTCCATGTGGTAGCAACCAGTGTTCCCCATAAATTTGCTTTTTTTGTGTGCAACCTGTTCATTTGAATGCAGTGGTACCTTTAAATCACAGAATCACGGATTTGTTACAACACAGAAAGAGGCCATTTGGCCCATCGTGTCTGCACCGGCTCTCCAGATGAGTATTATGACTCAGTGCCATTCTCCTGCCATTTCCCCGTAACCCTGCACATTGTTTCTATTCAAATAATCATCTAATGCCCTCTTGAATGTCTCGATTGAACCTGCCTCCACCACACTTCCAGGCAGTGCATTCCAAACCCCAACCACTCGCTGTGTGAAAAAGTTATTTCTCAAGTCACATTTGCTTATTTTGCAAATCACTTTAAATCTGTGCCCTCTCGTTCTTAATCCTTTTACAAGTGGGAATTGTTTCTCCCTATCCACTCCTTCCAGCCACCTCATGATTTTGAATACCTCTATCAAATCTCCTTTTATCCTTCTCCTCTCCAACCTCTCCAACCTATCTTCATAACTGAAGTTTCTCATCCCTGGAACCATTGTTGTAAACCTCTTCTGCACTCTCTCCAATGTGTTCACATTCTTCCTATAGTGTGGCGCCCAGAACTGTACACAGTACTATTGCTGAGGTCTAACTAGTGCCCTATACAAGTTCAGCATAACCTCTTTGCTCTTGTACTCTATGCTCCTATTAATAAAACCTAGGATACTGCATGCTTTATTAACTGCTCCCTCTACCTGTCCTACGACCTTTAATGACTTATGCACATATACAACCAGGTCCCTCTGCTCCTGCACCCCCTTATTTTATATTGTCTCTCCATGTCCTTCCTACCAAAATTGATCACCTCACACTTCTCCGATTGAATTTCATCTGCCACCTATATGCCCATTCCACCAACTTGTCTATGTCCTTTTGAAGTTCTACACGGTCCTCTCCACAATATACAATGCTTCCAAGTTTTGTATCATCCGCAAACTTTGCAATTGTCCCCTGCACACCAAGATCTAGATCATTAATATATATCAAGAAAAGCAAGGGTCCCAATACCAATCCCTGGGAAACTCCACTACAAACCTTGCTCCAACCTGAAAAATATCCATTAACCATTACTCTCTGTTTCCTATTACTCAGCCACTTCTGTATCCACATTCTACTGTCCCTTTTATTTCATGAGCTATAACTTTTCTCACAAGTTTGTTGTGTGGCACTGTATTGATTGCCTTTTGAAAGTCCATGTACACCACATCAACAGCATTATCCTCAGCGACCCTCTCTGTTACCTCTTAAAAAGCTCCAGCAAGTTAGTTAAACATGATTTTCACTTTAAGAGATCCATGCTGGCTCTTCCTAATCAACCCATATTTTTCCATGTGACTTTTAATTCTATCCCGAAAAATTGTTTCAAGAAGCTTCCCCACCACTGAAGTTAAACTGACTGGTTTGTGATTGCTGTGCTTATCCTTATAACCTTTTTTGAACAAGGGTATAATGTTTGCCATTCTCCAGTCCTCTGGCACCTCCCTGAGTCTGGGGGAGACTGAAAGATTATGGCCAGTGCCCCTGCAATTTCCTCTTACTTCCTTCAATATCCTTGGATGCATCTCATCTGGCCCTGGATTCTTGTCAACTTTAAGTACTGGCAGTTTATCCAATACCCCTTCCTTATCAATAGTGACAGAGTTTCCTCCTCTGTCACCATGGCCTAGGTAGCATCTGCTTTCTTGGAAAAGATGGATGCAAAGTGTTAATTTAACACCTCATCCATGCCCCCGCCTCCATGCGTAAATCCTCTTTTTGGTCCCTGATCGGCTCTACTCCTCCTTTTACCACCTTTTTACTATTAATGTGCCTATAGAAGACTTTGGGATTCCTCATTATTTTGGCTGCCAGCCTTTTCTCATAATCCCTTTTGGTTTCTCTTATTTGCTTTTTCACCTCCCCTCTAAACCTTCTGTATTCCTCTTGGTTCTCATTTGTATTTTCTACCTGATACCTGTCATAAGCACACTTTTTCTCCTTTATCTTAATTTCTATCTCCTTTTTCATCCAGGGAGTTCTGGATTTGTTTGCCCTACCTTTACCTTTTGAGGGAATATACCTTGACTGTACCTGAGCCATTTCCTCTTTGAAGCTGGCCCATTGTGCAGCTGCAGTTTTTCCCACCAACCTTTGGTTCCAGTCTATCCGGCCCAGCTCCATTCTTGCCCCATTGAAGTCAGCTGTTCCCCCAGTTCATTCTTACTCTGGGTTGCCCATTGCCCTTTTCTACCATCCTTCTAAACCTTATAATACAATGATCACTGACTCCTAAATGTTACCCCACTGACACTTGATCTTCTTGGCCCAGCTCATTTCCAAGAACCAAGTCTAGCAGCGCCTCCTTTCTTGTTGGGCTGGATGCATACTGCTATAGAAAATTCGCTGGGACACACTCTAGGAACTCTTGCCCTTCTCTGTCCTTTACACCACCTCTATCCCAGTCTATATTCAGGTAATTAAAGTCCCCCATTGTAACAACTCTATAATACTTGCACCTCTCTGTAATTCCCTACAGATGTGTTCTCCTACGACATTCCCACTATTTGCCGGTCTATAGACTACACCGAGCACTGTGATTGCACCCTTTTTGTTCCTTAGCTCTAGCTAAATTGATTCTGCACTTGAATCCTCTGGGACATCCTCTTTCTCCAGCATTGCAATGCTCTCCTTAACCAATACAGTTACCCCTCCTCCTTTTCTTCCTTTCCTACCTTTTCTGAACACCTTGTACCCAGGAATATTTAATACCCAGTCCTGCCTTTCCTTGAACTAGGTCTCTGTTATCACCACAACATCATAATCCCGCATGGCAATCTGCGCCTGTAACTCACCAATCTTATTTATCATACTCTGTGCATTCACATATAAGCAGTATAACCCTGATTTAGACTTAATTACTTTTCTCTTACTCCGACCCCACCTATTAAATTAATATTCTCTATTCTTTTGCTATCTGTCTCTCCCAGTATTTTGTGCACCTTGGTATTACTCTCTAATATTCTCTCCTGGTTCCCACACTCCTGCCCAGTTAGTTTAAAGCCTGCACAACCCCCACCCCGCCCCAAAACAGCACTAGCAAAACGCCTTGCAAGGAACTCAGTTCTGGCACTGTTCAGGTGCAACCCGTCCGGCTTGTAGAGGTGCCATCTCCCCCAGAACCAGTCCCAGTGTCCCAGGAATCTAAAGCCCTCCCTCCTGCACCATCTTTCCAGCCTCACATTCATCTGCCTTATCCTCCTATTTCTGTCCTCACTGGCACGTGGCACTGGGAGTAATCCGGAGATTACTACATTTGAGGCTCTGCTTGCTAATTTTCTACCTAGATTCCTAAATTCTGATTGCAGGACCACATCTCCCTTCCTACCTAAGTCATTGGTGCCAATGTGGACCACGACCTCTAGCTGTTCACCATCCCCCAGAAGAATGTCCTGCAGCTGCTCTGAGACATCCTTGACCCTGGCACCAGGGAGGTAACATACTATCTTGGAGTCTTGTCTACGGCTGCAGAAACACCTGTCTGTTCCTCTAATCAATGAATCCCCTCTCACCATTGATCTTCCTTTCTTCTTCCTCCCCTCCTGTACAGCCAAGCTGCTCATGGTCCACAAACTTGGCTCTGACTGCAATCCTCTGGGGAACCAACCAGTATCCAAAACAGAAAACTGATTAACAAGCGGGACCATAGGAGAATCTTACATTACCTGCCTAGTTCTCTTGGACTGCCTGGCTGTCACCCATTCTCTTTCTGCTTACATGCTCCTAACCTGCAATGTGACCACCTCGCTGAACATGCTATCCATGCAGCTTTCAGCCTCGTGGATGTACCACATTGACTCCAGCTGCCATGTGAGCTCCGAAACCTGGAGCTCAAGTTTCTGCAGCTGGCGGCATATCCTGCACATGTGGTTGTTTTGGTCACCTGTCGTGTCCACCACTTCCCACATATTACAGGACATGCACTCTACACGACTGAGTTTCCCTGCCCTCTCTTAACTTTACTTCCCTTAAGTTACTTTTATTTTACTTTGGTTTACTTACATTACTTTACGTTAGTGGCCCTGAATCCCCTTTATTCCTAGTGTTTCTTACTTGAATCCAAGCAGCCACTTTAAAAATGATATGCTTTTCCAATTTACAGCTATTTAAAGACTGCTCAGATGGTAATTCTGATAATGAAAATTTTAAATAGAAATAATCTAAAGATGGGCCTTGAAGATTGCAAGTGATGGGCTGTGACTTTCCTTTGGCGGCTTGTTCCATTGCGAGATTGTCATTGGGAAGAAAGATTCAGGCACTTGTTTCTGTCAATTCCCACTTCTCAGTGCCCCTCTACTTATTGTGTTATTTCTTGTCCTGTTAGACTTTCCCAAATGCATTACCTCACATATCTCCGGTTTGAATTCCATTTCACACTATTCCACCACCTGACCCGTCTATTGATATCTTCTTGTAGTCTACAGATTTCTTCCTCACTATCAACCACACGGCCAATTCTTTTATCATCTGTTTGGTTTTTTGTGCTCAAGCCCTAGAGTGGGTCTGTGGGTCTTCAGCTGGTTGAACGTGTTACCAACTGGGCCACGGCTGACACAAAATTCTCAGGACACAGTTGGCAGCAGACATCAGGATTGTGCTTTCAGCTTCTGAGTCAACTTAGAGGAATAGGTTATTAATCTGGTGATTGTAAGGAGCAGGAAACTGCAGGTGTGCTTCCCATGACTTTCCCTTCGTGGATGCGAATGTTAACCTTCATTGTCCATGGTATGGTAGGATATGACTGTTCATCACCGATATGATGACACTAATTTCCTACCCTTGGGAGGCCAGAATGCCTGCTGCAGGCTCTTTTTAATCAGGCCCTCTGTGAGGTACATGGAACCCTGAGTGCCCTTTTAGGACAGAATTGAATGAAGAACAAGTCTTGTCCCACCTATCTTAACCTAACCCCATCAACATGCCCTTTGATTCTTTTCTCTCGTGTCTACCTAGTTTCCCTTTAAAGAACATATGAACATAACATAACAAATAGGGGCAAGAGTAGACCACGTGGCCCCTTGAGCCTGTTCTGCCATTTAATACAGCCATGCCTAAACTTCTGCCTCAACTTCACTTTCCCACCCTCCCCCTCCATATCCCTTGATTCCCCCAAAGATCAAAAATCCATCTTAGACTTGAATATATTCAACAGTGGAGCATCCATAACCCTCTGGGATAGAGAATTCCAAAGATTCACAACCTACTGTGTAACGAAACTTCTCCTTTTTTCAATCCCAATAGATTGACCCTTACCCTGAGGCCATTTCTAGATTCCCCAGTCAGGGGAAGCAACCTCTTCATGTCTACCCTGTCAAGCCCCTTCAGAATTTCCTCAATTAGGGCTTGTGTTGAACTCTACATTCTCACCACTGTCTGGGTAAAGAAGTTTCCCCCGAATTTCCTATTGGATTTATTTGTGACTGTCATATTTATGACTCCTTTTTTTTGGTCTCCCCCACAAGTATGAAACACCTACTCTACATATACCTTATCAAAGCCCTTCACAATTTCAAAGAGCTCTATTAGGCTCCCACTGCGCCCGTCACCTCAGCCTTCTCTATTCCAGAGGAAAGAGATGCAAACTGTTCAATCTTTCCTAATAGTTTAATTCCACCCATTTTCAGCTGGTTGACTGGCTGAAAAGATCTGATAAGGTTGAACAGACCTTGAACAGGGCTTATACCCATCGGAGTTTAGAAGAATGAGAGGTGATCTCTTTTGAAATTTATGAGATCCTGAAGGGATTTGACAGGCTAAATGCCAGGAGGATGTTTCCACTTGTGGGAGAGAATGGAACCAGGGACCCCAGTTTGAGAGTAAGAAATCTAACCTTTAAGACTGAGATGAGGAGAATTTTTTTCCCTCTAAGGGTCCTTAGTATTTTGAATTCTCTTCCCCAGAAAGCAGTGAAGGCTGGGTCATTGAATTTATTGAAGGCAAAGTTAGATAGATTTTTGATAGGCAAGGGAGTCAAGGGTTATAGACGCAGATGGCAAAGTGAAGTTGAGAGCACAACCAGATCAATGACCTACTCCTGCTCCTAAGTCTTACGTTCCCATGTTTCGAATCCCAGAAGTTAGTTTTTAAGTTTGTTCTGCTGGACTAGATTATCCCCACCTCCTCACAAGAATGGAGTCTCTCCCAAGCCCCATATCTTCCTTTCCTGGGCCTGGAGGCCAGACTAGCATTGCAATGGCGTGGTCCTGGCAGGTTTTCCGAAGAGGACTCAATCCCAAACCCCAATCCGGCAGCCAAAATTAATCCCTTAGCCAAAACCACCAGAAAAAAGCCAGGTTCACTGCTCATCCACCTTATTGTGATTTTCCCAGCTTTAGTGTGCATTAAAGAAGAGGTCTTGTGGTGCAGTGGCTAGTGTCTCTGCTTCTGAGTCGACAGCTGTGGGTTTGAGTCTCAGCCAGGAATTCATGGCCATGGAAGATGTTCATGTCATAACATGTCCAAACAGGTTGAATCCTCCCAACATGCTTTAATGACATGTGGCCGACTGGGAAAGGTTACTGGTCAACCATGTGATAGAAAGAATATTGGAGCCGCTACCATGGCTCCAGACTAAAAATGCATGTTCCCGCAGCAACTTGGACTCTGTCAATGAACCGTAACACACACCGTGCATTAAATGGGCTTCCATGTAACAGGCACAGCATTTTGAAGTGCTTGTTTCTGAGAGATGTGGGAAAGCCACTGCAGAAACTAAAGATTTTCTTTTACCTTTGCCTGACAGCCTTGAGAATTCCTTCGGAGAATATGAAGGGCAAACCGCGAAATCAACAGAAGGAAATCCAGCTCCCGTGCGCAGGAGCGTTTCCAGAGAAAAGTAGGCTCATCAGAGACTGGTTACAGCGAGAACATGAATGTCAGCTAAAATGGGACACGCATTGATAAAGAGCAGATGTCCAATTCTAAGGCAGTAAAGTTTTACCAATGTGTGTGATTTCTACGTTTCTGTTACATTCTCTCATTCCCTTGGTGCTTTTCCCTTTACTTACTCTTGTATGAATTGCCTTGTGGCGTTTTTGCTTTAAAGGCGCTCTATGGACTGAGTCATCCCAGATTTGTACTAAGTGTGGTAGCGGGTGGGTAAAACGATGTTCCGCAATGGCGGGTTTTCACGCCGTATCGTCCCAAGCCCCCCGCATTAGTTATGCATTCCCGGGAAACACGCCGTTTCCATGGTAGGTGGGCTCTCGTTCGCCCACCACGCCATCACCTTGCTGCTTCACCCCGCCGGGCGCCATATTTAAAATCCAGCCACGTGCATACACATCTCACTGCTTCCAGCCCACAATTGCTCAGGGAAGATGCACCCGAAAGGCAAAAAGACTGCAGCCCCCAGGTTTAATGATGCCTTTTGAATGCCGTGGCGGCTGCCACAGTGTCCTCTACCCCGGCTCTGGCTGCAAGATCACCAGCGGCATCACCAATCCAGCATGGCAGGCGGTGGCAGTGGTGGTCAGCGCCAATGCCCTGCAATAGAGGATAGCCACCCAGTGCCACGACAGGATGAATGGTCTCATCTGTTCCACCTGTGTAACTCACTGTTCTCATCGCTCTCAACTCACACACTCACAAACCCATCACACATCCACAGGGACCTCACACCTCAGGGGACACCACCACTAACTCTCACACACACCCTCACATCTCCATCAGGCTCATATCCTCTGGAGCTCGTGTCCTCATTCTGTCCATGGCTCCGCTCACCACACAAACATTCCACACAGTGCCATGTGTCCTGCTCACACTCTCTCCATCTGTTTCCATGCAGGAGAAGCCTGCTCACATCAGCAGGGAGAGGTTCCAGACCAGGGACAGAGTGGCCCACATTAGGCCATTCATTCACTTTGAGGAGCGTGCTACCGCTGACTGGTGAGGACATGGACCGTGCCTGCGGTGACAGTAAGGTCAGTGGTGAACACCCACCTGAGCATCCTGTACCACATCATCCCTCCCTCAATGCAAATGTGAGTTCTCTCTCTCCTGGTTTTGACTCTGCTGCCATGTGCTAATTATCTCTACTTTGGTTCACAGGGAGCTCTGCCAAGTGACTGACAACCCCAGCCAGCCAGTCCCTCAGCTCCACGTATGTCCCAATCTGTAGCCAAGAGGACACATCCCCCAGTCAAGGGCTGGAAATAAGCAGCCTGTGCAGAGACTCACGCCTCAGTGGGACCTAGATCGACATTAGGCTCGGGTTCACAATCTGGTGGTCACCACACAGACACATGTCCGCAGCAGGAGGAGGCAGGTTCAGCTAAGCTCCCCGGCACTCGGAGGTCTGCTGGGGAGGAGGCATCTGTGAGGTCTGAGTCATAGAAACATGGAAACGTAGAAAATAGGAGCAGGAGCAGGCCATTCGGCCCTTTGAGCTTGCTCCACCATTCATCATGATAATGGCTGATCACCCAACTCAATAGCCTGCTTCCGCTTTCTCCCCATATCCTTTGATCCATTTCGCCCCAAGAGCTATATCTTACTCCTTATTGAAAACATATAATATTTTGGCCTCAACTACTTTCTTTGGTAACGAATTCCACAGGCTCACCACTCTCTGGGTGAAGAAATTCCTCCTCATCTCAGTCCTAAATGGTCTACACCGTATTCTCAGACTGTGACCCCTGGTCTCCCCCACCATCGGGTACACCCTTTCTGCCTCTACCCTGTCTAGTCTTGT
This sequence comes from Cetorhinus maximus, assembly GCF_964194155.1. Lineage (NCBI taxonomy): Eukaryota > Metazoa > Chordata > Chondrichthyes > Lamniformes > Cetorhinidae > Cetorhinus > Cetorhinus maximus. Next base: position 14,795,137 of record NC_135880.1, read on the forward strand.
TAGGATTTTATAGGTTTCTATGAGATTCCCCCTCATTCTTCTGAACTCCAGCGAATATAATCCTAACCGACTCAATCTTTCCTCATATGTCAGTCCCGCCATCTCAGGAATCAGTCTGGTAAACCTTCGCTGCACTTCCTCTATAGCAAGAACATCCTTCCTCAGATAAGGAGACTAAAACTGCACACAATATTCCAGGTGTGGTCTCACCTGGAATTGCAGCAAGACATCCCTTCTCCTGTACTCGAATCCTCTGGCTATGAAGGCCAACATACCATTTGCCTTCTTTACCACCTGCATGCTTACCTTCAGTGACTGGTGTACGAGGACAGCCAGGTCTCATTGCACATTCCCCTCTCTCATTTTACAGCCATTCAGATAATAATCTGCCTTCCTGTTTTTGCTACCGAAGTGGATAACCTCACATTTATCCACATTATACTGCATCTGCTATGCATTTGCCCACTCACTCAGCTTGTCCAAATCACACGGAAGCATCTCTGCATCCTCCTCACAGCTCACCCTCCCACCCAGCTTTGTGTCATCTGCAAATTTGGAAATATTACATTTAGATCCCTCATCTAAATCATTAATATATATTGCGAATAGCTGGGGTCCCAGCACCGATCCCTGTGGTACCCCACTAGTCACTGCCTGCCATTCGGAAAAAGACCTGTTTATTCCTACTCTTTGCTTCCTGTCTGCCAACCAGTTTTCTATCCATCTCAATACACTACCCCCAATCACATGCGCTTTAATTTTATACGCTAATCTCTTATGTGGGACTTTGTCGAAAGCCTTCTGAATGTCCAAATAAACCTCATTCAGTGGCTCCTCCTCATCAACTCTACTAGTTACATCCTCAAAAAATTCCAGTAGATTTGTCAAGCATGATTTCCCTTTCATAAATCCATGCTGACTCTGTCCGATTCTGCCACTGTTTTCCATGTGTTCAGCTATTAAATCTTTTATAATGGACTCTAGAATTTTCCCCACTACCGACGTCAGGCTGACTGGTCTATAATTCCCCGTTTTCTCTCTGCCTCCCTTTCTAAATAGTGGGGTTACATTAGCTACCCTCCAATCTGTAGGAACTGTTCCAGAGTCTACAGAATCTTGGAAGATGACCACCAATGCATCCACTATTTCTAGGGCCATTTTCTTAAGTACTCTGGGATGTAGATTATCAGGCCCTGGGGATTTATTGGTCTTCAATCCCATCAATTTCTCCAACAGAGGGCAGCATTGAGAGGTGACTGAAGCATTCTGGGAGAAGTCACCACAGACACCGCGACTCAGAAGGGGATCGAGGAGAAGGACTCTTGCACTCAACAGGAGGAAGAGCATCCAACAGAGAGGGGTAGTGAGAAGTAACTGAAGCATTCTAGGAGGAGTCACCGCAGATACCGCGGCTCAGAGGGGGATTGAGGAGGACCCACTGTCAAAGAATGGAATAGCCCCAAACATTACATTGCTGTAGTGTTTCCATCCCTCCCTCCTCCTCAAACCAAAAAAAAAAAGAGAGGGAGAAGCAGTACCTTCAGGAGTGCACCAGAGCTGCGAGGGACACTCTTTTGAAAGTGGATTGAAGAAAAAAGCAGCTGATTGGTGAGTAAATCCTGGTGAGTATTTTTTTCAATCTATTAAAGTTATTCATTGCTTAATACTGAGGTAGGAGCTAAAAAAACAGTATAGAGTAGTACTGTACAAGTATAATTAGTCAAGAAACAAGGTTCCTAGCTAACATAAATAAGGCCCCGAGCTAACGTATTTTTTAAAGGAGTAACTGGCTTAATCGAGAGGGACGTCATGGCAGGAGATCTTAGACCCATGATATGCTCCTCCTGCAGGATGTGGGAAATGAGGGACGCTTCCAGTATCCCTGTTGACCATGTGTGCGGGAGATGAGTCCAAATGCTATTTCTAGCTAACCGGATTTCGGAGCTGGAGCTGCGGGTAGACTCATTGTGGAGCATCCGCGATGCTGAGCAAGTCGTGGATAGCACGTTTAGCGAGGTGGTCACAGCGCAGGTGAAGATTACACAGGCAGAAAGGGAATGGGTGACCATCAGGAACAGTAGAAGACTCAGGAAGGTAGTGCAGGAGTCCCCTGTGGTCATCCCCCTCTCTAACAGATATACCACTTTGAATACTGTTGGGGGAGATGGCCTCTCAGGGGAAAGCAGCAACAGCCAAGTTCACGGCACCGTGGGTGGCTCTGCTGCTCAGAGGGGTGGGAGGAAAACAAGTGGCAGGGCTATAGTGATAGGGGATTCAATAGTTAGGGGCACAGACAGACGCTTCTGTGGCCGCAAATGTGAATCAAGGATGGTATGTTGCCTCTCTGGTGCCAGGGTCCAGGATGTCACGGAGCAGCTGCAGGACATTCTGGGGAGGGAAGGTAAGCAGCCAGTGGTCGTGGTACACATTGGTACCAACGACATAGGTAAACTAAGGGATGAGGACCTGCAAGCTCAGTACAGGAAGTTAGGAGATAAATTAAAATGCAGGACCTCAAATGTAGTAATCTCAGGATTACTCCCAGTTCCACATGCTAGCGAGAGCAGGAATAAGAGGATAGACCAAATGAATACGTGGCTGGAGAGTTGGTGTGGCCAGGAGGGATTCAGATTCTTGAGGCACTGGGACTGGTTCTGGGGAAGGTGGGACCTGTATAAACCGGGCGGGCAGCACCCAGGCAGAGCTGGGACCAGTGTCCTTGCAGGGGCTTTTGCTAATTCTGTTGGGGAGTATTTAAATTAGTGTGGCAGGGGGATGGGATCCCAGGAGTAGGATCAGATAGGTCAGATTCAGATCAGAAAAATGGAGGTAGAACATTAGCCTGGGACATTGTGATAGACCTGGAGTTACAGGAGAAGTAAAGTTTACAGTTCTGCCGAAGGGTCATGAAGACCCGAAACGTTAACTGATTCCTTCTCCACCGATGCTGCCAGACCTGCTGAGTTTTTCCAGGTAATTCTGTTTTTGTTTTGGATTTCCAGCATCCGCAGTAGCTTTTAGCTTTTTGTTTTTAAAGTTTACAAAGTGTCCAGTAAGGGAAATTGACGGGGTTAAACTGTTTATACTTCAATGTAAGGAGTATTACAAACAAGGTAGATGAGTTAAGGGCACAGGTAGATACATGGCAGCAGGATGTCATTGCTATAATGGAGACCTGGCTAAAGGAGGGACAAAACTGGCAGCTTAATATCCCTGGTTATAGAGTCTTCAGACACGATAGAGTAGGAGATAAAAAAGGAGGGGGGGTGTTGGGGGTAGCACAAATTGTTAAAGAATCAATTCCAGTTGTGAGAAGGGATGATATACTAAATGGGTCAACAAATGAAGCTTTATGGATTGAGCTTAGAAATAAAAAAGGGGCAGTCACACTACTGGGAGTATACTACAGACCCCCAAATAGTGAAAGGGGGATAGAAGAACAAATATGTAGGCAAATTTCTGCTTGTAAGAACAAGAGGGCAATAATAGTAGGAGACTTCAACTATCCTAATATCAATTGGGATTCAAACAATATAAGGGGCACTGAGGGAGAAAAATTCATGCAGTGTGTCCAGGAAAATTTTTTCAACCAATTAGTGACAAACCCAATGAGAGGAGATGTAATTCTAGACCTAGTCTTGGGGAACGAAGAAGAGCAAGTGGGTGAAGTGACAGTTGGCGACCATATCGGGGACAGTGATCACAATTCAGTTAGATTTAGCATTACCATGGAAAAGGACAGAGATAAGGCAGGAGTAAAAGTCTTGAACTGGGGGATGGCAAATTTTGCAGAAATGGGAAGGGACTTGGCTGAGGTGGACTGGACAGCACTGCTGGAGGGTAAAACAGTGGAAAACCAGTGGGAAGCACTACAAAGCGAGATCCTAATTGTACGAAGTAGACATGTCCCCTACAAAAATAAGAGTGGTACTGCCAAATCTAGACCCCCCTGTTTGTCTAGAGTAATAAAGGGGAAGATCAAACAGAAAAAGAAAGCGTACGATAGGCACAAAGAACTAAGCACTGCAGCTAGCCTAGACGAATATAGGAAGTGCAGGGACAAAGTAAAAAAGGAAATAAGGAAATCAAAGAGAGGGCATGAAAAAAGATTAGCATGTAAAGTTAAAGATAACCCAAAGATGTTTTACCAATATATTAATGCTAAAAGGCTAGTTAAGGAAAAAGTGGGACCTATCAGAGATGAAGATGGAAACTTGTGTGTAGATGCAGAGGGTGTGGGAAGGGTTTTGAATGAATATTTTGTCTCCATGTTTACAAAGGAAAGGGAGGATGTAGATAAAGTAGTCTAGGAGGAACACTCCGAGATATTGGACGGGATAGTCATAAAGAGAGAGGAAGTACTAGAAGGGTTGAAATCCTTGAAAGTTGATAAGTCACCAGGGCCAGATGGATTGTTTCCGAGGCTGCTGAAGGAAGTCAGGGAGGAGATAGCAGATGCTCTGAGGATGATTTTCCAATCTTCACTAGATAGAGGGGAGGTACCGGAGGACTGGAGAAATGCAAACGTAGTTCCATTGTTTAAAAAGGGATCAAAGGAAATGCCAAACAATTATAGGCCAGTTAGTCTTACATTGGTGGTGATCAAATTAGTAGGATCAATCCTGAGAGATAGGATTAACCGTCATGTGGAAAGGCATAGACTAGTCAGGGATGGTCAGCATGGATTTCTTAAAGGAAGGTCTTGCCAAACAAATTTGATTGAATTCTTTGAGGAAGTGACAAGAAGGGTTGATGAAGGTAGTGTAGTAGATGTTGTGTACATGGATTTTAGCAAGGCAATTGGCAAGGTCCCACATGGCAGATTGGTCAGGAAAGTAAAAGCCCATGGGATTCAGGGTAATGTGGCAAACTGGTTAAAAGGTTGGCTTTGTAACAGGAAACAAAGGGTAACGGTCGATGGATGCCCTTGCGAATGGAAAGTTGTCTCAAGTGGTGTTCCACGTTGGGACCCTTGCTGTTTGTGTTATATATTAATGATTTGGACGTGAACGTGGTTGGCACGATTGGGAAATTTGCAGATGACACAAAGTAGTGGATAGTGTAGAGGATAGCCATAAACTCCAAAATGATATAGATGGGTTGGTGGAGTGGGTGGTAAAGTGGCAGATGGATTTTAACTTAGAGAAGTGTGAGGTCATACATTTAGGGAAGTCAAACAGTTACAGGGATTACAAAATAAATGGGAATATACTAAGAGGGGTAGATGAAGTGAGAGATCTTGGTGTACAAGTACACAGGTCCCTGAAGGCAGCAGTTCAAGTAGACAAGGTTGTAAAGAAGGCATATGGAATGCTGTCCTTCATTGGCAGAGGTATAGAATATAAAAGTAAGGATATAATGTTGGAATTGTATAAAACACTGGTGAGGCCACAACTGGAGTATTGTGTGCAGTTCTGGTCACCACATTACAGGAAGGACGTAATAGCTCTGGAGAGAGTGCAGCAAAGGTTTACAAGAATGTTGCCAGGGTTAGAAAAGTGTAGCTATGAGGAGAGATTGGATAGGTTGGGGTTATTCTCCTTAGAACAAAGTAGGCCGAGAAGTGACTTGATTGCGGTGTACAAAATTATGAGGGGAATAGATGGAGTGGACAGGATAAAATTGTTTCCCTTGATGGAGAATTCTAGAACCAGGGGACGTAGATTCAAGATAAGTGGCAGAAGGTGTAGGGGGGACATGAGGAAGAGCTTTTTTACGCAGAGGGTAGTGGGTGTCTGGAATTCGCTGCCCAAGTTGGTGGTAGAGGCGGAAACTTTGAAACCCTTTGAAAAAGTACCTGGATCTGCACCTAAAGTGCTGTAAGCTGCAGGGCTATGGGCTGGGTGCAGGAAGGTGGGATTAGAAAGGGCACCTGGGTGTCCTTGGGTTGGCATGGACAAGATGGGCCGAATGGCCTCCTTCTGTGTTGTAACATTTCTATGGTTCTATGGTTCTAACACCATTTCCCTACTAACACTGATTTCTTTCACTTCCTCTCACTAACATTCCCCAACATTTCTGGTATGTTCTTTGTGTCCTCCTTTGTGAACTCAGAACAAAAGTATGTAATTAGTTGGTCAGCCATTTCTTTGTTCCCCTTTAGAAATTCCCCTGTTTCTGACTGTAAGGGACCTACATTTGTCTTCACCAATCTTTTTCTCTTCACATACCTATAGAAACTTTTACAGTCAGTTTTTATGTTCCCAGCAAGCTTACTCTCGTATTCTATTTTCCCCTTTTTAATCAATCCCTTGGTCCTCCTTTGTTGAATTCTAAAGTGCTCCCAATCTTCAGGTTTGTTGTTTTTTCTGGCCAATTTTTATGCCTCTTCCTTGGATCTAATACTTTCTCTCATTTCCCTTGTTAGCCATGGTTTGGCCGCCTTTCCTATTTTACTTTTGCGCCAGACAGGAATAAACAATTGTTGCAGATCACCCATGTGCTCTTTGAACGTTTGCCATTGCCTATCCACTATCATCCCTTTAAGTAATGTTTCCCAATCCATCATAGCCAACTTGCATCTCATACCATCGTAGTTTCCTTTATTAAGATTCAGGACCCTAGTCTCAGAATTGACTACGTCACTCTCCATCTTGATGAAGAATTCTTTCATATTATGGTCGCTCATCCCAAGGGGCCTCGCACAACTAGATTGCCAATTATTCCTTTCTCATTGCACAATACCCTAGGATGGCCTGCTCTCTAGTTGGTTCCTTACGTATTGGTCCAGAAAACCATCCCGTATACACTCCAGGAATTCCTCCTCTACAGTATTTTTACTAATTTGATTTGCCCAATCCACATGCAGATTAAAGTCACTCACAATTACAGATGTTCCTTTATTGCATGCATCTTTAATTTCCTGTTTAATGCCATTCCCAACATCACCACTACAGTTTGGGGGCCTAGAAACAACCCCCACTAACGATTTTTGCCCCTTAGTGTTTCTCAGCTCTATCCATACAGATTCCACATCGTCGGAGCTAATATCTTTCCTCACTATTGCGTTAATTTCCTCTTTAACCAACAACGCAACTCCACTGCCTTTTCCTTTTTGTCTGTCCTTCCTAAATACTGAATGCCCCTGGATGTTCAGTTCCCATCCCTGGTCACCCTGCAGCCATGTCTCCGTAATCCTGACTATATCATACCTGTTTACATCTATTTACGTGGTTAATTCATCCACTTTATTGCGAATGCTCCTTGCGTTAAGGCACAAACCCTTAAGGCCTTGTCTTTTTAACATTACTTGTCCCGTTCCCACTATTTTTCACTGAAGCCCTGTTTGATTCTTGCCCTTGATTTCTCTATCACTTTTCTTATTCCCCTTTCTGTCTTTTGTTCTTGTCCTTGATTCCCCCTCCTCTGACTCCTTGCATCGGTTCCCATCCCCCTGCCATTTTAGTTTAAACCCTCTCCAAGCACTCTAGCAAATATTCCCCCTGGGACGCCAGTCCCGGTCCTGCCCAGGTGTAACCCGTCCAGAAGATGAATCTCTGGATTTGACCTTCCAACTCATTCTGGAGAGTCAGCAGAAGGCGGGGGAACATCACACAGAGCAGCTGGGAGGTCTCAACAAAGTGGCACACGAGCCGGAGGAGTGCGCCTACCTGCTCTCTGACGCAGTGATGCCAACATGTTCCTTTATGGAGGCCTCCGTGTATGGAGCACTCACACACGCACGCGGATCCTTCACGTATCACACTCACCTCAGTGTCCTGAGCATTTTCAATGCTGCCTGCTGGGGTTCACTTTCAGTGTCCATCTGAGCTGACCTGCAACTCCGCCCACCCACTGACCACATTCCCATGCAGTACCTGATCTCACACACCACGACTGTTTCACTTTCGATTTGGACAGCATGGTCTGGATTCACATTTTTGTAAGCTCCCCCATCTTTTCCCTTCCCCCAGTCACCCATTTCCATACCCCCATCACAGTTGCCCCACCCCTCCTCTGGCATCACCTTTCACCTCCCCTCCCTGACCAACCAGCCACAACCCTTTTCCTTCAGGAATGTCCAGGTGAATGTGCATGTTCCTTTCCATCTCGAAAATCCCGCCCCCACCCACATTAACCTCCCCGACCTTCTCCTTCCCACCCCCAGGGTCCATGTCTCCCTCTGAGTCCCCACCAACCACTCTCGCTGTCCCTTCTATCACTACCGTTGAACCCTCACCCTCCCACCCAACCACCTTACTATGCCCTCGGTCATTCTCACCATTCCTTCATACCACACCCACCCTTCGTTCATTCCCCATGAGGCTAATATGGACCCATCAGACCCCTTCCTTGCACGGTCACCTGCACATCCCCCCTCCGGACCCCTACCCCCTTCTGGACACCTTCCCCCCCTCGCACCCTTCCACCTGGAACCTCTTCCTTCCTTCCCCCCTCCAGACTCCATCCCCCCCGGAACCCCTTCCCCCACGTAGTCCCCCCGGATTTCCCCCCCCTCACTTAGTCCCTCCCCCCTCCTGACTCTTTCCTCCAGCCTTAACTCTTCCTCCAGCCTCACTTCTTCCTCCAGCTTTACTCTTTCCCGCTTTCCGGCTCCTTCCTCAATTGGGCTCCCTCCCCTCTCCACATTCCTTCCTCCCCCCAGACTCCCTCCCCTCTCCACACTCCTTCCCCCCCCCCAGACTCCCTCCCCTCTCCACACTCCTTTCCCCCCCCCAGACTCCCTCCCCTCTACACACTCCATCCTCCCCCCAGACTCGCTCCCCTCGCCACACTCCTTCCACCCCCCTGGACTCCCTCCCTTCTCTGCACTCCTTCCTCCCCCCCGAACTCCCTTCCATCTCCACACGCTTTCCTCCCCTCTTACTTCTTCCTCTGCCCTTACTCCCTCCCCTCTCCACACTCATTCCTCCTCCCGGACTCCCTCCCTTCTCTGCACTCCTTCCTCCCCTCAGGTTCCCTCCCCTCTCCGCACTCCTTCCTCCTCCCAGACTCCCTCCATCATCGCTCTCCTTCCTTCCTGGACTCCTTCCCCTCTCTGTACTTCTTCCTCCCCCTGGACACCCTCCCCTCTCCACACTTCTTCCCTTACACCTTCCCTTACATCTATCTCCCCAGTTGCCGTCTTCTTCTGTTACCCCCCTTCTTCCCCGTACTGCACCCCCACGCATAACCTCCTGCCTGACAACTTCATACCCCACCTCACAACCTCACCTCCCAACACCTTCATTCCCCCTCCCAACCTCACCCACCCGACACCTCTTCCTCTCCCAGCCGATCCTAGACCTTCTTCTCCCACCCCCTTGACCATCATCCATTGTGAACATCAACGGTGACTTTCCAACTTCTGTGCGCTGCTTCGCAGCAGAGCCATGTACATGAGGACCCACCCAGCATGCCCATGGACGTTCCTCCAGTGTGCCGTTGCTGTCGGGCTCCAGCACCTTCTGCTCCTTGGACGTCCGCAATGTGAGCAAAGCCCTGGGTGTAAGTCCCGACCTCTGCACGTTACACTTGTCAAGACGTGTTCTACAAGGCGTGTTTTCCCACCGACGTGGGAAGACTCTCCGGGAGGGTGGGGGATGATTCCAGTGGGCTGGCCCTATAATGATACGCTGATGTATTACAATGAGGTTCCCGACATCTGATGGCGGAGAATGCGACCTGCCTTCGGCGGGCTGAGTGGACGATTGCAAACTGGTTTCACGCCGTTGTGAAACAGATCATGCCATATTGTCCACTCACACCACCAAACATGCCCGCTGCCAGCAGGCACAGAAAATCCCGGCCTATATAAATACATGTTTTTGCAGTTTTCATTGGTGCTGCACTAGACAATAGTTGCCTTGCAATGTTATATCAATTTCGAAGAGGAAAGTAGGTATCCATTTGGGAGAACAGCTCAAATTGTTTTTACAATGAATTCTTAGGATAGGGGTTGTATCAGTCGCCCTTTGGAAGAGGGTGGGCCTCCTTCTTGAGCCACTGCTGCCCAAGTGGTGAAGGTTACACGCATAGCGCTGTTAGGGAGGGAGTTGTAGGATTCTAACCCAGCTACAATTAAGGAATGGTGATATATTTCCAAGCCAGGATTGATAATTAAATCCCAAGGCAGTAGTGTGAAACTAGGCACCAACACATTTCTTGAGGATAGGTTTATCTACAGAATGCAGCATTACTTACGTCTGCTTCCTACCGACTACCTCCATGTCCCAGAAGTCTCTTTTTGTAATTATCTAGACAACAGCTTCACCCAATCAAGGAAACTCTTTCGAGTTATCAACAGTCACAGATTGCAACTCTTTCGAGTACAATCACAGTTCTTGGTTTTCCAGGAGTGGGACATGAACCCACAACCCTCTGATTCAAAGGCGAGGGTGCTATGAACTGAGCCACAGCTGACACCTCCCCCGATCAAGGAAACTCTTTCGAGTTATCAACAGTCACAGATTGCAACTCTTTCGAGTACAATCACAGCTCTTGGTTTCCGGGAGTGGGCATGAAACAACAACCCACTGATTCAAAGGCGAGGGTGCTATGAACTGAGCCACAGCTGACACCTCAAAATTCTTTCGAGTTATCAACAGTCACAGATTGCAACTCTTTTGAGTACAATCACAGTTCTTGGTTTCCGGGAGTGGGACATGAACCCACAACCTTCTGATTCAAAGGCGAGGGTGCTATGGACTGAGCCACAGCTGACACCTCAAAATTCTTTCGAGTTATCAACAGTCACAGATTGCAACTCTTTTGAGTACAATCACAGTTCTTGGTTTCTGGGAGTGGGACATGAACCCACAACCTACAGATTCAAAGGCGAGGGTGCTATGGACTGAGCCACAGCTGACACCTAAACAATTAGAAACTCTTTCGAGTTATCAACAGTCACAGATTGCGACTCTTTCAAGTACAATCACAGTTCTTGGTTTCCGGGAGTGGTACATGAACCCACAACCCTCTGATTCAAAGGTGAGGGTGCTATGAACTGAGCCACAGCTGACACCTCCCCTGATCAAGGAATTTGAACCTTGGTATCCTGCATGTCAAGCAGGGATGTTAATCACTAGTTTGCAAGTGTTCTAGCTACTTAGTTAAACCATGCCCTTCACCTGTATATCTTAGCAATATAATTAAGAAACCAGTAACAAAGACAGTGTGTATCTTGGAGGGGAAATTCTGAGGTTGTAATTTCCCTGGGGGTCCTGCTTCCCTTGCCCTTCCAGCTGGTCGAGGCCACGGGTTTGGAAGTGCTGTCGAAAATGCCTTGGTGAGGTGTTGCGGTTGTGCGCAGATGTAACCTGAGGGCAGACTAGCAATATATCTATCTACTTTACTTAGGAAAAACACCTCTCTTTAGCTTAAGGGGAAGATTTTCATCTTCAGCTGCCTGGGCATTAAGTGTTGTCCAGGAAGAGGGCACAGAGGAATTTCTGCGGGGATCTGATTTTTCCATCTCTTTGTTTTTTTGTTACTGGGATGTGGGTGTCACTGGAAAGGCCAGCATTTATTGCCCGTCCCTAATTGCCAAAACTTGCAATTTTCCAATCTCTGCTCCATTTGGGGCACTGTTTAAAATCCAGGTGATAGAAGATGAGAATCTACACCTTGCTTTTTTTTTAAAAAAAAAAGTCTGTTCTTGTTCACGACAAATCATATTCTGAAGCTGCAAAATTCTCTGCTGCTCTAATGGATGACTCATGTTATGCAAAAAGGCGCTCTATTGCCCTGTTGAGAGATGATGGTGGTCATTTGTTGGCAGTCTTTAAACTATTATGAAGCAATGTAAACAATAACATTAATGCCTGCTTATTCCAAGGGGATAAAACTCACAAAACTCACAATATTTATTGCAGGAAGGATCACTGGCTGTTGGACGTTCAGCAATGGATCACTTTAATGAAGACTCAAAGGTATAGAATTCTGTTAGAGAAACATTTGGTCCGGTTGCTTCATACCAAAAAACATTTTTAGGATATAGCTTATTAGTAATTTGAGACATGACGCCCGGTGAGTGTGTGGGAAAAACAAGGGTCTTTGGAGCCATGTAGTTCCCAAAAGCTCTCCTCCCACTGGTATTGCTTTTCCTTGTGTCATGAGTGACCCGTGCTGCACATGCTCAGTGCCTGTTGTAGCCAGGGGGATGGTGTCATAGTGGTAATGTTACTGGGCTAGTAATCCAGAGGCCTGAACTAATGCTTCGGGGAGATGAGTTTGAATCCCACTGTATGGTAGCTGGGGAACTTAAATTCAATTAATTAAGCTAAAAGTATGGAATAAAGTGCATGTAAAAACCCATCTGGTTCAGTGCCATCCTCAGAAGAGGAAATCTGCTGGCCTTACCTGGTCTGGCCAATATGTGACTCCAGACCCACAGCAATGTGGTTGACTCTTGACTGCCCTCTGAAATGCCTATAAAAGCCACTCAGTGCAAAGGAAATTATGGATGGGTAATACATGCTGGCCTTGCCAGTGATGCTCGCATCCCAAGAATAAATAATTAAAGAAAATACACGATGGGAGTGTTGGGGGGACCCACATCAAAATTGAAGGTTTCTCTTGAGATCGGATCTATCCTTTCTCTGTCTGCTATTTGTGCACTTGAATTTCAATATACTCCATTGGCCTGTTCGTCAAATATGGACTTTGTATTCCATGGGTTTGAGGGAAGGAATGGTGTGTGGGTAGTATAAGGGTCTGGTATGTACAGGGATAATGTGGCACTGTACTGCCCACACAGTGATGTAAGAAAGCACATGTCCTGGACCTAGGGTCAGTGTGGTGTTGGCCAGAGACATGTTAAGACCTGGGAAGGAGATAGTTCCATGACTGTACCCTTTACTGTATATTTGCTCACCACCTCCTTCTCAAGGGCAATTAGGGATGGGCAATAAATGCTGGCCTAGCCAGTGATGCCCACATCCTGTGAATGAATAAAAAAAAACCTGATAAGTAGTTTATGTAGACTTGCTGTTAACATTCAAAAGACTAGGAAGGCTTCTTCAACAGACATGCTCTGTAGCCAACACCATCCCAACAGTGTGCGCAGAGGCCAGGGTGAGGGTGTTGGAGAGAAAGAAAAGGTAGCATGTTTATGGCTGATGCCTTATAGCTTATAGCTCAATATGCTTTACCTCCCTTTCCCCAAACCCCACCCTGACTCTTTCAGCACTCCTATCATGCTGCGCCCTTAGGGTGGAAGTCAAACCGAAATGAATTCTCTTTTTGAGATTTCTTTTCTCTAATATTCAGAATGCAAACGGCTACGAAATGGAACTTTCTTAACTTTCAAAGATTTAACCTGATGCACGGTGCAACAGTTTAGACTGGCAAGAAAGCTGGTAACTCTTTGGCCGGGGTTTTACTGGTCTCTGCGAGGCAGGTTAGGAGGCAGGGGAGTTGGGGAGCGGTAAAATCATGAGGAGCTGCGTTGCTTCGGCTCCTTGGCGTGATCCCGCATTTGGCTAATTTGCCAACGGTGGGACTGGATGTGGAGAGGCCGCCTGTACTAAAGGCAACCAGCCAATTACCATCAGTAGAGGCCCAATTAGGGAACACTTTAAGGCGCCCATTGGCAACCACCTGGGGAGGCCACCAGCTAAATGGAGGTCGCCTACCAGTGGCAACCTTGTGGGGGTCGTGCACTGCGGCAGAAAGATCTATGACACAAGGGTCACTGGCAGGGAAAGCAAGGCCCGTGGCCCCAGTCAGCTCCTCGGAGGGGTTACCCTGTGAGGTCCAGCATGGTCGTTTTTTTTAAAATCTACCTGCTGAGATTCTGAGTTCTCTTGCCTCCCTGACCACTCCCTGTGGTACTGCAGAGGCTTCAGAGCCGCTAGGCCTCTGACTGGGCTGGCAACATCAGGGGACCCCCCCCCCAACATTTTTAATTGGGTGGCAGGCCTGCAGGTGGCCAACTAGCAGGTTGCCGTTAGTAAAATTGCCTTAATTCTTTTTCTTTCCAGCAAGTACAACTCAGGAGTGAGAATCAATCTGATTTCTGGTCTTGGGGAGAAATCAAAGATTCATTTTCTGATGTTGCCTGTGGCAATCTGTAAAAGCCTTATAGTTTCAAGTCATTTCCTCGACAAAATCTGCTGTTTGATTATCAAACATCAAATAATCTCTTATCTGTTTGCCGGCCTTGCTTCCTTATCTTTGCAACTGGCCACATTGTTTCAGGTATAATCAAATAAAGGCTGCATTTTGTCTGGTGAACATGTACACTTTTCTCTCAGTCGACAGGACATAAAAGGGGGTCTTGTGGCACAGTGGGTAGTGTCCCTGCCTCTGAACCTGAAGCTCTGGGTTCAGGTTCCAGCCTCGAAGATATTGGCCAAGGAAGATGTGTTCATAAAGTTGCCAAACATTTTGATTATCAACCTGCAAATTCTCCCAACACATACTGATGGAAGGTGGTAAGATTGGGTCAACCATGTGTTGGAGACTCTACCATTACTCAACGGACTACAGTGTGCATGTTGTCATAGCAACTCAGACTCCCTGGGTGAACTGTCACACAGCATCCCGGGCAATAAGCAAAAAGCCACCATTGCATCTCAACTAGTGTCAAGGTGACAGCTTTGATCCTCATTCAGGAAGTGAGGCTTTCATTCCACATCCATTATACTGGCCTTACAAAGTATTACAAAGTTTTTACAGCACAGTTGGTTTGATGCTACAAATGAATGCCAGTATTTATAGCACTCATGAGCCTCCTCCCGCCCTTTTTCACCCAACTCTATCAGTATATCCTTCAACTCCTCTCTCTCATATTCTTATCTAGCTTCCCCTTCAATGCATTGACCTATATAATATTTGCCTTGACTGCTCCTCTTGGTAACAAGTTCCACACTCTAAATACTCCTCAGGAAAAGATTTTTTTTAATGAACTCCTGATTGGATTTATTAGTGACTACTTTTTTATTCACGGTCCCTAGTTTTCGTCTCCCTCACAAATGGAAACATCTTTCTACATCTACCCTATCAAACCCCTCCATAATCTTGGAGATCTCTAAAATATCACCCCTTGGTCCTCTCTTTGCCATAGTAAAGAGCCCAGCCGATTCAATTGGTTTCTCCATTTTTTGTGTGGAAGGCACAGTGTTCTTTAAAACAAGTATGAAAAGTCCAGAATCTTTCATCTTGCGTAAGTGTGTGAGGTCAGCTTCATCACCGCGCGTCATTTAACACATTGGCATGTGAGGCCTGCCCCCTCCCACGCTGACCAGAAAATTCTGGCCATGATTTTCGTTTAACAAATCCATGCTGTCTCTTTCGAATCAATCCACATTTTTCCATGTGACTATTAATTCTATCCTGAATAATTGTTTCTAGAAGTTTCCTCACCACCGAGGTTAGACTGACTGATTTTGCTTCATGGTGCTCCTGTGAACCACCTTGGGACAGTTTCTTAAGTTAATGGTGCTATATCAATACAAATTGTTGCTATTCCCTGGATAATCTCCAAAGCTTCCGCCACTCTTCTGCATGTTGCTGGCAGCCACTGGTCCAGTTGCTTGTCTCCTTCATTCCCCAGGGGCAATGTGCGTGGGGAGGCAGAGATCTGTTATCTTGGGCCTCCTCCCAATCTACACTTGCCCTGAGCCTCCGTGGCTTCCCCCACTAAGAGGTGAACTGACAGGACCTGATGGAGAATAATCTCGGCACCAAGATATCCTTGGAGATGAGACGGGAAGACCCCTTCCCTTCACTGCTGTCTCCATTTCTTCCATCTGTGGCAGAAGGGCCTTGATTTTAAAAGGCACCTGGAGAATCTATTTTTCAGCTTTGTGCTGGCCTCCCTGAGAAATTAGACCTGTTATTCCAGAAAAAGACATGTTCAGCTAGAGCATTATCACTAGAACTGGGCAGATCAAGTGCTAATGCTTTATGGGGAGGTGTTGGCACAGTGGTATTGTCACTGGGCTAGTATTCTAGAGACCCAGGGTAATCCTCTGAGGATTTGGGTTCAAATCCCACCATGGCAGATAGTGAAATTTGAATTCAATAAAACTATCTGGAATTAAAAGTCTGATGATGACCACAAAGCCATTGCTGATTGTCAGGAAAAATCCATCTGTTTACTAATGCCCTTTAGGGAAGGAAATCTGCTGTCCCTTACCTGGTCTGGCCTACATGTGACTCCAGACCCACAGCAATGTGGTTGACTCTTAAATGCCCTCTAAACAAGGGCAATTAGGGATGGGTAATAAATGCTGGCCTAGGCCAGTGACAAATAAAAGAAAGATCACTGGTGTGCAGTAAAATTGGTTGGACCAGTAAAAATATCGATGGGTGGACAGGGGCAATGTTACGAAAGAAAAACTTACATTTATATAAAGCTCAGGACATCCCAACATACTTTACAGCCAATTAAGTACTTCTAATGTTGCAGTTGTAATGTGGCAGCTAAGCAAGCTCCCACAAACAGCAATGAGATCATGACCAGATAATCTGTTTAGGTCTAGGGTTAGTGATCTGGGTTGAAGGATAATTCCCCTGTCCTTCTTCAACTAGTGCCATGCAATATGAGCATATTAATTTGGAGCAAGAGCAGGCCCCTATGCACCTTGAGCCTATTCAATAAGGATCATGACTGATCTGATTTTGGCCTCAACTCCAGATTGCCAACTACCCCCAATAACCTTTCACCCCCTTTGTCACGAAAGTATAATAATTCTCATAATATTATTATTTATTGTAAAAGTAGGTTAATAGCGGGGTTTGGATACCTTATGTGTGTGTGTTGGGGGGGGTTGGTTTAATTGAGTTGGAGACAGCTGGCCTGGAGGCTTTGACTTATCAAAAGAAGCCAGGCTTGAAATGCTAAATACGTAAACATGGCTGAAATTTTAGAATGTGAGGTGAGAAGAATTTGCATTTGTAGATGAATCAGGATAGCTTGAATTTCAAAGCGATGGCAGGATGTTACACCTAGCCAGAGAAGCTAGGCCAAGCAGTCTGTTTATTTTTCCCAAAGGTTACTAATAATGTTCACACCATGCAATGATTTATATTATGAGAAAAGTAAAGTTCCAAAGACATATGGGAACAATGGAATTTGCATTAAAAGGGAGAATGGGGCTGTGTGTCAGGGAAGGCATTGTAAGATCTACCAGAAGTGTGAGAAGTCTCCAGTATTTGTGCATTAAGCTGCTGTCTACAGAAACAGAAACTGGGAAAAGCCATTTTGAATTCTACTGTCCAGGGTATTGTGTTAACCGGCTGGAATCTATTTAAAATCTTTTTTTTGTTTACTGTTGTCTTAACGGGGGTATAACTGGAAGCCAGGTTAATTAGGAGTTTTAGGAGTTATTACAGTAGTAATTTGTAGACCTATGTATGTGCTTGAAATCTTTTCTTTTGTTAATAAATGCTTAATTTAATTTTCTAAAAAATCTCTAAAGCCTTGGTGGACTTGTTACCACTGAATTCAGGGCTCACATCTCGAAATAAATATAAATTGCAAAACCATTGTGATAACGAGATCAAGTTTCTCTTGTGGATTCAATCTGCCTGACACACATCACCTGTCGTGTCATAACACCTTGCTTATCAAGAATCTAACTAACCTCTGCCTTAAAAATATTCAAAGACTCTGCTTCCACTACCTTTTGAGGAAGAGAGTTCCAAATACTCACCACCTTCTAAGAGAAAAAAATTCTCCTCATCCCTGTCTTAAATGGGAAACCTGTTATTTTTAAACAGTGACCCCCTAGCTCTAGATTTTTCCATAAGAGGAAACATCCTCTACACATCCACCCTGTCAAGGCCCCTCAGGATCTTATATGTTTCAATCTTTTATGAGCACCAGCGAGGACAATGGATGCTCAATCGTTGAATATATTTAAAGCTGAAATTAAAGCTACAAATTACTACTGTAACAACTCCTAAAACTCCTAATTAACCTAGCTTTCAGTTACACCCCCATTAAGTTAATAGGTAACAAAAAAAAGATTTTTGGTCTCAAGGGATTTGGGAGCAGGTGGGAAAATGGAGCTGAGGCCACCTTCTCACCTGCCATGAGTGTATGGGATGGTGGAGCAGGCTTGAAAGACCATGTAGTCTACTCCTGCTCCTGTCTCTTAAGACGGATGAGCCTCAGCTTAACACCTCATCTGAATGACAGGACTGCCAGCACTGCAGCACTCCTTCAGCATTGCACTGACATGGCTGCCTAGATTGTGTACTCAAATCTCTGAACTGGAACATGAACCCATGTCCTTCTGACTCGGAGGTATGATTGCGGACTTGGTGATGGGGAGGTAATCTCCCATGTGATGACATCTGCAATTGATGAGAACAAATAGTATTCTAATTGCTGTTACGGTATCGATGTTCTTGTCCTTCTGAATAACCTTTGTCTAGCTAAGTTGCTGTTTCTCACTTAATCCTCCTTCTGACCTCACAGCTACTGTCATTAGTGGAATTAAATGTGCTGTTGAGGCAGTTCAACACTCTGACCTTTCAGCCTGTCTAAGATAACCAACCAGCAGATTTAAAGAGAAACCACTCAATAGGCTGAGAAGACATTGCAAAGTTTCCATCCAGTGAACTTCCTGTAAAAAAGATATAATTAATTTAAGGATTCAACCTTGGGAGGCTACAGAATGATCCGAATGAGATTCTTCCCATTATTCCTCATATAATAAATTCCAAATTCCGGGTTATTGAATCAAAGGCTGAATCGGTTTGTCAAAATCTCTGTGGAAAGCTTCAGTGTTTCCCTCCCTTTTTCTCTTTGCTTCCCCCTCCTCCCAGCACGTTAAATATAGTACGTGCCAGAGGAGAAGGTGGGGGCAGCAGCATGACCAGACTAGTAACCCAGAGACCCACACTAATGCTCTGGTGACATGGGTTCAAATCCCACCATGGCAGCTGGTGGAATTTCAATTCAATTGATGAATCTGGAATATAAAGCTAGTCTCAGTAATGGTTATCACCTCATGATTATCATTGGTTGTTGTAAAGACCCATGTGGTTCCCTAATGTCCTTTAGGGAAGTAAGTCTACCATCCTTACCTGTCTGGCCTACATGTGACTCCAGACCTACAGCAATGTGGTTGACTCTTAAATGGCTGAGCAAGGCTTTCAGTTCAAGGGCGATTAGGGATGTTGTCCTTGCCAGTGATGTCCACATCCCACAAAAGAATAAAGGAAAGGAAATGCAGCTGGCTGAATTTGCTCCTTTAACTGTTGCTCCTTTTCTCACAACAGTTTCCCTCTTTGATCGCTCATTTTTGGGAGAAACTCTGTGTGAGAATTGGCTACATTACAACAATGACTGCACTTCAAAAGTGCTTTATTGGCTTTTTTCTTTTGGATGTCTTAAGGTCGTTTAGGGGGTGATGCAGATGCAAGTCATCGCATCTTTTTTTTCCCTTAACCCACAAAGATCAGGAGAAGCCCAGTTTCCACGCTCAGCATGGGTGACAGCAGCCTGGCTGACAGGCAAACAGCAGCGGTGAGAACCGGAATGCTGTCACCTGAAGAGAGGACAGCAGTTTTGTGCTTCACAAAGCTGTTGGTGCTCACCCCGAGGTGGCGCCTCAGTTATACAACTAATTTGTTAGAGGGCAGGTTGCTGGACTGCTGGGGCCTGCATGTTCCTTTGAGCATTGGGTTCCGCAGCCACTGGACTAGCAATCCAGATTCCCAGACTAATAAACTGGAAATGTGAGTTCAAATCCCACCACAACATTAACTTCAACTCATTAAATAAATAAAAAGGTGGAATAAAAATTAAGCTAGTGTCAGTAATGGTGACCATGAAAATACTGGATTGTTGTTAAAAACCCAACTTCTTCATTATACCCTTGAGGGAAGCAAATCTGCCTTCCTTACCTGGTCCGGCCTACATGTCACTCCAGCTCCTCAGCAATGTGGTTGACTCTTGACTGCCCTCTAAAATGACCACTCGGTTGTGTCGACAAAAACCCACACTGACAAACTGCAATGGTTCAAGATGTTGACACACCACCACCTTCTCAAGGGCAATTTGGAATGGGCAATAAATGCTGGCCTTGCCAGTGACGCCCACATCCCGTGAATGAATAGAAGAAAATGATCTCAATGCGGCTTGTGGAGGATTGCTGTGGGGAAATTGGCTGCCATGTTTCTGACCTTACACTTCTGAAATATTGTATTGGCTGTGAAGCTCAAAGGATTGGAACAGAGCTTCTGAAAGATCTGCCCTTGTAAGGGACTTCTTCTCAGACTTTACACAAAATAATAAATATTTTGGAGTGAGAGTGTGACATCATCTTTTCTTGCGAATTAAATGATAAAGTGCAAGATGAGACAGGAGGTAAAATCTTTCAATTCCTTACCGCTTCTTGGGAACGCCAAGCGCTAGATAGGCAAATCAGAAATTCCGGCCAGTGGTTTTGAAACCTTTTAACTGAGAGGCTCTCCAATGGCAGTCGGAGTCAGAAAATCACTGGCTATAACCAAAGGAATCATTTTGGCGCATCTATTTTTTTTTTAAAGAACGCTTATGTCATGAGTATACTAGTTACTGTTTGATTTTAGTGCCTTTTTTAAACACCCAATCTTCTCCCTCTCCTCCCTTCTCTTCCTCTCATGCCACTAACTTTACCAAACGCACATTCAACCTGCCCATTCATCACTTGCGCTCTTCGATTATAAGTGCTGGCAGGCTCTTTGACCGTGGGAGGAAGCGGGTGGAATGCCGTCACAAACTGACCTCAGTAATGTGCTTTTGTTGAAATCGTCCTAGAGTTGACTTTCTCATTCCAAAGCCAGAGAGAGATTGTGGGCCAATGGTACCACTCTCTGAGATTGGCTAGAGATCAGACCTGAATAGCTCAGTTACATACCGAGCCATCACGGGTAGAGCAATGGCCCTATTGATGGATTTTAATGTCTATGTGGTTATGAGTGGTAGTGACATTGTCACCACAAGTGATGATCCACATCTGAGTGGTAACAAGCATCACACTCTATACATAAATACATTTTTGCTTCTCTGACACAGAATCTTACATAACACTGTGGGTGCACCTATACCCGATGGACTTTATCCATTCAAGAAGGTGGCTCACCATCACTTTCGCAAGGGCAATTTGGAATGCACAACAAGTGCAGGGCTTATCAGCGATGATCAAATCTCATGAAAGAATAAAAAAAATAGAAGGACACAGCACAGAAGGCCCATTCTGTCTACGCCAGCTCTTTGAAAGACCCAACCTTCACATCAGTGATTGCTCCTCTTCCTACCTCTGTAACCTCCTCCAGTACCAAAAACCTCAAAATTTCAGCACTTTGTCCTCTTGTGCACCCCTAGTTTTAAATCAGTCCACCACTGGGGGCCATACCTTCAGCTGTGTGGACCCTAAGCTCTGGAATTCTCTCCCTCAACCTCTCTACCTCTCTATCTCTCTCTCTTTTGCTTTAAGATGTTCCACAAAACCTTACCTAATATTTTCTTATGTGGTATAATATCAAATTTTGTTCGATATTGCTTCTGTGAAGTGCCTTGGGACATTTTTCTACATTTAATGCACTAGATAAATGCAAGTTTCTTGTTGACGAGTCTATTTATAAATCTGATGTTCTTTGGTTGATTTTGGTTTAAGTGCTCTCTTTCTGTCGTTGGTGACTAATTCTGTACTATTTATGAAGCTCCAACTTATTTTCTCTAAATATGTTCACCGTCTGTTGAAAAGTTAAATTTGCATTTAAGCACAATGATTCATCCTGTTTCAGAATAACACCGGTACACCTCTACTGACAACCCAGTCTTCTCCTTCTCTCCCAGCCCAACAATGGGAGTGCACACTCATCCATTACTATAAAACAAGCCACATCCAGAATTCGCCCCAGGGAATAAAAGAAATGACTAGGTCAGGTGCATTCCTTGGGGAAAAGCAGTTCCAAAGCAATTCCTCTCCCCATCCCATGTTATCAGCCGCTCTGCTGTTGCCCCATAATTTATTTTAATATACAGGATACTTTATCGTGTCAAAGGTGCTCTGTTAATGCAAGTTTTCGGTGTTGTTGACAGTTATCCTATTGATGCAGATGGTTTACTATTTCCTCTGGCTCTAAGTGAAGTCTTGGCAGAACAACATCTAACAATTTGTCATACCGCTAAGGAGTTAAAGGGGAAGAGTGCACCTTCACTTTTTCCATACATACATTGGCTGCTTACATACCAATGATTTGTTTTTACTTTCACCACATCGAATTATACAGCACACAACGAGGCCCTTGGGGCCTATTGTCCTTATGCAGGATATATTCAGCATTAAACTTTCGGTGAGGCATGGAAAGGTACTGCTGCCCTTGCCTCTGCTTCTTGCCCCCCAGATATGTTCTACTCCAGAAAACCAGATGGTAAAGGATAGAACTGGAGCCAATCTTTACATGTTTTTACTTACGGAGATGTACATTACAAACATGTACCTTCTAATTATACTTTCAGTTTGTCCCTCTTTACAGGGGCACAAGTGAATCCCCAGCTAATGCCACAACCTTAAACACAATTGGGCGGAATCATCTTAAATTTGCACAAAGTGTGATAGTGGGCGGGAAAAAAGTCGTTTTATCTGCTGACCGCAATGCCAGGTTTTCGTGTCGTAACGTCCCATTCTGGGCGCGTCCCATCTCATGAAAAATGCATTCACAGGAAACACGCTGGATCGCTGGCGAACAAACTTGGATTTGCCCGCCCTGACATGACCTCAGCACTTCCTCACTCCGGGTGACATATTTAAAGCGCACCAGAGCGTAGCCTACTTCATGCCTACAGACCAGGACTGCTCCAGGCGACAGATGTCCCCGAAAGCAAAGAAGGCGGCGGCCCCCAAATTTAGCGACATCTCTCTGGGGCGCCTGATGGACACAGTGGAAGTCTGCCGTGATGCCCTCTACCCGTGCCCTGGCTGCAGGAGGTCCACTAGAGTCGCCAATCTGTCCTGGGAGATGGTGGCCATGGCAGTCAACGCCACCGGAGCACAGAGGAGGTCAGCCATCCAGTGCAGGAAGAGGATGAACGGTCTCATCTGTTCCAGCAAGATAAGTCAACCACCTCATCGCTCTCAACTCACACACTCACAAACCCATCACACATCCACAGGGATCTCACACCTCAAAAGGGACAACACCACTAACTCTCTCACACACACCCTCACATCTCCATCAGACTCATATCCTCTCGAGCTCACGTCCTCATCCCGTCCATGTCTCCGCTCACCACACAAACATTCCACACAGTGTCATGTGCCATGCTCACACTCTCTCCATCTGTTTTCATGCAGGTGAAGCTGACTCACATCAGCAGGGAGAGGTCCCAGGCCGGGGGGTGGAGTGGCCCACATTGGGCCTTTCACTCACTTTGAGGAGTGTGCCAGCGCACTGACTGGCGAGGATGTGGATCGTGCCTGTAGTGACGGTGAAGCCGGTGGCGAACACCCACCTGAGGATTCTGCACCACATCGTCCCTCTCTCAATCCAACTTTGAGTGCTCTCACTCCTGCTTTTGACTCTGCTGCCATGTGCTAATTATCTCTACTTTGGTTCACAGGGATATCTGCCAAGGGACCGACACCCTTAGCCAGCCAATCCCTCATCTCTAAAACAAAAACAAAATTACCTGGAAAAACTCAGCAGGTCTGACAGCATCTGCGGAGAGGAACACAGTTAACGTTTCGAGTCCGAATGACCCTTCAACAGAACTAAGTAAAAATAGAAGAGAGGTGAAATATAAGCTAGGGGGATTGTGGGACAAGTAGAGCTGGATAGAGGGCCAGTGATAGGTGGAGATAACCAAAAGATGTCACAGACAAAATGACAAAGAGGTGTTGAAGGTGGTGATATTATCTAAAGGAATGTGCTAATTAAGGGTAGAAAGCAGGACAAGCAAGGTACAGATAGCCCTAGTGGGGGTGGGGTGGGGTGAAGGAATCGAAAAAGACTAAAAGGTAGAGATAAAACAATGGATGGAAATACATTTAAAAATAATGGAAATAGGTGAGAAAAGAAAAATCTATATAAATTATTGGGAAAAAAAGGGGGATCGGAAAGGGGGTGGGGATGGAGGAGAGAGTTCATGATCTAAAATTGTTGAACTCAATATTCAGTCTGGAAGGCTGTAAAGTTCCTAGTTGGAAGATGAGGTGCTGTTCCTCCAGTTTGCGTTGAGCTTCACTGGAACACTGCAGCAAGCCAAGGACAGACATATGGGCATGAGAGCAGGGTGGAGTGTTGAAATGGCAAGCGACAGGGAGGTCTGGGTAATGCTTGCAGACAGACCGAAGGTGTTCTGCAAAGCGGTCGCCCAGTTTGCGTTTGGTCACTCCAATGTAGAGGAAACCGCATTGGGAGCAATGAATGCAGTAGACTAAATTGAGGGAAGTGCAAATGAAATGCTGCTTCACTCAGCTCTATCCAGGTCCTCACCTCCAGCCAAGAGGACTCCTTCTTCACTGAAGAGCTGGAAATAAGCAGCCTGGAAGACTCGTCACAGCGCTTACCCACACCCTGCACCAGCACAGAGACACAGACCTCAGTGGGAGCTAAATCTAGAGCAGGCTCGGGTTCACAATCTGGCGATCGCCGCACAGACACGTGTCTGCAACAGGAGGAGGCAAGTTCGGCCGAGCTCCCCAACATTCGGAGGATTGCTGTGGAAGAGACACCTGTGAGATCCGAGTCAGATGCCGAGCCTCTGGATTCGGCCTTCCAACTCATCCTGGAAGGTGGGGGAACATCACGTGGAGCTGTTGGAAGCCCTCATCAGGGTGGTATGTGAGTCGGAGGAGTGCGTCCGCCTGCTCTCTGATGAAGCGGTGCCCACATGTGCACGCGTGGAGGTCTCCACCCAGAAGGAAGAAACAGTTCCGTCCAGTACTCTTATTTCCCAGTTTTTACTGGAGTTCCATTTTAAGGTATACAAGGCCAGTTCAGACCAATGTTCTTAATTCCCAGTTTTTATTGTTTTTTCGTTCTGGGCAGGTTAGGATGGCAGACGGCATGGAGACCCTAGTCCAGCAAAAGGTGGAGTTGTGCACAGATCTGCAATCCATCGCGGTAGCCCTGGGTGAATTCCTGCAGTGGCAACGTGAGAGGGAAACGGGGCACATCAACATCCCCTCAGCTGCTTCTTCCCCTCGAGGAGTCAGGCCGGGGCCCTCGGGACCTGAAGGGAGGAGGAGGAGCAGCAGTTGGACACCCCTGGGTCCATCCATTCAGGAATCGTAGAGGCTGTCTGCTCCCTCTGAGCCTCCTTTGCCCATGACTCACTCAGCCACACCCCTGTGGCTGCAGAAGGAGCAGCTGGGCCCACAAGAGGACAGCCAAAGCAAGCCAGGACCCTCAAGGCCTCGGCTCTCTAGAGGACCCACGCCAAAGTCAGCAGAGGCCACAGGGCCGACAATTGCACAGGTTGTCTCCACCCCTGCTGCGGATGTCAGGGCAGCACCTAGAAGGAGTGGTAGGCCTAGAAAAGTTAATAAATATTGATAACAATTGGCTGCATGGGTGAACATGTTTTGTCACTTTATAGCCTGAAAACATATTCACTTTCACTGAATAATGTGTAATGCTGTCTTTCAGCTTTATTGACAGGCTTCACGAGACCCCCCCCTGCATCCCCCCAACTAACAGTTCAGCTGCACGCAGCCGGACCACGAGTGATTCTGGAGGGAAAACGTGTGTGTGGCAGGGCCTTTCGGAGCCTCGTGGAAGTGCTCTCCCACGCACATGGAGCCTTCCTCCATCACACTCACCTCACTGTCCTGAGCACTTTCAGTGCTGCCTGTTGGGGTTCGCTTTCAGCTGACCTCCATCTCCACCCACCCACTGACCGCATTCCCATGCAGTACCTGTGCCCATTCAACACGAGGCTTCACTCATTTTCTACTTCAACAACGATGGTCATAGTCAGATTTTTGCTCAACTTCCCTGTCCTTTCCCCTCCCCCAATCACCCATCTCCTTTCCTCCATCACTGTCAACCCCCGGCATCACCTTACACCATCCCACTGCCACCTACCAACCAGAACCCTTCCAGGGTGTCCAGGTGAACATGCATGTTCCGTACCTTCCTGGGAATCCCACCCCACATCCACATTGACATTCCCAACCTCCTCCTCCACACCCCCAGGGTCTGTGTCTGCCTCCAAGTCCCCACCAACCACCCTCACCGTCCCTTCTACTGTTACTTCTACTGTGTCTCTTCTACTGTTACTGATACACCCTCAGACTCCCATCCTTCAGGGTCCCTCTCCCCCCTCTCATATTCACCAATCCCTCCTACCACACCCACCCTCATTCACTCCCCAAAAAGCAGCCATTAACTCCGCAGACCCCTCCCTTCCTCTTTCACCCCTACATCTCCCACCCCTTCTTCCTCCTTCACCATTACTCCCTCCTCCCCCCAGATACCTTCCTCCCCCGCACTCCTTCCCTCGTCCAAACTCCCTCTTCCCCCAGACTCCTTTCCTCCACTGAACTCCTCGCCCTCTCCAAACTCCTTCCTTTACACCTACCTCCCCACTTGCCGCATTGTCTCCCATTACACCCTCCTCACCCCACAACCTCACCCCCTAACATGTTCATCCCCCCCCACCCAACCTCGCTCCCCCTTCACCCTCAACCCACCCCTCCCAACCTCACCACCCCCCCATACACCTTCCTGTCCCACTCACAGCTGGGCTTTTCTCTCTCCCACCTCGACAATCACCTGTAGCAGCCCATGGCCAAAACTGTGATGTTCCGAAGCAGACCCAGGACATCAACGGAGGCCTCCCACCTTCCGTGAGCTGCTTTGCGGCGGAGCCATGTCAGTGAGAATCCACCCAGCACGTGATGCACGTGGTCCCCTAGTGTCCGTTAGCTGTAGGGCTCCAGCATCTTCCGCTCCTCAGATGTCCGTGATGTGAGCATGGCTTTAACAGTAAGTCCTGACTTCTGCACGTCACACTTGTCCAGAGGTGATCTGGGCCGACGTGTTCTCTCACTGACGTAACAGTAAATCTGGCATTGGGTGACGATTCCAGTCAGCCCTTACCTTGCATCCAATTAGCAGGATGCAAAGTTGGTTGACATCGGCCTTCAGTGGGATTGGCATTCCGCCATTGCGGACATCGTCGGATGATCCCGTTGCGCTTTCACACCGGTGTCATGATGCCTGATGCCAACGGGGCAGGAAACTTCCGGCAATTGACAGAGTGTGCTGATTAGGAGACACGACAGGCAGATATGATAGAAATAATAGGACCCCTCCCCACCACCATGATTCACCAAAAATTTAAGAGGTTCCTGCCAAAATTGGGTGGGAGCTTTATGCACTCACGTAGTAAGTATTGGAATGTGGGAAACGCAGCACCCAATTTTGCACAGAACAAGCTCCCACAAACAGCTATGAGATGAATGACAAATTCATCTGTGCCAGTGACAACAGCTGAGGAACAAATATTGACCAGGACAAAGGGGAGAATGCCACTGCTGCTCCTCAGATAGTGTCGTGGGATCTTTACGTCCACCTTGAGAGGGCAGACGGGTATCAGTTTAAAGACTTGTGGGAAAAACGGCACCTCTGACATTGCTGCATTCCCTCAGTACTCCCTTGGATTTTGAGCTGAAGTGCCCGGAACCAGACTTGGGCCTACAAACCTTTCAACTGAGAGGCGGGAGTACTGCCAACTGAGCCACAATTGAACTCAGCGCAATATTGTGAAGATACTTCTCTTTCCCTCTTCTCTACAATGTTTTTAGACTAATATCAACTGGAAGTGCAAGATGTATCGTGGGAGATGGCTATTCAACAAAGGCCATAACTACACCACAGTTTTTGACCAGCATCGCAAAGGTCAGCAACGTCTCTCCAGACAAAGCCATCTTTGCTTCCATTAAAATTCAGTTCACAAGCAAAGGTTTGCTGACACATATCTGCGACTGATGTCTGAATAAATCAGCCAGCAGATAACATTCAATTACACTGGAACAGCAAGTGACAGAAGCATTAGCTGAACAGGCGTGGGACCTTGTGTTACTAACTCCGCTTCAACATATCATTTCATTTAATATCGTTTCACACATGTCCCCTCTCCTCCAACAGCCCCACCCATTAACAGCATCCCCACGTTTTATCAGCATCTGCTATATTTTTACATCTCATAAATAAACAGTGTCAAAGAAAGTTTAAAAAAACACTTTCTTTTTAAACCTCCCCATGATTATCTGTTCCTGGCTGTCACTCATAGCAGTGTCCTGGAGATTAAGCTTTTCTTTAATTCATTCGCGGGATGTGGGCATCACTGGCTGGGCCAGCATTTATTGCCCATCCCCAATTGCCCTTGAGAAGGTGGTGGTGAGTTGCCTTCTTGAACCGCTGCAGTCCATGTGGTGTAGGTACACCCACAGTGCTGTTAGGAAGGGAGTTCCAGGATTTTGACCCAGCAACAGTGAAGTAACGGTGATATATTTCCAAGTCAGGATGGTGAGTGGCTTGGAGGGGAACTTCCAGGCGATGGTGTTCCCATGCGTCTGCTGCCCTTGTCCTTCTAGATGGTAGCGGTCGGGTGTTTGGAAAGTGCTGTCTAAGCTTCAATTCCTGGAATTGGGCGCCACACTTTAGGAAGGATATGGAGGTTTTAGAGAGGGTGTGGGAAAGATTTCCAAGAATACTTCCAGGGATGAGGGTCATGGGTAGATTGGAGATGTTGGGGTTGCTCTACTTATAGAAGAGAAGGTTGAGAGGAATTTTGATAGAGATATTCAAAATCATGAATGATGTAGGCAGAGTAGATCGGGAGAAACTGTTCCGAATTGTGGAAGGGTCGAGAATCAGAGGACACGAATTTAACGTGATTGACAAAAGATCCAAAGGCAACATGAGGAAAGATCTTTTTTACACAGTGACTGGTTGAGATTTGGAAAGCACTGCCTGAGAAGATGACGGAGGCAGATAAAGTCGGAGCTTTCAAGGGGCAATTGGATACGTATCTGAAAAAAAATGATTTGCAGGGTTACTGGGAAAGGGCAGGGGAATGGGATTAACTGAGTTGCCCTTGCAGGGAGACGCCATAAGCTCCATGGGCTGAATGGCCTCCTTCAGAAATAGAAATAGAAACCAAAAATTCTGGAAATACTCGGTGGCTTGGGCAGGATCTGTGAATAAAAAGAAACACAGAGAGAACATTTCAGTTTGATAACTTTTCATCCGAACTTATAGAATCTACCCTGATCTGATTCTAATTCGTGAAGATTTTACAGCAGTAACGCCACAACAGGTGATTTTGGCATTATTTGTAAGGAAGGTGAGCAAAACATCCGTGAAGGTTATCGGGTAGATTTTATGAATTAGTGCTGCTGGCAGCTTTGGAAATTGCCCCCTCCCCAGCATGATTTCCGATGTTGAAAATAATGGAATCTCAAAGGGTATTCTGACCTCATCACGTCATGTGGTCTTACATCAGAAACTCAAGACATCAGCAGCTTGCCTACAAGAGCTGTTGGGGCTGAATTTTGATGGGTGGGCGCGTACGGGTGCGCTTCCGATTGACGCCCCCGATTGGAGGTGCGCTGCCATTTTACGTGGACGGGCCAATTAAGGCCTACCCAGTGTGACGTCCGCACGGAAGTGCTCTGCACTCCTTGTGCGGACGGGGGTGGAATCCCGAAGTTGCGAGTGCGCTCTCTCGCACATGCGCACGAAAGAGTGCACTCATCTCCCTGAGGATAAGTGCTGCCTCAGGGACCATAAGACCATAAGACATAGGAGCAGAAATTAGGCCATTCGGCCCATCGAGTCTGCTCCGCCATTCAATCATGGCTGATAGGTTTCTCAACCCCATTCTCCTGCCTTCTCCCTGTAACCTTTGATCCCCTTACCAATCAAGAACCTATCTATCTCCGTCTTAAATACACTTAATGACCTGGCCTCCACAGCCTTCTGTGGCAATGAATTCCATAGATTCACCACTCTCTGGCTAAAGAAGTTTCTCCTCATCTCTGTTCTAAAAGGTCTTCCCTTTACTCTGAGGCTGTGCCCTAGTCTCTCCTACTAATGGAAACATCTTCCCCATGTCCACTCTATCCAGGCCTTTCAGTATTCTGTAAATTTCAATCAGATCCCCCTCATCCTTCTAAACTCCATCGAGTATAGACCCAGAGTCCTCAAACGTTCCTCATATGTTAAGCCTTTCTTTCCTGGGATTGCTCTCGTGAACCTCCTCTGGACCCTCTCCAGGGCCAGAACATCCTTCCTGAGATACGGGGCCCAAAATTGCTCAAAATATTCTAAATGTGGTCTGACCAAAGCCTTATAAAGCCTCAGCAGCACATCCCTGCTTTTATATTCTAGTCCTCTTGAAATAAATGCCAACATTGCATTTGCCTTCCTGACTACTGACTCAACCTGCAAGTTAACCTTAAGAGAATCTGGACTAGGACTCCAAAGTCCCTTTGCACTCCAGATTTCTGAATTCTCTCCCCATTTAGAAAATAGTCTATGCCTCTATTCTTCCTACCAAAGTGTATGACCTCACACTTGCCCACGTTGTATTCCATCTGCCACTTCTTTGCCCATTCTCCTAAATCCTTCTGCAGCCTCCCCACCTCCTCAATACTACCTGTCCCTCCGCCTATCTTTGTATCATCTGCAAACTTAACCAGGATGCCCTCAGTTCCTTCATCTAGATCATTAATGTATAAAGTGAAAAGTTGTGGTCCCAACACTGACCCCTGCGGAACTCCACTAGTCACTGGCTGCCATCCTGAGAAGGACCCCCTTATCCCCACTCTCTGCCTCCTGCCAGACAGCCAATCTTCTATCCATGCTAGTACTTTGCCTCTAACACCATGGGCTCTTATCTTACTGAGCAGCCTCCTGTGCGGCACCTTGTCAAAGGCCTTCTGGAAGTCCAAGTAGATAACATCCATTGGCTCTCCTTTGTCTAACCTACTTGTTACCTCCTCAAAGAATTCTAACAGATTTGTCAGGCATGACCTCCCCTTGATGAAACCATGCTGACTTTGCCCGATTTTACCATGCACTTCCTAAATATTCTGAAATCTCATCCTTAATAATGGACTCTGAAATCTTACCAACGACCGAGGTCAGGCTAATTGGCCTGTAATTTCCCGTCTTTTGCCTCACTCCCTTCTTAAACAGGGGAGTTATATTAGCGATTTTCCAGTCCTCTGGGACCCTCCTTGACTCGAGTGATTCCTGAAAGATCACCACTAACGCCTCCACTATCTCTTCAGCTATCTCCTTCAGAACTCTGGGGTGTAATCCATCTGGTCCAGGTGATTTATCCACCTTCAGACCTTTCAGTTTTCCTAGCACCTTCTCCTTGGTAATGGCCACCATACTCACCTCTGCCCCCCCCGACTCTCTTGAACTTTGGGGATGTTACTCGTGTCTTCCACCGTGAAGACTGACGCAAAGTACCTTTGGGAGATCGGCTTTAAATGTGAAAAAGACAAAAATAGAAAAATAAAATTTCCCTTACATGTCCCCTCATGTGACAATGTCACATGAGATGGAACATGTCCAGAATTTTCACAAAACCTTTATTTAAAATTTTTAAATCCCCCATGAAACCTCATCCCACCTGTGGATGAGATTTCATGTTTTTTCTACTTCCCGCCGGGGCTCCTGGCCTGCCCGCCAACCTTAAGGTTGGACGGGCAGGTCCTTTAATTAATTAATTGACCCTGTCATTGGCCTCAATTGGCCATTGACAGTTCGGCAGGCGCGCAGCTGATTTTGCTGCGCTCCTGTCTTCCTGAAAATTTAAATGGGGCGGGGTGACATTGGGAGCTCTCCCCCCTGACGTCACCACGCGTCGGCGAGCAGGCCCCGCCCCCGCTCACCGACTCATAAAATTCTGCCCTTGAAGTCCATTAGGTGTCGATGCACTCAGTCCTGTTAGGGAGGAGGTCCTGTATTTTTCATTCTTATCCAACTTTTCTGTAGCAGTTTGACACAACAACTGAGCAGTTTGCTAGGCCATGTCAGAGGGCAGTTAACAATCAACCAAATTTCTGTGGATCTTAAGTCAACTGTAGGCCAGATTGGGTAAGGATCACAGGTTCCCTTTCCTGAAGGGCATTAAGGAACAAAATGGGCTTTTTGTAAGAATCCAGTAGTTTCATGATTGTCATTACTGAGGCTAGCTTTTTTTAAAATTCCAGATTCATTTAATTATTTGAATTTAAATTTCCTCAGCTACCATGGTGGGAATTGAACTCATTTCGTTACAACATTAGTCCAGGCTTCTGGATTAATAGCCCAGTAATGTTACCACTACACTATCATTCCCCTCATGAGTAGTCCAGATTGGCTGCTTTAAAAAGCTGCTGGATGCTGTTATAAGTAGACAAGGGAGGTTGATAACCTCTAAGGATGAGATCAAATGCGTTTAAATGATCTTCATCCAAAGCTGCCTTGAGAATCTATGAAACGTTAGAGTCAGAAAAGCTTTTAAAAAAATATGAGGACATTTTCAAAATGTCTGCTTTTAAGATACTTTTGACAAGTTGGAAGCAGTAAACACATTTGCAGCTCCATTGGTTCTTGTACTTCACTGCAGGGAATATGGAGATATCCTTCACAAATCAGTCTGAAATCGTTCTAATATGTTACTCTTAACTTTTTTTGAGTAAGGGAATTTCCAAGGTGTTGTCCAAAGTCCATTGTGACATGTGATAAAAGAGGCAAAAACTATATAAGTCACGCTAAGGGTTTATAATAATCTCCAGACCGCACAGTGTTCAGGTTTGGTATCCGTACCAGAACTTCTTTGAAGTAGATGCAGAAGAAAGAGACATGATGAATCCCAAGTACAGAGGGTATAAGCTGGAAGGAAATAGAGAAATTGCAGGCTAGAAAAGAAAGAGAGCTAAAGGGTGCTAGTAATTTGGGGGGAGGTGTTGGTGTAGTGGTGCTGTCACTAGACTCATATTCCAGAGAACCAGGGTAATTCCTTGGGGACCTGGGTTCAAATCCCACCATAGTCAATGATGACATTTGGATTCAATAAAAAACCTGGAATTAAAAGTCCAATGATGACCACAAAACTATTGCTGATTGTTGTAAAAACCCATCTGGTTCACCTAATGTCCTTTAGTGAAGGAAATCTGCTGTCCTCACCTAGTCTGGCCTATATATGACTCCAGCCCCACAGCATTGATGTGGTGTTCAGCTAACCCAATCCATTCCTTTCAACTCATGTGATTGAGGCCATTCATAAACTGCTGCAGCCAGTCAGAGAGATGTTTGTAATTAGTTGTCAAGTTCAGGTGGGTATTCATGCTCCTTTTTTAATTATGCAATTTGTTTTGCACTTCAAACAAATTGTGACATAAGCAAGTAATACCTGTTGTTATATGTTGAATATGATGAGTACACTAGACGCACAACTGTGTGTGAATCTCTCTAGGGCATATTCCATGGTCCCTCATATAATAGATTTCTAAAGATCAGAATAATACCATGTAATACAGCGTATTGTTGTACCACTTTGAGTAAGTCATGAGCAATCATCAGAGGGCAGAGGCAATTGCCTTAACCGTTCATGTTCCAACAATTTTTAACATTCACCCACAGAATGTGGGGGTCACTGACGAGGCCAACATGTTTTGTCCATCCCCAATTGCCCTTAAGAAGGTGGTGGTGAGCATCCTTCTCAACAGCTTAACAACTTGGTAGGTCATTTCAGACTCAACCGCATTTCTGAGGGTCTGGACTCATATATAGGCCAGAGCAGGTAAGGGCAGCAGATATGCTAAAGGACATTAATGAACCAGATGGGATTTTACAACAATCCAATAGTTTCATGGACACCAATTCGGATACTAGCTCCTTATTCCCAATTTATTTATCATACCAAATTTAAATTCCTCAGTTGCCGTGGTGGGACTTGAATTCATGCCTTCGGATTATTAGTCCATGCCTTTGGATTGCTCTGCAGTAAAATAATCACTATGCTACTGTTCCCAATTAAGAAACAACTTTTGTTTGTTGTACTCAAGGACATAACCAACATATTGATATACCAGGGAGGAGTGGAGTTGGCAGCTTCATTTTTGAAAGAGAAATGAAGTTTTCAACCTCCTACGATCCCTGTTTGTCCAATTTCTATCTTGCTTCGCTCACACAGGCAAAGAACCCAAGAAATTCAGTACAAGCACAACTTCTTGTGGCACTGGAGTATGTACAATGCTATCTGGTAATGGCAGATGACTGAGTACATCCACATTTGCAATATGCAAGTCAGGACAGTGCATAAAGGTATACTATACTCATATACAGATAATATCAAAGCCCAACATTGAATTCTTGCTGAGGCTATTGGTGGAATGGCCTTATCCTCGTTGAGTAAACCCATTAATGGTTTATGGTCCGAAACAATGCAGATGGTGACCATGCAGATCCTGGTGGAATTTCTTCACTCCGAATATCACCAATAAACTTCCCTTTTCTAATCGGGAATAACCCTTCTCGGCTGTGGAGGGGGTTCTGGAGACATAGCCAATGGACCTTTCTGATTCATTTTCCATTCTATGTGATAACACAGCTCCGACACCATAAGGAGAGGCATCACTTATGCCAACTCTTTCAATGGGCCGTAGTGTACCAATAAATATGACGAATGTAATTGCTTCTTAACTTTCAGAAAGGATTCTTCCTGTTGTGAATGATGATCCTTTTTTAACAACAAGTACAATGGTGCTAACACTGTTGACAGGTTTGGCAAGAAGCGGCTATAATAGTTGATCACATCCAGGAAGGACTTGAGTTCGCTACACTGGATGGAGATGGCACCTCTTTGATTGCCCAACTTTCTCTTCTACCAGATGCAAACCCATGGCATCCGCCCTGTGACCCAGGTAAGTAACTTCTGGTGCTTGGAGTGTGCATTTCTCTTTCTTCAATCATTCACCAGCTTCCAAGAATCTTCTTAGCACCCCTCCAGGATGGCCAAATGTTTGGCTTCAGTTGACCCTGTGATTAGAATATTATCTAGGTAAGCTACCTACCCCAACTCGGGGAAGTCCTTGCAAAAGACTGCATTGTCCTTTGGAAGATTGCACATGCAGACGATACTCCAAAGGGTAGGCGCGTATATTGATAAAGACCCTTGTGCGTGTTGATAGTTACGTACCCTCTGGGCATGCTATCTAGCTCTAGTCGGCAAGCATGGCTCATGTCCAGTTTTGTATTAGATTTGCCTCCAGCTAGCTTTGCTTACAAGTCATCTATCCTTGGGATAGGATAGACTCATAAATGTCTACAGCACAGAAGGAGGCCATTCGGCCCATCGTGCCTGCACTAGTCAACAAAGATCTGACTACACTAATCTCATTTTCCAATGCTTGGCCCATAGCCCTGGAGGCTATGGCAATGCAAATGAATATCTAAATACTTCTCAAATGTTATGAGAGTTTCTGACTCAACCACCCTTTCAGGCAGTGAATTCCAGACTCCCACCACCCTCTGGGTGAAAAAATTTCTCCTCAACTCCCCTCTTAGCCTTCTACCTCTTACCTTAAATCTATTCCCCCTGGCTATTGACCCATCTACTAATGGAAAAGGTGCCTTCCTATCCACCCTATCTATGCCCCTCAATCATATACACCTCTATCAGGTCCCCTCTCAACCTTCGCTGCTCCAAGGAAAACAACCCCAACCTATCCAACCTTTCCTCATAGCTCAAACCCTCCAGCCCAGGCAGCATCCTGGTAAATCTCCTTTGTACCCCCTCCAGTGCAATCACATCCTTCCTATAATGTGGTGATCAAAACTGCATATAGTACTCCAGCTGTGGCCTAACCAGCGTTTTATACAGTTCCAGCTTAACCTCCCTGCTCTTGTATTCTGTGCCTTGGCTAATAAAGGCAAGTATCCCATATGCCTTCTTAACCACCTTATCTACTTGCCCTGCTACCTTCAGGGATCTGTGGATATGCACACCAAGCTCCCTCTGA
Source organism: Cetorhinus maximus (assembly GCF_964194155.1). NCBI lineage: Eukaryota > Metazoa > Chordata > Chondrichthyes > Lamniformes > Cetorhinidae > Cetorhinus > Cetorhinus maximus. Next base: position 14,831,058 of record NC_135880.1, read on the forward strand.
TCTTCAGTACTTTCCAGGGTCCTACCATTCATGGTGTAATCCCTTGCCTTGTTAGCCCTCCCCAAGTGCATTACCTCACATGTTTCCAGGTTGATGTTTATCTAATTTAGCTGCCTTGCTCATGGTCAATTTATAGTCCTCACAAATGTGTATAGTTTGGTCAGGCTTGATCACTGGGACTATGGGTGCTGCCCATTTTGTGAATTGGATAGGTTGGATGATGTCCGTCTTTTCTAATCGGCACAGTTCCGCATCCACCTTCTCCTTTAAGGCCTAAGGCACAACTCTGGCCTTAAAGAAATGGGGTGTTGCCTGAGAATCCACATATATATTATAGGCCTTGCAAGCCTTTTAACTTCCCTAATTCGTCACGAAATACATTGTCCTATTTCCTTAGCAATTCAGGAACTCCTCCTGTTCTCACGTGAAATATTTCAGGCCAATTGAGCTTGATTTTTTTGTAACTGGTCTCGACCCAGAAGACTAGGTCTTTCACCTGTCACTATGATCACTGGAAGCTGAGCTGCCTGTTGCCTATAAGACACTTGTATTGTGGCGATGCACTTTACCTGTATGGATTCCCCAGTGTGTCTTCAATTTAGCCATTGCTCACTCCAGGTTCAGTGGCTGGCTACCTTCATTTAGGTATGTAAATGTGTGCTCTCCCACCACTGTGGTTGAGGCTCCCGTATCTACCTCCATTATTAGTGGCTTCCCATTCACTTGGATTGTGACAGTAACAGGTTCAGTTTTTACAGCTGTGATGTTGTACAGGGAATAGTTGTTAGTATCTGCAGCTTCAGGTTCTGTTGCATTATTCAATTCAATTATATTGGTCTGCTGCTTTATGGGCTGTTTCGATTTTGCCCTGCGTTGCTTTACTGCATGACCTTTCTTCTGGCAGTAATGGCATTCTGCCTCCTTGAAACTGAAGGTGTCTGGTACGTGGTCACCCCCACATCTACAACAAATTAACCTGGGAGTCAGTGCTGAAGTGTTTCTGTGAGGCCTTTTGGTTTTTCTAAACATTGCCTCTCACTTCGCTGTTGTGTCTCTGGTTTATGTGCCACGCCTGGCGGTAGGCTCCTGTCCCACATGAAGAACAGCGCCATGTTGACTGTGTTGTAAAGCCCGTGAGTCTCTCGCAGCGCTTTCCACGGCTCGAGCTATTTCCATGGCTCACTTCAAATCGTTGTTGACTTCTGCGAGTAAACGCCACTGAACGGTGTCGTCGTGAACTGCACAAACTTAATTGGTCCCGCAGCATACCATTGAGTGTGTCTCCGCAGTCACAATGTTCGATCAACTGCTTCAACTTAAGCTATACAGGTTGCGATGGACACTCCTGGGTCCCTAACTCTGGAATTAAGCATAAACCGCTGCACTATTACGGACGGCTTCGGCTGGAAGTGCATTTTCATGAGGTCCATTCATTCATTAAAGGTCTTAGAATTGGGCGCATTTGGGGCCATCGGGCTGCAGGTGAGATTGTATATCTTACTACCATATACACTCAAAAGGATTGCTTTCTGCTTCTCCTCCGCAGTAATTTTGCTTGCTACGAAATAAAAACCAAAGCGCTCTACATATTGGCTCCAGTCTCCCATAGTCACGTCATAAGGATTGATTCTGCCAAAGAGTGGCATGGCTGGTGAGTATACTTTTCACTTTTCTGAAGATTTGATGTACTCACATTCACAAGGCGAGGTGCAGTGTTGGAGTTATTTTACCTTCGTCGCTAAATGTAATGATTTGATGTACTGGACAGGTTTCAACAAGAAACAGTTAACTTTATTACATGGTGATTTTCCGATGCTACATGCTTTAACCAGATCCTTGACAAGAAGCCCCCCCCCCGGATTACCTGCGCTCAGGGCTCACTGGTCGGAGCCTCCAAGAACAATCACGTGACACCTGATAGCCAGTAGGAGAGGCTATACCTTCAGTCACTACACAAATCCTCTGTGCATGACTTCTGAGTGACTGACCAAATCACTCTAATCCACTGTAACAGAGATGTTTCTGTGGACTCTTTCTTTATTCCTTTTCTTTTTGTTATAGTTCTGTGCCATATTAGGTAAAGCCTGTTTTTAGTCTATTTAATTGGTTTTTAATTACATCATTGTACATTTCCATGCTTTCTCCAGATGTCTCATGGTTAGGCTTCCTTTGAAGGTCACACTTGAGGTACCATAGCCAGCTTGATTCCGCTTTGTTATCTCCAACACCATTATCAACCTCCAGAACTGGGAGAAGGGGGCACGTTTATTCTCCCTTACTGAGGCTCAGTCAGTTTACCTTCCCTGGTACGAGCTCTCCTACAAGTAAGACATTTTGCAGAACTTGCTGTTTCTAGCAAGGCTTTGTCTTGGCTCAATTACCCATCATTTACGTCTTCAAGCCTATGGTGCAGTTCAGTACAGGTCGTTAGATATCTTTCGTCTGGGCTCTTCCTTCACCTCGATGTTCCGTGCTACCACCTTGAGACCGACTCCACACACAGGGTTACACCGCAACCAGCCTACATTCACTAATACAACAGAAATAAAGGGCAGAATGTTAAGCTCAGAGGGTGGGCACATGCCCGACCCGGCTGAGCCTAAAAAGACATGCGACGATGTCGGGGAGCATCCCGATGTCATCGCGCAGTCCCGCGATAAGGCCATTAAAAAGGTAATTAATTCAAATGTACACTGCCTATCCAACCTAACGGTGGGCGGGGCAGGCGAAAAGGCCAAGTGGCCTTTGCACTTTTTAAGGAAACCTCATCCATGAGCGGGATGAGGTTTCCTAAAGCAAATAAAAATCAAATAAAAATTTTACACTTGAATTAAAAACGTCCCGTCACACGAGGGGACATGTTTTATGACGTTTTTATTTTCTTTATTTTTTTTTTAAACAGCGCTCCATCTCTCTCTGAGGCAGCTCAGGGAGATTATGCAGCGCTCACTCGCGCGCATGCGTGAAGTTTGCGCTTGGCCTGCTCGCCCTCCTCCCCCCGACTGTGCAGGCAGCGCTGAGTGCTGCACTCGCGTTCCATGGTGAGCGGGGATTAATTGGCCTGCCAGCCAATCGCGGTGCAGTGCCGATTGCGGGCGGCGGGCAGCTTCTCGACCGCCCCAACCAAGCTGCACACCGAGGGCAAAATTCTGCCCAAAGAAACAGTTACTTGCTGTAAGCGGTTCCCATTCCTGTTCCCCTCCTGCAATGGTTCTTGGATTTAGGATTTTATAGACACAGGGTTTGGCTCAACTACAAAATTGCCGTTTATTCGTTGGTTCGTCCGATTTAAAATCCCTCCACGATTTGATTTCGGCTCCCAACCAAAACACACAAAGCCGCCACAACTTATTAGGAAAAACCTCTACTGTGGAAAAACCACAGACAAAACCCCACACTTCTGCTCCAACCGTAGTTAGCTCAGACCCAAACCCCCTGGATTTGATTGTTACCCTTAAGTTACTCTAACCTCTCAGCCCCAATACCCCTCGGATTTGGCCGATAAATTACAATGCTCCGCACGGTTGGTGAGAACTGTGGGTCCACGAGCCCGGTTGACCCTTCCTGACCCTCCTTCCTGACTGCAGCGCCAAACCCTTCGCTCTCATCCTTTTTATAATGATCCTTAGTGGAATATCATCAACACGTTTCCTGAGGCTATCCCGCTGGAAGGTTAGCGCTCAGCACCTTCTTTGATCTTTCAAGTCTGTTCCAGACAGATCTACTCAGTCCTGACCTGACAGCATATGCGGAGAGGAACACAGTTAACGTTTCGAGTCCGTATGACTCTTCAACAGAACTAAGGAAAAATAGAAAAGAGGTGAAATATAAGCTGGTTTAAGGGGGGGCGGTGGGACAGGTAGAGCTGGATAGAGGGCCAGTGATAGGTGGAGATAACCAAAAGATGTCATAGACAAAAGAACAAAGAGGTGTTGAAGGTGGTGATATTACCTAAGGAATGTGATAATAAAGGTACAGATAGCCCTAGTGGGGGTGGGATGGGGGGGAAGGGATCGAAATAGGCTAAAAGGCAGAGATAAAACAATGGATGGAAATACATTTAAGAATAATGGAAATAGGTGGGAAAAGAAAAATCTATATAAATTATTGGAAAAAAGGGGGATCAGAAAGGGGGTGGGGATGGAGGAGAGAGTTCATGATCTAAAATTGTTGAACTGAATATTCAGTCCAGAAGGTTGTAAAGTGCTTAGTCGGAAGATGAGGTGCTGTTCCTCCAGTTTGCGTTGAGCTTCACTGGAACAATGCAGCAGGCCACGGATGGACATGTGGGCATGAGAGCAGGGTGGTGTGTTGTTTTTCCAGGTATCTTTGTTCTTGTTTTGGATTTCCAGCATCCGCAGTTTTTTTGCTTTTACTCAGTGCTGATGTTGTTTCCACAACTGAAAACAATGAATCCCACAATGTGAGGTATCCCCTGGCTCCAAAGCTGATCTTTATGTGAAAGGTTTCTCTCCTTCCGTGACAGGAGTGAATGGATGTCGCCTGGGGCCATTTGGCTGTGACAATGGCCTCCTTCATTTCTTGACCAGGTTACATGATTACAGGTTACCCCATGTTCACTGCTGTGATGATGTCTTAAATTCCAGACCTTTTAATAGTATCAGTCCTGTGGTGACGTTGGAATGCCTGAGATTAACCCCCACCCCACAGTGTTGCCTGCCTCGGTGTGTTTGGCTTTGAGACTGGGCTTTCATTCACATTATTTGTGTCTGTGCGGGATTTGAGCTTCTTCTATCATGTGTTATACAGTCCAGTTGCAGGGGATTCCAATCCCACCAATGCTTAATAAGTGATTGCTACATTAAATAAAGTAAATAATGCACATCCTTGTAAATAAGTTTCACTCTTTACTCACATAGCCTTTTTTTCAGCACCACTCTATCAGCTTATTGCTCCCATATGCTGATGTGGGATGTGTAAAGTGCCCGCATTACGTTTCCCACGCGTGTTATTTCTACATGGGTATTTTATCTTATTTGCTGACATCAAAAGTGACCAATTTAAATTAATCTAACCAGTTGTCCCTTTGCTTTCGAATTATTTATATATTCATTGGGCAGCTTATAGGACTAGGCTAGCAATCGAGAGGCCTGGGCTAATAATTCAGGGCAGCTGGTTCAAGACCCAATATGGCAGTGTGAAAATTTCCGCTCAATTTTAAAATTCTGGAACTGAAAGTTTGTTATCGGTACGCGTGACCATGATGATGATGTTGGATTATCATAAAAATCCAACTCATGTCACTTAGGGGAAGGGATCCTGACGTTCTTACCCAGTCTGCCCTGTAGGTGACTCCAGCCCCACTCCGATGTGGTTAGTCCTGACATAGCCTAGAATGCCACTCAGTCATATCATACTCACAACCACTGGGGATGGACAATAAATGCCAGCCTTGCCAGTGATGCCTACATCCCAAGAGGGAATATAAATTTAGAAAGCGGGTTCAGTGAATAATTAATACAGTGTTACAAAAATGAGCAATGAAACATCATTAAGCCAAAGATTTAAACCGATGACTTGTTTTTTTGTAACATCATTTGCCTGGTATTAATATATAATATAGCCTTGAACACATATATCATCAATCTCCCATTACAGATCATCTCAACAGTTTACTAATAATCACCTTTCACTACAATGCTGTGCTTTCCAGCTAGCCTATCTCAGGGTCACAGCTACCTCCTGATTTCATTCACTGTTTATTGAAGGGCTGGTTTACTTCTTGTAATACATATGTATCGAGTTTTCAGATGGCGTTGGCTGTGGTTTTTTTGACAGACGTAATCAGGGAGCAAGAATTCCTCCTGCTGTTAGGTGCAGTGACACTGTAAGTTCATTCAGGAAAGTTCCTTCTATACAATATCTCTACAGGAATTGTAAACACCATGGCCTAATCTTCTAAGTGAGTTACTTAATGCTGCTGTTCAAATAATGGACCAAGGACTGTCATATAGATGTCCTAAGTGTCCTTTGTAAATGACCTGTTATTTGAGTGAGGTCTCTGGCTGTGGAAAGAAGGTAGCACCTCTCCTTGTCCTCCAAACGTTATAAAAGTCCTTTTTTAAACTAATGATTCACCCTTGAAGTGCTACATATGCCAATCAATGTGTACATTGCAAGGTCCTACAAACAACAGATTTCAAGGCTTCAGTGGCAGCAGTATAATAGAATCACAGAACATCATGTTTTTTTGATATCAGCAGAAATACTGGACCCGTGGAGCCAGTATAAGCACAGTTGCTGTGTGATTACACATACCGATCGGAGCAAATCTTACCCATTGGCGTGACTGAAAAGAAGGGGAGAGCTAATTGAGTTAAAGATGAGAGTGTGGTCAAATGAGTCAGGTCAACAGCGAAATGACGGACAGGAATGGCTAACCCGTTGTTCTGGTCTAGCCCGCAGTTGGTCACCTGCGTGTCCACTCTAAATACATCATTTCTGCGCTATGTCATTCTTGTGGTGTTGCCCCCGCGAGGTACTTGTTATTAAATTTTTATATTGATTTATCTCATGTGTCTTGTTGTGTTTAACTTGTTAATTCACTGTGGAATCCTGAGCCCTTATACCAGCTCCGCATTCTGCTGCGGAATGATCAATCAGATGGTGTCATTTACAGAAGAATTCTGACTGAGGGGAATAAAGAACCAGCGGACAAAGCTTCCCCTGTCAAACTGTAGCACTACAATGTGTTTTCTGCAGAGAATGAACAGTTGCTGTGATATACTTCAGTCCAGCTCAGACAGTGCAAGAGGTCATAGTAATCTGCTCACTTAGTGTTTGTTCTTTGATTAAACAATTTAATTGCTGGTTTTGTGGCTGATTCATCCTGTAGGATCATGAGATGTAGACCAGGGCTGCTCACAATCTGTCTGTTTTAATTGGCCCAATAGCTTTGGCGCTGCTTTTCCCCAGTGTCACCAAATTGAAATATGAATCAAAGAAGAAATAAGTTATAAACCACCTTTTATGACCTCCAGATTCTCCCAGGCACTTTAAAACCAAGGAGGTACATTTGAAGTGTGGGCACTGTTGCAGGAAACATAACAGACAACCTGTGCACTGCAAGCTTCCTCAAGTAGCAATTTGATAATAACTAGATAATTGGTTCTGCCATTCATAACTTGAAAAAAAACCATAGAAACATAGAAAATAGGAGCAGGAGTAGGCCATTCAGCCCTTGGAGCCTGCTCCACCATTCACTATGATCATAGCTGATCATCCAACTCAATAGCCTGCTCCCACATTCTCCCCATATCCTTTGATCCGTTTTGCCCCAAGAGCTACATTTAACTCCTTCTTGAAAACATACAATGCCTCAACTACTTTCTGTGGTAGCAAATTCCACAGGCTCACCACTCTCTGGGTGAAGAAATTCCTCCTCATCTCAGTCCTAAATGGTCTACCCCGTACCCTCAGACTGTGACCCCTGGTTCTGGACTCCCCCACCATCGGGGACATCCTTCCTGCATCTACGCTGTCTAGTCCTGTTAGAATTTTATAGGTTTCTATGAGATCCCCCCCTCAAAAAAGCTGCTGTTACTACAACCCTATAAAAGTGTCAATCAACCAGACTTTTGAAGTATCAATAACAGAAACTATAAGCACTTAACACTTCTTAAACATTAAGCCATTGACAAAATAGAACTAAGAAAATAAAATTAGTCAACCAAGCAATACTTTCCCTCATGTGCACCTGTTTGAACAGATTATCGGAAATCAGGGATTTCAGCCAAACATGCATAAGGAGGCTTGGGAGAAAGTGGTTTGAAAGGCACAATTTTCGTTTCAGGGTGCATTAAGCCAGGAAATTTCCTGACTCCTGCAACCCGCCTCTAACATGAAAATTCTGCCTGATGACGCTAGTTGAGGGATAAATACTGGTTAGGGTGCCAGGGAGAACTCCAGTGCTCTTAGACATAGTGCCGTGGGATCGTTTACATCCATCTACTAGGGCAGATGGAATCTTGGTGTTGTGTCTCAACACCAAAAGACAGCACCTCCAACAGTAGAGCACTCCCTCAGTACTTCATTGTCTGTGTTTGGGACAATTTTTGAACATGAAAATGTTGGTGTTGGGAATGGAACACATTCCGGTTCAGGCACATAGATTGTCCCAGGACAGGCCTGGAATAGTCAGATGCAAAGTGAAACTCTGCCACATCAATGTGCCCCAGGCACATCCTGTGGCCTCGCTGATTGAATAGAATTGGTAATTGCCTGTTTGTTGATGCACAGGATTAAGCCTGGCCAGACTTATTTGAGATAGGATCCAACACCGAGTCAATGGGTCAAATCACCTCCTTTGGAGCTGTAATATTCTCTCAGCTTTCTAACTAAGCTCACATGCAGGTGCAGAAAGCAATTAGGAAAGCAAATGGTATGTTAGCATTTATTGCAAGGGGATTTGAGTAAAAGGGTAAGAAAGTCTTGCTGCAGTTGTATAGAGACTTGGTGAGACCACAACTGGAGTATTGTGTGCAGTTTTGGTCTGCTTACCTAAGGAAGGATTAACTAGCCACAGAGGGAATGCAACGAAGGTTCACCAGACTAATATCTGGGATGGCGGGATTGTCCGATGTGGAAAGATTGAGGAGACTGGGCCTATATTCACCTGAGTTTAGCAGAATGAGAGGTGATCTCATTGAAATGTACAAACTTCTAAGAGGGCTCAGCAGGGTAGATACAGGAAGGATGTTTCCCCTTGTTGGGGGCATATGGAACGAGGGGACACAGTCCCAGAATGAGGGGTGGGCCATTTAGGACTGAGATGAGGAAGAATTTCTTCAGTCAGAGGGTGGTGAATCTTTGGAATTCTCTACCCCAGAGGCCTGTGCAGCCTCAGTCATTAAGTATGTTCAAAGCAGAGGTTGTCATGACTCACTGGGGATAGTGCGCTGTGATATCAAGCCCCACTGCTCCCCGAGCTGCGACAAATGTGAGAAGTTTGAGCAAACCACCAGATTGTCCCAATTCTACCTAACTGTTTAATTTAGGTTAACAGAATACGAGCACCAGGTTTGTAAATTAATAATTAAATAACTGTTTATTGAACAAACTGTCACTAACCAGTGGCAAAGGAAAGAAATATGAACTGCTAATTTTAAAAAAAAATTCGTTCACGGGATGTGGGCTTCGCTGGCTGGGCCAGCATTTATTGCCCATCCCTAGTTGCCCTTCAGAAAGTGGTGGTGAGCTGCCTTCTTGACCTGCTGCAGTCCATGTGGTGTAGGTACACCCACAGTGCTGTTAGGGAGGGAGTTCCAGGATTTTGACCCAGTGACAATGAAGGAACGGTGATATATTTCCAAATCAGGATGGTGAGTGACTTGGAGGGGAACTTCCAGGTGGTGGTCTACCCATCTGTCTGCTGCCCTTGTCCTTCTAGGTGGTAGTGGTTGTGGGTTTGGAAGGTGCTGTCGAAGGAGACTTGGTGTATTCCTGCAGTGCATCTTGCAGATGGTACACACTGCTGCTACTGTGCATCGGTGGTGGAGGGAGTGAATGTTTGCGGATGTGGTGCCAATCAAGTGGGTTGCTTTGTCCTGGACGGTGTCCAGCTTCTTGAGTGTTGTAGGAGCTGAACTCATCCAGGCAAGTGGGAATATTCCATCACACTCCTGACTTGTGCCTTGTAGATGGCGGACAGATTTGTGGAGTCAGGAGGCAAGTTACTCATTGCAGGATTCCTAGCCTCTGACCTGCTCTTGTAGCCACAGTATTTATATGTTGAGTCCAGTTCAGATTCTGGTCAATGGTAACCCCCATTGTTGATAGTGGGGGATTCAGTGATGGTAATGCCATTGAAAGTCAAGGGGCGATGGTTGGATTCTCTCTTGTTGGAGATGGTCATTGCCTGACACTTGTGTGGCGTGAATGTTACTTGCCACTTGTCAGCCCAAGCCTGGATATTGTCCAGGTCTTGCCGCAATCGGACATGGATTGCTTCAGTATCTGAGGAGTCGCGAATGGTGCTGGACATTGTGCAATCATCAGTGAACATCCTGACCTTATGATAGAAGGAAGGTCATTGATGAAGCAGCTGAAGATGGTTGGGCCGAGGACACTACCCTGAGGAACTCCTGCAGTGATGTCCTGGAGCTGAGATGACTGACCTCCAACAACCACAAATCTTCCTTTGTGCTAGGTATAACTCCAACCAGCAGAGAGTTTACCCACTGATTCCCATTGACTCCAATTTTGCTAGGGCTCCTTGATGCCACACTTTGTCAAATGCTGCCTTGAAGTCAATGCCAGTCACTCTAACCTCACCTTGGGAGTTTAGCTCTTTTGTCCATGTTTAAACCAAGGCTGTAATGAGGTCAGGAGCTGAGAGGCCCTGGTGGAACCCAAACTGGGCATCAGTGAGCAGGTTATTGCTAAGCAAGTGCTGCTTGATAGCACTGTTGATAACCCCTTCCATTACTTTATTGATGATCGAGAGTAGACTGATGGGGCGGTAATTGGCCAGGTTAGATTTGTCCTGCTTTTTGTGTACAGGGCATACCTGGGTAATTTTCCACATATCTGGGTGGATGCCGCTGTTGTAGCTGTACTGGAACAGCTTGGCTAGGAGCACGGCAAGTTCTGGAGCACAAGTCTTCAGTACTATTGCCAGAATGTCGTCAGGGCCCATAGCCTTTGCAGTATCTAGTGCCTTCAGCCATTTCTTGATATCACATGGAGTGAATCAAATTGGCTGAAGACTGGCATCTGTGTTGCTGGGGACCTCCGGAGGAGGCTGAGATGGATCATCCACTTGGCACTTCAGGCTGAAGATTGTTGCGAATGTTTTAGCCTTATATTTTGCACTGCTGTGCTGGGCTCCTCCATCATTGAGGATGGGGATATTTATGGAGCCTCCTCCTTTAGTGAGTTGTTTAATTGTCCACCTCCATTCACGACTGGATGTGGCAGGACTGCAGAGCTTAGATCTGATCCGTTAGTTGTGGGATTGCTTAGCTTTGTCTATCGCTCGCTGCTTATGCTGTTTGGCATGCAAGTAGTCCTGTTTTACAGCTTCACCAGGTTGACACCTCATTTTTAGGTATGCCTGGTGCTGCTCCTGGCATACCCTCCTGCACTCTTCATTAAACCAGGGTTGTTCCCCTGGCTTGATGGTAATGGTAGATTGGGGGATATGCCGGGTCATGAGTTTACAGATTGTGTTTGAGTGCAGTCCTGCTGCTGATGATGACTCACAGCGCCTCATGGATGCCCAGTCTTGACTTGGTAGTTCTGTTCAAAATCTATCCCATTTAGCACGGTGCTAGTGCTACACAACATGCTGGAGGGTATCCTCAATGTGAAGGCAGGACTTCATCTCCACAATGACTGTGCGGTGGTCACTCCTACCTGGACAGGTGCATCTGATGCAGGCACATTGATGAGGATGAGGTCAAATATGCTTCCCCCTCTTGTTGGTTCCCTCACCACTTGCCACAGATCCAGTCTAGCAGCTATGTCATTTAGGAATTGGCCAGCTCGGTCAGTGGTGGTGCTACTGAGCTGTTCTTGGTGATGGACATTGAAGTCCTCCACCCAGAGAATGTTCTGCGCCCTTGCCACACTCATTGCTTCCTCCAAGTGATGTTCAACATGGATGTTAGATGTTAGTCAGGGGGACTTTGCAGGGTCGACAGGGCTGCGATTGCCATTGTCATTTCCAGTGCCTAGGCCCATGCTGGGTGGTCCGTCCAGTTTCATTCCTTTTTAGTTTGTTACAATTAATTTCCTTGCTAGGCCATTTTAGAGTCAACCACATTGCTGTGGGTCTGGATTCATGTAGGCCAGGTAAGGACAATAGATTTCCTTCCCTAAAGGGCATTAGTGAACCAGATGGGTTTTGGTCATCATTGGACTTTGAATTCTAGATTTTTATTTAATTCAAATTCCACCATCTGCTGTGGTGGGATTTGAACCCAGGTCCCCAGAGCATTACCCTGGGTCTGGGGATTACTAGTCCAGCAATAATACCACAGCAACAATACCACTACACTATCATAATTTGTAACTCTATAACCTAAACTGTACCCCTTCTTAAACCCCTATACACACACTTACAAGACACATAAGGCACACAAAAGACATGGATTTTAAGGGTGGGATAAAACAATTCAATAGCACCAATTCTGGAGTACAGGTTTCGATGGGTTGATTTTGATCGATGTCTTCCAAATTCCTTTCGGTTCTTGTTGATAAAGCGAGGTGGTCTTCCAGCATTTCAGTATTTAGTTCACTGTTTGAGCACTTGCCTTTCAATGTCTTTAACAGTGATTTTCCCCTTTGCCTCTTGACAGGAGTTTTCAGAGAGAGAGAGCAGGTTATAAAGATATGAGGAAAAAATCCAGCTAGCTATTATTGTACAATTATTGGAATCTTACACACACATAGGAGAGAGAGGTTTTAGGACTTTTTCCTTTCAGGCTAGGAGCTATTCTGCTGCACTGCTTCTCACATAAAACCTGGTCAGGAGCCAATTAAAATGTTGTTGCCAGGCAGCTCCCTTGGTACAGGACTCCTTTTCAGCACCATCCTGTCTTCCATGGCACAATCTGTTCCAGGACTGCTACATTCTATATATCTCTCACCCTGTTCCAGTGGACATGCCTTTCAAACTGCAGCCATTATAATTTTAATCCACAATCCAACAGAAAATAAAAAGATATGTTCTTTACAATAGTCCAAAAGAAATAAAAATATATGTTCCTTACATGCCCTCACCCTTAAAAGAGATGAAACACCATTTCAAAATGCATTTCCTTACAAGGTATGTGACACATGGACATCAAAACATGAGACTCACTTCCATTTATCCTTCCTTCTTTAAATATGAGAACACAGTGTATAACTGGCCTAGTGTTGTGTTGTTGGCTAGTCGAATTGTAGGAGGTTTGCTTTGGGCACTGTCTCCTTCTACCTTGCCCTTACTGTCTCTGTCATCCTCCAATACTCCGACCACATGGTACACTTGATCTTTCCCATGATCTTCCATGCGATGATATTGCTTCAACATGTTTATGTGGCATAGCCGCTTCTTCTTCCTCTGCTCAGGTGTATCTATCAGATAAGTCACTTTACTAACTCTCCTATTTACCTTGCAGGGGCCACCGAATTTCGCTTTCAGGGGTTCACCCTGCAAAGGCAACAATATCAATACTTCATCTCCTGCTTGGAACGTTCTAGTTCTAGCATGTTTGCCTGTCCATTCTTTCATTTTGGCTTGTGAAATTTTTAAATGCTCTCGTGCTACTTTACATGCTCCTGTGAGTCTTTCTAGAAACATGGGTACATAATCCAACATGGAGGATTTGTCTTTCTGTTTTAGGAAATTTTCCTTAATCACGTCTAATGGACCTCTTATTTCATGACTATAGATCAATTCGAATGAACTAAATCCAGTAAATTCATTCGGAGAACCTCCGGTAGCAAATAGTAAGAAATCTAATCCTTTGCCCCAACCCTGTGGGTATTCATGGCAATAGGTATTAATTGTGGTTTTGAGAGTCTGATGGTATCTCTCTAAAGCTCCATGTGTTTGTGGGTGATAGGCGGTAGACTTTAGTTGTTTGATACCCAAATTGCTGATTATGTCCTGGAAAATTTTGGACATGAAGTTAGAACCTTGGTCAGATTGTATTTCAATTGGTAGGCCATAACGAGTGAAAAACTGAGTTAACTTTTCCACTAACACCTTGGCTGTAATTGTCCTTAATGGAATAACTTCTGGAAATTGGGTTGTCATATCCATAATTGTAAGGATATACTGATATCCTGCTTTCTTTTTGGGTAATGGTCCTACACAATCTACTAATACCTGACTGAATGTTATGGGTATTAAAGGTGCCGGTTTGATTACATATTGAAGTTTACTTACTACCTGACATGTATGACACATTTTACAAAATTGCTCTATGTCCTTATGAAGTCTTGGCCAGGTAAAATGTCTGTTTATCGATGCTTGGGTTTTCCATATTCCTACATGTCCTACCATAGGGATTTCATGTGCTACTCGCAATATCTCCTTACGGAGATATCTGGGCGGTACCACTATCTGATGAACAACCATACATTCCTCACCCTCAGGTCTGTGAGGGTGACTCCACTGTCTCATCAGAGCTCCATTTTTAATGTAATGGCACTCTGGAACTCCTTCCGCCTCAGCTTCAGTGTGAACTTATTGTGCTAACTTGTTTATCTCTGGATCTGTTTTCTGTGCCTCAATTAATGAAGACATGCCAAACACATCCTTTGAATTATCCTCATCCTTAAAGAAAGTTTCGGCTACTCTAACATCTGCTCGTGATGTTACTTTGACATCTAGTGATGGACTTTGTATAGCCATTGCTCTGGTCACCACACACGATGGAAAAATACCAGGAACTTGTTCTTGTAACTGTTCAATCTCTTTAGCCTCTCTCAGGCTTTCCGTAATTATGGGTGAAGCTATAACCTTCACTCCTGCCAAATCATTCCCCAGGAGTAAATCAACTCCATCTATGGATAATTTCTTAACCACTCCTACAACTACCGATCCAGACAAAAAATATACTCCAATTGAACTTTACACAATGGAACCGGGCTGTACTCTCCACTTATCCCATTTACCAATACTTTAGCTTTCATTGAACTCTCTGGAGGGAAAACTAGGTCCTTCTTCAGTAAAAGAGTTTGAGTAGCTCCTGTGTCCCTTAATATAATTATGGGTTTAGCTGCATCATTTGATGAAAAAGGGGTTATCTTTCCTTTAGACAAAAACCCTTTATATCTCTCATCTACCTTATCCACTTCACCTGCATTCCCAGCAGTGCTTACCTCCAGACTCTTGTTTGTAGTTAAAACTACAATTTGATCCATGGCATTTTCTTTTTGAGTTCCCTTTTCAGACTCACTCTTATGAACTGCAATAAGTCCCAGGGGCTTCCCTCGCAACTTCCAGCATTCTGAGTGAATGTGTCCCACTTTATTACAATGGAAACACTTAGGCCTTCAAGTTTCACCTCTACCCTCTGTACCTTCCTTCCTGATCTGGGGAGGAGATCTCAAGGTATTCCCAGCTATCCATTCTTTACCCTGGCTACTTGCCTTCCTTTCACTCTCCCACTTTCTATTCCTTTCAAATTTATGAGAGTGATGGAAAAAACGTTTAGTTTTATGGATCAGCTCATAATCGTCGGCCATTACTGCTGCCTGTCTAGCGGTTGCAACCCTTTGGTCTTCAACATGGGTTCTTATCACAGAAGGTAGAGAGTTTTTAAATTCTTCCAAGAGAATGGTCTCCCTGAGAACTTCATAGGTAGTTTCAACTCTTAATGCTCGTATCCATCTGTCAAAACCACTCTGCTTAATCCTTTCAAATTCAATGTAAGTTTGCCCAGGCTGTTTCCTTAAATTTCAAAACTTTTGTCTATATGCTTCAGGGATCAACTCATATGCACTCAAAAATGGCCTTTTTCACCACATCACAATCCCTAGATATCTCCTCTGACAGTGAAGCATACATTTCCTGCGCTCTACCTGTCCATTTGCTCTGCATGGGCAATGTCCAGTTTTCCTTTGACCAGTTCATCTGTTTAGCTATCTTCTCAAATGAAATAAAGAATGCTTCAATATCCCTTTCCTCAAATTTTGGAAGAGCTTGTACAAATTTAAACATCTCCCCACTGGGTTTTGATCTGGAAACAAGTCCTGCCTCACCTAATGGTGTCTCTTTTTTAACTGCCAGCATTTTAAGCTGGAATTCTCTCTCTTTTTCTCTTTCCCCCTTTTTTAACGTTGCCATTTCTAACTGCCTTTGAAATGTCCTTTATCTTTCCTTTTCTACCCTTTCCCTTTGGAATTCCCCTTTCTGCCTGCTCCCTAGGAATGCCATTTCTCTTTCTGCTACCTCTAGTTCCAATGTTTTTATTTGCAACTGAATTTGAGACCATTCCAATGAACCACCCCTTGGAGAACTTGGCCTCTCAGGTATTCCTTCTAATTTCAAATGCTGTGCCATCTCCTCGATTATCTCTGCCTTCCTAGCTTTGGCAGGCAATCCTACTCTTAATTTACTTGCCAATTCGATTAACCTGGCTTTTGGGATTCCTTGTAAAATCATCAGGGTCATCTCTTCCACTTGTAGGAAAGCTTTGGCAGCTCCAATTGCCTTCTTATTTTTAACAGTACGAACCTGGCATTTCCTTTCAGCTTTTATTACATCCTAAATCTACACCCAAATCCTCGTTGTCTTCTGTTCCGAAAGATCCCAGACCCGAGCCCCCAAACTTTGTCATGACTCACTGGGGATAGTGCGCTGTAATATCAAGCCCCACTCTTCCCCGAGCCGCGACAAATGTGAAAAGTTTGATCAAACCACCAGTTTGCCCCAATTGTACCCAACTGTTTAATTTAGGTTAACAGAATACGAGCACCAGGTTTGTAAACTTAATAAGTAAATAACTGTTTATTGAAGAAACTGTCGTTAACCAGTGGCAAAAGAAAGAAATATGGACTGCTAACTTCTAACTCTATATCCTAAACTCTACCCTTTCTTAAATCCCTATACACGCACTTACAAGACACATAAGACACACAACAACATGGATTTTAAGGGTGGGATAAAACACTTCAATAGCACCAACTCCAGTGTACAGGATTCAATAGGTTGATTTTGATCGATGTCTTCCAAATTCCTTTCACTTGTTGATGAAGCAACGTGGTCTTCTAGCACTTTCAGTATTTAGTTCACTGGTTGAGCACTTGCCTTTCAATGTCTCTACCAGTGATTTTCCCCTTTGCCTCATGACAGGGGTTTTCAGAGAGAGAGCAAGTTTTAGAGATAGATGAAAAAGCCAACTAACTATTATTGTGGAAGTACTAGAATCTTACACACACAGTAGAGAGAGATCTTAGGTCTTTTTCCTTTCAGGCTAGGAGCTATTTTGCTGCATTGCTTCTCACTTACTCTGGTCACCTGGTCAGGAGCCAATTAAAGCGTTGTTGCCAGGCAGATCCCTTGGTCCAGGACTCCTTTTCAGCATCATCCTGTCTTTCATGGCACACTCTGTTCCAGGACTGCAACCTTGTATATATCTCTCATCCTGTTCCAGTGGACATGCCTTTCAAACTGCAGCCATTGTAACTTTAATCCACAATGCAACAGAAAATAAAAAGATATGTTCTTTACAATAGCCCAACAGAAATAAAAAGATATGTTCCTTACAAGGTCAATAGATTTCTGGATACTAATGACATTGTGGGATAGGAGGATAGTGCAGGAAGATGTGTTGAGGTCGAAGATCAGCCAAGATATAGTCAAATGGCAGAACAGGCTTGAGGAGCCGAATGGCCTGCTCCTGTCGCTATGTTCTTATGTTACTAGCAGGAAATTCAGACTGGAGTTGAAAAAAATGAAGAAATACTTTCATTTTCCACAGCCTCAGAGCATTTATGTTTAATGAAGCACTTTTGAAGTGTATTCAGTGTTGTAATGTAGTGAACCTAGATCCAAAGAGAGAGGTTAGCGTCAAGTCACTACCATGTACCCATCCTAATACAGACAATTCAGCATTTTTCTTCTACTCATTCACGGGATGTGGGCTTTGCTGGCTGGGCCAGCATTTATTGCCCATCCCTAGTTGCCCTTGAAAAAGTGGTGGTGAGCTGCCTTCTTGAACCGCTGCAGTCCATGTAGTGTAGGTACACCCACAGTGCTGTTAGGAAGGGAGTTCCAGGATTTTGACCCAGCGACAGTGAAGGAACGGCAATATATTTCCAAATCAGGATGGTGAGTGACTTGGTGGGGTGCTTCCAGGTGGTGGTGTTCCCATCTATCTACTGCCCTTGTCCTTCTAGATGGCAGTGGTCATGGGTTTGGAAGGTGCTGTCTCAAGTGACTTGGTGAATTTTTGCAATACATCTTGCAGATGGTACACACTGCTGCCACTGTGTTGGTGGTGGAGGGAGTGAATGTTTGTGGATGTGGTATCAATCAAGTGGGCTGCTTTGTCCTGAATGGTGTCAAGCTTCTTGAGTGTTGTTGCAGTTTCACTCATCCAGGCAAGTGGGGAATATTCCATTAAACTCCTGACTTGTGACTTGTGACTGTTGTGATGTCCTGGAACTGAGATTATTGACTTTCAACAACTACAACCATCTTCGATTTTCCTAGGTATGACTCCAACCAGAGAAGAGTTTTCCCCCTGATCCCCTTAGATGCCTGACTTATCTCAGAGCAATGCAGAGATAGCACTTGTTTCAAATCTACAACAGGTTTATTTATAGCACTTTAAAATATCTCGGAACTCCTAGGATTTTCAACACACCTGGTCATAGCTCAGCCTCAGCTCCTTTTTGGAACTTTTTCAGTTTTCTGAGCACTTTTGCTCCACCCACAGGCTTAAGCAACCCAGCACAGTGAACATGGATCAGTTACCAGAAATAATCAAACACAGCCATCGAACACTACACCACCATAGAGAGCTGCTGACCAATCAGATTGGCTGGCAGCTCTGTATTCCTAGCAGCACCAGGCTTGAACAATGGCCACTGCTAGGTCTATAGCCAGTACAGTCAGTCCCCAAGGAAGAAGAGTCATGAAGCCCGGACTCAGAGGCAAGTCCGGTATTTTGATGGGCCTGGCTGGGAGAACCCAGCGAGAGGATTGGGTGGGGGTGGGGCTGGGTTAGAGAGGCTGGGAGGACGATAAAGGTGGTGGGGGGGGGGGCCCCTGATCTTGATGGTGGAGGTAAGCTTGCCTCCCATGGGCAAAGGAGATATACCCCTACCTGCCCGACAGCAGCCCGCATCATGAATGCTGCTGGGCTCCCTGCCTTGCTTCCACCTTCCCTTGCAGCATGTACAATAATGGTGGGTTCAGAATGAGGCCCTTAAGTAGCCATTAATTGACCGCTTAAGGCCTCGATAGGCCTAAGGGCTGCCTGATGTCTTACCCCCTACTCGCCCCGCACTGTAATATGAGAAACAGGTCAGGGGTTGACAGGAAGTCAGTGGGAAGGGCAGCTGCTTCATTTTATGTGTCCCGTCTACCGAGCTAAACGTTTACATTACATTTTTCAAGAAATCATTCAGCTGTGTTTTTTCTTTCAATCTTACTGTGAATATGATTAAAAAGAAAAAAAACTGGAAATGAAGGCAGGGCATGTTGGCATCTGAAAATAAAAGTGGGCCTAATGTTGCTTTATTGATATGAATATGAGTATTTATCAATGTTCTCCTCAATGTTTCATGTCAGCTGGAGTATGTAAGTTAGAATCATTCATTTAACATTCAGTAGCTTGACGATATTTCAAATTACACAACAGGTTCGAAACAGATGGCTCCAGCCCGAGTACTGAGGATAGAGTTTTGGTGACAGAGGCTGAATTGCTACTGGGCGCAACGGGGTAAATTTTCCCGCTGCAGTCATGTGTCTCAGTGCAATCTTCCCCGCTCATTGACGCTTTGCCCTGTAGCCTCGTCCCTTCCCTTCCCTCAGTCCTGCCTGGCCCCTTTCCCTAATGGAGCCCTTTGCCCTGCAGCACAGCAAAAGCATTAACCCTGGTGTGGAGGCTGTGGAGACTTGCTTTGAGACCCCCCCCACCCTGAAACCAATACGGTGCAGCCTGTGAATCCCAGTGCTGACCCCCAAACCCCCACCCCCGCCAGCGCTGCTCGATGCAAGGTATGTGAACTCACCTCGGGGTCAGGAGTGAAGTGCAGGTCGCCAGCTGCACGTCCTTTAAATCCATGTTGTGAAACACGTCGCTCTAGTTGGACGCTGAGGTCATAATGAGATGCTGGTTTATGCTAATGGCTTCCACGACGGTCAGCGGCAAGAAACGCAGCCCGCCCGCCATTGCTGGCTGAAGTGTACAATCGCTTCCTCGTTTTACGCCATCGTAAACCGGTTTTGGGCCTTCTCGTGGCAAAATGGTATATGTCACTGGACTAGTGATCCAGAGACCCAGGGTAACGCTCTGGGGGACCAGAGTTCGAATCCCGCCACGGCAGATGCTGGGATTTGAATTCGATAAAAATCTGGAATTAAAAGTCTGATGGTGACCATGAAACCCATTGTTGATTGTTGTAAAAACCCATCTGGTTCACCAATGCCCTTTAGGGAAGGAAATCTGCCATCCTTACCTGGTCTGGCCTACACATGACTCCAGACCCACAGTAATGTGGTTGACTCTGAAATGGCCTAGCAAGCCACTCAGTTGTCTCAACTCCTGACAAAGTCTCAAGAAAGGAATGAAACCAGGCGGACCAACTGGCATCGCCCTAGACACCGGAAACAACAACGGCAATCCCTGTCGATCCTGCAAAGTCCTCCTTACTAACATCTGGGGACTAGTGCCATAATTGGGAGATCTGTCTCACAGTCTAGACATAGTCATCCACATGGAATCATATCTTGTCCCAGACACCACTACCATCACCATCCCTGGGCAGGACAGACTCAGCAGAGGTGGCGGCACTGTGGTATACAGTCAGGAGGGAGTCACCCTGGGAGTCCTCAACATCGACTCCAGAAGTCTCATGGCATCAGGTCAATCATGGGCAAGGAAACCTCTGGCTGATTACCACATCCCACCCTCCCTCAGTGCTGTTAGGAAGGGAGTTCCAGGATTTTGACCCAGTGACAGTGAAGGAACGGCGATATATTTCCAAGTCAGGATGGTGAGTGACTTGGAGGGGAACTTCCAGGTTGTGGTGTTCCCATCTCTCTGCTGCCCTTGTCCTTCTAGATGGTAGTGGTCATGGGTTTGGAAAGTGCTGTCTAAGGAGCCTTGGTGAATTCCTGCAGGGCATCTTGTAGATGGTGCACACTGCTGAATCTGTGCGTCGGTTGTGGAGGGAGTGAACGTTTGTGGATATGGTACCCACACCACATGGACTGCAGCGGTTCAAGAAGACAGCTCACCACCACCTTCTCAAGGGCAACTAGGGTTGGGCAATAAATGCTGGCCCAGCCAGCGAAGCCCACATCCCGTGAATGAATAAAAAAAAACTTACCTCTTGCGTCTGCCATGACACCTGCCATGATTGGAAGCAGAAAATCCCGACCACTGGGGCAGGAATAGGCCATTCAACTCCTCTAATTCATTCAACTATTCAATTAGATCATGGCTGATCTGTGTCTTAACGTTATTTACCTGCTTTTGCTTCATGTATCTTAACACCCAGGCCTCACAAAAACCTATGAATCTCTGCCTCTCAATTTTCATTTGACCTAATCTTTTAAGGATGAGAGCCAGAGTTTGTTCAGTCTTAGTTTGCCAAGAACAAAATCCAAGTCCAAGTAAGACCACACTTTAGAAATGACGCCAAAGTCTTGGAGGGGGTGTTTTACTGGAATTATACCAGGACTTATCTTTCTCTACTCTTCATTCAGAAGATGTGGGTGTCAATGTTGAAATGGTCAGCATTTATTACCCATCCCTAATTGCCTGTGCGAACCTGGTGAGTTGTCATCTTGAACAACTGAGTGACTTGCTAGGCTATTTCAGAGGGCAGCTAAGACTAATTTACTGTGAGCCTGGAGTCAAATGTGGATCAGACCATGTAAGGACAGCAGATTTCCTTCTGTAGGAGACTTGAACCCAAATGGGTTTTTACAACACTCTGATAGTTTTGAGGCCACCATGATTGATACTAGTTTTTTTATTCCAGGCTTATTGAATTAACTGAATATAAATTCCCCAGCTGTTGTGATGAGATTTGAACTCATATACCCAGATCATTAACCTGGAGCTCTGGATTACTAGCCCAGCAACTTAATCATTATGCCACCACCCCCCAGAACAACAAGGGGATGAGGGGCTTCAACATAAGCAAAGAACTGTGGATGCAGGAAATCTGAAGGAGGAAAAAGAGAAAATGTTGAAAGTTAGCATCTACAGGGAGAGAAACAGAGTTAACATTTCAACAAAAGCAGCATCAATAAAAACAACTTGCATTTATATAGCGCCTATAAAGCAGTAAAATGTTCCTAAGGCATTTTGCAGGAGCGTTCTGACAAAACTTGACATTGAGCCACTTAAGGAGATATTACGACAGGTGACGATAAAAAGCTTGTTGTTAAAAAGGTTGGTTCAAGCATATGAACATTTGAGAATGATAGGCAGGCAAAGACCAGATGGCCCATCAATCCTGCTTTACACCATTACCTGGAAAAACTCAGCAGGTCTGGCAGCATCGGTGGATGCTATACCAGGACTTATCTTTCTCTACTCTTCATTCAGAAGATGTGGGTGTCAATGTTGAAATGGTCAGCATTTATTACCCATCCCTAATTGCCTGTGCGAACCTGGTGAGTTGTCTTCTTGAACAACTGGGTAACTTGCTAGGCCATTTGCTGCCAGACCTGCTGAGTTTTTCCAGGTAATTCTGTTTTTGTTTTGGATTTCCAGCATCCGCAGTAGCTTTTAGCTTTTTGTTTTTATCTCTGCTTTACACTGTGATGGCTGCAGCATCATAACTAAGCACACTCGCAGTAGCATCTTAAAGGAAGAGAGAGAGTTGGAGGAGGTTAGGGAGGGGTTTCCTGAGTTTGGGACCAGGCATGTTCGCCAACGGTGAAGAGATTAAAATCTGGGATGCACGAGGGGTATATACTTAGAGGAGCGCAGATATCTCACAACATTTAACAAGTATTTAGAAGAGAACTTGAAACGCCATAGCATACAGGGCTACGGGCCAAGTGCCGGAAAATGGGATTAGAATAGATAGATGCTTGATGGCCGGCATGGAAATGATGGGCCAAAGGGCTTGTTTCTGTGCTGTATAACTCTATGACTCTATCTTAGAGGCTTGAAGGTCAGAAGGAGGTCACAGAGATAGGGAGGGGGCAAAGCCATTGAGCAATTTGAAAACAAAGATGCAAGTATTAAAATTGAGGTGTGGCTGGACTAGAGTGATAACCTTTCATCAGAACTGGAGGAAGATTGGAAGAGGAACTTCCCGCACTTGGAGTGAGTAGAGAAACTGGGGTAGCTCTTAGAGCAATGAAGGTTTAGAGGAGGTTTAACTGAGCAGTTGAAATTTATTAAAGTTTTTGACAGTGTAAATAAATAGCATCTGTTTGCTCTGCACGGAGGTTTGGTAACCTGAGGACACAAATTTAAGACAATGGGCAAAAGAACCTGAGGGTAAAATGACAAGAACATTTTTTAAATGCAGAGACGTGAAATGCACTCCCTGAAAGGGCGGTAGAAGCAGATTCAAGACTGAAGCCCAGGTTTTCACCATGACGGAACGAAAATGCTCGAAAATCGGAACTCCCTCCCCGAACATGACACTTCCCATTTTTGTGGGGCAGGGTTGGGGTCGGGGCATGTTTCACGCATACGTGGTTTACAGAGATATTTAAATCATCAGCTGCTTCCCCTGAAGTAGGATTTTGGTAGGTCACGAATGTGAAACCTGATGTGTGCAGATCAGACCAGGCAAGAGCAGGTCTTAAATTTGTAAATTCATTTAGACAGCCAGGGCATCCCTTTGGAGAGATAAGGTTTCCCTTTGGATCTGGTTCCATGACACCTTTGGGGTAGGCCAGATGCCCTTTGGAATCGTTAAACGTAGGCGTAAGTGCGTGTAAAAAGTGCATAAACTCATTACTGTCAAGCTCATCGGACCTGTCAACAGAACTGCCAAAATCAACTGTCAAAACTGTCAGAAGTACTTGTCAAAGGGAGCAGTCGTGAAGCTATTAATGTATAGAATATTTTGGAAAATATTTTTCTCTTAAAATAGAGGTTTAGAGGGTGTGTCTTAATTGGATTAAAGACAGCTAGTCTGGGTGCTTTGATATGTACGAGTTTTGAGATGTAAACTGAGAGGTAGAGTGCATTTGCATTTTTTGAATAGAGTATTCAAGAGGTGGGGTGAAAGCTGACACCTATCTAGCAGCCACCAAGCAATATGTTTATATTACTAATAAAATTGGTTCTATGAAAGGGGTTTCATTGTTAAGAGGTGGAGTTCAGAGAGGCTGGTGATACCATGAGAATTTGCATTCATTCAGTGGTGGGAGGTATAACTTTAGCAGTTTTCGAGTGTGCGGAGCAGAGGCAATGTGAGATCAAAAGGCAGCTGTAAAGCCTCCAACTGGCTCCACAGGGATCAAAGTGAAAAGAACCTCATTTTGAATTCGTAAGATGCTTTGTCTGGCATTTGTTTAAGTCTATGGGTTGCTGTTGCCTTAATGGAGATTAGTTTGGGAATTTGTTATAAGTTGTGATAGTAGTAATTTGGAGCCATGTGTATGTGTATTATATATATATATATATATAAATTGTGTAAATTAATAAAGTTTAAGTTTTAGTTTAATGTAAAGCCTTGAGAACTGGTGGTCTGATTCCTGAATCTAGAGTCATATCTCAAACATAACACTTAAAATTATAGGTTATGCCAATTGTTAAAAGTTTCCCTCTGGGATTTTTAAATAGCTCCGCTTTACCAACTCTGCATTGGTCATAACAGAGCAGTCAAACTTTCAAGGCATTTAAAAGTCCAGCCCTATAAATCCTTTTAAAAAATGCCTGGAGTGTTACATATGAACATATGAACAAAGAGCAGGAGTAGGCCATTTGGCCCCTCGAGCCTGCTCCGCCATTTAATAAGATTATCGCTGATCTGATAGTAACCTGAAATCTGCATCCAACCTACCCCAGATAAACTATCACCCCCTTGCTTACCAAGAATCTATCCACCTCTGTCTTTAGAACCATAGAACCATAGAACACTACAGCACAGAAAACAGGCCATTCAAACACTCTGCTTCCACCACCTTTTCAGAAAGAGGGTTCCAAAGATTCACGGCCGTCAGAGAAAAAAAAGATTGCTTCATCTCTGTTTTAAATGGGTGACCCTCTTATTTTTTAAAGAGTGACCCCTGGTCCCAGGTTCCCCAACAAGAGGAAACATTGTCTCCACATCCACCCTGTCAAGATCTCTCAGAATCTTATATGTTTTAATCAAGTTGCCTCTTGCTCTTCTAAACTCCAGCGGATATAAGCTTAGCCTGTCCAGCCTTTCCTCATAAGACAACCCACCCATTCCAGGTATTAGTCTGGTAAACCTTCTCTGAACTACTTCCAACACATTTACATTCTTCCTTGAATAAGGTGACCAATACTGTACACGGTGCCCCAGATGTGGGCTCACTAGTGCTCTGTATAACTGAAGCAAAATCTCCCTACTTTTGTAGTCAATTCCCCTTGCAACCACCCCATCCATCCCTTCATCCAAGTCATTTATATAAATAGTAAACAGTTGAGGTCCCAGCACCGATCCCGGTGGTGCACCACTCGTTTCATCTTGTCAACTGGAAAGAGACCCATTTATGCCTACTCTCTGCTTCCTGTTAGCCAGCCAATCTTCTATCCATGCCAATATGTTACCACCTATACCATGAACTTTTATTTTCCTCAATAACCTTTGAGTGTTAACAAAAAAAATGATTGCTTGTTATTTCACTCTGTCTGTTGACATACCCCTGATGGCTTCCATTACTGGAATAGCACTGAATGACTGATTTCACAACCATCCATTGTCACAATAGGGCACCTGATATTTCATAGTTTGGTTCACAGCTACAAGCGGTTATAGACTATGAATTCCAATGCTTGTTGTTAGAAGGGATTGTGCATTTGAATGAAACGATTGTTGTTATAAGGCTTTATTTGGTTTAATGAATATAAATGTAGTAAATGGGTTTCTATGAATGAGAGTGTTTTTTTCAATATAGTGGTCTGCAATAGACACTTGGAACTTTATTTTATAGAACTTTACTTTATCTCACCTCTGCATGGGTCCTGAGGTCTGCGGATGGTAGGTGTAAGGGCGAAGGATACTAGGTTGGAGGCATGGGTTGGCATGAATTGGAACTAAGTTGCCGTAGGGCTATAAAAGGAAATGGGGGGTTTGGTGGAGGGCCATAGAATGTCATGGGGCCATGGGGTGTAGTTATAGGGGCATAGGTTAGCATGAAAGGTATGAGATTATGGAGGTGGGCACAGGCATGCGTTGGCATGGGTGGGGGATGTGTGGGGGGTGAGGAGGTGTGAGGGATGAGTTTGGAGAGAAGTTTTATGTTTTAATCTTTATTTTTGGACACAGTGCTGGAGTCCCATGGCCTTCTGCCCAGCCTGCATCCACACCTGGCAGTCTCCTTCCTACTTCCTGGGTTCACCCATTCTAGTCCACTCCCCTGGGCTGAAAACCCGACGTCCGGGCAGCCATTTTTAAAAGGTTGGGTTCACAGATCCGGGAATTCTCCCATCACTGTGCACCCGACCCTGGGAACAAAAATTCGGGCTTAAGTTTCAAAAGGGAATTGTATATAAGCTGGAAAAGGGAAAGTTTGTAGGGCTCTGGGAATAAAAAAAAAAGCAGGTCAGTGGGACTAATTGAATGTAATTAATTTCAAAGAACCAGGAAAGGCCCGATGGGCTGAATTACCTCCACCTGCATTGTACAATTACCATTTAGAGCAGAGATCCTTCTGCCAACTTGAAAACTGGGAAATAAACAATTGCTTGGTGTGGAGAGTTAAGTGATAGAAATCGTGACGGGTTGCCAAGGCGAGACTTTGCCTTAATTACTTCCCACCATCTATGATTTGATTGAATATATATATATATATGAAAAAAACACAAATAAAAGAACGCTGGACTTATCTTGTCATCGATTGCACAACAGCAAATGCAAGCATCCTACACAGTAGTGTTAGAAAATCAATCAGGCGCTGTACAGTGCTGATGCCACTTTGCAACATAGCAGGGCAGGAATGAAAATTGTTCATCTGCTGTGAGCTCTGGGGAGGGGAAATTAGACCTTAGGGAACCCACGTTATATTAATGTTTTCTGTTTTGGTGTTTTATCATGAAGTCTAGTTAAAGAGCCTGTCAACCGAATGGATCCAAGTTGCAGATTCCCATCATTGACTAGTAGAGCAGAAGCTTGCTGCTGCATACAGACAGGTCAGAAATGTCTCCAGTAGCTTCCCAGTTCAAATTAAAAGATGAGCACGAGGTGAAGCAATATCATTCTTCTTTTCAGCTTGAATTATTCTGCAGGAAGGGAGAGCTGTGGCAGACCTCATTGCTTTCGAACTACTGTTTTATCGTCCCAAAGTCGGAAGTAAATTCCACCTGGAGAATAGGAAATAGGGTCCCTTGCACCTACAGTTTTCTCCTCCTCATAAGTGGATAGTCGCCGTAGTCTTAACCTAGGTTGGTGTTGTTAACTAGGAGAAATTCGTAGACTGTTCTGCCGTTTAGTTATATCTTGGCTTGTCTGTATCTCAATCCCATTTACCCATTTTCGTTCTTTCCCTCTTAATACCTTTGCCTAGCAAAAAAACATAAAATTCATCAATCTCCATTTTGAAATGTTCAATTTCCAACTTTCAAAATCCCTAAACGTCAACGTCACTAAATCAATAGATTTTTCTGGTCCTTGCTGTTTGCGGGGTCTTGCAGTGCACAATTTGACTGTTGAGTTTCCTTCTTCATTTCAAAAGGTGTTCAATGGCTGTAAAGTGCTTTGGAGTGTGCAGGAGGCAAGGGAGGTGGCGTATAAATGCAAATCATTGCTCTTTCTTATTTGGGCCACTCAACACCAACACAGCTGGACCACTTAAAATAGACATGAGTGTCATTGATCTACATCCCATTATTCTAACGGAACGATCATTCCAAACAGCAGCAATTAAATTGTTTCATTAAAGAACAAACACTAATTGAACAGATTACCATGACCTCTTGCACTGACTGAGCTGGATTGGAGTATATCGCATTCTCTGCAGAAAACACATTGTGGTGCTACAGTTTGACAGAGGAAGCTTTGTCCGCTGCTTCTTTATTCCCATCAGCCAGAATTCTTCTGTAAATGACACCATCTGATTGATCATTCCGCAGCAGAATGTGGAGCTGCTATAAGGGCTCAGGATTCCACAGTGAATTAACAAGTTAAACACAACAAGACACATGAGATAAATCAATACAAAAATTTAATAACAAGTGCCTCGCGGGGGCAACACCACAAGAATGACATAGCGCAGAAATGATGTATTTAGAATGGACAAGCAGGTGACCAACTGCGGGCTAGACCAGAACAACGGGTTAGCCATTCCTGTCCGTCATTTCGCTGTTAACCTTACTCATTTGACAGCATGCTCACCTTTAACTTCATAAGTTGCCCTCAAGCCTCGGCTGAGTGCACAATACATGACAGCAATTAGAGGGTGGTGTGCTGGGGCAGAGTGATGGAGAGCTGACACTCTTCAACCTTATGAGCAAGTGGGAGCTCAAGATCCCAATGCACCACTTAAAGTAGAACACCCAACCTGCCAGCTATGCTGGCCAAGATTGCCCAGCCCTTCCGACTTCAGCTCCCACGCCACCCACTGAAAGGGCACACGTTCGATTATCAGGATGAACACAGAAACAGGTAGAAAACACGCAGGCAACATATCCACAGAGAAAAAATATTTCACGTTATCAGAGGTGTTTTTTGGCAAAAGAACCAGTAGGTGTTTGAAGAGAGTCTTTCTTTCGCGCAGTGAGTTGTTGTAGCTTTCAAAACGGAGATCAATAGGTTTTTGCGAGGTATGAGTATCAAGGGACATAGAGCTCAGGCAATTAAATGGAGTAGGTCAGCCATGATCTAATAGAATGGTGAAGCAACAAGAACAACAATAACACACTCCATCCTGACTTACATATGAACTAGGAGCAGAAGTAGGCTATTCGGTCCCTCGAGCCCACTCTGCCATTTGATAAGATCATGGCTGATCTGACTGCAGCCTCAACTCTACTTTCCTGAGCAACCCTCTATAACCTTTGACTCCCTTGTCAATCAAGAATTTATCTAACTTAGCCTTAAAAAAGATGCACTGCAGGAACTCACCAGGCCTCCTTGGACAGCAGCGTCCAAACCCACAACCACTTTCATCGAGAAGGACAAGGGCAGCAGAGAGATGGGAACACCACCACCTGGAAGTTCCCCTCCAAGCCACTCACCATCCTGACTTAGAAATATATCGCCGTTCCTTCACTGTCACTGGGTCAAAAACCTACAACTCCCTCCCCGACAGCACTGTGGGTGTACCTACACCACATGGGCTGCTGCGGTTCAAGAAGGCAGCTCACCACTGCCTTCTCAAGGGCCATTAGGGATGGGTAATAAAGGCTGGTCTAGCCAGTGATGCCCACGCCCCAGGAATGAATGGAAAAAAAAATCAATGACCCAGCCTCCACTGCTCTCTGGGAAAGAGAATTCCACAAACTAATGACCTTCTGAGAGAAATAAATTCTCCTAATCTCCATCTTAAATGGTCTGTTATTGTGATTTTAGCTCAGGATTCGTTAGCTCCTTATTCTAGATGAGATCTTACTGGAAGCAATAATCTTTTGTTGAAAACACATTTATTTACAGAATAATTATTTTCAAGGGTTTATTAAGACCAAAACATAGTTGGAGCCACTCTCTAAGATCCATCACACTCATCTTCCTTCAGTGAATGACATCACTGTGACATAATACTTCCTTACGCATATGCTCAGTAGCTATTATTCGAGTTAACCCTTTAGGCTACAGGAGACCCCTTATTTTTAAATTGTGTAGTCCCAATTCTGTTCTCTCCCACAAGGGGCTTCATCCTTTCAGCATCCACCCTGCCAAGTCCCCTCAGGATCTTACATGTTTCAATAAGACCGCCTCTCATTCTGCTAAACGCCAATGGATGCAGGCCCAACCTGTCCAACCTTTCTTCAGAAGGCAACCCCTGCATCCCAGGAAGCAGTCGATGGAACCTTCCCTGAACTGCTTGTAATGCAATTATAACCTTTCTTAAGTAAAGAGACCGACGACTTGGAAATATATCTCCGTTCCTTCACCGTTGCTGGATCAAAATCCTGGAACTCCCTCCCTAACAGCACTGTGGGTGTACCGACACCACAGGGATTGCTGTGGTTTGAGAAGGCAGCTCATCACCACCTTCTGAAGAGAAACTGGGGATGGGCAATAAATGCTAGCTTTGCCAGAGATGCCCACACTCAGTGAAATAATAATAAAAAAAAAATCATTAGCAGACTCCAGGGCTGAATGGTCCACTTCTGTTCCTATGATTTGGAATGCACTGCCTGAAAGCTTGGTGCATGCAGCTTCATTAGTATTTTTCAAAGGGGAATTGGGTAAATTCTTGAAATGGATTTATTCACAGGGCGACATCGGAAAGACCAGGCAAGAGGGATTCATTGGATAGCTCTTTCAGACAGCTGGACTGAATGAAGCTGTGCTGTATGATTCTATGAACTAATCACACATCCCTTTTCTATTTGTGGGCTTTGCTGTCAGAAAATATGCTTGCCTATGTAACAATCGCAATTTAATTTATTTCCTGAATGGTAATTTATTTCATGCGAAACACTTGCATATGTTTTTTGGGAGGCGCGATAAGACAGCAACAGACGGTTTCCTTTATTTAACGGTACATTTAATACAGTATCCAGCTGAACTAAATCTTACTGGCACCAATCCAATGCATATGTTCAAGTAAGGACACTAGAGGTTCCAAATTGGAATTAGGACCCACACGGCGTCCTGGCCAATATTTATCCTCCAACACTCACCACTAAAACAGGCCAACTGGTCATTGTTACATTGCAGTTTGTGGGAGCTTCTGTGTGCAAGTTGGCTGCCATCTTTCTTATACCAGTGACTACACTTCAAAAGTACTTCATTGGCTATAATAGGGGGTCTTGGAGGTCTCCAAAGTTGCTACATTCTATCTTTTAGTTAATGTACATGCTTGCTTGCCAGGGTTTTACAGCCTCTTCATCTGGGGAAGAGAGTGGACGGAATATCAGGCCTCATAAAACAGTCCAGGTTACTTCCCTTATGATAACCTTGCAGCATCCAATGAAGCAACTTAAAATCTGCAGGAGTATGTGAATGTTCAGCGGCATTCTACAACTAGTGACATCGTGGGCTGTAAATGATCATTGCTCACTCAAGTAAAGCGGGTGGCTGTAATAATTATAGTTTTGATAAACGTAGGACTGTAGCTTTAAGAATAATCCTGTGTTGTAAGATCACATGATCTGTGTAAACCAATGGGTTATCAGTGCAGGGAACCTCTCAGAGAGAGTTCTTCTTTAGGTATGGAGTTAGATACATGCACGTTGTTGCTGCTGCAAATAAAGTTCAATATTTTCACCAAGAGAAGTTGCCTGGAAAATCAACTCTAACAAATTGGTGATGAGCATAAATCAGATCGAATACTGTCCCTCACCTAGCAATTGTGAGTATCTAAGATAATTTAAAAAGAAAGAAAGATATACTCATCTGAGGTGCCACAGTTTGGCAGAATCGATCCCTTTGAGCCAGGCACAGACGATTGGTGGGAACGTCTTGCATTCTACTTTCAAGCCAACAAAATCACAGGGGAGGAAAAGAGGAGAGCGATTCTCCTGAGTATTTGTGAGAGCAACACCTATAGTTTAATTTGAAGGTTGACGACTCCCGGTGCCCCAGGTTCGAAGACTTTCAGTGAATTAGTAGACCTCATTAAGGGATATTTCCAAACAAGCCCTCAGTCACAATGCAGAAGTTCAGGTTCAATTCACAGAATAGAGCCCTGGGAGAGACCATTGTTACCGACCTGGTGAAATTAAAACAACTAACGGAATATTGTGATTTCGGTGAAACCCTGAATGACATGCTCAAGGATCGTTTGGTATGTGGCGTGAAAGAGGATGCTAATCAGCAAAGGTCGCTGGCTGACGTGGATCTAGATTTTACGAAAGCGTTAGAAATAGCACTTGCAATAGAAAGCGCCTTAAGGGATTCACGAGCGATTCGAGATGCGAAAAATGGCGCCGTTTTCCTAGTTGGGTGGGAATGGTCAGCTGAAAGTGGCGTTAAAAGGCAGGACTCCGCCGCAAAGCGGGAAACAATCCCCGCTAACCGGAAATTTAGAGGAGACTGCTTAGCAGCAAAGTTGAAAAATAATTTTTATTGATGTGGGAACCATCATGCTCCTAACTCTTGGCAATTTAAAAAGGTAGAGTGTTATTTTTGTCACAGAAGTGGACACATATTGAAATATTGTAAGGCAAGGTTAAAACAGGCTTCCAAACAAAGTCCAATGAAGCGTACAGTGTGGAAAAGCCAGAAACAACCAATTCTGACATTTATACCTGATTCAACATGAAAGTTGGGAAGACAGAGCCAATTATTGCCACAGTGCAAGTGAATGGTAAACCCTTAAAAATGGAAGCAGACACGGGTGCTTGGAAAAGGCCAGAATTTTACCTTCGGTGTGCGGGCGCGTGCCTGACACGCCGGGACGTAATATATGACGTGCGGTGACGTTGGGCGTGCGTCCTGATGTCACCGCGTACTCGTGCGATATTTAGTTCAGCGGGCGTGCGCCGGAGTCAGCTGCGCATCCGCCGATAATCAAAAGGCCTATTCAGGGTCGAATTAACTTGAAATTACGGGTGTCGGGCAGATGAAAAGGCCAAAGCGGCCTTGACATTTTTTTTAGGAAACCTCATCCACGCGCGGGATGAGGTTTCCTAAAGCTAATACTAATCAAATAAAACCTTTATTTGGAAAATAAGAGGGACAAGTTTCATTAAATTTTTGATGTCTTTGTTTATTTTTTTAACAAGTGCTTCAACCTCCCCGAGAGAGCTCCATGCCTCAGGGAGATTGAAGCAATCTTCCGCGCGCATGCGTGAACTGCGTGCTAGGCCCGACTCTCCCTCCTGCCCCCGCACGCACAGGTAGCGCCGAGTGCGGCCACTCGCAATCCACGCTGGGCCGGCCTTCGCGGTGTGGAGCTGTTCACGGGCGGCAGTCGGCTTC
This sequence comes from Cetorhinus maximus, assembly GCF_964194155.1. Taxonomy (NCBI): domain Eukaryota; kingdom Metazoa; phylum Chordata; class Chondrichthyes; order Lamniformes; family Cetorhinidae; genus Cetorhinus; species Cetorhinus maximus. Next base: position 14,863,941 of record NC_135880.1, read on the forward strand.
CTGACCACCCCTGCCCTCCATGGGAAAAATTCAGGCCAAGTGGAATTTTCTTTTTTTTAACTCACTCATGGGATGTGGGCGTCGCCGGCTAGGCCAGCATTTATTGCCCTAATCCCTAATTGCCCTTGTTCAGAGGGAGCTTAAGGGTCAACCACAACATTGCTGTGGGTCTGGAGTCACATGTAGGCCAGGTAAGGGCGGCAGATTTCCTGAACCAGATGGGTTTTGTGGTCATAATCAGACTTTTATTGAATTCAAAATTTCACTAGCTGCTGTGCTGAAGTATGCACCTGGTTCCCCCAAGCACTATCCTCGGTCTCTGAAATACTAGTCCAGTAACAATACCACTATGCCACTAATTCTCCATGAATCAAATAGTGTGAACCCTGTTTATATTACAGATTAACAGATTTGGGAAGTTTCCTTCAATTATGAGTTCATACCCTGGCACTTTGTCAAAATGCTTCCTAATGCTCGTCAGGTATCAATGGGAGTTGTATATTTGATCGCTTCCCTACCGGTTTTGCGAGTCAGACAGAAAAAACACACGGGATCCTTCTCATTACAGAGACATAGTGAAGGATTTTTGGGCCCCAGTGAGGTTGGTGCCTGTTGCCCGACCCTGTCCCTGTCACCGGCCATCTTTGCCAGGCCAAGTTGGAGCCGGCAGGGCTAACTGCCCCCCTAAAGCAGGTAGACATTTAGGCACATTGAGAACCTTCTTAGCCACACCTAAAGGAGGCCAAAGGGGATTTTTCTGTTTCCCGGTCTGACGGGGGTGTTTAACGGCCTGGAGGCAGGCACCCAGCAGCAGGCCGAGGGGGCAGTGCTCTGGGCAGGCCTACAGGCCCTCCCTGTCTCCCTGTGTGTGCGTGCGCAGCCAAAGGCTGACCTGAGGAGGGATTCCCCACTCTCCCTGCCCGCAGTGTTGATCTGGCTGCTGTTAATGTTTTTACTTCAAATTTTAAAAATGTTGGTGGGAGGGCGCTGGAGCTGTTTTGGGGCAGTGGTAGCGACCCAACCTCTGCGCCAGAAACTCTGCGTTCGAGTCCCACTTCAGGATTTGATGGCCACAGAAGGTTCATTCATAATGTGGCCAAAGAGGTTGACGATCAGCCTGTAAATCCTTCCAATGTGCCTGATGGCAGGCAGTAGGAGTGGGAGACTTTCCTGGTCAGCCATACTGCAGAGGGCAATGGTAAGCCACTTCAGTACTTTGCCAACCATCATCATGGACCAATCCGATGGACGTCCATGGTCACCAATGCTCTCTTAGGGCAGGGACTCAGGAGGCGGAGGTGAGAGGGCGCCTTCATGTTGAAGCCCCCTCTCAATTACTTACCCTCTTTTGCAGTCTGTTGTTCCACTCAAGGGTGAAGGCCTCTGATTGGCCTTCCAGCTTCAAGAGCCTTCCCACCTTCCTTAATTAGACAGGGAACCTGTCTACATTCCAACTGAGGGCCTACCTCAATGAAAATCCCAGAATGTGTGTTTCTCCCCAGGGTTGGGTTTCAAACCCAGAAACAGTCCCAACTCCTGCTTCCCCCCCAAGTGGTGTGGACAAACCAGCCCATAGAGTACAAAAACATGGAAGTTATATTCAACCATCATAAATCATGGGTTAGGGCCCAACTGGAGTATTGGCCCAATCCTGGGCACTACACTTTAGAAAGAGCATCAGGAAGGTGCCGAGGAAATTTGACAGCATGGAATCAGGGATAAGACACTTCAGTTATGGGAAAGATTGGAGAAACTGGGGTGGGGGGTTGTTCTCTTTGGAGCAGAGGAGTTTAAGGGAAGATTTGATAGAGCTGACCAAAATTATGAGGTGTTTTCATAGAGTATATAAGGAGAAGCTGTTTCCAATGACAGAGGGTTGGTAACCAGAAGACACAGACTTTAAATAATTGTCAAAAAATCTGGGTGGGGGGAATGAGGAGAATTTTTTTTTCTCAACGAGTTGTTAAAGTCTGGAATGCACTGCCTGAACAGGTGGTGGAAGCAGATTCAATAGTAACTTTCAAAAGGAAACCAGATATCAACTTGAAAAGGAAAAAAAAATTGCAGGGCCATGGGGAAGAGAGCAGGGGATTGGAACTAATTGGAAAGCTCCTTCAAAGACCTGACATAAGCTCAATGGGCTGATTGGCCTCCTATTCTGTAAGATTTATTGTTTCTATTTGTTTCATCCTTACCTTCCACACTGTGGCTGAACCTTTCCTCTGTCAGTTCATATCTTGCGCTGTCACGAGTTAAGTTCTGCCAAACGGATGAGAATTGGAGGCAAACTGTGTGAAATCGGTAAATGAGGTGAGACAGGACTTTGGAATGAAGGAATCAGCAGCAGGTGACATGAGGAGTGGGGAATTGGTTTATTATTTGCTGAATGTTAGTAGAAAGCAATGTGCATTGATGCAATTTACCAGGAATCAGTTGCTGATTGTGACTTGATAAACCTGCAGTCATTGCTTCATCATCAGTACTTCACCTGGCATCTGGGCTCAGCTGTAGCCTAGACTGAGGGGAATAACTCCTCTGTTTGCTTACCATAAGGGTTTTTAAAAAAAATGCTAATATTGCCTCCCCCTAATTGCCCTTAGGAAGGTGATCGGGAGGGCCTTATTCTTCGACTACTGCAGTCCATGTGGTATGGGTGCACCCTCAGTGTTGTTAGGGAGGGATGTTCCAGGATTTTGATCCAGTGGCAGTGAAGGAATGTTGATATAGCTCTAAGTCCTGATGGTGTGTCGTTTGGAGGGGAATTTGTAGAAGGTGGTGTTCTCATGCAGCTGCTTCCCTTGTCCTTCTAGGCGGCGGAGGTCATGGGTTTAGAAGGTGCTGTTGAAGTAGCCTTGGTGATCAGGCATGATCTAATTGAATGGAGAAACAGGCTGGGAGGGTTGAATGGCCTATTTCTTATTCTGTGTTCTTATGATTCACTAGGTAGCACACTGTGCAGCCACAGTGCGGTGAAGTTGGAGGGAGTGAATGTTGAAGGTGGTGGATAGGGGGGCGTTGCGCTGATCAAGTGGGATGCTTTATCCTGGATGGTGGCAAGCTTCCTCAGCATTTCTAGCAAAAGGAGGATATTCCATTAGAGTCCTGACTTGTGCCTTGGAGAATCAGGAGGTTACCCACTTACCATAGAGTACTGATCTCATAGCTACAGCACTTTTGGACAGGTTCAGTTGAAGTTTTGGACAATGGCGGCCCCCAGGATGTTGGTGGTGATGATGGTGTCACTAAATAACATGGGGTCATCATTCTACATGAGCTAAGCGCAGTTCAGCTCACAGGGGGAAGAAACTTGTGCACTTCAGGAAATATTTAAGGGTCGTCGTCATTTCTGGGTCCCAACCAGGGTGCCTGCCGATGGAAATCTTCTTGGGGGTGACCAATTAAGAGGGTGCCTCCAGGTCCACTGTCCAATTGTTTCTGAGGTGGCAGGCCCAATCAGAGCACTAACAGCCTTGGAAGGACAGTGACCCCACCGGCAGAGATGGACACTGCTGCAGTCAGATGCAGTGTTGTAGTGTTTCGAAATTGCAATGTTGTTCATATCATACACTTGCAGGCACCATGCATAATTGTACCAGCGGAGAGAGTCTGCAAGCAGAACCTGTGAGATTATGGAGAAGCTGTTTAAATAAAAGAGCTATTGTTGCTCATGCACTTTTAATTCTAGGTATCTCTAGTCCCGAGTACTTCACATCGGAGCTGGTTAGGCCACAGCTAGAGTATTGCGTGCAGTTCTGGAATCCGCATTATAGGAAGGATGTGATTGCGCTAGAGAGAGTGCAGAGGAGATTTACCAGGATGTTGCCTGGGCTGGAGAGTTTTAGTTATGAGGAGAGATTGGATAGACTGGGGTTATTTTCCCTGGAGCAGAGGGGATTGAGGGGGGACATGATTGAGGTGTATAAAATTATGAGGGGCATAGATAGGGTAGACAGGAAGGAACTTTTCCCCTTGGTGGAAGGATCAATAACCAGGGGCCATAGATTTAAGGCAAGGGGCAGAAGATTTAGAGGGGATGTGAGGAAGGATTTTTTCACCCAGAGGTGTTGGGAATCTGGAACTCACTGCCTGAAAGGGTGGTAGAGGCAGAAATCCTCATGACATTTAAGAAGTATTTGGATGTGCACTTGTGATGCCATGGCATACAAGGCTATGGGCCTAGTGCTGGAAAGTGGGATTAGAATAGTTAGGCACTTGTTTGACTGGCGCAGACTCGATGGGCCGAAGGGCCTTTTTCTGTGCTGTAGACCTCTATGACTCTATGATAAGGTCCATCTTGAGGCACCCTCTAACGAGGTATTGAATTTAATTAAATAAACGGTGGCCACAGCTCTTGGGCACCCTCTGAAAGAGAAACCCCTCCAAAGGATGACTCGTGGTCACAGCTGTGGCCCACTTCAAGCTCACTTCTGCAGGACCGGGAAAACTCCGCCCAGAGTGTGCAGAATCGTCTTTGATTTGGCAATAATTGGCAATCTCACTTCAGAAAGGCCACAAGTGAGGAAGATGGACAATGTAACGTTGATGTGACAGGAATGCTCTTCTGAAAGTGAGGCTGAGGCCAAAGCTGGGAAAGAATTGAAAGGAGCTTCACATTGCATCTCACCAACAAATACAGGAAATTGGTTCTTTTTGTTTATGAACAATTTAAATTTTAAAAATGAGCTAAAAAGGTGATAACAATAGTCAAAAAGAATTTTTTGTCCGAGAAAATGAGGTGAAAGAACTTTGAGCGCAATCTGGATGAAGGACAAGGGAGCATGTCACATGTTGAAAGAAATTAAGACCTAAATTTACATAGCGCCTTTTAAGACCTCAGAATGTCCCAAAGCACTTTGTAGCCAATTGTGCACTTTATGAAATAAAAACAGAAAGTGCTGGAAAAACTCAGTGGGTCTGGCAGCATCTGTGGAGAGAGAAGCAGAGTTAATGTTTCAAGTCAAGATACGACTCTCCTTTGGAACTACTTTCACGAAATGTAGTGGCTGTTGCAATGTAGGAACTGGTTTGAGCACAGCAAGCTCCCACAAACAGCAATGTGGCAATGATCGGATAATCTATTTTTTTTTTAGTGATATTGATTGAGGAACAAATTTTGGCCAGGACTGGGGACAACTCCCTTAGTTCTTCTGGGAAATAATACCACGGGTATTCTTACGTTCATCTGAGTGGGCAGACGGAACCTCGGTTTAAAGTCTTATTTGAAAGAGAAGGAGACCCAGAAAATGTAGCATCTAAAAACTGAAAGACTTCTCTCACTGTTCGTTTCAGAAGCTCAATACAGCAAAACCTATTCCAGTGGTAGCTGTCTTTTAGGGAGGCGATTGCCTTTAGCCTAGCTGAGAGGGGCAGCTCAAGCCTACAGTATTTCCTTCAATTAAGTCTTGCACAGTACGCACGGTCAGCAAAAGCATTGCTGAATGTGCCTATTACTCAATTCACGAACCAATTATATCAGTAACTGAGGGGGCTTTGCTCTGCAGCGTTTGTAAAAATGAGCTCTTTGGGGGGGAAAAAAAAGACGCTGTGCAAGGCATCATTAGCCATCAAAGGTTTGGGGTGTACTCAGGTACATTCAGATGTATTTGAGAGAGTTTTGCTCTGGCCCAGCATCAGTCACCAGACTGTCAAGCCAAAAGACCCCGGGCCTCCAAGTTTGATTGTGCGGTGCATGTTGTTTCAGGGGTAAAAATAAGCTCAGTCCACACTGGGAGAGCATCCATCACATGCCAAATTGTTTACGGGACTTTAGAGTAGCCTTAAACTAGCGTTAGGCCAATTGCAAATGGAGGAGCTTTACGCCTGTTTCTGGCCCCTTTGTGAAATTCATTCATGCCTGAGCAGAGTAGGTGCTGCTGTCAGTCTCCTTTTTGGAACTTAAGCAGACAATTGTCCTTAGCCGAATGTGGAGCTACAGTGAGCAGCAATATTCCCCTGTCTTCACCGTAATACCATAGGCCTTTGTCTGACACCCTGCTGACCCCTCACCATCTCCACCCTTGGCAACACCCCGACCCAACCTCCTCCTCTCCTGGACTTCCTGCAGGTCCCGCACTGGCCTCAATGTCTTTCTTTTTCTTCACAGAGAAGAGGTGAAGCAGAGTGCAGTACAATTAGTCATTTCGTAGTACGGAACTTGGGTATTGTCACCATCACTGGTTCATTCTCCATGGCGATGCCTCTAACGATCAGAATCCACTTGCCAACCAATCAGCACTCTCTTCACGTACAGTATAAATTGTTGTTTCCCCTTACATTGGTATTTTTGCAAAGGGTCTCCTGATGAGTGCATGAAAAGCTTCGACATGTCGATTTTTTTGAACAGCATTAGAGAGCATTACATTGTCCAAGGGAAAATTGGATAATTCTTTGAAACAAGTGTATGGGTAGAGATCAGATAACATCAACTCTTTTTGCTGGGATGACAGAGAGCAATTTTATACAGCTCAAAATTGCACCAAAAATAGCCATGTTATTTTAAAAAGACGGACTGAAATGACACAGGCCCATTTAAAATAAATGTCTCAGCAGTCAAACACTTCTGAATGTCACTGAATGGGGCCTGAATCTAAATTGGATTATCACTTTTAAGCTTACTACTTAGCTGACCTGATGACACTGTGCTCTCTAATTATGGTTATAGGCCCAAACTGTTGAATTAACCAATCCGTCACACCATTTGACCACAGACCTACATTGGCTGCTGGTTGAACAACGTGTCCATTTTAAAATACCTGTCTTCAAATCCCTGCATGCCTTTGCCCCTGTCTATCTCTGCAAACTCCTCCAGGCCCTACAACCTTCCAAGGTCTCTGCACTCCTATTCTGGCCGCTTGAGCATCCCTGATTTTACGGTGGATTTGCCTTCAGTTGGCTGGGCCCTAAGCTTTGAAATTACCTCACTAAAACCTCTCCGTCTCCCCACCTCTCCTCTCTCTCCTCCTTTAGGATGCTCCTTAAAACATACATCTTTGACCGAGCTTTTGGTTGCCTGTCCTGCAGGTGTCTCGGTGTCAGATTTTGTTTGATGAAGCTCCTGTGAAGTGCCTTGGGACATTTTAATAAGTTAAAGGTGTTATGTAAATGGATGTGGTTGTTGTTGGGTCTGACACATCTCCCTGAGCTGACTAAGCACATGAGAAACGATTTGGTTTTAATTGCTGTACATTAGTATCGTAATAAGATTTGAAAACAAGCTTCAGTAATTGAACCTGCAAAACAGCTGCTGGTGCCTGGATTTCTTTGAAATATAAATCTTAGAAAAACACAGAGTCCCATGTGTTAGAGAGATATCGTCTGATAACAGGTTAACCCTCTCCTCTCAATGCAACAAAATAAAACCAAGGCCCTTGTGTTAGCTGACATTGAGTCTCGCTCCACCAATGTTTCGAGTTTGAAATTCTCATCCTTGTGTTCAAATCTCTTCAACTCTCCCTGCCTCAGTAACCTCCTTCCCTATAACCCTCCAAGAACTCTGTATTTCTCCAACTCTCAACTCTTGTGCATCTTATATCCACCATATCCAGTCGTGCCTTCAGCCATCTAGGCCTTAAACTCTGGAATAATATTGAACATGCCCAAGTATCAATGGGTTAATATTTAGCTTCCTTAAGTGTTCTACCCTGAAACAAGCCAAAGCATTTGGCCAGATAAGTGATGAGACCCCTGAAAGAAGCTCATGAAGTCAAGCTGGAGATGAGCATAAGGCACTTCATGCATTGCATGGCACCTTCGCCTGGTACTCACTAAGGAAGATGTGAAATCTGCCCTCAATAAACAGTGATAACTCAAGTAGAATTAATGAACTGAATATAATTAAACAGAGCTCCTGCACAAGCTAAGAGGAGGCAAAACAAATAAACCTACAGAAATGAGGATCCCGGAAGTTCCTGCCCACGAGAGTAGTGGAAGTGGAGACAATTAACCATTTCAAAAGGGAAAAAGAGAAATAAACTTGCAGGGCTACAGGGATAGGGAAGGGGAAATGGGACTGACTGGATTGTTCCACAGAGAACCAACATGGACTCAATGGGCCAAATGGCCTCCTTCTGTATCTTAATGTCTCCATGACTTCATGAATGTCACATATCCTGAAGTGCTAAGCAATACAAGGAGTAGATTTGTGAGGTGTTAATGTATATTATGAGGAGGCCCTTGTGGATTTGAAACAGGATAAGGTGCCTTCTGTTTTTAGAAAGGTGACGAAACAGACTCAGCCTCCTAAGTTGATCATTACTGTGTAAAGTAAGGAAATCAATTATTAGGAGGAAACTTGAGAATTTTCCGTATGATAATAACTTAGTAAACACCAGCCAACATGGATTTCAAGGGGGGTGATTCTGCTTGGGCTAGCAATCTTGATCTTATTTTAGGTAGCTATGTTCTAGCTGGATAATGGAAAGCTCGAGAGTATGCTGAATCTTGACTTCCAAAAGACATTTGACAACGTTCTGCATACAGGACTATTAGATTTACTGGAATTCAATACCTGATGGTGGGGTGGTATGATGGTGAAAGCATGTCCCAAAGGCAACTGGATACATACTTGAAATGGAAACATTTGCAGCGCTACAAGGGAAAAGCAGGACAATTGGACTTTCAAAGTGTCAGCACAGACACGATGGGCTGAATGATCTCCTGTACTGTATGGTTATATGATGTGGGATGAAAACTTGGAAATTACAGTTGTAGGTGTGGTAGGCACTCTTTCAGGTGCTATGCTGAGATTGGGTTACATGGCTGATGGAGTACCCCAAGGATTGATTTTACAGCTGCTATGATTTCCAATTTACACTAACTACTTACATAGGAACATAGAAAATAGGGGCAGGAGTAGGCCATTCAGCCCATCAAGCCTGCCCTGGCATTCAAACAGATCATGGCTGATCACCTACTTCTACACCATTTTTCCCCACTATCTCCATACCTGGATCATTAGGATCCAGAAATCTATCGATTTCTGTCTTGAACATGCTTAATGATTGAGCTTCCACAGCCCCCTGGGATAGAGAATTCCAAAGATTCACCATCTCCTGAGTGAAGAAATTGCTCCTCATCTCAGTATCAAATGACCTTCTCCTTATTCTGAGACTGGGTCTCCTGGTTCTCGACTCACCAGCCAGGTCAACGTCCTATGCACATCTACCCTGTCACGCCCTGTAAGAACTTTGTAAGTTTCAATGAGACCACCTCTCATTTCTTCAAAACTCTAAAGAATACAGGCCCAGTTTCCTCAATCTCTCCTCATAAGACAATCCCAACATCCCAAGGAACCTCCGTTGCACTCCCTCTAAGGAAAGTATATCCTTCCCTAGATAAGAAGACCAAAACTGTACACAATATACCAAGTGCAGTCTCATCAAGACTCTATACAATTGCAGCAAGAGATCTTTACTTCTGTACACCCAGCTCAATAAAAACTGATTAACTTGACATATGTTACCAAACTAAAAGAAGCAAGTGAATCTAAAGGGGCAGCCCAGGAACTATAAAATGGGTGAAAACAATGGCAAATGGAATTTAACGTGGACAAGTGTGATGAACATAGGAAGAAAACATCAACACTAAGTACTCCATGAATTGTATCAAGATAGAGAAGAAAGAAGTCAAAGGAGATCTGAGGGTTTTGGTCAACTTGGTTCTTAACTTGTCCAATCATTGCAGAGCAGCAAATAAAGAAAACAAGTAGAATGGTAAACAAGTTAGTTGAAATATTAGGCTGGAAGTTAGAGCAACCTATGCTCTGTGTGGTGCTTTGCCAGGCTAAGACCTTGAATTCAGTGTCCACCAACGTACAAAGAGAAACATTTGAGTTTTAGAAATGGTGCAAAGAAGCGACACAAGGCTGATTCCTAACAGCAGAAGATCATGGGATGAACATCCCATCCAAGGTGAGGCTTCGGCTTTTCCTTGGCACATAGGCCCACCCACGAGAGAAGCCAGACTCACAGTACTGCCAATGCTGTGAATTCTACATAATATCTCCTCTTGATTCTGCAGCAGTAAGAAGCATGCTTTCGCCGTCTGGTACCGTTTCCACTTTGAACTCCACAATCTTATTCAGAAATGCTTCCTGATCACCTGATTTTCCCACTTGAAAAGAAAGTGCCTGATCAGCTGAGAAGAGAAGTGCTTTGGGATTTTCCTAAAGTGGTAAAGATCGGTATATAAATGCAAGTTCCTCCTCCCCCCAGTTGTTACACCTCCTTCTCTTGTACTCTTTCATTCCCAGTATTTGTAAAAAGGAGTCAACGTCCTCATTTAGCATCTCTGTGGTTCTTTCATCCTCGATAAGATTTCCTTTAAGGTCTCTCTATCCTATTCTTTAACTTACCTTTAATGTATCTTTACAATTTCCCTTTATGTGCGATGCAGGGTCTTTTCTCATATTCCATCTTAGCTTTAATAATCTTTTTTGCCTGCCCCTGTAGGTTTTCTGTTTTTAACTGGATTTTCTTTTGTATTATTATCAGTGCGTGTGTCTTTTATAAGCTACTTTTAATTTTAATTTTAATTAATCTTTCCATCTATCAAAGCCCAGCTTCAATACTTGTGAGAGTTTATCTAATCATGCCTTGTTTGAAAGTTCCCCATCGTCTGCCCCCGTCTTTTCTGTCAATGATCTTGAGTACTTCACTTTCTATCATTGAAATTCCTTTTTCTTACTTATCTTTTATTACTTTTTCTGTTGCTATATTAATGTTGATTATGCCTTAGCCACAGTGTGCTGGATGTTCCCCTTACATTACATCATTACCTATTTGCTGCACTTCATTTTCTCGAATTAGATTCTCCTCCTTCTTTCGAGTAACACTATATTGATTTACAAATCAGTATCTTTTACAGGAAGCCATTTGCATTACTTTCACACCAACTTATTGTTGGATGATTGAAGTAGCACATCATTGCAGCCTAGTTGTTATTTGCATTTTTCTCTACGTTGAGAAAAAAATTCAGACAATCTCTTTGTCACGGTTCACATCAAGCCAAAAACCAAGTTCTAGAGGCTTGAGGAGAAAGTCTAGGCTGACAATCCCAGTGCAGTACTGAGGGAGTGCTGCACTGTCTTTTGGATGAGATATTAAGCTGAGGTCCCCAACTGCCCTCTCTGTAGACTTAAAAGACCCCATGGCATTATCTTTAAGAAGAGCAGAGGTAAATCTCCTCTGTGTCCTGGCTTATCCCTAACCAACATCACTGAAACAGTTTATCTGGGTTATTTTTCTCATTGCAGTTTGTGGGACTTTGCTGTGTGTAAATTGGCTGCCACATTTCCTACAGTGACTGCATTTCAAAGAGTAATTCATTGGCTGTAAAGTGCCTTGGGTTGGCCAGAGGTCATGAAAGGTGATATATAAATTGAAGCCTTTCTTCTTCTTCAACAGTCCTTGAAAGGAGAAAAATAAATCCTTTCTTAACTCCATGTAGGTTAAACATTTCCTGCATCTCTTATGTCATCGTTTCCTCTTATCCTATGATGTAATTTTTAATTGCTATTTCCATCCATCCCTTTCTCTGAAATATTTTGTAACCTTGAGAATTGCTCTCGAGAAGGTGGTGGTGAGCTGCTTTCTCGAACTATTGTAGTCCCTGTAGTGTAGGTAGGGAGGGAGTTCCAGGATTTTGGCCCAGTGACAGTGAAGGAATGATGATATCTTTCCAAGTCAGGATGGTGAGTGACTTAGAGGGGAACTTTCAAGTGATGGTGTTCCCATGTGTCTGCTGCCCTTGTCCTTGTAGATGGTAGTGGTCATGGGTCTGGAAGGTACTGTCTAAGGAGGCTTGGTGAGTTCCTGCAGTGCATCTTGTAGATGGTACACACTGCTACCACTGTGCATCAGTAGTAGAGGGAGTGAATCATTGTAAATGGGGTGCCAATCAAGTGGCTAGCTTTGTCCCGGATGATGTTGAGCTTCTTGAGTATTGTTGGATCTGCACTCATCCAGGCAAGTGGGGAGTATTCCATCACACTCCTGACTTGTGCCTTGTAGATGGTGGACAGACTTTGGGGAGTCAGGAGGTGTGTTACTCTTTGCAGGACTCCTAGCCTCTGACTTGCTCTTGGTGTGGTGTGTGTGGTGTGTGTGGATGTCTGCGGTGGTTCAAGAAGGCAGCTCATCACCGCCTTCTCAAGGGCAATTAGGGACGGGTAGTAAATGCTGGCCTAGCCTGCAATGCCCACATCCAGTGAACGAATAAAAATCACTAACAAATACTCTCTTGTAGTGTGTGAGAGAGAAAGAGGGGTGAGTGTGTGTGTGTGTGTCAAGAAACAAGAAAGTGTAATTTTTTTTTCTTGTAATAACTCTGGCATATTTTCTTATGTCCTGGAAGTCAGGCTGTAATTGAATTAAGAGCTAGAGTGATGCCAAAGGTCTAAAGTCAACAGTAAGAAGTGGTTTTGATGTGTTAATGAACCAAGAGGAACTTCAATCAGAGTTTTACATAAAGCAATAGCAGGAATAGTTCGAATTGAGTTGTTTTAGTTCAAAGGGTTATACTGGTGGTAAAAAGATCTAAGGAAGTGAGGTGAAGGTAGGCTGAGTTTGTTTTTACAAGTCTAACAGCTAAAGTAAAGAATAGTCTAATCAAAAACAAAAACAAAAATAGCTGGAAAAACTCAGCAGGTCTGACAGCATCTGCGGAGAGGAATACAGTTAATGTTTCGAGTCCATGGACTTGAAATGTTAAAAACAAAAAGCTAAAAGCTAAAAGCTTCTGCCGAAGGGTCATGAAGACTCGAAACGTTAACTGATTTCTTCTCCACCGATGCCGCCAGACCTGCTGAGTTTTTCCAGGTAATTCTGTTTTTGACTTGAAATGTTAACTGTGTTCCTCTCCGCAGATGCTGTCAGACCTGCTGAGTTTTTCCAGCTATTTTTGTTTTTGTTATGGATTTCCAATATCCGCAGTTTTTTTGCTTTTATAATAGATTAATCAAGTCTGGGGAGACAGCATTTCTAAAGAGACTGGTTGAGACAATAGAGAGATTGAAGGAAAGGAATGCATTTAAGAAAATACTGAAGCCTATGTGAGGGGGGTAGCTGCTTAGATCTCCCAGAAGGCAGTGTGAAAAAGTCCAGACTGAAAGAAGTAGTTGCTGTCAGCCTCAGAGAACAGCCCAAGGGAAAAAGGCACAGTGTGGTAAAAAATACTGCAATTCTATAGGTTTTAAAATCACAGAATTGCAGAATTTTAACAGCACAGAAGGAGACCATTTGGCACATTGGTCTGTACCGGCTCTCCATATGAGCATATCACTAAATCTGTGCCCTCTTGTTCTTGATCTTTTTATGAGAGGGAACAGCTTCTCCCTATATGCTATGAACAGCCCCCTCATGATTTTGAACATCTCTATCAAATCTGCTCTTAGCCTTCTCCTCTCCAAGGAAAACAATCCCAACCTCTCCAATTTATCCTCATAGCTGAAGTTTCTCATCACTGGAACAATTCTTGTAAACCTCTTCTGCAGCCCCTCCAATCTTTCTTATAATGTGGCGCCCAGAACTGTACACAATACTCCAGCTGAGGTCTAATGAGCATTTTATATAAATTCAGCATAACCTCCCTGCTCTTGTACTCCATGCCCCTATTAATAAAGCCCAGGATACCATATGCTTTATTAACTGCTCTCTCCACCTGTCGTGCCACGTTCAATGATCAATGCATATATACACCCAAGTCTTTCTGCTGCTGCACCCCTTTCAAAATTTCACCTCTTTTTTTATATTGTCTCTCCATGTTCTTCCTACCAAAAGGTATCACCTCATACTTCCCCGCATTGAACTTCATCTGCCACCTATCTGCCCACTCCACCAACATGTCTAAGTCCTCTTGAAGTTCTACACTTTCCTCCTCACAGTTCACAACACTCCCAAGCTTTGTATCATCCGCATGCTTTGAAATTAAGATCTAGATCATTAATATATAACAGGTAAAGCAAGGGTCCCAATACCGACCATTAGGGAACTCCACTACAAACCTTCCTCCAGCCCGAAAAATATCCATTGATCATTACTCTCTGCTTCCTATTTTTCAGCCAATTTTGTATCCATGTTGTTACTGTCCCTTTAATTCCATGAGCAATAACTTTCCTCACAAGTCTGTTGTGTGGCACTGTATAAAATGCCTTTTGAAAGTCCATGTACACCACATCAACAGCATTACCCTCATCGACCTTTTCTGTTACCTCTTCATAAAACTTCAACAAGTTGGTCGTACATGATTTACCCTTTAGAAATCCATGCTGGCTCTTCCTCATCAACCTATATTTTTCCATGTGATTGCTAATTCTATCCTGAATAATTGTTTCCAGAAACTTGCCCACCACTGAATTTAAACTGACTGGTCTGTAATTGCTGAGCTTATCCCAACAACCTTTCTTGAACAAGGGTGTAATGTTTGTAATTCTCCAGTCCTCTGGCACCTCCCCTGAGCCTAGGGAAGACTGAATGATTATGGCCAGTGCCCCTGCAATTTCTACTCTCACTTCCTTCAATATCCTTGGATGCATCTCATCCAGTCCTGGTGCCTTGTCAACTTTAAGTACCGACAGTCTATACAACACTTCCTCCTTGTCAGTTTTGAACCCTTCTAGTGACAGAGTTTCCTTGTCTGTCACCATGGTCTGGGTAGCATCTACCTCCTTGGTAAAGACAGATGCAAAGTATTCATTTAATACCTCAGCCATGGCCCCTTCGTCCATGTGTAAATTCCCTTTTAGGTCCCTAATCGGCTTTACTCCTCCTTTTACCACCCTTTAACTATTTATATGCCCTTTTTCCCTTTATATTATATTATATTCCCCTTTATGTTGGCTGCTAGTCTTTTCTCATTGTTAGGGGAAAATTAAAAATGCTAAAAGAGAACATTGTAAGAATTCACTGAAGAACAATTAAAATCTCCAGGCAGATATGGCTGCTGAGCATATTAAGAGTTGATGATTACCAGATGAACATTGCACAGCCTTGAGAGTCAGGCTGAAGACCCAAGCAGGACAGAAAATAGATTAAGTGCACTCCCCCCTCACATAGGGAAGGGGCAGATGGTTTTAACTTAGATATGGGAAGACAAACAATAGACAAAGAGAGGGCTTTGATGAAACACAAACAATCTTGAGCTGTGAGAACCTCCCCTCTGAACATTCTGTATTCTTCTTGGTTCTCAATTGTATTTTCTAACTCATACCTGTCATAAGCGCACTTTTACTTCTTTATCTTAGAATTATCTCCTTTTTTATCCAGGGGGCTTTGGATTTGTTTGCCTGACCTTTCCCTTTTGATGGAATATACCTTAACTGTGCCTGAATCAATTCTTTTTTGAAGATAGCCCATTGTTCAGCTATAGTTTTTCCCGCCAATCTTTCGTTCCAGTCTATCCGGCCCAGCTCAGTTCTTTCCCCATCGAGGACAGCTCTCGTCAAGTTAATTATTCTTACTCTGGATTGCCTGATGTCCTTTTTTAATCATCATCCTAAAACATATAATACAATGATCACTGTCTCCTAAATGTTCCTCCACTGACACTTGATCTACTTGGCCCACCTCATTTCCAAGAACCAGGTCCAACAGTGCGTCTTTTCCTGTTGGATTGGACACATGCTGCTGTAGAAAATTCCCCTGAACACAGTCTAGGAACTTTTGTCTCTCTCCGCCCTTTACACTACCACTGTCCCAGTCTACATTCAGGAAATTAAAGTCCCCCATTATAACTACTCTATAATGCCTGCATCTCTCTGTAATTTCCCTGCAGATTTGTCCTTCTATATCCTTCTCACTATATGGCAGTCTATAGGCTACACTGAACAATGTAATTGCACCCTTTTTGTTCCTTAGCTCTAGCCAAATTGATTCTGTCTTTGAACCCTCTGGGACATCCTCTTTCTCCAGCACAACAATGCCCTCCTTAACCAATACCACCACCCCACCTCCTTTTCTATCTTTTCTGAACACCTTGTACTCAGGAATATTTAACACCCAGTTCTGCCCTCCTTTGAGCCAGGCCTCTGTTATCTCCACAACATCATATTTCCACTAGGAGTAATCCAGAGATTACTACATTGGAGGTCTCACTTGCTAATTTTCTACCTAGCTCCCTAAATTCTGATTGCAGGACCACATCACTCTTCCTACCTAAGTCATTGGTACCAATGTGGACCACGGCCTCTGGCTGACCACCCTCCTCCAAAAGAATGTCCTGCATCTGCTCTGTGACACCCTTGAACCTGGCACCAAGGAGGCAACATACCATCCTGGAGTCACACCAATGGCCACAGAAATGCCTGTCTGTTCCCCTAACCAATGAATCCCCTAACACTATTGCTCTTCCTTTCTTCTTCCTCCTCTCCTGTATACTTCCTCCTCTCCTGTATACTTCCTCCTCTCCTGTATAGCCGAGCTGCTTGTGGTGTCACAAACTTGGCTCTGGCTGCAGTCCTTTGAGAAACCAGCACCCTCATCAGCTTCCAAAATGGAAAACCGATTTGTGAGCAGGACCCCAGGGGACTCCTGCTTTATCCTCTTGGACCGTTTGGTGGTCACCCATTCTGTCTGTCTGAACATGCTATCCACGCAACTCTCAGCCTCATGAATGCACCACAGTGACTCCAGCCGCCACTCGAACTCGGAAACCCAGAGCTCAAGTTTCTGCAGCTGAAAGCACTTCCTGCACATGTGCTCGTCTAGGACACTGGTAGCATCCATGAACATTACACAGATTACAGGACACGCATTCCACTCGACTGAGCTGCCCTGCCATGTCTTAACTCTATTTCACTTACGTTAACTTTATTTTATGGGCTATTTATATTATATTTATTATATTGCCCCTAAATTTCCCTTATTCCTGGTACTTCTCAGTTAAATCCAAGCATAGCTACTTGTTTAAAACATATTACACTTTTCTAATTTACTCACCAGATCTTACTTACCAAGGCCAACCCTCTTCTTTCTGCGGAAAGGTAGAAAAGGAAAGGAGCACCTCCTCCCTCCTCAGGAACTCCCTCACTCACCAAAGTCCAAATGAAGCACTCTACTGCAGCCCAAAACAGCACTCCAGGGATAGTTGCTGAACAAAAAATGGGAAGGTTAGCTCTGAGGGTAGTTAAGTTAAGATTTGTGGAACTGTTTTAAAGTACTGTTTACTGTGTGAAGTCATTTGTGTGTTTAATTGTAATTGTGTTTTATTTTTTCTTTATTCTTTTAATAAATGTTTACTTTACTACAAAATCATCACAAGTGTTCAGGGACATAATTTCCTGATTTCAGAACCTCTCCTCATACTATACAAATTGTAAAAGCCATTGTGGCAGCTGTTTCAAGTTTCCCTCTAGGATTTGGGCAGCTCAGCATTTACCATCAGCCATGCCATAACAGTGAGAGAGAGCGATGAGCGTGTGTGTATGTGAGGGAGAGGGATGAGTGTGTGCATGTGTGGGGCAAATGTGTGTGTATGTGTGTGTGGGGGGTGAATGTGCGTGTGTGTGTGTGGGGAGAATGTGCATGTGTGTGTGTGGGGTGAATGTGCGTATGTGTGTGTGTGGGGTGAATGTGCGTATGTGTGTGTGTGGGGAGAATGTGCGTGTGTGTGTGTGTGGGGCAAATGTGTGTATGTGTGTGTGTGGGGTGAATGTGCGCGTGTGTGTGTGGGGTGAATGTGCGTATGTGTGTGTGGGGTGAATGTGTGTGTGTGTGGGGTGAATGTGCGTGTGTATGTGCGTGTGTGTGTGTGTGTGTGTGTGTGTGATGAATGAATGTGTGTGTGGGGTGAATGTGTGTGTGCGTGTGTGTGTGTGTGTATGTGTGAGGGGTGAATGTGTGTGTGCGCGTGAAAGAGAGGAGTGAGTGTTCGTGAGGACTTGGCGGCTTTAAAGAACTCAAGAGAGGGCGAGACTTCCAGTGGACCCAGAGACCTCAAGGAGTGCGAGAGGGACAAGACTCCCAGCAGTCCCGGAGGCTAGCCGCTACAATGTCTCCCTCTTTTGTGAAGACAGACACAAAATATTCATTAAGAACCATACCCACATCCTCCACACTTCGGTCACTTTTTTGGTCTTTTATGGGACCTACTCTTTCCTTAGATATCCTTTACTCTTAATGTATTGATAAAATGTCTTTGGGTTCTCCTGGATTTTGCTTGCCAATATTCATTCATGCCCTCTCTTAGCTTTCCTAATTTCCTTTTTGATTTCATCCCTCCTATTTCTATACTCCTCTCAGCTTTCTGTAATGTTGAGTTCTCGATGACTGACATAAATTTTCCTTTTCTGCCTTATCTTACCCTGTAAACTCCTTAACATCCAGGGGGCTCTAGATTTGGCTGCCCCACCCTTTTTTTTGTGGGAGCATGTATACTTTGAACCCCTCGAATCTCCCCTTTAAATGCCTCCCACTCTTTTGACACTGATTTACCTTCAAGTAGCTGTTTCCAGTCCACTTTTGCTAAATCACTCCTCAGCTTAGTAAAATTGGCCGCTCAAGTTTCTGCATTTGGTGACACCTCCTGCACATGTGCTCGTCTGGGCACGAGAGATGTCTACGACTCCCCACAAGCCACAGGATGGCCATTCTGCCCAGCACAGCTGCCCTGTTGTACCGTAAGCTTACTTTTGGACCATAAGACTAGAAAGTAAAACAGATTTACTCATCAATCAGCTCCTTCTCCTGTGCCTATATGTTAGTTACTTAAAGTTTATGTAAAACTTTTGCATTTTCCTATGATCCAGGTATTTACACAATTATGTGTTAATTAATTACATTGTCAAATATATTAATTTTAATTTGTAAACCCTACTACTGCCAGTAAGCTTCATTAATGCGACTAAAGAAACCTTACTATGAATAAAACCTTACGGTTATCAATAATTTGTACCAGCTCTTGAAAGATCAGGAAGCAAAATGAGTTAAGTACTTACCAACCAATCATTTAACTGGTTCCCTGTGATGTCATACTTGATTTTCCCCAAATCTGGTTGGTCCACAGACTGAGTTCCACCACCAGCAGCAGCTAGCCTCCAGGACAGCTTGGAGTCTTGTCCCTCTTGTACTCATTGAGGTCTCTGGGTCCCCTGGAAATCTCACTCCCTCTCAAGCTCTTTGAAGCCTTTGGGTCCGCTGCTTATCCCAGCTCAGCTTCTAGGTCTTTCTGTGGTGCCTGTTTATCTCAGCTCTGAGTCAACACCCAGGCTTAATCAATCAAGCATAGTGATAATAGATCAGTTACTAGACTAACATGATTGAACATGGAGCAATTAAACCATTGAACACTGCACTTTTCATTTTGCATTCACAAAAGGTAAGAAAAGTGAGTTGGCCAATCATCAACAGGATGAATGTCAGCAACCATAACATCCAACCCATTAGCTCAGTGTTGCTAATCTTCCCTTCAACATGAAACCTTAATAAAAAGATAACTAGCTCTTTTATATCTCTTTGTTGGTGTTCAGAGTTGAGGGTCATTGGTCCGAGTCCCACTCCAGAGACCTGAGCACAAAATTAAGCGCCTCAATTGCCATAACCTGCAGGGCTACAAACCAAATGCTGGAAAATAGGATTGGGTTGGGTGGCTTGTTTCTTGGCCGGCTCAGACACAGTGGGCCAAGTGGCCTCTTTTTGTGCCACTATGATTTTAGCAGTAACAAAAGGAGTGCTGCACTGTCAGGGGTGGTATCTTTTGGATGAGACAATAAATTAAAGCCCCGTTTGTCCTCTCATGTGGACTTAAAGGATCTCATGACACTATAGCAGGGGACAAGGGTCTTGGCCAATATTTAACCCTCAACAAACATCACAGAAATTAGATGTCATTATCCCATTACTGTTTGTGGGAGCTTACTGTGTGCAAATTGGCTGCCACATTTCTTATACTTACAAGGGGGAGGCGATGGCATCGTGATATTTTCGCTGGACTAGTGTTCCAGGGCAATTCTCTGGGGACCTGTATTCAAATCCCACCATGGCAGATGGCGAAATTTGAATTCAATAAAAAACAAATTAAAATCTCATGACGACCATGAAACCATTGTCGATTGTCTATAAAAACCCATCTGGTTCACTGACGTCCTTTAGGGAAGGAAACCTGCTGTCCTTACCCGGTCTGGCCTACACGTGACTCCAGACCCACAGCAATGCGGTTGACTCTTAAATGCCACCTGAACAAGGACAATAAACGCCTGGCGTAGCCCGCACGAATAAAAAATAAAAACGACACTTCAATAGTAATAACTCGTTGTAAAGCACTTTTGGGACACCCTGAGATTGTGAAAGGAACTATGTAATTGCAAGTATTTTTTTTTATGCTGTCACTCATTTAAGTAAAAGAATTCTCAACACTTTGAACATCGTTTAAAATCAATTACTTTAATGCCGCACTTTGTAGTTGACATTCCCCCTCAGATTGGGATTTCTGTATATGGTGGCAGCTGCCTTTGCGCTTTTCCCCATAGCTTCTTCCAGATTAATATGGAATGTAATAGCAGCTATAATAAGCTCTGCCTTTGATGGCTTCCTTAATTATTGCTAATTGCCTAATGCCGTTGCTGGTGCTGAATTTATCACTGTTGATTCAAGCTGTTCCACAGAGGTTAATGATCTGCCGGTTTTTTTGCAGCATTAATTAGGTATTTGTTGACACTTCTGAAAGTAATGTAAACATTTCTGTAGGGTTTTTTTTTGAAGGTCACTCACTCTTAATAAAAACATAATGCCGCATTTCAACAATAGTAGTCCCGTTGTGAGTTTGGCATGGGTTCATTAAATGCCAGATCTCTGCTTAATACGGTCCTGATTTACAATATTACGTAACACAATCTCATTTGCTATAAAAAGACTGCGTATATCATGAGTGATTTAAAATAAATTTTTCTTTTTTATTGCTTACAGATTCATTTTATACCAACTCCTAATCACAGTTACAGTTCAATGTAATTGTTAACTTTATTTTCACTATTTCTAAGGTGAAACTATTGCAAGGCTGTGGGGAAAGGTCAGGAAAGTGGGGCTAATAGATGGTTCTTTCAAAGAACAGGCACAGGCACCAGGGGCTAAATGGCCTCCTTCTATGCTGTAACCTTCTATGCTTTTATGAGTTCAGATTTTGTTCCTGATCTTTGGCTCACTCTGCTTTCCCAATGTTTATTCTCCACCTTCCTTCTTGTTGTACCATGAGTTGTACCTGAGCTTTCCTCAGGCTGTGTTCTTGGCCACATCTTCTAACGCCGTGCCTAACCCTCTCTGTGAACCCCATTGGGATGTTTCAGTCTGTAATGGATGAGCAGAAATTTCCTCCAACAAAAATTTAGGAAGACTGATGCCTAGCCTTCGGCCCTGTTGCAAATTAAGTTCCTTTGCCACTGGCTCCCTCCCTCTTTCCGTCCGTTGGCTGAGGCTGAATTAGATCCATTGTAACCTCGGTTTCCAAATTTGATCTGGAGATGAACTTCTGACCATATACCCACTCCGTCACCAAGACTAAAGGTGCGGTAGTTGTGTTGCTGGATCCACTGCAGTCGAGTCTCATTGCTCATGGTTTCCTATTTCTTAAACATATCAAGTGTGCTTTTTATTCCTTTCGGAAGCTCTGGAGAGTTACTGCACCCTCAGTGTAGTTTTGTCTGGGGTAATTGTCCATGGGGGGGTGGGCTCTAGCCAGAACTCCCTGTTGATGCATCATTGGAACAGGCAGGCAGGTAACAGGGGTAGAAGAGCCCTAAAGAGGACTCCAAAATTTCTTTTTCAGGCCTTAGCCAAGTCTGGACAGGCAGGAAGAGTTCCTGTCCAATTGTTCACGGGACCTTTCTGGGATTTGACATGCCGCAAAGATTATGTTGACTGCTCCCTGTCCAACACGAAAGCCACATGGTGATTCCGGGTATACCACGTCAGTACGATGAGTGAAAATCCTGTTAAGAATAACCTTTGCAAGAATTTTTCCCACTGAGGAGAGGAGTGAAATACTATGATGATTGTCATGGATTAAGCAGAAGAGGCCGGTGAGTTTCCTAACAACGTGAACTCCTCCGTACTTGAATGCTTCAGGGGAAATGCCATCGGCACCCGGAGACTTATCCACAGACAGTTGCTGTACGGCCTTGGTGACTCCGGCATGAGATAGATCGAGGGCAAGTTCATCCAGAACGCCGTGCTATGGAGGTGATTCAATGGCATCGTCACTCACTACAGATCCTTGGTTCAGGAGATTTTTAAAGTGCTCTGTCCAACAAGAGAGAATGACATGGCTGCTCATTTATCAGCTGATTGTTGTCTGCTGAGAGGACAAGTGTTGCACTGTTGGTTTTGGAGCTATGGATGGATCAGAGACTTTCCTGGAGAATCTTCGGGTCATGTTCATTGGCAGCTTCCTGAAGCTCTGCAGCTTAGTTCTCCCACCATTGATTCTTCATCTCTCTTAGCTTGGCCTGCAGTACGTGTTTTGCTTGATGGTACTTGGCTTTTCTTGCTTGTGAGTTTTTTTGTCAGATATGTAGGATCTGTGAACATTGTGCACATACATCATCTAGTGGCTTGGCTATATCTTGGTCATTCGTTTCGCACTAGTCTTGGTGCTGCTGTTTGATGAATTCAAGGACCTCAGATGCTGTGCCATGAGTGACACCCTGTAGCTTCTTCCAAGAATCTTCAAAGTCACAGAATCACAGAATTGTTACAGTGTAGAAGGAGGCCATTTGGCCCATCATGTCTTCACCGGCTCTCTGAGCATTTTAACTTAGTGCCAATCTCCTGCCTTTTCCCCGTCACCCTGCACATTGTTTCTATTCAGATAATCATCCAATGCCCTCTTGAATGCCTCAATTGAACCTGCCTCCACCACACTCCCAGGCGGTGCATTCCAAACCCTAACTACTCGCTGTGTGAAAAAGTTTTTTCTCACCTCGCATTTGCTTCTTTTGCAAACACTTTAAGACTGTGCCCTCTGGTTCTTGATCCATTTACGAACAGGAACAGTTTCCCCCTATCCACTCTGCCCAGACCCCTCACGATTTTGAAAACTTCTATCAAGTCTCCTCTTAGCCTTCTCCTCTCCCAGGAAAACAGTCCCAACTTCTTCAATCCTTCCTCATAATTGAAGTATCTTTTCCTGGAACCATTCTCGTAAACATCTTCTGCACTCTCTCCAATGCATTCACATGCTTCCTATAGTGTGCCACCCAGGACTGTACACAATACTGCAGCTGAGTGTCTTATATAAATTCATTATAATCTCCCTGCTCTTGTACTCTATGCTTCTATTAATGAAGCTAGAAACAGCTCTCTACCTGTCCTGCTGCTTTTAATGATTTATGTACATATACACCCAGGTGTCTCTGTTCCTGCATATCCTTTAGAATAGTATCCTTTATTTTATACTGTCTCTCCATGTTCTTTGTACCAAAGTGTATCAACTCACACTTCACCGCATTGAACTTCATCTGCCACCAATCTGCCCACCCCACCAATGTGTCAATGTCCTTTTGAAGTTCAACACTGTCCTTCTCACAGTTTATAATTCTCCCAAGTTTTGTATCATCCACAAACTTGAAATTGTCTCCTGCACACCAAAATCTAGATTATTTATATATATCTGGAAAAGCAAGGGTACCAATACCGATCCCTGGGGAACTCCACTACAAACCTTCTTCCAGCCTGAAAAATACCCATTAACCATTACTTTCTGTTTCCTATCCCTCAGTGAATTTTGTGTCCATGTTGCTACTGCCCCTTTTATTCCATGAACTATAACTTTCCTCACAAGTCGATGTTATCTCCTGGGAAAACAGCAAATTCCATGGCTAATTTTTCCCCAGTTCCTATCTCTTTGTTAAGTCTTTTAGGATAGCTGTGTCAAGCTACCTTTGTGGTTTGACTCTGTATCATAGCGATTTAAGTGTTATCTTCAAGCATATGATGCCAATGGTCTGATTAGCACCTCCAAGGCAGCAGGTGGATCCCATATCCTTGAGGTGTCTCTGTCGTACAATAATGTAGGCCAAAATGTGCCAATGGTTAGCTCTGGGGTGTATTCATGTTGTTTTCAGTTTATCATCCCGTTGGAAGATTGTGTATTTGTGATGATGCTAAGGTGAAACTTGTACTTAGAGGGAGGAAACTAACTATTGGAGTCTACCAATGCCATGGTGTTCCAATGCTCCCCTCCATATATTACAATGTGTACCAACATGGGCATTGAAATAATCGAGGATGGCAAGTTTGTACAGTACTGGTGCAGTACTCCTCCGATGATCCTGCTGAGATCATTGTAGAATTCTTTTTTTACCTTGTCTGTGTGCGTCATTGTTAGTTCACAGGCACTGATAAGTGTTGCATGCTGATTTCTAGAAAGACTTACTTGAATTCTCAGTCAGACGTGCATACTCTTGACAAGTAAGTCGAGTTTAGGTGCCAATTCAGATCGAACAGCATAGCCCACTCCTGATTGTCGAGGCTGACCTTTGAACTTGCTAATCCAGTAGAATGTGTGGCTTGCGCCAACTGTCTCAAGATGACACTCCTCTACAAACCTTGTTCCACTTAGAGCGACTATGTCAATATTGTATTGTTGAAAAGAGACATGTCGAAGCTTTTCGCCTTGCACTCTCTAGGACACTTCACAAGAATACCAATAAAGGGGGAAATCAACAATTAATACTGTATGTGAAGAGAACGCTGATTGGTTGGCAAGTGGACTCTGATTGGTAGAGGCATTGCCATGGAGAATGCACTAGTGATGGTGATTGACAGTTAACTGCCAAGCATTGTTTGAAATATTGTACTTGCCCAGCCTTCTGGCTATGGGATTCTACATTCTGGCCTAATGTTCCAACATTCCATGAGCTGAACTCCATCCTATAGTTAGTTGTCCTTTGAGTTTGAGTCTTCTTTATGCTTTGACCACAGTGATTGGTGACCAGCCAGAGGTGGTGACCTTGCAGGTGCAGGGAGGGCAGGTGTATTTAGGGTTCCTCTTCTTTCCCCAGATTGGGGAGAGCAGCATTGTACCTAAAATAATCTGCTCTGTTGCCTCAGGAGGATATGCACCCCACATCTGCCCTCATCTCACCCTGAGGCCAGCTGTTAACAGGGTTATGACTGAAGGCTGCCAGTAGCATCCTCTACCTGTCCGCGTTGCCACTTCCCTATCACCATAGGGCTTGGGAGTCTGATATGGTTGTTGATTTGAATTGTTGAACTAACTGTACCTTGTGTATATTTAACTGGGTGAGAGTTGTGCAGAGCCGCTCCCAGTCTTTCATCCAAGGCAGCTAATGCTGCCCTGGTTCAATGCTTGCCACAAGCACAGCAGCTGAAAGGATGCAGGGTTTGATTTTGGAGCTGTCCTTCTCCTAGATGAGCTGTTAAACGGACTGGAGAAACTCATCTTCCCTTTCTACATCGTCATCCGTTCCATTGACATTGCCTGTGCTCTTCTGCCCTTTCAGCCAATGAAAACGTCACTATTTTTTGGCCCATAGCTGGAGGTTTAAAATCAGAGCTTTTCTTCTCCTTAGGTAGGCTGCCAACTGAGACTGGTGACTCCCACCATCATAGACCTATCTGGTTTCGAGGCCGACAGTTCCAGACAGGGATTGGCACATGAAGCCGGGCAGTAGGAGTTTGATTCGGAAGGGCTATTTGAGACATTGACTGTATGGAACTTTCTGTGGATGAAGATAACCGCAACTCTCTTCATCATCCTGGGTACTCCTAACCCTTGGACCCCACCCAAGAGAGAGTGGATAGAGAGAAACTGTTCCCACCAATGAAACGGTTGACAATCAGAAGGCACTGTATTAAGGTTAGTGGCAAAAGAACCAGTGGCAACATGAGGAAAAATGATTCTTATGGAGCGAGTGGTTAGGATCTGGAATACGCTGCCTGAGAGTGTGGTGGAGGCAGGTTCAATTGTACCTTTCAAAAGGGAATTGAACAAACTGCAGAGGAGAGATTGGATAGGCTGGGGTAAATTTCTTTAGAACAAAGAAGGCTGAGAGGAGGCTTGATTGAGGTGTACAAAATTATGAGGGGAATAGATAGAGTGGACAGGATAAAATTGTTTCCCTTGATGGAGAATTCAACAACCAGGGGACATAGATTCAAGATAAATGGCAGAAGGTGTAGGGGGGACATGAGGAAGAACTTTTTTACGCAGAGGGTAGTGGGTGTCTGGAATTCGCTGCCCAAGTTGGTGGTAGAGGCAGAAACTCTAAACTCTTTTAAAAAGTACCTGGATCTGCACCTAAAGTGCTGTAAGCTGCAGGGCTATGGGCTGGGTGCAGGAAGGTGGGATTAGAAAGAGCAACTTGGTGTCCTCAGGCTGGCATGGACAAGATGGGCTGAATGGCCTCCTTCTGTGCTGTAACTTTTCTATGGTTCTATGGTTCTATGGCTACAGGGAAAAGGATTAGCTGAATTGTTCTTGTAGAGAGCTGGCCAGGACATGACGGGCTGCAAGTTTCTTTATTCATCCTTGGAATGTAAATTTCACTGGCAAGGCCAGCACTTATTACCCTTGAGAAAGTGGTGGTGAGCCACCTTTGTAAATCGCTGCAGTTCATGTGGTGTGGGTACATCAGCAGTGCTTTCTGTGGTGGTTTGATACAACTGAATGGCTTGCTAGGCCGTTTCAGAGTCACCCATATTGCTGTGGATCCAGAGTCACTTTTACACCAGACGTGGTAAGGTTGGCAGATTTCCTTCCCCAAAGGACAGTGGTGAAGCAGATGGGTTTTCATGACAGCCTGGTAGTTTCATGATCATTACGAATGAGATTAGCATTTTATTCCAGATTTATTAATTAATTGAATTCAAATCTCCTCAGAAGCTGTGGCAGGATTTGAACTAATTTCTCGGGAGATTTAGTCCCGGTAGTCATAGACTAATCTAGTAACAGTCCGACCATACTACCCCTCCCCGTATCTGCACTGTAATCATTCTTTGTTTCTATAATTCAATGAATGCTTGCCGAAAAATTAATCTGTTTCCATATCCTGTGTACCTGTGCAATTTATAACTTCTTGCATGCTTGGTCGGTGTATTGTTCTGTACTGTCTTAATAACCTCACAGACTCATAGACATTTACAGCACAGAATGAGGCCATTCAGCCCATCGTGACTGTGCTGGTCAACAAAGATCTGACTACACTAATCCCATTTTCCAGCGCTTGGCCCATAGCCCTGGAGGCTATGGCAACGCAAGTGAATATCTAACTACTTCTTCAATGTTACGAGGGTTTCTGAATCAACCACCCTTTCAGGCAGTGAGTTCCAGAGTCCCACCACCCTCTGGGTGAAAAGATTTCTCCTCAACTCCCCTCTTAGCCTTCTACCTCTTACCTTAAATCTATGCCCCCTGGTTCTTGACCTGCTACTAATGGAAAAAAGTGCCTTCCTATCCATCCTATCTATGCCCCTTATAAGCTTATACACCTCTATCAGGTCCCCTCTCAACCTTTGCTGCTCCAAGGAAAACAGCCATTGGCTTTCCAATCTTTCCTCATGGCTCAGGCCCTCCAGTACAGACAGCATCCTGGTAAATCTCCACTGCACCCTCTCCAGTGCAATCACATCCTTCCTATAATGTGGTGACTGGAACTGCACACAGTACTCCAGCTGTGGCCTAACCAGCGTTTTATACAGTTGCAGCATAACCTCCTTGCTCTCGTATTCTGTGCCTTGGCTAATTATTTTTAAAAATTCATCCACAGGATGGGAGCTTCGCTGGCTGGGCCAGCATTTATTGCCCTTGAGAAGGTGGTGGTGAGCTGCCTTCCTGAACCGCTGCAGGATATGTGGTGTAGGTACACCCACAGTGCTGTTAGGGAGGGAGTTCCAGCATTTTGACCCAGCGACAGTGAAGGTACGGTGATATATTTCCAAGTCAGGATGGTGAGTGACTTGGAGGGGAACTTCCAGGTGGTGGTGTTCCATCTATCTGTTGCCCTTGTCCTCCTAGATGTTAGTGGTCACGGGTTTGGAAGGTGCTGTCTAAGGACCCTTGGTGAATTCCTACAATGCACCCTGTAGGTGATACACGTTGCTGCTACTGTGTGTCGGTGGTGGAGGGAGTGAATGTTTGTGGATGTGGTGCCAATCAAGTGGGCTACATTGTCCTGCATGGTGCCAAGCTTCTTGGGTGTTGTGGGAGCTGCACTCATCCAGGCATGTGGGGAGTATTCCATCACACTCCTGATTTGTGCCTTGTAGATGGTGCACAGGCTTTGGGGAGTCAGGAGATGAGTTACTCGTCGCACGATTCCTAGCCTCTGACCTGCTGTTGTAGTCGCAGTATTTATATCGCTAGTCCAGTTCAGTTTCTGGTCAATGGTAACCTCCAGGATGTTGATAGTGGGGGATTCAGTGGTGGTAACGACATTGAACATCGAGGGGCGATGGTTGAATTCTCTCTTGTTGGAGATAGTCATTGCCTGGCACTAGTGTGGAGTGAGTGTTACTTGCCACTTGTCAGCCCAAACCTGGATATTGTCCAGGTCTTGCTGCATTTGGACATGGACTGCTTCAGTATCTGAGGAGTCGCGAACGGTGCTGAACATTGTGCAATCATCAGTGAACATCCCCACTTCTGACCTTATGATGGAAGGAAAGTCATTGATGAAGCAGCTGAAGATGGTTGGGCTGAGGACACTACCCTGAGGAACTCCTGCACTGATGTCCTGGAGATGACTGACCTCCAACCACCACAGCCATCTTCCTTTGTGCTAGGTATGACTCCAACCAGGGGGAGAGTTTTCCCCTGATTCCCATTGACTCCAGTTTTGCTAGGGCTCCTTGATGTCAAGGGCAGTCACTGTCACCTTACCTCAGGAGTTCAGTTCTTTTGTCCATGTTTGAACCAAGGCTTTAATGAGGTCAGGAGCTGAGTGGCCCTGGCAGAACAGCCTCCTCTTCCAGTGATTTGTTTACTTTTCCACCACCATTCACAACTGGATGTGGCCGGACAGCAGAGCTTAGATCTGATCTGTTGGTTGTAGGCAAATACCCCATATGCTTTCTTAAAACCACCTTATCTACCTGCCCTGCTACCTTCAGGGATCTGTGGAGATGCACACTAAGGTCTCTCTGATCTTCAGTACTTTCCAGGGTCCTACCATTCATAGTGTAATCCTTTGCCTTGTTAGCCCTCCCTCACACTTTTCCGGGCTGAATTCCATTTGCCACTGCTCTGCCCACCTGACCAGTCCATTGATATCCTCCTGCAGTTTACAGCTATCCACCTCACTATTTACCACCCTACCAATTTTCGTGTCTTCCGCAAACCTCTTGATCATACCCCCTTCATTTAAATCCAAATGTGTCAAACACGAACTTAACAAATCCATGCTGACTATCCTGACTAATCCCTGTCTCTCCAAGTGCAGATATATTCTGTCCCTCAGGATTCTTTCTAGTAACTTCCTCACCACCGAAGTTAGCCTGGCTGGCCTGTAATTTCCTGGTCAATCCCTTGCTCCCTTTTTTAATAATGGGACAATGTGAGCAGTCCTCCAGACCTCTGGCACCTCACCTGTGGCCAGAGAGGATTTGAAAATTACTGCCAGGGCCTGTGATATTTCTCCCCTTGTCTCCCTCAACAGCCTGGGATACATAACATCCGGGTCTGCGGATTTATCCACTTTTAAGGCCGCTAAACCCGCTAGTACCTCCTCTCTCATGTTAATTTCCTCTAAGATTTCACAGTCCTCCACCCTGATGTCTATACCTGCGTTGTCCTCTTTCATTGTGAAGACCAACGCAAGTATTCATTGAGGACTGTACCCACATCTTCCAAGTCCACACACAGATTACCTCTATGGTCCCTAATTAGCCCTCATTTTTCCCTAGTTATTCTCTTGCTCTTCATATATTTAAAAAATCCCTTTGGATTTTCCTTTATTCTACCCACCAATGCTTTCTCATGCACTCTCTTAGCTTTCCTAATTTCCTTTTCAAGTTTCCCTCTGCACTTTTTAAACTCCTCTCGGGATTCTGCCATATTGAACCCTCGGTATTTGCCGTAAGTTTCTCTTTTTTCCTTAATCATAACCTTTATATGCTTAACTTCCAGGGTTCTCTGGATTTCGTCCCCGCCTTTGTCTTTAGAGGAACACATTTGCCCTGTACTCTCGCTATTTCCTCCTTGACTGGCTCCCACTACTCTGACAAAGTTTTATCTGCAAGTAGCTGCTTCCAGTCTATTTGGGTCTCATCTTAGTAAAATTAACCTTTCCCTGGATTAGAACTTTTATTCCTGGCCCAACCTTATCTTTTTCCATAACTATCCTAAATCTAACTGAGTTATGGTCACCACCTCCAAAATGCTCCCCAACTGATATACCTTCCACCTGCCCGGGATCATTTCCGAATATTAGGCCCAGAACTGCCCCCTCCCTTGTTGGGCTTTCTACGTACTGGCTAAAAAAGTTCTCCTGGATGCAATTTAAGAATTTTGTTCCCTCCCTACCTTGCACACTCAAACTATCCCAGTTAATATTTGGATAGTTAAAATCCCCTACTATTGCTGCCTTATTATTCTTACACTTTTCTGAAATTTGATTACATATTTGATCCTCTATCTCTCCCTGACTGTTTGGGAGCCTATAGTACACACCCAACAGCGTGTTTGCCCCTTTTGTGTATTTTACTTTTACCCATATGGCCTCATTTGATGATCCTTCCCAGGTATCATCCCTCCTCACTGCTATAATTGAATCCTTGATCAATATTGTGACCCCTCCTCCCCTCTTCTTCTATCCCCCTCCCTATCTTGTTTGAGTACCCTATAACCAGGAATTTTGAAATGCCCTTCTTTTAGCCAAGTCATAGAGTTATAGGGGTCAATAGCACAGATAAAACTCTTCGGCCCATTGAGTCTGCGCCAGTCAAACTATTCTAATCCCATTTTCCAGTACTAGGCCCATAGCCTTGTATGCTGTGGCATTGCAAGTGCATGTCCAAATACTTCTTAAATGTTATGAGAGTTTCTGCCTCTACCACCCTTTCAGGCAGTGAATTCCAGATTCCCACCATCCCCTGGGTGAAAAAATTCTTCCTCACATCCCCTCTAAACCTACTGCCCCTTACCTTAAATCTATGCCCCCTGGTTATTTATCCCTCCACCAAGGGGAAAAGTTCCTTCCTGTCTACCCTATCTATGCCCCTCATATTTTTATACACCTCAATCATGTCCCCCCTCAATCTCCTCTGCTCCAGGGAAAATAAGCCTAGTCTATCCAATCTCTCCTCATAACTAAAACTCTCCAGCCCACGCAACATCCTGGTAAATCTCCTCTGCACTGTCTCTAGTGCAATCACATCCTTTCTATAATGCGGATTCCAGAACTGCACACAATACTCTAGTTGTGGCCTAACCAGCGTTTTATACAGTTCCAGCATAACCTCCCTGCTCTTATATTCTATGCCTCGGCTAATAAAGGCAAGTATTCCATATGCCTTCTTAACCACCTTATCTACCTATCCCGCTACCTTAAGGTGGACATGCACACCAAGGTCTCTCTGATCCTCGGTACTTCCCAGGGTCCTACCATTCATCGTGTATTCCCGTGCCTTGTTTGTCCTGCCCAAGTGCATCACCTCACACTTATCCGGATTAAATTCCATTTACCACTGATCAGCCCATCTGACCAGCCCGTCTATATCCTCCTGTAATCTAAGGCTATCCTCCTCTTTAGTTACCACCCCACCAATTTTCGTGTCATCCGCGAATTTACTGATCAACCCTCCTACATTCAAGTCTAAATCGTTTATATATACCACAAACAGCAAGGGACCCAACACCGATCCCTGTGGAACCCCACTGGACACAGGCATCCAGTCACAAAACCACCCGTCGACCATCACCCTCTGCTTCCTGCCACTCAGCCAATTCTGGATCCAATGTGCCAAATTGTCTTGGATCCCATGGGCTCTTATCTTTGTTATCAGTCTCCCATGTGGGACCTTATCAAAAGCCTTGCTGAAGTCCAAGTAGACTATGTCAAATGCATTGTCCTCATCTACACACCTGGTCACCTCTTCGAAAAATTCAATCAAATTGGTCAGACATGACCTCCCCTTAACAAAACCATGCTGACTGTCCTTGATTAATCCCTGCCTCTCCAAGTGTAGATTCTGTCCCTCAGAATTGCTTCCAATAGTTTCCCCACCATTGAGGTTAGACTGACTGGCTTGTAGTTCCCTGGTTTATCCCTTCCTCCTTTCTTGAATAACGGTATCACATTGGCTGTCCTCCAGTCCTCTGGCACCTCTCCTGTGGCCAGAGAGGTATTGAAAATTATTGCCAGCACCCCTGCTATCTCCTCCCTTGCCTCGCTCAACAGCCTGGGATACATTTTATCCGGGCCTGGAGATCTATCGATTTTTAAGCATGCCAGACCACTTAGAACCTCCTTTCTTTCTATGCTAATTTCTTTAATTATATCACAGTCCTTCTGCCTGATTTCCATACCCAGGCCGTCCATCTCAATTGTGAACACTGACACAAAGTATTCATTTAGAACCCTACCTATGTCTTCTGGCTGCACACACAAATTACCACTATGGTCCTTTTTGGGCCCTACTCTTTCCCTAGTGATCCTCTTACTCTTAATATACTTGTAAAATAGCTTTAGATTTTCATTTATTTTACCTGCCAATGTTTTTTCATGCCCCCTTTTTGCTCTCCTAATTTCCTTATTAAGTTCCACCCTACACATTCTATACTCCTCTAGGGCTTCCGCTGTTTTGAGCCCTTAGTATCTGCCGTAAGCCTCCCTTTTTAACTTTATCCAATCTTGTATATCCCTCGATATCCAGGGTTCTCTGGATTTGTTTGTCTTTACCACCCTTTGTCTTTACTGGAATACGTTGGCCCTGTACTCTCCCTATTTCCTTCTTGAATGAGTCCCACTGCTCCGACACAGATTTACCTAAAAGCAGCTGCTCCCAGTCCACTCTGGCCAAATCATATCTGATCTTATTAAAATCGGCCTTCCCCCAATTTAGAACCATTTAGGACCATCCTTGTCCTTTTCCATAACAACCTTGAATCTAACGGAGTTATGATCACTATCTGCAAAATGCTCCCCCACTGATACCTCTACCACTTGCCTGGCTTCATTCCATAAAATTAAGTCCAGGACCACCCCCTCTCTTGTAGAATCTTCTATGTACTGGCTTAAAAAGCTCTCCTGGATGCATTTTAAGAATTCCGCCCCCTCTAAACCTATCACACTATGACTAACCCAGTTAATATTGGGGAAGTTGAAATCCCCCACTATTACTATCCTATTATTTTTACACTTCTCTGAAATTTGCCGACATATCTGCTGTTCTATTTCTCTCTGACTGTTTGGGGGCCTATAGTACACTCCCAGCAATGTGATTGCTCTAGTCATAGTCTTGGTCATAGCTATAATATCATACTCCCACGTGTCTGCTTGTCCTCAGCTCATCTGTCTTATTCCTCAGGCTCCTTGCATTAAAATATATTCCATTTAGCCTTGCTAAACTCACTTCTTTCTTATCTAGCCTATGTTTGCTCTGCCTTCCAGACTCAGTTACTAGCGTTTTAACGTCTAATTCTATCTCAGCTTCTTTCCCCCCTGAACTACTTTTCAGGATCCCATCCCCCTGTCAGCTTAGTTTAAATCCACCCCAACACCATTAGCAAACCTCCCTGCGAGGATGTTGGTCCCGTTCCTGTTTAGATGTAACCCGTCCAACTTGTACAGGTCCCACCTCCCCCAGAAATGGCCTCAATGCCCCAGAAATCTAAAGCCCTTCCTCCTGCATCATCTCTCCAGCCACACATTCATCTGCTCTATCCTTTTGTTCCGATACTCACTGCTGTGTGACACCGGGAGTAATCTGGAGATTATTACCTTTGAAGTCCTGCTTTTCAATTTCCTACTTAACTCCCTAAAGTCTGGCCTTATTTCTCCTTTGTCATATGTCATTGTTCCCAACATGGACCATGACCTCTGGCTGTTCACCCTCCTCCTTCAGAATGCCTGGCAGCTGTTTGGTGACATCCTTGGCCCTGGCACCTGGGAGGCAACACACCAGCCTGGAGTCACATCTACTGCTGTAGAAGGGCCCGTCTACTCCCCTCATTAACAAATTCCCTACCACTATTGCCCTTCCACACTTCTTCCTCCTTCCCTGAGAAGCTGGACCACCCACAGTGCCATGGCCTTGGCTCTGGTTGGCCTCCACAGCCGAACCACCACTCTCACCATTTTCCAAGGCCAAAAAAATGGTTTTTGAGAGAGATGCACTCGGGGGATTCCCTCATTACCTTCCTGGTCCCCTTCTTCTGTCTGATGGACACCCATCCCCTCTCTGCTTGCACTTCCGTAAACTGTGGGGTGACCACATCCTGAAACGTGCTATCCACGAACCTCTCAGCCTCATGAATGCACCGTGGTGCCCCGATCTGCCGCTCAAGCTCCAAAACCAGGAGCCTGAATTGCTCCATTCAGAGGCACACGGTCATCCAGACTGCTAGGAGCGTCTAGGATTTCCCACATAGCCCAGGGTGTGCAAATCATGGGACTGAGCTCCCCAGACACAGCTTGCATAAATAAAATATGGACCCTGCTTTTATTTTATCCTTACTCCTACTTGAGCATAGGCTAGATGTTAGATCCTCTAGATAGACTAGATCCTCTGGGTGCTGCTGACTACCTGTCCCAATGTCCTTCTCTCGCACTCTCCTCTCAGTGTTTGAATTACAAATATTTATCTGATGGTTGCTTCATTGATCAGAGCCCTACAAACATGAAGCAATCCTTCATATCATCACTCAATACATGCCATAGTTTAATTTCTCTCAACCTACTCCAGCTACTTGCACTAAGTTGAAGGATATTTTGAAAAGATAGTGATTTTGATTTAAGAAAGAAAGGGCTTGCATTTATATAGCACCTTTCATGTCCTCAGAACATCCCAGATCACCCCCCCAAGACAATGAAATACTTTCGACATATAGTCTGCAGGAAACACCGGAGCCAGTTTGCTCACAGCACACTCCCACAAACAGCAACGTGATAACGAACAGATAATCTGTTTGGTTGAGATGTGGCCAGGAGACCAGGGACTGCTCCCCTCAAAACTTTCCTCAAAATAGTGCTGCAGGATCACTTGCGTTAACCTGAGAATGGCGGACATGGTCTCAGGTTCACATCTCCTCTGAAAGACGCACTGGCAGTAATTCACTGGAGTGTCAGCCTGGATCACGCGCTCAATTCTGCGGGGAAAGGGTGATCATTCTTTGTAAGGCCGAGCTTCTGCCTTTTGTCACAGTTCTAAGGACAGAAGATAACTCATTGATCTGTCCTCTTGTCTATGTGTACTTTTGTTTTCCTTCATCTACACGCTTCCAAATTAAAATAGCTCTTTCCCTCAGGGTTCAGTCCCAAGCAATGAAAACAACAATCAAAGACTAATGAAAGTGATTAATTCCTTCAGGTCTGAATTTTAAATCACATTATTTCAGCATTTGTTGTAGCATTAAGCCACCTGGGGTAATAAGCTATTCCTTATTCTAATTAAAGAATAAAGTATGGAACAATGATTGATGATTTTGCAGTCTAGTTTGGACCTCCCCTAGTGTTGGGAGCAGTTGCAAAGAGAAAGAATTGTTGTTAATTATACTTCATGGTTTGGGCAATGTTGGCATTGCCGGCATTTACTGTCCATCCCTAGCTGCTTTTGAGAAAGTGGATGAATCAGGCTGTTTGCAATCTATGTTGCTCACCACCCTTCAATGGATTCCGGACCAGCAGTAACTTGTTCAGTTTTGGTGCCCTTACTTAAGGAGGGGTATACTTACATTGGAAGCAGTGCACAGAAGGTTCACTGGGCTGATTCCTGGGATGAAGGGGTTGTCTTATGAGGAAAGGTTAAGCAGGTTGAGCCCATGCCCACTGGAGTTTCAAAGACCAAGAGGTGAACTTCTTAAAACATATTCTGAGGAGGCGTGACAGGGTAGACGCCGGGACGATGTTTCCTCTCGGTGGGAGAGTCCAGAACCAGGGACCACAGGTTAAAAATAAGGGTTCCGCTATTTAAGACGGAGATGAGGAGGAACTTTTTCCCTCAGAGGGTCATTAGTTTTGGAATTGTCTGCCACAGAGAGCAGTGGAGGCTGGTTCATTGAATATAATCAAGGCTGAGGTAAACAGGTTTTTTTATTGACAAGGGAGTTAAGGGAATCAAGGAGGGACAGGCAGGAAGGTGGAGTTAAGGCCACAATCGGATCAGCCGTGATCTTATCAAATGGGCCCAATGGCCTACTCCTGCTCCTATTCCCTAGGATCTTTTGATCATTTGATGTTATGCTTTAAATTTAAAATTCTCATCTTTGGTTTTCAAGTCCCTCCATGCCTGTGATGTCTGTAACCTTCTCCAGCCCTACAACTGTCTGAAAACTCTGAGCGTCCCCAATTCTGTCCCCTTACACATCCCCGCCTCCTCCTTTGCACAATTGACGGCCGTGCCTTCTGCTGTCTAGGCCCTAAGTTCTGGAATTCCCTCCCTAAACCTCTCTGCCCCTCTCTCCTCCTTTAAGCCGGTCTTTAAAACCTACCTCTTTGACCAAGTTTTCGGGTGGCCGACCCAATCAGCTCCTTTTGTGGCTCGGCATCCATTTTTGTCCGTTAAAGCTCCTGTGAAGCACTTTGGGGTTGTTTTACTGTTTTAAATGCAAGTTGTTGTTGTGTTGAAGCCTTCTTCTTGAACCCCTGCAGTCTATGTGGTGAAGGTAGCCTCACGACACCATTATGTGGACAGTCCCATGGTTTTGACTCAGCAACAATGAAGGAACGACGATATATTTCCATGTCAGGATGATTTCTGAGGTGTGGATATACAAGCATGTTTTCCTTCCCTGTAGAAACGTCGGATGGAAACGTCCTTCTTGGTTGTAATAAAAAAGGAAAAAGAAATAAAGAGAAAAAGAAAGGCTTGCATTTATGTAGCACCTTTCATAACTACCTGATGCCTCAAAGCACTTTACAGTCTTTATTTTTCAAATGCACTCACCCTTGTGATGTAGGAAACACAGCAGCCACTTTCTACACAGCAAGCTCCCACAGGAAGCAACGTGATAATTGCTAGGTAACCTGCTTTTCTGATTTCGATTGAAGGCGAGTATTGGCCAGGACACTGGGGATAACTCCCCTGCTGCTCTTTAATCCATGGGATCTTCTTCATTCACCTGACAGTGCAGGTGAGGCCTCAGTTTGACAAGTCATCTAAAGGATGGCACCTCAGACAGCACTGGAGCATCAGATTTGATTTTTCTGCTCAAGCTCAGAAAAAAAGAAAGACCACTCTTCTCCGACCAGGGAAAGATAGAAAGCCTCATCATTGCTCCGTCTCCCTGAAGGTCCTTTCCCGGTTTCCACCCGCCCTCCCACCCGGACATTAGGCGGGCCATGTCACTGTGGCACGCCTCACCCTGCAATGCACTGGGGCCAGTCGTGCTGACATCCCAGCCTTGGCAGGGCAGGCTTCAGTGCCAGTTGGCATACGCACTCTTCGACCCCCTGAATGTTCTGAGCAACGGGTACCCGACTAAAGTTCTCCGCACAGGTCCATGCCATTTCTGCACTTACCCTTGCTGACTGCAGCAGATCACTGAACCTTTTGCGGCACTGAAGACGGGTGCAACACACCACCTTGTGCCCACTGACCCGGGCGACGACTTCTGTCCAGGCCTTCTTGGTCCAGCGGGGCGGCCTTCTCTTGCCATACCCTGGGCATTAGGATATGCCGCCTGGCACTGACCTCCTTGACCAGCACTCCCAGGCACTCATCTGAGAAACAGGGGGTGGTGAGGGGGCAGAGTGTCCACCCGACTTACCCTCCCGCCTTCCATGACCACCAGGTGCTGAGGCCGTGACTGCACACCAGGACGCTTCTTGAACAGCTTCCAGACAGCTTCCTCAGCCACCCCCACAACTCCTGGCAGCCTTCAGGGAGCTGCCTATCCCGGTTTTTGAACACCCCTCCCAGCTCCCCATCGGACCCGGCGCCCGGCGTGTTCCCACCCCCTCGCACAGAAAACACATCCGGTGGTCACGTTTCACGCTGGGCGGGCCTTAATTGGCCACCCAGTGTAAGATCACGTTCACAGTGCGAACTCGGCCAGGAGCGGGTTTTACATCCGCTTTTGGCCGTGTGGCCTTCGGGCTCACCCCGAGGATAAAGGTCAGGCCTCGGTGTGGTACTTGAATGCACAATCTTCCTGACTTAGGGACAAGTGTACTACCATTAGAGCCATGGCTGACCCCTAATGGGAGCAGCTCCTTAATACACTGGTGAGCCTCAAGTAACACAAAGCACCATTGGAATACGGCTGCTGCACAGTCAGGAACGTGTGAGGTGATACATTTCGGGAGGATTAACACGGCAAGGGAGTACACAATGAATGGTAGGACTCCCCGGAAGTACAGAGGATCAGAGGGACCTTGGTGTACATGTCCACAGATCCCTGAAGGCAGCAGCACAGGTAGATAAGGTGGTTAAGAAGGCATATGCAATATTTGCCTTTATTAGTCGAGCCATAGAATATAAGAGCAGGGAGGTTATAATGGTGCTGTATGAAACGCTAGTTAAGCCACAGCTGGAGTACTGTGTGCAGTTCTGGTCGCCACACTATAAGAAGGATGTGATTGCACTGGAGGGGGTACGGAGGAGATTCACCAGGATGTTGCCTGGGCTGGAGCGTTTCAGCTATGAAAAGAGACTGGATAGGCTGGGATTGTTTTCCTTAGAGCAGAGAAGGCTGAAGGGGAACCTGATAGAGGTATACAAAATTATAAGGGGTATAGTTAGGGTTGATAGGAAGAAACTTTTGCCCTTAGCAGGGGTGTCAATAACCAGGGGGCATAGATTTAAGGTAAGGGGCAGGAGATTTAGAGGGGATTTGAGGAAAAATGTTTTCACCTAGAGGGTGGTTGGAATCTGGAACACACTGCCTGAGGGGGTGGTAGAGGCAGGAACCCACAGCATTTAAGAAGTATTTAGATGAGCACTTGAAACACCATAGCATACAGGGCTACGGGCCAAGTGCTGGAAAATGGGATTAGAATAGATAGATGCTTAATGGCCGTCACGGACACGATGGGCCGAAGGGCCTGTTTCTGTGCTATAATAATTCTATGACTGGACCATGGAGGAAACTTCAGGTATCCAAGCCCCATTTAATCAACAAACGTCACCTGTCTGAGGAAAAACTGTCACAAACCTGTAGACAGATGAAGTTCAATGCGGAGAAGAGTGAGGTGATGCATTTTGGTAGGAAGAATATAGAAAGACAATATAAAATAAGGGGTGAAATTTTGAAGGGGGTGCAGGAGCAGAAAGGCTTGGGTGTATATGTGCATAGATCAGTAGAGGTGGCAGGGCAGGTGGAGAGAGCAGTTAATAAAGCAAATAATATCCTGGGCTTTATTAGTAGGGGCATAGAGTACAAGAGCAGGGAGGTTATGCTGAATTTATATAAGACACTCGTTAGACCTCAGCTGGAATATTGTGTACAGTTCTGGGTGCCACATTATAGGAAGGATGTGAACACATTGGAGAGAGTGCAGAAGAGGTTTACAAGAATGGTTCCAGGGTTGAGAAACTTCAGCTACGAGGATAGATTGGAGAGGTTGGGGTTGTTCTCCATGGAGAGAAAAGGGCTAAGAGCAGATTTGATAGAGATGTTCAAAATCATGTGGGGGCTGGACAGAGTAGATAGGGAGATGCTATTCCCACTCGTAAAAGGATCAAGAATGAGAGGGCACAGATTTAAAGTGATTTGCAAAAGAAACAAGTGTGACGTGAGAAAAAACTTTTTCACACGACGAGTGGTTTGGGTCTGGAATGCACTGCCTGGAAGTGTGGTGGAGGCAGGTTCAATCGAGGCATTCAAGAGGGCATTAGGTGATTATTTGAATAGAAACAATGTGCAAGGGTACGGGGAAAAGGCAGGGCAATGGCACTCGGTCGTAATGCTCATTTGGAGAGCTGGTGCAGACATGATGGGCATGTCTGTGCCATTAAAATTCTGTGATTCTGTGAATTCTGTGAAAGCACAGCTGTCAGGTAAAAGGGCTGTGCAGATTACCTCCATTACAATAATCACTGCACTTCAGTGTAATCTGTTATATATGAAATGCATGAGATGTACGGAGAGATGCAACAAGGTGCTGCTTAAAATGCAAACATTTCTCTCTTGCTTTCTCGACTATTTTTCATGTATAAATAGCGTAGAGCTGCAACCGTACCTTTCAAGTTAAACAAAGTGCAACCTTCTCCCTGCTGTCTAATTTATTCTGCAGTATCGTGTGTGTCAGCGGGCAGTGGGCAGTGAGCCAACCATGGTACTCTGAGGATTTCTTTCTTTGAGAGAATTATTGCCTGATCTGGCAGCTGCCTTCACTTCAATGCCTCTGGTTCTGTTGGACTTCCCAAAGGATACCTCCTTGGGCTCAATCCAGAATAAGTTTCTCCTACACTGTATCTATTGCTACATAAACATGCCGTCTTTGTCTCTGGTTGCAAATTGTAGGTAGAGATTTCCTTTCGCCTTTTGCATTGGAATCATTGCAATTTGCACTAATCCTTTCAATCATCACTTCTTATTGATCGGGCAACATGCGTTCTGCAGTCAAAGGGGGGCACCGTGCTTCTGCATGTATGGCGGAGATTCCTCAAGTCCCAAAGTACTTGGGGCTGGCTGTTGGGCATGCTTTGTGAACTGGGATACTGTGTGTACCATCTGCAGTAATTTCCACAGGATGGTTCGAGTCCTTGCTGGCAACAAAGGCTAAGTCGATCCCATGATATTGCATGTGCAATTGGAGTGACCTCCAGTTACGCTTCCAAAGAACGGGGATAATTACTGCTCATCGCTAGTCAGGTAGAACATGCTCCATCTGCCACCCTGCACTGAATCAAAACCGTGTGACTGACCCACTATCTGCTGGCCGTTAACATGGAGCAGATGTCCAAGGTGACATCGCAACAAGTCTCGATGCCAATCCCGGATCAGTGGTCAACTTGGTTACACCTCTGGCTCCAGGAAGCGGCTACAAGATGCACCGTCCAGCAGAAAGCCAAGAGGAATTTGAAAGACGTGTTTTTTTTTGCACACTAAACTTCAGAAATCTTTTGTTTCTGTCAACCCTGTGGCTGCAGCTGCAGTCCGACTTGAGTGTCAAAGGATGAGTGAACATGTTAATTGTCCTCTAGTGTCACCAATAGCTGTAATTGCCTCAGAAACTGACTGAACACTTTATTCCACCCAATAGAGCATTAAAAGTCCTGAAGCTTTCTGTTTCAGTTATGGACAGAATTCCAAGAACCCAACTGATTCAGTGGTGTCCTGGAAACAGAAGGATAAGGCAGATGAATGTGTGGCCAGAAAGATGGTGCAGGAGGAAGGGTGTTAGATCCCTGGGACAATGAGATCATTCCTGAGGGAGATGGGAGCTGTACAGGCTGGAAGGGTTGCATCCAAACAGGCTTGGGGCTGATTTCCTCGTGGGGCGATTTCCTTGTGGGGTTTACACTAACTTGGCAGGAGTGCGGGAACTAGGAGCCTTTCCCAGTTCATCCTCATCTCCCTCACTCTGCTCATTTCCTCGTACATCCTCATTTCCCTCATTCTGGACATTTCCCCGTAAATCCTCATCTCCCTCACTATGGACTTTTCTCCGTAAAGCCTCATCTACCCCACTCTGGGCATTTCCCTGTACACCCTCATCTCCCTCACTCTGGACATTTCCCTGTACACCCTCATCTCCCTCACTCTGGACATTTCCCCGTGCATCCTCAACTCCCTCACTCTGGACATTTCCCCGTGCATCCTCAACTTCCTCACTCTGGACATTTCCCCGTACATCCTCAACTCCCTCACTCTGGACATTTCCCCGTACATCCTCAACTCCCTCACTCTGGACATTTCCCCGTACATCCTCATCTCCCTCATTCCGGACATTTCCCCGTACATTCTCATTCTCCTTGTGGGGTTTACGCTAACTTGGCAGGAGTGCGGGAACTAGGAGATAGTACTACAGAGGAACAGGAAGGTCCAGCGAGGGAGAAGCAGATCATACAAAAGTAGGAAATAGCAAGGTATTAGGCGGGTTCAGCATGAGATGGGAAAGTAATAAAGTCTAAGTTAGGGTTACTGTGCATGTCTGTGAGTGCACGGAGTGTGGTAAATAAGATTGGTGAGTTACAAATGCAGATAGCTATGTGGAAATATGATGTAGCGATAGTGGAGACCTGGTTCATGTTGGGAAAGGAAACAGTTAATCACAAGGAGTTCAATTGGTAATCATCAGTTAACAAGCTAAGAGCCCATCTGAATGTATAAAAGAAAAAAACTCGAATCATATTTTAATTTGATGTTGTAATTTCCCTTGAAAGATTAGTTTTGCAGTATCCCTTTAAGGGGCTGCTTCTTACTTTGTCCCTCATTTTGTTAATTTAGATTAATTGGTTGCTCACAAGAGTAAAAGAGAAAACACCCTTTTAATCACATTTTAATTTGATGTTTGTAAGTTCCCTTTAAGATCAGTTTTTCTTCTTGCAGTATCCCTTTAAGGGACTGCTCTTTTAATTTGTCCCTTGTTATGTTAATTTAGTTTAATTGGTTGCTCAAAAGAGTTAAAGAGAAAACAGGCCAGACAAGTTCTCTGTAGAGTTTTGTGGGCCAAAAATAAAACTCTGTTGGAAGAAGCCAGTTTTAGTCTTTAATCTTTATTTTAAGCAGGTATTGTGTCTCTGTCAGTTCAAAGAAGGGGTGGACTGGGTGTTAAATATTTCTAAATACAAGGTGCTCATGAAGAAAAAGAAGGAAAGAAAGTAGGAGGGGTGGTGGTATTGAAGAAGGAGAACATTAGTTCTGGGGAGAGAGGATGTCCCAGAGG
The DNA here is from genome assembly GCF_964194155.1 of Cetorhinus maximus. Taxonomy (NCBI): domain Eukaryota; kingdom Metazoa; phylum Chordata; class Chondrichthyes; order Lamniformes; family Cetorhinidae; genus Cetorhinus; species Cetorhinus maximus. The sequence continues at coordinate 14,906,875 of NC_135880.1, forward strand.
AGTCAAGAACAGAATCTGTTTGGAAGAGCTAAGGAACAATAAAAAGGTGCAGGTAAAGGAAAAATACTGTAGGCATAGGAAATCTAAAACAAAAGCAAAAAATAAAAGGGTGCACATTGAAGAGTCATATGGACTCGAAACGTTAACTGTGTTCCTCTCCGCAGATGCTGTCAGACCTGCTGAGTTTTTCCAGGTATTTTTATTTTTGTTTTGGATTTCCAGCATCTGCAGTTTTTTGTTTTCATGATAAAAAGGTGCACATTGGTCAGTGTAGTCTATAGACCACCAGCTTTATTTATTATTCGTTCATGGGATGTGGGCATTGTTGGCTGGGCTAGCATTTATTGCCCATTCCTAATTGCCTTTGTGAAGGTGGTGGTGAGCTGTCTTCTTGAACTGCTGTAGTCCATGTGGTACACAGACAGTGCTGTTAGGAAGGGAGTTCCAGGATCTTGATCCAGTGACCGTGAAGGATTGGCGATATATTTCCAACTCAGGATGGTGAGTGGCTTGGAGGGGAACTTGCAGATCATGTTCCCATGTAACTGTTGCCCTTGTCCTTCTAGGTGGTAGAGATTGTGGGTTTGGAAAATGCTGTTGAAGGAGTCTTGATAAGTCTCTGCAATGCATCTTGTAGATGGTACACATAGCTGCCATTGTGCATTGGTGGTGGAGGGAGTGCAAAATCAAGTGGGTTGAAGATTTGTTAAGGGCAAATTGTACTTAATTAAATTGCCTGAGCTTTTTGATGAGGGCAATGACGTTGGTATGGTCTACGTGGGGTTCCAAAAGGCATTTGATAATGTGCCACACAACAGACTTGAGAGCAAACTTATAGCTCACGGAATAAAAGGGACAGGAGCAACATGGATACTGAATTGGCTGAGTGACAGGAAACAGTAGTGGTGTATGGTTGTTTATCAGACTGGAATGTTTATTGTGGAATTCTTCTGGGGCCGGTGTTAGGACCCCTGCTTTTCCTGATACACGTTAATGACTTAGACCGTGGTGTACAGGACACAATTCAAAATTTGTGGATGATACAAAAGTTGGAAGTATCGTGAACTATGAGAATGATAGTATAGAGCTTCAAAAGGACATAGGCATGTTGTTGAAATTGGTGGACAAATGGCAGATAAAATTCAATGCAGAGAAATGTGAAATGATTTCATTTTGGTAGGAAGAACATGGAAAGACAATATAAAATGAAGGGTATAATTCTAAAGGGGGTGTAGGAGCAGAGGGATCTGGGTGTATTTGTGCATCAATCTTTGAAGGTGACTGGACAGGTTGAGGAGTCATAAAGTATAAAACCAAGGAAGTTATGTTAAGCCTGTGTAAAACATTGGTTCAGTCCCAACTGGAGTATTTCATTCAGTTCTGAGCAACATACTTTAGGAAGGATGTGAAGACCATAGAGAAGATGCAGAAAAGATTCATGAGAATAGTTCCAGGGATCAGGATTTTCAGTTCCATAGAAAGACTTGGAGATGTTGGGGCTGTTTTCATTGGAGAAGGAAAGGCTGGGAGGACAGTTGGTGGGGGTATTCAAAATCATGAGATGACTAGAATTGTGCAAAGTGCTATATAAATGCTAGTTTGTCTTTTTCTTACACTCTACACATAACTGAAATCCGTCCTCCTTGAGGGAGTGGACAGGGGGCAATGGGTTGTCTTAAAGCTCTTGTGGTATTCCTAAGAGACCATGGGGACTTTAACATTAATATTTTACTTGAAGGACTACGCCTGAGACAGTGTGGACTCCCTCACCACTGTGTTGAAGTGTCAGCCTAGATTGCATGCTCGGGAGACTTGAACCCACAACCTTAAAACATAAGAATGTAAAAATAGGAGCAGGAGTAGACCGTAGGGTTCATCAATCCTACTCCACCATTCAACAAGATTGTGCCTGATCTTTGGCTACAACTCCATTTCTCCATATTCCTTGATTCCCTGAAAGACCAAAGAGATTATCTACCTCTGCCTTTGAACAGGATGGAGCATCCTCAACCCACTAGGGCAGAAAATTCCAAAGATTCCCAATCCTCTGGCTGAAGAAATTTCTCCCCATCTCAGTCTGAAATGATTTCCCTCTTATCCTGAGACCCTTGTGTTCCAGTTTCCTCTGCTAGGGGGATCAGCCTCTACCCTGCCAGGCCCCTTCATAATTTTGTATGTTTCAATGAGATTCTCTCTCATTTTTCTAAACTCCAGAGAATATAGACCCTAGTTACTCAACCTCCCATCGTAGGACAGCCCCCTCATCCCAGGGACCAATCTAGTGAACCTTCACTGTACTGCTTCCAGTGCAAGTATATCCTTTTTTAAATGTGGAGACCCAAACTGCACACTGTATTCCAGCTGTGGTTGTACCAAAGCACTGTACAGCTGTAGCAAGATTTCTTCATTCATTTTCTCCAATTCCCTTGCAATAAAGGCCAATATGCCATTTACCTTCCCAACTGCTGACTGTACCTGCATGCTAACTTTGTGATCCTTGTACGTGCACACCCAAGTCTCCTTGAACATCAACATTTACAAGTTTCTTGCCTTTTAAAATAGATATTCTGTTTTTCTATTCTTACAACCAGAGTAAATAACCTCACTTCCCCACATTATACTCCACCTGTAACATTCTGAAGTACTAATGAGAGTATTTAGCAATTGGGTCAAGCAGACACTTAAAGTTGAGGGTGGGTGGGACAGACTTACAGAGAGTGGAGGTGGGGAGGCCGAGATGTTGGGGATCTTATTTCCGAAGAAGAGCCACAGAGACAACAACCACCCCTCCCCACCCCCACCCCCCTCCACCTCCCAGCCACAGACCCCCTCCTTGATGAGGCCACATCAAAAGTGCACACAGCACTTCAGGTCTCCTTATTTCAAAAATATATAATCGCTTTAGGAGCAGATCAAGGGAAGTTCACTGGACTCATTCCTGGAATGAAGGGGTTGTCTTATGAAGAAAGGTTGAACCGGTTGGGCCTACACCCATTGGAGTTTAGAAGGATGAGAGGTGACCTTATTGAAACATAGAAGATCCTGAGGGGTCTGGATAGGATGGGTACCAGGAGGATGTTTCCTCTTGTAGGGGAGACTAAAATTAGGAGACGTAGCTTAAAAATAAGAGGCCTCCCTTTTAACACAGAGCTGAGGAGAAACTTTTACTCCCAAAGAGTAATTGGTGTGTGGAATTCTCTTCCCCAGAAAGTAGCAGGGCTGGGCCTTTGAATTTATTCAAGGCAAAGTTAGATAGATTTTTGTTGGGCAAGAGAGTCAAGGGTTATGGAGGGCAGACAGGAAAGTGGAGCTCAAGGTCACACTTAGATCAGCCATTATCTTATTGAATGGTGGAGCAGGCTCAAAGGGCCAAATAGCCCACTCCTGCTCCTATGTTCCCCCCCACTAAACAAAATTGATGTAGCTGTTTACCTGGGTTTCTGCAGCTCTTTCATTGACTTAGTGGGAGAACTTATACAGAAATTTCCTTTCTGCACCCCCATCATATACACAGTATAGCAATAGCTGTTGAGTATTTGACAATGTATACTGAGGGTAAGGAATGGTTGCTATCCTGAAAATAGTTGAGATGGTGGTCAAGAGATTTCTTCTTGTGAGGTTTTTTCCAACATTATCAAGTTATGTGATTCCAGTTCGGTAACTGAAGAACATCAAACTTACAGTAATTCTAATCTTTGCTAAACTACATGAATCAGGTCATCTGAGGCCCCTTAGTTTAGTCTGCATTGTTATCTCCATACAGATAAAGAAGGCAGAAGGTTTAATCACTAGTCTACACTAGGTTCCCTGAACTCAGTCAGCTAGTATCAGGGTTGAGGGCTGCCTGGGGCGATTATAACTAATCTCAGTATCCCCTGCTCAAAGAGAAGAAAATTATTGAGGAATATTTCCACCTTCTGATCTGGATGTGCCTATTTACGCTTGGTGAGAACAGGAACATCTGTGATGCTTCCCACGGTCTAATAGTGGGCTCCACCCACTATCCAGCTCACTTGGGGCCAGATGCGTGTGTAAGGCTGGCACTAGTGATTGTGTATCTCAACAAGTCCTCAAGAGAGGAGGAACAGAGGTGGGAAGATCGGCGAGGAAAGAAATCTGCATTGACTCTTACAGAATAAAGGGATATGCAGATAGGGTGGGAAAGTGGAGTTGAGGTAGAAGATTAGCCACGAGTGCACTGAATGGTGGAGCAGGCTCAAGGGGCCATATGAACTAATCCTGCTCCCATTTCTTCTGGGCTTATGTTGTACTTACCATACCCAACAGAGGGAGCTACTACATTACAGAATGCAGATTGCAAGGCTATTTTTAATAGGTCATCTCCAAGGCTATCAAGTGAGATAAATGATCCTGGGACCAAATCTTACGTGGGTGGTGAATTTGCCACTTCATTAATTCTTGGCAGTTGCTGCTTGGCGCTCACAGGACTTGGCATCCCTGTGGCTAATTTATGTAAATCATGGACAGGTCAGTGGTTATCTCCCTCAGTTCCTAATCTCCTTCAGTTAGTTCTGGAGCCGTGTGAAAGCAAACTCATTTAACCTCTCCCAGTCTTCACTTTTCTCCTACCAATGACAGACCTTTAAACCTCAAGCTTGATACCATTTACCTACTACTTCTGGATTTACCTAATCTTCACTCTTTTACACCTCTCAGGCTTGGTGTCTCATTACACGTCTCCATGTCAAAACCATTCCAAGTCTCATTGACCCATCATTCCTTGTACTCGCTGATCTATGTTGTGTTTTTATGATATAAAAAGTACCAATCACTCATAAGGGGGTTGTGTAAATGCGTTGTGGGCTTTTGAGAGGTGATTTGATTGAAGTATATCAGATCCTGAACGGTATTGACAAAGTGGACGTAGAAAGGATGTTTCCTCTTGTGGGTGAGTCCAGAACCAGGGGGCACTGTTTTAAAATTAGGGGTCACCCTTTTAGGACAGAGATGAGGAGGATTTTTTTCTGAGGGTTGTGCGACTTTGGATTTCTCTGCCTCAGAAGGTGGTGGAGGCGGTGGGTCGTTGAATATTTTTAAGGCAGAGGTAGATAGATCCTTGGCAGGCAAGGGAATCAAAGGTTATCGGGGTTAGATGAGAACGTGGAAATCGAAACACAAACAGATCAGCCATGATCTTATTGAATGGCGGAGCAGGCTCGAGGGGCCGAATGACCTACTTTCCTTATTTCGTATGTTCATACTTATGGAGACTAGGCACATGGGAACATTTATACAGAGGTATAAAGCTTGAAGACATCAGAAGCAGAGCTGACTGCTGTGTGCTCAGCTCAAAAACTAAAGTGAAACTAAAAATGGGCCACATGACACACTTCTTTTCTGGTGATGCCATGCTGCAATCCATTAAAGGCGTATTACAACAATCTACCTTGCCTCGCAATGTCTTGACATGAAAACTCTCATTCATCTGTTCAAATCCCCCAAAGGCACTTCCTCTTACTCACTCTGCAACCTCTTCCAGCCCAACACACTGAGAACTCTACCTTTCTCCAACTCTCGGGCTCTGTGCACCCCTCATTTCCTTTGCTTCACTATCGGCAGCTGTGAATTGAGCCATTTCTGCATTAATCTCTGGAATTCCTTCCCTCCTGTCCACCTATGTTCACTGACATCCTTTAGGGAAGGAAATCTGTCCTCTTCACCTGGTGTGGCCTACATGTGACTCCAAGTCCACAGTAAAGTGATTGACTCTTAACTGCTCTCTGAAATGGCCTAGCAAGCCACTCAGTTCAAGGTCAATTAGGCAACAAATGCTGACCTTGCCAGCGATGCCCACATCACATGAAAGAACAATAAAAAACCCTTATTCTCCTTCACTAAAACTCTATTTGAAAGCAACCTGATTGAGCGAGCATTTGGCACCTGGCTCTTCTTTGCCTCTGTATCAATTTTTGGCGAAAGGATGAGATTCCGTTCTAATCTCTCACATGACGAAATAACCTACCATTAGATTTATATAGCACATTACACCAGGACTGGATTTTAAAGAAAAATGTTTTTTTATTCATTCGTGGGTTGTAGGTGTCACTGGCTAGACCAACATTTATTGCCCATCTTTAATTGCCCTTGAGAAGGTGGTGGTGAGCTGCTTTCCTGAACCGCTCTAGCCCATGTGGTGTAGGTACACCCACAGTGCTGTTAGGGACAGAGTTCCAGGATATTGATCCAGCGACAGTAAAGGAATGGCGATATATTTTTAAGTCAGGACAGTGTGTGGCTTGGAGGGGAACTTCCAGGTGGTGGTGTTCCCATCTATCTGCTGCCCTTGTCCTTCTAGATGGTTGTGGTCATGGATTGGGAATTTGCTGTCGAAGGAGCCTTGGTGAATTCCTGCAATGTATCTTGTAGCTGGTACACACTGCTGCTACTGTGCATTGGTGGTGGAGGGAGTGAATATTTGTGGATGAAGTGCCAATCAAGCGGGGCTGCTTTGACCGGAAGGCGCTGAGCTTCTTGAGTGTTGTTGGAGCTGCACTCATCCAGGCAAGTGAAGAGTATTCCACCACATTCCTGACTTGTGCCTTGTAGAGCATGGTCAAGCTTTGGGGAGTCAGGAGATGAGTTAATCACCACAGAATTCCCAGCCTCTGACCTGCTCTTGTAGTCACAGTGTTTATATGGCTGTTCCAGTTCAGTTTCTGGTCAATGGTTTCAGCAATGGATATTCCATTGAGATGCTTGGATTCTCTCTTGTTGGAGATGGTCATTGCCTGGAACTTTTGTGACACGAATGTTAACTTGCCACTTGTCAGCCGAGGCCACTACCCTGAGGAATGTGATAGTACAGTCAATTGGGGTGCTGAACCAATACTCCTGTTGCCTGACCACTCTGGATGAGCCCTTCAGTGCTCAGCAGAGCAAGTATCATGATTTGTGTGGTCTATTGTATGCTATACAACCTCACTCAGCTCCGCCATTGTAAGGGCACACCACTACCTATAAGGCAACTAGCTGAGGAGCAGGCTGTGGAGGGGAAGAAGGAAGAGAGGAGACAACCAACACAGCCCCTTTCTGGCTGAGCTGCCTGTGTCTGACTCTTCTGATTGTGGTGCCAGTAAATGCAACTCTAATTTCTTATTGAACAACATTCCCATACCTTACCATCTGCCTGTTACTGATCATCTGCTCGGCCATAATGCAAAAATAAAGGTCACCACAAAATAAACATTCCAAGTTAAATTTATAAATCAAATAATGCCATATTGCACACAAACATCAACTAATCCATTCCCTTAGTGCCTGTCTTCCACGAGCCTTGGTCTGTCCTATTGCAATGGCTGCAGCATAGCTGGTGGAAGGTTGTCAATTTTCAGTAAGGGAGACCTCAGCTGGCCTTGGAGGAGACTCTTGAGAAACTCTGGCCCTAAAAGATCCAGTTTGGACTGCACCCTTCTGGCGTGGGTGACAGCAATCAGGGCTAGCTAGTGAACTAGCAACAGCAAGGGGACAGACGGACTGGGAGTAGCGCGAGGATGAATATAGTCTTCCTGAGTGAGGGAAGCAGGTTTGTGGTCCATGGCGCCACTGCCACTCCCCAGGAAAGCATTTGGAGCACTGCTATCCACAGTCACAACTGCAGCAAAGCGAGCTTCCATACCACAGCCGAATTTCAGGGGAGCCTGAATTTCCATTGTAGCATCCGGACATTGGGTGGCTTCTGATTTTTCTGCAATGGAAGCTGAAGCATCAGCCACCAGGTGCTATGTTATAGTCAGCTCTGTAAGGGTGCCAATGGAGTTGGTCATGACTTTCACTCGAAAAGGATGGGCCCCTTGCCAAGTTGATGCTGACTCCTCCATGCGCCTTGACATTGACTGCAGGCTCTCTGGCAGGCCTGTCGATGCACCAAGAACTTTTGTGCACACATTCTCATTGGCATTCCCTCCAGTTATGCTATCACTTATGCTGCAAGGCAAGAGGGAAGTGTGCCAGAGAATGTGGTGCAATATGTTTGAGTGATACGGCTGGCAGTATGTTTAAGCTGTGCGATGCGGGTGTGAGGCTTGCAGCAGTGCTGAGTGTGTGAGGGTGAGCTGAAGCTATGGATGTGAGGCATGAGTCGTAGTTGATAGAGGTTGTTGGTAGGTGAGTGATGAGGGGTGTGTTTCATTGCAAAGGATGACAGGGTAATAATGCACTTGGTAGGATATAACGGTTGAAGATGAATTCACTGACCTTGACCACTTGCGTGAGGTCACTGAACTTCTTAGCAGCACTGTATCTAGGTCGCTGGTGTGAGACTCCTGGGCATTGATTGCCACAACTATCTGCTCCCACTGCCTTTCAGAGTTTGTCTGGTGGGCCTCCTGGGACCCTTGATGACCTATGACATTTTTCCCCCACCTCCTGCACTAAGGCCTCCAATGCAATGTTGGAAAATCTTGGTGTCCATTCTCTGCCACGTTGTGCCATAACCAAATGCTCCCCAGGTCAAGATCACTTTTAGAATGACTCCCAGCACCTGCTTCAGCTGCCACGCGCCTCCCCTTTTAAGAGATGCAGACTCGCTTTAAGTGGTGCAGGCCAGCTTGACACTGTGCCTGGCCTCTCACCGTTTTGCAGTCCCTTCTCAGTTGAGCAGCCACTCAACAGTGTGCACAGCACTAGCTGCATGGAGAACAGTCATTTAAACTAGCAGGTGGCTGGAAGTTTGCATGGGGGAATCCTGCATCACGGCCCTTGCCCCTATTTTTGGGCCCTGTCCAATTTTGCCTCCATGATGTTTTGTGACTCTAAGGAAGAATGACAGACATTATATTATTCAAAAGGTCATGATATGGAAGGATAATGAAACAATTTAGAAAAGAATTACTGCACTCAGCCTGTCACACCACCCTGATCTGTAGTGACTTGACCTATTTAATTCCATAAAGTACAAAGCTAATCCTATGACATTATCACTGTTCCCTTTGGGATCCTGTAAGTTTTATGCATTTGTTATTCAACTTTATGCCAGTGAAGATTAATAAGGGAAATGGTGAGGCTTCCTAGGCAGAGTGTGCTGATGTTAATTTGTGGTGAACATAATGAGGGGACAGAGCGCAAATTATTGAATAAATTTATAGTGCAATGTTTGAGACTCGTAGAATAGTAACAAAACACTGGGCATGGAACTGTGAATCATAAAGCTTCGGAGAAACATGGAGAGCAGGAAATAAGTGGCAATGTAATTCCACTTTTCATTCCCATTCTTAGGGAGCGCCGCATTGTCAGAGGTGCAGTCTTTAGGATGAGATGTTAAACGGAGGTCCCGTCTGCCAGCTTAGGTGGGTGTAAAAAAAAACAACCCACTGGCCACTGTTTCAATGAAACGCAGGGGAGTCTTGAAAAGAAGTTCTCTGTCATTTTGTGGGCAGCAGGTTTAAATACCACATATCATGGCAGGCGCTAGCATGCGTACACCTAGGGGCTCCCTGGGATTTCAATTTTATGTTAAAATTGATACATTCTGCTGAATACAATAACCAGCTGGCCCACACCGTCAAACAGAACTCCAGCACTGGGCTAACAGGCTATGCAATTAAGATATAAGTTTGAGCGTCAGGATGAAACAGAAAGGTATGACACAAAGGATAGAATATGTTTAACTTATTGCTCCTTTGCAAATCGTCCTACCGTATGGCCCTCCTCAAGTTATGAACTTGCGATGAATGCACTCATCAGCATTAATTCCATTCTGCAATTAGCAGGTGGTGCGGTTTGTGTGAGCTGTGAGACAGACGCTGCCAGTTCTTCCTTCCCCCTGAAACGATGCATAATTTTCCATCTGATGCTCCATTTCGAGCTTGGTGCCAGGCTGAGAACTGATGAACTAGAAACATTAGTAGGTCCAATCAGGCCCTCGAGTCTTTTCTGCCACTCTATTAGACCATACGGCTGATCTGTATCTTAACTCCATCTGCCCACTTTGGCTGTGTCGGCCGTGGCTCTTGCGTTTGAGTCACAAAGCTTCAGAGTTAAGTCCCACTCCAGGGCATGGGCACCGAATAAAAGAGTGACACTCCAGGGCAGTACTGAGGGAGTGCTGTCCTCTCCGAGGTGCTGTCTTTTGAATGAGATTTGAAGTTGAGGTCCCATCTGCCTGCTCAGGTGGATGTAAAAACCCCATGGCACTATTTTGCAGTGTAGCTATCGCTGGTGTCCTGGCCAATATTTATCCCTCAATTAACACCACAAAAACAGTTTGTCTGGTTGTTGTCACTTTGCTATTCGTGGAAGCTTGCTATGTGCACATTGACTGCCATGTTGGACTTCGTCCTAGGGTCCTGATGGATTTAATCCCACAGACTTAAAAGAGGTGGCTAATGAGGTAGTAGATGCGTTGGTGATCATTTTCCAAAATTCGCTAGATTCTGGAAAGGTTCCGTCAGGCTGGAAAGTAACAAATATAACCCCTCTATTCAAGAAGGGAGGGAGGCAGAAAATGGGAAACTACAGGCCAGTTAGCTTGACGTTTGTTGTGGGGAAGGTGTTTGAATCCATTATTAAGGAAGTTGCAGCCGGGCACTCCAGAAAAACTCAAGGTAACCGGAAAGAATCAGCATGATTTTTTTGAAAGGGAAATCATGTTTAATCAATTTAGTGGAGTCTTTTTGAAGAAGTAACTTGTGCTGTGGATAAAGGGGAGCCAGTAGATGTGCTCTGCTTGGATTTGCAGAAGGCATTTGATAAGGTGCCACATCAAAGGTTATTGGGGAAAATAAAAGCTCATGGTGTAGGGTGTAATATATTAGCATGGATAGAAGATTGGCTGGCAGAAAACAGAGAGCATTACTTAAACAGAGAATGACTGCAGAATTCCGAGGTGCAGAGGGATCTAGGTATTCTCATGCATGTCACAAAAAGTTAGTATGCAGGTACAGCAAGTAATCAAGAAGGCAAATGGAATGCTATCCTTTATTATGAGAAGGATTCAAAATGAAAGTAAGGATGTTATGCTTCAGTTATACAGGGCATTGGTGAGACTGCACCTTAAAAACTGTGTGCAGTTTTGGTCTCCTTATTTAAAGGAGGATGTAATTGCATTGGAGGTGGTTCAGAGGAGGTTTACTAGATTGATACCTGGAATGAGCAGGTTGTCTTATGAGGAAAGGTCAGACAGACTGGGCTGGTTTCCACTGGAGTTTAGAAGAGTGAGGGGTGTCTTGATTGAAGTATATAAGATCTTGAATGGTCTTGACAAAGCGGACGTGGAAAGGATGTTTCCTCTTGTGGGCGGGTCTAGAACTAGGGAGCACTGTTTTAAAATGAGGGGTTGCCCTTTTAGGACAGAGATGAGGAGAAATCTTTTCTCTCAGAGGGTTGTGCGACTTTGGAACTCTGCCTCAGAAGGCGGTGGAGGCAGGGTCATTGAATATTTTTAAGGTGGAGTGTAATAAACTTGGAGTGCAGGGCAGGTTTCTTTTAAGAAACAGTAAACTTTATTTACAGAGCTCCTGATGAAGCGACATGCTTGTTCCGAGGCCAAGGCTATAAAACTCCGCCCCTAAGATTACCCACCCTTAGGGCTGATTTGTCTGTATAGTCACATGATCCCCATAACAGTAAGAAAGGGTTAACTTACAATTACTACATTCCTCCCCCATTAATTTTGTTTTACTTCTCTTATTTACAAAAATATCTCAGCCCATATCATATACAATTGTATGCAGTTCATGCAATTATAAATTTAGTCTTTGAGGAGGTTTTCTGATTTGGGTAGAGTGACGCAGCCCTACAGCTGGTGGTTCTTCCATAGGATCGACTTGACCAGGAACTGCAGCATCTGGGACATCCTTAGACAATAGCAGTTCAGAATTATTTACTTCAACAGAGACATTAGGTATGTCTATTCTTTGTTGACCTGGCACATCAGGGATCAAAGGTTTGACTTCTATTTTGGGTGGAATAACTAATTGTTGGAGCGTGTCTCTACATCTGAGATGATCCGCATGTTTCCTAACAACCCTGTTTTCCACTTTGACTTGATATGACAAAGGTCCTGTTTCAGAGACGATTGTAACAGGAATTCATCTCGGTCCGCTGCAAAATTGCGTGCAACCTTTACTGTGAACATCATGATTCACTTTTCTGACTACTTTGGTTTTTCTCCACCTTTCCCCTCTACATTAGGGAATACTTGACTCAATCCTGCACGTAGTTGGCATTTCATTAGCAATTCAAAATGTGTCGAACCTGTGGTTGCAGGAGGAGTTGCGTGATAGTTGAACAGACATCTTGAAATTCATGTATCTAACCTTCCCTCAGATAGTTTCTTCATGTCTGTTTTAAAGGTTTGTACTGCTCTTTCTGCTAACCCATTGGATGAGGGTATGGTATGGTGCTGTTCTGATGTGTTTAATCCCATTTAAGTTCATGAATCTTTGGAAATTAGAACTACTGAAAGCAGTACCATTATCTCACATGACTTCTGGTAGACCATGTCCACTGGAACATTGGTGTATTTTTTCAATGGTTATGGGCAAAGTAGGTGATCTCACTTCAAACACATCCATCCACTTTGAATGTGCGTCGATGATCACATGAAACAGGGTACCTAAAAATGGACCTACATAGTCTATATGTAGTCTAACCCAGGGTCAACCGGGCCACTCTCACGGATGCAGTGGAGCTGAAGTGGGCAATTTCTGCTGTTGCTGACACTGGAGATAGTGTTTAACCATTTTTTCTATATCACTGTCTTAACCTGGCCACCAGATATAACTTTGTGCAAGCATCTTCATTTTCGAAACACCACTATGAAGCTCTGTCAATAGTGGTTCTCTTCCTTGCAAAGGGATGCCGACTCTTGCTCCCCATAACAAGATACCATCTTGACAACTCAGTTCAGATTTACAGACATAGGATGGTTTTAATTCTTCAGAGGCTTGTGCATTTGACCATCTTTGCGATACCTGTCCTTGGACTCTTGCTAAAATTGGAACCCGGTTTGTACAATTCTTTATTGGTCTCGCGCAGGTTGGTGAGGAGTCGAGGAAATTCGACACAAGTACTACCTCTTGAGCTATTGAAGCATGTGTAATACTATCTGGCAAAGGGAGACGACTGAGGGCGTCTGCATTTGCAATATGCACACCTGGGTGGTACATAAAAGTGTACTCATATGCTGACAAAATTAAAGCCCACGTCTAGCAGAGGCTATCAGTGGGAGTGCCATATCTTCACTAAACAAACCCAACAGTGGCTTGTGATCTGACACTATAGTGAAGTGTTGACCATGCAAATATTGATGGAACTTCTTTACTCCAAATACAATAGATAAGCCATCTTTTTCAATTCGTGAGTAACCTTTCTTGGCTGCAGAAATGGTTCTGGATACATATCCTATTGGTCTTTCAGAGACATCCTCCATCTTGTGTGATAATACTGCCCCTGCTCCATAGGGAGATGCATCATAAGCGAGTATCAATTCCTTAGACGGGTCATTGTGCACTAGCAGACATGATGAGTGTAAAAGCTCCTTAACTCTTATGAAGGCTTCCTCTTGACTGACTGATGTCAGTGGTATATCATCATCTATGTCATACATTAGCACATCACTGTAACCAATTAATAATAAATACCACTAATAGAGTTAACCTTTTATACTGCATGTAAATGTGCTACAAGGAAAAGAATTTTTCACCCAGAGGTTGGAGTCTGGAACGAACTTCCTGAAAGCGTGGTAGAGGCAGGTTCGCTTGAGGAGTCAAAAGGGAATTAGATTGCTACCTGAAAAGAGAGAATGTGCAAGGTTATGGGGATAAGGCAGGGGAGTGGGACTAGGTGGAATGCTCTTTCAGAGAGCCAGTGCAGATTCGATGGGCTGAATGGCCTCCCTCTGCACTGCAAGGATACTGTGAGACTAATCTCGTTTCAGCATCCATGCTGGCAGCGTCAAACAATTAGATAATTTTCACCGTCCCTTTGAAACAGGAAGCCTTACCCCAGCCTTCAAACCTAAGATTCACATTCAGCTCGGACACCCACCAATTGGCATTACAGAAACATAGGGCGCTATAAATGGACAAAACTGGGAGCATCAATGTCTTGCTGAGTCCTATGGGGGCCTTACTTACTTACTGCAAAGCCCTAATACCTTTACTTACCACTGTTCTTCTGATGTCAAGGGCCAATTAATTGAAGGACAATAATTTGATACTTCAGCAAATTAATGTCACTATAATTGAGTTCATCCAGGTTTCTGCATAATGCACCGATTGTTAGTTCAGACAACAGAAGCTGGGGGTCTCTCCTTCCAACAGATTAAGCCTGCTGACACAGATGGAGTTTGATCGTAACAAATGCCAGAGAGCACGCTGTGAGCGTTTGTTGAAACTCACAGGAATATTAAAGCCATGATGCTTTTTATTGTTGAGCAGGATAATCTGAATCAGTTATGCTTAACCTGGAAGCAGTTAAAATGATTAAAAAGGTGATCACCAATCCTGCTAATAGTCAGTGAATGTAAAACTAAATGCACGTGAGAGGAACCAACTCAGTAATAAATGACAGGAGACAGAAATTAGATAAGAATGTAGGAATAACCTGGTGTATAGGAGAATGCTTGCATATCTATAGCATCTTTCACAGCCTCAGGACGTCTCAGAGTGTTTTACAACCCAGTTAAGTACTTTTGAAGCACAGTTGCTGCTGCAATGTAGGAAAAGCAGCAGCTAATGTGTAGAGAATATGTTCTCATAAACAGCAATATTATAATCAGGTAGAATTACTTCAACATTACAGCACTGAATTTCAGCCCCAATTGGCTTATGCCAGTGAGCACTCTCCTCATGAGCCAAGTCCAGGAACAAGGCTTGAACTTGCCACCTTCTAGTTCAGAAGTGAAAGTGTTCCCAGCTAACCCAAACTGACACTGTTCAGCCTTGGTTCCAAATCCCTCCATGGCCTTGTCTCTGTGACCTCCTTTAGCCCCACTGGTCTCTGTGGTATATCCAATTCCGGCCTCTTGCCCATTCCCTGGTTTCTTAGCTTCGTCAAAGGTGATGGCCATGCTTTTAGCTGTGCATCACCTAAATTTGCTCCCCCAAAGGTGAGGGAAGGCGATGGTGTAGTGGTATTGGTGCTGGAGACCCAGGGACCAGGGTAAAGCTCTGGGGACCTGGATTCAGATCCCACCATAGCAGATGGTGGAATTTGAATTCAATAAAAAAAATTTGGAATTAAAAGTCTAATGATGACTATGAAACCATTGTTGATTGTTGTAAAAACTCCCCTGGTTCCACTAATGCCCTTTAGGGAAGGAAATCTGCTGTCCTTACCTGGTCTGACCTACATGTGACTCCAGACCCACACAGCAATGACTCATAAATGCCCTCTGAACAAGAGTAATTAGGAATGGGCAAATAATGCTGCCCTAGCCAGTGATGCCCACATCCCATGAATGGGTAAAAAAATCTCTCCTCCTTTAAAACTTTGGTCGCCTGTCCTAATGTTTCTTTATGTCAGACTTATGTCCATTTATGCTCACGAGGGCTCTATGTAATGGGGGCTTCGGTGCACATGCCAGAACAAGATTGCATCCACCAGTTAAGAACGATTTTTCCAGAAGGAAGCCAGCCTCCATTCAATTCCACTGGCAGCTAAATCCAGCAGTCATGGGACCAGTTGGCATCGTGGGGGCTCTGATTGTAGAGAGCAAGCTGCCGTATAATTACACACAATTAGACGAGAACAGGTCGCACGCTGCACTTAATCTTCATTTGCCTTTTAAACAACCCAATTTCATCGTTACAGCTGCAGTGCTTATTGTGGTAAATTATTATTTATGACAGAGAAGAAGAAAAACCTGATTATTGGTCTTAATTCTTTTTTTTTTTTAAAGAAGCTTTTTTTTTGTTTGAATTCTCACCAGAAACAGAGCGGGCACTAAATTTGTTTGTCAGGCCTGGGAGCTATCAGTCAGGTCCTTCCGGCTGCTATTGTTGAATAGATCGTTAATGCAGCCATAGTGAGCTGTCCTTGGACAGTGTGGGGATTGTAGACACTCAGTTCTTGTGCCTCCTGCCACATGTTCGGCCTCAGCTAGAGTATTGCCCCCGTTATGGGCCCCACACTTTAGGGAAGGTGTGAAGACATTGGAGAGGGTGCAGATAAGGTTCACAAGAATGGTTCCAGGGATGAGGAACTATAGTTACGAAGAGAGGTTGGAGAAGTTGGGGCAGTTTCCCTTGAGAAGAGAAGGCTGAGAGGCGATTTGACAGAGGAATTCAAAATCATGAGGAGTCAGGACAGGGTTGATAGGGAGGAACTGCCCCCATTCATCAAAGGATCAAGAACCAGAGGGTACTGATTTAAAGTAATTGGCAAAAGAGGCGAAGGTGGCATGAGAAAAAACCCTTTTCATGGAGCATGTGGTTAAAGTCTTGAATGTACTGCTGGAGTGTGTGGTGGAGACAGGTTCAATCAAGGCATTCTATTAGACAGTTATATGAAACGGAAGAATGTGCAGGGTTAGGGGGGAGAAGGCTGGGGGATGGCACTAGGTGAGTTGCTCATTTGGAGAGCTGGTACAGACATGATGGGCTGAATGGCCTTCTTCTGCGCTGTAACAATTCTGTGATTCTGTGAAGTAGGAAAGTGGAAAATGTACCCTTGTCGGCAGCCAAACTAAACTGACAGACACTTAACCGACCTAATAACAGTTAATTACCCTGTAACTTTGGGCTTATTATTAAAAATAGATTGACAACAACTTGTATTTATACAATGCCTTTAACATCATAAAACGTCCAAAGATGCATGAGGCGATATCAGGACAGATGGCCAAAAGCTTGGCCAAGGAGGTGGTCTGTAAGGGGTGTCTTAAAAGGGGGAGAGGGGGAATTTGAGGCATGTGGTTTTGTGTGCTTTGAAGCAGCATGGAGCGACTGGGTGCAGCACAGAGTGTCAAGGGAACACTGCAAACAGTGTCGACCGAGTCGAGGGGGCAGACTGTAGGTATTTTATATGCGGAATGTTGCAATGCGCATAGTTTGTCATTGGGCAATTCTTTTACTGAATTGATAATTCTGCTTTGGCTGTGTCAACATCACAGACTAACATCCATCAGTCTCCCAGGTCTCCAGCCCCACCAGCAACAACCACCCCTCTCCCCCATCCACCCTGCACCCCCCGAGTCTTGGGTATCACAAGCGCCCTGTCCACTCCCTCACACCTCCCCCGCTCTTCAGTCATGCCAGCAGCCTGCTGTCCCCTGCACCCCCCACCACTGCTCAAGTGCCCCTTATTTCATTCCCTCAGAGTTGGTCACCCTGCTTAAAGAATAAAAAAATGGGGCTGCAAAATATTGGAAATCTGAAATAAAAACAGAAAATGCTGGAAATGCTCAGCAGGTTAGGCAGAGACTGTGCAGAGAGAGAAAAACAGAGCTAACAGACTGGATTTAATGGAGGCGACGAGAGCCTCGCCTGTCAGCTCTGGAGAGCCAGCGGAGCCCGCGTCGCCCCTTTAAGGGAAAGCTCGATGCATTAAGTGCCGCTTAGGCACTTCACAAGCCAGCAGCAGACCTTCCCTGAGGATCAAGGACCCCGGGGGGGGGGGGTGCCCGCCCACCAAGATCTGCCAGCCTTTACTCAGCAGCCCCACAGAGGTGGTGTTGGCTGCTCTCAGTGCTACCACGGAATCCCAGACTCTTTAGAGTGCCGGGGGAGGCCATTCGGCAGTTCTACTCTCCCCTCTGACACTAGGGACAGAGGCAGGAAGCTGGCCCACATAATGTCACCATCCTTTTGTTTGGCTGCCCTCCTCCATTTAGGCCCAAATCGGGCCACAGAAATCTGGTCCCAGCTCTCTGTAGAATGGAGCAGGTCATACACTTTTACTTCTTCCTCTGTATTATTGATATAAAGTGATTGTATTGACTTATCCTACATCAATGGTTATCACAGGGTATCTCCCCCTTGTCAAATCCCTATCACTGTAGTCTCGTCAAGATTTGCAACCCTCCCAGGTATCTGCACTCCTTTAATTCTGACCTCCTTGAGCATCTGAGGGGCTTTTTTCTGTGCTGTAGGCCTCTCTGACTCTATGACTCTACCCCCCATTTTAATCACTGTGCCATTGGTGGCCGTGCCTTCAATTGAAAAGGCTCCAAGCTCGAATTCCCTCCCTTAGTCACTCCACCTCTCCCCAGCAGTCCCCCCCCCATTTGCTACCTGAAAAAATATGGGACAAATGGTGTCCTGGGGATGCCAACATACAGAATGTGGGACAAAACGCAAAATTACAGGATGATTTCATAAAATGCTCGCTCGGTTACCGCAAGCTCCTCTGATAAATGTGATCCTAGCGTCCAAGCCAGCTCCCTGCACCAATTGATGCGTTTTGCAGTGCACAAACAGTTGTCGTGTAGGCAAAATTGGCAGCAACATCTCACTAACAGTTGTAGGATGAACAACCAATTGCTTTCAGTGTTCATTGTATCATTGTTGGATTTGACCTCATTCACTCAAAAACCCCTTCCTTCTAAAAAGGGAACAGAGGAGATCATTTTTAACACCATCCTTTGGTCTGGTCTCACCGGTGAACATCTCATTAAATTTCGTTCTCTGGTGCCAATCTTCTGACTTCATTTTAAAAAAAATTCTTTTTATTTATTCTTTCGTGGGGTGTGGGTGTTGCCAGCAAGGCCAGCATTTGTTGCCCATTTCTAATTGCCCTTGAACTGAGTGGCTTGCCACACACCATTTCAGAGGGCAGTTAAGAGTCAACCACATTGCTGTGGGTCTGGAGTCACACCTCGACCAGACCAGGTAAGGACGGCAGATTTCCTTCCCTAAAGGAGCATTAGTGAACCAGATGGGTTTTTATGGCAATTGGCAATGGTTTCCTGGTCACTGTTATGGAGACTGGCTTTGAAATTCCGGATTTATTAATTGAATTTAAATTCCAACAGCTGCTGAGATGGGATTTGAACATGTGTCTCCGGAACTTTAGTCTGGACCTCTAGATCGCTAGTCCGGTGACATTGTAACTTTCCATTGTTCGCTGTAGCTTGATGTTCACCAGGATCGATGAAAGACGGGATATTGAAGTGGATATTTCTGTTCCTGAAATTGGGAATATCGAATAACCTGGAAACAGTGAACGGGAAGTGGGGAGGTGGGGCGGGGGGGAGAATGGGATAAGGTGAAGTACCCTCACCCCCTGCTTCCTCCCCATCTAAAACTCTTCAGGGAAACCCTCCCTTTTCAGACAAGCTCCCTCACAGGGATGCAATCCATTTCACCTCATGGTGAGGTGCACACTGGTGACACATGGTGACACTGCAGGAGTTCCAAAATGCCAAGGCATTTTGGGGGTAGAGCTGAACTTTGTGCAATCGTCTAAAATAAATGATAGTGAGTCATGGAATTATAGAATCATAAGGTGCCAAAGGTGGTCATCCGGCTCATTGTGTCTATACTGCTTTTCTGAAGGAGATGTCCAATTAGTACCATTCACCTGCTTCTTTCCCATAGCACTGCAAATGGTTCTTCTTTTCATCCACAACCAAATTCCACTTTGCAAGCTACGATTGAAACTTCTTCCACCAACCTTTCAGGCAGCTTCTAGACCACAACAACCTGCCACGTTGGCAGTCTGTTTTGCAGCTCTCCAGATGTTTACTTTCACTGATTTCCAAGATCTAAGATGATAGCATTTTTCTCCCGCCCTCCCTTATCAGCACTTTCCCCAACTAACTACGTTACATACATTAAAATATGAATGCAATATTACTAAATCAATCAGTAACTAAACGATAAATATCACTTACATCTCTCCGTGCTTATTCTTCCTCCCTAACAGCCATGTCAGTATTCCATATTCTCACCGCTTGCTGTGTAAAGAGGGTTTTCCTGGGCCAAAGAGTAGGCCTCTCCATCCCCCAGCCCCAATCATGAAGACTTCAATCTCCAGATTCTGGTCACTCACCACCCCACCACGATCCCGATTGTGGCAACTTACGCCCAATCCTGACATTATTCCCTCTCGATCCGGCCGCTCCCATTTCCAATCACAGCCCATCCCCTCCTGATTGTGGCCCCTCCCACTCCTGATGTTTGTTCCCCCGATCACGGCCCTTCGCCTCTGCTCAGAGCCCCTCCCCCTCTCAGTCATGGCCATCCCCCTCTGGACTCTGGACCCTCTCATGGCTGAGAGAGGAAGAATAAATACGGGAGATGTAAATGATATTTATTGCTTAGTTATTGATTGATTTAGTAACATTCCCTCTCCGATTCGTAACCTCTCTCCCTCGCTCCCAATGGTGGCCTCTCTGACTTTCTAATGGTTGTCATCCATCCCCAGTACATTTTGGCTGTGCTCTCCTGCTTCTGGTAATCTCTCCTCCCCGCTGGAAAGGCTGTCCGTTGGGCTGGCTGTCAATTGGAAAGTTTGCTAAACTTTTTAATAAGATCCTGATGATCTTAATGGCACTACCTCCTTTTGCACTGCTGGGTTCGCCCTCCATTTTATACCTCTCCACTCAATCCTCCCCTCTCTGTAATTATCAGAGTCCTTTGCTCGGTTTTGCTTTCCATAGATTCTGCCCAAGCCATTGAGAGTTTGCCAGCATTTTCTCTTTTGATTTAGCATCATCTAACCTTTGTCCACAATTGTGTCTTAAAACCACATTCCTTATGCCCCTTTTCTCCTTGCCCAGCCTTCCAACTCTAATATAAAAGGAACACCAGATTGCAGAGTGATTAATTGCATCCTGCCTTTTTGCGTTTGCAACTCATTTTTCACGAAAATCAATTAGATGCAAATTGGCCGTTGTTAATCGTTTATCGTAGCTAATTGGTAGCTGTACTGGCAGGTAACATGCAGATCATTGGTTAGTACGGAGCAAAACAACTGTGCTAGATTGAAAGGGATAACATCTGGCTCTGGGAGCATTGAAGCTTATTAAAATGTGAAGAGCACGATAGTCCCACTGGGAGACATGGTGGAAGAATGACACTGAATAAGTTGTCGCTGCTTAACAATGGTAAGTGGAGGCCATGAGTTCAGCAGAGGAATGAGAGACACTTTGAAAAGTTCAAGGAGTAAAGCTCACCAAGATTTCTTCAGCAGGACCCCCCAAACCTGCAACCTCTAGCCCTGAGAAGGACAAGGACATCAATGTTGTGGAGAAACCAACCCTCCGAAGTTCCATATACCATCCTGACTTGGAACTATACCATCGATCCTTTACTGACTCTGGGTCAAAGTTGTGGAATTCCCTCCCTAGCTGCATTGTGTACCTATGCCACAAGAGTCAAGAAAGCGGCTCACCATTACCTTCTCAAAGGCATTGGGAGATAGTTAACCAATGCTGGCTCAGCCAACATTTCCCACATTTCTTTTTTTTTATTCATTCACATGATATAGGTGTCGCTGGCTAGGCCAGCATTTATTACTCAACCCTAGTTTCCCTTGCTCAGAAGATATTTAAGAGTCAACCACATTATTGTGGATTTGGAGACACATGTAGGCCTGGCCAGGTCCTTCTCTAAAGGATATCAGTGAACCAGATGGGTTTTTACGACAATCGGCAATGATTTTATGGTCATCATTAGATTTTTAATTCCAGATGTTTTAATGCCATGGTGGAATTCAAATCCAGGTCCCCAGACCATTAACCTGTGTCTCTGGATTACCAGTGCAGTCACAATACCACTATGCCACTGCCACTGCCTCCCCATCTTGTGAATGAATAAATAAAGAAGTGTTATGAATACTTATCTCCAAGCTTTTGTTCTTTAAAACAATGTAAGGACATCAAATTATTTGGACATTTTCTTAGAAACTGACTTGAGTTTTTTTTAAAGATTATAAGTTCACTTTGGACTCTGAGCAAGCTACCTTTTCCAAGAAGTCACATGACTTCAGCTAAATGACCAGCAAGGCCCCTGAGGAGATAAGGACTATTTGTTTATTTGAACTTTAATTGCTGGGGGGAAAGAAAAAAAACTATTGCTTTCAGAGGCTGTGAGGCCCTGGTGATTTTCTGGAAACGACCTGACTGAGATGAGCTTCTGTTTTGAACTTTGAAAAGAGAAGGTTGACCAATTCACTCTCTCCCTGGCTTGTCTGATTTTCAGTGTAGTTCTTAGCATCTAGCTAGAAATCCTCATTTCATAACTTGTCTGTATTTGGAAACCTGAGAAGCTGAGATGGGGGATGCCAAGGACATTGATCCCACTCTGTTCTTCTTCACACTGAAGCTCCTTTGGAAGGAACGTCCAGACAGACACCGTGGCCAGCGATCTGTCTTCGCGCGCAGGGATACCAGATCAACAGCGTCAAAGCCCTATGAACTTTATCCTTTTTCATAAAGTTCTCCATTGGCTAAGACAGTGATTTTCGCTATTTTCAAGCAAGGGCCACTTTAGCAAAAATACCCTGCAATGTGACAGCCACATCACTACTTTACTAAATTATCATTGCTTCCTACTCCTTCATGATTTAATGTAACAGAGCGATGCATGGAATTGGAATGAAATCGCATATTATACTTAATAAATACGCATGTACAATTAAAAAATAACAGCATTTATAAAACAATAACCAGGAAAATGTAAGGAATTAAAAATGCACCCATGCAAGTAAACTTATGTGAAATGTACGTTAAAAGTTGGAAGAGCGAAAGTGTGCCTGTTTGCTCCTTGCTTTTCTTCATGCAGTATTTGTAGTCTGTCATCGCGATCCTAGTAAGGGAGTCCGAATCTTCATTGCTCAGTTTGTTTCTCTGTTTTATTTTCACAATATTCATTGTCGAAGAGGTAGATTTGCAGCTATACATACTGACAGAAAATGACAGCACCTCGTGCACACAATGTTTCAGGGATGGGTATTGTGTATCAGGGACCATGTTCCAGATCAGACTTCAGTCTGAAGCCCCACAATTTCACTTTCCAATTTAGCACAAAAGCCTGTGATAGCTGGTGACAGAGATGACACTGCTACTTGGAAGGGGTTCTCAATGAAATTAAAAAACTCCTTGCACTCTGTTACGTCTTTAAATCTAGACTCAAAATCTTCCAAAACGTGTGCAAATGAATTACACTTGAAATGTTTCGAGAGCTCTGGATTTTCTTGAGGAGATGGTCCTGAGTTTTGGAACGTGAGCAAAGTATGTGTCGGGAATGCATAATGTCGTAACCTTGCTTTGTAAAGTGGTTACTACGCGCAGCACGTTACTGGGAAGCTCCTGTTTCCCTTGCAACCTGAGATTTAGCACATTCAAGAGACACGTGATGTCGGACAAAGATGCCAGCTTTATTATCTGCCCTTGGTTTTCCGAGTTTTTCTCCTCCTTCCCCTTGCTTTCAAGACATTCACAAAGCTGAGGGAGGAGACCCAAAAATCTTTCAAGTACCCTGTCACGAGATAACCATCTCACTCCATTGTGGTTTACTAGGTCGCCATACCCTGTCCCATACTCTTCCAGTAATGCTCGAAACTGCCTGTGATTCAGTGTTTTTAAAACAATAAAATTGACCAACTTTACAACCAACACCAGGGCGTTTTGCATTTCGCTATTTTTTAGTTTGCCCGCGGTGCTTCTTGATGTATAATGCATCACGATGAATTTGGGTATTTCCTCTCACTTCCTCATCAGGCCGATTAATCCATTCTCCTTCCCTCGCATGGTTGGTGCACTGTCTGTACACACACAGATTGTTCAATCCAGGTTATTCTCGGCAAAAGAAAATCGAGGAGGGCAGTCAAAACGTTTTCCCCTTTTGTCTGACCTTTCAGAGTTATTAAACACAACAGTTCTTCACAAAATAATCCTTCTTTGGGGAAACGGACCCAGACACACAATTGCGAAACGTCACACAATATCTGTACTTTCATCCACCACTATACTAAAACACAGTGTTGCCAAAAGATCTGTAGTTAACTGTTGTCGGATTTCTTTCCCGATTTCCTCCACCCTTCTCATTATTGTTGTGTCAGACAGTTGCAGTCCTTTTATTTGCTTTAGATCCAACAATACTCAGGAGGCTTGACACCGTCCAGGACAAAGCAGGCAGCTTGATTGGCACCCCTTCCACAAACATTCACTCCCTCCACCACCGATGCACAGTGTGTACCATCTACAAGATGCACTGCAGCAACTCACCAAGGCTCCTTCGACAGCACCTTCCAAACCCACGACCTCTACCACCTAGAAGGACAAGGGGAGCAGATAGATGGGAACACCACCACCTGGGAGTTCCCGTCCAAGTCACTCACCGTCCTGACTTGGAAATATATCGCCGTTTCTTTACTGTCGCCGGGTCAAAATCCTGGAACTCCTTTCCTAACAGCACCGTGGGTGTACCAACACCACATGGAGTATGAAGACAGCTCACCACCACCTTTCGAAGGACAATTACGGATGGGCAATAAATGCTGTCCTAGCCTGCGATGCCCATACCCCGTAAATGAATAAAAAAGGGATTGCACTTTTGTTATTAAAATTGGCACTCAGGATTTCTGCAGAAACCAGATAACACTACTTAACGATCTCTGCACCAGTAAATGCCTTTTCATGTCTTGCTAAAGTCCATGCGATTTCAAAAGATGCCTCTGTCAAGCACTCTGCAGGGGAACTCGATCTCTGTATTATTTTTGACTGGCCTTTGAAGGAAGCAGCAAGTTGCTCGATTTCACTTTTTCCTAGTTCAATCCCAGGTGGGCAATTTCCATTGAAACGTGAGTGCGCTGCTGTGGAATGGCTTTCTAAATCGCTGTGTTTTTAAAAGCGGAACACTTCAGCTGACAAATGGAACAAAACCGGCTTCATACATGTTTCGTTAAGTCCACTCTCATCAGTCCCACTTTTCTTGAAACTTGGGGTTTTCGTCTTTCAAAGCAACATACCTTTCTCTTTTCCTTTGGCTTGTGGCTCACTTATGGCCCTTACCATGCCTGCGGCTTCCTCCAGCCTCCTTGGTTTCAGTAGTTGTTGTAGGTCTGCTTTTGTTTGTTTCATTAATATCCACAGTTACGTTCTTATTACCTACTTATGTTTCGGTTTCACTTTCCAATTTTGTCTTTGCCGGAATTAAGAATCAATCCATTCTTTTTCCAGTAACTCCCTTGGGCCAAAGAGAAAAGCACAACGCCAGCGGCCAAATACTCTGCTCGTTCTATGGTGGTTGCTATGGTAATATATCTGTTACTATACAAAGTATAGTACTATATACTTGGATATACTTATTGTACCATGTGGTCAATGTGACGTGTAAAGGAGGCTGACTTCATATAGTCTCGGTGCACATTTTTTAATGTTAGAAGTAAAATAAATAGGAATACAGTAAGTCTCCACTTAAAGTTATGGTTGCATTCCTGAAAATGATGACTTTAAGTGAATCATTGGTTCCCATAGGAATCCATGTTAAAACTGTAGTTAGATTCTGTAGGAACTTCCTTATCAGAAAAAAAAAGCAAATATTAAAAAATTATACCCTCTAAGTTGCAATATTCTATATTGCTAAATTCCTACATTTGTAAGTGAAATAAATCTTATGTTTTTAAACTTATTTAATTTTAAAAGAAAAATATAACTTTCTACTTGAGTTACCGCCTGCTTGCCACCAATCCTGCTTCCTGAAACCCCTGGTCGTTGCAGATCCTCCTCCTCCCCAACCCTCAGCATTGTGGCCTTTCCCCTTTCCTGAGTTTCGAGTTGTGGCCTCTTCCCTGTCTCTGACCCACCCTCTCACAGAACCTCCCAATCCCTGACTCATCCTCTCGCCGCTCCCCTTTCCTGGACTTGCGTTCCCGTTCAAGACCCCATGGCAACTCAGAGGTTGGGGAGCAGGGGGTAGGCTGCAACTTGGAGGTCAGGTTAGGCCGCAGCTCGGGGGCCAGGGGTAGGCCACAACTCAGTGGTCGGGGGTAGGCCGCAATTTGGAGGTCAGGGGCAGGCCACAACTCAGTGGCCAGGGGTAGGCCGCAACTTGGAGGCCAGGGGTAGGCCACAACTCAGTGGCCGGGGGTAGGCCGCAACTTGGAGGCCAGGGGTAGGCCGCAACTCAGAGGACAGGGGTAGGCCACAACTCAGAGGCCAGGGGTAGGCCGCAACTCAGAGGCCAGGGGTAGGCCGCAATTTGGAGGCCAGGGGTAGGCCACAACTCAGTGGCCGGGGGTAGGCCGCAATTCGGAGGTTGGGAGTAGGCCGCAACATGGAGGCCAGGGGTAGGCTGCGACTCGGAGGTCGGGGAGAGGTGAGAGGTTGCTCCAAAGTTCCCCGAGGCCAGTCACACGGGAAATGGCGTTAAAACAGATCTTGCAATGCTCAATGAGATTACAGGGAAGGGTGACTCGCGAAGAGTCGGAGAGAGTCAGGGGAAGTCGGGGAGTGTCAGGGAGAGTTGGAGAGCGTCGGGAAGAGTTGGGGAGAATTGTGGAGCATCAGGGTGAGTCGGGGAGCATCAGGGAAGAGTCGCGATGAGTCTTGGGGAGCCGTAAAGAGTTGGGGAGCATCTGGGACAGCCAGGGAGCATCAGGGGGGGTCGCGGAGAATCAGGGAGAGTCACAGAGGATCAGGGAGAGTCTGGGAGAGTCTGAGAGAGTCAGGGAGAGTTGGGGAGCATTACAGAGCACCAAGGAGAGTTGGGGAGAGCCGGGGAATGTAGGGCAGTGCCTTGGAGAGTCGGGGAGAGTTGCGGAGTTTTGGGGACCATTGGGAATTGTCGGGGAGAGTCAGGAGCATTGGGGATCTGCACTTAGTGAGGATGGAAGCCACTACTGGCTTGCAGGCCTTGCATGAAGAACAAGGGGCTAAAAGGTGTTCTTCCCTTAAATGCCAACCTCTGCAGAGACCCTATTTGTTTTGTCCGTGTGTTTGTGTGTGTTGGGATTCAAAGGGATACATAGTTACACTTTCGTATTATAAATTGTATGTTAGCTAGCTTTTGCAACTTGTTTTTAAAAATAAGTTTTGTATCACAATAAATCAATCATTCTAGGTTGATTGAAAGACTAGTTAAATTCTCTTTTATTCTGGTTCTAACAATAGCAAATGTAAACAATTGGCCATTTTGGTGAGTGAATAAAACATTTACATTTATGGTGCAACCTATGGGGAAGTGAGAAAATGCACACTCCTCCCATCCCGGTCGTAACACAAGTGAAGAGGGAACTCAATAGAGCACATACCTCCACCATGCTGTGTTAACTTAACATTATTATAATTGCACACCTCTTATTTGGGTTTTTTTCCCTGCCTGGTTAATGCTCTTTAACTACAAAGCTGAGAAAAGCAATCTTTTTATTAAGAGCTTCCATCTCACTGAGGAGGCTTCAGTCTAACATCTAACAACCTGCTCTGAAAACTCTGCTTACATTTTGACAGCTGCGGCAAACTCCACCACAGCAGCTGAGACAATCCACAACATGCTAAAACAATTGACAGCATTGTAAATAAAACAGCTCACAATGTTTTAAAAAATAAGTCAATTTACCTTATCTCCCAATGTCCTTAAAAAATTCCAGGGTCCAGATCCAATCTGCATCTTCACCAAAATAATTATTTCTTTGATGGGATGTGAGTGTTGCTGGAAAGGGTAACATTTGTTGTCCGTCCCTAACTGCTTGAACTGAGTGATTTGTTCGGCCATTTCAGTGGACAGTTAAGAGCCAACCACGTTGATGTGGGCCTGGAGTCAAATGTAGGCCAGGGCAGGTAAGGGTAGTAGATTTCCTTCCCTAAAGGACATCAGTGAACCAGATTTTTGTTACAACAATCAGTTGTAGCTGTCATGGTCACCATTTCTGAAACTAGCCTTATATTACAGATTTTTGTTAACTGAATTTAAATTTGACCAGAGCATTAGCCTGAGCCTCTGGATTACTAGCCCAGTGATGTCACCGCCATCCCCACCTAATCAATTTTCTCATGGGCCATACCCTATCTGAGCACCAAGGTTCATGGAAACCCATTCATTTGTTTCTGAGATGTAGTTTTGAAAAATGGGTTAACAAACAGACCGTGAATACATCATGTCTGCCTACCTTTAGTGGCAGAGGTAATCAAGGACTGAGCACCGAATTAAGCTCACCCATTGATCTGGCGAAAAACACAGTTTTCTTCCTGTATTAATGTCAACTGTTTTTGGATGGGCAGCAAAGGGCATTGATTTTTCAACACAACTCACTCATTTGCTAAAACATTTTTTTTCAGGCCGAAGCAATAAAATCAGCTCTGTAGGAAGAAAATGGAGGTTGCTGGAGAAGAACAAGCCCTAGTGCATTCTTCTCATGGCATGGGACATTTTGCAATGACATGAGGACAGTGAGAGATTAGGAAAAACACAGGATAACAGACATGTGGAAGCAGTACAGGCAAAGAGAGTTTGTTTGCTGTACAGACAAAGTGAGAGTGATGGCCCTTGAAATCAAAGCCGCGTGTGGCAACAAGAAGCCTGGAGAAAACGGAAGTCAGTGGGAATCAGGGGGCAGACTGGTTGGAATCATTCCCAGCACAGAAGTAGATGGCTGTGGTTGTTGGAGGTCAATCATCTCAGTTCCAGGACATCGCTGCAGGAGTTCCTCAGGGTAGTGCCTTGGGCCCAATCATCTTCAGCTGCTTCATCAATGACCTTCTTCCAATCATAAAGTCAGAAGTGGGGATCTTTGCTGATGATTGCACAATGTTCAGTACCATTCGCGACTCCTCAGATACTGAAGAAATCTATGCCAGTGTGCAGCAAGACCTGGACAACATTTAAGCTTGAGGTGATAAATGGAAAGTAACATTCACGCCACACCAGGTAATGGCTATCTCCAACAAGACAGAATCTAATCTTCTCGCCTTGATATTCAAAGGCATCATCTATCCCTATTTCTAATCTCTTCCAACCCCACAAACCTCTGAGGTATCTGCACTCCTTTAATTCTAGAAACATAGAAACATAGAAAATAGAAGTAGGAGTAGGAGTAGGTCATTTGGCCTTTGGAGCCTGCTCCACCATTCAATATGATCAAGGCTGATCCTCTATCTCAACCCCATACTCTCGCTCTCTCCCCACACCCCTTGACGGCTTTTGAGTTCAGAAATCTATCTATTTCCTTCTTAAATATATTCAGTGGCTTGGCCTCCACGGCCCTCTGTGGTAGAGAATTCCACAGGTTCGCCACCCTCTGAGTGAATACGTTTCTCCTCATCTCAGTCCTAAATGACCTACCCCATATCCAGGCCCCTTGCTCTAGTCCCCCAGTCATAGGAAACATCATTCCTGAACCCAGTCTGTCCATCCCTGTCCATCAGGATTTTATACGTTCCAATGAGATCCCCTCTCATCCTTCTAAACTCCGGCGAATACCAATCGGCCCAATCTCTCCTCATATGATAATCCTGTCATCGCAGGAATCAGTCTGGTGAACCTTTACTGCACTCCCTCCAAGACAAGTATATCCTTTCTTAGGTAAGGAGACCAAAACTGCACCCAATACTCCAGGGCAAGGATTTCCCGTTCGGCGTGCGAGGGGGGCGGGGCCATCTCGCTGACGCGTAAAATGATGCGGGATGATGTCGGGCGGAACTCCTGATGTCACCGCACCTCACTTCCATTTTCAGGTTGTTGGGGGCTCAGCCGAATCAGCTGTGCACCCACCGACCTGTCAATGACCTACCTATTGAGGCCATTGGCGAAGTAGTTAATGTAATTAGTGGACCTTAAGGTTGGCGGGCATGCCGGGAGCCCTGGCGGGCATTGGAAAAAGCATGAAACCTCATCCATGGATGGGATAAAGTTTCATGTAGGTTTTTAAAAATTTAATAAAAGTGCATTTAAAAGTGATGGACATGTCCCAACTCATGGGACAGTGTCACGTGAGGGGACATGTCAGGGGAATTTTTTTTTTCTGTTTTTAAGATTTTTTATTGTGAAGCCAATCCCCTGAGGCAGCACTTAGCCTCAGGGAGATGAGTGCACTCTCTTGTGCGAATGCGCGAAAGAGCGCACTCTTGGCTCAGGGAATCCCACCACCCCCCCCCCAACCCCTTGCCTGCACAGGGAGCGCACAGCGCTTCATCGTGGATGTCACGCTGGGCGGGCCTTAATTGGCCTGCCCACATAAAATGGTGGCGCATCCCCGATTTGGGACGCCGATCGGAGGTGCGCCCGCTCCTGAACTTCCCCTCCAATGGGGGGAAATTTCTGTCCCAGGTGTGGTCTCACCAAGACCCTGTACAGCTGCAGTAAGACATCCTTGCTCCTGTGCTCAAGCCCTCTCGCAATGAAGGCCAACATACCATTTGCCTTCTTAACTGCTTGCTGCACCTGCATGCTTGCTTTCAGTGATCCGTGTACAAGGATACCCAGGTCCCTTTGTACATCAACATTTCCCAATGTATCACCATGTAAACAATAGCCTGCCATTCTGTTTTTCCTACTGAAGTAGATAATTTCACACTTATCAATGTTATACTGCATTTGCCATGAATTTGCCCACTCACTCAACCTGTCTAATTCACCTTGAAGTCTCTTAACACCTTCCTCACTGCTCACATTACCATTATATTTAGTGTTGTCAGCAAACTTGGAAATATTACATTTGATTTCCTCATCCAAATCATTGATATATATTGTGAATAGCTGGGGCCCAAGCACTGATCCCTGTGGTACACCACTAGTCACCGCCTGCCACTCCAAAAAATACCCATTTATTTCCACTCTCTGTTTCCTGTCTGCAAACCAATTCTCAATCCATGCCGATATATTACTCCCAATCCCATGTGCTTTAACTTTACAGTCTAACCTCTTATGTGGGACTTCACCAATAGCTTTCTGAAAGTCCAAATAAACCGCATCCACTGGTTCTCCCTTATTTTTTCTGCTAGTTACATCCTCAAAAAACTCCAGTAGCTTTGTCAAACATGATTTCACTTTCATAAATCCATGTTGACTTTGTCGAATCCAGTTAATACTACATCCTTTAGAATAGCGGATGACACAAAGATTGGCCGGGTGGTTAACAGTGAGGTTGAGTGTCTTGGGCTACAGGAAGATTTGGACGGGATGGTCAAATGGGCAGATAAGCGGCAGATGGAATTTAACCCTGAAAAGTGTGAGGTGATACACTTTAGAAGGAGTAATTTGACAAGGAAGTATTCAATTAACGGCATGACACTAGGAAGTTCTGAGGAAAAAAGGGACCTTGGCGTGTGTGTCCATAGATCTCTGAAAGCAGAGGGGCAAGTTAGTGGGGTGGTGAAAAAGGCATATGGGACACCTGCCTTTATCAATCGAGGCATAGATAACAAAAGTAGGGAGGTCTTGTTGGAGTTGTATAGAACCTTGGTGAGGCCACAGCTGGAGTAGTGTGTGCAGTTCTGGTCGCCACATTATAGGAAGGATGTGATTGCACTGGAGGGGGTGAAGAGGAGATTCACCAGGATGTTGCCTGGGATGAAACATTTAAGTTATGAAGAGAGGTTGGATAGACTTGGGTTGTTTTTGCTGGAGCAGAGAAGACTGAGGGGTGACCTGATCGAGGTGTACAAGATTATGAGGGGCATGGACAGGGTGGATAGGGAGCAGCTGTTCCCCTTAGTTGAAGGGTCAGTCACAAGGGGGCATAAGTTCAAGGTGAGGGGTAGGAGGTTTAGGGGAGAGGTGAGGAAAATCTTTTTTACCCAGAGGGTGGTGACGGTCTGGAATGCGCTGCCTGGGAGGGTGGTGGAGGCGGGTTGCCTCACATCCTTTAAAAAGTACCTGATGAGCACTTGGCACGTCATAACATTCAAGGCTATGGGCCAAGTGCTGGTAAATCGGATTAAGTAGGTAGGTCAGGTGTTTCTCACGTGTCGGTGCAGACTCGATGGGCCGAAGGGCCTCTTCTGCTCTGTGTGATTCTGTGAATAGCACTTTTCCAACAGAGGTTAGGCTAACCGGTCTGTAATTCATTGTTTTCTCCCTTTCTCCTTTTTTAAATAGTGAGGTTACATTTGCCACCCTCCAATCTGCCAGGACTGTTCCAGAAACTACCAAATTTTGGAAGATGACAACCAACAAGTCCATTATTTCCATGGCCACCTTTTTTTAATTCATTCACGGGATGTGGGCTTCGCTGGCTGGGCCAGCATTTATTGCCCATCCCTAGTTGCCCTTGAGAAGGTGGGGGTGGGCTGTCTTCTTGAACCACTGCAGTCCATGTGGTGTAGGTACACCCACAGTGCTGTTAGGGAGGGAGTTCCAGGATTTTGACCCAGCGACAGTGAAGGAATGGCAATATATTTCGGTGGTGAGTGCCTTGGAGGAGAAATGCCAGGTGGTGGTGCTCCCATCTATCTGCTGCCCTTGTCCTTCTAGGTGGTAGTGGTCATGGATTTGGAAGATGCTGTCTGAGGAGCGTTGATGAATTCCTGCAGTGCATCTTGTAGATGGTACACACTGCTGCTACTGTGTGTCGGTGGTGGAGGGAGTGAATGTTTGTGGATGTGATGCCAATCAAGCGGACTGCTTTGTCCTGGATGGTGTCCAGCTTCTTCAGTGTTGTAGTAACTGCACTCATCCAGGCAAGTGGGGAGTATTCCATCACACTCCTGACTTGTGCCTTGTAGATGGTGGACAGGCTTTGGGGAGTCAGAATTCCCAGCCTCTGACCTGCTCTTGTAGTCACAGTATTTATATGTTGAATCCAGTTCAGTTTCTGGTCAATGGTAACCCCCAGGTTGTTGATAGTGGGGGATTCAGTGATGGTAATGCCATTGAACATCAAGGGGCGATGGTTGGATTCTCTCTTGTTGGAGATGGTCATTGCCTGGCACTTGTGTGGCGCGAATGTTACTTGACACTTGTTAGCCCAAGCCTGGATATTGTCCAGGCCTTGCTGCATTTGGACATGGACTGCTTCAGTATCTGAGGAGTGTTGAATGGTGCTGAACGTTGTGCAATCATCAGCGAACATCCCCGCTTCTGACCTTATGATGGAAAGAAGGTAATTGATGAAGCAGCTGAAGATGGTTGGGCTGAGGACATTACCCTGAGGGACTCCTGCAGTGATGTCCTGGAGCTGAGATGACTGACCTCCAACAACCACAGCCATCTTTCTTTGTGCTAGGTATGACTTCAACCAACGGAGAGTTCTTCCCCGATTCTCATTGACTCCAGTTTTGCTCGGGCTCCTTGATGCCACACTCTGTCAAATGCTGCCTTGATGTGAAGGGCAGTCACTCTCAGCTCACCTCAGGAGTTCAGCTCTTTTGTCCATGTTTGAACCAAGGCTGTAATGAGGTCAGGAGTTGAATGGCCTGGTGGAACTCAAACTGGGCAACAGTGAGCTAAGTAATTGCCGCTTGAGAGCACTGTTGATGACTCCTTCTATTACTTTAATAATGATGGAGAGTAGACTGATGGGGCGGTAATTGGCTGGGAAGGATTTATCCTGCCTTTTATGTACATGACATACCTGGGCAATTTTCCACATAGCCAGGTAGATGCTGGTGTTGTTGCTGTACTGGAACAGTTGGCTAGGGGTGTGGCAATTCCTGGAGCACAAGTCTTCAGTACTATGGCCTGAATGTTGTCAGGGCCCATAGCCTGTGCACTATCCAGTGCCTTCAGTCGTTTCTTGATATCACATGGAGTGAATCGAATTGGCTGAAGACTGGCATCTGTGATGCTGGGGACCTCCGGAGGAGGCCGAGATGGATCATCCACTCGGCACATCTGGTTGAAGATTGATGCAAATGCTTCAGCCTTATCTTTTGCACTGCTGTGCTGGGCTCCCCCATCATTGAGGATGGGGATATTTGTGGAGCCTCCTCCTCCAGTGAGTTATTTAATTGTCCGCTCTAGGAATGTGCACTCTGTTCATTCCTAGAGCAGACTCAAATTTTCTTTCGCTGAGGTGTCCGCCATGCTCTTGCTGGATGTATACGCTTTGCAAATGGAACCTTCATTTTCACTTGTTTCACAAGTTCAGCCAAACATTTGTTTGCTCTTTTATTTTCAAATCATTTTGCAATCTTATGAATCTTTTCATTCAGCCCAAAGGTTCCTAGTACATCTGAGTCATCCAGTGTTATTTTCTCTTCTAGATCCTTGTGCTACAGTGTCTGATTTACCTTTTCCCATCTTATTTTTGTCTTTTCTTTCCCTGTCTGCAGCTTGGAAAGTTCTGCGGCTTTTCCTTTCAATGCCTCTTCGATTTCATTCAACCACTTCTTCAGCTCTTCAGTCTGTTTCTTGCAGCTTTTGGCTTCCTCCTGGAATATAGAACATTGACAAGTCTCCGCCAACTGGTTCTTCATTTTGTTCAGGGTGACATTGAATTCGTCTTCCTTCTCTTCATAATTTTCCAGAAGAATAAACTCTGTCCTGAGGCATCCTTGTAGTGTGCGAAGATTCTTCAAGAGGTTTTCCTTTCCTTTGCCTACTTCATTTTAAGTTTTCCTGGAATTCAGCAGAGTCTCCTTGAGTTTATTCTGCTGTTCTCCCATTCTGCTCTTTAAGACAGCCTTAATTCTTTCATGTTGCTGAATGGTTACACATTTCTTTTGCATTTGACATTGAAGGACAACCAGCTGTTTCTTCAATTGGTTATTTTTTTGTTGACCTCTTGCCAATTTACTTTGGGCTTCAGTGCATCATTTTGTTGCTATTGCTAGTTCCAACACAGCTTTTTCTGAAGTAATATTCAGCATCCTTTTTAGCTCCTCGTGTTTTTCCATGGCTGCATATTGATTCTTCAAGGAGTCTTTCAGGGTCGCAATTTCCTTGTGTACCCTATCTGCCTGCCATTTTGCTGTACATCTTGTTGAGTTTTCCCAACTCCTACTTTGATTTGCCAACTGTGGAATGGAGGTCCATTATTTCCTCCTGGTACCTTTGTGTCGTTTCTGAAATCTGTTTTGTTTAGATCTTGACCAGCTTGGTTCATTGAAGACTTCAGTTTATTGTGCATTTTCAAAGGTATATACTCAGCTTGAATCTTGCACTTCAAATCTTCTGGTTCAGCTCTGATGTGAACACATTCCTGTAGAACAGCTTCATTTACTTTTTGTGTGTTTTGTTTTCAGCCAGTTCTTTCTTCTGCACTAAATGCTTTGGCTTATGCATTTCACTTTATTGAGATGGTCGGCAACCATCTTGTGGTTTACTGGAATATTGTTTCTCTCGTTCTGGGATCTTCTGGCTCCCGCACACTGGGGTCTTTTGTTGCCCTCTCTCTGGGGCCTTTTGTTACCCTCAGCACTTAATTGGGGGTTGCTGTCTCTCTGGAGTCTTTTGTCTCCCTCTCTCTGGGGTCTTTCGTTGCCCATGGCATTTTTTCAGGGGTGCGCTACACCTTCTTCTGGAGTCTGCGTTCTCCACTACTTGGAGATTAAAATATCTGTCAAAGCCTTTTAATATCTCAGCAAAGGTTGTTGAGTATTGATCTATACATTGGCTGTGGAGTACTTCACCCACAAATGAACCAAACAGGAATAAACACTTACCAACTTGTAGTTCTTCTGATTCCTTATTTAATCTTGAATTCTCCTGCAAACTAAAAATTGTCTCCTCCAGGACTCCCATCTTGTGTCTGGTTTAGCCATTTCCTTATCTAATATACATCTGCATCTTCTAATTTTCTGTCCATTTCTTTTTTTTTGTAGTTACTGTTTTAACTGTCATTGCCCCTTTAAGGCTACTAGTGCAGCAACCTTTTATTTTCACTCAGGCTGCCTGCAGCCTGTTGGTTTTCTTTGTTGTGAGTTTCCCATGCTTTTACAATTTTGGAAGGCTCCCTGGTGATCATCCTTTTGTTTTTTGTAAAGCTTTTAAACTTTTAAAACTATTCCTTTTTTCAAAAAGAAAGCCACAGCAGCGATTTCTGCTTTTAAGCTTGGCAGATTCTTCTTTAATTTGCTATTTCTTCTCTTTTCCTTTTTTAAAAACTTTGCAGGAACTTTTAAAACAGTAGCAATCCGTTCCTCTGTACAAGAATCGAGGCACCTGACTGAAAATAATTTCCTTTCTCTTAAACTCTGCAGGCTTTTCCTTTTTTTCAACTTTGCTCTGCAAGTTTCTCTCTTGACTCTGCCAGCCAATTTTTATTTAACTGCTTTTTTTTTTTACTGCAGTGCAGCACGGCCAAGACTGCTTTTAACTACTGAGCCTCTGGGACTGCCACCTATTCTATAATGTAAGTACAGCTTCTTTTTTGTAATTTTTGCTCACCATTTTGTGAACTGACCAGGTTCTTTGATTCTACATCACTCAGGGTCTTGTCATTTTCCCACTGCTGCAATGTACTGAGCCTCTGAGACTGTCACCCATTCTACAAGGCAAGTACAGCTTCTTTTTTGTAATTTTTGCTTATTGTCTTGTGAGCTGACCAGGTTCTTTGACTTTGCATCACTCAGGGTCTTGCAATTTTTAGCATTTTTACTCCCCTGTGTTTGTGATCTGACCATGTTTTTTTCTTTTTTATGCTGCATCACTCAGGGGCCTTGCAATGGACTTCCGCTCATTCTAGCAGATTCCTTAACTATAAAGTCTGTATTGAAGCTTCTTCAATGGTTTCTTCAATCTTTCTTCTTAGGCGCATGTCTCTCTAGCCCAGCTTCGGCTTGTTTTAGTTTTCATACTTTGCTCTGGGTACATCATTTGAAATGCTACATTCCATATCAACGCTGATCACCATGGGCTGAATTTTCAGCTCTGTGTGTGTGGGTGCACACCCGAAATGTACGAGTATGAAATAGCGCATGATGGTGTCGGGCAAGTGTCCTGACGTCATCGCGCACTCGTGCGATACTTTGGTAGGCAGGCGCGCTGGGACTCGGCAGTGCGCCCGCCGACAATTAAGAGGGCTGTTAAGCCCATTAATTAATTAATTAAGTAGAAATTTTCACTGCCCGTCCAACCTTAAGGTTGGCAGGTGGGCGAATAGGCCAAGCAGCCTATGGATTTTTGAGGAAACCTCATCCAAGGGCAGGATGAGGTTTCTTATGTTAATTAAAAATAAAATAAAAGTTTTTAGAAGTCATTTTCAACATGCCCCTGCTCATGTGAGAGGGACATGAGGGGACGTTTTCCCTTTTTTTTGAAGACTTTATTTTTAATGTGAAAAATCTTCAACTCCCTGAGGCAGCCCTGTGAGTGCACCCACGTGCTTGTGCTGACTCCTGCACTCGCCCTGCTCCCCCCTCCCCACCAGGCAGCGCTGAGTGTTTCAGTGTGTGATTCACGCTGGCTGGCTGTTAATTGGCCAATCCTGGACCCGCCCCTCCGCACCTTTCCAACAAGGGGAAAATCCTCCCCCGTGTTGTGTACCACCACTGATCACCATGTTGTGAGGGTTGTTTGGTGTTTCACGGATAGGTCTTGAGACTTATATGAGACATGAACCATTTATTGTTAATCTTTAATTATGTACAGATTCCAGTTAATGTCATGCATAGTGCTGCTGCCATGCAGACAGACTGCTTCTAGAGTTTTCTCTCAGTCTATTACCATGTAACTCTGTACATCATACTGTGGGTGGTGCTATTCTCCAGTCCCACATTAACCCTTGCTCTGTTCACCCACCTTTACATTACAAAGGCATGCAGTCATGCACAGCATCATACAACAGCAGTCAACTGTTTAACAAGCCTTTGATGGACCGTTCCTAGTGTAAACTACAATCTCTTTAAGATGGCCTCTTGTTCTAAACATGGGATAAATTGGCATTTTAGCTTAAGACTCCATCTTCACCACCTTGGAGAATCTTTAATGCACGAATTATCTGGGAGGAAAAGCATGAGGTTTCATGGATGGCATTTTCTTTTTTTTACTTTGGATGTCCAGAGGTTGGCATTTCTACAATAATATGAGTTCCTCAATAGAGAGGTTCCTACTCTAATGCCTTAGTCCGGCTGTTATCTGCTCTGCAACATATGTCAATATGCCCATGATGCTTCCTGTTCTGGAACAGATATAAAACGTAAATTGACAGCTATTGGTCATTTGGTTGATTTGCTAATGAATGGATTCACCCAGCTTGTTAGCATCTGATAAAAATTATTGCAATTAAGGCTTATTCTTAAACCTGCTCAATCAACCTTGATAAATGAGGTCACAAAAGTAATAATGTTACGATGGTTACAATAATGATGATAGAGGGTAAGTATCATTCGTAATTTACAAGTGGTGCGATAAGACATTTTACTGTATCCCTTACCTGCCCACAGATGCAGTTTAAACATTTAATACATTGAAAACAATTGTCAATTAAAATCAATTTACATTAAAGCAATATTTAAGATCATTGAAATAAAAAAAGGGAAAGACCTGCATTTGTACGACACCTTCCTCAATTTCAAGATGCCCTTAAAAAACTTTACAGCCAACAAAGTGCTTTTAATGTGTAGACTCACTGACACAGACTCACGCACGCAGGTTCACTCACGCAGACTCATGCAGTTTCACTCACTCACTCACGCAGACTCACTCACACAGACTCCTCGCTCCCCATCTGGGCCTGGGAGGTTTGGATATCTCTCTGAGGATGTTCTGTTGAAGGGTCATGTGGACTCGAAACGTCGACTCTTTTCTTCTCCACCGATGCTGCCAGACCTGCTGAGTTTTTCCAGGTAATTCTGTTTTTGTTTTGGATTTCCAGCATCCGCAGTAGTTTTTTGTTTTTATCTCTGAGGATGCATTCAGGGTGCCGTGAAGAGATGCACTTCTTTACTCCGTGTTGTCTAGGACTCCAGCTGCTCCGGGCTGGGAGCTTGCCGGGAGCTGCTGCTGCAACTCTGCTGTTCCTCTTGGCCTCCCCGGCCCACTCCGCTATATCTCAAGCCCTGTTCTCCTTTAGGGGCTGGCACCTGCACAGGAGGATGAGAGAGAGAGATAGAGAGAGAGAGTGCGGCCATAGGCCGAGAGAGCCATGCTGTGAAAACAAAAGAGAAATCACTCATCTTCCCACTGCCCTTCTAATCAGAGACTGCATCTCTCCTGAATTTGCTGCGGATTGGATCACTGGTGACTTTTGTTTTCCATTCTTGGCTTGGATGGTCTTTCTTGGCATCTAGCCTAAGGATTGCTCATCGACCATTACTTAGGGATGACTAATCACAGAGTAATGGCCCAGATCTATGAAATAGATCTAATTAGTAATAAGAAATTAAAATCTCCAAATCAAATGTAATAAGAATGTTCATTAAATCTATTGATTGCATTTAAGACTTTAATGTTTTGCCTTCTGTATAGGGATTTATATTCGATACAAAAAAATAGAAGTTATGCTTATTTGCTGAGCCCATGAGCAGGCCATTCTTTGGCTTGTATGTAGACCCATCTGCTTTCAGTTGAGTACGTTTTTTCCTTTTTATCAGCTGGATTGAAATGGAGATAGCCTATTTTAAAATGTACTTGTTCGTGGGATGTGGGTGTTGTTGACAAAATCAGCACTTATTGTCTTAGACGGGACTGTGGAGGCAGTGGTGTTCCCATGCTTTCCCGCTGCTTTTGTCCTTCTAGGTGGTAGAGGTCCTGTGTTTGAGTGGTGCTGTCAAAGAAGCCTCGGGTGAGTTGCTGCAGTGCATCTTGGAGCTGGCACACACTGGAGACCTGGGGTACCAGTGGTGGAAGAAGCCACTACTAAGAAGAAAGGTCACCAACACTTTTTCAGGGGGAATTAAGAATGGAGAATGAATGACAACCTTTCCAACAATAACCATACCCTAAGGACTAATAACAAAATAATTGAGGCCTTCGTAAAATTGTAACCTTTCATTGCTCTAGTTCTATTTTTTTGTATAGAATATAAATCCCTATATAGAGGCAAAACATTAAAGGCTGAAATGCAATCAATGGGTTTAATGAACATTCTTATTACATTTAATTTGGAGATTTTAATTTATTTGGAATATTATTAATTAGAGTTTAAAGACCAGTTAGGTTTTGCATATCAACTGACTGCTTAACAGTTCATAGGAGCTGCATTTAGTTAGACAGTTATCTCTAGTTGATTTCTGTTATGTTAAGATTTATATATTTCCTCTGAGATTGTCAAATGGTTTTTCTAAGTGGATTGACTGTGTTGCTATCAATCAGAGCTCTGTTGAATTTTGTATCATGATTCAGATGCTGGAATTATCTGTGAGCCTGTTCAGCAATATATATTAATTATACTTGACGAACATGTAACATAAGTCTTGCACTCAGTGGATTCGAACTGTCAATGAAAAACCCATTAAAGATTTTACCTGAATTGGAAGGTGCTGAAAATGGCAACATGACGTTGGGTGAGATATCAAGGTCTCTCCTTAGAAAGGTGACTAAATTTCTGTCGTGCATGTTTCATCAAAGTCCCTTGTGATTGTGAATGGAGACCAAGATTCTAGACATTTTAACAATGATATCCAAGCAGATTTGCTTTGAGTCCAATCATGATTCATTGTCAGTCATCAGATTACACCTTACTCACCGATGCCAAGTTTTGGTTCCTGCTGAGCCACTCAACTCCAGACCACATTACAGCTGTGGTCCAAACATGGACATAAGAACTGAATTCCAGAAGTGAGTGAGAATGACTACACTTGAAATCAAGGCAACATTCGACTGAGTGTGATCCCAAGTAAAATTGAAGTTAATGGGGATCAGGGGAAAACTCTCTACTGGTTAGAATCATACCTAGCACAAAGGAAGATGGTTTGGGTCATTGGAGGCAAATAAGTTTAGCCACACAGGACATCACTGTAGGAGTTCCTCGGGGCAGTGTCTATAACCCAACTATCTTCAACTGCTTTCATCAATGACCCTCTCACTATCGCAAGTGGAGCTGTTTTCTGATGATTGCACAATGTTCAACTCCATTTGTGATCCCTCAGATAATGAATCACTTCATATCCATATGCAGTAAGATGTGGATAGCATGCAGGCTTGGGCTGATAGGTGACAAGTAACCTCTGTGTCACACAAGTATCGGGCAATGACCATCTCCTACATTAGAGAGCATTAGAGAACATAACCATCTCACCTTGATATATTTTGGCATTCCTATCACACATCCCCCCAATCCTCGCCAGGAGTAACATCCTGCTGGTCACCATTGACCAGGAGTTCATTAGGACCAGCCACTTAAATGCTGCGACGATTAGAGCAGACCATCAGCTGGATATTCTGCAGTGAGTAACTCACCTCCTGACTCCCCAAAGAATTTTCACCATGGTAAAAGTCAGGAGTGCGATGGCATTCTCTCCACTCATTTGGATGAGTGCAGCTCCAAGAACAGTCAAGAAGCTCAACACCATCCAAAACAAAATAGTTCACTTGATTAGCACCCCATCCACCTCCTTAAGCCTCCACTTCCTCCATCATTGGTGAACCGCGGCTGTAGTGTGTGCTACCTACAAGGTGCACTGCAGCAAATCTTTAATGCTTTTCCAACAGTATGTCCCAAATGCGTGATCTGCATCACCTAGAAGGGCAAGGGCAGCGGGCGCATGGGGACACCACCAACTTCCAGCTCCCCTCTAAGTCACACACCATCCTCATTTGGAAATTTACTGTTGCTGCTTCTTTGTCACTGGGTCACAATCATGGAACTCCTAGCCTAACAGCAGTGTAGATGTGCCTACACTGCACAGATTGCAGTGCTTCAGGAAATTGTCTTCTCAACAGTAACTAGGAATGGACGATAAATGGTGGCCTTGCCAGTAGCACCCAAATCCCCGACTGAATTAAAAACAGAAGAAGCTGGACATATCCAGCAGGACTGGCTGAAAAATAATTAACGTTTCAGGCTCTGACCTTTTATCAGAACTCTCAAGAATGAATTTAAAAAAAAAATCTTTCATGGGATGTGAGCGTCATTTAATCATTCCCAGTTGCACTTGGGGAAATGTTTGTGAGCTGCCTTCTTGGACCCCTGCCGCCCATCTGGTGTAGGTACACCCACAAAAGAAAACAAAAGAGATGAAGGCCATGAAAGTCCATTAAAGCTCATCCCCTTTTTCGAAACTCCCCCGCCTGCACTTTGAAGGTCCCCAGCCATCTTTGATACCAAGTCTGGCAATATTATACAAGAGTAATAAGATCCTTCCTAATATTTAATCTGATTTTTGGTGATGCTGCTAGAGAGATAAATATTGTTCTGAAAACTGGGGAGAATTCCCCTGTTCTTTCTTTGGAACAATACCCTGGGAAATTTTCTATCCACCTGAGAGGACAGGCCGGGCCTTTGGTTTATGCTTTCATCCAAAAGATGGCACCTCTAACACTGCTATGCTCACTCAGCACTGGGGTGCCAGCCTAGATTGTGTGCTCAAATCTCTAGAGTGGGTCTTGAACTTACAGCTTTCTGACTGAGAGGCAAGAGTGCTGCCCATTGAGTCTCAGTTAACCCAATGCACTGGCAAATGTCTGTCTGCTTGTGGCTACTCCTACCAGGAGACCTGCTGTCATGGTATGTCACGCTCGTCTGTCTTGCGCCTATCCCATCACATCCATTCGGCTGCAATCACCTCTTTGATGTCCATCATTCAACCACGCCCAGATCGACTCCTCTGTCTGCTGACCTTCACTTTGCCCTCTAGCAGGGATCTCTGAGCCTTTCAGCTCTGATCAAATGGCCGAAATACTGACATTTCATTTTCTTGATTCCTTTTGTTCTTGAAATTTGAAGCATCTCTTCAATTGTCGTATGGTCTGCATGGGGAATTTTAAGCGTGTGATTGATTTAGCATCGACAATTCAAAGGCCTCTGTTTTCCACCGACCTTTAATTATTGTCGGTTTTCTGAGGGATACAGGAAAGTGGATGGAACGTAGGACAAATCTTTTCCTTGTTACAAGTTTCAATTTTCTTATTAATAATATATCTTCATGAAATTACTTCTGGCTATCTCTAATGTTATGGACAGGAGGGGGATTAATTTAAACAGCCCTTATTTCTCCTCTCACTACCTGTCTGTAAAGAGAGAGGTATTTTGGATTTTTGATTTTCCCCTTTTTATACGTAGTTGCTTGTTTTCCCCAACCATTCAGTTACGGAGTGACTCAATCCTCTATTAATAAAATAAAGGCAAAATACTGTGGATGCTGGAAGTCTGAAACAAAAACAAAAACAAAAAATGCTGGAAAAACTCAGCAGGTCTGGCAGCATCTGTGGAGAGAGAGAGACAGAGTTAACATTTCGAGTCTGTATGACTCTTCTTCAGAGCTAAAGAGAAGTACAAAAGTGGTGAAATATATACTGTTTAAGGGGGGGTGGTGGAACAGGTGAAGCTGGATAGAAGGCCAGCGATAGGTGGGGGCAAAGGAGAGTTGCAAAAGACGTCACAAACAAAAGGTCAAAGGTGTGTTTATGGTGGTGGTGCTGGCTAAAGGAGGTGTTAATAGTGACAATGAGAGTAGAAAGCAGAATGTGATAATAGCTGGACCAGGGTAAGCTCTCTGGAAAGGGACAGATGGCCCTAGTGGGGGCGGGGTAGGGGGAGGGGACAGTGTTGGGAAAAAAGATCGAAGATAGGCTAAAAGGTGGGGATAAAACGCTGAATAAAAATGAAAATACATTTTTAAAATGATAAATAATAAAAATAAGTGGAAAGCAAATAAATTATAATTAAAAAAACAAAAATGAATATAGAAAAAAAGGGGATCAAAAAGGGGATGGGGAGAGAGTTCATGGTCTGAAGCTGTTGAACTCAATATTCAGTCCGGAAGGCTGTAAAGTGCCTAATCGGAAGATGAGGTGCTGTTCCTCCAGTTTGCGTTGAGCTTCACTGGAACAATGCAGCAGGCCAAGAACGGACATGTGGGCATGAGAGCAGGGTGGAGTGTTAAAATGGCAAGCGACAGGGAGGTCTGGGTAATGCTTGTGGACAGACCGAAGGTGTTCCGCAAAGCGGTCACCCAGTCTGCATTTGGTCTCTCCAGTGTAGAGGAAACCACATTGGGAGCAGCGAATGCAGTAGACTAAATTGAGGGAAGTACAAGTGGTTGGGCCCTTGAATGGTGAGGAGGGGGGAAGTAAAAGGGCAGGTGTTGAACCTTCTGCGGTTGCATGGGAAGGTGCCATGGGAGGGGTTTGAGGTGTTGGGGGTTACGGAGGAGTGGACCAGGGTGTCCCAGAGGGAACGGTCCGTATGGAATGCCGATAGGGCGGGTGAAGGGAAGATGTGTTTGGTGGTGGCATCATGCTGGAGTTGGCGGAAATGGCGGAGGATGATCCTTTGAATGCAGAGGCTGGTGGGGTGATAAGTGAGGACAAGGGGGACCCTATCATGGTTCCGGGAGGGAGAGGAAGGTGTGAGGGCAGAGGGGCGGGAGATGGGTCAGACACGGTTAAGGGCCTGTCAACCACCGAGGGTGGGAAACCTCTATTAATAACCCCACAGCAAACTCTTGATAAGGTAAAATAAGAGGGATTGTTTATTTTACACACACACACACACACACACACACAAAACACGTGAAGGTGTTTTTCAATGTCCGCCCCTTTTTCATTGATACAATAAAAGAGGGATAAGGGAAGAAAGGGGTTCAGGGCAAAGACCACGATTTCCAACAAGAGAGAATCTAACCATCGGCCCTTGACATTCAATGGCATTAGCATCCCTGAATTCCCCCACTATCAACATCCTGGGGGTTACTATTGACCAGAAACAGAACTGGACTCGCCATATAAATACTATGGCTACAAGAGCAGGTCAGAGGCTAGGAATCCTGTGACAAGTAACTCACCTCCTGACTCCCTAAAGCCTGTCGACCATCTAC
Organism: Cetorhinus maximus; assembly: GCF_964194155.1. Lineage (NCBI taxonomy): Eukaryota > Metazoa > Chordata > Chondrichthyes > Lamniformes > Cetorhinidae > Cetorhinus > Cetorhinus maximus. Next base: position 14,951,576 of record NC_135880.1, read on the forward strand.
AAGGCACAAGTCGGGAGTGTGATGGAATACACCTCACTTGCCTACATGAGTGCAGCTTCCACAACATTCAAGAAGATTGACACTGTCCAGGACAAAGCAGCCCGCTTGATTGGCATCACATCCACAAACATTCACTCCCTCCACCAATGGCGCACAGTAGCAGCAGTGTGTACCATCTACAAGATGCACTGCAGGAATTCACCAAGGTTCCTTCGACAGCACCTTCCAAGCCCACTACCACTACCATTTAGAAGGACAATGGCAGCAGATAGATGGGAACTCCACCACCTGGAAGTTCCCCTCCAAGTCACTCACCATCCTGACTTGGAAATATATCGCCATTCCTTCACTGTCACTGGGTCAAAATCCTGGAACTCCCTCCCTAACAGCACTGTGGGTGTACCTACACCACATGGACTGCAGCGGCTCAAGAAGGTAGCTCTCCACCACCTTCTCAAGGACAACTAGGGATGGGCAATAAATGCTGGCCCAGCCAGTGAAGCCCACATCCTGTGAATGAATAATAATTAAAAAAAAACAATTATGGTTTCACATGAGTCCAGAGTCCAGAATCAAAGTGGCTTTGTCTGGCAGAGTTCCTGGGCTTGGACCTAGGAACTCAGTTGCAGGCTGAATCCATTGAAGATGCAGCAAATTATTCTTGTGTCCTGGGTATTAGTTCACTCTCTAGGTGAAATACAGGGTTCTTACTGGAAATCAGACTTAAAGAGAGATGGAGGTCAAAGGCAGGCTGCTAACCTGGAGTCCGGTTCTCTTCAGAGGTTAAACCACAACTGGAGATAAAATTCAGGAGCTGTATAATCAAAGAAATTCAAACAGCTCAAGCCTCGGTCATGTGACTGGGTGGTTTCAGGTTGAGATATTCAGCTAACAAGTCCCCTGACTGAAATCCATTGCGTTTCATAGCAGGTAATGATGGAGCCATTGGCACAACATTAGAGATTAGGAGTCACAAATACCTCTGCCTTTGTCCATAACTGACTGGTGCAGACTTATTGTCTGCTATCCTTTGTGTTGGCTTGGCTGGAATGTTTATACGATGCAAGGTGTGTTATATTCCAGGGGGTTTAATGTGTTAGCCTTTGTTTGCGTTTAAACTGCTCAGAAACTTCCAGAAACCAGTATGTGATCAGCTGCAGCCATTTTGTCAGCCCGGCAACTTTCCATTTTGTAAAAACAGAAAAAATAATTTAAAGTAGCCAGGCTGACATAGATATATATAGGTTTTTCTTCCTGTCTCGTGAATGGGACACAATCCTTCTTCTGACTTCTGCATCACATCTGCTATCTTCTGTTATCATTTGTCCTAAGTGGACAAACTTGTCTACTTGCTCCAGTGTGACATCGTCCACTTCAATCTTCACGCTAGTCTCTTCTAATGTATTCCTTCCAACTATCATTGTTTTTGTCTTTTTGGTGTTCATGCTCAATCCATGTTATAAACTTCTAGATTTTCCTTTTGTATATTGTAGGGCCCCTCCTGACTCTGCAAACAGCCTTGTGTTGTCACCGTACCACAAGTTTATGTTCTTGCCACCAATTACTACCGCTAGAAGTATATCTAATTCTCTGAATATTTGCTCTGTGTACAGATTGAATAATTTTGGCGACAGCACACAGCCTTGTCATTCTCCTCTTTTCACTTGAAACATGTCTAATTGTCCATCTTCTAGCCTGTCCTCGCTATTTGGTCCCAATATGGGTCTGGAGAAATCTCACATCTTTACTGTCAATGTCACATTTCAGCGACATGTTTATTAACTTCTGGTGATAAACACAGTCGAATGCTTTTTCATTCTCTATGAAGCATATACAAGGCTGCGTTCTTGTTTTTTGCTAGATATTTATCGAAGATTGCTCTTAGGTTAAATATTCCCTCTCTTGATCCCACTCTAGGTCTAAATCCAGCCTGGCAAATGTATGTGCCTAAAGAAGTGTTCACTAATTTAAATAGTTCATGATGAAAGCAGTACATAAAAGATTGTGATTGCCATGATATTCTCAGACAAGGCATGAAGTAGATTCAATAAATGTGTCTAAATTGGTATCTGAGCTTTTATCAAATTGCACAGTGGGGGACTAGAGGAATGCTAAATTTGGAGCATAATATCTGATAATGAATGATGATAATTTGTTGTAATTTTCAGACACAAATAAGATTTAATTGGAAAATACTTTTATGAGATGATTCAAATGCATTAATTCTATTTTTCTGAAGCATGAATTGAATAATGATTAGGCTATGCAGGAGTAATAGTGCTAATCATGAATAATTTACACAGGCAAGTTAGTTCAATTACAAAATAGACTCAAGCATTCCTGTTAGACAGGCAAACCAACACAGCGGTTACCCTTTCAAATTAATCTCGTGACCATCAAGATATTTTGTGTGCCCCATGTTAGCATTAAGTGCTACATTATTACTTTGTGGCTCAAAGCAATGTGAAGATTCACTACTTTGCTCGAACGATGTGATTCAGTTTCAGCCTCAGGAGAATATCCATTTCCCCACATTAGCCAATCCTTAGTTTTGCGCCAACATGTGTCAAATTAGCGTTTGCACAAAAACCTCTTAGAGATTTCATTGAAACTGCCCAATCTCCCGGGCTGGTGTGTTCTCCTTAGAGAAGAGAAGCCTCAGGAGAGATTTAACACATGTGTTAAGAATCACAGACGTGTCACATCACAGAAGGTGGCCATTCAGCCCGTCGTGTCTGTGCTGGCTATCTGAATGATCAACGCACCTAGTGCCATCCTTCAGCCTTCTCACTCCAACCCTGCACATTCTTCCTTTTCAGTTAATAACGATCCAATTCCTTTTTGAATGCCTCGATTGAACCTGCCTCCACCACACTCAGACAGTGCATTCCCGATCCTAACCACTTGCTCTGGAAAGACGTTTCTCTTCATGTTGCCTTTTCCCCATTACCTTAAATCTGTGCCCTCTGGTTCTCAATCCTTTTTTAAAAAAAATTGTTCATGGGATGAGGGTGTCGCTGGCTAGGCCAGGATTTAATGCCCATCCCTAATTACCCTTGTTCAGAGGGCATTTTAAGAGCCAACCACATTGCTGTGGGTCTGGAGTCACACGTGGGTCAGCAGATTTCTTTAGTGAATCAGATGTGTTTTTACGACAATCGTTTCCTGGCCATTATCAGACTTTCAAATCTAGATTTTTATTGAATTCAAATTTCACCATCTGCCGTGGTGGGATTCGGACGCCCAGAACATTACCCTGGGTCTCTAGAATACCAGTCCAGGGACAATACCACTACACCACCACCTCTCGTTCCACCATTGGGAATAGTTTTTCCCTATCTACTCTGTCCAGACCCCTGATGATTTTGAATACCTCTATCAATCTCCTCACAACCTTCTCTTCTCCAAGGAAAACAGTCCCATCTTCTCCAATCTGTCTACATAACTGAAGTTCCTCATGCCTGGAACCATTCTCATTAATCTTTTCTGCACCCTCCCTAATGCCTTCACATCCTCCTTGTAGTGTGACACCCAGACTGGACACAACACTCCAGCTGAGGCCGGGCCAGTGTTTTATACAAGTTTAACTTAACCTCTTTGCTCTTGTGCTGTATGCCTCTATTAATAAAACCCAGGATACTGAATGCTTTACTAACCAGTCTCTCAACCTGTCCTGCCACCTTCAATGATGTATGCACATTTCCACCCAGGTCCCTCTGCTCCTGCACACCCTTTAGACTTGTACTATTTTATATTGTCTATTCATATTCTTCCTACAAAAATGAATCACTTCACGCTTATCTGCATTGAATTTCATCTGCCATTCCACTGGCTTGTCTAAGTTGTTTTGAAGTTCTAGACTATCCTCTTCAGAGTTCACAAGGCTTCCAAGTTTTGCATCATCCACAAATTTTGAAATTGTGCCCTGTACACCAAGGTCCAGGTCATTAATATAAACCAGGAAGAGCAAGGGTCCCAGCCCTGACCCCTGGGGAACTCTACTACACACTTTCCTCCTGACCGAAAAACATCCATTAACCACTACTCTCTGTTTCCTGTCACTCTGCCAATTTTGTATCCATGTCACTACTGTCCTTTTTGTTTCATGAGCTGTAACTTGGTTCACAAGTCTGTTGTGCGCAACTGTCTCAAACGCTTTTTGCAAGTCCATATACACAGCATTACCCTCATCAACCCTCTCTGTTACTTCTTCAAAAAAACTCCAGCAAGTTGGCAATGTGCCTTCAACAAATCCATGTTGGCTTTCCTTAATTAACCCCCATTTGCCCAAGTGGCTATTAATTTTGTCCTGAATTATTGTTTCTAGAAGCTTCTTCATCACTGAAAGCTGGGGTTGTCCTCCTTGGAGCAAAGAGAATTGCGGGGAGATTTGATAGACGTGTACAAGATTATGATAGGCTTAGACAGGGAAAAACTCTTCCCATTATTGGCAGAAGGACTGGAAACCGATTTAAGATTTTGGGCAAAAGATGGAGGGGGAATGTGAGGAGGAATTTTTCTAGACAGTGAGTGGTAATGACCTGGAACTCACTGCCCACGAGGGGTAGCGGAAGTGGAAACTATCAATGATTTCAAAAGGAAACTGGATGAGGACTTGAAGTATATAAACTTGCAGGGCTACGGGGATCAAGTGGGTGAATGGGACTGACTGGATTGCTGTACAGGAAGCTGGCATGGACTGAACGGCCTCCTTCTGTGCCATAAATGACCCTATGATTCCAAAACCCATCATAACTCTGATGGCCCTTCTAAAACTTCTTTGTTCAAACAAAAGCCCCTCTTCCAATTGCTCTGGTGCACAAGCCCTTTGGAAGCCTGTGTCAGATCGTCCTGCCCCTTTAAAACCGTGCTGGCATCTCGTAACCTGCCACAAGTGGATTAAGCCTCAGCCCGGTGCCGCTGTCAGTTCAGCGTCTCAGGTGGTTACACTAGCAAGGTGCCACCCTCTCCTCTCCCAGACTGTGAGGTCAGGATGCGATTTCTCAAGCAGGGCACTTTGATGGGTACTGAGATCTACTAAAAGTTGGACCAAATGTATTAAGAAGTCTCGTTCCACTTGCTCCTTGGAGTGATGTATTTCTTTCATGGGAGATTGTCATTGGAAGGTGTCATTGCTGGAAAACTGCCCTCCAGGCAGCAAAACATCAAGATCTAAATTGTCAACTTTTTTATGTGACCCGCCGTGTAATTGGATTCGAATAAGGAAGGCCCACCTTGATGGCAGTCTTCATGTGTCAGTCTTGTTGAAATAATCCTCTGTCACAGGAGAAATGAATCACAGCCACTGGCAGTGTCTAATCAGGAATGATCTGTTGGTGAGTTATGAAGACAGTGCTGATCAATACTCAGAGCATGGTTAGCTTTAAGTACTTTCGAGGAGATTGACAGAGGTTCTGCATTCTCAACTAAGACAAACAGTTTAGGATTATTTCAGGACAGGATTGTCGTGGGATGACAGAGATAGATGTTTTTCAAACACCGGAGTCTCTAGCTGTATTACTTGCCTGATTGGATGTTGCATAAATAAAGGTCAGAGGAACACAGGAAGTCCTTTCATTACTAACTCTTATTTTGACAATGCAGATTTTTTTTCCTTAAATATAAGATTAATTGAGAAGTCCTCTTTTTAAGTAGCCACTTGAAAATACAATTGAACTCTGTATGGGATCTGCAAAAATGTCCTTTACTTTGGCTAAATATATCTAATTATATGAAGCTAAGTACAAATAGAATTTAGCACCCTGCTCATCGTTCACAAGGCACAAACTAACAACCCGCTAAACCTGTGGAGCGAGAAATAGAGCTAACATTTCAAGTCAATTACCTTTCAGCAGCAGAACTGGGAAAAGTTCGAAATGTAGTAGGTTTTAAGCAGGTGAATTGAGGGAGAGTGGACACAGAGCAACAGGAAAGATCGTGGCAAGGTGGAAGTCAAGAGAGATTAAATGAGACTTGGTAGGGCCAGGCCAAAGAGTGTGGCAATCGGACAAGTAAAGTTGCAGAGAAGGAAAGGTGTGGGTGTGGAAGCGGGTTTTTGCAGAGATCTCATCAAACATGAGAAGGGCAATAGAAAGACCATAAGACAAAGGAGCAGAAATTAGGCCATTCGGCCCATCGAGTCTGCTCTGCCATTCAATCATGGCTGATAAATTTCTCAACCCCATTCTCCCACCTTCTCCCTGTAACCTTTGAAATTGTTGTGAGTGGTGGCCAAATTGGTACTATTGATAGAGTTGATCTGCAGGCACTTCTTGAGTAGAAACTTTAAGGGGAGAATTTTCCCTATATCAGGCGGGGAGTGCATGAGCTGGCGCTGGCGGGCACGGCGATTGGGACTGCGCCGCCATTTTGCGCGGGCGGGCCAGTTAAGGCCCGCACAGCGTGTTTGGCGATTCCCGGGGATGGCGGGAACGGATGGGCGCAGGCGGATCAGCAATCGCCGCTGGGTCCAATGGCGACCCTGTTTAAAGGCCAAGCTGCAGCAGCACCAAGGCTGCTGTACATGGCCAGAGGTTGGGGGCAAGGCAAATCTGAAAGAGCCATGCTGGAGGGTAAGGCGGGTGGCCAGTGTGCGCCCAGGTTCTCCGATGAGTGCCTTGCTGCCCTCCTCCAGGAGGTGGCAGCACGGCGGGATGTGCTTGTACCCGAGGACGGGAGGAGGAGGCCACCCCACTTGACCAAGCGTGCGTGGGAGGATGTTGCGGAGGTCGTGAGCTCCCACGACGTGGTGCGGTGCTCATGGGCCCAGAGCCGCAAGTGCTTCAATGACCTGCTGCGCACGGGAAGGGTGAGTAGCATGTTGGCATCGTTCACAGCACCCATCATGTAACCTTCTCCCCCACTGGCGGACCACCCATGTCTGAGTGGCCTGAGTGCAATGAGTTAGTGACGGCATGTGTCCTTAACTGGGCGGCCCACCAGATATTGCCTATGTGTTCGCCAGCATGAGAGGGTTGAGATTAGACGGGTTCTGCACCAGCAGCATGTGGTGCAGTGACACCCACATAACTGTGGTGGGTTCAACCTGGAGGAGCTACACCCAGGCGCACTGGTCAAACTCCACGACATGTGGAAGTCAGGGTGATGACATGGTGTGAGGGGATCTTCAAGGTCCTGTGGCACAGATGGATGTGCTGCCCTCAGCCCTCCACGTCATTGTGCCTCCTTGCAACGGCTGGTACAACTATGTGTTCCCAACTGTGATGTAGGCAGCATGTGGGTGGGGAGTGGTGGGGGCGGTGGGGAAAGGACACACAAGGCATATCAGTGTGAGTGCCAGCCACCAGCGGGGGAAGGATGCATTGCAGACCTGCAGTGCCCAACTGGGCTTGGGGTGGGCTGGCCGCGAGGAGATTGACGGTACAAGTATCAATGCTATTTTTTCAGTTGCAGGAGAAGAATTCTCATAACAGCGCCGAGTGGCTGAGGACTGGCGGTGGGCCAGCCCAGATATTGATGCTCAGCCACTATGAGCAGGAGGCACTGGGCCTGGAGAGGCAGCACGTGCCCAGGTCCACTGGAGCCGGAGAGGCGGCACAATCCTAGGTCCACTGGAGCCAGAGAGGCGGCACGCGCCTAGGTCCACTGGAGCCAGAGAGGCGGCACAATCCTAGGTCCACTGGAGCCAGAGAGGCGGCACATGCCCAGGTCCACTGGAGCCGGAGAGGTTGGGGTTCCACGGGCAGGTATGTATGGCCAGCACTCACGTCACCAGTAGTCTCTCAACACCCATGCCATTGCCGATTGTTCAGTGAGTGATGTTACCAACATGGCTTGCCCAGTGCGAGTGGAATGATGAGGCGGGGGAGAGGCATGTACATTGACACTGCCCGCAGGCTAACTGATCGAATTTCCTTACTCTTCCTTTCAGCATCATCGGCACACGGCCCTGGAAGGAGCCAGAGGCAGAGAAGTTGAGGGTAGCTGTGACCTTTAGAAAGATGGGCATGGGGTGTCCACCCACACAGTTAGCTGATATCTCTGGACAATCATCTGACAGATATAGTTGATAGTCTCCCTTGACAGACAGAGCCTCCTTCGGCACTGCACCTCAGGCATACTGAGGTAGGAAGTTCGCGCTCTGTATACCCTGGCAGCAGGATAGTGGCATCTTCTGCAGCCCCTTGCGCTTTGGACTACCTGTTGGCCCTGCGCCCCTTGTGCCTGCGCCTGTCCTCCCAAAGATGGCTCCCCTGGAGGCTGAATGTGCACTCCTGGCCTCCTCCCCCTTCTAGCCCTCCATTCCTCCTCAGATGAGGTGCCTCCAGTGGACAGATCACCTCCCATCCCCAGGCTCAGGGAGAATTGCTGAAACCTACAGGCCTCAGAACAAGTCCTCACTGAAGAGTGCTGACCTGAAGGTAGTGAGTACAGTCCAAGCAGCTGCTATGTGCTTGAGACTTCTCCACCTCACACACGCAACTTTCAATAGCTTCTGAGCACTAACTGTTAAATGTCTGGATTCGCAAAGACAACTCCTTCCCGCCCGTGGATGAGGATCATTAAAGTTTTGGATGCCCGCAAGCCCGTTGTGCCCGTGCGACCAGCCGAATATCGCATGGACGCCTTAAAATCCAGGAGAATTGGAGCCTCAACTACCTTTTTTGGCCTAGTAATGATTGGCGGCCGCGCAACGGACATCGCCACGCGCCCACACAGTGAAATATCACAATGGCGCACGGTGACATCGGGATGCACGCCCGACGTCACCGCGCGTCATCTTATGCATCTGCATGTGGGTCCCGCCCCCTGCACGCCGATGGGAAAGTTCTGCCCTAAGTTTGTTCACAAGGTACTCAGCAGCAACTACATGTCTGCTTCCACCTCCAACTCTATCTCTACACCACTGACTACTGAGGTAGCCCGCGCTACTCTCCTATTGGTTACTAAAGATCACGTGGCCTTTCTTAACAAGAGTTATTCTTAAAGGTACATTACACACCAAACAAAACCATAATTGCTCCAGCAACGAAGGTGAACAAGGTAGAGAGAAACAGGAATCCCATCGGAGAGAAGAGCAGAATGTCTTCAAGCCTGGAAGAGAAGCGACAGTGGATTAAACTCTAATGCAAAAGAAAAAGTTCTGTGGATGCTGGAAATCTGAACTAAAAACTGAAAATATTCGAAATACTCAGCAGGTCAGGCAACACCTATGAAGAGAGAATCAGCCTGTTCGGATAAAAGGCCATACCTTGCCCTGAAACTCTAACTTTTGTAACCCACAGCTCATTATGGTGTCACCAGAGTTTCTCACACTGAATTCTGTGTTTAAGGTGCTTTGCGGCTTAACACCAGGGACAAAATAAAGACCATGGCCAACGGTTTCCACTTTAGGTGCAATCAGCAATCCTGCCACCAACTGCACTCAAAATTGCACTAGTTTTGAGAAGTGCTTTTTATTGTTCAGGTTTCTGTTTAAACTTATTTGCATATCACCGAACATAAAATCTGCTATGAACCAGTGAAATTGGCAATGCTTCAGGTGAAATCTTTAAAAATTTTGTAGCATAAAACAAAATATATAAAAGTGTTAACCAGCGGCAGTTTACATACTTCCCGTCCATGAGCTGCTGTGCCTGTGTTAGTAATGTAGCCCACAGAGCTTTATGTACCACACACTGTGCTTAATCCGCAGTAATAATCTTCCCCATTTTCTCTCCTGCAACAGGAGGCACGTGAGGCAGGCAAAGTACATGCTTACGTCTGTTTCCCTAGCTTATTTTTCCCTAGGGCAGGTCACTAGCCTGAAGATATAGTTCGAGGGGCACCACTGCATATAAAGCAAGCCTGCAGAGGAGTCTCTCCCATTCTTACTGCCAACTACAGGCATATTGGAAGGGTTTGCAGGTTGACAATCAACCTGTTCAGCTACACTCTGAACACACACCTTCACTTGGCCATCCAGTCCTGGAGTGGGACTTGAACCAGGAGCTTCTCGGTTTAGAGGCCAGGACACTACCCCATTGCACTGCAAGACCTCCATCGTATTCCCACTACATTTCTCATATTTAATCATCACTAATCTATATTCCACTATTCCGTAACATGCCATGCTTAATACTTATTAATATACTTTCCCACAATATTCTACCCTTAATCCATATAAACCTATAATTAATTATATCCATTTCAAGTTACTTATCCTCCTTAATTTCCTGTAATAAAAATTACTGATGTGGGCTGGTGAGAAAACTGTATCCCGCTATTTAACGGTATATTCTTCAGTTTATTAATCCTTAATAATTGATCAAACTGACGCCTGATTACTGCTCGAGATACATATAATAAAAACACTGAGATAAAATTGAACTCCCCTCAGCATTAATATGTGCTCAAGCCACAGCGAGTGCTGCTCACGAATGGGTGGGCACAGTGCGAGGCGAGTGCGTCTACACAAAGTTGCCTTGACGCCAGGAGATACAGAACTTATTAATGCAGATGAAAACGGGTTTATCATTAAAAATTAGCATTTTAATTCAGAGCCTCTAATCCCCTACTTGTGAGCAACAGGATTTTAATTAACTGGAAATGAATTTGCAAAAACTATGCGGGACTATTAGTGATTTATATGGCACAACAACCCTCAGTGATATCCGCATTCACCTGGCCTGCTGAGAATCACCGATTTTAACTTTTTCACTATTGGTGGACGTGGCTTCAGCTGCCTCGGGTCTAAGCTGTCCCTGCACCTCTCCGCCTCTCAACCCCGCTTTCCCCCTTTAAGACGTTCCTTAAATCCTACCTCTTTGACCCAGCTTTTGGTCATGTGACCTAATATCGCCATATGAGGCTCGAGGCCACATTTTGTTTTATCATGTTTCCGTGAAGTGCCTTGGGACGATTCAGCATATTAAAGGCTCTATATATATAAATACAAATTGTTATTGCCATATTGCTGTACAGAGGCCAGTCTCTCTGAATCTTTTTTTTAAAAATCAGAAGCTTTTGAAACCTGCCTGCGACAGCCCTTGTGCCTAAAAAAACAACTCCAAATACAAATTCTAAAGTTCTACAGCAACATCCCCCAGGAAGTCTCCTTCCCATTTCCCAGGGGAAGTGCTAGAGTGACATGACACGATGTTCAAAGCCCACCAATAGATATTGATAAGCCACTGAATTGTGGAATAAATAAAAAGCGGATTTGCAGCTGTTACAGGTGATGAAAAACGCCTGTCAGAAATTTCTCACCGAACGTATCTGAGGGCCTGTACTCTTCACTGCTTCTAAATAGTGGATCATCCACTTTGGACCTAAAAATAATGGATCAAGCGGGCTACGGTTTATATGGGGGAAAGCTCAAAACAGTTGGAGTCCAAAGAGGCTTGGCAGTTCAGTGCACATCATTAACACGTCATGGATAAACACAGGAAATAACCGGAAAGGCTAATGGAACGCAAGGGCAGAATCTTCAGTTCGGCGGGCGGGCGAGGTCAGCGGGTCTGGGATCGGCCAGGGATCGGACCGCCAACCGCGACCGGTCCCCCGACCGCGAATTCATGCTGGCCGGCCAATCAACGGCCAGCCGCCGTGAAAGGTGCGCTGAAAGGCTCAGCACTGCCGGGGTGGGGGAGTGCAGGAGGAGGGCGGGCGCTGAAGTCAGCGCGGGCACGGGCGAGCGCAGAAAGGAAGTGCCTTGAAGGCAGAGAGCTGCCTCAGGGGAGCTGGACAACCTAAAATAAAGATGACAGAAACCGGAACAAAGCGTCCAAGCTTCGGAATCAGTCACCTGAGAACGTAGGTAATGAAAGTGCTGCCCGAAGAGATTTATTTTTATTTTAATTTATCACGGAAGCCTCATCTGGCTGTTGGATGAGGTTTACTGAAAAACGCAAAGGCCTCCTGGCCTATTCACCCGTCCGTCAACCGTAACATTGGATGGGCAACAGAAAATCACTGTTAATTGCGCAATTAATGGGCTTAATTGCCCTCTTAATTGTGGGCGGGTGCGCTTCCGGGTTTAGCGTGCGTCCGCCGACTGAAATATTGCGCAACTGCGCGATGGCGTCGGGATGCTTGCCCAATGCCATCACGCGCTATTTTACGCTCGAGAGGGTCAGGCACACACACACCCACTCAGCTGAAAATTCTGCCCCGTAGCCTTAATATTTAGAGGACTAGGAAGGAAGGGGGTAGAAGTAGTGATTTAGTTATGCAAAACTCTGGCTAGACCACACCTGGAATACCGGAAAGGGTGCGGAGAGTGGCGGGGGACTTCAGTTTAACTTTGGGAGAGAGAGGTTAAAATAGAGAGGCTTCGGGATAGAGAGGCTAAAACCTCTCACTCACCATCCTGGCTTGGAAATATATCGCTGTACCTTCGCTGTCGCTGGGTCAAAATCCTGGAATTCCCTTCCTAACAGCACTGTGGGTGTACCTACACCACATGGGCTGCAGTGGTCCAAGAAGGCAGCTCACCACCACCTTCTCAAGGGCAACTAGGGATGGGCAATAAATGCTGGCCCAACCAGTGAAGCCCACATCCCATGAATGAATAAAAAAAACAAGGAGACTTTGGTAGAGAGAAGTTAAAACATCAAGACTTCATGACCAGAGAGGTTAAAACAGAAAGACTTTGGGAGAGAGAGGGTAAAACAGTGAGATGTCTTGACCAGAGAGGTTAAAACAGGGAGACATCAGGAGAGAGAGGTTAAAACAGCGAGACTTCGGGGCATAGGGGTTATAATAGAGAGACTTTGGGACAGAGAGGTTAAAACAATGAGGCTCAGATAGGAGTAAGGGTAAAATAAAAGCAAGGGTCCATATTCTATTTAGTTAAGATATGTCTGGGGAACTCAGTCCCATGATTTTCACATCCTGCGCTATGTGGGAAATCCTGGGTGTTCCTGGCGGTCTGGATGACCGTGTGTGTAGGAGGTGCCTCAGACTGGAGCAACTCAAGCTCCGGGTTTTGGAGCTTGAGCTGCAGCTGGGGGCACTACGGTGCATTCACAGGACTGAGAGGTTCGTGGATAGCACCTTTCTGAATGTGGTGAACCCACAGTTTAAGTAAGTGCAAGCAGAGAGGGAATGGGTAACCGCCAGACAGAAGAAGGGGACCAGGCAGGTAGTGAGGGAATCCCCCGAGTGCATCTCACTCGCAAACCGTTTCTCAGTCTTGGAAAACAGTGAGAGTAACGGTTCCTCTGTGGAGGCCCAACAGAGCCAAGGACATGGCACTGTGGGTGGTCCATCTGCTCGGGGGGTGTGGGGTGGGGGGGGGTTAGGAAAAAGTGTGGAAGGGGAATAGTGGTAGGGAATTTGTTAGCAAGGGGAGTAGACAGGCACTTCTACAGCCGTAGACGTGACTCCAGGGTAGTATGTTGCCTCCCGGGTGCCAGGGTCAAGGATGTCATGGAACAGCTGCCGGGCATTCTGAAGGGGGAGGGTGAACAGCTAGAGGTCGTGGTCCATGTTGGGACCAATGACATAGGAAGAAAGAGAAATGAAGTCCTGCAAACAGGCTTTAGCGAGTTAGGTAGGGAATTGAAAAGCAGGACTTCAAAGGTAGTAATCTCTGGATTACTCCTGGTGCCCTGCAGTAGTGAGCATAGGAACAGAAGGATAGAACAGATGAATGTGTGGCTGGAGAGATGGTGCAGGAGGGAGGGCTTTAGGTTCCTGGAACATTGGAACCATTTTTGGGGGAGGTGGGACCTGTACAAGTTGATGGGTTACATCTGAACAGGAACGGGACCAACATCCTCGCGGGGAGGTTTGCTAATGCTGTTGGGGTGGATTTAAACTAAATTGGCAGAGGGGTGGGAACCTGAAAAGTAGTTCAGAGGGGAGGGAAGCTGAGATGGGATTAGAGGCTAAAACGCTAGTAACTGATTCTGAAGGGCAGAGGAAACATAGGCTAGATAAGAAAGAAGTGAGGTTTGCAAGGTTTAATGGAATATTTTTTAATGCAAGGAGCATGAGGTATAAGCCAGACGAGCTGAGGGCACAGATAGGCAAGTGGGAGTATGATATCATAGCTATGACCGAGACTTGGCTAAAAGAAAGGCAGGATTGGCAGCTCAGCATTCCTGGTTATAGGGTATTCAGGCAAGATAGGGAGGGGAATAGAAGAGGCGGGGCCACAATTGATCAAAGAATCAATTATAGCAGTGAGGGGCATCGATAGAGTGGACAGGAAGGAACATTTTCCCTTGATGGAGGGATCAATAACCAGGGGGCATAGATTTAAAGTATGGGGCAGAAGGTTAGAGGGGATGTGAAGAAATATTTTTTCACCCAGAGGGTGGTGGGAATCTGGAACTCACTGCCTGAAAGGGTGGTAGAGGCAGAAACCCTCATAACATTTAAGAAGTATTTGGATGTGCACTTGTGATGCCATGGCATACAAGGCTATGGGCCTAGTGCTGGAGAATGGGATTAGAATAGTTAGGTACTTGTTTGACTGGTGCAGACTCGATGGGCCGAAGGGCCTTTTTCTGTGCTGTAGCCCTTTATGGCTCTTTGGGCAGAATTTTACGATAGCGGGGTTTTAGGTTCCCGCTGTCGTCAATGGAGTTTATAATGGCTCGCCGCATTTTACAGCCCCATCCCCGCCGGAACAGGGCCGTAAAGTTCTGCCCTATAACTCTATGAGGAGGGATGATATCTTGGAATGATCATCAAATGAGCTCATATGGGTAGAAGTGAAAAACACAAAAGGGGCAAAAACACTGGGCAGGATTTTCCCCTCGGCGATTTGGGGGCGGGGCCCGCTCGCCGAGGGGAAAATGACACGGGATGATGTCGGGAGGAACCCCCGATGTCATCCCAGTTCCTTTAAATCTTTAGGAAGGCAGGGGGGACAGTGAAATCAGCTGTCCGCCCGCCGACCTGTCAATGGCCAATTGAGGCCATTGACACGCTCATTAAGATAATTAAAGACCTGCCCGGCCAAGCTTAAGGCTGGTGGGCAGGCCAGGAGGCCCGGGGGTCTTCTGATAATACATGAAACCTCATCCACCGGCGAGATGAAGTTTCATGTCCATTTTTTAAACATTTAATAAATTTTATGTGTTTATTATTAACCTGTCCTATCTCGTGTGACATTGTCACATGAGGGGGACATGTTAATAATTTCAATATTTATCTATTTTTAGACTTTACTTACCTGTCACTAATCTCCCGGAGACAGCACTTGGTCTCAGGGAGCAGGGCGCTCTTTCGTGCGCATGCGTGAAAGAGCGCACTTTGACAGCTGGGGAATCCCTACCCCCCTGAATAGGAAGCACATAGCGTTTCCTGACAGGCAGGTCGCTGGGTGGGCCGATTAAGGCCCGCCCACTCAAAATGGCGGCGGGCCTTGTTTCGGTGGTGGGGGTCGGCTGTCCACCCGCCGCTGAGCGGGTGGGGCCCGCACACCATCCGAGGGCAAGAGGTAGAAGGCTAAGAGGAGAGTTGAGGAGAATTTTTTTCACCCAGAGGGTGGTGGGAGTCTGGAACTCACTGCCTGAAAGGGTGGTTGAGTCAGAAACTCTCAGAACATTTAAGAAGTATTTAGATTTTCACTTGCGTTGCCATAGCCTCCAGGGCTATGGGTCAAGTGCTGGAAAATGGGATTAGTGTAGTCAGACCTTTGTTGACTGGCGTGGACATGATGGGCTGAATGGCCTCCTTCCATGCTGTAAACGTCTATGAGTCTACGAGTCTACTCTGGGCAGTTCTAGGCACCTTGCCTTAGCAAAAATATATTGGCCTTGCATGGAGATTTACCAGAATGATACCTGGACTCGAAGGGTTAAGCTAGGAGAGATTAAATGAACTAAGGCTGTATTCCCTGGGATTTAGAGGGTTAAGGGGTCATTTCATTGAAGTTTTCAAGATAATGAGGGTAACAGAGAGGGTAGAAAGTACTTCTGTTGGTTGGGGAGTCCAGGAGGAGGGGACGTGGTCAAAAAACAAGAGCCAGACCTTTCAGGTGTGAAATTGGCCGCCGAATTTTCAGGTCGATGAGCGGGGGCAGGGCCCACTCGCCGACGTGTAAAATGAGGCGTGATGACGTTGGGCGTGTGTCCTGACGTTATCGCAATATTTCGTTCAGCGGATGTGCGCCGGAGTCGGCTGTGTGCACGCCGAAATGTCAACGGCCAACAAAGGCCATTGTGAAATCAATTAAGAAATCCAATCTTAAGGCTGGCGGGCAGGCAAAGAATCCAGGCGGCCTTCGCATTTTTCATGGAATGTCATCCACGGGCGGGATGAGGCTTCATGAAGTGTTTATAAATTGAATAAAAATTTTTTAAAAATTCATTGACATGTCCCAGCTCATGTGACACTGTCACATGAGGGGACATGTCTTAACATTTTTTCTTTCCTTTATTCAGCTTTTTCAACCTTAAACTAATTTCCCTGAGGCACAAAGAGCGCAGGCCCTGAGTCAGGGAATTCCACCACCTCCCCCTCCCCCCCCCCACCCGCACAGGGAGCGCTCAGCACTTCCGGTCACGCGTCACACTGGGCGGGACTTAATTGGCCACGTAAAATGGCGGTGCAGTCCCCATCAGACAACCCACGCACAACCCCCCCCCCCACCCTCCCCCCACCGATGGGGGGATAATTCTCCCCAAGGAATCTCTTTTTGCCACAAAGGGTGGTAGAAGTTTGGAACTCTGTTCTGCAAACAGCAGTTGATGCTAGATCAGTTGTTAATTTTAAACCTGAGATTGATAAGATATTTGTTGTCCAAAGTTATGAAGGGATGTGGGGCATGTACAGATCGGCCATGATCTTAAATGATGGCACAAAAGGCTCGAGGGGCTAAATAGCCCTACTCATAGAAACATAGAAACTAGGAGCAGGAGTAGGCCATTTGGCCCTTCGAGCCTGCTCCGCCATTCATTATGATCATGGCTGATCATCCAACTCAATAGCCTGCTCCCACATTCTCCCCATATCCTTTGACCCCTTTCGCCCCAAGAACTATATCTAACTCCTTCTTGAAAACATACAATGTTTTGGCCTCAACTACTTTCTGTGGTAGCGAATTCCACAGACTCACCACTCTCTGGGCGAAGAAATTTCTCCTCATCTCAGTCCTAATTGGTCTACCCCGTATCCTCAGACTGTGACCCCTGGTTCTGGACTCCCCCACCATCGGGAACATCCTTCCTGCATCCACCCTGTCTAGTCCTGTTAGAATTTTATAGGTACCTATGAGATCCCCCCTCATTCTTCTGAACTCCAACGAATATAATCCTAATTGACTCAATCCCTCCTCATATGTCAGTCCCGCCATCCCAGGAATCAGTCGGGTAAACCTTCGCTGCAGTCCATCTATAGCAAGAACATCCTTCCTCAGATAAGGAGGCCAAAACTACACACAATATTCCAGGTGTGGTCTCACCAAGCCCCTGTATAATTGCAGCAAGACATCCCTTCTCCTGTACTCGAATATTCTCAAAGGCCAACATACCATTTGCCTTCTTTACCGCCTGCTGCACCTGCATGCTTACCTTCAGCGACTGGTGTACGAGGACACCCAGATCACGTTGCACATTCCCCTTTCTCAATTTATAGCCACTCAGATAATAATCTGCTTTCCTGTTTTTGCTACCAAAGTGGAGAACCTCACTTTTATCCACACTATTCTGCATCTGCCACTCACTCAGCTTGTCCAAATCACACTGAAGCATCTCTGCATCCTCCTCACAGCTCACCCTCCCACCCAACTTTGTGTCATCTGCAAATTTGGATATATTACATTTAGTTCCTTCATCTAAATCATTAATATATCTTGTGAATAGCTGGGGTCCCAGCACCGATCCCTGTGGTACCCCACTAGTCACTGCCTGCCATTCAGAAAAAGACCCGTTTATTCCTACTCTTTGTTTCCTGTCTGCCAACCAGATTTCTATCCATCTCAGTACACTACCCCCAATCCCATGCGTTTAATTTTACACGCTAATCTCTTATGTGGGACTTGGTCGAAAGCCTTCTGAAAGTCCAAATAAACCAAATAAGTCCACATCCACTGGCTCCCCCTCATCAACTCTACAAATTACATACTCAAAAATTTCCAGTAGATTTGTCAATTGTAAATCCATGCTGACTCTGCCTGATTCTGCCACTGTTTTCCAAGTGCTCAGCTATTAAATCTTTTATAGTGGATCTAGAATTTTCCCTACTACCGATGTCAGGCTGACTGGTCTGTAATTCCCTGTTTTCTCTCTACCTCCCTTTTTAAATAGTGGGGTTACATTAGCTACCCTCCAATCTGTAGCAACTGTTCCAGAGTCGATGACAAAAATTTTCCCGTCAGCGATTTCGGGGCGGGGCCCACTGGCCAACGGGAAAATGACGCGGGATGATGTTGGGAGGAACCTTCAACGTTATCCCTGTCCCTTTAAATCTTTAGGATGGCGGGCAGACAGCGAAATCAGCTGTCCGCCCGCCGACCTGTCAATGGCCAATTGAGCCCATTGACAGGCTAATTAAAGTAAGTAAAGGCCCTGCCCATCCAACCTTAAGGCTGGCCGGCAGGCCAGGAGCCCCAGTGGGCTTCTGATAAAACATGAAACTTCATCCACTGGCAGGATGAGGTTTCATGTTCCTTTTTAAAAACTTTAATAAAGTTTATGTGATATTTATTAATATGTCCCATCTTGTGTGACATTGTAACATGAGGGGGACATGATAATAATATTTTTATTTTTCTATTTTTTACATTTTGTGCACTGTCACTAATCTTCCTGAGACAGCACTTAGTCTCAGGGAGCAGTGCACACTTTCACGCGCATGCACTTTGACAGCTGGGGATTCCCTCCCCCACCCCCCGCACAGGAAGCACATAGCACTCAGAATGGTGGTGGACCCTGTTTTGGTGACGGGGGTCGGCTGTCCTCCCACCACCGAGCCGGTGGGGCCCGCACGCCCACCAAGGGAAAAATTCTGCTCCATAGAATCTCAGAAGATGACCACCAATGAATCCACTATTTCTAGGGCCACTTCCTTCAGTACTCTGGGATGTAGATTATCAGGCCTTGGGGATTTATCGACCTTCAATACCATCAATTTCCCCAACACCATTTCCCCACTAACACTGATTTCTTTCAGTTCCTCCCTCTCACTAAACCCTGTGTTCCCCAACATTTCTGGTATGTTATTTGTGTTCTCCTTTGTGAAGACAGAACCAAAGTATGTATTTAGTTGGTCAGCATTTTCTTTATTCCCCATTATAAATTCCTATGTTTCTGACTGTAAGGGGCCTACATTTGTCTTCACCAATCTTTCTCTCTTCACATGCCTATAGAAACTTTTACAGTCAGTTTTTATGTTCCAGCTTACTCTTGTACACTATTTTCCCCTTCTTAATCAATCCCTTCGTCCTCCTTTGCTAAATTCTAAACTGCTCCCAATCCTCAAGTCTGTTGTTTTTTCTGGCCAATTTGTATGCCTCTTCCTTGCATCTAATACTATCTCTAATTTCCCTTGTTAGCCATGGTTTGGCCACATTTCCTGTTTTGCTTTTGCGCCAGACAGGAATAAACAATTGTTGCAGTTCATCCATGCGCTCTTTGAATGTTTGCCATTGCCTATCCACCGTCATCCCTTTAAGTAGCGTTTCCCAATCCATCATAGCCAACTCACGCCTCATACCATCGTAGTTTCCTTTATTAAGATTCAGGATCCTAGTCTCAGAATCAACTACGCCACTCTCCATCTTGATGAAGAATTCTATCATATTATGGTCGCTCATCCCCAAGGGGCCTCGCACAACTAGATTGCCAATTATTCCTTTCTCATTACACAATACCCAGTCTAGGATGGCCTGTTCTCTAATTGGTTCCTCAACGTATTGGTCCAGAAAACCATCCCTTATACACTCCAGGAATTCCTCCTCTATAGTATTTTTACTAATTTGATTTGCCCAATCCACATGCAGATTAAAATCACCCATAATTACAGATGTTCCTTTTTTGCATGTGTCTCTAATTTCCTGTTTAATGCCATTCCCAGCATCACCACTACAGTTTGGGGGTCTACATACAACCCCCACTAATGTTTTTGCCCCTTAGTGTTTTTCAGCCCCACCCACACAGATGCCACATTGTCGGAGCTAATATCTTTCCTCACTATTGCGTTAATTTCCTCTTTAACCAGCAATGCAACTCCACCACCTTTTCCTTTTTGTCTGTCCTTCCTAAATACTGAATACCCCTGGATGTTCTGTTCCCATCCCTGGTCACCCTGCAGCCATGTCTCCGTAATCCCGACTATATCGTACCTGTTTACATCTATTTGCGTGGTTAATTCACCCACTTTATTGCGAATGCTCCTCATGTTAAGGCACAAAGCCTTAAGGCTGTTTTTTAAACATTACTTGTCCCATTCCCACTATTTTTCACTGCGGCCCTGTTTGATTCTTGCCCTTGATTTCTCTGCCTATCACTTTTCTTATTCCCCTTTCTGTCTTTTGTTCTTGTCCTTGATTCCCCTTCCTCTGACTCCTTGCGTAGGTTACCACTCCCCTGCCTTTTTAGTTTAAACCCTCCCCAACCACTCTAGCAAATATTCCCCCTGGGACATCAGTCCCAGTCCTGCGCAGGTGTAACTCGTCCAGTTTGTTCTGGTCCCACCTCCCCCAGAACCGGTCACAATGTCCCAGGAATCTGAAACCCTCCCCCTCACACCATCTCTTCAACCACGTATTCATCCGATATATCCTGCCATTTCAACTCTGACTAGCATGTGGCACTGGTAGTAATCCTGAGATCATTACCTTTGAGGTCCTACTTTTAAGATCTTCAGTAGGTCACCCCTCAGCTCTCTCTTTCCTAGCCTGCAAGGGCATTGGAATCAGAGACAAGAAATGTTTTCAGAAGAAAATTGGAAAACTGAGGGGCACAGACTTGCAGGGCTACAGGTACAGAGCAAAGACTTGGAACTGATTGGATTTCTCTACAGAGAGCCGGCTTGGAGTCGATGGGCCGAATGGCCTCCTTTTGTGTTACAATGACTCCATGGCCTGGATTGTCTGGCTTTGTCGTGGCGGGACCCACTGCAGGAAATTCGGTGGCTTATTGCCCATTGGCTTTTGGCGGGACTGGACCATCCTGATGCCAGGTGGGGGCATCATGTGACTCTATGAAAAGAGCTCCAGCCAGTTCATTTTTTCCTGATACTTGTAAAAATTTAACGTAGGCATTAACAGCTTACACTGCAAAGACCCATTTCAGCTCCAAGGGGCACTGACATAGAGAAACCAAAGAAAAGGGGATAATTTAACCTTCAAGTTGAATATTCTTTCAATGGAACCATGGGCTTATATTTTACACCTACACATGAGTTAAACCTGCAGAATGATACTGCGCGAAAAAATAACATCGGGCAGCTGCCGTGAAACCTCCATTTTCCACTTGAGACCGACTTTGGCGGGTTCCAAGTCGAGGAAAATGGGCCAAAGACGAATTACTTGCCCAGGCAATTAGAGCAAGGAATGACGGATGGCAGTTGAGATGTATGTGTCCAGGTTTGTGGCTCAGAAAGTCAAGTAGTCAGTCTGGCAGATGGCTGGTGAGTAGTGAATGTGTCAAGGGGGAGAAAGCTACTGCCTTTGAGTTATGTGCGACAGAGGAAGCAATCATTCAGGGTTGACTGCTCGAAACACACTGAAGGCAACTCAAGTGGTCCTGTTCGTGGTGATAAATGTAATATATGAGCATGTGTCTGGAGGAAAGTATTATGAGGAACATTAAACCTACATTTGGAGTGCTGGGAAATGTCCAAAACTATACAAATTAGATTCTCCTAACCTTTACCAATTTGAAACGAAAGCAGGTAGATATGTTATGAAATTATTTTCTCACTAAACATGATTCAGCTTTAAATCTCCTTGGTTTTCTGTTGTTAGGACCATTGAGCCCCTCGAACCTGTTCTGTCATTCATTTAGATCATGTCTGATCTATTGTTTTGATCCCTTAATACCTTTGCCTAATAAAATCTATCAATATCAGTTTTTGGAATTTTCAATTGACCCCCAGCCTCGACAGGTTTTTGTACGGGAACAGTAGCAGATTTCCTTTGTTTATTTTCATTCCATCATGGGATGTGGGTGTCACTGGCTAGGCCAGCGTTTATTGCTCATCTCTAATTGCCCTTGAGATGTTAGCGGTGAGCTGCCTTCTTGAACCGCTACAGACTGCATGGATTATAATTTCTCTTAGGGGTTTTTGATACATCGACATGTTTTTGCAAGGCTATTTCTGACAGCAGTTAAGGGTCCAAGATTGCATGCAACCATAGTTAGCCACACTAGCAATCAAAGGAGTGCTCAGGCCAACCTGAAAACATTTCCAATTGCCTTTATACCCCAAGGGTGAGATGCTGATAAAGGTGCTAAATCTATTGCTACAGACAGAAAAGAGAGGCAAAACTGAACTCCTTTATCCTCTCGCCATCTGTCCGTAAGCAGAGGTGTTTTCTGTTTAAAAGTAGGCTGTGCTGCTTATTTCAAAAACCCTTTGTTTGTGTAGTCAGTTTTTATAGTGACTCGCAGGAGATTTAGGATTAAATTGGAAGCTTAGTTTATTCACACAGGCAAACCTGGGGGGGTGGCGGGGTGGCTGGGGGAGGGGCAGTTTGCAACTTAACACACACACACACACACACAAACACAAACACACACACACATGCAAGTATACATTAAGGGAATAGGAAAGAGGGGTTTTACAACTATGAATAACTTAACAGTGAGAAAGAACCACAGAAATGGATATCAGTTCACGTGATCTAGAGTCCAGAAAGTCCAAATCCAGTGGGGGTTCCTTCACAGAGAAGTTCCAGTTCAGGCGGGTTCCTGGCTAAAGGCAGAAGTGCAGAATGCCTTTAAGACGTTGGTAATGCAGTGAGATGAGGTTGATATTCAGAGACTTGATCTGCTTGGCAGGCGGTGGCCAATGGTTTCCAGGTAAACAGACTTCAGGGAAGACTTATTGCAGGCTGCCTGGTCAGCCTGGAGTCCTACTGTCAGATGTTTGCAGGTTGGAAGTAAATCAGCAGACTGCTTGTTTCTGAATTCTCAACTGCATGTAGAGGTTTCAAAATGGTCACTTGAGTCATGTGACCTCCTTCCTCCACAATGATTTCATAACGGGATGTTTATCTGGTGTCTGCAACTGGCTTTTGTTTTGTGGTTTATAATGTCCCTGTCATTAGCGTCTTAAAGAGTCATCACCCATACTATGACCCTGTTCCAGGTAGCTAGTGCCTTGGTAGACCCTTGGTCTCCTTTAGAGGGGTAAGCTTAGAAAGATGCAATTGATGTCTATTTTCATTCCACAGCTCCTCTCTGAAATTAACCTTGACAATCCTGGGTGTGAGATGGTGGCTGTTAGCGCCTCTGAAGGTATAAAGAATTTTGAGGTCTCTCTCTTTGTTATGGTCCTCCAGTTTAATGGATTATAATGGGTTCTTACAATGAGATGTGAGATTCCACAAGGATGAGGGTGGAACTCATTTGTTCTTGTAACTGCTGTTGAAAATTTACAGAAACAGTAGACAATCTTGAGTCATGTGACCTGTAGTAGTCCTCTTTTGGTTCAACAAAGTCTACTTTTATGTAAAAACAATAAAGTTTGATTTGGGCAGTTTATGATTTCTTTCATGTCTCACTGACATGCCACTATAGCAATTGCCCACATAACCAAGGGCCTTGAAAGAAAGGAATGAAGACTTAGACTGTATGGTTCCTTTCAGGTCTGAGGATGTCTTTACAGAAAATGACATACTTTTAAAATGTAGTCGCTGGCCTTAATGTAGGAATCACCCTAGTCAATTCATGTGCAGCAAGCTCCTAAAACCAGAAACTTGAAAATAACCAACTAATCTGCTTCTAGTGATGTAGGTTGAGGAATAAATAATGGCTCAGGACACAGGGGAGAAATGAGTTGCAATCCTGAATCCAGTAGGATCACTTTATCCAAAATGGCTGCCCGGATGTTTGCCTGTTTTCTGCTCCACGTGTTTGGGGGCTTAGAACACTGTTTGGTGCCTGACAAGAAGACAAATTGAAATTTTTGTACAACTCTCCTAATGACAGGTATCTCTTGATTCATTTTTATCAGGTGTGGCAACCTTTGACCCAGAAGCAGTACAGTAAGGAAAATTTGTAATTTATTTCAGTGTCCTGTTGAATCTTTAATTGTTTTTAAAAATGTTGCAAAAAGACTTTTAAGAGTTTATATCAATTGTAAAGCAATCAAATCTATATGATTAAATTTTCTTGGATAATAAGAAATACTGGTCTGTGTGACCTGGTGACCCTTGACCTGGAGGCAGTGCCAATGAGAAGGAAGTTAAAATCAGAAGCCCTGAAGCTGGCAAATACAAAGGAGAGCTGGAAGCAGAAGGTGATCAGCATGCAATGCAATGCAGACAGAAAAGAGTACTGCAGCAGGAGACACAGTTATCAAAGTCCTGGTGTGATTAAGAGCAAGTCAAGCTTGCTACATAAAGGTCAGTTTTCTGTTGGGCAGTAAGCAAAAAAATGTAATATCAGAAGCTCTTGGGGAGGCAATGTACAACCAAGCTAAAAGGGACTGCATCCTAAAAAATCTGTGCGACTAGCTGAGGCATGTAACAGAATTTGTGTCAGTACACTGAACCATGAACCAGGTATTCTTGGTTGGTCAGTTGAAAAGGAACTCTGGAAAGCTGTGCCATAAGGACTGATGTGACTAGAATGAGAGAGGCTTCGTAGACATGTGCCTTGTCGATGTTAACTGTATCTAGGGATCTCAGAAGCAATGAAGCTGCTGGTGAACACAACTTGAGGGCCAATTTGATTGAGTGGGGAAGTGAGAAGTCCTAGGTAACAGAGGCTGAGTTAGAAAGACTGTGAGATTGCACATGGTGCCACATTTGCATGGAGAGCGATGCTGGCGCTAGTGGATGTGTAAGACACACATTTGTTATAACGACTTTTCAAAGAGAAATGTACCTTTTTTATTAGAAGTATCACCTGTTAATTCATGTGTAATTTGCATTGGTTCTGATTTGTGTTAAGGTAAAAGCTACAAAACATGGGCCAGGGTTTTACATTGGTCGGGCTGGCTTGGTGGGAGCAGATGGGGGAGGGGAGGTGGGGAGGGGGGCGGGGTCGAGGAGCCGCCCGCCGCCCATGATTGGCTCCTCACCGCGATTTCATGCAGGGGGGTGAATGGATCGCGAGCGGTAGCGCTGAGCACTACCTGTGTGGGCGGGGGGTAGGAGGGAGACTCGGGGCCAGGACTCTTTTGCACATGCTCCGTGCCTCAGGGAGATTGAAGCGCTTGTCTAAAAAAATAAATCAACACATTAAAAACTTTATGAAGCATGTCCCTTCATGTGCCTGCGTCACTCGAGATGGGACATGTTTTTTATTTTTCAAAGAAAGTTTTTATTTAATTTGTAAAAGCTTTAGGAAACCTCATCCCGCTCGTGGATGAGGTTTCCTCAAAAATGTAAAGGCCGCTTGGCCTTTTCGCCTGCCCGCCCACCGTTAGGTTGGTCGGACAACGTAAATTTGAGGTCAATTATTCCGATAATGGTCTTAAATAGGCCTTTCAATTATCGGCGGGTGCGCAGCCGCCTCCGGCGCACGCCCGCTGAATGAAATATCGCAAGACAGCGCAATAACATTGGGACGCACGCCTGATGTCATCGCGCGCCATATTACATTCCGGCATGTTGGGCCCGCGCCTGCACGCTGAATGTAAAATTCTGCCCATGGACTCTTCTTCCTTTGGGGGTCATTCAGTAAATTTGGTTATTTTTGTTTGTGGTTTCTGCACGGGCTTCGTAACACAGCTCACCATGGATTTAACACTAATGTCACTCCAAATGTAAAATAAGTAGCACTGTGATCAGTGCTAATGCGATGTGACTTGCGCACGCATTTGAACACAACATCCACCACACCTCAACAGAAAATCAAATCAGGCTGCGTGAAGAACCATTAAGAACTCCATGTATATTGTGTTTTCCTTGATAAAATTCCATCATTAGGCTAATTATTCCAGGCACCAGATTTTCTCTCAGTTCCACATCCTTCTTTTATTAACTAATGAGCATTTTTACACCATTTGACATCAATTAATTTTATATTTAGCACCTGTGAAGTAAACTCAGTGAAATGTCAATAATGTGAATTTGCACAACACATATCCAAAGAAGAATCATAACTCTCTGATATTAGCTCATTAACTGATGTGACTCCTAAGCCAACTCAATCGTATTTGATTAGAAAACAGGATTGAGTGTGAAAAGGGCAGCAGACACTCTAAGTGTAAGGAAAGGAGCGCAAGAGAGCTGGGAGTTGAAGAGAAGCGCGAGAGGAGCTGGGAGTTGAAGAGAAGCGCGAGAGGAGCTGGGAGTTGAAGAGAAGCGCGAGAGGAGCTGGGAGTTGAAAATGAGTGCGAGAGGAGCCGGGAGTTGAAAAGGAGCGCGAGAGGAGTCAGGAGCTGAAGAGGAGTGCGGGAGGAGTCAGGAGTTGAAGAGAAGCACGAGAGGAGCCAGGAGTTGAAAAGGAGCGCGAGAGGAGTCGGGAGTTGAAGAGAAGCGCGAGAGGAGTCAGGAGTTGAAGAGGAGTGCGGGAGGAGTCAGGAGTTGAAGAGAAGCATGAGAGGAGCCGGGAGTTGAAAAGGAGCGCGAGAGGAGCAGGGAGTTGAAGAGAAGCACGAGAGGTGCCGGGAGTTGAAAAGGAGCGCGGGAGGAGTCAGGAGTTGAAGAGAAGCGCGAGAGGAGTCAGGAGTTGAAGAGGAGTGCGGGAGGAGTCAGGAGTTGAAGAGAAGCACGAGAGGTGCCGGGAGTTGAAAAGGAGCGCGGGAGGAATCAGGAGTTGAAGAGAAGCGCGAGAGGAGCCGGGAGTTGAAAGGAGCGCGGGAGGAGTCAGGAGTTGAAAAGGAGCTGGGAGAGCAGAGGTGGCTGAGGGAGTTCTGTAAGGAGGGAACAAAGTGATCCTTTGAGTACCGTGAGTAAGGTCGGGCAAGTATTTACTACTTTTATCGTTTATAGTTTTTAAGGTCTTATTTTGTGGTTCATCATTTGTAAGGGCTATATTCTGTAACAACAAGGGCAGGGAAGAAGGGCCCGAGAGTAATTGATATTATTTGATATTAAGTATCTTTCAAAAGGATTAATTTAATTTAAAGGGGTAAGTCATGGCAGGAGAGTTCAAAGCTGTGGTGTGCTCCTCCTGCTCTATGTGGGAAGCCGGGAACATTTCCAGTGCCTGGGGCCAGCATGTGTACAGGAAGTGTCTCCAGCTGCAGCTCCTGGAAGCCCGGGTTTTGGAGCTGGAGCGGCGGCTGGGGACACTATGGAACATCTGCGAGGCAGAGAGTATCGTGGATAGCACGTATAGAGATGTGGTCACACCGCAGGCTAAGAGTCCACAGGCAGGAAGGGACTGGGTGACCACCAGGCAGAGCAAGAGGACTAGTCAGGCAGTGCAGGAATCTCCTGTGGCTATTATTCTGCAAAACAGATATACTGCTTTGGATACTTTTGGGGGGAATACCCTCTCAGGGGAAAGCGGCAACAGCCAAATTTGCTACATACGGTTGGCTGTGCTGCAGAGGGGAGGAGTAAAAAGTGTGGGAATGCAATAGTTATAGGGGATTCAATTGTAAGAGGAATGGATAGGTGTTTCTGTGGCTGCAAATGAGACTCCAGGATGGTAAGTTGCCTCCCTGGTGCTAGGGTCAAGGATGTCTCAGAGCAGCTAGAGGACATTCTGAAGGGGGAGGGTGAACATCCAGTGGTTGTGGTACATATTGGTACAAACAACATAGGTAAAAAAGGGGATGAGGTCCTAAAAGCAGAATATAGGGAGTTAGGAAGTAAGTTGAAAGGTAGGACCTCAAAGGTAGTGATCTCAGGATTACTACAAGTGCTACATACTAGTCAGAGTAGAAATGGCAGGATATATCGGATGAATAAATGGCTCAAGAGATGGTGTGAGGGGGAGGGTTTCAGATTCCTGGGACATTGTGAACGGTTCTGGGGGAGGTGGGACCAGTACAAACTGGGTAGGACTGGGACTGATGTCCCAGGGGGAATATTTGCTAGAGTGGTTGGGGAGGGTTTAAACTAAAATGGCAGGGGGATGGGAACCTATGCAAGGAGTCAGAGGAAGGGGAATCAAAGGCAAGAACAAAAGACAGAAAGGGGAATAAGAAAAGTGATAGTCAGAGAAATCAAGGGCAAGAATCAAACAGGGCCTCAGTGAAAAATAGTGGGAACGGGATAAGTAATGTTAAAAAGACAAGCCTTAAGGCTTTGTGCCTTAACGTGAGGAGCATTCGCGATAAAGTAGATGAATTAACGGTGCAAATAGATGAAAACAGGTTTGGTATAGTCGAGATTATGTAGACATGGCTGCAGGGTGACCAGGGATGAGAACTAAACACCAGGAATATTCAATATTTAGAAAGGGCAGACAAAAGGGAAAAGGCAGTGGAGTTGCATTGTTGGTTGAAGAGGAAATTAACACAATAGTGAGGAAAGATATTAGCTCCGACGATGTGGAATCTGTGTGGGTAGAGCTGAGAAACACTAAGGGGAAAAAACATTAGTCGGGGTTGTATATAGACCCCCAAATTGCAGTGATGATGCTGGGAATGGCATTAAACAGGAAATTAGAGATGCATGCAATAAAGGAACATCTATAATTATGGTTGACTTTAATCTGCATATAGACTGGGCGAATCAAATTAGTAACAGTAGAGGAGGAATTCCTGGAGTGTATACGGGATGGTTTTCTGGGCCAATGGATTGAGGAACCAACTAGAGAACAGGTCATCCTAGACTGGGTATCGTGTAATGAGAAAGGAATAATTGGCAATCTAGTTGTGCGAGGCCCCATGGGGATGAGCGACCATAATATGATAGAATTCTTCATCAAGATGGAGAGTGATGTAGTTGATTATGAGACTAGGGTCCTGAATCATAATAAAAGAAACTACGATGGTATGAGGTACGAGTTGGCTGTGATGTATTGGGAAACATTACTTAAAGGGATGACAGTGGATAGGAAATGGCAAACGTTCAAAGAGTGCATGGGTGAACTGCAATAATTGTTTATTTCTGTCTGACACAAAAGTAAAATAGGAAAGGTGGCCAAACCATGGCTTGCAAGGGAAATTAGAGATAGTATTAGATCAAAAGAAGAGGCATACAAATTGGCCAGAAAAAACAGTGGAGATTAATTTGGAAATTTGTTAAAAGTTATGATAGTAGTAATTTGTAATCAAGTGTATATATTTAACTTGTATAAATTAATAAATGTCTCATGTAGTTTGATATAAAATCTCTTGAGAACTGGTGGTCTTATTCCTGACTTTAGAGCTGCATCTCAAAGATACCACTTAAAAATATAGGTTATGACAGTTGTTTAAAGTTTCCCTCTGGGATTTTTAAATAACTTAGCCTTTACCGACTGCTGTGTCATAATAGGGGCTGTAGCGGAATGTGGAGCTGAGGCTACAACCAGATCAACCGTGGTCTTAATGAATGGCAGAGCAGGCCGTGAATGGCATACACTTGCTCCTAATTTGTATGTTCATATGTAGTCTCCTTGTATGGTGGGCGGGAAGCATACACACATTCCAATAGGGGCAGGCACTGGAGGAAGCCGTCAATACTTAAAGTCAAGAATGTTGTGTGTAAATTAGGGTTTCATTTTCGACCACCCTGAAACTTCCCTCACACATCATAACATGGGGCAGAATTTTACATCCCGTGGGCAGGTGCGTGCCTGACCCGATCAGGCGTAAACGTAAGGGTGAGCTTCCTGACGTCATCGCGCACTCGCGTGATATTTCCTTTGGCAGGCATGAGCGGGTGCCTGAGCCGCGCCCGCCTTTAATTAAGGGGCCACTAAAGGCCATTAACAGCCCAACTGATGGCGATTTTTTTTGTTGCCCATGCGATTTTGCGCTCGTCGCACGGGCAAAACGGGCAGGCGGCCAGCTGACATTTCAAAAACCTCATCCAAAGGTGGGGTAAAAAGGGTCAGCAACATTGCCAGTGTCAGTAGTGAGGAGTTTTGGAGATAGTTTGTAGCTGGTTGCTTATTGGTATTTGGCAGCTTCATCTCCATTCGGGGATTCATTCTTAGCATTTCCAGGCTTCATTTCGAGACTAACTGGTGTCTGCAAGGCCCCCGGAGGATTCACACCATGTGGGCCCTTCTAGTTATCTGGCAGCCTTCCCTTACCCTGGTAATGGAGATTGTGGTCTCCTCTGGTGGCATCTCCTCCTCTGAGGAAGAGAGGGGCAGAAGAGAGAGGGGGCCAGGTGTCCCATTGCAGCTTCCAGGGGAGGGACCCGTGGGAGGAGAGACGCAGGCACAAGGGGAACAGGGCCAGCAGATAGTCCAAGGCGGAAGGGGCCGCTGAAGGCCCCACTATCCTGCTGCCAGAGTTCGCAGGCAGTGGTGCAGCTACCTCAATATGTCTGAGGTGCAATGCCGAAGGAGGCTCCACCTCTCAAGGAAGACCGTGACCTCCATTTGTCAGATGATTGGGCCTGAGATCAGCCCCGACTGTATGGGTCACCCCATGTCAGTGGCTCTGAAGATCACAGTGGCCCTCAACTTCTATGCCTCTGGCTCTTTCCAGGGATCAGTGGGTCAGCTGTCCATAGTTGCACTACATTACCCCCAGAGTGAGTGTTACTGATCGTGGTTGCATGCTGCGCTCTCCACAATCTGGCAAGGGGGGAACCCAATGGAGGAAGAGAATCTTGACGCAGCTCCACAGGCCAAAGGTGATGTGTCCAGTAGTGAGTCTGAAGAGGATCATGGTGAGGAGAATGCTGAGGGCGTGGATCCAGACTCGGTGACATGCAGGGAGGCAGGGACATTAGGGACACCTTGATCCAATGCTCCTTCAGCTAGGCTACCAAAGATCATCTTCAACCACATGCCAGGGCTGCCTCCTCCATCCTGGATGCCTGAAAGGACCCTTTCATTGAAACATAGAAACATAGAAACTAGGAGCAGGAGTAGGCCATTCAGCCCTTCGAGCCTGCTCCACCATTCATTATGATCATGGCTGATTGTCCAACTCAATAGCCTGATCCCGCTTTCTCCCCATACCCTTTGATCCCTTTCACCCCAAGAGCTATATCTAACTCCTTCTTGAAAGCATACAATGTTTTGGCCTCAACTACTTTCTGTGGTAACGAATTCCACAGGTTCACCACTCTCTGGGTGATGGGATTTCTCCTCATCTCAGTCCTAAATGGTCTACCTCATATCCTCAGACTGTGACCCCTGTTTCTGGACTCCCCCACCATCCTTCCTGCATCTACCCTGTCTATTCCTGTTAGAATTTTACAGGTTTCTATGAGATCCGCCCTCATTCTTCTGAACTCCAGTGAATATAATCCTAATCGACTCAATCTCTCCTCATATGTCAGTCCTGCCATCCCAGTAATCAGTCTGGTAAATCTTCGCTGCACTCCCTCTATAGCAAGAACATCCTTCCTCAGATAAGGAAACCAAAACTGCACACAATATTCCAGGTGTGGTCTCACCAAGGCCCTGTATAATTGCAGCAAGACATCCCTGCTCCTGTACTTGAATCCTCGCTCTATGAAGGCCAACATACCATTTGTCTTCTTTACCGCCTGCTGCACCTGCATGCTTACCTTCAGTGACTGGTGTACGAGGACAGCCAGGTCTTGTTGCAAATTCCCCTCTCTCAATTTATAGCCATTCAGATAATAATCTGCCTTCCTGTTTTTGCTACCAAAATGGATAACCTCACATTTATCCACATTATACTGCATCTGCCATGCATTTGCCCACTGACTCAGCTTGTCCAAATCACACGGAAGCATCTCTGCATCCTCCTCACAGTTCACCCTCCCACCCAGCTTTGTGTCATCTACAAATTTGGATATATTACATTTAATTCCCTCATCTAAATCATTAATATATATTGTGAATAACTGGGGTCCCAGCACTGATCCCTGCGGTACCCCACTGGTCACTGCCTGCCATTCGGAAAAAGACCCGTTTATTCCTACTCTTTGTTTCCTGTCTGATAACCAGTTTTCCATCCATCTCAATACACTACCCTCAATCCCATGCGCTTTAATTTTACACGCTAATCTCTTATGTGGGACTTTGTCGAAAGCCTTCTGAATGTCCAAATAAACCACATCCACTGGCTCCCCCTCATCAAATCTACTAGTTACATCCTCGAAAAATTACAGTAGATTTGTCAAGCATGATTACCCTTTCGTAAATTCATGCTGACTCTGTCCAATTCTGCCACTGTTTACCAAGTTCTCAGCTATTAAATCTTTTATAGTGGACTCTAGAATTTTCCCCACTACCGACGTCAGGCTGACTGGTCTATAATTGCCTGTTTTCTCTCTACCTCCCTTTTTAAATCGTGGGGTTACATTAGCTACCCTCCAATCTGTAGGAGCTGTTCCAGAGTCTTTAGAATCTCGGAAGATGACCACCAATGCATCCACTATTTCTAGGGCCACTTCCTTAAGTACTCTGGGATGTAGATTATCAGGCCCTGGGGATTTACCGGCGTTCAATCCCATCAATTTCCCCAACACAATTTCCCTACTAATACTGATTTCTTTCAGTTCCTACCTCTCACGAAACCCTGTGTCCCCCAACATTTCTGGTATGTTATTTGTGTCCTCCTTTGTGAAGGCAGAACCAAAGTATGTATTTAGTTGGTCAGCCATTTATTTGTTCCCCATTATAAATTCCCCTGTTTCTGACTTTAATGGACCTACATTTGTCTTCACCAATCTTTTTCTCTTCACATACCTATAGGAACTTTTACAGTCAGTTTTTATGTTCCTTGCAAGCTTACTCTCGTACTCTATTTTCCCCTTCTTAATGAATCCCTTGGTCCTCCTTTGCTGAATTCTAAACTGCTCCCAAACCTCAGGTCTGTTGTTTTTTCTGGCTAATTTGTATGCCTCTTCCTTGCTTCTAATACTATCTCTAATTTCCCTTGTAAGCCATGGTTTGGCCACATTGCCTGTTTTACTTTTGCATTTGAACCCAAACAACACTCAGTTCCTGTGCAATAAAATTCAGAGCCACTTACGTCCAGCATTACATACTGGCGTACCCTGCACCAATAAAATAAAAAGGTGAAGTATACTCAGGCCATAATGACAAAAACAAAATTTTGACAGTTCAAAACTATCCACATAAACTTCTCTGGTTTTCATTCCCAGACCAGTATAGATAAAGTAAACATAAATCAACATCAAATCATCTGTGACCTGTCCCTCTTGTGCTCATGGTGCCTTAAACTTATGATTGTGAATGCCCCCCATGCCTGCACCCGGGTTAGCACCAGCATTGGAGGCAGCCTGCTGACTGTGCTGTCTTGTTGGTCTTGATGACCTTGGTGGTCATCCTCTGGCCAGTGGGGCCTTTGTTGGCCTCACCAAGGAGGGAGCGGCCATTCCCATGGCTGGCATCTCCCCAGTCATCGCAGCCTCATCATATGTCATGGTCACTGGCAGAGGGGCGGAAAGGCTGCTGCCATCATCCAGGCCACCCTGACATAAGCCCATAGAGACGAGTAGCAGCTCGTGCGGCAACGTGAGGTCGCCCTGAACCTCTCTGCTCATCATTGATGGATGGGCATCTAGCTGGGATGCTGGGCGCCTCATCCATCTCCCATGTTGGCACTGACCACCTGAGGTCATTGCCTGTGTGAGGGTTTGCAGGTCTGAGCCCCTGATTCTGTTCCTGGAGCTGCCTCTCCATGAGAGTCGCCACTCTCTCAATAGGGGAGGCAATGTGCTTGGCCATGATGGTCAATGCA
Source organism: Cetorhinus maximus (assembly GCF_964194155.1). Lineage (NCBI taxonomy): Eukaryota > Metazoa > Chordata > Chondrichthyes > Lamniformes > Cetorhinidae > Cetorhinus > Cetorhinus maximus. Next base: position 14,985,392 of record NC_135880.1, read on the forward strand.
GAGCTTGTGCTCCGCATGGACTCCTCCACAACAGAGACCATGGCATGCATACCCTCATGGATCTCCGCCAGATCCTCTCGCAGGTCTCGCTGGACATTCAACATCTGCCGCCTAATGGACGACTCCAGAGGCTCATCATCGTCCTTCGACTAAACATCATCCTGGTCCCCAGGCGTCCTCCGACTGCCGGCGCCCTGGGTACTCTCTGCCTCCACCTGCACTTCAAGCGAGTGTGAAGTGTCCTCACCAATCTGCACCGAGATACTAGCTGCTGGTCTAATGCCCACTGACATGCTGGCATCTGTGCTTGTGCCTGCTTCAGAGAGTGGGTATGATGCAGGTGCAACTGAAGCCTGGTGGTCCTCCGGTGTTAGGGGTGGCCCTTCGGGGTCCGCAGAGCGAACGCCTGCTGGCGAACCTAAAAGGGAGAACAAGGACATGTCATTAGTTAAAGTCATCACACTGTCACTGTGCATGCCTGACACCCTGGTGAGACAACGGAGATCTGTACTATGGTGCCCTCATCTTCCAATGATCCATGGGGACTCCAGGTTCGAGGCTCACATCAATGAAGAAACTACATGAGAATGGCTGCACAATCTGAAAGTCTCACCTTTGTGCACTGCACCCTTACCTTCGTTTGGCACCCCCGCCTCTCCACGCCCGGTTGCACGGGCAGCGTGCTGGCTCTCGAGCTCCAAGGCGTCGTTCTCGAACCTGATGAGCAGCAGAAGGTTGGGCTGCCCTCCTCCTGTACATGCCCTCTCTGCCTAGTTATGGCATGTCTTCTCTTGAAACAACAGAGGTGGATTGATTAGTTCACTCTCTACCTGCAGTGCCATTGCAGCCTGGCCAATGCCAGCTGAGGGACACCTCGCAGGGCACATCTGAGTCATGGCCCTCGAGCCGCAAGTCACTCAGCCCAAGCAGCTGGGGTTCACCCCCTTGGCCAGCTCCGGCGTGATTGACAGTTGGCACTCAGACTCTAACACCCCTGAGGCTCACAGGGGGGATGGCCAGACCTTAACACTTCTGCACACTGACCCATGCCAACACGGCGCTCACCCTCCCTGAGCGCAGCGGGTCAATGAAATGGTTCCGCCACTGCACCCATGTACGCCGCATCACCTCATGGCTGCTCATCATCGCTGCCACCTCCTCCCGTGCCCTCTTGGTGAGGTGCGGTGGCCTCCTCCTCCCATCCCTGGGGACAAGGGTGTCCCTCCTGGCAGCCACCTCCTCCAGGAGGACCACGGGGGCACTCATCGGAAAAGCTGATGGGGGCGAGGGCCCACCCGACCTGTCCTCCTGCCTGCCGTGCCCCGTTGCACTGGACTCCATCGGGAACGCTGAACACATCTTTCCGTGGCAGCCGGGTCGCCATTGGAGCCGGCGGCTGACAGGCCCCTGCCCCCGCTCGGCCCTTTCCAACCAGTAATTGGCCTGCCAGCATGAAATCGTGGTCGGGCCCCGATCGCGGGTGGTGGACCATTTTCCCGCTGTTCCCGGGCCCGCCCACCTCGCTTGCCTGATGACCTCTAACCCCTGCCCATGGTGGTTATGGGCATGAAGGCCCCCCACTCCAGTACTATCATTCAGTATTACAAGCTAATTATTGCTGCATCTGCTTTTACTGTGTCACTCTGGAGATGTAATTATTGTTCTGTACAGAGAGGTCTTTTTCCCTACGCTTGCACTGTTTTCTGCTCGTTGCCTTATTTGCGGCCTTGCTGCAGGCATGGCGGGTCTCCTAGGGCTCCGCCTTTGGGGCTGAAGCATCGGGGTGGGGGAAAGGGGGCGGAAGGCTCAGCAAGGACAGAGCGAGAGAGCTAGAGAGCGAGTTACCTTTAAGTGATCCATTTGTATTGGAAGAAAGGGGAAGGGCAATATAAGATAAAGAGTAAAATTCTAAAGAGGGGACAGGAACAGAGAGTTCCGGAGTAAATGTATGAACACAAATCATTGATGTGTTCAGGGCAGGTTGTGAACGCAGCTAACAAGGCATATGAGGATCATTGGGTTTATAACTAGCTGTGTAGAGTACAAAAGCAAGGAAGATGAGTTATGTCAATAGACTGGTGAATCTGGAGTTGTTCTGTATAGAGCAGAGAAGATTGAGAGGAAGTCTGAAGAGATGTTCAGATTCGTGAGCGGTTTGGACAGATGCGGGGAATTTAGCTACAAGGCAATTTCGGAGAAGCTGGGTTTGATCTACTTGGAGCAAAGAAGGTTGAGTGAAAATTTGATCGAGGTTTACAAGATCATGACCGCTTTGATTATGATAGATTATGACAAGCTGCTCATATTAATTGATTATACAAGCACTAGGAGACACCAATTTAAGGTTTTGGACAAGAGATACAAGGGGCATATGAGGAAGAACCTTATACACAGTGAACTCGCTGCCTGCGGTAGTGCCAGAAGCAAAGACAATGATTTGAAAAGGAAATTGGACAGGCACTTGTGAGAAATAAACTTGCAGGACTAAGGGGATAGAGCAGGGGAATGGGACTGAGTAGATTGCTCAGAGTGTGGGCATAGATGCGATGGGCCAAATGGCCTCCTTCTGAGCTGTCTCTGTGCCAGGAATAAAAGTCCGAGATGCTGGAGTTTACTTAGAGGTCATAGGTAATGCAAAATGTGGGATACCTCACATTACCATTGCTAACCCCTGTAGTAGGGTAATCACCCCAAACTTCCTATGGCAATGGTAGGCGACTATGCCTTCAGCTAAAAGCATCTTCCCCAACCTTTACATCAACTACCATTAGCTCATTATTCCACAGACTTGTTCTTTCTTGTGTCATGGACAGAATTTATGTGTTTCCTTTCACTGCCCATGATCAATATGTTTGCACGTAAGAGGGGTGTGTTTTCTCATACTCAAGTAAGTGTACCAATTAAATAATTCCAGCAACAAGCTTTTGGTGAGTTTAAAAATAAGGAAGGCTGTTTATTATCATACATTTACCCCAAATTTAATGCAGCGTTTCAGTCACTCGACTCACACAAACAATGATTATATACAGATGAAGGCAATATACTGTTACAGCTTAAAATTATCTCAGTCTCTTTTGTGGCAGGCCTGTAGTTTCTTAGATGAAATGCATGCTTTAAAATTGCAGCAACTGTCTTGTACAGCGAAGGATCGTCAGTGGGCTGGGAGATTTCTTGTAGTCTAGCTTCTGTGAGGCTGGATCTCAGGTGAAATTTAATCAGAGCAGGTTGAAGAGTCCTTCTCTCTGTTAGGATCACCCACTTTTAAGGTATTACTGTTTATTACCTTGGCTGTGTGGACTTACAGTTAGTTCAATGGCTTTTGTTGGAAGTCTCTCTGCAAACAGCGTCTGCTGATTTTAAACAGACAACACAATAGCTTTCTCATCATGTGTCTTGTATAAGTTCAAAGCCCTTTTTCCAAACAAAGGGGTGGCGTGTATGTTGATTACACATTTTGTGTTGTTGTTTTAACACCTTAAGAGTTTAAGACAGTGTCTTTGTGTTTTAATGGCCATTATTCTCCACTTCCCTGGGTGAGTGCAACTCCCACAACACTCAAGCAACTTAACACCATCCAGGACAAAGCAGCTCGCTTAACTAGCACCCCATCCACAAACACTCATTCCCTCCACCACTGACGCACAGTGGCAACAGTGTGTACAAGATGCACCTCAGAGCTCTGAAGAAGAGTCATACGGACTTGAAACATTAACTCTGTTTATTTGTCCACAGATGCTGCCAGACCTGCTGAGTTTTTCCAGTATTTTCTGTTTTGTTTTTTCAGATTTTCAGCATCCGCAATATTTTGCGTTTATGAAAAAGCAGATGATGTTGGAAACACTCAGCAGGCAGATGATTTTTCTTCAGAACTTTAGAAAAAGCTAGAGATTTAACAGGTTTTAAGCAAGTGCAGAGGCAGGGAAAGGTAGGAGAGGGATGAAAGAACAAAAGGGAAGGTGTGTGTTCACCTGGAAGACAGGGGTGATAAATCTGCATCTGTGAGGAGCTTTGGGAGTTATTCATGAAATGGCACTTTGAAAATGTGCATCCCTCTTATAGCCTTCTCTAATTCCTTTACAGGATCCCCGGTTTCATGAAGGAAAAGGCCATTCACATTGTCTGTTTGCTTTCAGGAAAGAATAATTACTTCACAGATTCATGCATTAAGAAGTAGTTCAGCCTGGGCTATTGGACACTGAGTCATGTTTAACTTGGGGCTGGTAAATATTTGACAATTTCCAATTCCAAAGATTACCCTTGTTGTGGATCAGATACAATGTACTTCTTCCCAAGGCTTGACCTGCAGCTTTACCTGCATGACTGACTTATTAATGTCCCTTCATTGTACTACAGTGTAAGGAACTTGATTTTTACTGCGGTTTTTGTTACCTCTAGACTTGACTATTCCAATGCTATGCTTGGTCAGCCTTACATCTTGCACTTGCTCATAAATCAGCTCATACAAAATTATTTTGCTTCTATCCTAACTTGCACCAAGTCTCACTCACCCAGCACCCCTGTGCTAGTTGGGAGGTGGTGGCATAGTGGTGTTATCACTGGACTAGTATTCCAGAGACCCAGGGTAATGATCTGGGGACCTGGGTTTGAATCTCCACCATGGCAAATGGTGAAATTTGAATCCATTAGAAGTCTGATGATGACCATGAAACCATTGCTGATTGTCAGGAAAAACCCATCTGGTTCACTAATGCCCCTTAGGGTTGGAAATTTGCCATTCTTACCTGGTCTGGCCTACATGTGACTCCAAACCCACAGCAATGTGGTTGCCTCTAAAATGCCCTCTGAACAAGGGCAATAAATGCTGGCCTAGCCAATGATGCTCACATCCCGTGAACGAATTAAAAAAGCATAGGCACCCAGTCCAGCAATACTTCAATTTTAAAATTCCCATCCTTGTTTTCTAATACAAGATTTCTGTGCTCTCCTAGTTGCCCAATTTCCATCGCTTCACCATTTCTGCCCCTGCCTTCAGCTGGCAAGGCCCTAAACTCTGGGATTGACACCTTAACTCTCCGGGGTGATCAACTCTGAGGAAATACAATAAGGGACACTTCCGTCGTGGGCCTGGCTCGGGGAGGGGGGGTGGGGAGAGTAGGGGGATGTTGGGTGGGGGGGGCCTGCTGGTGAGAGTGGGGTGGAGGGGGTGGGGGCTGGAATAATAATCCGTTCTATGCACAAACTGGAGAAATGAGATTGATCATTGCAATGTTGGTTTAGTGCAACACTACGCAACTGGCGTCCATTTCGATAACTTTAACCTTTCTGAAGCTTATTAGGAAAATATGAACAGGAATGGGCCATTTAGCTCCTTGAGTCTGTCCCACATTATAGATAGCAGTTAACTGTATAATCTTTCCATGAACTGTATAATCGTGTTTAGAACAGTTTGGTGAACAAAGTCAAAGGAAATAGATGGATTTGTTTTGTGTATGGTGTTTTAGAGCCATAAACATCCCAAAGTGCTTTAAAGCGCCTGATAGACAAGGGAGTTAATGGGTTATGGGGGGGCCGACAGGAAATTGGAAATTGGCAGAGCAGGCTTGAAGGGCTGAATGGCCTACGCCTACTTCTAAATCCTTTGATCCTTGTTAGAATCATATCTCTCAAGTCTGAAGTTTTCTTTTACAAAATGGAAGGATTCAGCATGACCTGGACATGTGGATTCTGACCTGGGATTTTTTTTTTAAAGAAGGTCAAAGAACTGTAACCAGGCTGGTCTCTTCCAAGAAATCACTTGACCTATATGGTACTTGAGAAGTAGTTGTTTGTGTTGAACTGCAAAGGACTTGAATTAATGAAGCTGAGACACAAAAAGGCAATCACATGGGAGAGAGGAAAAGAACTTAAGTTGTGAACTTGCTTGTTTTGAAGGCAGTTTTGTTGGAGAACAAGCTGAAGAAGGAAGGCTCCTTTGACTGGCTCCCTCTCTCTATGTTGCCTAAAATTGTGTGTGGCTATCAACCTGTAGCCAGCGAATCCTCACCTGAGCGTAACTAGTCTGCATTTGGGCCTGCAAAGCTGAGATCAGTTGGTGAGAACTCCCAGGCATCCACTGGGACCAGCGGGCCCATCTTCACACAAGGGAACTCCAGGTCGACAGCGTCGAGGCCCTGCAGACTTTATCCTTTATTTTATAACACCCATCCTCCATAGCCCATCTTTGCAGAGAGACCCTATCTGTTTGACCTTTGTTTGTCTGTGTGTGTGTGTGTGCACACTGGGGGAATTCTTGAGGAAGAGATAGATAGTTACACTTCCCGATTACAATTACTGTGTGTTAACCAGTACATGCAACTTGTTAAAAGAAGTTTTGTTTTAAAATAAATTAATCATGCTGAGTTTTTGAAAGAAGCCTGGTCAGAGTCTCTTTTCTTCTGGGTGCTGGAGGTATAGGTAAACAATTGGCCATTTCAGTGAGAAAGTTAAACGTTTAAATTAATGGTATGGCCTGTGGAGTAATGGGGCTTGAGAATTCATGCACTCCTCTCATCCTGGTCGTAACATCCTAAAGCCAATGAACGTTGCAGTCACTGTTCCAATGTTGGAAACACAGCAGCCAACTTTCACATACTAAAGTCCCTCAAACAACAGAGATAATTTATTTTAGAGTGATGTTGGTTAAGGAATAACTACTCGGCACCACAGATAACTCCATTTCCCTTCTTTGGGCCTTGGAATCTCTTACACCCACCCAAGGCGGCAAATTAAGTCTTGATTTAACATCTGATCCAAAAGATGGCACCTCAGACAGTGCAGCACTCCTTCAAGTAATACACTGGAGTGTCAGCCTACTCTTTGAAGTGGGACTTGAGCCCCCAACCTTCTGACGCAGAGGTGAGATTGCCCTCAAATAAGCCAAGGTTTCATAACAGTTTATTATCAGTATTTTTGTTACTACAACTGCCCGATGATTTCATACACCTGCTTGGGTAACATGGTGAACCAAGACAAAACTACACAGATAGCGCCATTAATTAAAGGCTGTTGTAAACACAAATTCTACCTGACCAAGGACTAAATTCTCCCAAAAAACCATTCCGAACCCGTGTCCCAACATAAACTGTTCAATGTAACTGTGATCAATCTTACTCAAAGAATTGTACTGAACAGAAAATGCAGTTAAGTCCAACACATTTCCCTGCTCTGAAAAGATGAGGAGTTCATAGAATGTTTTCAGGATAGGTTCTTAGAACAACACATTCTGGTGCCAGCCGGAGAGCAACCAGAGAGCAGGCTATACTAGATCTGGTATCGTGCAATGAGATAGGTTTAATTAATGACCTCATGGTGAAGGCGCCCCTAGGTAGCAGTGATCATAATATGATTTGAGTTTTACATTCAGTTTGAGGGAGAGAAGATTGTGTCTAAGGCTAGTATTTTAAACTTAAATAAGGGCAATTATGAGGGCATGAAAGCTGAGCCAGCTAAAGTGAATGGGCAAATTTGGTTAAGGGATAGGTCTAGAGAGATTCGGAGGCAGGCATTTAAGAGGATATTTGAGAATACACAGGATACAAACATTCCAGCGAGAAAGGAACATTCCAAGGGGAGGCCCCAACATCCGTGATTAACTAAAAAAGTTAAAGATAGGATCAAGCTTAAAGAAAAAGTATATAATTGTCCAAGGATGGATGTCAGGTCAGAAGATTGGACAGAATATAAAAAACAGCAAAGAATGACTAAAAGATTAATAAGGAGCCAGTCACATGAAGAGGGACATGTTAAAAATGATGTTAAAGAAAATTCTTGTGTATTTATTTACCATTGGAAACCCCATCCCGCCTATGGATGAGGTTTTGTAAAAAAACGCAAAGGCCGCCTGGCCTATTTGCCCACCTGCCAACCGAAAGGCTGAGCGGGCAGCGAAGAAAGCAAATTAATTACTTGCTTAAGGGCCTTAATAGGCCTCTTAATTGTCGGCAGGCACACTGCTGACTCTAGTGTGCACCCACCGACCAAGAGATTGCGAGAGTGCGTGATGGTGTCGGGCTCTTGCCTGACATCATCGCGCACTATTTTATTCCGGATTGGGTTGGGCGCGTGCCCTCCCGTGGGGTGAAATATTCTGCCCATAAAGACAGATAGCAAGAGTTTTTATAGCTATTTAAAAAATAAATGAGTTAACAAAGTGAGCGTTGGTCCTATAGGAAGTGAGCCTGGGGACTTAATAATGGAAAATAAGGAAACGACAGATGAATTGAGCAGGTATTTTGCATCAGTCTTCACTATAGAGGATACAAGTAACAGCCCAGAAATAGCTGTAAATCAGGAAATGGAAGGGAGGGAGGAACTCAAGAAAATTACAATCACCAGGGAAGTGATACTGAGCAAATTGTTGGAGGTGCGGGTTGACATACCCCTCGGTCCTAATGGACTTCATCCTAGGGTCTTAAAAGAAGTAGCTAGGGAGATAGTTAATTTCCAGAGGACTGGAAAATCGCTAATGTAACCTCCCTGTTTAAGAAGGGAGTGAGGCAAAAGACGGGAAATTACAGGCTGATTAGCCTGACCTCGGTCGTTGGTAAGATTTTAGAGTCCATTATTAAGGATGAGATTTCAGAATACTTGCAAGTGCATGATAAAATAGGGCAAAGTCAGCATGGTTTCATCAAGGGAAGGTCATGCCTGACAAATCTGTTAGAATTCTTTGAGGATGTAACGAGTAGGTTAGACAAAGGAGAGCCAATGGATGTTATCTACTTGGACTTCCAGAAGGCCTTTGACAAGGTGCTGCATAGGAGGCTGCTCAGTTAGATAAGAGCTCATGGCGTTAGAGGCAAGGTACTAGCATGGATAGAAGATTGGCTGTCTGGCAGGAGGCAGAGAGTGGGGATAAGGGGGTCCTTCTCAGGATGGCGGCCGGTGACTAGTGGAGTTCCGCAGGGGTCAGTGTTGGGACCACAACTTTTCACTTTATACATTAATGATCTAGATGATGGAACTGAGGGCATCCTGGCTAAGTTTGCAGATGATACAAAGATAGGTGGAGAGACAGGTAGTATTGAGGAGGCGGGGAGGCTGCAGAAGGATTTGGACAGGTTAGGAGAATGGGCAAAGAAGTGGCAGATGGAATACAACGTGGGGAAGTGTGAGGTCATGGACTTTGGTAGGAAGAATAGAGGCATAGACTATTTTCTAAATGGGGAGAGAATTCAGAAATGTGGAGTGCAAAGGGACTTGGGAGTCCTAGTCCAGGATTCTCTTAAGGTTAACTTGCAGGTTGAGTCGGTAGTTAGGAAGGCAAATACAATGTTGGCATTTACCTCGAGAGGACTAGATTATAAAAGCAGGGATGTGCTGCTGAGGCTTTATAAGGCTCTGGTCAGACCACATTTAGAATATTGTGAGCAATTTTGGGCCCCGTATCTCAGGAAGAATGTTCTGGCCCTGGAGAGGGTCCAGAGGAGGTTCACGAGAATGATCCCAGGAATGAAAGGCTTAACATATGAGGAACGTTTGAGGACTCTGGGTCTGTACTTGATGGAGTTTAGAAGGGTGAAGGGGGATCTGATTGAAACTTACAGAATACTGAAAGGCCTGGATAGAGTGGACGTGGGGAAGATATTTCCATTAGTAGGAGAGACTAGGACATGAGGGCACAGCCTCAGAGTAAAGGGAAGACCTTTTAGAACAGAGATGAGGAGAAACTTCTTTAGCCAGAGAGTGGTAAATCTATGGAATTCATTGCTACAGAAGGCTGTGGAAGCCAGGTCATTGAGTGTATTTAAGACCAAGATAGATAGGTTCTTGATTGGTAAGGGGATCAAAGGTTACGGGGAGAAGGCAGGAGAATGGGGTTGAGAAACCTGTCAGCCATGATTGAATGGCGGAGCAGACCCGATGGGCCGAATGGCCTAATTTCTGCTCCTATGTCTTTTGGTCTTATGGTCTCATGGCATTGATTTTAATTTTCCAAAATTCCCTCAGTTCGGGAAATATTCCTTCAATTTGGAAAATAGCAAATGTAACTCCTTTATTCAAAAAGGGAGACAGAAAACAGGAAACGACAGGCCAGTCAGCTTAACAACTGCCATAGGGAAAATGTTAGAATTTTTAATAAAGACGTTATAATGGAAAAAATCTTGGAAATCAAGCAGAGTCAACATGGTTTTGTGAAAGGGAAATCATGTTTATCCAATTTATTGGAGTTCTTTGAAGAAGTAACATATGCTGATTTGCAGAGTAGAGGAACTGGAAAGCTGGGAAGATCAGCCCAAAACCTTCAGAGCGGAATTCCCACAGCTGTTCGCAGGACTAGGGAAGCTGAAGACAGCAGACCATATCACCCTACATCCTGAAATAAAGCCATATGTTGTGGATAAAGGGGAGCTGGTGGATGTAATGTACTTAGATTTCCAGAAGGCATTTGATAAGGTGCCACATAAAAGGTTATTGCAAAATATTAAGATTGGCTAGATAACAGGAAACAGGCATAAATGGGTAATTTTCTGGCTGGCAAGATGTAGCGAGCGGTGTGCCACAGCCGGGGCCTCAACCTTTTACAATTTATATGAATGACTTAGGTGAAGGGACCAAAGGTACGGTGGCTAAATTTGCTGATGACACAAAGATAGGTAGGAAAGTAAAATATGAAGAGGACATAAGGAGGCCACAAAGGGATATAGATAGGTTAAGCGAGTGGGCAAATATCTGGCTAATGGAGTATAAAATGGACAAATGTGAAACTTGTTCAATTTGGCAGGAAAATTGAAAAAAGCAGCACATTATCTAAATGGTGAAAGATTGCAGATCTCTGAGATGAGAAGGATCTAGGTGTCCTAGTGCAAAAGGTTAATATGCAGGTACAGCAAGTAATTAGGAAAGCTAATAGAACGTTGTTGTTTATTGCAAAGAGAATTGAATACAAAAGTAGGGAGATTATGTTTCGGTTATATAGGGCATTGGTGAGACCGCATCTGGAATACAGTATACGGTATTGGTCTCCATAGTTAAGGAAGAATGTAAATGCATTGGAAGCAGTTCAGAGACGGTTTACTGGACTAATACCTGGAATGGGCGGGTTATCTTATGAGGAAAGTTTTGACAGGCTAGGCTTTTATCCGCTGGAGTTTAGAAGATTAAGAAGTGACTTGACTGAAACATATAAGATCCTGAGGGGTCTTGACAAGGTGGACATAAAGAGGATGTTTCCCCTTGTGGGAGAATCTAGAACTAGAGGGTCACTGTTTAAAAATAAGAGGTTTCCCATTTTAAACAGAGATGAGGAGAAATTTTTTATCTCAGAGGGTTGTGAGTCTTTGGAACTCTCTTCCTCAAAAGATGGCTGAAGCAGAGTCTTCAAATACTTTTAAGGCGGAGGTAGATAGGTTCATGATAAGCAAAGGGGTTAAAGGTGATAGGGGGGTAGGTGGAAATGTGGAGTTGATATTACAATCAGATCAGCCATGATCTTATTCAATGGCAGAGCAGGCTTGAGGGGCCAAGTGGCCTATTCCTGCTCCTATTTTGTATGTTTGCAGGTAGGTCAGAAAAGAACTGAATGCAACCCTCTAATAGAAAAGAAAAAGAAATCACAGAAACATTGGGCAGGATTTTCAGCTTGGCGTGCGGGCGTGTGTCCGACACACGAGTGCGAAATAGCGCGCGATGATGTCGGGCGAGTGTCCTGGCGGCATCGCACACTTACGCGGTATTTCGGTTGGTGGGCGCGCGCGGGAGTCAGCAGCGTGCCCGTCGACAATTAAGAGGGACCAATAATCAAATAATTAAAGTGAAATTTTCCCTGCCTGTCCAACCTTACGGTTGACGGGTGGGCGAATAGGCCAAGCGGCCTTTGCACTTTTTGCAAACCCTCATCCATGGGCGGGATGAGGTTTCGAACAGTGATTTTAAAAAAAAAAGTAAAAATTTTTAAAACTCATTTCATGTCCCTGCTCATGTGACAGTCACATGAGGGGAGATGTTTTCATTATTTTTGAAAACTCCATTTGTAATGTTAAAAGTCTTCAGCTCCCTGAGGCAGGTCTGTGCCTTCAGGGAGCTTTCACTGAGCGCACCCGCGCGCAAGTGCGCACTTCAGCGCTCGCTCTCCTCCCGACCCCACCCAGGCAGCGGTGCAGTTATCAGCGTGTGTTTCACGCTGGCTGGCCATTAATTGGTCAGGTCTGGTCACGGGTGGCAGACTGTTGTGCAGCCACTCCCGGGCCCGCCTGACGAAGTATAAAATTCTGAGCATTGTGTGTGATTCAGAACTAGCGTTGCTCACTTTTCAGCAGGAAGGTCTGTACCCACTTATATCTGATTTGCAGAGTAGAGAAACTGGGAAGCAGAGAAGATCAGCCCAAAACCTTCAGAGCTGAATTTCCACAGCTGTTCGCAGGACTAGGAAAGGTGAAGACAGAATACCACATCACTCTACACCCTGAAACAGAGCCAGAAAAGTTGCTCACCTACTCTTGCCAAAGGTAAAGAAGGAAACTGACTCTGTGTTGAAGCAGGGGGTTATTTCACCTGTGACAGAAACAACAAGCTGGTGCTCGGGAATGGTCCCAGTGCTAAAATGCTGAGGATCTATCAGAATGTGTCTAGATCTTATCCAGCTGAACAAAGCAGTTGAATGCAAAGTTCATCCTGTGTCATCTGTGTAGGAGAGCTTAGCAAAATTAGGAAAGAGCTCAATCTTCACAAGGCTAGATGCTGATGGTGGCTTTTGGCAACTACCCCTTGGTGAAGAGTCTAAGTTGCTCACAACATTCATTACATCATTTGGAAGGCCTTCCTTCAACTCATCCTTTAGCATCACATCAGTGCCAGACATCTTCCAGAGGACAATGTCCAGTACCCTAGAAGGACTGAATGGGGTCGCATGTCACACGGATGATGTCCTGATCTATGCATCCACTCAGACAGAATATGACACTAGAGTGCAAGCTGTGCTGCAACAACAAATGCAAATTCTCGCAACCGACTGTCAAGTTCCTTGGGCAAACTGTGGATCATCTGGTGTTGGAGTTGCTCCACAGAAGACAAGAGCGGTCTGCTGGGACTGCTAGAATTGCTGGCCCAATCAGATTGGCTGGCAGCTCTCAAGGGTGGGACTTCCTCCCAATGAGGGGCAAAAGCCCCACTCTCACCTAGCTTAGCCGGCCAGCAGCACTTTATGGTGGGCTTCTTCCAGGCGATGGCCAACTTTCCTATATGGGAGGTTGAGCAGTTACCCCACACCGCCACACCCCATCTTAAAATTCAGCGCTATGCTTCTGGTCTCCACTTCAAGATAGAGACAGACAACAAGCTGGCACACTTAAATTCTCAGGGGTGAGCAAAAATGCCTCCACGTCTACAACGATTGGGTCTAAGGATGATGAAGTTTGATGCAAAGACAGACTATGTTCTGGGAAAGCAACAGAATACAGCAGATGCTTTGTCCTGTATCTCAGTGGCAAGACCTGAACAAGGTGACGTAGCTCTCGTTGAAGAAGTTTGCATCGACAACAACCCCAGCTCTACCAGCAACAACCCAGCGACTGAGTGAAATCAGAGATGCACAGAAATCTGATGAAGAATGTGCTCAGGTCAGAGTACTGCGTCGAAAGATGGCCAGCATTATTGGCACACAATCCCATTCTCAGACAGTACTATGAACAGAGGGGACACTTCAATGTAGTTAACGATTTACTCATCTATGACAAGAGAGTGATCATTCTGAGAATCCTGAGACTCTATATACTGCAACAGGGATCAAGGAGCATCAATATTGCATCAAGAACATTTGGGGATCATGAGATGTCAAACCAGAGCAAGATGGTGGCCAGGTCTCTCAAAGTTGCTGGAAGAAGTAATTTCAAACAAGAGAACTGTTGATGTCATCTATCTTTCCATGAAGACCATGGAAACATCTTTGGTTGGACCTCTTCGAACACTGAGGTAAAATGTGCTTGATTGTAGTAGACTATTACTCCAGATGGATAGAAGTCAAGCAACTGCAGGGTGGCACTTCTGAAGCAGTGATTACATCGCTGAAGGAGATATTTGCAACACATGGAATCCCAAACTTTGTAATCTCAGACAATGAACGCAGTTTGCCAATGAATACTTTAAAGAGTTTGATCCATCCTATACGGACATACATGTGAACATACCAATTAGGAGCAGGAGTGGCCACTCGGCCCTTCGAGCCTGCTTTGCCATTCAGTTAGATCATGGCTGATCTGACTGTAACTTCAACCCCACTTTCCCGTCTATACCCGATAATCTTTTGTCCCCTTGTTAATCAAGAATCTATGGATTTGTCCTTACTACTAGTTCATTAAGATACCCTCAAGCCAATGTTGAAGCTGAAAGAGGAGTCTGCACAGTGAAAACATTGCTGAAGGAGAAGGAAGCCAACCAACTTTCACTTCTCAGCTATCGTTCAACTCCACTCCAAAACGGTTTAGCACCATGTCAACTCCTCATGGGAAGACGACTGAGAGCTCAGCTCCCTACTCTCACACACACACACTCATGCCACGTGTACAAGCTGATGACTTGGACAAAATGAGAGAGAAAGAGGACAATTATCATTTCAACCAGATGTGGAATTGTGACAAACATCACAAGGCATGCAACAAGCCAGACCTCCAACCAGAAGAGCAAGTTTGGATCTGAAACCAAACTCACTATGGACAAATAGTTGAACAGACATTACATCCATAGTCCTACCTCATCCAAACAGAGCATGGTATGGTGAGACGGAACAGTTGTGCATTGGTTGCTATACAGAAGCAGCCTCCTATTGCGTGGAAGCAGCCACCTACCCAATCAAACCGGCCTAGAGATGCTGAATTCATCCATCAATCCAGATGACAACCTGACTGGTGAACCAGAGTCATCTACCAATTCCCCTCCTGCCCAGCAAAGTCTGAGGGACTCAAACCGTCAATCCCCTCCAAGGGGGAGAGGACCCCTTCTGGTAGGCTCATTAAACCACCACAATGGTTCTCCTTATAAGGAGGGAGGATTTTCAATTCAGGCCTCTGACTTGTTAAACCTCTTCTCCACCTGTTAAAATTCCTCCAGCGCCACCTCTTTTGCGACCTTCAGGTATGATGAATCAAGTATGTTAAATATATAACGAATATCAGCTGAATCACAACCAGAGAATGGGAGATAATCCAAATCCATGGGTGTATTTGTACATTTGAGCCCCAATTCCACAGATCCTCCCACCATGTGGTGGAATCTATTTGCTCCATATCCTCTTTTAAGGCTCTAACCTGTTGCTGCAGTGTATAGTAAGTTCTATGTACCTGCTGAGCCTGTCTCCAAATCGCGGTCAGGTGCTCTGGTAATAGGGGAACTTCATTGGAGAACTGGTTCAAATACTGTGCCAGGTTATCCTTAAGGCTTTCCATTACCTGAATAGCAGCCGCTCCTCTCTGGTATATTTTGACCAATTCCACCTTCTGCACCTTTGCTGGCACCTGTGGGTGTAGGCACACTGAATGGTTGTGGATGGGGCACATCCGGTTGCCCCTGTATTGGATCTTTTCCTGCCACGTGGTGATACAATATCTCCCATTCCCCATATATGCAACATGGGTCGGTTCTTTTGCAGCCCATATAGTTTCCATTGTACAATTTGCCGCTGCTTTAAATCCGCACCTTGCTTCTTCTGTCTCATATATTGGATATGCGCATACTACTACGGTGGTCTCTATACTACACCCTTCTAATGTGGTGCTAACTATATTTCCTTCAATGTCTACTGCCTATGGTGGAATGTCACAGTACCTATTATAGTAATCCCCCTGTATCACCCCAATATTTTCTACTCCATATAATGTTCTGCCAGGTGTTGACATGGCTATAACAGGTATCACTAAGACAATGCCTATTAGCATATTATTATTCACTATACATTCAACATTCATTCTATATACACGTGTTAAACCTCTGAGCTGGCAACCAGTCAAGTCATGATCCTTATGTCGTGAAAGATTAAATAAATGTTCATTAGTTACCCATAAAGGAACTACCCCTTCATTAATCTGCCTTAAATTCTCTCAGGCTTGTTCCAGTGCCCAAGCTTGATCCCTCATCCCCTCCTGTTTAGTTTAAAGCCCTCTCTACTTCCCTAGTTATGCGATTTGCAGGAACAATGGTTCAGGTGTAAACCGTCCCAATAGTGCAGCCTCCACTTTCCCCAGTACTGATGCCAGTGCCCCACAAACCAGAACCCACTTCTCCCACACCAGTCTTTGAGCTATACACTCATCTCTCTATAATTTGCCCTATGCCAATTTGCACATGGCTCAGGTAATAATCCAGAGATAATCCTTTGAGTTTCTGCTTCTTAATTTAGTACCTAGTTTCTCAGACTGGCTATGCAGAACCTCCTCTCATGTCCTGTCTATGTCATTGGTATCTACATGGACCACAGCAACTGGATCCTCCCCCTTCCACTACAAGTTCCTCCCCAGCCCTTATCAGATGTCCCAAACCCTGGCCCTGGGCAGACAACACCACCTTCTGGACTATTCTTTGCTGCAGAGAACAGTGTCAATCCCTCTCACTATACTGTCCCCTACTACTACTACATTCCTGTTTACTTCCCCCACTTGAACAGCTTCCTGTACCATGGTGCCATGGCCAGCCTGCTCATCCACTCTGCAGAATTCACTTTCATCCACACAGGTTGTGAGCACTTCAAATCTGTTTGATAATTGCAAAGTCCGAGGCTACTATCTGCCCTTTACTTGCCTCACTCACAGTCACATCACTGTCACTCACTGCTGACCAAAAACAGATAACTCTATTCTAAGAGGTGTGACCATCTTCTGGGAACAAAGTGTCCAGGTATTTCTCTCCCTCCATTATGTTGTGCAGTGTCTGCAGTTTATCTTCTAGATCAATAATCCTGATCTGGAATTCCTCTGGCTGTTTACACATTTCTGCAGATATGTTTGTCCTGGATTGCCTTGGTATCCAAAAGTTCTCATTCCCCAACTGCAACATAACACCTGTTCTGCCATTGTTACTTAAGTTATTTATGTTAGTTAACTTAATTTAATTACTCAATTAATATAGAATAATTCCTATGTATACCCCACCTCTTCCCACGTGAACCTAATTCACTTCTCACTCCGGCATAGTCACCTGTCTCCTCACACACCCTTTACTGATTGTGTGGTTTGAAAAGCCAGTCTCTTTTATAGACCCTCTGATGAGTCACTAGCTAATTTAGCTTCCTGCTACAGTAATTAACACCACTTGAACCAACTCCTGTCAGGCGATGGACAGAAAACTGCTACTCCAGACAGTTCTTTACTTAACAAGATAACCTAGCTTACTTGAAGGGTAGCATTATTTCAGATCTTGATTTTTAATCTATAGTTAAAGCCTGAAAAGGACTTACCAGATTTTACCACATTAACCTAATTTGCTACTCATTCAGTTGTCATCTCACCCCGGCATAGTCGCCTGTCTCCTCGCACCCGATTGTTTTCATATTCACAGGCGTCCACAGTTAGGCTGAGGTCTGAATTTGAACTCCTTAAATCAACAGCGTCAACACATCTCTCTGTATATATAAAAAAATTCCCTGTAAAGTACACAAAGTTCAAAGTACACTTTAAATATTATTGCCAGATACAAAAGTAATTGAAAGCATTGAAGAAAGAAAAAAATGTATTTAAATAGCACATTTCATATTCTCAAGATGTCCCATTGAAGAGCTTTTGAAGGGTAGTGACTGTTGTAATGCAGGAAACATGGCAGCCAATTTGCACACAGCAAGTTCCCACCAACAGGAATTAGATAATGACCAGAAAATCTGTTTTTCTGATGCCGACTGAGGGATAAATATTGGCCAGACACCGGAGAGAAGTCATCTGCTGTTCTTAAAAGCAGTGCCATGAAATCTTTTACATACACAAGAGGGCAGACGCAGTGTCAGTTTAACTTTTTCATCTGAACAGTGACACCTCCAACGTACACGACATCAACATTGCACTGAAGTGTCAGCCTGGATTATAGGCTCAAGTCTTTGGAGTGGGACTTGAATCTTCTGACTCAGAGGCAAGAACTCTAACAACTAATTCACAGCTGGCATTCTTAAAATGATTACCTTAAGAGAAAAACCCAGCGGGTGGGATTTTCCGTGCCCGCTGGTGTCGGGCGTGCTCGGTGGCATGAGTGGACAATGTGGCGAGAGGGCCAGAAATTGGTTTAATGGCGCCGTGAAACCAGGTTGTGATCGTCTGCTGAGCCCGTCGATGGCGGGACACGTTCCCAGCCATGGGACATCGGAAACTCATTGTAATACACCCGCATATCATTATAAGGCCAGCCCACCGGAATCTTCCCCCCCACGCTGGATCACCCGTCCACATTGGCGTGATTGCGCCTCATCTGCAGAACACATCTTGACAAGTGCGACGTGCAGAAGTCGGGACTTACCGCCAGGGCATTGCTCACATCGCGGACATCCAAGGAGCAGAAGATGCTGGAGCCCGGCAGCAATGGCAAGCATGGCACGCTGGGTAGATTTTCATGGACATGGCTCTGCTCCGAAGCAGCGCACGGAAGCTGGAAAGTCACTATTGAGCTCCTGCTTACAATGGATGATGGTCGAGGGGGTGGAGGGGAAGGTGCAGCTGTGCTTGGGAGAGGAAGATGTACCTGGAGGTGGGAGAGGAAGGTCTAGGATCGACTGGGGTGAGGTTGGGAGAGGTATTTAGATGACCATTTGAAAATGCCATAGCACACGGGCTACGGGCCAAGTGTTGGAAAATGGGATTAGAATAGATAGGTGCTTGATGGCCGTCATGGACACGATGGGCCGAAGGGCCTGTTTCTGTGCTGTATAATTCTATGACTCTATGAGTCTAGGGGGAATGCATGTGTCAGGATGGGGTGAGGTTGGAAGGGGAGGAATGAAAGTGTCAGGATGGGGTGAGGTTGGGATGGGAGGAATGAAGGTGTCAGGATGGGGTGAGGTTGGAAGGGGAGGAATGAAGGTGTCAGGATGGGGTGAGGTTGGGAGGGGAGGAATGAAGGTGTCAGGATGGGGTGAGGTTGAGAGAGAAAATGAAGGTGTCGGGGGGGGAGGTTGGAAGGGGGTAGGGAGTACAGGGCAGGGTGGGTAATGGGAGAGGACGGCAACTGAGAAGGTAGGTGCAAGGAGGGGTAGAAGGTGTAAGTGAAGGAATTCAGAGGGGGGAAGGAATGCAGTGAGGGGAGGGAGTCCGGGAGGAGGAAGCAGCGGGGAGAGGGGAGGGACACCGCGGGGAGGAAGGGGTGTGGAGAGGGAGGGAGTAAGCCTGGAGGAAGAAGTAACATTGGAGGAAGGAATCGGGAAGGGGGAAGGACTAAGGGTGGAGGAAGAAGTAAGGCTGGAGGAAGAAGCAAAGGTGTCTGAAAGAATCAGGAAGGGGGAAGGAGTAAGGCTGGAGAAAGAACTAAGGCTGGAGGAAGATGTAAGGCTAGAGGAAAGGGTTGGGAGGAGGGGAGGACAAAGGGTGGCGGAAGAGGTAAGGGTGTCTGAAGGAGTCAGGAAGGGGGAAGGACTGAGGGGAGTAGAGTCCGGAGTGAAGAGACCATGGTGGGGAATCTGGGTTGGGCTGGGACAGGTGGGGCAAGGGGTTCCAAGAGGGAAGGGATTCGAAGAGTCAAAGGGGTTCCGGGGGGAAGGGGTCCAGAGAGGGGCATGGTATGAGGGAATGGTTAGAATGACCGAGGGCAGAGTGAGGTGGTAGGTGGGAGGGTGAGGGTTCGATGGTAGCAGTAGAAGGGACGGCAAGGGTGGCTGGTGGGGACTCGGAGGCAGACACGGACCCTGGGGGTGGGAAGGAGGACGTCGGGGAGGTTAATGTGGATGAGGGTGGGATTTTTGGGAAGGAAGGGAACGTGCATGTTCACCTAGACATCCCGAAGGAAAAGGCTTGTGGCTGAAAGGTCACAGGGGAGACGTGGAAGGTAACGCTGGGGTGGGTGGGTCGACTGTGATGGGGGAAGGGGTCGCCCATTCAAGACAGAGATGAGGTGAATTTTTTTCACTCAGTGGGTGGTGAGTATATGGAACTCTCTTCCTGAAAAGGTGGTGGAAGCAGAGCCTTTGAATATTTTTAAGGCAGAGGTGGATAGATTCTTGGTAAGCCAAGGGGGTGATAGGTTATCGGGGGTAGGTGGGATGCAGATTTCAGGTTACTATCAGATCAGCCATGATCTTATTAAATGGCGGAGCAGGCTCGAAGGGCTGAATGGCCTACTCCTGCTCCTTGTTTGTATGTTCATAAAGGAAAGGAGTGACTGGGGGATGGGAAAAGATGGGGGAGCACATGAAAAACCAAATCAAGACCGTGCTGTCTAAATTGAAAGTAAAACGACAGCCCGGGTGGGTGAGATGGTGCATGGGAGTGCGATCAGTGGGTGGGTGGAGAGGCAGGTCAGCTCAGATGGACAACTGAAAGAGAACCCCAGCAGGCAGCATTGTGATGAGTGTCTGCGTTCTGCTGGACCAATGTCTCCATGCCGTCCGCCATCCTCCCCATGGAAACCTCCAAGTGTGCACATGTAGGCAGCAATTCATCAGAGAGCAGGCGGACACGCTCCTCCGACTCACGTGTCACTCTGTTCAGGGCTTCCAACAGCTCTGAGTGATGTTCCCCCACCTTCTGCTGACTTGGAAGGCCAAACCCAGAGGTTCGTCATTGCCTCGGGCCCTACAGATGCCTCTTCCCCAGCAGTCCTCCGAATGCCAGGGAGCTCGGCCGAACCTGCCTCCTCCCGCTATGGACACGTGTCCATGCAATGACCACCAGATTGTGAACATGAGCCTGTCCTAGATCCAGGTCCCACCGAGGTGTGTGTCTCTATGCTGGTAGAGGGTGGGGTAAGCGATGTGAAGGGTCTTCCTGGTTGCTTATTTCCAGCTCTTCGATGGAGGAGGTGTCTTCTTGGCTGGAGGTGGAGATGTGGATAGAGTTGAGGGACTGGCTGGCTGAGGGTATCAGTCGCTTGGCAGAGCTCCCTGTGAACCAAAGTAGAGATAATTAGTGCATGGCAGCAGAGTCAAAAGCAGGAAATAGAGCATTCACATTTGTGTTGAGGGAGGGATGATGTGGTACAGGATCCTCACGAGAGCGATCGGTGTTGATCTCACTGTCACCGCAGGCACGATCCACATCCTCACCACAATGGCACGCTCCTCAAAATAAGTGAGAGGCCTAATGTGGGCCACTCCATCCCAGGCCTGGGACTTCTGTGAGCAGGCTTCTCCCGCATGGAAACAGATGGAGAGAGCGTGAGCAGGACACATGACACTGTGTGGAATGTTCGTGCGTTGAGCAGAGCCATGGACAGGATGAGGGCGTGAGCTCAAGAGGGTATGAGCCTGATGGAGATGTGAGGGTGTGTGTGAGAGTTAGTGGTGTTGTCCCTTGAGGTGTGAGATCCCTGTGGATGTGTGATGGGTTTGTGAGTGTGTGAGTTGAGAGCGATGAGAAGAGTGAGTTACGCAGGTGGCACGGATAAGACTATTCATCCTGTAGCGGCACTGGGTGGCTGACCTCTTTTGCAGGGCATTGGCACTGACCACCGCTGCCACCCCCTCCCATGCTGGATTGGTGATGCAGCTGCCCATCCTGCAGCCAGAGCAGGGGTAGAGGACATCACGGGGGGCCTCCACGGTGTTCAAAAGGTGCTCGAGGGACACGTCACTGAAGCAGGGGGGCTGCAGTCTTTTTGTCTTTCGGGTCCATCCTGTCTTTGGTGCAGCAGTCCTGGGCTGGAAGCACCGAGGGGTGTGCACACGGCGGCACTTTAGCTGTGGTGGCCGGTGTGATGAACGGTGATGTGATGGCGTGGCGGGCGAACGAGAACAGTGCGTTTCCTGGGGATGCGTAATTAATGCAGCGGGATTGGGATGATACGACGTGAGAAGCAGCCATTGTGGCCGGCAGGTAAAATGTTGTTTTACCCGCCCTATACAGCACTTAGTGCAAATCTGGGACCATTCCGCCCAACCTGTCCTTGTGACAATCCTCAACTCGGCATTTTTACACTGTTTCGAATTATTTTTTAAAAAAATTTGATTAATTTTATTGCCTCTGGAGGATCTATCACTGACCACTCCTCCTCATTATTTTTGCAACTTCACCCACCAGCACAGTCAGCTTATGTACACCGACGACACTCACCCAATTCCTGATCACATTTCTTGACCCCATGAGCATTTTTGCGCTCTGGGACTTCCTGTACCACATCAAACCATGGACATGCACAGTTGCTGAACACTGGGGGCACCAAAGTCAATGTTTTTTGCACCCACTATAAACTCCATTTCCTTACAGTTGATGCCATTCCCTGTCTCAAACCACTTTCTTAAGCTGATTACAATTATCACGACTGAAGTCAATGTTACTCACTGAGCAAGCCAAATCCCAGAGGGAACTTGTTTCAACTGTGTAATTTTAATCTTGTATATTTAAGTTTTTTTTCCTCCTTGTTAATATATCACAGAATCACAGAATCACCGAATCTCTCAGTGCAGAAGAGGCCCATCGAGTCTGCACCGACATGTGAGAAACATCTGACCTACCTACCTAATCCCATTTACCAGCACTTGGCCCATAGCCTTGAATGTTATGACGTGCCAAGTGCTCATCCAGGTACTTTTTAAAGGATATGAAGCAACCCGCCTCCACCACCCTCCCAGGCAGCGCATTCCAGACCATCACCACCCTCTGGGTAAAAACGTTTTTCCTCACATCCCCCTAAACCTCCTGCCGCTCACCTTGAACTTCAGTCCCCTCGTGACTGACCCTTCAACTAACGGGAACAGCTGCTCCCTATCCATCCTGTCCATGCCCCTCATTATCTTGTACACCTTGATCAGGTCACCCCTCAGTCTTCTCTGCTTCAATGAAAACAACCCAAGTCTATCCAACCTCTCTTCATAACTTAAATGTTTCATCCCAAGCAACATCCTGTGCATCTCCTCTGCACCCCCTCCAGTGCAATCACACCCTTTCCATAATGTGGCAACCAGAACTGCACACAGTACTCCAGCTGTGGCCTCACCAAGGTTCTATACAACTCCAACATGACCTCCCTACTTTTGTAATCTATGCCTCAATTGATAAAGGCAAGTGTCCCATATGCCTTTTTCACCACCCCACTAACATGCTGCTCCGCTTTCAGAGATCTATGGACACACACGCCAAGGTCCCTTTGTTCCTCAGAACTTCCTAGTGTCATGCCGTTCATTGAATACTTCCTTGTCAAATTACTCCTTCCAAAGTGTTACACCTCACACTTTTCAGGGTTAAATTCCATCTGCCACTTATCTGCCCATTTGACCATCCCGTCTATATCTTCCTGTAGCCCAAGACACTCAACCTCACTGTTAACCACCCAGCCAATCTTTGTGTCATCCACAAACTTACTAATCTTCTTGTTTTAAAATCCTAAAAGAGTTATAGGATTCTATGTTTCTGGGATCAGTAGTTTACCCCTTCCATTTGACACTCAGCCAACTCTTGCAATCACTTTCCTGATATTTGATGGTTGTTTCCCTTCTTATTTTTCTGCCAAGTGCTTTGGAGCATTTTTAAAAATTCATTCTATCATGGGATGTGTGTGTCACTGGCAAGGCCAACATTTGTCGCTCATCCTTAATTGCCCTTGAGCTGAATGTCTTGCTCGGCCATTTCAGAGGGAAGTTAAGAGTCAACCACATTGCTGTGGGTCTGGAGTCACATGTAGGCCAGACCGGGTAAGGTTGGCAGATTTCCTTTCCCAAAGGACATTAGTGAATGAGATGGGTTTTAATGATAATTGATGATAGTTGGCATGGTCACCATCACTGAGACTAGCTTTCAATTCCAGAATTATTAATGGAATTCAGATTCCACTTGCATACCTGGAGAATTGTGAACAGTTTTGGTCTCCTTACCTAAGAAAGGGTATATTAGAGGGGGCGCAGCGAAGGTTCATGGGATGGCAGGATTGTTGTATGAGGAGAGATTGGGCCAACTAGGCCTGTATTCACTGGAGTTTAGAAGAATGAGAGGGGATCTCATTAAAACACCTAAAATTCTGACAGGACAGACTGTCTGGACAGACTGGATGCAGGTATGACATTTCTCCTTCTGGGGGGCCTAGAACAAGGGGTCACAGTCTCAGGATATGGGGTAGACCATATAGGACTGAGATGAGGAGAAACGCATTCACTCAGAGGTTGGTGAACCTATGGAATTCTCTACCACAGAAGGCCATGGAGGCCAAGTCCCTGAATATATTTAAGAAGGAACTCTGGACTCTAAAGGTGTCAAAGGATATGGAGAGAGTGCAGGAGTATGGTGTTGAGATAAAGAATCAGCCATGATCATATTGAATGGAGCAGCAGGCTCAAAGGGCCGAATGACCTACTCCTGAAACTATTTTCTATGTTTCCATGTTTCAATGCTGTGGTGAGATTTGAACCCTTGTCCCTAAACCATTTGCCTGGGTCTCTGAATTACTAGTCTAGTGACATTACCACTATGTTCGCCACTCCACCCCACCGCACTTGCATAATATATACATCAAACTCAATATTGTTGATAATATCATGCATCCTAGGCACATAAATCTTAATAAAGATGTCACCAAACACATAGACCTGTTTGCACAAGACAGCTGAAACCAGTAATTAGTAATTAATCAGCATAGAGATCGGTCCTAACTAAGACTGTAAAATCAAAGAATCATACAAAACAGAAAGAGCCATTCTTGCTCTTTTACAAAACTATTTGGTTAGCCCCACACTGTTCCTTTCCTTCCACCCTGTCATTTGTCCCCCCACTTTGTGTATTTATCCAGCTCCCTTTGGAAAGTTACTAGTGAATCTGTTTCCGCCATCATTTCAGGCAGTGCATTCGAGCTCATAACAACTTGCTGCCTCAAGAAAATTCTCCACATTTCCCTCCATGATGTAAATGACCAGTCATGCTCAAGCTAGTGAAGAAGGAAATTCGAGTGATAGAGCAGGAGGAAAAGAAACGCAGGAATATGGGCACAGGAATAGCCTTTCAGCTCATTGAGCCTGTTCTGCCATTCAATCAAAATGTGGCGTCCTGTACCTATCTACTCTCCATAAACCGTAAATTGGAGAGCGGAAGTCATTGGGAACATATAGGAGTTAGCCATTTAGACCCTGAGCCTGTGGGATCATGACTAACCTGTGACCTAATTCTATCTACCCACCTTTACCCTATGTCGTTTAATGCCATCTGGCTAACAAAAATATATCAACTCAGTTTTTTAAATTTACAATTAACCTAGCATCAATTGACATCTGCAGAAGAGGGTTCCAAACTAGAAACTAGAGGTGTTTCCTAATTTCATTCCTGCAAGCTCTGGCTGTAATTTTTAGCTTATGTCCCCCAGTCCTAGATCCCGGACCAGAGGATTTAGCTTACTTCTATCCACCTTGTCTGTTCCCCTTAACTGCCTTAAAAACTTTGATCAAATCACCCCTTAACCTTCTAAATCCCAGGGAATACAAACCCAGTGTGTGCGGTCTCTCCTCATCATCTTTGGTGTCCAGTTATGCTTCTGGTAAATCTTCAGCGTTGTCTTTGTACTTTCTCTACCTCCCAGGATGCGCCAGACTTCCAGGAGAGAAGAGCTTTCCTTCAGGAGCAGCTCTGCTACTGAGTGAGTGATCTCCAGTGACCTTAAATCGTAATGAATCGCACTGATACACAGCAGCTCATTTCTTCTGCAAGTCAGGGCAAAATTCACTCAGAAAGCGGCAGCATGTGATTTATGGGGATGAAAAGCACCTCCGGAGAAACGGCTCAGAGAGGCTGACAGATAACGGAAGTGGAGTGACCTTTTAAAAAAGTCTTATTTTGCAGAATGGATCAGGCTGCATTGATATGTTGGGGGCAGTAATGAGTTATCGAAGTGTTGAAGCCCAAAATCAATGGTTACATGGAAGGCTCAAATGTTGATACTGTGTGTTGAAAATTGCATTGTGCATTTTGTCCACTTAAGGCTACTACACTGCAGTGATTGCAGGTACCGCTTCTCCTCCTGCCTTTTGGGGGTCACGTGATTGCCCTTGACGAATGACCCCTAAGCGCGGGTAACCCGGGGTGGGGACGGAGCTTTTTAGTCATGGACCTGGTTCAAGCGTGTAGCTTCTAAAGGAGCTCTGTAATAAAGTTATCTGTTTCAAGTAGAAACCTGTCCGGTGCGTCAGGTCATTACACCATAAGACCATAAGACATAGGAGCAGAAATTAGGCCATTCGGCCCATCGAGTCTGCTCCGCCATTCAATCATGGCTGATAAGTTTCTCAACATCATTCTCCCGCCTTCTCCCCGTAACCTTTGATCCCTTTACCAATCAAGAACCTATCTATCTTGGTCTTAAATACACTCAATGTCCTGGCCTCCACAGCCTTCTGTGGCAATGAATTCCATAGATTCACCACTCTCTGGCTAAAGAAGTTTCTCCTCATCTCTGTTCTAAAAGGTCTTCCCTTTACTTTGAGGCTGTGCCCTCGGGTCCTAGTCTCTCCTACTAATGGAAACATCTTCCCCACGTCCAATCTATCCAGGCCTTTCATTATTCTGTAAGTTTCAATCAGATCCCCCCTCATCCTTCTAAACTCCATCGAGTATAGACCCAGAGTCCTCAAACGTTCCTCATATGTTAAGCCTTTCATTCCTGGGATCGTTCTCGTGAACCTCCTCTGGACCCTCTCCAGGGCCAGCACATCCTTCCTGAAATACGGTGCCCAAAATTGCTCACAATATTCTAAATGTGGTCTGACCAGAGCCTTATAAAGCCTTAGCAGCACATCCCTGCTTTTATATTCTAGCCCTCTCGAAATAAATGCCAATATTGCAATTGCCTTCCGAACTATCGACTCAACCTGCAAGTTAACCTTAAGAGAATCCTGGACTAGGACTCCCAAGTCCCTTTGCACTCCAGATTTCTGAATTCTCTCCCCATTTAGAAAATAGTCTATGCCTCTATTCTTCCTACCAAAGTGTATGACCTCACACTTGCCCACGTTGTATTCCATCTGCCACTTCTTTGCCCATTCTCCTAACCTGTCCAAATCCTTCTGCAGCCTCCCCGCCTCCTCAATACTACCTGTCCTTCCACCTATCTTTGTATCATCTGCAAACTTAACCAGGATGCCCTCAATTCCTTCATCTAGATCATTAATGTATAAAGTGAAAAATTGTGGTCCCAACACTGACCCCTGCAGAACTCCACTAGTCACCGGCCGCCATCCTGAGAAGGACCCCCTTATCCCCACTCTCTGCCTCCTGCCAGACACCCAATCTTCTATCAATGCTAGTACCTTGCCTCTAACACCATGGGCTCTTATCTTACTGAGCAGCCTCCTGTGCGGCACCTTGTCAAAGGCCTTCTGGAAGTACAAGTAGATAACATCCATTGGCTCTCCTATGTCTAACCTACTCATTACCTCCTCAAAGAATTCTAACAGGTTTGTCAGGCATGACCTCCCCTTGATGAAACCATGCTGACTTTGCCCTATTTTACCATGCACTTCCAAGTATTCTGAAATCTCATCCTTAATAATGGACTCTAAAATCTTACCAATGACCGAGGTCAGGCTAATCAGCCTGTAATTTCCCGTCTTTTGCCTCACTCCCTTCTTAAACAGGGGGGGTTACATTAGCGATTTTCCAGTCCTCTGGGACCCTCCCTGACTCCAGTGATTCCTGAAAGATCACCACTAACACCTCCACTATCTCTTCAGCTATCTCCTTCAGAACTCTGGGGTGTAATCCATCTGGTCCAGGTGATTTATCCACCTTCAGACTTTTCAGTTTTCCTAGCACCTTCTCCTTGGTAATGGCCACCATACTCACCTCTGCCCCCCGACTCTCTTGAACTTTGGGGATGTTACTCATGTCTTCCACCGTGAAGTCTGACGCAAAGTACCTATTCAGTTCCTCCGCCATTTCTTTGTTCCCCACTACTTCTTCTCCAGCGTCATTTTCCAGTGGCCCAATGTCCACTTTTGCCTCTCTCTTATCCTTTATATAACTAAAAAACTCTTGCAATCTTCTTTTACATTACTGGCTAGTTTACCCTCATATTTAATCTTCTCCCTCCTTATTTCTTTTTTAGTTGTCCTCTGTTGGTCTTTGTAGGCTTCCCAATCCCCTGGTTTCCCACTGCTCTTCGCCACATTGTATGCTTTCTCTTTAGCTTTTATGCTGTCCCTGACTTCCCTTGTCAGCCATGGTTGCCTCGTCCTCCCTTTAGTATGCTTCTTCTTCCTAGGGATGAATTTTTGCTGTGTCTCCCAAATTACTCCCAGAAACTCCTGCCATTGCTGTTCCATTGTCTTTCCTGCTAGACTCATCTCCCAGTCAGTTCTGGCCAGCTCCTCCCTCATGCCTCTGTAGTTGCCTTTATTCAACTGTAATATCGTTACATCTGATTCCAGCTTTTTCTTCTCAAATTGCAGGGTAAATACTATCATATTATGGTCACTTCCTCCTAAGGGTTCCTTCACCTTAAGCTCCCTTATCAAATCTACCTCATTGCGCATCACTAAATCTAGAATTGCCTGTTCCCTAGTGGGCTCCACCACAAGCTGCTCCAAAAAGCCATCTTGTAGACATTCCACAAATTCCTTTTCTTGGGATCCACTACCAACTTGATTTTCCCAGTCTACCTGCATATTGAAATCCCCCATGATCACTGTAACCTTGCCTTTCTTACACGCCTTTTCTATCTCCTGGTGTATCTTGTGCCCCACATCCTGACTACTGTTTGGAGGTCTGTACATAACTCCCATTATGGTTTTTTTACCTTTGTGGTTCCTCAACTCTACCCACACCGATTCTACATCATCTGACCCTACGTCATTTCTTGCTATCGATTTAATTTCATTTCTTACTAACAAAGCAACCCCACCCCCTCTGCCAACCTGCCTATCTTTTCGATAGGATGTATATCCTTGGATATTTAGCTCCCAGTCCTGATCCCCCTGCAGCCATGTCTCCGTGATTCCCACCACATCATACCTGCCAATTTCAATCTGCACATACCCATGTATCAGCAGAGGGAGTCTCGAAGGGGAATACAGGAATCCATGTCCAAACAGCACATGCAGCAGTTCTGCTTCTTACTGTTTCTTTCCAAGAACTTCACAATGGCAAGGAAAATTATGAGAAATAGGAAACATTGCTTTCGGGTATGATACTTTTGGAAGGTCTTTGTCTACTTTCTGCAGACAGCAGTTTACTTTCAAGATTTAGGAAATAGAATGAGACTGTAGCCTTTGGTTGGACACACATAAGAGGCACTCCAGCTTTGGATTAGCAACAGGGAGGCAGCGGCGTTAGTGGTATTGTCACTGGACTGGTAATCCAGAGGCCCAGGGTAATGCTCTGGGGACCTGGGTTAAATTCCCACTGCAGCAGATGGTGGAATTTGAGTTCACCAATTCAAAAGTCTAATGATAACCATTGTTGTAAAAGCCCTTCTGGTTCACTAATGCCCTTTAGGGAAGGAAACCTGCTGTCATTATCTGGCCTGCAGCAATGTGGTTGACTCTTAAATGCCCCCTCAGCATGGGCAATAAATGCTGGCTAAGTCAGCGATGCTCACATCCCAAGAGCAAATAAAAAAAAGGGAGGCCTGCAGAGCGTACAGACACACTGATCTGGCAAAAATGACTGTCCAAACAGGGGAAAAAAAATCTCGGACCATTACAGGGAGGCTTTTCTTTGGAAAGAACATAATCTCAGATTCTTGATCACATACTATCAGTGTAGCTGATCAGGATGGCGTTGTCTATAGCCTTTTGGCGTGCATTCAGAGTTATCATCTGTATTCCCACACTGGTAAAAGTGGCTGCGATGTCTTGAATGTGCGAGGGCAGGTTTTCCAATCAGAGATGACATAAGGCCTTACTGCTCTACTATGCAGGTGAAGAATTGGAAGATATTTTTGTGACACCTACACCCTGTGCAAGGTGAATATGACTACAGCTCAACAAAAAACGCTCAAATGCAAGAGAAGTACAATGGGCGGAATTGTCCAAGATTTGCACTATGTGCTGTAGCGGGAGGGAAAAACGACTTTTCACCCATTGGCCCCAATAGTGGCTGTTCACACTGTATTAATCATGCATTCCCGGGATACACACCCTTTCGATGGCAGATGGGCTCTGATTCGCCTGCCAAGACATTACCTCACCGTCCATCACGCCAGGCACTGCATTTAAAGTACAGCCGCTCTCAGTGCTTCCAGCCCAGGGCTGCAGCAAAGAAGACATGGCCCCAAAAGGCAAGAAGACTGCAGCCCTTGAGCACCTTTTGGATGCCGTGGAGGCCCCGCTGTGATGTCCTCTACCCCGGCTCTGGCTGCAGGAGGGGCAGCTACATTACCACTCTGGCTTGGTAGGCGATGGCAGTGGGGATCAGTGCCAATGTTGCACAAAAGAGGTTGACCATCCGATGCAGATAGAGGATGAATGATCTCATCTGTTCCTCCAGGGTAAGGCAACCATCTCATCGCTCTAAACTCACACACTCAAGCCCATCACACATTCACTGGCATCTCACTCACTGCCAGCTCAAGCGACATCACCATCCATTCTCACGCACACACCCTCACATCTCCATCTGGCCTCATCTCCTCTGGAGACTGCCTCCTCAGCCCTCACCATCTTGAGGTCACTTGCACAGATCAACATGTGCCCCCACACACACCCTGGGTTACCCCCCTTCCCCAGTACAGCCCTCGTCCTGCAGCCTCTTCCCTTGCCTGAGGCCACTTCTCCCCCTTCCCCAATCAAGCCCTAGCCCTGCAGCCATTGAAAAGCCATCTACATATGGCTGATCTGGTAGGTAGAGGCCTATCCACGAGTCCCACTAAAGGTGATGTGGTGCTATCTGTGAGGCATTGGCACTGATGACTGCGAGTGCTGCCCGAAGCAAGGTAGGCAAACAAACCTGGAAGTCCCGAGCAAGGGACAGCTTGCCAAGTGCATGTTTTATATGTGCTGTTGTGAAACATGGGTGGATAGGGGAATGATTCCGCTGGGTGGGCTGGGCTAATAATGATATGCTGATGTATTACAATGAGGTTCCCGATGTCCGATGGTGGGAAACAGCAGGCTGAGCGGACAATCACAAACTGGTTTCATACTATCGTGAAACCAATTGCGCCATATTGTCCACTGATGCCAACGAACACGCCCGACTTCAGCGGTCCCAGCCTATATGTGAAACGATTGTCTTCTAAGCAAGAAGCAAACAAGGCAATTGACCAATATTGGACATGATTGAGGCAACTAGCAACCAAACGTGAGTTTGGTGATGGTGACCACGTTCAACGAGAAATCAAAACACAAATAATCGAAGGCTGCATCTGTCATCAACTACACCTCAAAGCACTCAAGAAAGGCAGATAGGTATCAGAGCTGCTGGAGTTAGTAAGAGCCCTATTGCTTTCAAAGTCCAGAGCTACTGAAACTGAGGCCACCAACAGTAACTATTGCACTCCACATTCAACCCCTTTGAACGCTGCTCATCGCTCTTGTGCCAGGAAACCACCTGCAAAGCAACAAACAGAGCTGTGACTTGTTCAAACAATGTTTCCACTGAGGTGGTACTTACTCACACCGGACAGTGCATTGCTACTTGTAAACAGCATAAAGTCTGTGGAAAACTCAACTACTTTGCTTATGTTTGTTGCTCATCAGTGAGCTCAACAATGAAGATCAATATCAGAGTGGTACCACGTACGTGTACTGTGAAAAATAGGGCAAGAGAATGTAGCCAATGTAGAGGCATGTGACCCTGAAAAGACTTTAGTGCTCTCTTTCAGACACAGTAAACAGCCACGTGTGACAGTGACTATTGGCTGCTTAAGCAGATGTGCTCATAGATACAGGAGCATCTATCACTGTCACGGGAGACAAAATGTTCAACAAACTTCAGGATTTGCCCATTCCCTGAAAACCATAAAGAGTGAAAATTATCCCCAACAAACCACTGAAGATCCTTGGGATAATAGGAAAATACTGCAGATGCTGTAAATCTGAGATGAAAACAGAAAATGCTGGAAAAACACAGCAGCTCTGGCAGCATCTGTGGAGACAGAAAGAGAGTTAAGAGTCCAGCATGACTCTTCTTCAGAGCTAAAGATTTGTGGTAAAGTGGAGTATCATGTACCTTTAAGGGAATGCAAGTAGACTAACCATGTGACAGTACTGACCAATCACTGTACAGCGTGGGCCACTGGTTAACTGTAAGTGGGAACACACAAGGATTTATTGC
Source organism: Cetorhinus maximus (assembly GCF_964194155.1). Lineage (NCBI taxonomy): Eukaryota > Metazoa > Chordata > Chondrichthyes > Lamniformes > Cetorhinidae > Cetorhinus > Cetorhinus maximus. The sequence continues at coordinate 15,017,689 of NC_135880.1, forward strand.
TCTGCCTTCTGTTGCAATAAACAATCACAGTTTGACCTTATGTTGGTCTCTCTCCATCATTGATAGTGAGCATCAACTAACTCAGTGTATCTGAAGGCGTGCAATTCGAGTTTATTCGACTAGTGAGCTCATAGACTCAAGGCATAAAACTGGCGATGAGGATTAAAAATAACAAAATTGTGAGACCCCTGAGTGAGAATCCACAAGACGGGTGAGCAAAACATTAGAAAGAGAATCTGCACTTAAGTTATCAAATAGGCAGCAATCAGAGCAGAAAACAGTGTTGCAGTTTTAAATTTGAGAGAAAAAAAAAACTTGCAGAATCGTGATCGCGGGGATCCCTCCAAAAACTCGAAAATAAAGCGAAACTCAGCACAGAAAATCTGACAGCTGCAGAGATGGAGTTAAAAAAAAAACAGTGACTGCTCTTAAAGCGGCAATACATTTAAAGAGGTACTCACAAAGAAAATGGCTACGGACAGGAAATTATAAGAGATCCCGGAGAGAGGGCAACTCTGTGGAAGGCAAAACACGAGCCGATCGACGGCAGCCAAGAAAGCCGCGGTAAGCCAAACACCTGAATGTGTCATTAACCGGGAAGCCATCGGAGGCGCAGTCCCCTTGCAGCCGTTCACGATGCCGCAGTTCAGACGCGTTGATCCATTCGACCCCATTTCAGGTGACTGGTCTCAGTATGTCGAATGGTTAGCGTTCTTTTTTTATCACTAACGACATCGTGGCAGAGGAGAAGAAGAGGGCGATTCTTTTGTTCACGTGTGGGAGCAAAATGTAAAGACTGATCCACAGCCCCACGTCACCTAACACCCCCTGACTCGAAGAGTTTCGGCGAGTTAATAAAAATTGTACAAAACCACTTGAGACCAAAGCTCTCAGTCACTATGCAGCGCTTCAAGTTCACTTCAAGGAATAGGCTTCCAGGGTAGACAATAGCTGACTATGTTGCCGTTTTAAGGGCATTAAGTCAACATTGCGAATTCAGAATGTCCATTAGTGATATGTTGAGAGACTGACTGATACGCGGGATTGGAGATGATGCTATTCAAATGCGTTTGCTAGCCAAAGGTAATCGAGACTTCAGTAAGGCATTAGAATTAGTCACAGCCATGGAGAGTGCTGTTAGAAATTCGGAAGCTATAAGAGATGCACAAAATGTCCAACTGCTAAGGCGAGACAGACCAGCAACATCGGGCCCCACAGAAAGGCGGGAAACGCCCCCTATGTACAGATCAGTAAAAAACAGCAGTGCCACAGTGAAAACCCACAAAATGAATGAGAAAAATGCATCCAGGCATCCAGTGGACAATCGACAATTCAAACAAATTGAATGCATTTTCTGCCACTGCTATGGTCACATAAGGTGGCACTGCAGAGATAGGTGGAGACAATATTTAAGAGAAAGGGAGAAATCATGATATATGTCTCATGGAAGAGCAAAAGGAAATAGAATCAGACATCCATTCATTATATAACCTGAAAGTGGGTAGAACTGAACCTATTCATATAGTCAATGGACAACCTGTTAAAATGGGAGTTGATACTGGAGCATCGATATCCGTCATTGGAGAACATACATTCGGATACTTGAATAAAGGAACCCACCCTTTGGGATTGGAAGTTCCGGACACTAAATTGAGAGCATACACAGGTGAAGAAACGAGACCGAAAGGGATATGTCAAGTCAAGGTGCAGTATGAGGAACTGCCTGCAAAATTATTCCCATTTGTAATGTCAGGCAGGGGACCGAGTCTCCTCAGAGGGAACTGGCTGGGAGAGATAAATCGTGAGGGCCCGAAAGATTCCAGTTGGAAACCGGAAGTGTTACTGCAGAAAAAAACGAGTGCATGAAAAGCCAATGGGAGAAGCCCTTAGAAGTTTTACACTGGGACAGAGCTCAAGCTGAAGTCAGCATCCTTCGAAAAGAAAAGGAAAACCTATTAAAGGACTTTCGTGCATTACAAAATTCGATCAGCTCCCAATCTGTGCCACTGAAGAGATATGAAGAAGAAAAGGAAGAGTTAAAGCTGTCTCTGGCTGAGATAAGAACCGAATTAGCTGAAAAGGGGCAATGATGTGAGATTCTCCAGGAAACTATTAATGAGAATAGGAAACAATTGAAAGAGCAGAAGCAGCAACTGCGTAAAAGCCCTGGAGTTTTAAAACTAGAAGGGCCTGAGTTCTCAGAAGAGCTGTCAGAAAACCCAACTATTGAGCTCACTCGCCTTCAGCTCTGGCCTGAGTCTAGTCCAGCCAATAGCGAAATTAAAGAGAAGGCCGAGATACGGCTACCAAGAAAAGGACACGCAGAAAGAGAAAGAGGAATTAATGACAATCCTCAAAAAGAAAAACAACTTTTATTTCTCTGTGTTGCTTTGTGCTTGTTGCCCTTTATCTGTTTAAGTTTGGAGGGGAGGGGCAGCAGGAGGGAGTGTGACTGCACCCGGAGGATGGTGAAACCATCCACTGAGGGACATGGTGGACCTAGTGAAAAGGAGATCTGGGAAAAGCCAGCCAAGGTTATTGAGCTGTGACGCTCAACATGTCCGAGAAAGCCTCCTGAGAGACTTGATTTGTAAATAGTTATCAGTTTAAATAGTTCACATGTTATTAAGTTTGTCACGTGTATTTTTTAAGTAAAGGAGGAGGGATGTGGTAAAGTGGAGTGTTCCTTTTAGAGAATTCAAGTAGACTAACCATGTGACAGCACTGACCAGTCACTGTACAGTGCGGGCAACTGGTTAACTGTAAGTTCGGAGCTGGAGGTGGTTGTGAGAGCATGCAAGGATTTAGTGCTCTGCCTTCTGTTGCAATTAAACAATCAAAGTTTGTTCTTATGTAGGTCTCTCTCCATTATTGATAACGAGCATTAACTAACCAAGAGTATATGAGGGTGTGCAATTTGAGTTTTCTCGACTAGTGAACTCACAGACCCAAGACGTAAAAAGATTCTTGGGACTTTTGAAACACCAATCTCATTCAAAGACACCGGAACGAATGCGGCATGACTATGCGATCACCAAACCAAGCCATACTATGAGAAAGACACTTGACACTGACAATCGATGATATCATAGAGAAAGTGAATGATGCTAAACACTTGATAAACTTGACCCAATGCAGGATCCCATCAAGTTGAGCTCACAGAAGAACTGAGGTATCTTACAGTATTCTCCACTCATGTCAGAATTTTTCAATACAAGAAACACAACTTTGGAGTCAATTCAGCAGCTGAGGTATTCCAGCGCATGATTCAGTCTGCACTTCAAGGGCTTGAAGGCACACTGAACATCAGTTACCAGGAGCAGTTACCAGGAGCAGGGAACATACGGTTTTATGTAGCAGAGTCCACTGAACATTCTTCAGCGTTATACTTTTGTCATTTTTGTTCACCCCAAGATGCGTCAGACTCCCAGGGGAGAAGAGATTTCCTTCAGGAGCAGCTCTGTTATTGAGCAAGTGATAGCCAGCAACCTTTAATCGTAATGAATCTCACTGATACACAGCAGCTCATTTCTCCTGCAATAAGGGCAAATTCACTCAGAAAGCGGCAGCATGTGATTTATGGGGATGAAAAGCACCTCCAATAAAACCATTAAGAGAGGCCGATAGATAATGAAAATGGAGCAACCTTTTTGAGAAGTGTTATTTGCAGAATTAATCCCTCAACAACGAAAACACTTCTGACATTTTCCCTGAATGTCTTATTAGATATGATATATAAAAGAAAAAGCAAAAAACAAGTTGTATTCCAAACGGTTGTTTATAAAATACTCTGAAGAAAAAGGGTACTAGAGGATTCTTCAATAAAGTACCACTTTCAAAAAGGAAGGCAAGTAATCTTTAAGTGTGGAGAAACACTGTCTAGGACTATCTGTTCTGTATAAAAAAAACTAAAGCATTTTCCAGCCTTCCCCATTCAACATCAAGTTCAGAGAACACTTCCATTTTTTCAGACAGTAATAATTATTCAGGTGCTGACATTTACAGCTCTTGTTTTGTTTGTTTACTTGACCGGTTACTGACCTCATTTGTCTTGGACTGTCGCTGCTATTGGCATTTAATCCCTCCTGCTTCCCACACCAGCACAAGTCTCCTCTTTTGTTCTCTCCTCCTCTCCCGTCACACTTTCTCTCCCTCTGTTCTTGCTTAAAACCTGTCACATCTCTAGCTCCGGTCAGTTCTACCGATAAGTCATTGACCTGAAATGGTGGGAAAAGTTTACCGCTCTCGATCCAGTTTCCAGATTGGGGTAGGGGTGTAACACTGGGTGTCTGGGCTCCTGTCTGATAGGCCCTTGTACTATGGAAATCGGGGTCCTACGATATGTGTGAAAGAAGAAAAAAGGCTTGCATTTCTATAGTGCCTTTCGCAACTCTAGCACTTGCCAAAGCAGCTCACAGCCAATGAGGTAGTTTTGAATTGCGGTCACCGCTATAACCTAGGAAATGCAACAGCCAATATGTGCAAGGCAAAATCCCACACACAGTCATAATAATGACCAGATTGATAGTTCATTTAGCAAAGGAATAAATGTTGGCCAACGTACCATGGAGAGGTTCACAGCTTTTCTCTGAAGTAGTGCCAGGGAACTCTTCATACCCATACCCTCAGTTTTGCGCTGGTGTGTTAAAGTGGATTTTATGCTCAGATAATGAAAACAGAAAATGCTGGAAAAACTCAGCAGGTCCGGCAGCATCTGTGGAGAGAGAAACAGAGTAAATGTTTTGAGTCGAATGCGACTTTTCTTCAGAACCCTTAGGCGGTCCTGAAGCAGAGTTGTATTCTACACAAAATGTTAACTCTGTTTCTCTCTCCACTGATGCTGCCAGACCTGCTGCGTTTTTCCAGCATTTTCTGTTTTTACTTCAGTTTTCCAGGATCCGCAGTATTTTGTTTTTATATATTCCGCTCTCTAAAGTGAGATTTGAACTCACAATATTTCTGATTCAAAGGTAAGGGTGTAATACATGACTCATGGTTGACTTCCTGTTGCCACTGTGTTAGGGGAGGAAGTTATTCATTTAAAATAAATTGTTTTCATTCCCTGCTCCAAGCTCTGTTCCCTAGCCACAGATTCCATCCCTTTCTGGCAACAATCTGAGGTTAAGCCATCCTGTTCACAACTTTAGTTCACATTTGACCCTGAGATGAGCTGTCAACCTCACTAAGATGACCTAGTTCCACCTCTGTAATAACCACCCACTCGTCCATGTCACAGCTCATCTGCTGCTGAAACCCTTATCCATGCCTTTGTTACATCTAGACTCAACTATTCCAACACGCTCCTGGCTGGTCTCCCACATTCTACCCTCTGTAAACCTGAGGTCATCCAAACCTCTGCTACCTATGCCTTAACTTGCATCAAATCCCAATCCCCTATTGCGCCTGTGCTCGCTGACTTACATTGGCTCCCGGTCAGGCAATGTCTTGACTTTAAAATTGACACACTGGTTTTCAAGTTTCTCCATGGCCTTGACCATCCCGATTTCTGTAATCTCCTCCAGCCCCGCAAACTTCCGAGATACCTGCACTCCTCTAATTCTAGCCTATTGAGAACCCTTGATTCTCATCACTCTACCATTGGTGACTGTGCCTTCAGTTGCTTAGGCCCCAACTCTGGAATTTCCCCCATAATCCTCTCTGCCTCTCTGCCTCACTTTCCTCCTTTAAGACACTCCCTAAAATCTACCTCTTTGACCAAACTTTTGGCCATTGACCTCATACCTCCTTAAATGGCTTGGTGTCATATTTTGGATATATAAGGTTCCTCTGAAGCATCTTAAGATATCTTATTATGGTAAAGATGTTGTATTTAAGTTGTGGTTCGAGATTTGTTGTTAAATAAGGAATGAAGGAGGCAATGGAAAAGCCTCAGCCCTTGCAATTGTCCAACAGGATCAATGGTCTTGCACCTTATGTGGGCGAGAGCAAGGGCTGCATGCAGGATGAGCAAACTGACCACAGCATCGTGGTGCAGGGGCCATTCAAGTAGGGGGAAGTAAAAAGAAAGGCAGTTGTAGTAGGGGACAGTTTAGTTAGTGGGATAGATACTGATCTCTGCAGCTGAGAGTATGAGCCTCAAAGGCTGTGTTGCCTGCCTGGTACTGGGGAAAAGGACATCTCTGGGCTGGAGAGGAACTTGGAGTTGGAGGGGAAAGGTCCATTTGTCGTGGGCCACATGGCTTGCCAACAACATAGATAGGACTGAGAAATAGGTCCTACCAAGGGAGTATGAGCAGCTAGGGCTAAATTAAAAACCGAATCACAAAGATTCTAACCACCGGATTGCTACCTGAGCCATGAGAAAATTGGTGTGGGGTAAATAAGATCAGAGGGCTGAACGTGTGGCTCAAAGATTAGTGACGGAGAAATGGGTTTCGATTCATGAGGCAATGGCACCAGTACTGGGGAAAGTGGGAGCTGTACCGTTAGGATGGCCACACTAGGGCCTCAGCGTATTGGCAAATCATATAACTAGAACTGTAGAGAGAGCTTTAAACTAATTTGTGTGTGTGTGCGTGTATATGTGTGTGTGCGTGCGTGTGTGTGTGTGCGTGTATGTGTGTGTGTGGAGGGGGTTCACATGAGGGGAGATTAGGAAAGTTAAAGAGAAAGGACAAGGCTGAAATGCAGGGCAGCAGTGAGGGTAATGATAACCAGACTGTGACAGGAAGGGATGGAGTGTACAAACATAAGAGCGCACCAGTAAATAAGGTTAAAGTAGGGGAAAATTGGAAAAGGAATTAAAGGCTCTTTATCTGAACGCAAGCAGCATTAGTAACAAGATAATAGAAGTAACATACTGCCGATGTTGGAAATCTGAAACAAAAATAGAATTTAAAAAAAGTGCTCTGAAGAAGAGTCATACAGACTCGAAACGTTAACTCTGTTTCTCTCACCACAGATGCCACCAGACCTGCTGAATTTTTCCAGCATTTTCTGTTTTTAGTAATAAGATAGTTGAATTGATAGCACCAACAGAAATAAATGAGTATCACATGATATCCAATTCAGAGACATGGTTGTTAAGTGACCACAGCTGGGCCCTGAATATTCACAGGTTTTTAACTTTTTGGAAGGAAAGGAAGTAAGGAAAAGGAGGTGAGGTAGCTCTGTTAATAAAGGATGAGATCAGTGCAGTGGTGAGAAATTATCTTGGTTCGGAGAATCAAAATATAGAATCAGTTTGGGTGCAAATAAGGAATAGTAAAAGAAAAATCACTGGTGGGAGTGGTTTATAGACTCCTTGACAGTAGATGCACTGTCGGATGGAGTCTAAATAAGATGAAATAATGGGGATTGTCAGAAAGGTACTGCAATAATCGTGGGCAATTTCCATCTTCATAGGGATTGGAGAAATCAAATTGGCAAAGATAGCCTGGAGGATGAGTTCATGCAGTATGTTTCAGATAGTTTCTTCGAGCAATTCTGGAACCAACCAACAAACAGGCTATTTTAGACCTGGCAAGGTGTAATGAGAAAGAATTAATTAATAACTTAATTGTAAATTATCCTCTAGATAAGAGTGATCATAACATGATAAAATTTCACATTCAGTTTGAGAACGAGAAATCTGGGTCCGAAACTAGTTTTTAAGCTTAAGTGAAGGCAATTACAAGGATATGAAGACAGAGTTGGCTAAAGGAGACAGGGAAAATAGGTTAAAAGGTAAGATGGTAGATGAGCAGTGGGAGAAATTAAAGGAGATATTTCATAACTCTCAACAAAGATATATTTCATTGAGAAAGAATGACTCTGGCCTGGATTTTCAATGAGTTGGGATGACTCAGGAGTGCTTTAGAATTGGTAGGCAGGTCCCAATTCTGGGATTCCTGACCATATTCCCAGGCTGCCTGATTTTTGGGAGTGTCTTTAAAGGGTATGGGCTGTAAGTTCACATCCTGGACTCCTGGCCTGGCTGGCTCCATTGCAGAGATAGACATCTCCTACTCCTCCAAATTTTTCATGGATTTGGGCCAGGTTTTTAAAGACCTGTGATTCATGGCCCCCTCAGAGGTGATATGAACCCTAATCTGCATGCCCCCTATGTCAAGCTCTGCCCTTCCACTCACCCACCCATGGCCCCTTATGGCCCCTATGCCAAGCTTTGCCCTTCCACCCAACCCCTATGGCTTCTTATGCCCCCTATGCCTATCTGTGGCACTTCCATGCTCATTGACCCACTATGCGCCGCTAATGAAGCCTATAGTGTATAGTGGAATGTGTAAAAAAGCTTTAAAAAAAGTAATTCATTCATAACTCCTCCTATATTGAAAAAAGTCAGTTCACTCCAAGTTAATAAAAGTGACAGTCAGCTAGTTCCTTTAAAGTTTAAATTTCTGGGCTCTCAGCCAAGCATGCACAATGTAATGTCAAATTGAGGCCAGGCATGCTTAAAATGATCCCCAAGGTGCACTTTCAAGGAAGAGCAAGGTATGTCCCCTGCCAATATTTATCCTCAACCAATAGCACGAGAATAGATGCTCAATCAAACTCCCACAAACAGCAATGTGGTTAATAGCCAGATTGTGTCAATTGTCTGTCACATTTCCTCTACATTACGGCAATGACAACACTTCAAAAGTACTTCATTAGCTGTGAAGTGCTTGGATTTGTTGTGAAGTGCGCTATATAAATGCAATTTCTCTCTTCAGTGAGAGCCCAACCTTCATCAGGGACATATAATCAATCCCAGGAGCGATCAATGACTGGACCTGCTTGCTCTCTTTCTGTGTGTTTTTCTTCAAATTAACAGGCCTTGGCTCTGTGCCCAGATAATTGACGCTTAATGAACCCCCCCAACATCGCAGTCAGAACTTTCACTATTCCTTGTCACTTTGAGCAAGCCTTTATTAATTGGCTGCTGTACCCTGGGTCTGTTGAAAGGTAATGGCAGTGAGGACAGACACACTCAGCCTTGTACTTCCAGCCTTCACTAATGCACTTATGGCTCAGGGACATTTTATATGATATGGAGTCATGCAGTGACTTATGTTTAAGGTCTATAGGAGATGTTTACACAGGCTTGACATTTCCAATTGTGCTGTTGAGTGGTTTGAACAAAATCAGCAAATTAAGATAAATGACTATTTTTAAAAATGTGCTTGGCACCCACTGGATAAATGGAGTGAAGAAGCCGAGCTAAATGCAAATAACTGCATTGTTACTCAGTAGGACATGAGCAGCTATGGATGTACTATAGCTTGGTTGATTTGTTTTTCCATGTTCAAATTTTGGACCTTGATGATTAAAAACAAATTGGCAGTCCTCCCCTTTTAGATGTATGCATTTCCAAAATATCAATAATAACGACAACTTACATATAATCATCTCAAAGTACTTCACTAAATCATTACCAAACAACATTTGATACCTTATAAGGAGATATTGGGAGAGGTAACTAAAAGCTTGGTCAGAGAGGTTGGGTTTAAGCAGCGCCTCAAAGGAGGAGGCAAACAGGGAGAGAGGAAGTCAGAGAAGTTTAGGGAGCTGAAGGCACAGCTGTCAATGGCGGAGAGATGAAAATTGGGTTTTTACAAGAGGCCAGAATTAGAGGAGATCAGAGACTTTGGAAGGTTGTATGGTGGAGAACATTACAGAGAGAGAGAGAGATTTGGTCGTGGAGAGATTTGAAAACAAGGATGAGAATTTGTGAATCAAGGAAATGTTGGACCGAAAGCACATGTGAATGAGACTTGGTGTGAGTTTGGACCTGGGCAGCAGAAGTTTGAATGAGTTCAAGTTTACAGAGGATGCAAGGTGGGAGAGTAGCCTGGAGATCATTAAGAAACAAAGAAGTAGATGAGGTTTTCAGCAGCGTATGAGTTAAGGTAGGGGAGGAGTAGTACAATGTTACAATGACTTACACTTTAAAGATACTTCATTAGCTGTATAGAAGAATTTTTAAAATGCAGCTAGTTGTTATGAACTGGAATGCGCTGTTGAAATAGTTGGTGGAGAATCCAATAACAGCTTATGAAAAGGAATTAGATAAATATTTAAAGGAGAAAGGTTGTGGCACCCCTTCCATAAACATTCACTCCCTCCACCACAGTAGCAGCAGTGTATACCTTCTACAAGATGCACTGCAGAAACTCACCAAGACTCCTTCAACAGCACCTTCCAAACCCATGATCTCTACCATCTAGAAGGACACATAGGAACGCCGCCACCTGGAAGTTCCCCTCCAAGTCACTCACCATCCTGACTTGGAAATATATCGCCGTTCCTTCACTGTCGCTGGGTCAAAATCCTGGAACTTCCTCCCTAACAGCACTGTGGGTGTACCTACACCACATGGACTGCAGCGGTTCAAGAAGGCAGCTCACCATCACCTTCTCAAGGGAAATTAGGGATGGGCAATAAATGCTGGCCTAGCCAGCAAAACCCACATCCTGTAAATGAATTTAAAAAAATAGATTTGCAGTGCTATGGGGATAGGGCTAGGGTGTGGGACTAATTGGATAGCTCTTTAAAAGAGCCAGCAGAGGCACAATGGGCTTAATGGCCTCCTCCTTAGAATTAGGGATTAGAATAGTTAGGTACTTGTTTGACCGGCTCAGACTCGATGGGCCGAAGGGCCTTTTTCTGTGCTGTAGACCTCTATGATTCTACGACTCCTGTGAGGTATGATTATATGCTTCTCAGAGTCGGAGATGTGGACCTGATCTTAAGTCACTCAAAACGTAGAGCACTCCACATATAAGAGGGAGTGTTAGGAGGGGCAGGGTAACCAGGACTATAGACAAGGCAAGGGAAGCAGGTGGTATTGTGTAGGACAGAGCAGCCCAGGCTTTGGAGGGTTGATAGGTAAATATATGGTAAGTGTGCTGAATAGAACCTTCAGTTTTAGGGAATGAGTGTGACAAATATGCACAGGTATGAAAAAGTTGCTACGCAACACATGCAAAAGGAAAAGGGAAGTGTATCAAAATCATGGCAGAAGAACAAAGGTGTATCTTTTAGTCTTCATCAGCTGGGTTCGTATTCTAATAACAAGCTCATTGCTCATTCCGTGCAGAACCTGCATGAGTTTTATTCTGATGGAATCAATGGAGCAAAAATCAGGTAGACTCTACAGTGGGTGGCAAACCCTTCCCCTCTGCACAGACATTGAAGGAACTCTATCCCAAAATGTGACCAACAGCATCATAGAAACAGGAGTAGGCCCTTCAGCCCCTCGAGCCTGTTCTGTCATTGTGTTAGATTATGGCTATGCTATACCTCATCTCCATTTTCCCCCATTTTATCCATATCTAACTACAATCTATTGATCTCAGTCTTGAATGCTCTCATTGTTCCCCAGCATCCATAGCCCATAGGCAAAAAGAGTTCTAGATTTCCTCAAGTCTTTGTGTTAAAAAGGTGCTTTCTGATTTCACTCCTGGTAGGTCTGGCTGTAATTTTAAAACAATGTCCTCTTGCTTAGGGTGCTCCCCCCACTCCCCAATCGAAGAAAATAGTCTTTTATATGTCTATAGCATGGGCCAATATGCTTTTAATACATTGGAGCTAGTCAGGTAAAGATAATCATACATCTCTTAACTTATTCAACTTTTCATTTATGATCTTCACAAAATTTATCAACATATAAACTTCTATGACTTTAATTCTGAGAGTTTTTTTTAACAAAAGAAAAAGTTGTCTATCTTGCTCTTTTCGAAATGTCCAAGTTATTAAGGTCCTTCTGAAGGTAAGGGTCCAAAAATGACACACCATGGGCAGAATTTTCTGCCTGTCGGGCAGGTGGGCCCGACCCAATCTCCGGCGGGCAGGGAGATGACCCCCGCCGGAGAAGCGGGCCCCGCCGCCATTTTACATGGACGGGCCAATTAAGGCCCACCCAGTGTGACGCCCGCCCGGAAGTGCTATGCGCTTCCTGTGCGGGCGAGGGGGGGGTTCCCCAAAAGCGAGAGTGCGCTCCTTCGCGCATGCGCACGAAAGAGCGCACATCTCCCTGAGGCTAAGTGCAGCCTCAGGGAGATCGCTTCCACTTTGAAAAAGATTAAAAATAGAAAAAAAAAATTCCCTAACATGTTCCCCTCATGTGACAATGTCACATGAGAAGGAACATATTCATAATTTACAGAAAAACTTCATTAAAATTTTTAAAACTGCCGCTGGATGAGGTTTCATGTTTTCTCTATTTGCCGCTGGGTCTCCTGGCCTGCCCGCCAACCTTAAGGTTGGACGGGCAGGTCCTTTAATTGTTTAAATGATCCTGTCAATGGCCTCAATTGGCCATTGACAGGTCGGCGGGCCTGCAGCTGATTTTGCTGCACCCCTGCCTTCCTGAAAACTTAAATGGGGCAGGGTGATGGCGGGGGTTCCGCCCAACATCATCCCGCATCATTTTACATGTTGGTGAGTGGGCCCCGCCCCCTAATCGCTGATGGCAAAATTCTGCCCTACGTCTCCTTTTTCAAATTTGATTACTCTGCTTCTATGCGTATCACATCACACCAGGTGTGTCCATGGCATAACTCCAACAAGTTTACTTTCTTTCAGTCAGTGGTTCATTGCTGGGCCCATTATAGCTAGAGTTGCTGCCTCAAATGTAATTGCTTATGCAATTAGCATCTAATTACTTGGTAGTACAGAACTTAATATTGCTGAGAAAAGAGACATGCTGCTGAAACTTTTTGTTTTGAACTCATGAGGACAGATGCAAGAATGCCAAATTTCAAAGGGAACAACAATGCATATTGCATGAGAAAAGGTTGAATGGTTGACAAGTTGATTTTGATTGGTCGAGGTGTGGCCATTGAGGTTGTACCAGGACACTTTTGTCCTCCACGTTTTTGCTGAACTTGAAAAGGCTCAATGCCTGGACATGTTCCTTTTGCCTGCAGAGTACTGGTCCCTGCATATGAACACATGTAACATCTAGCAAGGGTGAGTGAGACATATTGCAAGCCTGACTGATAATCTTAAATTGGCTGTTAATATAATTATTAGCACACAAGGGATTGTTCAGTTAGTGCTGTCCAATCATGGAATCACATCTAACATTAGACATTAGGGTCATACGGACGCGAAATGTTAACTCCGTTTCTCTCTCCACAGATGCTGTCAGACCTGCTGAGTTTTTACACAATTTTCTGCTTTTATATTAGCCATTGGGTTCTGAGTTTTGCAAGCATGGGCTTTTTGAGTACAGTTAGTACTCTGCCTATTGCGAACAGTCGAAGGCACATGCTGTTTGACGCGATTCACCAGTCACTGGGACATGTGGCCTATGTACCTGGCATCACACTGGCAATGAAATTCATTTACCACATTATTCATTTGTGTGGTAGACAGAATGTCTTTTTGGCATTTCAGCAGCATCCCGTTAATGGAAAATACCACCTGTATTTTCACTGCATAGTAGTAGCGTGAAGTGGCTGGCTTCACCTGTTGTTCAAATTTTTAAAAATACTTCACCCCTTCATAGAACCATAGAAAAGTTACAGCACAGAAGGAGGCCATTATTCGGCCCATCTTGTCCATGCCAGTCCGAGGACACCCAGGTGCCCTTTCTAATCCCACCTTCCTGCACCCGGTCCATAGCCCTGCAGCTTACAGCACTTAAGGTGCAGATCCAGGCACTTATTAAAAGATTTTAGACTTTCTGCCTCTACCACCAACTTGGGCAGTGAATTCCAGACATCCACTACCCTCTGTGTAAAAAAGCTCTTCCTCATGTCCCCCTACACCTTCTGCCACTTATCTTGAATCTATGTCCCCTGGTTCTAGAATTCTCCACCAAGGGAAACAATTTTATCCTGTCCACTCTATTTATTCCCCTCATAATTTTGTACACCTCAATCAAGTCACCTCTTAGCCTTCCTTGTTCTAAGGAGAATAACCCCAACCTATCCAATCTCTCCTTATAGCTACACTTTTCTAACCCTGGCAACATTCTTGTAAACCTCCTCTGCACTCTCTCCAGAGCTATTACGTCCTTCCTGTAATGTGGTGACCAGAACTGCACACAATGCTCCAGTTGTGGCCTCACCAGTGTTTTATACCATTCCAACATTTTATCCTTACTTTTATATTCTATACCTCTGCCAATGAAGGAGAGCATTCCATTTGCCTTCTTTACAACCTTGTTTACTTGAACTGCTGCCTTCAGGGACCTGTGTACTTGCACGTCATAATTTGAGGTGAGCTGGGCTCTTTTCAGGACGGAAAATGGCGGCCTTAGGCCCATTCACGAGTATGCGCAATACACAGCGAACACTGATCTGATCAGGGTAGCCATTATCCCACAGAATAGCTTTGATGTGCCCTATTCAGCATCAAGCTTGCACAGTGAGCAAATGGCTTGGGCCCTATTTACGGGATTGCCGATAAGGCCAATCTTAGAGTGCGTCATACTGTAGGAATCCCAATGTGTATATTGACCAGCGAAGGGAGGCTTGCACTAGACGGTAAGAGAAAACACAGTGGCTGAAGGGCCGAGATATCAGATGACAGACAGAGCCCATGGAACTGGACTCCAAGGATCACCTTCAGGAAGGGGTAAAAGTGGCCAACTAAGCAAAATTATCACATTTGTCTTTGATTTATTAAACCATCAACTTACTTTTTTTTATAGTCATTCATGGGATTTGGACATCACTAGCCAGGCCAGCAGTTATTCTCCATCCCTAATTGCCCTTGTTCAGAGGGCATTTAAGCGCCACTCACAATGCTCTGGGTCTGGAGTCACATATAGGCCAGACCAGGTAAGGACGGCAGATTTCCTTCACTAAAGAGCATTAGTGAGCCAATTGACAATGGTTATCATTAGATTTTTATTGAATCCAGATTCCATTCGAACCTGGGTCCCCAAAGCATTACCCTGGGTCTCTGGATTACCAGTCTAAGCCAATAGCACAATGCCATCGCCTCTCCTTTTAATATTAGTGAATCAAAACAACCAGTAGTTAAGAAGTACAGAAGAAAAATAGAAAATAAATTATTTAGGTGTTAGCTTCTGGTTCAGAAATTTGTTTAAGTCCTACTCCAGACAGTTAAACATAATATCAGGGTTGACATTCCAGTGCAGTACTAAGAGAGTGCTGCACTGTTGGAGATGCCATATTTCAGATGGGACATTAAACCAAGGTCCTGTCAGGGCCTTCTTAAGTGGATGCAAAAATCCACCTGGCAACCAATGGAAGAAGAGAAATGGAGATCTCCCTGATTTCCTGGCCAATGTTTTTCCCTTAACCAACACCTCTAAAACAGATTATCTGACCTGGAGTCATGGATTGAGACAGCACAGGTGGAGGCAACTTTGCTCACCATGCCTGTACTGGATCATTGGAAGAGCTATCCAATTAGCCCCACTCCCCACAGCCCTGCAAAACTTTTCACTTCAAGTATTTATTCAATTTCCCTTTGAACGTTACTGTTGAACCTCTTTCTTTAGGATTTCAGGCAGCACATTCCAGGTCCGACCTAGAAGCACAAGGGCAGCAGACGCGTGGGAACACCACCACCTGCAAGTTCCCCTCCAAGCCACACACCATCTTGACTTGGAATTACATCGCCGTTCCTTCACTGTCGCTGGGTCAAACTCCCTCCCTAACAGCACTGTGGGTGTACCGACACCAGATGGACTGCAGTGGTTCAAGAAGGCGGCTCACCACCACCTTCTCAAGGGCAGTTATGGATGGGCAACAAATGCTGATTTCTGCCAGTGATGATCCTGTGAAAGAATACATTTTTTAAAAAGTGACAATTCACTATGTAAAAGAAATTCCCACATCTTGACCTGATTCCTTTTGTCAATCGTCTGAAAGCTACCTCTTTACTATTCGTGGGACCTTGTTGTGCACAAATTGGCTGCTGTGTTTACCACACTGCAACAGTTGACAATGAATAGTAAATGATTTATGCTGCAATCATGGTTATATTGACAATGTAAATCACTAACTACTCTTTTGAAACCATTTCCGTTTCACTGGATCCAGTATTCCAGCTGATGTGTGTGAAGCACGTTGGTGTTCACACCTTAAGCAAGTGTTATCATGAGGTTTTTATTAGCGACCTTTTGCTGAAGAGACAACTGCAGCTGCATTGAGACCGACTGAGTTTTGACACAATGGCCTTCATTTCGGGCAATTTTGCTCATTAAATTACAATGGGAGAAGTAATGAATATTTAGTAAGTCACAAATGAAAAGAACATATTTCGGGAGTGGGAAGTCACATTATGTCTCTCTAAAAATGGGAACAAGTAATTTCAATGTACCACTGAAGTTTGCGATTTACACTGTTCTCTCCTGGGTGAGATTCTGCTAACAAAATGGGAACTGAACGTTTATATTGAAAAGAAAGCCTAATATCATTTCAAACAACATGGTGTTCATTTTAAATGAAAGTATTCATATCCCAGTTCAAATAAAAGATTAATTTGCATTTTCCAGCAAAGACCTAATTTAGATTAAGTGAGTACTTCATGTACAGCTGGGACACATCAGTTAAAGCAGACACACACACACACACACACACTGTTGTTTCAGCAGCTTAATTTAGCTGAAGATTCTCAGCTATGAGGCAACACTAGATCAGTTCTCAACAAGCTGCAAAGGGTAAATACATAACTAAAATAATGAAGATTAGGAGAGGGTTTCATATCATTGAATGAAGGTGAGGAGAGGGTTGCTAGAATGTGAAATGAAGTTTTGAGAGGGTTGTGTGAAATGAAGATTAGAAAAGAGTTTGAGCATGGATTAAAATTTAGTAAAGGGTTGGCTGGGGAGTGAATGGGCGTAGATGGAGAACTGAACATAGGACTTTGGGGACAGGAGTAGGCCATTTGGCCCCTCAATATGCCCTACCATTCAATAAGATCATGGGTGATCTGGTTGCGGTCTCAGCTCCACTTTCCTGTCTGTTCCCCCATAACTCCCTGGCCTATTAAAAATCTGTCTAACTCAAGCCTTGAATAACTTCAATGACCCAGCCTCCACTGCTCTCTGGGGAAGAGAAATTCACATACGACTCTCTGACAGAAAGCATTTCTTCTCATCTCTGTCTTAAAAGGGAGGCCTCTTATTCTTAAACGGTGTCCCCAAGTTCTAGTCTCCTTTACAAAAGGAAACATCCGGTGTCCACACTATCCAATCCCCTCAGGATCTTATATGTTTCATTAAAATCACCTTTGTTTTGTCATTGAACAACCTCAATTTGTATGGCACCTTGTCAAAGGAAAGCCATTCAACATGTAAGCATTGAATTGGCAATGATGACTCGTTTCTTCAAGCTTTGCAACTCATTCACTATGCTATGATGACTCACCAGAATGGCAGGGGTACACCTGACAGACAATGGAAATTGGAAGGGAATTGAGATTCCCCTGGCAATCGTTCTGAGACTGTGGTGCTATTGGCTTCCAAATGGTCTGCTTGGAAGTCTGCAGCTTCTCCAGATGGAACCTGGCTTATTCCATTTCCAAAAAGAAGATATTCTTGATAAACTCCATCTGCTCTCCCACATCCAGTCCTGCTGGTATTTGGATTTGATGCCGAATATCACGCCTTTGAGGGAAGTAACTGAATGTGAAGACAACAAGAACTTGGCAAGTTGGTGTCACAAGGCATAAGGCACTTCCATGTCTCACTCTGAAACCAGTTGGATATTCTGGATTTTGTTTCTGGTGCTTAGTTATGTTGGTGCATGTTTTTTTAGCCGTACAGACATGTCTTCATCCCACTCTTCATTCTTTCTCATTTCTCTCTCTCTCTCTCTCTTTTCAAATAGTCACAAGAGTCAGTCAAACAACATGAAGATAACTAATTTTATTAAGTCTTAAGTGGTTTCATCAAGGCAACACCAACATTATCCGTTGGAATATCAACATTTTCTCAGGTAATCAAAAGTCACATCTACATTATAAATATCTGTGGCTCCACCTGAAAACTGGTGGATCATCCTACACACTCCCACCAAACAACCCACCCCGCCCTCCACAACAAGCAAATGGCAGTGACCCAGTTCCACTCCAGCAGCCACTGTTTTATTTTTCCAATTCATTCAAGGTCAGCATTGATGGCATGGCCAGCATTTCTCACCCTTCAGAAGGTGGTGGTGGTGAACCACCTTCTCAAATACAACAGGGTGACTTGCAAGACCATTTTAGAGGGTCGATCACCATTTTTCTGGGGTAGGGGGGTCTCGTCAATCCACAAAACCACAGAAGTAGGCACACCAGAGATTGATCAGAACTTACCCAATGTTTGTTCTAAAAGTGAAAGCCAGTGCGATTGGCAAAAGCAGCACTAGGACCTGAATTATCCACCCGTCCAAATTCTCCCCATTCATGATTATGAAAATCATGAGGGCTCTGGACAGTGCAGTCACATGTAGCCCCCAGGCCAGTTATAGATGGCAGGATTCGTTCCCTGGCAGATGATAATGAACCAAATGGGATTGTACAATAATCCGGTAGTTTCATGATCACCATAACCAATACTATTCTTTCCAAATTTATTTATTAAAATTTGAATTCCCCAGCTGTCCTGGTATCACCTATATGTTAATCGAGGCCTTTGAATTATTAGCACAATAACGTTACCACTATACTAAGAGACCCCTTATTGCTCTGGGACTCTCCTATTTGACCTGTAAGAGGCAGAATCCCTGTCAGCCCATTATAAAACAAATAATTGCATGGTTGGTTGGAGACAGAAACAAAGGACTTCTTACTGTGGGAATTCCCACTGCTTTGGCTCATGCCAAGCACTGTTGAAATGTAAGTAGCAATCAATGGTTAATGCAAAACCAAGCCCAACTTCAATGGAATCATAGAATCGTAGAATGGTTACAGCACAGGAAGAGTCCATTTGTCCCATCATATCTGTGCTGGTTCTCTGCAAGATTATCTTAACTTGTCCCATTCCCGTGTCTGTTTCCGGTAATTTGTTTCTCTTCAGATAATTACCCAATTCCCTTTTGAAAGCACCAATTGAAACTCCCTGCTCCACCCTTTCAGGCTGTGCTTTCTGGATCCCAACCACTCGCTGCATTAAAAAAAAAGGCTTTCCTCGTGTCTTCTTTCACTATTCACCTTAAATCAGTGCCCTCTGGTTCTCCATCCCTTCACCAACGGGAACAGTTTCTCCCTATCTACCCTGTCCAGACCCCTCATGATTTTCATAACCATGGGTGGGGAGAATTTGGACGGGTGGATAATTGAGGTTCCAGTGCTGCCTTTGCCAAGTGCAATTAGTCCACTGGCCCTCACTTTTAGAACAAACACTGGATAAGTTCAGATCAATCTCTGGTGTGCCTACTTCTGTGGTTTTGTGGATTGCCGAGTTCGGGGTAGGAACATAGGACTTAGGAGCGGGAGCATGCCATTCAGCCCTTCAACATGAAGCTCTCTTGCTCATGGCTTCCTCTTGCCCTTTGCTCAAGTAAACCGGTGCTGCCATAAATATTCTGGCTAATGAATTATTTAGAATAGAATTGCAGAAGCATAGAAGTTTACAACATAGATAAGGATAATTTGGTCATTGTATCTATGGCAACTCTCAATTAAAACAATATGGAATGAACCCTACTATCTTCTACCTCTAACCCTGAATCTTACTCTGCTATAAATATTTTACCGTTTTTCCTTTAATGGCGCAATCTAAACCGATTTTCTGTCATTTCTCATTCCCTCAGTGTATGAACCTTTCTCCTAAACTCTTCTCAATCCCTTTGTTAACATGGTTATGTTAAATTGCAAGTTCCTCAACCAGGGATACAGAACTGTTGTAATATGCCTTTAAGAGATAGAAGCATGACTTCCCACTTGAAAGGAAGTGTGTCATGTCATCCAGTTTTAGTTTTACTTTTGCTTTTCAGCAGAATACACTCACGCAGCTCTGATGTCTTCAAGCTTACTGCCTCTGTATAAATGTTCCCATGTGCCCAGGTGGGGTTGAAATACAGATCAGGCTGGTGGAACAGGCTCAAGGTCCTGAATGGCCTCCTTGCATTCCTATCTCCAAGCAACCTGCTCATCCCCAATCACCCTATCGAAAATGTTGATAATTTCAAAACACCAACCTGATTAAATCACAGCCTTGAGAAACTAAGCGAAGGAATACTACCAACTGAATCATCGAAAGCAGAAATTTACTTTTGATTAAGAAGCATTCCATGCATATTTAAATAGCATAATGAAGGCTATCAGCCAATTACTATTTTTGGAGAATGGGTTGCTGAAGCATGTGGGGAGCTTTTGGACAGCTGATGGCTATTTAGTTCTCCTTTGTTCCAGTGGACGCCTAATTATACAGTAAGTATCAACCTTGCAACAGATGTCTAACTACCAGCAATATCTGCTGTGCTTGGAACCTACAATTTACATTGGAGAGAGTGAGAGAGACAGAAAGAGAGAAAAAGGGCTTCCAAGACGGATTTCACAGACCATTAATCAATATAGGTTGGCCCTGTTTCTGATGGCAACTAAAAGCAAAACACACATGAAGGTCTTTGTAATTATAGAGCATGAGCAGCTGGAAATGGCAAAAAAATGAGAAGCAATCAACAAAGCTCTAAGTAATTTATAATAGATTCAGTCTTGGCAATGAGAAAGCTAAGCCTATGGGCGGAATCATCCCAGAGTTGCACTAAGTGCGGTAGCGGGCGGGAAAAACGTTTAATCTGCCGGCCACAATGGCGGCTTTTCACGCCGTATCGCCCCAAACCCGCCGCATTAATCATGCATTCCCGGGATACACCCCGTTTCGTCGGCAGGTGGGCTCCGATTCACCTGCCACATCACCACCTCGCCGCTTCATCATGCCAGGCATTTAAAGTACAGCCGCGCTCAGTGCTTCCAGCCCAGGGCTGCAACAAAAAAGACACGGCCCGGAAAGGCAAGAAGACTGCAGCCCTCCAGCGCCTTTTGGATGTCGTGGAGGCCCCGCTGTGATGTCCTCTACCCCGGCTCTGGCTGCAGGAGGGGCAGCTACATTACCACTCTGGCTTGGTAGGCGATGGCAGTGGTGGTCAGTGCCAATGATGCATAGACGAGGTTAGCCATCCAATACAGATAGAAAATGAATGATCTGATCCGTACAGCAAGGATATGGCAACCATCTCATCACTCTAAACTCACACACTCAAGCCCATCACACATTCACTGGCATCTCACTCACTGCCAGCTCAAGGGACATCACCACTCACTCTCACACACATATGCACACATCTCCATCTGGCCTCATCTCCTCTGGAGACTGCCTCCTCAGCCCTCATCATCTTGAGGCCACTTGCACAGATCAACATGTGCCCCCCCCAACACACACCCTGGGTTACCCCCCTTCCCCAGTACAGCCCTCGTCCTGCAGCCTCTTCCCTTGCCTGAGGCCATTCCTCCCCCTTCCCCAAACAAGCCCTAGCCTTGCATCCATTGAAAAGCCATCCACATATGGCTGATCTGGTAGGTAGAAGCCTTCCCATGAGCCCCCCTAAAAATGATGTGGTGCTGTCTGCGAAGCCTGGCGCTGATGACTGCGAGTGCTGCCCGAAGCAAGGTAGGCAAACAGACCTTGAAGTCCAGAGTGAAGTGCAGCCCTAGTGCACGCCTTATATATGCTGTTGTGAAATACATCGGCGTGTTTTCCCACTGATGTGGGCGGACGATCCAACGTGGGGGGATGATTCCGGTGGGCTAGCCTTATAATGATATGCTGATGTATTACAATGAGGTTCCAGACATCCGATGGCAGGGAATGGGGCCCACCATTAGCGGGCGGAGTTGACGATCGCAAACAGGTTCCGCGCCGTCGTGAAACCGATTTTTGGCCTTTTCGCCACATTGTCCGCTCACACCACCGAACACGCCCGGCGCCGGTGGACATGGAAAATCCCGGCCTATATGCGGAGTATATATACAGAGAAAAATAACTTGCATTCATATAGCACCTTTCATGACCCCAGGATGTCTGAAAGTGCTTTATATCCAGTGATGTACTTTTCTTGAAGTGTAAACACTGTTGTAATATAGGAAACACGCCAGTCAATTTGTGCATAAGTTCCGTGCAAGCAGCAATGTGATAGTGACCAGGTAATCTGTTTTTAGTGATGTTGATCACTATCGTCCATTGCTCCTCTCTGAAAGTGTGCCACGGGATCCTTTACATCTACTTGGGAGAGCAGAGAGAGCCTTGGTTTAAACACCTCATCCAAGAGGCAGCTCTTTTGAACAGTGCAGCATTCCCCCAGTACTGCACTGGAACGTCAGCTTAGATTCCTGTGATCTGGAATAGGACTTGAACATTGAATGCCATAGGATGTGCAGCACTGAAACAGGACATTTGGCCCAACCAATTCTGGCACTTATACTTCACTTGAACCTCCTCCCATCTCTACTCATCCAAAATAAAGTAAAACTGCGGATGCTGGAAATCTGCTATTAAAACAGAAAATGCTGGAAAAACACATCTAAATTTGTCATTGTAACCCATCTCCCTCATATGTTTGTCTAGCTTTCCACAACATAGAACGCACAACCTTCTGACTCAGATACAAGAATGTGTCCCACTGAGCCACAAATGACACTTTATCACATTGCAATCATAAAGAAGCTAATACAATCCATAAAGAGTTAAAATTTGAAGATTAGCTTTATAGTATAGTCAAATATAGCACTGTGATATAAACACGTTGATGCTATAGGATTTCATAGAATCAGAATAGAGTCATAGAATGGTTGCAGCACAGAAAGAGGCCATTCAGCTTGTCATGGTTATATCAGCTCTCTGCAAGAGCAATTCAACTAGTGCCACTCTCCTGCCTTTTCCCTGTACCTCTGCACACTTTTCCTCTTCATATAATGACTGAATTCCCCTCTGAATGCCATGATTGACCCTGCCTCCACCACACTGGCAGGCAGCCCATTCAAGATCCCAACCCTTCGCTGCATAAAGAAGTTTCTCCTCATGTCGCCATTGCTTCTTTTGTCAATTAGGCTAAACCTCTGCCCTCCAGTTCTCAATCCTTCCACCAGTGGGAACAGTTTCTCCCCATCTACTCTGCCCAGATCCCTCATCAGTTTGAACACCTCTATCAAATATCCTCTCAGCGTTTTCTCCTCCAAGGAGAACAGTCCCAGCTTCTCCAATCAATGTTTGTAACTGAAGTTCCTCATCCCTGGAGCCATTTTTGTGAATCTTTCCTGCACCTTCTCTACTGCCTTCACATCCTTTTCTAACGTGTGGTGTCCAGGTCATTTGAACGAGATCTATTTTGAAAGGCTTTGTGGTAACGCTTCAGTATGCCCAGTTCCACTGTGAGAACACTTCAATACTTGCCTGAGCAAATAGTAGCATTGTGGTTATGTTACCAGCCTCAGAGGCCTGGACTAATGATCTGGAGATGGGAGTCCAAATCCCACCTTGGCAGCTGGGATTAATTGAATTTATCTGAAATAAATGGTTACTACTGGTTACAGTGACTATGTAACCAATGGGTTGTTCTAAAACCCTATCGGGGTCACAAATGCCCTTTGGGGAAAGAAATTTGCTGTCCTTATCCAGTCTGGCCTATATGTGACTCCAGACCCACACTAATGTGGTGTGGTTGAGTCTGAACTCTCTGGAATGGCCCAGTAAGTCACTCAGTGTTGGGTGATGAATGCTGACCATGCACTGACGCCCACACCCTGTGAACGACTGGAAAGCAAAGCCTACCGTATTTCTATCACATTACTCACTATGGAATTTTGAGCCTGCTGTGTTTGCCTCTACATCAATGGATTTCAATGTTTCCCCAGGCCAAGCAGCCTCCCAAGCATTCCTACACATTTCGAGATAGGCAGGAAAAGTCAAGCAATCGTTCCCATGCTATGACCCCCATTATGATCAGGTAACCACTGTAGACAGTATGGTCCGGATTTTCACTCCCGGCTCGAGTGTGCGGTCCCAGGAAAATGAGGGTTGGGTTTTCGTTCTGGAGGGCCAGGCTGGGTTAGACGTTGGGCCTGCTACCCCCGGAACAAGCGGAACAGGAAGTGAACTAAACAAAAAAAAGAGCCCTCCAGCCCTCAACCCTCACACCTCCCACGCACTCCCCATGCCCATCCATACCAAGCTATGCCACCTCATGCCCCCCCCAACCCGGTCCCTCATAAGCCCTGTATCAAATTAGTGCCAACTCATGCCAACCCACATCCCCCACCCGCCACCCATTGCCAACTCACCTAGTACCCACATGCGCAAGCCTCAGGAATCTATACTCGATGGAGTTTAGAAGGATGAGGGGGGATCTGATTGAAACTTACAGAATACTGAAAGGCCTGGATAGAGTGGACGTAGGGAAGATGTTTCCATTAGTAGGAGAGACTAGGACCCGAGGGCGTAGCCTCAGAGTAAAGGGAAGACCTTTTAGAACAGAGATGAGGAGAAACTTCTTTAGCCAGAGAGTGGTGAATCTATGGAATTCATTGCCACAGAAGGCTGTGGAGGTCAGGTCATTGAGTGTATTTAAGACCGAGATAGATAGGTTCTTGATTGGTAAGGGGATCAAAGGTTACGGGGAGAAGGCGGGAGAATGGGGTTGAGAAACTTATCAGCCATGATTGAATGGCGGAGCAGACTCGATGGGCCGAATGGCCTAATTTCTGCTCCTATGTCTTATGGTCTTATGGTCTTATGGAATCATGCTGACATCAAATAAAGTTATATGTCTATTAATGATGTCACTATTTTTAAAAACATTCTCATTGATAGAAAAAAAATTCAATGCATTGGACGTTCTTAAACCAGTCTCTTATGAAAACAAATACTTCACTTAAGTACTTAACCGCTTATAAGAGCAAACATTTCTATTCAATAACTACTTGGAGCTGGCAACCAAACTGATCACTTAACGTGGCACCTCACTGTGGAAATGTTATGTTGTAAAATTAGTCATGCAACACAAATCCTATAAAGATAGCCCTCAGGATTATGTTAACAGACAGACATATTGAAATATTAAGCACTTTTTTTTAAAAGTCCACATTTAAAAAAAAATTAAAGTCCAGCAGAGTTAAATCCCTTGACAGCATTGACAGTTCTTTGACAGCTCTTTGGCAGCTTGATATTTCCCACTGAGTTTACACATAATCATGTCTACTTTTAACAATCCCAAAGTACACCTGACCTCTCCCGAAGGGTGCCTTACCTCTCCCAAGTGTGTCCCAGGCCCATAACAAAAGCAGTACCTTGCCTCTTCAAAAGGGTACACTGGTTATCCAAACAAATCCATCAGGTTCAGACCTGCTCTTACCTGGTCTCATCTGCATATAGATTTCAGATACCTACCTCTCCAAAAAATCACACATGTGGAGGCAGCTGCTTCTGTGAACCACGGATGTGCAATTTAGAACCCTCCCCCATTCCCCTCCACCAAATAAAATGGTGGATGTTGGGTCTGAAGGAGGGGGGTTGGGACTTGTGGATTTGGGCCTCTGCCAGCACTTTCAAACTGACAGAGGGTCTCTCCACCAGCGTGTAAATTCAGGCCATATCTCCTGATGAAGTTGTACAAGGCCCATTCCACCGAAAAGCCTGCAAAACATGAATTTCGCATAAAAGCTGGCAGCAGATGAAGCTCCTCCCCATCAACAGTGATACAATTCTGCTTTCTAGCAACCTATGCATGGCAAATAAGTTTCAACATATTTGTTAGCGTTTGCCTGTTGTGGGGGCAATGACTGAATATTGGCCGATGCCTCTTCAAAGCAGCACAGTAGAGGGGGTGTTATTGGCTAATACCCCCAAACATCCTAAATGATCATCATTTAAAGTGTGATTATCCAACCTATTGTTAAAATAGAGTTCATGTAATCACACCCAGCATTTCAGAACATTACGCTGATGTATAAATTAATAAAGGACTTAATGCGTTAAAATAATTTGCCCTCTGCCAACGTATATACAGTCCATGTTTAGTACCTTAACAAAATACATTCTTCATACTGTGACACTTTCTAGCCAAATTAGAAGGTTTATTTATCTTGTGTGCTGGAAGTTGAGTGTTGACAACATTTTGAAAAGTTTACTGATTTTGGTGCAGGCAATTTATTGGAAATACAAAGCAAAAATTGCTCTCTCTTTAGTTACCTGTCTCTCTAAACTTCTCCAGTCCTACACTGATCCCTCCAACCTTCTCTAATTCCAGACTCCTCGATTTTAATTGCTACACCATTGGTGGCTGTGCCTTCAACTGCCAAGGTCCAAAGCACTGGAATTCCACCCCCACCCCCCCCACCCCACCACCCTCCCCAATCTAAACCTCTCCCCCTCTTTGCCTCTCTCCTCCTTCAGAAGCTCCTTAAAATTACCTTTATGTTCAGGCCTTTGGTCACCTGACTTACTATGGCATTATACCGAGCCACATTTCATTTGATGATTGCTTCTGTGAAGCACATAGAGATGTTCAATTACCTGAAAGGTGCTACATAAATGCATGCTGTTGTTTTTCTATATTACATACAGTAGGATAATTGCAAAACCTCAGCAAATTTCCCACAGGTGTTTGTTAACACCTAAGTCAAAGTTATGGGTGTGTTGCGTGTACATGAAATTCCATTGCAGTACTGAGGGCATCCTGCATTTCTGCAGGCGTTGTTTTTACAGATGGCATATTAACTTAACGACTCAAGCGGCCATCAAAGATCCCATGGCATTGTGCGAACAAAAAGAAGGGAATTCCTGGCCAGTATCTATCCCTCAGCCACCAGTGAAAAGAACCATTTGGTTTTCCGTTGTATTGTTGTCTGGGATATCTTGCCGTATGGTGTCTTGTTGACAAGAATGTCAAGGTGTCAATATTGATTATTGTTGATGCCTCAAAGATTTTATAGAATCATAGAGCCATAGAATGGTTACAGCACAGAAGGAGGCCATTCGGCCTATTGTGTCTGTACCAGCTCTCTGCAAGGGCAACTCACCTTGTGCCACTCCATAGCTCCATAACTCTGCAAATCTTTCCTCTTCAGATAATGATAGACCTCCCTTTTGAATGAATCGACCACCACCGCACTCTCAGGCAGCACATTCAGATCTTAAACACTCGTTGCATAAAGAAGCTTTTTCCTATAACGCCTTAGAGACTACTTGAGGATGTCAGAAGTCTGATGCAAATATAAGTTCTTCCTTTCAAATATTCACTTTTCATTAGAGAAATGAATGCTTTGAGGGAATTGGAATACGGCGATGAGGGGTTTAATGTCTGTCCAGTTTGTAATATTATATGAGATGGACAGAGGCAAAAGAATTGGGAAACATGATTATAGAAAATTCATAACCAGAGAGGTGTGTTAGATGATTGAAAGCTTTTCACAGAGAGACATTGCTCTCTGGTATAGATTATTAAATTGTGTGATGAGTATGTATGATCTGCCAATCTTCAAAAAAAGAAGCTAGGCAGGTCTCTGAAGAGAAGGAATACTTTTAAATGAGAAGAGGTAGATTGCGAGGTGCATAGGAACGTATAACAGCAGTAGGCCCTTCAGCCCCTCAAACCTATTTAACCTGTTCCTGTTCTGTGACGGTTGGAATCCCAGAGGGGTCTGTATTGTACAACCTTGTACGATTTACATCAATGACTTAGATGAGGGGAGTGAAGACATGGTAGCTAAATTTGCAGATGACCACAAAGGTAGGTAGGAAAGCATGGTGTGAAGAGGACACGAGGAGGTTGCAGGTGGATATCGATAAGTTGAACGAGTGGGCAAAGATCTGGCAAATAGAGTTTGATGTGGGAAAATGTGAAGTTGTTCACTTTGACAGGAAGAACAAAAAAGCTGAGTATTACTTAAATGGAGAACGGCTGCATAATTCTGAGGTGCAGAGGGATCTAGGTGTTCTAGTACATGAGTCACAAAAAGTTAGTGTGCAGGTACAGCAAGTAATTAAGAAGGCTAATGGGATGCTATCCTTTAATACGAGAAGGATTAAACATAAAAGTAAAGATGTTATGCTGCAGTTCTACAGGGCATTGGTGAGACCGCATCTCGAATACTGTGTGCAGTTTTGGTCTCCTTATTTAAGGAAGGATGTAAATGCATTGGAGGCGGTTCAGAGGAGGTTGAATAGGAATACTTGGAATGAGTGGGTTGTCTTATGAGAAAAGGTTGGACAGACTGGGCTTGTTTCCACTGGAGTTTAGAAGAGCAAAGGATGATTTGATTGAAGTATACAAGACCCTGAATGGCCTTGACAAGGTGGACATCGAAAGGGTGTTTCCTCTTGTGGGTGAGTCCAGAACTAGGGGGCACTGTTTTAAAATTAGGAGTCACCCTTTTAGGACAAAGATGAGGAGAAATTTGTTCTCTCAGAGGGTTGTGTGACTTTGGAACTCTCTGCCTCAGAAGGCAGTGGAGGCGGGTTCATTGAATATTTTTAAGGCAAAGGTAGATCGATTCTTGTTAGGCAAGGGAATCAAAGGTTATCGGGGTTAGATGGGAATGTGAAAATCGAAACACAAGATGATCAGCCATGGTCCTATTGAATGGCGGAGCAGGCTCGAGGGGCCAAATGGTCTACTCCTGCTCCTATTCCTTATGTTCTTATGTTAAGTAATGGCTGATTTATCACCTGCCTTTCATCCATACCCTTTCATAGCTTTGGCTGGTAGCTAGGAATAATTAGACTCTTGAGTCACCATGGCCTCTTTGAATTTGTTTGATGGTCCTTGAGGTGGATTGGAATGGAATTTCCTAGTGTATTCATTAAATGGCTTCAGGATTATTTTTCTGATGGTTCTTTTACAGCTGTCAAGAGGCTGCATGGCTAAGAAGGTCAGTACTGCAGGAAGCTCCATCACGATTGGATTGGGTTGGTTTGGTGGACCACGCGACAAACTTCTATTAATCCTTTTTCCTAATGTCTGCATATTCCAGGGCTCAAACTATTAGTAGTGGAAGACTGAGTGGCTTATTGTGAGTCGGTCCTTTTCCCTCTGCCTTCGCAGTTCATATCCCGCCCATGTTAAAGAAAGGATGGTCACGTTTGCTTCCTCAAACAGTATATTTGCTGCTTTGAGTAGGTAAAGACCATTTGCACTGACAGAATCACTCATTCTTCAGCGAAACACACCCATCAGGTGAGAATACTCTATGATCCACCACCCTATTCTAGGCTTGTGCAGGACATTAGATCTTTCACAGCAAGAACAATAACCTGCCAACTGGAGGTATCTGCTGCAAAGGGCCTGTGACAATAAGAGTACTTTAATTTGACATCTTCAACATCAACAAACTATATATTGTCTTTCTCAGGTCGATAGCCTAGCAAGTACGCTTGCCGGAGCTTTCATTGTAAACTCCTTGTTAGTTTTCCCTGTCGAGCTGCTGTGCTGGGAAACAGTTCCAAAAGTTAGGCAAATGATTCTAAAACTCCAGTGATTAGTGCAGCTTAACAGCAATGTCATCCACTTCTTGTCGATCTGTGATTGAAGCCTTCAAAAGAGGAAAAGCTGATGTTAGTTTATCACGTTGGCCTTTATTGATACATTTGGGCACTAATTTCTGGCAAAGCACAGTCACTGGAACCCACAGCAGGCAGTGGGATATGAGCATATGAACAAGGAGCAGGAGTGGGCCATTCGGCCCCTTGAGCCTGCTCCACCATTTAATAAGATCATGGCTGATCTGAGAGTAACCGGAAATCTGCATCCCACCCACCGCCAATAACCTATCACCCCCTTACTTGCCAAGAATCTATCCACCTCTGCCTTAAAAATATTCAAAAACTCTGCTCCCACCACCTTTTCAGGAAGAGAGTTCCAAAGACTCACGGTCCTCCGAGTGAAAAAGTTTTGCCTCATCCCTGTTTTAAATGAGCGACCCCTTATTTTTAAACAGTGACCCCAGGATCTAGATTCTCCCACAAGAAAAAAGATCCTTTCCACGTCCACCCTGTCAAGTCCCCTCAGCATTTTATATGTTTCAATTGAGTCACTTCTTACTCTTCTAATCTCCAGCAGATACAAGCCTAGCCTGTCCAACCTTTCCTCATAAGACAACCCACCCATCCCAGGTATTGGTCTGGTAAACCTTCTCTGAACTGCTTCCAACACATTTACATCCTTCCTTAAGTACGGTACACAGTACTCCAGATGTGGTCTCACTAGTGCTCAGTATAACTGAAACATAAGAGGGCAATGAAGCCCATTAATGGTACAATTGTCTGCGATTTTTCACGGCCCGTCCAATCTTACGGTTGGCGGACAGGCGAATCGGCCAGGTGGCCTTTGCATTTTTCACGAAACCTCATCCAAGGGCAGGATGAAATCTCCGTTAGGGAACAAAACAAAAAGGAATATCTGGGGACAGCATTTTTATGAGGTATGCTTTCAGTTACTTGATGCGTGGACATTTTTTCTGCTGCTTTTTAGTGCTTTATTTTATTAGTTGCAGGCCTGCAGTTCCCTGAGGCAGCTGTCCGCCTTCAGGGAAGCTCTCTCGAAGCGCCCGCCCATGCCCGTGGTGATGTCATCGCCTGCCCTCTTCCTGCCCCCACCCCGGCAGCGCTGATCTTCCCAGGGCGCGTTTCACACTGCCTGGCTGTTAGTTGGCCAGCCAGCGTGGAATCGCGGTCAGGGGGCCAATCGCGGTCGGGGGGGGGGAGGGGCCCGTGTTCGGGCCCGCTGATCATGCACGCCTGACCAGGGGAAAATTCAGGCCTCTGAGATCATTGGTTAATCCCATGATGCTACACACATATTCTTCAAAACGACCTGAGGAACAGTCACTTTGTTTTTCATTCATGGGATGTGGTGCCGTTGACTAGGCCAGCATTTATTGTCCATCCCTAATTTCTGCTACTTGGTTTCCATTTGATTTTCATACAGGCCCAACCATTGTTCTCACTGCAGAGCATCCCTTCAGGACCACATGAGGGACATAGATTACATGACCAATCAATGGATGTGCAACTTGACAGTGCAGTACAGCAGTGATAATATTTAGAAAGGAGCAACAAAAATAAAGAAGAATGAAAGGCATGCACCCTCTAGGGCCTTTCGTGACCTCAGGATGTCCCAGAGTGCTTCACAGCTAACCAAGTAGTTTTTGAAGTGTAGCCATTTTGTAACATAGGAAACCCAACAGCCAATTTGCACACAGTAAGGTCCCACAAACAGCAATGTGATAATGATTAGATAATTTGTTTTAGTGATGTTGGTTGGAGGTAAATATTGGCCAAGGTGCTGGGAAGCAGTCATCTGCTCTTCTTCAAAATAGTAGCTATAGGATCTTTTGCGTCGGTTTAATGTCTCATCCAAAATATAACACCTGCGACAATCCAGCACACCCTAAGCATTGCAGCATCAGACTGGATAGTAAAATCAACATTCTAGAGTAATAATTAAACCCACAACCTTCTGAATTAAGAGGCTTGGCTATAATGCTTGTTACCAACAAGCAGTTAGCAGTTATTATGTGTACATTCTTAATAGCAAGCTATAAGATAAGTTGCTTAGAGAAGACATTTATATCAATAGTAGGTTTAGCGAATTAAATGAGAAAATGTTCCACTGCTCAGCCCCTACATCCCTTAACTCGATTGTCAAAGAGCCAAGAAACTCGAGGAGAAAATGGTCATTCCTTGTTCACAACTATTAAAACATGTGTTAAAAGACTGAATCAAATTTAATGTATCTGAACCCTTTAGCCCCTTAATCAGATACAGTTAAGTAATTCAAGTCATGCAGATTTGTTACTGACAGTGTGACAGAACCTTACCTGCCAACTGTATAATTGAATTAGAATAATGATCCAAGCTTTTTGCTTTGGCTTCAAAGCCTAGAAATGTGATGGTGCTGCACACGTTTTGCAGTCGTTAAAAGGAGAACTAAGGCCTCCAAAGTGGGGTACAGGAAGTGCACGCTCATTGTGAGGCATCATACCACCACTGTGATACCTCCTTCTTCTGGTCTGTGCCCTAACAGGGCATTGGCAACCACAGACTAACAGTCAGCCCTCATTAACATCCAATCAGTGAGCTACATGGGGGTGCTTATTAAGTGGACAGAACCCAAATATTGGACTAC
Source organism: Cetorhinus maximus (assembly GCF_964194155.1). Taxonomy (NCBI): domain Eukaryota; kingdom Metazoa; phylum Chordata; class Chondrichthyes; order Lamniformes; family Cetorhinidae; genus Cetorhinus; species Cetorhinus maximus. Next base: position 15,049,719 of record NC_135880.1, read on the forward strand.
TTTGCCAGCATCAAACCTCAAGTAGATTCTTACAGAACCTTTAAGGACTGCCCATTGGTAAAAGCAGGAAAATAGACATCCTTTGCATATGGAGTTTTTTTTATTCATTCACAGAATGAGGCCTTCACTGGCTGGGCCAGCATTTATTGCCCATCCCTAGTTGCCCTTCAGAAGGTGGTGGTGAGCTGTCTTCTTGAACCACGGCAGTCCATGTGGTGCAGGTACAAGGAATTGCTGTTAGGAAGGGAGTTCCAGGATTTTGACCCAGTGACAGTGAAGGAACAGCGATATATTTCCAAGTCAAGATGGTGAGTGACTTGGAGGGGAACTTCCAGGCGGTAGTGTTCCCATCAACAGCTGCACTTGTCCTTCTAGGTGGTAGTGATTGAGGGTTTGGAAGGTGCTGTCGAAGTAGCCTTGGTGAGTTTCTACAGTGCATCTTGTAGACGGTGCACACTGCTGCCACTGTGCGTCAGTGGTGGAGGTTGTGAATGTTTGTGGATGTGGTGCCAATCAAGCCGGCTGCTTTGTCCTGGACAGTGTCAAGCTTCTTCAGTGTTGCTGGAGCTGCACTCATCCAGGCAAGTGGGGAGTATTCCATCACACTCCTGACTTGTGCCTTGTAGATGATGAACAGGCTTTGGGGAGTGAGGAGGTGAGTTACTTGTCATAGAATCCATAGCCCCTGACCTGCTCTTGTAGCCACAATATTTATATGGCTAGTCCAATTTAGCTTCTAGTCAATGGTAACCCTCAGGATGTTGAAAGTGGGAGATTCAGCAATGGTAATGCCATTGAATGTCAAGGGGTGATGGTTAGATTCTCTTTTGTTGGAGGTGGTCATTGCCTGGCACTTGTGTGGCATGAATGTTACTTGCCACATGTCAATCCAAGCCTGGATATTGTCCATGTTTTGCTGCATTTGGACATGGACTGCTTCAGTATCTGAGGAGTCGCAAATGGTGCTGAACGTTGTGCAATCATCTGCGAACATCTCCACTTCTGACTTTATGATGGAAGGAAGGACATTGATGAAGCAGCTGAAGGTGGTTGGGCTGAGGAGCCTACCCTGAGGAACTCCTGCAGAAATAACAATAACAGAAACAACAACAGTATGGAAATAAGGGGCCTAATGCCTGTGTGAGAACCCCTCTGCAATATTACTTTGCCCCAGGTCTAAATGTGGCCTAAGAAGTGGTCCTTAAAGGGGTGCCATCAAGCTTGTCAAAGGTACCTGCCTGAATATGGACCCAGAAGGAGCAATTGTGCTGTTCGCAACCCACATTAAGACTGTGGCAATGCTGCCAGAATTGCTTGCTAATTGTGACCTCGATCTACCCCAAGTCATGACCTGGATTACCACACCCTCCAATCGGCATGCTCACAAACAACCTCACCAGTCTCTCCGAACTCCGCCACTGCCGCCAATACTGTCCCCCAAGGATCAGCCTCCTCTCTGGACCTCTTTATGAACTTACCAATCAACCCAAACTTTTGTGTTTAAGTCTCTGGAGTGGGATTCCAAATCTACAACCTTTTGAGTCGGAGGCAAGGGAAAACCCACTGAACCATGGCTATAAAGGCAAGGCCCTTTAGCAAGCATGGATATGGTAACACCAATAGCTGAAAGGCTAAAGGAAGAAGCCGGCCCTGCAAAGTGCCAATCAGCTATCATTGTGCTAAGCCTGTGAAAGAATATGATGAGTTGGACTGACAGTGCAATAAATCTGTTAACACCTAGGCTATCGTTTTCTGTCTGTCTATAATTCAATATTAAAGTTACCCGTGCTCAAAATATCCGGCATTGCTAACCACATATCAACGTGTTCCAACCTGCTTGTGCTTAATAACTAATTCAAGGCTATAAGAACTTGAAAGTCATGGAGACCTACCCATGCTTTAATGAAATAAATGAATATTTTAGTGCAGATAGATATGACCTTTTAGAAGACAAGATCAATAGTCATTAGAGAGAAAATGGTGAAGAGCTCCGAGCATTTCATTAGGATAGAATTTCTCAGAATATCTATATCTTTTTCAGGCTAGATGTTTTAATTTCCACTCCAGATTTTTATTTTACTCAATGATTCACACCATTGACGTTTGAGTATGGATTGCAGAGAAGTAGAGGTCACGGATTTCCGTGGGAATTCGTCTGATCATTTGTTGCAACTTAAAGAGTTGTGGAAATTCCGGAAAAGCCGCTTGTTGACCCGAGTGCATAACCCAGGCTGGCTTTTCAGTGCAGTACAGAGGGAGTACCGCACTGTCAGAGGTGGCATCCCTCAAATGAGACATTACACTGAAGCTCTGCTACCTTCTAAGACTTCTAAGGTTACCAAAGAACCTTGGATATCAGTCAAAGAAGAAGAAAAGGTGTGTTGCAGCCTACATTCATCCCTCAGCCAACATCACATCAGATTATCTCACTGCAGTTTGTTGGATCTTGATGTGCACAAATTGGTGCTGCACTACCCGACATTACAATGGTGACTACACTTAAAGTAAATTGATGATGACTGTGATGTGTTTTGAGATGTTCTGATGTCACGAAAAGGGTCATGTTATTTTCTTTCTAGGTATCACAAGCCAACAGCATGAATTCACATACAAGTTCCTGCAGGGTCTATTTGGCCATTGCTGGCCATTGTCCTGGATACCTGCCCAATCTCTGTTCCCAAGTCACCGCTCCAACCCTCTCTCTAGCCGCTATCTGAGGCTGAACCAGACTGTTTGCAACCTTGGTGTTCTATTTGACTTCCAAAGGAGCAATTACCTAATGCCGCTTCCCCGCCTTCTCCCCATAACCCTGAACATTCTTCCTTTTCAGATAATGATCCTGTTCTCTCTTGTATGCCTCAATTGAACCTGCCTTCACCACACTCTTAGGCAGTGCATTCCAGACCCTAATCACTCGCTGCGTGAAAAAGTTTTTCCTCATGCCTCCATTGCTTCTTTTGTCAATTACCTTAAATCTGTGCCCTCTGGTTCTCATAGAATCATAGAATGGTTACAGCAGAGAAGGAGACAATTCAACCCTTCATGTCAGTGCTGGATCTCTGTAATAACAACTCAGCTAGCCCCATTTCCCCACCTTTTGCTCATTGCCCTGCAAATTCTTCCTCTTCAGAGAATTATCCAACTCTTTTTCGAAGGCCTTGATTGAATCTGCATCCACCACACCCACAGCAGTGCATCCTGGACCCTAACCACTTGCTGTGTAATAAAATGTTTCCTCATATTGCTGTTGCTTCTTTTACCAGTCCCCTTAAATTAGTGCCTCCCTCTTGATTCTTCTGCCAATGGGAATGGTTTCACCCCTTCTATGCTGTCCAGTTCCCTTATGGCTTTGAATATCTCTATCAAATCTCTTCATCTTCTCTTCTCCAAGGAGGACAGCCCAAGGTTCTATTCATGTAACTGAACTCAATCCTTCCACCAATGGGAACAGTTTCTCCCTATCTACTCTATCCAGACCCTTCATGATTTTGAACACCTCTATCAAATCTCCTCTCTACCTTCTCTTCTCCAAGGAAAACAGTTCCAACTTCTCCAATCTATTTACGTAAATGAAGATCCTCATCTGAGGAACCATTCTTGTGAATCTTTTCTACATTCGATCCAATGCCTTCATATCCTTCCTAAAATTTCCCACTAAAACTTCTGAATGATGTTGGAAGGAAATAACTATTCAGAAAGAACTTGTTGCCTATGAAAGGGAGAGCCTCTAAAGGAGGTGCAGGAACAGAGACGACCTTGGTGTATACATACATAGGCCATTGAATATGACAGGGCATGTTGAGAGAGCAGTTAATAAAGTATATAGTATATTAGGCTTTATTAATAGGGGCGTTGGTACAAGAGTAAGGAGGTCATATTGAACTTGTATAAGACACTAGTTAGGCCTCATCTGCAGTACTGCATCCAGTTCTGGGCGCCATACTTGAGGAAGGATGTGAAGGCATTGGAGAGAGTACAGAGGAGATTCACATGAATGATTCTCAGGATGAAGAACTGTAGCTATGAGGATAGATTGGAGAGTTTGGGACTGTGTTTCTTGGGGAAAAGAAGGCTGAGAGGAGACTCGATAGAGGTATTCAAGATCCTGAGGGGTGTGGACAGGATAAATAGTGAGAAACTGTTCCCACTTGAGAGAACATCAAGAACTAGAGAGCGCAGAATCAAAATAATTGGCAAAAGAAGTAAATATGATGTGGGGAAATTTTTTTTCACCCAGAGGGTGGTTGGAGTCTGGAACAAACTCTCTGAGAGGGTAGTGGAGGTAGGTTCGATCAAGGTATTCAAAAGGGAATTAGGGTGCTACCTGAAAACAGAGAATGTGTAAGGTTACTGGGATAAGGCAGGGGAATGGGACTAGGTGGAATGCTCTTTCAGAGAGCCAGTGCAGACTTGATGGGCTGAATGGCCTCCTTCTGCACTGTAAAGATACTGTGATACTGTGATGAGGCTGGTGGAAGCGAATCTGATCGATGATTTTAAAAGGAAACTCAATAGGCTCTTGAGGGAAATAAACTTGCAGGGCTACAGGGATAGAGCGGGAGAATGGGACAGACTGGATTGCTCTCCAGAGGATTCTCTGTATGGGCTGAATGGCCTCCTTCTGTGCCATAATGACTCTATGACTCTTAAGTGTTTAACTAGTGTGGAAAAAGATTGGCAGTCGTGTCAGACACTACAACCATAATGTTTATTACAGCCCAACACACTTTATGGTGGAGATACACAGCAGGAGGTTGGTTAGAGGTACAATACAGTTTATCAGTGACCATCAGTAGATTAACTTGAATAATTTACTGGTTTGAAACATATAGCAGCCACGATGGTTGACCTGAGATTTCGTGATGTGTGGAGCCTCCCACCTGACTTGCACACGCTGGTAAAAGCAGCACTGTGTGGCTGAAGTCGTTCCTAAAACAATGGCCCAAATCTTCCAGTCTCTGGATAGTTGGAGAAGGGCCCTATTTTGAGAGATGCGTGTCAGGACCCTGTGAAAATCCTGACAGGTGGACCAATGTGGGGACTGCCAGGGAAGTTTAAACTTCCAATGGGTTGACTTCCTGAGCCTAGGGTGGAGACTTGCTAGATGCACGGGACTTACCTGGATACTTATCCTAGAAAGGTTAAACAGTTTAATACCCACTTTAACAGCCGTGAAGCTCAATTGAGCAACACAACTGAACCCTCCGCCCCACCATCCTTGATTCAACCCGACTTCCCCTCTCCAAACAACCTGACCTCCCCGCCAGTGACCTGACTACCCTTGAACACCTGACTACCCCCCAACAACCCAAATACCACTCGACCATCCAACTACCCCTCAACAACCTGACACTCCCTAACCCAACTACCCCCCCAGCCACCTGACTAATCCCCGACAGACCAGACTACCCCTCTAACCACCCGAATACCCCCAACAGACCCAACTTCCTTGTGACCACCCGACTACCCTTGACCTGTCCCGCCCCGAACACCCAACGATCCCCCCAACCCGATCTGACTAACCACATCTTCCCACCTCAACCACCTAACTACTCCCTGACCCAACCCGACAACGTCCCAACCACTCGACTATCTCCCGACTGACCCCCCAACCTGACTCGACTAACCCCCCCAACCTGACTCGACTAACCCCCCCAACCACCTGACTATCCCTCAGAATTGACTCGACTACCCCCCGACACCCAACTATCCATCCGACCCAACTACCCACTCAGCCAGCTACCCACCCACCTTTCTCAACGGTCTCACTCAATCAGCCACCTACCCACCTCACCGAGTTGCTCACTTGCTCACCCACTCACCCAGCCACCTATTGGGTGACCCACACTCATTCATTAAAAGACTTGGACCTTTAAAACCTTACCAGGGTACAGCAGCTACAAGTGTCCTCTCCTCAGTGCCAGGTTTATGCATAAGCTAAGTAAACTACCGCTTAGGGCCTCACTTTATGAGGGGCCTCTAAGTGTGACAAAAAAAAGGCTGAAGTTCAAATTTCAAATAAGCAGTTTGAAAAATAAAGGAGGTGGGGCAGAAAAGACTCTCTAAAATGGACGTCTTGGTTCTGATATGACAAAAATATACTTATATGGCTACACAATTATTTGTCATATTGAGTTTATGAATCTATGCAGAAATAACTAAGATTCATATCCGTGGTGCTACCCTTTCCCCTGACCTCTGACAGTCACATGATCCATTTAGGCGCATCGATCACTAAACTAAAGTGCCTTATATGGCTTTTTCAAGACAATAATAAATATAAAAGTTTTTTTTTTAATCCTAAAAACTAATAAGTGTTGCTAAAAGAAGAGACATGTCGAAGCTTTTCATCTTGCACTCATCAGGACACTCACAAGGTTACCAGTATAGGGGGAAAACAACAATTTATACTGCATGTGAAGAGAGTGCTGATTGGTTGTCAAGTAGACTCTGATTGGTAGAGGCAGGGCTGGATAAAATGATTAAAGTGTGTAAAACACATGTGATGCCGTCATAATCCATGATACAGTTGTTTTCAGAACATTTTGCACAGTGGCATCAGCTGTGCCTGGTCTGACTTGCACAATGATCTCCCTTCTCTCCCTGACACCAGGTAAATATATATATATATATTATTGAAATATATGTATTGTATTTTTCACCTCTACTCATAAACATAAAGGATTGAGTTCAAAGAATTTGTCTAAGGTTTAATTGTCTCACTGTTATTGAGAGGCCCATTAAAAATGAAAAGAGCTTTTGAATGTGGATGTCAGAAGAGAAAAAAGAAGCAGCAGCTTGAAGGGCAGATAAAACAATTACTGAAAGTTGACAGTTATTTCACTGTAAAAAAGAGGAGGGACCTCGTACTCAAGGGGGTCAGCTGGGCCCACAGCTCCAACAAGCATTCACCTCTTCTACTAAGGTAGATGTTACAGATGTGAATGTGACTACCACACCTGAGGACCTTACAAAGCCTGAAATCCCAGCTGAAGTCAATAGATAAGCAACGTCCAATGACCTTGGTCTCTTGGATGTCTTGACTGAGGATGATATTTCATTGTGGACACAGAAAGGTCCCTCGAGTGTCAACATTGGAATGGCCCATTTGAGGAATCGAAACGGTCATTCAGAAACCAAATTAGATATTGTTCAAAGGGGTCAAGTTCATTCAACGAAAGTTGATGGTGAAAAATACAACTGAGAGTGGCTCGCATGCTCCCCAACAACTGGTTGTGTTTACTGTTTCATCTGCAAACTCTTCTCAACATCATCAACGGTATTGGTGAGTGATGGGATTAATGATGGCGAAACCCTGTTGGAATTCAAAATCATGAGAGCTCTGAGGATCATAGAAAAGCTTTGCTTACATATCTGATGAGACAACATGGGTTAACCTTGGATTCACACCTGATGGAACAGATAAAAAAGGACCAAGAGTATTGGAGGCATGTACTCGAATGTGTTCTTGCAGTTGTGTGCACATTAACAGAACGCGGATTAGCTTTTAGGGGGACAATGAAAAGTTTGGCTCGCTACGTAACGGGAACTTTCTTGGCTTGATGGAACTCATTGCTAAGTTTGATCCATTTCTTGCCAACCATATAAAACATTACGGAAGCAGTGAATCTGGGAAGCCTTCATACTTGATTGAAACAATATGTGATGAACTCATCCAGCTTTTGGCTGAAAAAGTAAGAGGATCTATTTTGGATGACTTTCGAAAGGCAGGATGCTTCAGTTTGTCTGTTGACTCTGCACCAGATCTTTCGCAAGTTGATCAACTAACTATTAGCGTAAGATATGTGTTACCCAACGATGGTTTTTCCATTGAACGCTTTCTTACATTCCTTAAATTAGAAAACCATAGTGGTGAAAGTATGGCCAATATGGTTCTGGATTATTTGGGCAATGACGGCAAAGTTGACTTCGGTAAGTGCAGAGGACAGTCATGTGACAATGGCAGGAAGGTATAATGATAGCAAAGACTTCTAGAGAAAAATAAGTATGCTATATATATTCCATGTGCTGGACATTCACTGAATCTTGTTGGCTGGGCTGCAGTTGATTGCTGCCTAGATGCAGTAATTTTTTCCTGCTGTGGTACAACAAATGTACACATTCTTCTCTCACTCAGCAAAACGCTGGATGGTACTCAAATCATTTCTGGGTCCTGATTCCACCATGCCAAAACACCTCCCTGACATTAGGGTGGGAAGCACATGCAAAGGCTACTTCAGCCAAACCTGAGAGTTACGGATCAATTCTTGATGCTCTTACCCATCTTCATTGTGATGACAATGAAAAAGGTGATAGAAGGAGAGAAGCTGGCATTCTGCAGTAGAAAGTGGAGGAATTAAGAGTTTGTTAGAATTTTGATGTCTTACAGGATATCTGTGGATCCTCTAAGGCCTGGCTGGTTTTGTGGAACTGATCCGACACACGATTCCAAAATTCTAACATGAACACAAACTCTAATTCCTCCGCTTTCCCCTGCAGAATGCCAGCTTCTCCCCTTCTATCAACTTAGCACAGGTTCAAAACTTTTCGCATCCCTCCCTGACTTCTTGAATGAATCCCAAGGAAGTTTCAATGAAATATAACTCAAAGAAAAAGAAAACCTGCCTGATGTAGGCCACAAGTGTGTGAATAAATAGAAAAGGATTAGAAGAAAAGTCAACGATGGTGATGCACCCCAATGCCAATGAAACGCTTTCTTCAAGAGTTAAGTTTCGAGTGAAATCCTTTATCCCTATGATGGATGCACTTGGAACCAACTTGAAGAAAAGAGCAATCATGTACGAAAATGTTGCAAACAAAGTTTCCTATCTGGTTGATTTAGATGTCTCAGAAAAACAGCTGTGTGAAGGTGTAAAACTTCTGATGAAAATTTATCCTGACGATGTTGATGTTAACCTCGTTGGGGAAATGAAGCACTTCCATGATTATATTAAGGAAAAATTATTCAGATAAAGGAAGTTTATGCCACCTGGACCTGTATCAAGTCATCATTCAAGGTAAAATTCAGTTGACTCTCGCTGATGCAGAAGCAGTATTGCAGCCCCGTTTGAGTCTATTGGTAACTTCTGGAGTGAGACTATATTCTCTGGAGTTTAGAAGAATGAGAGGTGGTCTAACTGAGATATATAAACTTCTTAGAGGACTTGATGGGGGTAGATGCTGAGAGGCTGTTTCCCCTGGCTGGAGAATCTAGAACTAGGGAGAGGTCATTTTTGCGGTTGAAGAACATCAAGAATGAACTGCGGACGACAATGCTGCAAGGAAAGCTGGCTGCCTGGACGAAGCATTGCGTGCATAGAGAACGTATCATTTGAGGACATCCTCAGTGACTTTGCTGCCCAAAAATTCACGGAAAGAAATGTTTTAAATTTTGTGCAGGTTGTATTGCTGCTTCCATTTAGTAAGCGCTGATCTGTGTCATTGCTAGTGCTGTTGTAGATTAAGTGTTTTCATGCATGCTAATTAAGAAATCTTTAAGTATTTCATAATGCAAATAGGCTTATTGCAAGATATATGTTTTAGTTAGATTATTAGTTTTTTGTTGCGCGTCACCGATGTGTGTATACATATAAAGCTTTAATGTTTCTATTTTCATTGTCCTTTCCGTTAGAATAATACATTATGTTTTGGGAATGCTATGGGGGCCTCTTAAGATTGACATAGTTTAGGGCCTCAGCATGTCAAAATCCGCCCTGCCTCTCCTCCCCGCCGACTTGCCCTGGAGACGCTATTTTTCCCATTTTGTCTTCAGCCGGGATCGGAATATCCGGGTAGAAATGGACGGATATATTGTCGGGTCAGAAAAACGTTCAGGTGCAGCGGCAATGCACCCAGCTTTTACACCGGCTGGAAGACCTCGGCCATTGTGTATTTTTCATGAATGGAATGTTACTGCTTTAACACAAACTTGCCCAAAGTTAACACTGTTGTTTTGTGATATTATAAATGCAATAATCTCACACTTGCAATAAAATAGCAAACTCAATGAACTGTAGAGGGAACTCTTGAGCTAATTTTATTTTTGTTCCTGGAGTTTGTGTTGAGTCATTTATTTTCAGATATTCTCGCTCGATTTGATAAAACTGAAAACCTTTATTGGCTTATCTTGTTGACATTGTTTATTTGTCACTCTCACCGCCTCTCCCTGCTGTCAATCAGTGACTTGGTGTCTCTACCCAGCGAAAGCATTTTGATTTGGGCAAAATATTTGACAGGGCTGAAAACGAGGGCAAATGTGGCCCCCTTCCAACCTCCATTTTGGGTCTTTCCCGCCAACCTGGATGCCAACTCTGATTGGATGGATTCCTGGAGACTACTCCCCAACCACCCTGGGCTCTCGATGCTCCTGCCATTGGTCACCCCACGTGTCCATCCTCCCAGCACCCGTCCAATTGGAAAGCAGGCCCTTTGTTACCTGATGGAATGAGTCTTGACTGTCAGCCCAGCAGTCTTTATTCCCATCACCAATGTCTTTGTGACTAAGTGTTAAAACAAAATGGAAAAAGAACACGTCATTTTTCTCATGCCCCTAAGATTGTGGTCCCACCGGTTGCTCCCAGCAGTGTCCCGGGTGATTAGTCATGAATTCCTGAAGGCTCCAGGACAATCCTGGAGGGTTGGGAACCCGAGCGCTGCATTGTGTCACCTTACTTTGTATAGTTTACCTTCTAATTTCTTTCTTTCCCTTTTAATAAGCAAATGGAGTGGAGCGGTGGATTTAAATCATGGTAACGAACATCTAATTAGACACTAACGTAGAATAAATGCAATGCAATATCACAGTTGGTGGTGAAGCACAGGTCATGGTGGGGGGAGTGTCAAAGATAAATACTTGTATTTATATTTCATGACCAAAGGACATCCCAAAGCTCTTTACATCCAATGAAATACTTTTTTGAAGTGTAGCCACTGTTGTAATGTAGGAAACGCAGCAGTCAATTTATGCACAGCAAGCTCCCACAAACAGCAATTGGATAATGACCAGATAACCTGTCCTTGTGATGGTGATTGAGAGATAAATATTGGCCAGGACACGGGGGAGAGCTCCCCTGCTCATCTTCAAAACATTGCCATGGGATCTTTTACATCCACCTGAGAGGGCAGAGGGGGCCTCGGCTTAATATCTCATCTGAAAGACAGCACCTCCAACAGTGCAGCATTGCCTCAGTACTGCTGTGGGGTGTCAGCACTTTTTTTAAACTTCTGGAGTGAGACGATATTCTCTGGAGTTTAGAAGAATGAGAGGTGGTCTAACTGAGATACATAAAATTCTTAGAGGGCCTGATGGGGGTAGATGCTGAGAGGTTGTTTCCCCTGGCTGGAGAATCTAGAACTAGGGATCATAGACTCAGCATATTTAAGACTGAGATGAGGAGAAATTTCTTCAATCACAGGGTTTGGAATCTATGGAATTCTCTCTGCCAGACGCTAAGTCATTGTGCATGAGGTAGGGGTGAGCCATCTTCTTGAATACAGCTGAGTGTCTTGCTAGGCCATTTCAGAGGCCAGTTAAGAGTCAACCACCTGGTCTGGAGTGACATGTAGGCCAGACAGCAGATTTTTAATAATTTTTCTTTACAAAAGGACATCAGTGAAGTAGATGGATCCTTACTCAAGGACAAGACACAAGATTGATAGATTAAATGGCAGGGCATGGCTCCTATTTCTTACTTTGTATAAGTTCACCTTCTAATCTCATGCCCTTTTCAATATCTACAGGGAGTGGATGGTAGATTTGAACCATGGTGACGGACATCTAACTAACATTTAACATTAGCTTAACTAAGAGGCTCCAGCTCAACACAAGCCACAGGTTTAACCTTTGGCCTTTCCATAGTCTTCCTAATTGTGTGGCTGCTCCTGAATAAACCCAGGGAGCCAATGAAAAGCTGTCGTCAAGACTGGTCCGTGGCTAGAGCATTGAGGATTAATATGCAGGTAGGGTTTTACAAAGATCCCTGCAGCTGCAAAATCAGCAAACTGCAGCAGCACAGATCTCAGGGACATTGAGCTCTTGTTAATTACCCTCAGACAATAAGAATGCTGTATAGCATTGACAAGGAATATATTTCTGATAATGTGCCAATTTGTGCTGTAGCTGGTATCTAATGTACAAGGAGAGGTAGCATTGCGATTATGTAACTGAACCAGCACTCCAGAGGCACGGACTAACAGGTTCAAATCCCACCACGGTAACTAGGAAATTTAATTAACTAAATTTGGGCATTAGCAACATAGTACCAGTAACAGTGATGACATAACTGCTGGGTCCTTGAGTAAGGATCCATCTGCTTCACTGATGTCCTTTAGGAAAGAAAAGCTATTGAAAATCTGCTGAGCCTACCCTATCTGGCCTACATGTGACTCCAGACCGGGGTGGCTCTTAACTGCCCTCTGAAACGTCCCAGCAAGACACTCGGCTGTATTCAAGAAGATGGCTCACCGCCACCTTCACAAGGGCAATTAGAGATGGGCAATTAATGCTGCACTTGCCCATCGCACTCACATCAGAAGGATAAGAAAAGTTAATTATGGATAATTAAGGCCATACCCATTAAACTTCCATGAATTTCCCAAAGGATATGAACTTGTGCAATATTTAAGTGGATAGTTAATAGTCCCCCGGGCTTCTCCTTGGGTGTGATTTTCTGCCCCCGCCCACTGCCCGGATTATCCGGTCCTGTTGAAAGTCAATGGGTGTTTGGCTGGGCCGCCAAATCTCCCGCAGCGGGTCCCACCATGACGGGGCTTTTGGGGGCATTTGAGGTCATAGACATTTGTTATCATAGACAGGATTTCAGCACAGAAGATATCATTACAAAATTACAATTTAGCAAGGAATTATTAGGTTGACACACATTGAGTAGAATTTTACCTAAATGTGGGGTTGGCCCTGGTAGTGTCGGTAGTGTTCTCGCCTCTGCATCAACAAAGTTATGTGTTCAAATCCCACTCCGGAGATTTGAGCACAAAATCCGCGTTGACATTCCCAGTGCCAGCACGGAGGGAACACTGCACTGCTGGAGGTGCTGTCATTCAGGTGAAAAGACAGCGATGATCTTCGTTTCTGTTTGTGGGTGCATGCTATGTGAAAATTGCTTTTACAGTGGCTACACTTTAAGCAATACTTCAGCGACTGCAGAGTGCTTTGGGCTATTCTGAGGTCATGCAAAGAGCTTAGAAAATGCAAACCTTTCTTTCAGTGACTTCCACGAATGAGCTTCCGTGCCCTTGCTTTGTTTCAGTCCGTCCTGTAGAATGTCATCCCCGGGTGAACAATACTGCTTGTAATAAATGGTCACACTCAATATCTCCCTCAATCAGCTGCTGATTGCCTCGCCACCAAACTTTCTTTTTATTTGGTTCTGTCTGTTGTGTCAACTCATCAATGACTCCCAGGTGGGTTAACCGGTAACTCATTGCTGCTGAATTGTATCCTTGACGATGATATTTAGTCAGAGCTGTTTTCTTTTATATACAATTGAGTCAAAACAGAATTACAATTTCAGCAGAAAATAATTAACTTCAGGCACTGATCTCATACCCGCTTTTACTCTTACATGCACCAATGGCTACTTAATGCAAAAGGGAGATACTGCGGGTGCAGGAAATCTGAGAGGAAGAGAATAAATACTGGAAACACTCAGAAGGTCTGGCACATGTGTGGAGAGAGAAACAGGGTTAAAGTTTCATGACCACGACCTTTCATCAGAATTGGAAAAGGTTAGAGATTTAACAGCTTTTGAACGAGTCCAGGGTAGGGAAAGGCTTGGGGGGTTGGGGGGTAGAGGGGTGGCGGATGAGGGTGAGGGGAGGGGGAGAGAAAATAACAAAAAGGAAGGCCAGATCTGCAAAGTCCACGCAGATGAGGATAAACGTTTCTTTTACGCAACAAGTGGTTACGATCTGGATGATATAACCCGCAAGTGTGGTGCAGGCAGATTCAATCATGGCTTTTGAAAGGGAATTGGATAGCTATCTGAAGAGAAAAAAAAGAATTACAGGTCTACAGGGGGAGGGCGAGGGAGTGGGACTAGCTGAGTTGTTCTTGTAGAGAGCTGGCACAGGTCCGATGGCCCGAAAGGCCTCCTTTTGCGAATCACAAAATGGCTGCACCAATGATCTGGAATAATTTAGGGAATTTCTTGCTTAGAGTGACTCAGTGCAGCGTTTTATCCACTGATCTCTGGGATGTGAGCCACTGTATGGGATTTTGATCACAGCCCAAATGATCTAACAATGGAATTACATAAGTCCATGAACAGGCCATTTGGCATTTATGTTCCATATATAAAAGGCTATTTACTGCTTGGTTCATGTTCACACAATGGCCGGGATTTTTCACAAAATCGGCAAGTCCGATATCGTGCGGGGAAATCAGTGTTTGACCCGTCAACAGCAATGGTGGCTTTTTGCCCCATATTGTGCGCCACTTGATAGAAAAAAATTGAGATGCACGGGTTCCATGTTGAATCACTGCTGGGGTGGCCTCTGATTTGCCTGCCCCGCCATCACCTCCGGCCTTCAGTGATCCGGGCGCCAGATTTAAAGGGTGCCCCTGCCCAGAGCTAGCACTCTCTAAGGGATCAAAAGCTGCTGGAAGGTCATGGTTTCCAATGTGAGGAAACATGCTGCCCCCAAATTCAATGACACCTCTCTCAAGCACCTACTGGACACACTGCAAAGTCCTCCACCCCGACTCTGGGCGAAGAAGCTCATCCAAGGTCACCTATCCAACATGGGAGGTTGAGGCAGTGGTGGTGAGCACCAATGCCCTTCTAAAGAGGACAGTCCCGAAAGAGGATGAATGATCTCCTCCATTCAGTGAGGGTAATTCACCCTTCTCATCATTCTCAACTCACACACTCACAAACCCAGCGCACATCCACAGGGATCTCACTCGCTGCCAGTTCAAGGGACATCACTATTTACTCTCTCTCACACGCACATTCATCTTCTCTGCGAATTGTGTCATCATCCCGTCCATGGCACCACTCACCACCCACACATGTCGGGCATCCTTCTCATGTGGTCTAAAAGCATCTGTGGAGAGAAAAACAGGGTTAATGTTTTGAGCCCATATGACTCTTATTCATCTGAAGAAGGGACATACGGACTCAAAACATTAACCCTGTTTTTCTCTCCACAGATGCTGTTAGACCTGCTGAGTTTTTCCAGCATTTTCTGTTTTTGTTTCAGATTTCAGTATTTCAGTAATTCAGTAATTACAGTATTTTGCTTTTATCCACCTCATGTGGCCTGGCAGGCGTCCTGCTTACACTCTCTCCACCTGTCTTCATGCAGGGCAAGCTGTCTGGCAACAAAAGAGACAGGCCCCAGGCCAGGGATGGAATTCCTCAACTGAAGGTCCTGACCAACTTTGAGAATAGAGTTGTCCAGCTGGCCGGTGAGGGTGTGGACCGTTCCTGTGCTGACGGTGAGGCCAGCAGTGCTCGAACAAGTGAGGATCCTGCACTGCGACATCCATCAGACAACAGTTCCCCTGTTCCACAGTCCCCTGCCATGTGCTAATTGCCTCCCCTTTCTTTAGCACACGCCTCTGGGAAGCACCCGAGGGCGTCCACGAGCCAGGCCCTCGACTCAAGCGCCGAAAACACCTCGGAAGAGGGATCTGGTGACACCCTAAATGAAGACCCGTCACAGCGCTCACCCACACCCTCCACCACCGCAGACACACACCTCACTGGGACCTAGTTCCAGAGTAGCCTCGGGGTCACAATCTGGTGAGCACATTGCACTGTCTGATCCACAGCAGGCAGAGGCAGGGACATCCCAGGGTGTCAGCACTCGGAGGACATCCCAGGGTGTCAGCACTCGGAGGACATCCCAGGGTGCTGACACCCAGAGGACAGCTGGAGGTCAGGAATTTGCTGAGCCTGAGTCAGATGATGAGCCTCTGGACTTTATCATGTCACAGTTGCTGGAGCTGCAAAGACCAGCTCAGGAACATCAGGAAGGGATGTCCACTACACTCCTCAGGTTGTAAGGCACGATGGAGGACTCCGTCCACCTTCACTCTGAGGTGATAGCACCGACAGGCCAATGCACTGAGGTCAACGCTGGTAGTATGGTGGCTGCTGTGTGGAGACTTTGGTCCAGGGCATGGGTCCTGCACTGCTGCATGAGCTGCACTCCATCGCTGAGGCACTTACTGGCATCCATCAGTGTCAACACAAGAGGGGCAGCTCGATCTCACTCCAGCTGCCCTTCTCCTCAAGGCACCAAGACCTAGCGGCTGTGTTAGACAGGCTAAGAAGATGTAGTTGCACAACGTGGACACGGGTGTTAATCACTTGTACAGAATGTTGACGATTGTAAATACACTCCCAATCATGTCTCCTTGCTCTTGGCTCCTTGTTATGATAAGCACGTTCATGGAAATCAGATGTAAAACCTTGGTTCCTGCACAAACTGAAGTCAATTGTCATCGTCCAGGGCCTCCCCTCTGTGCAGTTTGTAACATTCTGAGCAGTGATTGTCTCGTTTTAAAGTCACGCTCCAGGTCAGTGGGCCCTGCAGTTTGAGGTGGATTGCGTTTGCTGCAAGAATTCTCGTACCCAAGTGTCACAGGGTTCTGTGATGTTCTCTGTGCAACTATCTCAGTAACTTTGGGGTGGGGCTGCCTCCCTCCCATCTCGTCAGCATTCCTGACAGGTGAAGGTGTGGTGCTGAGGGGAACAGGCGATGAAGACTGCTAAAGGACCAAGTGCTCTTAAAGTCCATGTGCCGGCTGTACCTCAGCAGCATCTCCATCATGTGAGCCTCTTCACAGAGCGTAAGTGAGCTGCCCTCAGCCAGACAGGTCTCAGAGCTTCCCAGTATGATGATCTCAGGAGTGTCCCCGTGCACCTCGTCATCCTCCTTGTGGAATCTTGTGGCAATGAGGGCCTCACGAACACGTCTGCCTCATCTGACCAGTGCAAAGACCTCTTCGCCTGCATCCTCATCTTCCAGGACCTCACCACCCTCATCCCCTCTCTGTATCCATCTCATCAGAGGAAACATGCAGCTCTTCCATCTCCTCATCATCTGGGTCCTCCCCACTTTGCATCACCAGCACGCAGCAAGCATGGTGACACGTGTTACCCTCTGGGGGGTGTACTTGAGCGCTCCTCCAGATCTGTCAAGGCACGGGAGCATCTATTTCAGTACCCTAATGGTGGTGCTCCACCAAAGTCCGGATTGCGGCATGAGCCTCATTATATCTTCTTCACATCCTCTGTGGGTAGCCTTTGTCCTTAAAGAGCCAAGCCTGCAGCCTGTGTGGCCCCTGGAAGACGTCAGGGGTCTGAGACCTGCTGAGGATGTACGAGTCGTGGACGCTTCCGGGGTATCTTGTACAAACCTGCATGACCTGTTTGTTATTGTCAATGACCAGCTGAACATTGAGTGAATGTAAAGCCTTTGTGGTTGACATACTGGACCGCTTGTTGCCAGGGAGAGTTTAGACCCACATGACTGCAGCCAATGGCGCCCTGCACCTGTGGTAATCTGAAAATCTGAATAAATCTCCCACCGCTCTTGCTTCCTGGCTCGCCTGATCTCTGTCGAAGTTGCCTTGGTAAAAATGGCGTCCATGACCTCCTGGATGCATTTGTGGGTGGAGGCTTGGGAAATCCCACACAGGTCCCCAGTGGATCCCTGGATGGAATCACTGCTGTAGAAATTGAGTGTGGGGGTTACTTACATTGTCACTGGGAGTGGATCTCTTGCAAGTCCACCTGGCGCCAAATCCTGCAGAAGGTGACCTATGTAAGTGACCAGTTCCCTTGCCATGCGCAGGCATCGGCGATACTGGTCCTCACTCATCTACAGGTAGCACATGCGCCATCTATAGACCCTGGGTCTGGTGACAAACGACAGCTCCCTGGGTATCACCCTCTGCGTGCGGAGGACGCCCTGCCATCCCGTGGTCTTGAGGGTTCCACTCCTCCCTTAGGCGAGGCACGTGCCTCTGTCACATTCTTCTCCTTCTCTCCTGTCCATAAGCAATAATGCAGACAGTGAGGTCACCAGGCTCCATCTTCCTGATGGTCTCCTCACTGCAGTATCAAAGAGAGAGACGCGAGGGTCAGCATTTGTTTCCTAAGGGCCACTCTTGGTCAAGTCATCGCCTGTAGCTGCATCTCAAGTCCCCCTTACGCATGTTGGAGAGTCCTGGCCACCAGATGGATGCCCATTATTTAGTGTGCATGAAAGTTCACCACTACCCCAGCCACCTCTGCCCTACACCACATAACCAAGTGACAACAGCTTCAGCCACTCGACTGCATCCTGATCTCTTTTCTCAGGCCCCGGCATTATCCTAACCCGCACTCCAAGGCTGAGCAGTTTCTTTGGACAATGAGTGTGAATGTTCAATGTCTACATAACAATAATGCTTGGGGTTTGGAGCGCAGTGTTTAATGCCCACTTCTCCCAGGGGAATCCTCAGGCTTGCTCAGTCGCCCAATGGTTCTGTTGCTCCATAACACTCAGTTGATTTTGAAGTCTGCACCCAAGGTGTTAAAATTAGACAAGCAATCATTGGCACTCTCAGGAATTAGTGTTGCTTGAGTGGGTATAGTTACTCCACTAACTTGACTCCAAGCATGTTAATTGAGGTGATGCTAATTGGTCTCAGCTCTGGCAGAGTCTGCATCTTTGACCTGTTTCTCCGTTTGCTGTCTTTCCCCACCCCAACACCCCCGCAGTCATGTGTTTACATAGAAACATAGAAAATAGGAGCAGGAGTAGGCCATTGGGCCCTTCGAGCCTGCTCCGCCATTCATTATGATCATGGCTGATCATCCAACTCAATAACCTGCTCCCGCTTTCTCCCCATATCCTTTGATCCCTTTCACCCCAAGAGCTATATCTAACTCCTTCTTGAAAACATACAATGTTTTGGCCTCAACTACTTTCTGTGGTAGTGAATTCCACAGGCTCACAACTCTCTGGGTGAAGAAATTTCTCCTCATCTCAGTCCTCTTGTGTGCAACCTTCCACACCCTTCGCACACACAGGGGTCCTTGCCCCAAAGTTCCCCTCCTGCAGTCTGTGCTGCCTTGCTACCCGCCCCGCCCCGCCCCAACACACTGGAGCCTTTTCCCTGGCACCACACTAAAAGCCCACCAGAAACAAAGAAGCCGCTGTGGCCTGTGCCTGTGACCCCACCTGAATCAGTGACACCACTTCCTTGCGTTCCTGTCAGGGGTTCCCACGAGCGCTGTGCTGGGCTGTGTTAACTCATCCCCGAGTCACCCCCTGCCTGCCTTTTAAAAGCAGTTGCAAATCAAGCTGTCCTCCATTCACGCTGACGTGTTATTTAAATTTGATGTGGGTGGGTGGGTGGTGGGGGGTAGTTATTCCAGCATGTGGCCGTGATAATGAGATGCAAATGCATGCTGGCGATGTTCACGATGCTCGGCGGTGGGAAACGCCATCCGCCATTGATGGGGGGAGGGGACAATGGCTTCCTCGTTTTACGTCGCCGGGAAATACACTTAGGGCCTTCTCGCGATATTTTGCGAATCCACAGCTGAACGCGCCTATCCCGATTGAGCACGAAAGATCCCGGCCAATGACTGGCTCAGTAAAACCCATGAGGCACCTCACAGCCCCACTGCATCCCAATGCATGATTACCTCGGGTGTCAATACAAACTGGAAATTGAGCTAGATCCCCACATGAAAACATCGCAAAGGGCTTCACGTACAACAAATTATTTTTGTTGCTATTTAGGTAACAAAATTACACTTCAATAGCCCCTTTCGTAAACTCGGTTCGTTCCAAAAGTCACTGAAGTGCCATTTGAGGTGGAGTCATTGTTGTAATGTGGGGAACATAGGAGCCAATTTGCCCATAGCAAACTCTCAAAAAGAGCAATGAGATAATGACCAGATGGTAAAAGCAGGAAATGCTGGAAATGCTTAGCAGGTCAAGCAGCATTTATGGAGAGAAAACCAGCTAATGTTGTAAGTCTGGGACCTTTTATCAGAACTGGTAACTGGCAAATGTATCAACAGAAGCAGGCTGAACAAATTGTCAGGCATCTGTTTTGGCCAGATGGCCTCATTATAATGCTTGCCTGAGCTTCAAGAATGACTAATCCATTCTGCCCTATGCAGGGGGATGGAGGTGGGGTGCGGGGGGAGGGGGGTGGAATGCGATTTACACAGTTGCAAAGGGGACTGCTAGCTTTGTTTGATGGATAGTTTTATTACCTTGTGTTACGACCAGGATGGGAGGAGAGTGCAATTGATTTGGCCTTGCTACTCCATAGCTGGTACCATTAGTTCAAAAGGTTATTTCACTCATCAAAATGGCCAATTATTTATCTTCACAATGGTTACCCAGAATAAAAGAGACTTTGACTAAGCTTTTTTCAATAAACAACAATGAAACCAGTCTTGTTGAATAGAAAGGTAACGCTTATCAATATACATTATAGATTATAAAATTATACTAATTACTCTTTCGAGGTACCCTAAGTCACGCACATACACACACATACACAGACACGCACACATACACACACAAACATTTGGGAAGTTACGTCAAAGTTTTGCCATTAATGAACTACCAGAAGTAGTTGTTTCTGATAATGGCAGGGCAGTTACGAGTGCTGAGTTTCAGTGGTTTATCAGCCTCCACGGTGTCACTCATGTCGAAACTTCACCGTACCACCGTTCCTCACATGGACTGGCTGAAAAGGAGGTTCAAACATTCAAGGCTGGCATGAAGAAATTAACTGGAGGTTCCTTAACAGCCAAGCTAGCACACTTTCTTCTCCATTATAGGACCAGCCCTCAAACAACAACAGGTGTCACACCTGTGGAATTATTGTTGAAACGCCGTCTCAGGACAGGATTGAGATTAATAATGCCAAATTTAGTGGGGAAGGTGGAAAGGAGAGAGGGAAGTCAGAAAACTAGAGACGACTGGCATAGTCTCAAGTGGAAATTTACCATGGGAGAAACAGTATATGTGAAGAACTTTGGTAACATAGAAACATAGAAAATAGGAGCAGGAGTAGGCCATTCGGCCCTTTGAGCCTGCTCCACCATTCATTATGATCATGGCTGATCTTTGACCCCTTACGCCCCAAGAGCTATATCTAACTCCTTCTTGAAAACATACAATGTTTTGGCCTCAACTACTTTCTGTGGTAACAAATTCCACAGGCTCACCACTCTCTGGGTGAAGAAATTTCTCCTCATCTCAGTCCTAAATGGTCTACCCCATATCCTCAGACTGTGACCCCTGGTTCTGGACTCCCCCACCATCGGGAACATCCTTCCTGCATCTACCCTGTCTAGTCCTGTTAGAATTTTATAGGTTTCTATGAAATCCCCCCTCATTCTTCTGAACTCCAGCGAATATAATCCTAACCGACTCAATCTCTCCTCATATGTCAGTACCGCCATCCCAGGAATCAGTCTGGTAAACCTTCGCTGCACTCCCTCTATAGCAAGAACATCCTTTCTCAGGTAAGGAGATCAAAACTGCACACAATATTCCAAGTGTGGTCTCACCAAGGCCCTGTATAATTGCAGCACGGCATCCCTGTTCCTGTACTCGAATCCTCTGGCTATGAAGGCCAACATACCATTTGCCTTCTTTACCGCCTGCTGCACCTGCATGCTTACCTTCAGCGACTGGTGTACGAGGACACCCAGGTCTCCTTGCACATTCCCTCTCTCAATTTATAGCCATTCAGATAATAATCTGCCTTCCTGTTTTTGCTACCAAAGTGGATAACCTCACATTTATCCACATTATATTGCGTCTGCCATGCATTTGCCCACTCACTCAGCTTGTCCAAATCACACTGAAGCATCTCTGCATCCTCCTCACAGCTTACCCTCCCACCCAGCTTTGTGTCATCTGCAAATTTGGATATATTACATTTAGCTCCCTTATCTAAATCATTAATATATCTTGTGAATAGCTGGGGTCCCAGCACCGATCCATGCGGTACCCCACTAGTCACTGCCTGCCATTCGGAAAAAGACCCGTTTATTCCTACTCTTTGTTTCCTGTCTGTCAACTAGTTTTCTATCCATCTCAATACACTACCCCCAATCCCATGTGCTTTAATTTTACACGCCAACCTCTTATGTGGGACTTTGTCGAAAGCCTTCTGAAAGTCCAAATAAACTACATCCACTGGCTCCCTCTCATCAACTCTACTAGTAACATCCTCGAAAAATTCCAGTAGATTTGTCAAGCATGATTTCCCTTTTGTAAATCCATGCTGACTCTGTCCGATTCTGCCACTGTTTACCAAGTGCTCAGCTATTAAATCTTTTATAATGGAGTCTAGAATTTTCCCCACTACCGATGTCAGGCTGACTGGTCTATAATTCCCTGTTTTCATCTACCTACCTTTTTAAATAATGGGGTTATATTAGCTATCCTCCAATCTGTAGGAACTGTTCCAGAGTCTATAAAATCTCGGAAGATGACCACCAGTGCATCCACTATTTCTGGGGCCATTTCCTTAAGTACTCTGGGATGTAGATTATCAGGCCCTGGGGATTTATAGGCCTTCAATCCCATCAATTTCTCCAACACCATTTCCCTACTAATACTGATTTCTTTTAGTTTCTCCCTCTCACTAAACCCTGTGTTCCCAACATTTCTGGTATGTTATTTGTGTCCTCCTTTGTGAAGACAGAACCAAAGTATGTATTTAGTTGGTCAGCCATTTCTTTGTTCTCCATTATAAATTCCCCTGTTTCTGACTGTAAGGGACCTACATTTGTCTTCACCAATCTTTTTCTCTTCACATACCTATAGAAACTTTTACAGTTAGTTTTTATGTTCCCCGCAAGCTTACTCTCGTATTCTATTTTCCCCTTCTTAATCAATCCCTTGGCCCTCCTTTTCTGAATTCTAAAGTGCTCCCAATCCTCAGGTCTGTTGTTTTTCCTGGCCAATTTGTATGCCTCTTCCTTGGATCTAATACTATCTCTAAGTTACCTTGTAAGTCATGGTTTGGCCGCCTTTTGTATTCGAGTTGTATTTAATAATAGGTTGTGGTGGAAGAATTATACAAGCAGGTCTCTTGGATAAAGCTGGTTTATTTCCAAGACAACTCCTCATTGCTACTTTTGCGCCAGACAGAAATAAACAATTGTTGCAGTTCACCTATGCACTCTTTGAATGTTTGCCATTGCCTGTCCACTGTCACCCCTTTAAGTAACGTTTCCCAATCCATCATCGCCAACTCGCGCCTCATACCATCTTAGTTTCCTTTATTAAGATTGGAGAAGGGCCAAAGTGGTTATCGGGTGAACTAAGTGCAGTGACTGGACCTCTATCTTACCACATGGAGGTGGAAGGCCAAGTCATAAGGAGAGATGTGGATCATCTCTACATTCTACGTGTATTAGCAAAGCACCCAGAAAGGCTGAATTTACACTTATCAGTGTGAATATTTTGTTACTTTGAGAAAATTGTAATTGTAAATATAAAGTGTATTTCTGAGTAAAGGGGGAGGGATGAGGTAATCTGATGTGTAATATACCTTCAAGAAGAATGTTATTAAGGAAGATCACGTGAGCTTAGTATCCAATAGCAGAGTAGCGTGGGCTAACTCTGTAGTGAGCAGTCTGTAGTCAGTAGCTGGGAGTAGTGTAGAGATAGAGTTTGAAGTGTAAGCACATGTTTAGTTTCTGCTGAGTGCCATTGTAAGTAAATGTAGAGTTTCTACCTATGAAGTGTCTGCTACTCAACTCCATCATTTGTACCAAATCAGCCACCACTTACAAGCATAGGAACAGGATCCAACATACGGGCAACTAGGATCTAACAAGCGTCATTTGAAATGTAGCCATTGCTGTCATGCATGGAGCATAGAAGCCAATGTTCCCAAAGCAAACTCTCAAAAACAGCAATGAGATAACGACCAGATGGTAAAAGCAGGAAATGTTGGAAATACTCAGCAGGTCGGGCAGTATTTATGGAGAGAAAAACGGAGCTAATGGCCAGAAATGTGGGGGCGGGCCTTGCACGCCGATGTGCAAAATGACGTGCGGTGACATCAGCCGAGAGTCCCGACATCACTGCGCGCCCTCATGATGTTTCCGTGGGCGGGCGCGCGATGATCTCCGATGCGCACCCGCCATTAATTAACGAGCCACTTAAGGCCCTTGAGGCAGCAATTGTCGGAGATTTTTCGTGCCTCGTGCGACCTTCAGGATATCGCATGGGCACAACAGGCAGGCGGGTAGGACACATTTATATAAACCTCATCCATGGGCGGGATGAGTGGGGTGAGTGGGGTCGTGAGTGGTATTTGTCAGACATTCAATGCTTACAGTTACTGATACTTGCCTGTGTGAGCAGGAATACTTCAAAACTCTTCACAGCTGCTTGGACAGGAGTAACAGCCTTCAGATCAGGACTCTGAGTCAACATCATTTTTGGGGCCTGCAGATTTCAGGAAGCCTTCCCTTAGCCTGGGAATGGGAGTTGTGCTCTCCACTGGAGGCACCTTCTATGAGGAGGAAGGGAGGGCCAGAAGGGGGAGGAGGCCAGGAGTCCACATTCAGCCTCCAGGAGAGCCACCTTTGGGAGGAGAGGCGCAGGCACAAGGGGCGCAGGGCCAACAGGAAGTCCAAGGCAGAAGGGGCTGCAGAAGACGCCAATATCCTGCTGCCAGGGTATACAGGTGGCGAAGCAGCTACCTCAATATGTCTGAGGTGCAGTGCCAAAGGAGGCTCCGTCTCTCAAGGTACAGTCACCTCCGTCTGTCAGCTGATCGGCGCTTAGATCTGTGTCAACTGTGTGGGTGGAAACCCCATGCCAGTGGCACTGAAGGTCACAGCTGCCCTCAACCTCTATGCCTCAGACTCTTTCCAAGGGTCCGTGAGTGATCTTTGCGGTGTCTCCCAACCAGCTGTCCACACTTATGTCAAGCAGGTTACAGACGCTCTGTTCAGGCGCACATTGACTTTCATCCACTACCGCTGGGACAATTCCAGCCAGACAGAGTGAGCCAGAGGCTTCGCAGCCATTGCTGGCTTCCCCCGCATCCAGGGTGCTATAGACTGCACATATGTGGCCATCAAGATGCCAGCGGGTGAGCCCAGTGCCTTTGTCAACAGGAAGGGGTTCCACTCCAAGAACGTGCAGATAATGTGTGATCACAGGATGCTGATTCTAGAAGTTTAAGGTACCCAGGCAGCTCCCACGATGCCTACATCCTCAGACACTCCCAGGTGCCGGGGCTCTTCAATGCTCCAGCCCGGCTGGATGGATGGCTGCTGGGTAACAAGGGCTATCCCCTCAAAAGGTGGCTCATGATGCCTCTCTGCCATCCAAGAACAGAGGCTGAGCAGCGGCACAATAGGAGCCACGGCACCACAAGGGCTGTGGTGGAGAGAGCCATTGGTCTTCTCAAGATGCTCTTCCAATGCCCGGACTTCTCAGTGTGCGCACTCCAGTACCCCCCAGATCGTGTGTCGCTGATAGTGGTTGCATGCTGCACTCTCCACAATCTGGCGCTGGAAAGGGGCGACACTGGACAAAGAAGATGTAGACGCAGTGGCTCTGGATGCACAGGATGAGTCCAGCAGTGAGTCCGAGGATGAGCATGCACAGGAGAATGCTGAGGGGGTAGATGCTGACCTGGGCATACTCCAGGGAGGCAGGGACACCTGGGAGGCTTTAATCCAATGAACCTTCAGCTAGCCCACCACAGATGGACCTTCAACACACGCCAAGTCTGCAGGCTCCATATTCAATATCTGAGTGCAAAATCTGCCTGGATAGGAATATTAAATTAGGGCCTTGTCAATAAAGCTCAATGTCAAACAACTCACTCATAACATCATGGCTTCCCATCCACCTGCAGAAGTAAGGAATCACCTGAGCCATTCCCACATATCAAAATTTACTGATTTAACAAAATGAAGCACAAAAAAAAATAATTAGAAAGGTCTTACGCGTCACAACGAGTGGTCATCAACTAATAGCAAGCAGGGCAAAATATAGCCATCAGTGAGAAACCCTTGGTGTGCCTAAGGTGCCTTAAGTTCACGTTTCTGGGTGCTACCTCGGTGCTCCCCCCTCAGTGGCACTGGCACCCGAGACAGGCTGCTCACTGTGCTGTCCTGTTGGCTTCGATGACCTTGGCGGGCATCTTCTGGCCCGTGGAGCCTTTGGTGGCCCCGCCTGGGAGGGAGCGGCCAGTTCCACAGCTGGCATCTCCCCAGTCGCCGCAGTATTGCCTCATGTATCTCCGCCAGATCCTCCCGCATACCCTGCTGCACTTCCAGCGTCTGCTGCTTCATGGACAACTCCAGAGGTACATCATCAGCCACTGATCCGAGCATGTACCTGGTCCCCACCAATCCTCCAACTGCTGGCGCCATGGGCACTCTCTGTCTCTGCCCGTACCTCAAGCGAGTGTGAAGTGCCCTCACCGCTGTGTCCCGGGACTCTAGCCGATGATCTAATTCCCACTGAGGAGCTGGTATTTGCGCTGGTGCCTGCCTGGTAGAGATGGTATGACGCTGGTGAGTCCAATTGTTCAGCGCCCTCAGGTGTGAGCACTTGGCACGTCATAACATTCAAGGCTATGGGCCAAGTGTTGGTAAATGGGATTAGGTAGGTAGGGCAGGTGTTTCTCACGTGTCGGTGCAGACTCGATGGGCCGAAGGGCCTCTTCTGCACTCTGTGATTCTGTAAGAGGTGGCCCCTCTATCTTCTCCTCCCGGCCCTGCTCTTGTGATGTTGAAAGGAAGAACAAGGACATTTGATTAGTTAAAGTGGAGAAGTGGAGTTAAAGTGGTCAACCCATGTTGTAAGCTTCAATCACTGAACATTCAGCAGTGCCATGGCTGCTGGGACACACATGGTGACGTCAGTGCTCGGCAAACATACCTCCCCGTGGCACCCCAGCCTCACCGTCACAGGTGGACCTGGGCTTAAGGCGCCCCCCCAGATCTATCGCCTCCTGCTCGTATCTGGTGATGGTGGCCAACTGGACCTGTCCTCCGATAGTCCGCTTCCGCTCAGCGGTGTTGTGTGTGGTCTTCTCTGGAAAAGGAGAGAGGAGCATTGATTAGTCCAGCCTGTACCTGGATTCCCATCACATCCCTACCACCCCAGCCAGAGTGGGACATTGCAGGGCTCCAGTGCTTCATCACCCCACAGCTGCCGCACACTCACACCAAGAAGCCAGGCCTGACCCCCAGTGCCCACATGCTGCCTCCATCATATTTGGCACCACGCGGTCTGACCTTGCAAAGCCAGGAGGCACAAGCACGTGGAACGCCAAGGCCAGCAGATAGATTGGTGCCCCGCCACCTGGAAGCTCCCCTCCCAGCCTGTCAGCACCCTGACTTTGACATACTTCACTGTTCCAGCACTCTGCCTAGGGGCAGATCCTTGAGGTTTCCCCCGAATCTATATTCTGGGTGTCAGTGTCACACATGCTGCGGGTGCAGAACCCATCTCAGCTCAGCCCTCTCAGGGTGACCTCGGCATGGGCAATATCTGCTGGCCCACCTAGTGAGGGGAACATGCCGTGAAGGATTCAATGCTGTAACTGCACTCGGAGTTGGTGGGGGGAGGGCTTGGGGGGAAAGCCTGCCTGCTGTGTTAAGTGACCTCTCCCAATATGGTACTCACCCTTCCCGAGCGCAAGAGGTCATTGAATTGCTTGCGGCACTGGACCCACGAGCGTCGCACTACGTCATGGGAGCTGACTGTGTCTGCCACCTCCTCCCAGGCATGGGGAGGAGTCAGGTCGGGGCGGGGGGGGGGTGGGCCTCCACCTCCCGTCCCGCGGAAATTCTCCCCAATGTTACAGGCCTGGGGCCTTTCATCAGAACTGGTAACTGGATCAACAGAAGCAGTCTGAACAAATGGTCAGACATCTGTGTTGGCCAGATGGCCTCATTATAATGCTTGCCTGAGCTCCAAGAATGGCTACTCCACTCAGCCTTGTACTGGCAGGGGGGGTGGGGGATGTGTGGGGGGGGGTGCAGGTGGGGGGAGTGGGTGCTGTTTACACAGTTGCAAAGGGGACTGATAGCTTTGTTTGTGGACAGTATGATTACTGTGTAATAACTTGATCTTCCTTTGAAGTGGATTTTTTAATGCCTGTGTTTTTATTTGGACAGGATTA
Organism: Cetorhinus maximus; assembly: GCF_964194155.1. Classification (NCBI taxonomy): domain Eukaryota; kingdom Metazoa; phylum Chordata; class Chondrichthyes; order Lamniformes; family Cetorhinidae; genus Cetorhinus; species Cetorhinus maximus. The sequence goes on from NC_135880.1 coordinate 15,077,884, forward strand.
TAAGTTTCTTCAATGAGACTTTCATTCGTTGTGTTTGATTGATCACAGAGATGTGACCATCGGGTCAGGAAAATTCCCAACCTCTGATCCCCAGCCCTGTGATGAAAATCCAGCCCTCTGTTAGGATAATCTTAATGAATTAGTAACTGGGTCTTAGTGCGAGGGGACTGCACACTGGGAGTTCCAATACTAAGATCAACAAAAGCCACTGGGATATACTTTTGTTTGTCAATTCAAAATGTACGGAACATAGAATGCAATACAATAGACAAGGGTTTCCGACAAACTTCTGTCAAAATCACAGGGCTAGAATAGGAGAAACCAGGAGGAAATTCCTGATCGTCGTGGAGGTGAAGAGTGAATTGAGTCTTCCATTGGTAAATTTTGGTTTTGTATAACATATAACAGATTCAGAATGTCAACCTAGTGACTCAATATTGGGCATCCATGAGGCACAATGGGGCAATAGCAGCAGAATTATATACCAACTGTGACATCAGCTGTTTCACACTTTTTCCTCAGTCACAGGGTTGTGGGTCCAAGACCCAATCCAGGCCTCGAGCAGGTTGATGTTCCAGTGCAGTACTGAGGGAGGGCTGTACATTTGGAGACGCCTGCTCCTAGATGAGACGTTAAACCAAGGCCCCATCTGCCCTCAGAGGTAGATGTTAAAGATCCATTCGCACTATTTCAAAGAAGAGCAGGGTACTTTTCCCCTGTGTCTTGCCAGGGGAAATGTGTGCTGCCCAGTCAACATCAGAATAATAGATTATCTGGTCATTACCACATGGCTGTTTGTGGGAGCTTGCTGTGTGCAAATTGACTGCTGCATTTCCTACATTACAACAGCAACTCTTCTTCAAAAATGCTTCATTAGCTGTAAACCACTTTGGGACATTTGGTGCTGCATAAATGCAAATCTTTCTTTTTTTTCAAATCTGTAACTTTATGGCCCAGCATATTCCTCATTTTACCAATACCATCAAGCCAGGGAGAAAACCCCGGTTCAGTGATGAATCCATGACTGGAGCATCATCGAACATACCTAAAAATGTGGTGCCAAATCAAGTGAAGCTACACCACAGGACTACATGGATGCTAAATAGCAGAAACAGCATGCTATAGGCAGAGCTAAGTGATCCCACAACCAAAAGAACAGATCAAAACTCTGCAGTCTGCCACATCCAGTCGTGAATGGTGGTGGGCAATTAAAAAAATAACAGGAGGAGAAGGCTCAACAAACATCCTCATCCTCAATGATAGTAGAGCCCAGCATTCAGTGCAAAAGACAAAGGCTGAAGTGTTTGCAACCACATTTATTCAGAAGTACTGAGTGCACAATGCACCTCAACCTTCTCCTTAGGCCTCCAGCATCACAGACGCCAGTCTTCAACCAATTCAGTTCCCTTCACGTACTATCAATAAATGACTGAAGGTATTGGAAATTGTAAAGGCTATGGCCCTTGAAAACATCCCTGCTATAGAACTGAAGACTTGTGCTCCAGAACTTGCTGCACTCCTAGTCAAGCTTTTCCAGTACAGCTACAACCCTGGCATTTACCCAACAATGTGGAAAATTGCCCAGGTATGTCCTGTACACAAAAAGCAGGACAAATCCAATCCAGCCAATTACCACACCATCAGTCTACACTTGATCAGCAAAGTGAGGGAAATGTTGTCAGCCGTGCAATAAAGTGGCAGTTGCTCACCAATAACCTGCTCACCAAAGCTCAGTTTGGGATCTGCATGAGCCATTTCCTCCACGCCTCATTACAGCTTAGGCTCCAACACGGACAAAAGAGCTGAACTCCAGAGATGAGGTAAGAGTAATTGTCCTTGATATCAAGGCAACATTTGACCAAATGTGGTATCAAGGAGCCCTAGCAAAATTGACATCAATGGGAATCAGGGGAAAACTCTCTGCTGGTTGGGGTCATACCTAGCACAAAGGAAGATAGCTATGATTGTTGGAGGCCAATCATCTCAGCTCCAGGACATCACTGCAGGAGTTCCTCAGGGTAGTGTCCTAGGCCCAACCATCTCAGCTGCTTCATCAATGACCTTCCCTCAATCATAAGGTCAGAAGTAGCGATGCTCATACAGTGTTCAATTCCAGTTGCAACACCTCAGATAATGAAGCAGTCTGTGTCTGCATGCAGAAAGACCTGGACAACATTCAGGTTTGGGTTTGCTAACAGTAAGTGACATTTGAGCTACACAGTGCCAAGAAATGACCATCTCCAACAAGAAAAAGTCTAACCATCTCCCCATGATGTTCAATGGCATTACCATCACTGAATTTCCCACCATCAACCTTCTGAGGGGTTATCATTGATTGGTCAGAAACTGAACTGGCTATAATGGAAGGCTAGAGGCTGGGTATTCGACAGTGAGTAACTCACCTCCTGACTCCCCAAAGCCTGTCCACCATCTACAATCTACAAGGCACAATTAATGCAGCGTCCAATCTGAATATTTATGTGGCTCATCCACGTTGTGTCTTAACTCCAGGAAACCACAACCAAGGGGAGTGACTCAGGTGAAAGCGGAGCTCAGGGATAACTGACCATGATCCTTGATGTTTGACCAAGTGTGAATGTTCGTCACATAGGTACTGATGAAACTAGGTAGCCAATCACATAGTTAGTGGTCCGACGACCTACCCTGAATTACATCAAATGAAAATGCGTTACTTTTATTAATTACTTACATTAACAAAGGAAAAGCCGATACAGTTAATGTAATTATAATTAACATCATGCAACCATCTCCCAAATAATTAATCAACATAATTGCCAAAACCCTTATGCTAGACTAAACATGATTGTCTAACCCATAGGTATGAATTATTCACCTTACCTGCCCACCGGGGATCAGGCGTTGGACTTCTAACTCTGGAGATATACAATACCCATCTCGTGGAACCTCCCCGTCCTTCATCTTGGGTCTTGCGATATCCCACCAGGTGAGCTCTGTTGAACGATTCTCTGATTACTGGTCTCCAAATATTTGCAAAAGTACCAAGGTCAGAGAGATTGTCAGTCTCGAGATAAGTGAAGGACTTATATTATTGAATCTTCAGGAATTGCATGAGGCAGAAGTCGAGCCACTTCCCTCTTGCTCCCATGACGAATCTGAAGAATTGTACGGACATGCCCCCGGTCAGCCCTAGTATTTTGTCCTTCAGATGTTGGTACTTTCGCACTTTCTCGGCCCAAGCTTTCTCTAACGATTTGTTATTGTCCTCGAATCGTACTGTGACATCTACCACCGCTACTACTCCATCCTTGACGAGTACCAGGTCTGGCTTCCAGAGGGTCCTGTCCTTTCCGAAGAGCCTCGGTTCCAAGTGAGATGTCCAGCCGTATTTGGAGATAAACTGTTGCAAGCGGTCCAGGATTTTGTTGTGTCTTTTGACCCAAGCGTTTTTAACGAATGGACAGTTACCGGAGATGTGAGCCAGTGATTCGAAAGGGGCCTCACATCGTCTGCAAGATTTGTTAGCATGTTGTCTTCCCCTGTTTATGGTGGATCTCATTGGATAGAGATTACACCGCAGTAATATACTGTTAATTGATATGGATTGTTTGAGGTTAAAGCAGGTTTTGACCCAGGAATTTGAGGTATAGTCATTGCCGGATGGCTGATCCTTGGCATTGGAGTTCAGTCCACTTTAAATATTCAACCTCCCTCCAAGCCACGCATCTGTTGACGGGTATCGGTCTGGACATTTGGGTAATATCCGTCCATCCCATGTCGATACCAACTTTATCCGCGCCATTTCCTTCATGCGTCCATCTTGGACCCCCTTTATCCTTGAGGGATTCTTCGATTTCCCTAAGCACTTTGAGATTCCTCAGGGAGTCGATTGTCTCTTTGTTACCGATGCCAAAAAATTCAAATGAGGCCTTTATCACCCCGTCCGGTGAGCTCTCCGACGCCTCTAGTTTCCGGATAATGGCCGAAGGAGTCTGCACTTCAAGTCTCGGCATGGCTAGACCACCATCACGGTTGCTGCTGTAAAGTATTCCATCCATTGTATGCGATGGAAGGTGGAGGATTTCTTTTGTTGCATTTTTGATGGATTGATCTAGTTTAACCAGTGTGTTTTGTGAAACCTCTGTGAGGATTAAGTGAAAGTAGATTCTAGGAATCATGTGGGTTTTAAGGATTTCGATCCTTTGGACAGGTCGAAGTGCTGCCTTCTTCAGATTCTCTATCCATACACCGATTTTGGATCCCCATTGCTCCTCAGTTACCCCCGCACAGGGGTCGATTCTGGCACCCAGATATTTCTCCATCTCTCTTGGTGATACGTAAGAGATCGGACCCCCTCTCAGCTGCCAGTTCGCCATGCTGTTGTACAGGAACGTATTCCTCTTGTGGATGAAGTGGAAGCCCTTGGTCTTCCCGGCATTCATCTCCAACCCCGTCCTTTGGCAGAAGTCCTGTACAATGGCCAAGTTCTTGGTCATGCCGGCATGGGAGTCACTGAGCAAAGCAATGCCGTCAGCGAACGCCAGAGCTGAACAACTAACCTGCGTTCCCCGAAAGGGCAAGTGGACGCCCAACTGTGCCCCCTCTAGGGAGCAGATCAGAGGATCCATCGCGATGTTAAACAGTATTGATGATAACGGGTCACCTTGCTTGACCCCTCTCATGATGTTGATGGGTTTTGTTTGGCCGTCTTTACATTCAATGTAGAGTTTTCGAATACAGATCAGTGATCATTGCGATGAATGATTTTGGCAGCCCCACTCTCTGAAGTGCCTTGATGAGCATTTTATGCCCTGCGGAATGGAACACCTTGGCCAGATCCACATAGACAACGGCCAGCTCTCTCCTGTTGCATTTAGCCCCTTTCACAATATTACTGAGAACTATGATGTTCCCATTACAACCAGGAGTCGCCACCAGAAACCCTTGCTGCCTGGGGTTGATCTGGACTGTTTCACTTAAGCGTTTGGTGATGATCTTAGTGAAGAGCCGTAATAAAACTGGGCCGATCGTTATTGGCCGCCAGTTGTCAATGTTTTTAAGTTTCTCGGCGTCGTCTGTCTTGGGAATGAGAACCGTACAACTCTTTTTCAGAACCCGAGCGATGGAACTTGACATGAGCCAGAGGGTGAAGAGGCGTGGAACCCTGTCCTCATACTCCGCCTGGATGTCACTGATGTCTTCCAACTTCATCCCATCAGGACCTGAAGTCATGAGTGCGATCGATACTCCCCACTTGCCTGTGTGAGTGCGGCTCCCACAACACTCAAGCAGCTGGACACCATCCAGGACAATGCAGCCCGCTTGATTGACACCTCATCCTCCACTGATACACAGTGGCAGCAGTGTATACCATCTACAAGATGCACTGCAGGAATTCACCAAGGTTCTTTTGACAGCACCTTCCAAACCCACAACCACTACCATCTAGAAGGACAAGGACAGCTGACATATGGGAACACCACCACCTGGAAGTTCCTCTCCAAGCCACTCACCAACCTGACTTGGAAATATGTCACCACTTCTTCCCTATCACTGGGTGAAAATCCTGGAATTCCCTTCCTAACAGCACTGTGGGTGTACCTACACCACGTGGACTGCAGTGGCTCAAGTAGGCGGCTCACCACCACCTTCTCAAGGTCAACAAATGCTGGCCTTGCCAGCAATGCCCACATCCCATGAATGAATAATAAAGATCCCATCAATAGTCCTATCTAGAAAACTGTTGCTTTCTTCAAACTTGAAGCCATGTTACAGCCACCTGAGTTGAGATAAGCTGTGGTTTTTAATTAAATGGTAATTTCTGCATTTTCACATGAGATAAAATTGGCACGGCTGCTGGCCTGAATGACAGAATGGAAACGTGCACTGATATTGCGACAGCCTCTCTCCGGTCTACATTTGTTGTGCCATCATTATTCTGATTCCTGTTAACAGGAGAGTTTGCTGTTTGAAAGCTAAAAAACCTTCTCAAAGATCTGATATCCACTTTAAAAGTGGCAGCTAGAGCCAAAAGCCTTATTACTGTTAAAAGATGAATCAAACATCATCCAGTCAAGGTTAGACGGAGGTTTATTTAAAGTTTTCCAAATGAGATTGCAACCTCGAACTCTAATTAGTGTCAACCTAAATCAGGCTGATTTAGGCAGCGCACAATTTTCAAGCAATGCTCTCTGACACTTATGTAGTACAGATAACCCCCCACTGACATAATAATGAGATCAGACATTACTTCCTCTTCTACGAGATTTAATACTTGAATTGTTTAGTTCTCCAGTGAATTCATAATGGTAATCATACTAACATGCATGGAGAGTGTGCAGCAACTACATGTGTTGGTATAACACTGTTTCATCATCTCAGAAGACATTTCAAAGTGCTTTGATATGCAGCCACTGTTGTTATGTGATCGATTTACAATATTAAAGGTGCTATATAAATTCAAGTTGGTGTTATTTTAAGAGGAGGGTGAGAACCGGCTCCGATTATACCTGAAGCAGACTGCCCTGACTGCGGGCAGGATTTCACGGGTGGTGGCGTTTACCATACCACCACCGAAAAAGTCACCGTGAAACTCCTACGGGTTGCCCCACGGGACATTTAGCGCTCGAAGGAGCATAAAGTGCCTCAGGGTGAGACTTTCGCCCATCTTCTGGGGAGGAAGTCCTACCTCAGAGAGCAGTCGGCCAATCTGGGAGTGGTGGCCGCTGATGGGGTTGCACCAGTCCTGGTGAAGAAGGGCCAGGAGCTGGATAGCTGCTGGGTTGGGAGGTTCTCAGCGGGTTCAGGATCGTGGGCCACAGGGGCAGGGTGGGAAGGAGGGCTGGGGCTGAAGTGCAGAGGCCAGGGGCTGGTGGGAAAAAGGGGGTCCTTAAAGGAGTAGCCGCCTCCTTTCCTACCCAAGATTCCAGCTGGCTTTCCTGACGAGCTTCCTGCCCATTGCCAACCTCCTCTCGCCAGTTAAACAATTGTGGTCGGGTGGGCAGTGGCACCATCTCCTCCAGCCCCACCTGCAGACAAGGTCCATGATGGGGATGGCTCTACTGTATTTTGTAAAGGCATTTGCAACCTATGTAACCGATTATTCCAAGCCACTTCAGGCTATTGCGGTCAGCTGTGGCCCAATTAGTTAACTCTCGCTTCTGAGTCAGAGTGCTATGGGTTCATGTCCCACTCCAGATACTTGAGCCCAAAAATCTAGGCTGGCACTCAATGTGCAGTCATCAAAGAGTGAAGACCCACCAGATGTGCTGTCTTTCAGATGAGATGTTTAAACCTGTTTGCTCTCTGATGTGGATGTAAATGATCCCATGGCTTACCTGGGAAGAAGAGCAGGGGAGCTCCCCCGGTTGTCTTGCTAATGTTTACCCCTCAATCAATATCACAGGAACTGATTATGTGACCATTGCCACATTGCTGTTTGTGGGAGCTAGCTTTGTGCAAATTGGCTGCTGTCTTTTCTACGTTGATTACAACAGTGCCTACACTTCATTAGTACTTCATTGGATATAAAGTGCACTGGGATGTCCTCAGGTTGTGAAAGGTGCTATAGAAATACAAGTCTTTTTTTTCTTGCTGTTATTTGAAGGACAAAAAATGACATTCTTTACAACCTGACCAATGACTTCCTTGATACATACATGGACAAGAGATGAACAGTGTCACAATGATGCGACTTGTGCATGAGCGATATTAATCTGTAATTTCACTGGCTGACTAAGCATATATTGGAAACTGTTTAAAAATGACTTTTTAAAGACAAGAAAGAGCATGGCTAAAATGGCTTCCACAAGTCACCTGATGTTGGTATTGCAAGTTGACCAGCTTCTGGAAAATTCCACTGTGAATTTCAATTCAAACATGCCACAACATCCTTCTCTGGAATTTCACACCTAAGGATTTCAAGACCAACTTCAAAGGGAAAAACAGAATTACCTGGAAAAACTCAGCAGGTCTGGCAACATCGGTGGAGAAGAAAAGAGTTGACGTTTCGAGTCCACATGACCCTTCTCTTCTCCACCGATGCTGCCAGACCTGCTGAGTTTTTCCAGGTAATTCTGTTTTTGTTTTGGATTTCCAGCATCCGCAGTAGTTTTTTGTTTTTACCAACTTCAAAGGGATTTACTGAAATGTACTGGACATAGCATTAAGATTACCTCTCCTGCAGAGACAGAAAGTCTGCTAGAACAATGGTTGTATGGAGATATGTCTTCCTATCTCATCAAGGTGGACAATGGCTCATTCATGGGTTAATGGCGGGGACATTACATAATCTATTCACCCCTGGCCATGAAACAAAAGCAAGCATTGGTTCAGACACCAGATAGACAAACCCCTTCTGATATCATTATGGGGAGAGAGAGGTCATGTGACTGAAGTAACAATTTGAAATCTATGTAATACCAGCTGCTAAAGACAGAAGCAGTGAGTAGTATTGAAAAGCGGCCAATGAAGCAGTAAGGAGCACCCTTTGCTTTTTCCCAAGTTACAACACTATCTCTTACAGTTTAAAAATCTAGCACAGAGGTAGTGAATTTTACACTGATAGGAACCTCAGGTGCAAAACTCATCGACTTCTGAAAGAAACAGATTAAAAATAAATTGTCTCTGGCAATTGCAGTTACATGGGCTTCAACTCAACTCCTGCAAACTAAAAGAACTTGGGAAAAATTCTGCCAAAGTCACAGTTTCCAGCCAAGGACACAAACAGTAAATACTCAAGTTTTTACCTTTCAGCATTGATCTTTAAGTTGGCAAATGTTGCATTCTTGTGTGTGTGTTTGTGTGTGTGGGGAGGGGGGGGGGTGAGGGTGTGTGTGGGGAGTTGTGAGGGTTTGTGTGTGTGTGTCTGTGTGTGGGGGGTTGTGAGGGTGTGTGTGGGGGGATGTGAGGGTGTGTGTGTGTCTGTGTGTGCGGGGTTGTGAGGGTATGTGTGGGGGGATGTGAGGGTGTGTGTGTGTCTGTGTGTGTGGGGTTGTGAGGGTGTGTGTGGGGGGATGTGAGGGTGTGTGTGTGTGTGTGTGTGGAGGGGTGTGAGGGTGTGTGTGGAGGGGTGTGAGGGTGTGTGGGGGGATGTGAGGGTGTGTGTGTGTCTGTGTGTGGGGGGTTGTGAGGGTGTGTGTGGAGGGGTGTGAGGGTGTGTGGGGGGATGTGAGGGTGTGTGTGTGTGTGGGGGGTTGTGAGGGTGTGTGTGGGGGGGTGTGTCTGTGTGTGGGGGGTATGAGGGTGTGTGTGGGGGAGTTGTGAGGGTGTGTGTGTGTGGGGAGGGGTGTGAGGGTGTGTGTGTCTGTGTGGGGGTGTGTGAGGGTGTGTGTGTGGGGAGGGTGGGTGTGAGGGGGTGTGTGTGTGTGGGGGGGTGTGAGGGGGTGTGTGTGTGTGGGGGGGTGTGAGGGTGTGTGTGTGTGTGTGTGTGGGTGTGTGTGGGGAGGGTGGGTGTGAGGGTGTGTGTGTCTGTGTGTGGCGGGTGTGAGGGTGTGTGTGTGTGGGGAGGGTGGGTGTGAGGGTGTGTGTGTGTGTGTGTGAGGGGGTGTGAGGGTGTGTGTGGGGGGGGGTATGAGGGTGTGTGTAGGGGTTTGTGAGGGTGTGTGTGGGGGTTGTGTGAGGGTGTGTGTGGGGGGGGGTGTGAGGGTGTGTGTTGGGGGGGTGTGAGGGGGTGTGAGGGTGTGTGTGGGGGGGGTGTAAGGGTGTGTGTAGGGGTGTGTGAGGGGGTGTGAGGGTGTGTGTGGGGGGGGTGTAAGGGTGTGTGTAGGGGTGTGTGTGGGGGGTGTGTGTGCGTGTGTGTGTGGGGAGGGTGGGTGTGAGGGTGTGTTTGTGTGTGTGTGAGGGGGTGTGAGGGTGTGTGTGGGGGGGTATGAGGGTGTGTGTAGGGGTTTGTGAGGGTGTGTGTGGGGGGTGTGTGAGGGTGTGTGTGGGGGGGGGTGTGAGGGTGTGTGTTGGGGGGGTGTGAGGGGGTGTGAGGGTGTGTGTCGGGGGGGTGTAAGGGTGTGTGTAGGGGTGTGTGAGGGGGTGTGAGGGTGTGTGTGGGGGGGGTGTGTGTGCGTGTGTGTGTGGGGAGGGTGGGGGTGAGGGTGTGTTTGTGTGTGTAGGGGTGTGTGAGGGTGTGTGAGTCTGTGTGTGGTGGGTGTGAAGGTGTGTATGTGTGTGTGGGGGGCTGTGTGTGTCTGTGTGTGGGGGGTGTCAGGGTGTGTGTGTGTGGGGGGGGGGTGTGAGGGTGTGTGTGTGTGTGTGGGGGGGGGTTGTGAGGGTGTGTGTGTGTGTGGGGGTGGGGTGTGAGGGTGTGTGTGTGTGTGGGGGTGGGGTGTGAGGGTGTGTGTGGGGGCATGAGGGGGTGTGTGTGCGTGTGTGTGGGGGGGGAGTGAGGGTGTGTGTGGGGGGGGTGTGAGGGTGTGTGTAGGGGTTTGTGAGGGTGTGTGTGGGGGGGGTGTGAGTGTGTGTGTGGGGGTGTGAGGGGGTGTGAGGGTGTGTGTTGGGGGGGTGTGAGGGTGTGTGTAGGGGTGTTTGAGGGGGTGTGAGGGTGTGTGTGGGGGGGGTGTAAGGGTGTGTGTAGGTGTGTGTGTGGGGGGTGTGTGTGCGTGTGTGTGTGGGGGGTGTGAGGGTGTGTGTGTGTGTGGGGAGGGTGGGTGTGAGGGGGTGTGTGTGTGTGGGGGGGGTGTGAGGGTGTATGTGTCTGTGTGTGGTGGGTGTGAGGGTGTGTGTGTGTGGGGGGGCGGTGTGAGGGTGTGTGTGTGTGTGGGGAGGGTGGGTGTGAGGGTGTGTGTGGGGGGTGTGAGGGGGTGTGAGGGTGTGTGTGGGGGGGGTGTGAGGATGTGTGTAGGGGTGTTTGAGGGGGTGTGAGGGTGTGTGTGGGGGGGGTGTAAGGGTGTGTGTAGGGGTGTGTGTGGGGGGTGTGTGTGCGTGTGTGTGTGGGGGGTGTGAGGGTGTGTGTGTGTGTGTGTGGGGAGGGTGGGTGTGAGGGGGTGTGTGTGTGTGTGGGGGGGTGTGAGGGTGTATGTGTCTGTGTGTGGTGGGTGTGAGGGTGTGTGTGTGTGGGGGGGGGTGTGAGGGTGTGTGTGTGTGTGGGGAGGGTGGGTGTGAGGGTGTGTGTGGGGGGTGTGAGGGGGTGTGAGGGTGTGTGTGGGGGGGGTGTGAGGATGTGTGTAGGGGTGTGTGAGGGTGTGTGTGTGTGTGGCGAGGGTGGGTGTGAGGGTGTGTTTGTGTGTGTGGGGGGGTGTGAGGGTGTGTGTGTGTGTGGGGAGGGTGGGTGTGAGGGTGTGTGTGTCTGTGTGTGGGGGGATGTCAGGGTGTGTGTGTGTGTGTGGGGGGGTGTAAGGGTGTGTGTAGGGGTTTATGAGGGTGTGTGTGGGGGGGATGTGAGGGTGTGTGTGGGGGGGGGTGTAAGGGTGTGTGTAGGGGTGTGTGAGGGTGTGTGAGGGTGTGTGTGGGGGGGGTGTGAGGGTGTGTGTAGGGGTGTGTGAGGGGGCGTGAGGGTGTGTGTGGGGGGGGTGTAAGGGTGTGTGTAGGGGTGTGTGTGGGGGTGTGTGCGTGTGTGTGTGGGGGGTGTGAGGGTGTGTGTGAGGGTGTGTGTGGGGGGTGTGTGTGTGTGTGTGTGGGGGGGGTGTGAGGGTGTGTGTGAGGGTGTGTGTGGGGGGTGTGTGGGGGGGGTGTGAGGGTGTGTGTGAGGGTGTGTGTGGGGGGTGTGAGGGTGTGTGTGGGGGTGTGAGGGTGTGTGTGAGGGTGTGTGTGGGGGTGTGAGGGTGTGTGTGGGAGTGTGTGAGGGTGTGTGTGGGGGGTGTGAGGGTGTGTGTGAGAGTGTGTGAGGGGGCGTGTGTGTGTGTGTGTGTTTGGGGCAAAAGTTCGAGAACCATAGGTTTGCCTTTCAAATATTTTGCTATCTTTACCTGGGTGGGTTTTTTAACTCAATAACAACTAACTCCTTTTTGGGCAGAATTTTTACCTTGGCGGGCGGGTGCATGCCCGAGCCGCTTGAGTGTAAAATGATGCTCATTGACATCGGGCAAACATCCCGACATCAACACGCAGTCTCGTGATATTTTGGTCGGTGGGCACACGCCGGAGTTGGCAGCACGGCTGCTAACAATTAAAAGGCCGGTTAAGTCCATTAACAAGGTCATTGAAATAAATTTTTCGCTGCCTGTCCAACCTTACGTTAAGTGGGCAGGCGAAAAGGCCAAGCGGCCTTTGTGTTTTTTTGGAAACCTCATCCACGGGCCGGATGAGTTTTCCAACATCAAATAAAAATAAAATAAAATGTTTTAAATTTCATTTATGACGTGTCCCTACTCATGTGACAGGGTCAGATGAGGGGACAGGTTTTATAACATTTTTAAAATCTTTATTTCTAATTTTTAAAACTGTTCATCTCCCTGAGGTGGCTCTGAGCCTCGGAGGTTTTCAAGTGCGCACTCATGCGCTAAGTTCACGCTCGCCCTCGCCCTCCACCCCTGCCCGCACAGGCAGCGCTGAGCGCTGTTTCACACTGTGTTTCACCGACCAACGTGAAATCGCGGTCCGGCCCCGATCGCGAGCGGCGGTCAGCTTCCCGATCGGCCCCGCCCAGCCCCGCCCCACAAGGGCAAAATTCTGCCTTTTGTTTTAAAACCTCAAGGAAGCCAGTCAGACCCGTTCCTTTGCAATCAGTACGTAAATGGTTAATCACAGACGTTGAGAAAATTCCTTCGCCTCTCTCTAAATTCACAAAAAAAAACACCAGTTATGGTCAGACGTGGGGGTGGTATCGCAGGGGTGCCATATTTTACTCCTCCTCACATGGCCTAACAACAAGAATACAAAACATCTCACAGAATACTGTATTTGCATAACTGTCTCCAACAGAAAGGCATTTCCGCAGAACTACGATATCCAGCTAAATACACTGGCAGAGAAGTAATAAATTCAAGCCTAAACAAAAACAAATGCGCATATCAATTTTTAGTTAAGTGCCTGATCTATCCAATGTACGAGCAGTTCTGTTCATGAATGCACAAAACAGCGACTCAATAGCTTACCTCTGCCATTGTTCTCTCTCCCACTCAACAGCATGAATTCTTAATTCATGTTACCTCATGAACGCTCAGGACAAAATCAGAATAAACTTTGCCAGCTGCAGCTTGGTGGACAAGATTGGGGACTCAAGATCCTCCCTAGGGACTCGAACGCACAACTTAGACCGACACTCCAGCATGGTACTGAACCTACCTCTGACCTGTTTTGCTTCACTTGCTCCAATCCCTTTTTCAACAGCGTAAAACCCATCACATTTCTACCACCCTCCAGTTCTGAAGTAGAGTCATACGGACTCGATACATTAACTCTGTTTCTCTCTCCACGGATGCTGCCAGACTGGCTGTGTTTTTCCACCATTTTCTGTTCTTATTTCACTCTTACAGCATCCGCCGTAGTTTGCTTTCACTTTCACCGATAATATTTTTAGATTTCCGGGTTTTATTTTATGTAACTCAAACACTCAAACTATCACAGTGAGATTAAGACACCCAATTCTGTGGATTACTACAACACCAACAATAATTTGCACTTCAGCAGTACCTTTCATGCAGTAAAAACATCCCAAGGAGCTTATATCTTACTTGTCCAGTTAGATAATCACGGCACAACTGTTTTTGTTTCAGATTTTCAGCATTTGCAGTTTTATTTTTTTTGTTTATTTCTATCATTCCTCTGCTGACTCTGATCTATAAGCTTCGTGTGGTGGTGCAGACACTCTGCTAGTTTGTTCTTGAAGGCACTTCAGAAGCCACTGGGATACAAGCATAGGCTGTAATAAACAGGGGCTGGATGACAGCAGGCAATGTTGACAAGCGGTGATTAAAGGAGACAGCCAAGCAGAACAATAGCGAATAAGAACATCTCGGGCTGGCTCTGCCTAGCGTTAGCACCATCTGGAGAATCTTCCAGCCCTACCACCATCCAAGACCTCTGCACTCCTCCAACTCTAACCTCTTGCACGTTCCAAATTTCTCTCACCCCACCGCTGGCAGCAATGCCTTCATAGAAACATATCAAATAGAAACAGGAGTAGGTCAATCGGCCCTTCGAGCCTGCTCTGCCGTTCAATATGATCATGGCTGATTCTTTATCTCAACACCGTACTCCTGCTCTCTCCCCATGCCCCTTGACGCCTTTAGAGTCTAGAAATCCAACTATTTCCTTCTTAAATATATTCAGTGACTTGGCCTCCATAACCTTCAGTGGTAGAGAATTCCATAGGCTCACCACCCTCTGAGTGAAGACATTTCTCCTCATCTCAGTCCTAAATGGTCTACCCCATATCCTGAGACTGTGACCCCATGTTCTAGACACCCCAGCCAGAGGAAACATCATCCCTGCATCCAGTCTGTCCATCCCTGTCCAGGATTTTATACATTTCAATGAGATCCCCTCTCGTTCTTCGTTTGGCCCAACCTCTCTTCATACGACAATCCTGCCATCCCAGGAATCAGTCTGGTGAACCTTCGCTGCACTCCCTCTATGGCAAGTATATCCTTTCTTAGGTAAGGAGACCAAAACTGCACACAATACTCCAGATGTGGTCTCACCGAGGCCCTGTATAGCTGAAGTAAGACATCCTTGCTCCTGTGCTCAATTCCTCTCGCAATGAAGGCCAACATAGCATTTGCCTTCTCAACTGCTTGCTGTGCCTGCATGCTTGTTTTCAGTGATTGGTGTACAAGGACACCCAGGTCCCTTTGTACATCAACATTTCCCAATCTATCACCATTTAAATAATACTCTGCCATTCTGTTTTTCCTACCATAGTGGATAACTTCACACTTATCCACATTATACTGCATCTGTCATGGATTTGCCCACTCACTCAACTTGTCCAAATCACCTTGAAGCCTCTTTACATCCTCCTCATCGCTCACATTCCCACCTAGTTTAGTGTTGTCAGCAAACTTGGAAATATTATATTTGGTTCCCTCATCCAAATCATTAATATATATTGTGAATAGCTGGGGCCCAAGCACTGATCCCCGTGGTACTCCACTAGTCATCGCCTGCCATTCTGAAAAAGAGCCATTTATCCCTACAAAATACCCATTTACTCCCTCGACTGCCTAGGCTTTAAGCTCCGAAATTCCCTCCCTGAGTATGTACCCCTTTCTCTCCTTTAAGACGCTCCATAAAACCTACCTCTTTGTCTAAGCTTTTGGCCACCTGTCCTAATACCTCCTTCTGTGTCTCAGTGCTAGATTTTGCCTGACGAAGCGCCTTGGAATGTTTTACCACATTACAGGTGCTATATAAATGCTGGTTGTTGTTGTTGTTGAATCAGGACAATAGATGGCACCCTTTGCCTCTGAACTACAGGGATGTCAATATTCTAATGATTTTAGGAGACTAACATGTGAGTCTGCGTGCACGTGGAGTGTGTGTGCGCGTGGAGTGTGTGTGCGCGTGGAGTGTGTGTGCGCGTGCGCATGCAAGTGCATGTGAGAGTGTGCGTGAGTGTGTATGTGTGAGAGTGAGAGTGCGTGCAAATGATTGCATATGTGTGTGTGTGCGAGAGTGTGTGCAAGAGTGAGTGGTGCGAGAGAGAGTGAGTGAGAGAGTGAGAGAGTGTGAGTATGTGTGAGTGAGTGAGTAAGTGTGTGTGTGTATGTGTGTGTGTGACAGAGTGTGAGAGAGCACTCAATACAGCTCAAACCTGACATGTTCCTGGACAGTACGACCTAGCAACTCACCAGATAAAGTCAGAAACAATGATGATCTCTTTCACAGAACGAAACACTGAAAAATGCTGGAAAACACTCAACAGCTTAGGCGGCATCTGTGGAGAGGGAAACAGAGTTAAACCTTCAAGCCAGCGACCTTTCATCAGAATTGGAAGGTGTCAGGGAGAAACAACCTTTTAGCAGCTGCAGAGATATGGAGAAGGGCTCAGGATGAAAGCAAAAATTCTGCAATGGTGTGGAAGGGAAGGTGATTAAATAATGAAAGAAATGGCTGTCCAAAGCAAAATAAGATAATAACGAGACAGATGAGGCCTCAGCTGGAGTTCTAATTCTGGGCACCACAGTCAGAACTCTGCCTATTAGCTCTGTTTTCTCCTCCACCAATGCTGCCTGACCCGCTGAGTATGTTCAGCATTTTCCATTTTTTTTACTTCAGATTTAAGGCCATTGGCCAAAGAATGAGACGTGACAAAGGAAACATTTCTTGCATGTCTGGAGTGCATTGTCTGAAAGGGAGTGGGAGCAGATTCAACACCAACGCTCAAAAGAGAACCAAAGAAATATTTAAAGGCAGAAAAACGGCAAGGGTATTTGGAAGAAGCGTGGGGATATCGACAAATTGGACAGTGAGTCGGCACAGGCACGATCAATTTTAACGCGGTGTAAATGAATGGATTTTGAGTGAGTCAAAATTGAGCAAGATGGGCTGAATGGCCTCCCTCCGTGCTGTATAATTCTATGATTCATGGGTTGCATAGTTCTAGATATAGAAACAAAGGACTGAATTTTATGCCCCCCCCCACCCACCCACCCCCAGGGATGGGATGGTAGGCGGGGTATCCAAAAATTGGTCGTCATGCCAGTGGCGCCATTCCCCACACCTGCCTGTGCTGGCCCCCACTGCAATTTTACCATCAGTGGGGCTGGCACCAGGCGGCCTGCTCACCAGTGAGCTAATTGAAGCCAATTAAAGTCCACTTAAGGGCCTCTTCTTCTCATCTGCCCTACTGGACTCCTGGGCCCCTATGACAATTGCAACATTCCCCCCCACCCAGGTAATTGCCCCCTCCCACATTAACCCTCCCCCTACCCTGTCCACCCTGAACCCCAGTCCCCTCACTGGGGCCTGCCAGGCTGGCCCCATTGAGACCCCGAGCTTACCTTGAAGTCTGTCATAGTCTCTTACGGCCTGCTGCCACCATATATGTTGAGGAGTGTCTTGAAGTCCATCTCAAAGGATCTGTCTCTACGCCAGTTAAGATATTGAGACTGATGAAGGTTCTGGTCGAACACAGTTACATGAAGTTTATTATTAGCAACAACTATCTACAGCTTTGCACAGGCCTTGATCTAGCCTGGGTCCTAGCAGCTACGCAGGCTGATCACTTGACTATAGGCCTGACTCATAAGGTATACATAAAATCTTACTGATACAGAGTCACAGACAGTCGTGGAAATTTGCAGCAGAGGTTACAGGTAATATCTAACATGGAGGCTGTACCTTTTATCCTCCAGCCTTACACACGGTGATGTCATAACGATGTCACTATACCGCTTCTTAAAGGTACATGTCACTGTCTGCATTGGCATGCGTACAATGACGCAGCAGTCCAGCTCCATTGCAGCCCCTGTCCCTCTGGGACTGCCTGCAGTGGTCACTGTCCCCGATGGCACTGCTGGGACCACAGAACATTTGATTGGCCGTTGAAGGCGGGATTTCCTTCCAAATTCAGCCCAAAAGATCGATTCGTAGGAGGTTTCAGTGATTACAGCAGAAAAGCAGGAAGGGGAGGTTAACTTGAAAAATCTGGCAAAAAAGAGGACATCCATGATTAAGGAACGTGTTGGGAAAAGGCAGGTAGACATGTAGGGGTTGCAGGCCCTCCCCCTGGGTTGTGAACCGATAGGGGATCCCCATCCCACTGTCGGCCAGCCCACATCTCCCCTCCTCACACTGGCTCTGGTGCAGACGTCCCTCATTAACAGTAAACTCAGATGTTCTATACAACTCTTTTGTTCCAAACGTAATTTTTTTCCAGCCAGCCCAGGCCCAAAGGGGAGGGAGTGTCTGGGTAGACTGGGTGGGGAGCGGACACACTGTCCCAACACCCGCTGCTGGGCCCTACACGTTGAATAACGTGGGTAGATTAGAGAAGCGCATTCAGTTTGAAACAAGACAGGGCTAAAGAGCTATTGTCAGCATTACAGTGATTGGAACAGGCTCGGGGAGCTGAATGACCTGGTCCTGTTCCTATCTGTCCTTATATATCTGACATCACCTGAATTATAGATGTGAGTCTTTTTTTTAAATTTAAAATCCCTGTGGTAAACTCTAGGCTGCAATGCTTATCTTGACCGTAGAACTGTTTCTTCCCGACCCCCATCACTTTTCCAATACTTAGTGCTATATATCTGTATCGCCAGACCAAAAGGACTGGAAGAAAGAATCAGTACAATTACTATAGGATTGGTTTTCCTACTCATTATACCTAAATCATCGGAAGTTATCGCTTCATGACAGAAGCAGATTAGCCTCAGTAAAAGAATGAATAATAACAAGGGTTTTCTTTTCATGCCTTTCAACTGCCTGGCCTTTACAGGTAGGCTGCGCAGATTTTTAAAAAAAATAGGCTTCTGAAATGGTACAGATAAATGGAAGAAATTGAACAAAATGTAATTGGGAAATGAAGGATATTTCAAAGCCTGGATCTGATCATGTCAGCATTATTCTCCTGTAGTTTCTGATGAGTACAGCAATGAATTCAAATCGCTCGGTGAGCTACAGGACCACACCTTACGTTGATGCAGCACGTGCATTTACTCAAGGTGCCTCGGAAGAGGAGAATTTCTGAATGGCTTAATTTCGACGCCCAGCTGCGGTGTCTCAGAACTGGCAACCTCAGGACGGAGTCTGCGCCAGATTTTTGGATCTCGCTGGCCGCCGGGTTGGGTGGCTTGGATTGGGCCGTTCGGGCTGGGTCAGGTCGGGTCGAGGGTCGCTCGGACGGCCCGGAGAGCCGGAAAAGACTGGCGCACAAAAGTCGATAGCTAGTTGACCCGCCCCGCCGGCAGGCCAATGCAGCACCTCGCCCAAAATAGCCAGTAAGTTATTTTACTCACCTAAGAATTCATGCGTGGCAGTTTAAAGGCAGTTTAATAGTTCTCAGACATCGCCGGTTTTCGGATAGCTGAATTTGAGACACTGTACCTGCGTATAAATGACCAGCACTTGGGTAAAAGGGAACGGTTGCAAAGTTTACAGATGATACAAAACTCAGAAATTTAGTAAGTCTTGGCTAACCAGAGTCGACTTGCTAACCAATCAGCACCTCTTTTCTCCTGTGGTATAAATTGTTGCAATGGCTTGAAATTTGGGCATTCTTGTGTTTGTCCCGATAAGTGCAAGATGAAAAATTTTGCTCACATGTCCCTCATCTCAGCAATATTCAAATGCAGTAAACTGTGGGGAGGATAGTAACAGACTTCAGGAGGCCCTAGACAGACTGGTGGAATGGGTAAACACATGGCAAATGCATTTTAGTGCAGAGAGGTGTGAAACAATAGATTTTGGCAGGAAGAATGAAGACAGGCAATATAAAATAAACGGTACAATTTTAAAAGGGGCTGCAGGGACAGTTAAACCTGGGGCTGTACAAATGCAAATCTTTGAAGGTGGTGGGATAAGCTGAGAAAGATGTTAAAGAAAGTATACAGGCTGCTTGGCTTTATAAATAGATGCATAGAATACAAAAGAAAGGAACTCCAGTCTGTTCAGTCTTTCCTGATAATGATTATCTCTCAGTACCGATAGTTACTTGTAAATATTTTTTTGCAGCTTCTCCAGTGTTTCTGTATCTTTTTTCTATAATGTTAGACTTGAGCTGTGGTTTTATTTTTCTTTATTCTTTCATGGGATGTGAGCGTCGCTGGTAAGGCCAACATATATTGCCCATTACTGATTGCCCTTGAACTGAGTTGCTAGGTCATTTCAGAGGGCAGTTAAGAGTCAACCACATTGCTGTGGGTCTGGAGTCACATGTAGGCCAGATCCGGGCAAGGACAGCCGACTTCCTTCCCCAAAGGATATCAGTGTATCAGATGGGTTCTTACAACAATTGATGATGGTTGTAATGGTCACCATTACTAAGACTAGCCTTATAATTCCAGATTTATTAACTGAATTTAAATTCCACTGGCTGCTGTGGTGATATATGTACCCAGCGCATCAGACTGGGCCTCTGGATTACTATTCCAGTGACAACCCTCCAGTTATGCTAAACAGTTATAAATCACTGGTTAGGTCCTTGCCTGGATATTGTCTCCAACTCTGGGCAACATGCTTTAGGGAAGATGTCAAGGCCCGAGAGCGGGTACAGAGGACATGGTACAAGGGTCCTGGGACTTAAGCTGCATGGAGAGATTGGAGAAGTTGGGTTGATTCTTCTTAGAGGAGAGGAGGTTAAGGGGATATTTGGAGGGGAACTTGCAGGTGGTGGTGTCCCATGCACCTACTTCCATTGCCCTTCTTGGTGGTAGAGGACATGGGCTTGGAAGGTGCTGTTGAAGGAACAAAGTAATTTTATTGATTACTATCAATATGTGGACTCACCACAAGTAGAAACATGTTCTCCATATCTACACTACCCTTCAAAGTTAGATAGACCTCTAATAGATACATTCTCGATCTCCTCTTTTCTAGAGTAAATAGCCCAAGCCTAGTCAGTCTTTCCTGATAATGATTATCTCTCAGCCCTGGTATTATCCTTGTAAATACCTTCTGCACCTTCCCCGGTGTTTCTATATTCTTATTATCACACAGAGACCTGAACTGTGTGCCACATTAAAGCTGTAGTCTAGGCTGTATTAAAGTTTCATATAACTTTCCTTCTTTTGAATTCCTTTCCTCTAGAAATGAACCCTACTGCTCTGTTTGCACTTTTCATGGCTTTGTCAACCTGTGGTGCAACTTTTAATGATGTTAGATCCCTCATGCCTCTACCCAATTTAGAGTCCAGCTAAGTTCTTTACAACCGAGAACCATACAACAGCCAAAAGCTATCTCAGTTGAACAGCTCATCTGATCAGGTCATGGGCCGCAGGTGCAGGCCTGGCTTTTGATAACTTAGCCCTATAAACCACTGGGGCATTACAATTAAACTCAAGCAGAGGATCGAATCAGCCCAACGCCTTGATTATGGTTGAGTCTCTCTTTCTGGAAAGCACACATATGTGGATGTCGAGAGTAAGACCAGGCTGGGCTTGTTTATGATACCTCAGCCTTTACTCCCCTGTTGTCAAATTACTTAGCAATTGGCAAAAGAACCAGGGTGAGCTGAGGAGAAGATCCTTTGTGTAGCGAGTTGTAATGGCTTGGACTTCACTGCCTGAAAGGGAGGTGGGAATAAACATACGAATTAGGAGCAGGAGTAAGGCATATCGCCCCTCAAGCCTGCTCCACCATTTGATAAGATCTTAGCTCATCTGAATGTGGCCTTTAGTTACCTGCCTACCCCCCTATACACAGTGACTCCATTGGCAGTCAAGAATTTTACTCAGCCTTAAAAATATTCAATAATTCTGCCTCCACTATTCCCTGGGGAAGAGAATTGCACAAACTCACGACCCTCTGAGAGAAAAAAAATTCTCCTCATCTCTGTCTTTAATAGGGGACCTCTTATTTTTCAACTGTGTCCCCCAGTTCTAATCTCTCCCACAAGGGGAAACATCCTTTCAGCATTCACCCTGTCAAGTCCACTCAGGATCTTATATGTTTCAAAAGGTTCACCACTCATTCTTCTAAACTCCAATGGATACAGATTAACTCTGTTTCTCTTTCCACAAGTGCTGTCAGATCTGCTGAGTTTTTACAGCATTTTCTGTTTCTGTTTTACCAACAACCCACTGGCGACTGTGTGCCATTTTTTTTTTTATTCAGCATTTATTGCCCATCCCTAGTTGCCCTTGAGAAGCTGGTGGTGAGCTGCCTTGTGAAGGATGCACTGCAGCTAAGTCCACAAGGGTTCTTCAGCAGCACCCTCCAGAGTGGCGAGCTCATGCAGATGGAAGGCGAAGGCCGACAGAGGCATGGCATCAGCAGTGAGTGTTAGTGCCCTCTACATCAATCTCCCCAACACCATATGAACTCTCTGTGTGGCACAGTCAGAGACCCACTATCTGCAGGCTACATGGACTGCAGTGGGGCTAAGAGGCATTGCCACATCAGGTTGAGATGAGCTTTTATGCATGGGCAGCACAGACGGTGACCTTTCCACTGAGGCCCATGTGCCAGTTCCCATTCAGTGAGGTGAGAATGGGGAGTAGAGGGTTCACTTACCCAGGCATTGTAGATAGGGTCATTCTTCCTTTCCCTGCACTGCAGGGCTGTCCTCTGATGAATGCAGTTGGCACTCACCACCCTGGCGACTGCCTCCCAGGCAGGGCTGGTGAGTCAGGCGGGTCTCCTCCTTTCATCCCTGGATACAGGACATCCCTGCTCTCCTCCCCTGTATTCAGCAGTATTTCCAGTGAAGCATCGCTGAACCTGGGTGCCGGTGTGTAGTAGCTGTAGCTTTAAGGAATGTAGTGACTGTAGCTTTAAGACTTATTGTACTGTGTAGTATCACATGACAGTGTGAACGAATCAGCCCGAAGCACGGGGAACCTATGGGGTGGAGTTTGTGTCTAGTTGTGGTTCTTGATGGAAGCATGTAACTGTTGCTGAAGCCTTGTAAATAAAGTTCACTGTTTCTTATGAGAAACCTGTCTGGAAAATCAAGTCCATAACAACGGGTAATGAGGATAAATTGGTTTTGGCATTGTCTCTCGCCCAGTGAATGTGAGTATCTTATTTTAAACAGAAAGAAGGGAAAATATACTCACCAGGTATGCCACTTTTTGGCAGGGTCGACCCCTTTGACTCATCCACAGAGGATTGGAGTCAATATATAGAACGCCTCAGTTTCTTTTTCTAAGCAAACAAAATAATGGTGGAGGAAAAAAGGAAAACAATTCTCCTAAGCGTCTGTGAAGTAAAACTTCTAAATTAATCCATTGTTTGTTGGCCCCGAATGGTCCCGATTCAAGACCTTCAGCGAATTGGTAGACCTCGTAAAGGGTCATTCTCAACCCGAACCTTCTGTAATCACGCAGAGGTTCAAATTTAATTTGAGAGTAGGAGCCCCGGGGGGAGACCATAGCAACATATGTAGTGAAGTTGAAACAGCTAACTGAACATTGTGGCCTTGGGGAGACCCTGAACAATATGTTAAGGGATCGTTTGGTCTGCGGTGTGCATGGTGATGTCAATCAACGACGGTTATTAGCAGAAGTAAATATCGATTTTAAAAGAGCCTTGGAAATAGCGCTTGCAATGGAAAGTACCAAACAAGATCCGCAGGCCTTGCAGAGTATACAAAATGGCGCTGTTTTCAGGTGGGGGTGGGAGCAGACTGTCGGGCGTGGTGCAAAAACCAGGGAACCAGGCACGAAGCGGGAGACAGTCCCTGCTACCCGAAAATTAAAAAAAAATATACAGGAGACAGCTCAGCAGCATATCTGAAAATGAATTGTTACTAATGCTGAAGTAACCAAATCCTGAAACTTTCCATTTTGAAGAGGTGGAGTGCCATTATTGTCATAAAAGAGGGCACATACCGGAGCAATGTAAAGCAAGATTGAGACGGACTCCCAGGCAGCAAACTAAGCTGATTGAAGTACATCATGTGGAAGGACCAGAAACCACTAATTCCGATGTTTATTCTCTATTTAATGTGAAAGTAGGAAAAACAGAGCCAATCACTGTTACTCTGCAGCTCAATGGAAAACCTTTGATTATGGAAGTGGATACCGGTGTCGTGGGGAGCACACATTCAATTATTTAAACAAGGGTACTCAACAATTGAATATGGAACAGACTTCAGCCAAATTGAAAATGTATACTGGTGAAGCCATACAAGTGAAAGGTATTCCCACTGTACCTGTTTCTTACAAGTACCAGATAGCACCGCTCCCTGTGATTGTCATGGAAGGCAAAGAACCAAGCATTCTAGGTCATGAATGGTTAAAAGAAATTAAACTAAATTGGTCTGAAATTTTCCAGCTGACAGCTGGAGGGCTGCCAGAGATGCTAAAGAAATATGACAAGGTCATTCAAGAGGAACTGGGGAAAATCAAGGGCCTGCAGGCTAAGATCTATGTTGACTCTGAAGCAACTCCTCATTTTTGAAAGCCTGGCCTGTGCCTTATGCCCTGTGAGAGAGAAGGTTGGCGCCAAATTAAACAGTTTAGAGAAGCTGGGTATTACTCAGGCAGTTCAATTTTCAGAACGGGCAACACCAATAGTCCCTGCCTTGAAACTGGATCAGACCATCCGTATCTGTGGGGATTAGAAGTTAACAGTAAGCAAGGTTGCCAAGCTGGACACGTACATTATCCCCAGGATCGAGGATCTGTATACCAAATTAGCAGGAGGGAGAACTTACACTAAATGACGTATGAGTCATGCAAATCAGCAGCTGGAATGGGACAATACATCCAGAGGATTTGTAACTATAAACACACACAAAGGATTGTATCAATACATGTGCCTGCCTTTTGGTGTTTCTTTGGCCTGCATGATTTTCCAGAGGATGATGGAGAACTACCTCAAGTCATGGTCTACTTGGACGATGTACTAATAGCTGGGCCAACAGAAGCAGAACACTTGGCTAACTTGGAAGACATCTTAAAATGATTCTTGGAAGCAGGGGTGTGCTTCAAAAAGGAAAAGTGTACCTTTCAGGCAAGTGAAGTTGTTTACTTGGGCAATTGGGTGGACACTCAGGGGTTACACCCGATAGAAGAAAAATTTAAAGGCATTAAGGATGCACCCTTGCCCACAAATGTCTCAGAGTTCAAGTTGTTCTCGGGTATGGTAAATTATTGTGGTTGATTCCTACCTAAACTATCAACGGTCCTAGTTCCTCTACACTCATTATTAAAGAAAAACCAACGTTGGTCTTGGAAGTCACCTCAAGAAGAAATTGTAAGGAAAATGTATTTTTATTTTCTGTTGGACTGTGGATTGGAATTGCATTGGCTGCAGTTTGAAGGACATGTCCACTGGAACAGGATGAGAGATATATACAACATTGCAGTCCTGGAATAGATTGTGCCATGAAAGATAGGATGATGGCGGAAAGCAGTCCTGGACCAAGGGAGCTGCCTGACAACAGCATTTTAATTGGCTCCTGACCAGGTGCCCAGGGTTTTGTGTGAGAGCAGTGCAGAAAGTTCCTAGCCTGAAAGGAACAAAACCTGAAACCCCTTTCCCCTGTGTGTGGGTAGGTTTGACTCAGGGCCTTGAAGGAGGGCATAGAAAGACAGAGAGAGGGGGAGAGAGGCGGAGGGGCAAAGTCGAATCAGGAGGGAACTCAAGAGCAGGAGTAGGCCAGTCTGTCCTCCGAGCCTGCTCCGCCATTTGATAAGATCATGGCTGATCTGGTCGCAGTCTCAACTCCACTTTCCCGTCTGTCCCCCATAACCCTTGATTCCCTTGGTCTATCAAAAATAAAAACCCTCACACGGCAGTGGGGATGATCCACTCTTGGCAAACAAGCCAACAGCCGGGAAGATGGCCCTCAGTTGGGCCTTTAATTATCTAAACTGGCCGCCCATCTCCGGTTGGTGGGTGGCCAAGCTTCTGCCATTGGGAAAATGACCTGGATGTGAGATAGCATTGGGGAACCATCCCGCAGTGGCATCCTGGCATTTACTGGTCCCCTGCCTCCTAGCCCGCTAACCAGGGGCTGGTATAATGTCACTGTAAAACTATACATAGTACTCCAGGGGTGATCTCGCTAAAGTCCTCCGTAATTGCAGCAAGACTTCCTTACTCTTATACTCCAACACCCTTGTAATAAAGGCTAACAGGCTATTTACCTTCCTAATAGCTTGTTAAACCTGCTTGTTAATTTTATGTGATTTATGTACAAGGATAATCAAATCCCGAAGTACCAACATTCACTAGTTGCTTATCTTTCAAAAAAAAATTCTCTTTTCCTCATACCAAACCAAATAATTCCCCCCTCTTTATATTCCATCTACCACCTTTTGCTCACTTTTTTAACCAGTCTATACCCCTCTGCATCCTATTTGTAATCTCCTCACAGCTTACTTTCCCACCTAACTTTATATTATGGGCATACATTAGAGATAGGTCCCTTCATCTAAGTCACTGACATAGAAGGTAAAATAATTGCCCGAAAGCATACGGACTAAGGATAGAAAAAGGCTCAGCTTAGATACTCTTTGCATTTGGACCATTTGCTGACCATCTAGGCTTGTACTTGAACAGTGACTACGAGAAATTGGAGGGCACCCGATGCCGGTGAGCTTTTATCTGATAAGGAGTGGATGGACGGGATTTTCTTCAGCACTGCTCCCGCTCTACTGAACTTCTGCCAAAGTTACGGCGACGGAGAGGAAGCCACTCCAAGGTCCTGGTGGATTCCTTGAGAACAGTAGCAAGGGATAAGGCGGTGGACTAGAGAGTCAAAATGGCTGACTCATAGTGCGCGTCTCAGCAGACACTGCTGTTAAATTGAAGTCAGTCAGTCCCATTCATGTGGTTCTGATAGTGCCTAACTCAATAATGTTGGGGTCGTTTATCTTTATTCACTTTTGCTTGAGGCGGCACTCTGAGAAAGTCAAATGATAAATTCCTTCTGCACTAAGGAGTACAACGAAAGACAGAAAGTGCATCTAATTGCTGCTAGCTTTGGGTGTAAATGTTTGAAGTTTAAAAAAAAGGGAATATGTATATATATATTATTGCGTTGAAAATTATGTCAAAATATTGTATTGGTCAAAGTTTTATAAAAAATCATAGAGATGGTTTTCGGAATTATCCACTTCATTCGCACCCCACCCCACCACCACCGCCATGTGGTGGTCAGCTGGTCCGTACCTGCACATAGATATCAGACAGAATCCATCGAGCCTTCACAGTGATCTCAGGTATCCTTTTCCAGGTGCTTTCTTCTCGCTTCTGATTCTTCCAGATTCCTCAGCCTGAATGGAAGTTGCTAAGGCACCCCCTCTTAATATACCTCAAAATGTGCAGCCGCCGACTGTGCAGAGAGGAAAGTGATGGAGGGTGAACCCGTTGCATCACCCCTGCCTCATTTCAATGGGATTTGAAGGCTAATACCCTGTTTGACAGAACCACCCCGCCGTGACCCCCTCAAAACCCACAAGGCAACACAAAGGTTGGGCAGAGGTCTGGTAACAGGTCCCTGGATAACTGGGTAACAGGTCTCCGCCCACCTTCGCTTTGCACATAGGGATTTGAAGAAAATTTCAATCTGACAACCAAAAATGGTTCGCAACTTCAGCACTTTCTTGTGTTTGATGAAGCCTTTGGTGTAAACAATAGACTTTTAGATTTTAACCCAGACAAAATCTATACAATTAAACAGTTAAAATCGGGCCCAGTGTAGACATAAAGGGCATAATTTTGCCTTTGTTGGGCGGGCGTACCTGGGAGCGGCGGGGAAAAGCGACCGCCGCCCGCGATCGGGCCCTGACCGCGATTTCACGCTGGCTGGCCGATTAATGGGCAGCCAGTGTGAAACGTGCGCTGCAGGGCTCAGTGCTGCCGGGGTGGGGGTGGGAGAAGCGCGAGCACTGACGTTGGCACATGCGCGGGAGTGCGCGCCGTAAAAACTCCCTGAGGCAGAGAGCTGCCTCGGGGAGCTGAAGACTTTTATCAATAAAAATAAAGATTTTTAAAACAATGAAAACATGTCCGTTCATGTGACTCTGTCACATGAGCAGGGACTTGTTAAATATGAGTGTAAAAAGTTTTAATTTTTTAAAGAATCACTGGTCGAAACCTCATCCCGCCCGTGGATGAGGTTTCGCCGAAAACGCAAAGGCCACTTGTCCTTTTCGCCCGCCAACTGACCGGCTGGACAAGCAGTGAAAAGTTCCAATCAATTGGTTGATTCATGGCCTGAAAAGGCCGCTTAATTGTTGGCGGGTGCGAAGCTGACCTCTGCGTGTGTCTGCCAACTGAAATATCGCACGAGCGTACGATGACCTCGGGATGATCGCCTGATGTCACCGTGCGTCATTTTGCACTCGAGTGTGTCAGGCGTCTGCCCACCCGACGAGCGAAAACTTCTGGCCAGAAGGATGGGCTCCCCCCGCTGGCAGACCTGAAGGTTGAGAGTCAGGTAAAATCCAGCAGGTGTCCTTCCCGTTGCCTACCCATTCACCCCTGACCTGTCAGAAATTTTGCAGGGGCAGGGGATGTGCCTGGTAGCCCACCCACACTTGGACTGATTGAGGGTCTTAAATGGCAAATTAATAGCCACTTATGGGCCTCATCCCACTAGGAAACACACTGCCCCCAAATTTGGTGACGCCTACATCAAGTGCCTACTAGACACAGTGGAGGGCTGACGCGCTATCCTCTATCCCCTGCTCTGCGGGGAAGACCAGCAAGCAAGGTCACCAATCCAGCACGAGAGGTGGTGGCAAGGGTGGTCAGTGCCAACACCATCCAAAATAAGACAGCCACCCCGTGTCGAAAGAAGATGAATAACCTTCTCCTTCCGCCGGGGTAAGTCACTCTTCTCATCACTCTGAGCTCACACACTCACAAACCCATCACACATCCACAGGGATCTCACTCACTGCCAGCTCAAGGGACATCACCACTCACTCTCTCACACACACCTTCATCTGCCCTGCGGATCACGTCCTCATCCCATTCATGGCAGCACTCACCACCCATTTATGCCAAGCATCCTTCTCATCTAGCCTGGCAGGGGCCCCTGCTTACACACTCTCCATCTGTCTTCATGCAGGACAAGCTGGGCACACAACAAAAAAGGAGAGGTCCCAGACTGGTGGAGGAAGGGATGCCCGATCTCAAGATCCTGTCAGACTTTGAAAATAGAGCAACCCAGCTGGCTGTCGAGGGTGTGGAACGTTCGTGTGCTGAGGTCGGTAGCACTCACCCAAGTAAGGATCCAACACTGCAACATCCATCAGACAACCACGCTGTGAGTGATGTCTCCTGATGACTGCCATGCACTAATGATCTCTCCTTTCTTTCGCAGGCATTTGTGGGGATCAGCTGAGGAGGGTCCACGAGCCAGATCCTTGACTCCAGCCCTGAGGACACCACAGAAGAGGAATCTGCAGACACCGACATTGAAGACCGGTCTCAGCGCTCACCCACACCCTCCACCAGCACAGAGACACACTCCTCGGTGGGACTTAGTTCTAGAGTAGCCTCGGGGGTCACATCCCGGTGAACACATTGCACTGCCTGATCCACAGCAGGCGTGGGCAGGGACATCCAAGGGTGCCAGCACTCGGAGGACAGCTGGAGGCCAGGAATCTGCTGAGACCGAGTCAGGTGAGGAGCCTCTGGACTCGGTCATACTTCAGTTTCCGGAGCTGCAAAGGCAAGCTCGGGAAAATCAGGAAAGGATGCCCGCTGCGCTCCTCAGATTACAAGGCATGATGGAGCATTCTGTCTGCCTTCAGACCAAGGTGATAGCGCTGGCATGCCAACACACTGAGCTGCACACTGATAAGGGGCGACCGCCATGGAGAGTTTGGTCCAGGGCATGGGTCCTGCACCGCTGCGTGGGCTGAGCTTCAGCGCTGAGGCACTTGCTGGCATCCATCAGTGTCAGCGTGAGGGGGGGCATCTCAAGCTCACTCCAGCTGCCCCTAACTCCCATGGGGTTAGCCAGGGACTGTCGGGCACCCATAGGGAGGAGGACCAGCTGCTCAACACCCTGGGGCCATCCACCCAGGTGACTCCATGAGTGACTGGCAAATCCAAATCCCCTCTTTCTGTGACCCCATCAGCTCCACAGGCCGAGGAGGGTGCAGCCTCCACACAGCTGGACCCCAAATGCAGGCCGGGACTCTCCAGGTCTCGGACCTCCAGAGGACGCCCACCAAGGTCATCGCAGACAACAGGCATAGCAGTCAGCAGGCCACCTCCACCTCCGCTGTGGATATCGGGGGTGGGGGGGGGGGGGGGGGGGGGGGGGGCACCAAGACCTAGCGGCTGTGTTAGACAGGCTAAGAAGATGTAACTCTTTCGAGTACATTCACAGTTCTTGGTTTCCGGGAGTGGGACATGAACCCACAACCTTCTGATTCAAAGGCGAGGGTGCTATGAACTGAGCCACATGCACAACGTGGACACGGGTGTTAAACACAGAATGTTGACGATTGTAAATACATTCCCAATCATGTCTCCTTGCCCATGGCTCCTTGTTATGATAAGCATGTTCATGGAAATCAGATGTAAAACCTTGGTTCCTGCACAAACTGAAGTCAATTGTCATCGTCCAGGGCCTCCCCTCTGTGCAGTTTGTAACATTCTGAGCAGTGATTGTCTCGTTTTAAAGTCACGCTCCAGGTCAGTGGGCCCTGCAGTTTGAGGTGGATTGCGTTTGCTGCAAGAATTCTCGTACCCAAGTGTCACAGGGTTCTGTGGTGTTCTCTGTGCAACTATCTCAGTAACTTTGGGGTGGGGCTGCCTCCCTCCCATCTCGTCAGCATTCCTGACAGGTGAAGGTGTGGTGCTGAGGGGAACAGGCGATGAAGACTGCTAAAGGACCAAGTGCTCTTAAAGTCCATGTGCCGGCTGTACCTCAGCAGCATCTCCATCATGTGAGCCTCTTCACAGAGCGTAAGTGAGCTGCCCTCAGCCAGACAGGTCTCAGAGCTTCCCAGTATGATGATCTCAGGAGTGTCCCCGTGCACCTCGTCATCCTCCTTGTGGAATCTTGTGGCAATGAGGGCCTCACGAACACGTCTGCCTCATCTGACCAGTGCAAAGACCTCTTCGCCTGCATCCTCATCTTCCAGGACCTCACCACCCTCATCCCCTCTCTGTATCCATCTCATCAGAGGAAACATGCAGCTCTTCTATCTCCTCATCATCCGGGTCCTCCCCTCTTTGCATCACCAGCACGCAGCAAGCATGGTGACACGTGTTACCCTCTGGGGGTGTACTTGAGCGCTCCTCCAGATCTGTCAAGGCACGGGAGCATCTATTTCAGTACCCTAACGGTGGTGCTCCACCAAAGTCCGGATTGCGGCATGAGCCTCATTAGGAGTCAGCAGGAATCTGAAGCCGCCGCATGGGCATCATTAACTATGTCCTCTGTGGGTAGCCCTTGTCCTCAAAGAGCCAACCCTGCAGCCTGTGTGGCCCCTCAAAGATCTCAGGGGTCTGAGACCTGCTGAGGATGTACGAGTTGTGGACGCTTCTGGAGTATCTTGTACAAACCTGCATGACTTGTTTGTTATTGTCGAAGACCAGCTGAACATTGCGTGAATGTAAAGCCTTTGTGGTTGACATACTTGACCGCTTGTTGCCAGGGAGATTTTAGACCCACGTGACTGCAGCCAATGGCGCCCTGCACCTGTGGTAATCGGGAAACCTGAGCAAATCTCCCACCGCTCTTGCTTCCTGGCTCGCCTGATCTCTGTCGAAGTTGACAGAGTTGTGTGCCTTGGTTAAAATGGTGTCCGTGACCTCCTGGATGCATTTGCGGGTGGAGGCTTGGGAAATCCCACACAGGTCCCCAGTGGAGCCCTAGAAGGAGCCACTGCTGTAGAAATTGAGTGTGGGGGTTACTTACACTGACACTGGGAGTGGATCTCTTCCAAGTCCACCTGGCGCCAAATCCTGCAGAAGGTGACACATGTGAGTGCCCTTGATGTGCGCAGTCGTCAGTGACACTGGTTCTTGCTCATCTGCAGGTAGCGCATGCACCACCTATAGACCCTGGGTCTAGCGAGGCACCTACGAATGATGGCTCTGTGGGGTTCATCCTCTGCATGCGGAGGAGGCCCCACCACCCCGTGTCCTTGAGGGTTCAGCTCCCCCCATTGGTGAGCCGGGTGCCTCTGTCACATTTTTCTCTGACTTCTCTCCTGTCCATAAGCAATGACGCAGACAGCAAGATCACCAGGCTCCATTTTCCTGATGGCCTCCTCACTGCAGTATCAAAGAGAGAGACGCGAGGGTCAGCATTTGTCTCCTGAGAACCACTCTTGGTCAGGTCATCGCCTGTGGCCGCCTCTCAAGGCCCCTTTACGCATGCCGGAGAGTCATGGCCACCAAATGGACACCCGTTGTTTGGTGCGCACGATGGCTGACCAAAACCCCACCCACCACCGCCCCACACCACATGGACCGAGTGACGACAGCTTTGGCCACTCGGCTGCATCATGAACTCCCATCTCAGAGGCAGGCATTGTCGTAACCTGGACTCCAAGGCTTTGCTTGGGCCATGATGGCGGCTTTTCAATGTCAACTTAAACACGATGCAAGGGATTAGGAGTGCACCCCTCCGTCAGTGTTGGATGGCCACTTTTCCCAACGGGACCCTCGAGCTTGTCCAATCACCCAATGGTTCAGCAGCGCCATAGCACTCGTACAATTTTGAAGCCTGCATGCAAGGGGATAAAAGTAGAGCAATCATAGGCACTGTGAGGAATTAGTGCTGCTGGAGTGGGCACAGTTGCTTGAGCGGCCTAATTCCAAGTAGCTCAGGCTAGACGGTCTCAGTCGCGGAAGAGTGCTCATCTTTGACATGTTTTTCCATTTGCCTGGCCGTTTTCTGCCCCCTCGCCCTGGCATGTTGTTAGTTGTGCAACCTTCAGTCTGCGCTGCCAAGACTCCCCCTTGCACTGTTGCCCCAGGCCTCAGGTTCCCTTCTCTCCAGCACTGTTGCCCTAGCTCCAGCACCACAAGCCAGCCACAAAGAAGCCACTGTAGACACCCCCTGAATCCCGGAACCACTTCCTTGCATTGGGACCCTCGCGAGCGCCTCGCTAGGTTGTGTGCACTCACCTCCGAGTTCCCCTTGACGCTCAGGTGGCCAGGTGCGCGCCTTTCAAAGGCAGTTGTAAATCCCGCCGTTCTAAAATCATGCCGACGTGGGATTTAAATTTGACCTGGCGGGGTGATTCAGGCATGTGCAAATGTATTCATATTAAGTTCCCGACATCTGACACCAGGAAATGTGGCCCGCCATTGACCCGGGGGGGGGCGGAGGAGGGGACATTCACTTCCCGGATTTAGGTCACAGGCAAACGCGCCTAGGGCCTCCTCACGCGATTTTCCGATCTTGCCGCTGAGAACGCCCATCCCGATCGGGCGCGGAAAATCCCGGCCATGATCTTGTGCACAGGAATCTCAGGAGTCTGTTAACGTTTACAGGGATTCTCCAGGAGGGTGTCAGTGTTTACAGGGGTCTCTGCAAATGTGTAAGCTGCGGCTCAGTCAATAACACTCCTGCTTCTGAATCCTAAGGTTCCAAGCTCAAGCCCCACTCCAGGGCTGTACTCCAGTGCAGTACTTAGGGAGTGCTGCACTGTCAGGGGTGCTGTCTTTCAGATGAGACGTTAAGCCAAGGCTTCATCTGCCTGCTCGGGTAGAGGTAAAAGGTCCTGTGGCACTTCTGGGAGAAAAGCACTGACCTTCTCCCTGATTCCTTGGCCAATATCTTTCCTTCAATCAACATTTAAAAACAAAACAGATTTTGTGGTCATTATTACATTTCTGGTTTTGGGAGCTTGCTGTGTGTAAATTGGCTGCCATGTTCCTTATGTTTATAGAGTGACGATATTTCGAAAGCACTTAATTGGCTGTAAAATGCTTGGAGATGTCCGGTGGTTGTGAGATGCAAGTCTATCTTTAAACTTTATAGGCAACTGATTTTATATGTGAAGCACCAGCACCTATAATTCTACCTGACTCGCTACAAGTGTAAAGGGGGAAAAATAGATTCAGAGGAGAGAGCTTTGTCACTTCTGATTCTTTAGAATCTAAATTACATCTCAGTGCCCGCTTCACATGCAATCATCACACCCTGAATACATGTGGAGGCTAAATGGAGGAAGGCACCATGTTCCATTGTGGCTGCATGGGAGACCCTGGGAGAAAGACACTTTGCAGATGCCATGCAAAGGGAATCAGCTTCCTTTATACCCAATCCCTCCTCCCACTCTGTTTTTTCATTTAGTCCACTCAGCTGTAAGGTTACTGCACTCCTTAAATTGTACACCTCTTTGTTACATCCTGTTTTCCTCTCCTGGATGGAAAATTTGGGATGACTCCCAGGCTGTCATTCCCAGTGAAGATCGGTTCGAGCTTTTTAACTGAGATGATCTCCTTGCAGGTATTGTTCATCACTGGGACAGCCAGATTGCTCATTCATCTCTTATCTGCAAACTGGGATCCAACTCGCAATTCCATTTAGAACCCATTATAAATATCAGGACAGTTTCAATGGGCCTGCACTCTCGAAGCAGTGCCTTGCTAAACAAACGAGCAGGCCAGATATTCGACTATATATATACTCTAGCCCTGATTCTCTAGTTCACAGTCCATATAGTTAGCCTCTGCTTCAGGAGAGCAGCTTTGTTGAACTCAACACTTGCTGCTCCACAACATCTTCTCCGTGGCTGATCACAGGTGTCCATTTATAAACACCATCACTAAGCATTGCTATTTGTTTAAAACCTCTACCTCTTTGACCAAGTGTTTTGGTCACCTCTCCAATCGTCTCTTTCTCTGGCTTGGTGTTAAATTTTTCTGCCAACTACCTTGGATGGGGCTTGGAATATTTTACGTTGATAAAGGCAATATATAAATGCAAGCTATTGCTGTTATTTAGACAGATTTATAGGCAATTTTCAACATCCTGCTTTAGGCTGAGTTTACAGCTGATCATCAAGCCCCTTGTTGAGGTACCAGATCAAAATCTCTTGAATTGCCTGCCTATTAAAGTCACCTAAAAATCCTGTTGCACACTCTCATTTCAATAATTAACAGAATTAGTTTTGAAAACTGACCATGTTAGTTGGAACTGCAGGATGACAAGTCCCCAGATCCTGGTAGACTTCATCCTAGGGCCTTAAAAGAGTGGGCAAGTGAGATAGTTGATGCGTTGGTTTTAATTTCCCAAAATTCCCTGGATTCGTGGAAAGTTCCACTAGTTTGGACAATAGCAAGTGTAACTTCTTTACTCAAAAAGGGAGGGAGACAGAAAGTAAGAAACTTTAGGCCAGTTAGCTTAACGTTTATCTTAGGGGAAATGTTAGAAGCTATTATTAAAGACATTATAGCAGGGCATTTAGAAAAATTCAAGGTAACCAGGCAGAGTCAACATGGTTTTGTGAAAGGTACATCAAGTTTAATCAATTTATTGGAGTTCTTTGAAGAAGTAACATGTGCTGTGGATAAAGAGGAACTGGTGGATGTACTATACTTAGATTTCCAGAAAGCATTTGATAAGGTGCCATATCAAAAGTTATTGCAGAAAATAAAAGCTCATGGTATCGGGGATAACATATTGGCATGGGTAGAAGATTGGCTAGCTAACAGGAAACAGAGAGTAGGCATAAATGGGTTATTTTCTGGTTGGCAAGGTGTAATAAGTGGTGTACCACAGGGATCAGTGCTGAGGCTTCAACACTTTACAATTTATATAAATGACTTGGATGAAGGGACCGAAGATATGGTTGCTAAATTTGTTGATGACACAAAGGTAGGTAGGAAAGTAAGTTCTGAAGAGGACATAAGAAGGCTACAAAGGGTTATAGATAGGTTAAGAGAGTGGGCAAAGATCTGGCAAATGGAGTTTAATGTGGGAAAATGTGAAATTATCCATTTTGGAAGGAAGAATAAAAAAGCATATTATCTAAATGGTGAGAGATTGCAGAGCTCTGAGATACAGAGGGATCTGGGTGTGCCCATGCATGAATTACAAAAGGTTAGTATGCAGGTACAGCAAGTAATTAGGAAAGTTAACAGAATGTTATTGTTTATTGCAAGGGGAATTGAATACAAAAGTAAAGATGTTAAGCGCCAGTTATAAAGGGCATTGGTGAGATCACATCTGGAGTACTGTGTACATTTTTGGTTGCCTTATTTAAGGAAGGATGTAAATGTGTTGGAAGCAGTTCAGAGAAGGCTTACTAGACTAGTATCTGGAATGGGTGCGTTGTCTTATGAGGGTTGGACAGGCTAGGCCTGTATCCGCAGTTTAGAAGAGTAAGAGGTGACTTAATTGAAACCTTTAAGGTCCTGAGGTGTCTTGACAGGGTGGATGTGGAAAGGATGTTTCCTCTTGTGGGAGAATCTAGAACTAGGGGTCACTGTTTAAAAATTCAGGGTTGCTTATTTAAGACAGAGATGAGGAGAAATTCTTTCTCTTGGAGGGTCCTGGATATTTGGAACAGTCTTCCTCAAAAGGAGGTGGTGTAAGTGGCATCTTTGAATATTTTTGAAGCAGAGGTGGATTGATTCTTGATAAGCAAGGGGGTGAAAGGTTATCAGGGGTAGGCGGTAATGTGGGATTGAGGTTACAATCAGATCAGATATGATCTTATTGAATGGTGAAGCTGGTTCGAGGGGGCAAGCGACCTACTCCTGCTCCTAATTCGTATGTTTGTATGTGAAATGTATTACTTTTCATTTAGTTAAATTTTCTAACAGACACAATTGTCTTTCCATTGACAGACATCACTAATAGCTCTATGGTTCCAGATCATATTATTGACCTTTCCGAACACAGAAATAACATTATCTATTTGCCAAGTCTTATGATACTGACCCTAAATTTAATGAACCGTGAAGAATGAGATTCACATCCTTTTTAATTCTTTCTGAATTTTCTTTCTGCTTGGTTGAGTTCATCTTATCTCATTACCCACCGAATATACAAGTATTCCAGTTCTTAACATCCATTACATTACCAATCTCTATTTTCTGCACGTGTGCACTTATATCTCTTATTCCTCTACCATCTGAATAGGAAGAAAGAACTTACATTTATATAGCGCATTTCATGACTCAACATTTTGAAAAGGGCTTCGGAGCCAATGAAGTACTTTTCAAGGAGGGTCACTATTGTAAAGTAGGGAAAATGAAGCAACTGAACCGTTTCCTAATTTCTAATTGTTATCAAAAATTTAATAATTTTTAATATGTAATGTAATGTAATAATGCAATGTAATAAAAATGTAATATTAAATAATAAATGTAGATATTTGTAATATAATAAATAATATAATAAAAAAGAAAGACTTGCATTTATATAGTCCCATTTTGACCTCAGGATGTTCCAAAGCACTTTACAGCCAATAAATACTCTTGAAGTGTAGTTATTGTAATGTAGGAAGCTTCCCGCTTCAGTTTTCTCTGCTTCTGTGCTGAGTGAACAGAATTGTTGATGAGCTACATCGGTTCTGGGGGCACTGGCACCTACTCTGAGTGACCAATCCTTGTTTGTGAGCCAAGACACTGAATGGCAGCTGACTGCTTATCCACGCCCACCATGGCTGAACCCACTGAATCTGGCTCTGCCGCCCACATTCACACTTCCAGCTGGGTCGGAACAGGAGTGCCCAGTCAATATTTTTTAAAAATTCATTCATTGGATGTGGGCTTTGCTGGCTGGGCCAGCATTTATTGCCTATCCTTAATTGCTCTTGAGAAGGTGGTGGTGAGCTGCCTTCTTGAGCCACTGCAGTCCATGTGGTGTAGGTACGCCCACAGTGCTGTTAGGGAGGGAGTTCCAGGATTTTGACCCAGCGACAGTGAAGGAACGGCGATATATTTCCAAGTCATGATGGTGAGTGGCTTGCAGAGGAAGTTCCATGTGGCAGTGCTCCCATGTGTCTGCTGTCCTTGTCCTTCCAGGTGGTAGTGGTCGAGGATTTGGAAGATGCTGTCTAAGGAGGCTTGGTGAGTTCCTGCAATGCAACTTGTAAATGGTAAGCACTGCTGCCACTGTGCGTCGGTGGTGGAAGGAGTGGATGCCCTGTGTTTATAATGATATAAAGGCACCGATCACTCATAAGGGATTGGGTACACTGGTTGTGGATTAATTTATTAAGACTAAGCACATGTGAACAGATCTACATGGATATAAAACAGAACTGTGCATTTGTGCCCTGCTGAAAGCAAAACTGGTTTGCATGACACACTTCCTTCCTAGTGATGTCATGCTGCAATCCCTAAAAGGCATATTACAACAGTCAACTGCATTGAGGCCAAATGGCACATTTCAAAATTTCTTCAGATATGTGTGTCACTGGCAAGGCAGGCATTTATTGTCCATCCCTGACAATGTGATGATGGGTCTTCCAGAAGCTTGACGCAACTGAGTGACTTTCTAAGTCAGCTTAGAAGGCTGTTAAGAGTCAGCCACATTGCTTTTGGGACTGAAGTTGATATAGATCCAGGCCGGTTAAGGACAACAATTGGGAACCTCAGTAGTGACCCAATTACAGGTTTTTTAACAGCAATCTGACATCTTCATTTTCACTTTTACTGATACTAGCTTTTGATCTCCAACATTTTTTAATGAACTGAATTCAAGTTCTCAAACTCCTTACTTGTACTCGTGTTCTCTGGTTTAATATTCCAGGCCTCCCGATTATTAGTCCACTGGCACAACCAACTGTGGTATTGCACCTCCCTTAGAAGATATAAGCAGAGCTCCTCTACGGTAGAGCAGTCTCAAGGTAACATATATCATCGACTCCATAGGGGTGGGTTTGAGACATCTACGCCATCGTTAAACATGTTAATATGGGAAGACAATGGTAAGGAAGTGGGATTGATGGGGGTGTAAGTGACTCTTATTATTCTAACTGCCTCACCAGCTATGATCTTATTTCTTCCAAGTGGAGGAAGTAAAATGAGGAACCATGGCCTCCACTGTAGTACATTTTAGGAGTATGATGCATCAATAGCAGAGTGTTTGGGAAATAGGACAGAAAGCATGGACAGAAGATTGGTTAACAGATAGGAAGCAGAGATTGGGAATAAATGGGACTTTTCCAATTTGTCAGGTAGTGAATAGTGCAGTGTCACAAGGGTCAGTGCTGGGGGTCTCAGCTATTTACAATCTACATTGAAGTTGTTAATGAAGACTTGCTGTTAACATACAGAAGACTACAAAGACTTCCTTAACAGGCATGGGCTGTACCCAACACCATTATAACATGGTGGCAGCTGGGGATCAAAAAATCCTCAACCTCACAAGAATGCTGAAAAACTAGGAAAAAGAAAACCTTCAATGGAATCTGAACTGAAAGAAGTTCCCAACTGAAACTACAGATGTTGAGAAAATTCGCCAGAAAGGGCTCCAGACAGAAGAACCTGGAAGCTGAAGGCAGAAGTCTTACTGCAGCAGAAGATGCCATAGAAATGCCTTCGGAAGTCCAGCTTAAACACGCAGGGTCCATAGCCTACAATGGTGAGCTAAATCTTTTTAACTTCAAGGCTGCGGCCGGTCCTGAGAAGGCCCTTTTACTAATTCAGTCAGAAGTGCCGTTTGAACGAAACCTGATACTAATCTCGATTCCTGACTCCGAGCCTCAACATGTGACCTCCGAGTTGAAAAGTAAAGAAAAAAAACACGTAATCAGCTGATTCAACTCTCGGGAACCTCTCGCCGGCAATCCTTAAACAGCAAGCCTGCTGTTAATTTAAACATCTCGCTACTCACAATACTACATCGCTGAATAAATCAAATTGACAGAAAGCTAACCCACACAGCCATTGTCAAACATTTGTCTTCCAGAAGTGCGCCATCGCCATTTTGCAAAGCCTGCCAAAACCGGCAAGTACAGAAATCCATTGTTCTGCAATGAACAGCTACACCATTTCGGAAGCTTGCAAGCTCTTAAAGCTGTACCCGCACTTTAAAAGTCTTCAACATGAATCACAATTCCACACTTCCAACTCCACTGGCTCTCGCCCAAGGCTAAGACCAGTCACAAAACTGGGGTCTCTGGAGGACAAGGTTTTCAAGATACAACATTGCTTCAGGGTTAAATAAAAAAAATCAGAAAAGGAACAAATAAACACATTTTTTTATTCAGTAGGGCCAATTGCAGATGACATCATTGCACGACAGGATATTAATGAGTCATCCATCATACCTACCAGGTGTGGGCCAACATTAAGCAATCGAAGAAAAGAATGAAAGAATACCCAAATTCCAGTCCAGTCTTCAAGCCAATGGAAGCAGAAGCAGTAGGCTCTACTACCACTCTTCCAGCAGAATGATGAACAAGATGTAGAAGCATTGTAAGGCCTCCAGACCGCTTCAACCTCTAACTTCAAGGACTTGAAGGGAGGAGATGGAATTGAGAGAATGTTGTCGATGCTAATACAGTTATAGCAATAATGTTAGAATAGCATTATGGTTGTAACAATAAGGTAAATGCATGATGTAAGACTGAGGTAAACTAATGTAACTCTATATCCATGGGAAAAAGACTAGGGGGTTGGGGGGGGGGGGGGAAGTGTAGTATAAGGGTCTAGTATATACAGGGTCAGCATGGGATTGAGTACAATTCTGCCCATATAGTGGTATAAGAAGTCACATGAACCAGACCTAGGGTCAGTGTGTCATTGGCCTGAGACATGTTAAGATCTAGACATGGAGATAGCTCCTTGCCTGCATCCTTTACTATATATATATATATATATATATATAAGTAGTTAATAGAGAATTGCTGTTAATATACAGAAGGCTACAAAGACTTCCTTAACAGACATGTTCTGTAATCAAAACCATTATAACAATAACTAGGTCCTGGTGCCACAGATCAACAGACCTTTACTTTCTGCTTTCAACCAGAGAGAACAGTTGATGAAAAATACCT
The DNA here is from genome assembly GCF_964194155.1 of Cetorhinus maximus. NCBI lineage: Eukaryota > Metazoa > Chordata > Chondrichthyes > Lamniformes > Cetorhinidae > Cetorhinus > Cetorhinus maximus. The sequence continues at coordinate 15,118,290 of NC_135880.1, forward strand.
GGTTAGGTTTTTTGCCCTTTTCTTATGAACAAGGCTTTTTCAGGCTTTTTAGCCGCATTTCTCATTTCCGTAGATATTTAAAAAATAACAATTATTCCGCCCATTTTATCTCTTCCCCAGCCTCCATCAGTATCCTAGGATGCACACCAGCCTGTCTTTGGTCTCTTTTCCACTTGCTCTCCAGTAACTTTTGCAATCTGTTTTTGTTTAATCGAAAGCTAAGGTAAAAAACTACTCACTGGTGGATAACTACTTGGTAAGTCATTAACCTTAGCGTCTGTAGCTTTTTAAGAGAATCAATGTCAGCCCCTGTTATCGAGGTAAAAAAAATCACCACAGCTCAACATCTCAGCTCGAAATCCCAGAAGCTAGGTATGAAAGAGGCAGAAAGGAGAACATATTATCTCAAGACTAATAAATTACCCATTTGGCATTTTAAAATTCGATTTAATGTTTGCATTTCTACAGTGAGTAAATCGGAATATCGATTTAAGGTTTTCTACCAAATATTTTTGCCTATCACTCTCTGTACAACTTCACAAAGCCTTACAGCACAGGAAGAGGCTGTTCGGCCCATTATGTCTATGCTGGCTCATTTAAAGAGTTAGCCCCACTTCACATCCCTTTATCCATAGCCCTTACGACCTTGTGGCATTAAGGCCCACCGGGGGTATTTTACAGCCAGGTCGCTTGCCGATTGTAGTGCCCATCTTTTGGGAAGCTTCCTTCTCCACCAGTTTGCCTACTGGACAATTTGGGTTGGCGTTCCCCTCAGCCTGTCTGGTAACAACAGCAGGTAGATGGATAAAGGAGGAGGAGCAAGGGGTTTCACAGTAAAACAAGGTGCCTGAGATAGTCACAAGGTCAATGCTCACAGACACTTTCCAAAGGGAACCTTTTCCAGCTAGAGTTTTGTTAGGTAAGGGTATCACAGGATATGGAGAAAAGGAGGGAAACTAGAAGTGAGGTGCAGTTTAATCCAGGATGGAAGTGCAGTAGGCCAAGGGCTGAATGGTTCCTTCCTGTCCCCAGTGTTTCTACTTCCAGCCATTCCCTAGCACAAAGCTGAAAGGTCCATTTTTCATGTACAGTTTGATTAGCAGCACGCTAGTTGGCCATGGAGATTGGACACCACAGATGAGCCATCATACGAACATACATACAAACATACGAATTAGGAGAAGGAGTAGGCCACTCGGCCCCTCGAGCCTGCTCCGCCATTCAATAAGATCAGGGCTGATCTGATTGTCACCTCAATCCCTCATTCCAGCCTATCCTCAATAACCTTTCACCCCGTTGTTAATCAAGAATCTATATCCAGCTCTGCCTTAAAAATAATCAGGGACTCTGCTTCCACTGCCTTTTGAGAAAGAGTTCCAAAGACTCTACCCTCTGAGAGGAAAAATCTCTCCTCACCTGTGTTTTAAATGAGCGACCCCTGATTTTTAAATATTCACGCCCTTTGCACTCACTTGGGTGAGGTTTTACAGTGGGGGCCGTGCTGTGGATCCTCCAAGCTTGCGTCGATCAGAAAGTTCATTTACCCAACCCTTGCTGCATTTCTACGTAACAGACTTCTGCTGACCTTTGCAATGTAACACTAGCCAGCATTTATATATAAAAACAACATTCATTTATAAATCACCTTTGATGTGATAAAATGTCCATAGGCACTTCACAGGAGCATTATAAAACAAAATATGACACTGAGTCACATAAGCTGGTATTAGGCTAGATGATGAATAACTTGGTCAAGGAGGTTCAAGAGGGTCTTAAAGGAGGAAAACGAGGTAGAAGAGGCAGAGTGGTGCGGGGAGGGAATTCCAGAGCTGAGGAAATGTGGGAGAGCAGCCAGGGGTGTGTTAGAATAGTCGAGTCCAGAGGTAATGAAGGCATGAATAAGGGTCTCAGCAGCAGGTGAGCTGAGACAGGGTGAAGCCAGGAAATACTATAGAGGTGGGAATCAACGGTGTGAGTGGTGGTGCGAAAATGAGGCTGGAAGCTCATCTCGGGGTCAAACTTGAAGAAACCAGCTTAACGTCGGACTGTTGCTAGGGAGAGGGGTGAAGTTGGTAGCTCGGGAACAGACTAAAAATGCCAAAAGACCACATGAGGAGATAATAGGACAGGTGACCAAAAGCTTGATCAAAGAGGTGTCTTAAGGATTGTCCTAAAGGAAATGAGAGAGGTAGAGAGGCAGAAAGGATTAAAGAGGGAACTCAGGGCTTAGGGCCTCAACTGCTGAAGCCATGGCCACCAATGGTGCAGCAATTAAATTCAGGGGTGCGCAAGAGCCGCAGAATTGGACGAGGGCAGAAATCTTGGAGGGTTGTGGGGCTGGAGAAGGTTACAGAGAAAGGGAGGTGTGAGGCCAAGGAGGGATTTCAAAAGAAGTATGACAGTTTTAAAATGGAGGCATTGCCAGACCTGCAGCCAGTGTAGGTCAGTGAGCACAGGGATGATGGGTAAAACGGAAAACACACTAGCTACAAAGGAGGTCATGGATCAGCGATTAATATTTTGCCACATATCCACAGAAACCTGAGCTGGTTCTTCTACAATTGTCAGTTTTTTTTTTTCCCAGCGTTTTCCTAACTGTGCCCTTATCATGTTATTAATGAGGGGGACTAAAGGCAGAATGATTGCCTGACCCACTCCATCAGCCCAAAAAAGCTGCAGTACAGACAGGCTGACCTTTAATCGTAAAGAGCCAAGATTTCATTTCCAATCCGAGATGTAAAACTGCATTCCGAAAGGCGGTCTGCCTGTCACTTCTCCTGAGATCTGTAGCCAAGCTACTCCTTGCCTCAGCTGAATAGAAGTTTATACCTTCTGATCCATACAGTCTGACACCATCAAGTTAATAACCTAGTGTCAGGAATAATCAATACAGACTTATGTTTTGCTTAAAACAAAATGACTCTGAATGTTGAAAGATCATAGGAAACTGCATTTTCATTAAGTCTAGACCTCAGCGGAGTGAAATCTTTTAAGCATGCAGCTTGCTTTCGATGATTTAAGCACCTCTGCTCTGACATTTCAAGCCAAGTCCTCTTTAACACTATCATTTTCAGATAAGAATATCTCAGGATGGCCATTCTACGCATGGATCAGATGTGTCTTAGTCAACACAAGGTAATATTCTCAGATAATAGAAGCAAAATACTGTGGATGCTGGAAATCTGAAATAAAAACAGAGGCTGCTGGAAAAACTCAGCAGGTCTGGCAGCATCTGTGGAGAGAGAAATAGCGTTAACGTTTCGAGACTCCTCTTCAGACATTTTGAGTCTAATATGGCTCTTCTTCAGAATTGAATATTTTCAGATTGCAGAGTCATGGGACAAGGCAGCAGAGGTCTGGAGTAATGAGGAAATATTTGCATAGGTTTACACAGCACAGAATAGGCCTTTCGGCCCAACCGGTCTATACTGGTGTTTATGCTTCACATAAGCCATCCCTACCTCATCAAACCTTACCACCATCTCTTTCTGTTCCATTCTTCCTCTTAAATGCCACTCACCTCAACCTTCCGACCACTCTGTGAGTGACGAATTCCTCTCTGGGATTCAGAGGGCGGAATCTTCCGGTCCTGCCGGCAGAGGGGATCATGGCGATCGGGGGCGCTTAACTTGGCAGGAGGCAAAATGTCTGTTTCCCGTCGGCGGGATAAACTGTTGGGATTTTGTTCTCCCGACTTTCAAGGCGAGTTAAAGGTGGATCGAGCTTCCCAACGAACAATGCAGGGAATCCCATTTGCACGGATTAGCATCTCGTGCATGCTCATCAAAGGCCATCTCGTTGGAATTAAGTTTGCCCTCCGAATTAAGTGCCCTGCCGGTGAGCGCGCAGAGCTCCTGGCCTGCATTGAATGAAGGGCTGTGTGGATGCCATTTAAATATGTTGGCGGGACCTTTGACCCCATGAGATAATGGCATGGCGGGTGACTTCCTGCCCGCGCCATCACGAGATTCTCAGTGCTCCTCGCGGATGCATAATTAACGAGCTGACCATCGCACGTGTTCAGCTGTCCCGCCACCCGGCGGGAATCGTGCTGACTTTCCCGCCCGCCCGCCACTGGACTCAGACTCCAGAACGGAAGATTCCGCCCATTGTGGAACCAAAAGAAGCCATTCTGCCCATCGAGTCTATGACAGCTGTCTATGGAGCAATCCAGTCAGCCCCACTCCCCACTCTATCCCTGTAGTCTTGCAAGTTTAGTCCCCTTAAGTGCCCATCCAAATACCTTTTAAAATCGTTGATTTTAATCGCTTCCGCCACCCTTGTAGGCAGCGAGATTCATGAATAAATCAATGGCTCTTATATTTATTCTGGCCTTCCCCAGAAGTGAGAACATCTTCTCTACACCTACCCTGTCGAAACCCTCTATCGGTTTTCAGGACCTTTATTAAATGTCAGAATTTGAGAAATGGAGTGGTTCGGTAAACAGAATGCCAATGGGAATTTGGTGATAATGGGAATTCGGTGCAGAGGGGGAAGGAGGTGCTAAATAATTTAAATCAAGAAGCAACAATGAATAATTAAATAATCACACTGGACAAAATAGAAAAAGCAAGATCATAATCAAAATGGAGAATAGCAACAGAAATTAAGATAAATATGTCTACACATTTGGTTGCGTGTTTAATATCTTCAGTGCTTAGTGTTAAGCTTGAATTAGTAAGGATTTAATATCAGTGTAAGTAATTGTAAGTCAAAGGAAAATGAGTTAAATGATTAAAAACTAACTGCATTACACGATTCTAATAATAGATAAATAGCAAAGTAATTAATCTCAGTAACTAATCATTAATTTATTTAACATCAAGCACTATCCACCTATTTAATAAATTTAGACCTGAAGTGGCCAATTAATTCAAGGAATAAGCTAACAAATTAATTAATGAATTAACTAATGAATTAATAAAACCACGGCGGTGTAGGATTGTGATACGTGGGAGGCTGTGGGCAGGAGCCTGCCACAGCTGCAAGAAACGCCTCGAGACACAGTGGCTGAAAGTCATTGAACTGGAACCTGAGTGAGACACACTCTGCCACATCAAGGAGGAGGCGGAATTACTGGCTAAATTGACTCCAGAGCATAGTCACACTCTCAAAAAAAGCTCAGATGGAGAAAGGAGATAGTGAGCTGTCGGCCAGCCAGGAAAGGAGAGGTCATGAAGGAGCACCAGCGGAAAATGCAGTTGCATAACAAGTGGGCTGACCAAGGGGAGTAGAAAGGCTAAAGTTAATGGGGGTTCTTATTTATAAGACAGATGGGTAGCATTCATTGTAGTCAGATTGGAGAGTCCTGAGGATGGTGTTGCGCACTTTTATTTACACGAACGATTTGGACCTTGGAATCAAAAACACAATTTCTAAATTCATGGGCGGTACTAACTTGGGAGAGGATAGTCAATACTGAGGCGGGCTACAACAAATTACAGGAGATCATTAATAAAATTGAAGAATGGGTAAATAATTGGCGATTGAAGTTCAGCACAGATAAATGTGAGGTAGGAAGAATAGGGATGTCACTTATAACTTGGAAGGTGCGACTCTCAGTGGGGTTGAGGAGCAAAGGGATCTCGGAGTACAAATGCATCAATCACTAATAGCTGCGCCACAGCTTAGCAAGGCCTTAAAGAAGCAAATCAAGCACTAGGTTTTATCTCTATATGGATAGAATTGAAGAGTGGGGATGTTATGCTTGACTTAATCAAACCTTGGTTAGACCCTGCTTAGAGTACTGTGTTCAGTTCTGGTCACCACATTCTATAAAGGATAAACGTGTGGGTATACATATCAGGAAAGGATTGACAGGCTGGGTCTCTTTTCTCTCAAGAAAGGAAGGCTGAGATGGTGACCTAATGGAGATCTTTAAAATTATGCAAGGTTTTGATAGAGTGAATACAGAGAGAACGGGCGGAATTTAATTTTCTCATCCTTGGTGAGTTTGGCGGCAGAGGGGAATTAATCAGGTGGGGTGGTGGTAGGTGAGGAACCTGCTGCCTTCCTGCTTTCACCCTGGTTAAGTCTGGGGCAGGAGCGCCTGTGGATGGCCTACCCATACCGCCGCCTATTGCACTAAATGCGCTATATAAACACAAGTTGTTGTTGTTGCTCACCTTGTCAATTTCCCTGCATATTTCTTCCTCCAATTGTCTTCCAGCATTTAGCAGCCTCCAATATGTCCCTATTAGGGTGATGGGTCCCTTCTTACCTTCCACGTGGATTCTAAATCTATCCTTACGCTTGTTACATCCTTGACCCTACTGCCGTCATGTTATCTTTAACTAGCGCGGCTACTCAACCACCCCTTCTTCCCTTTTATTTCATTTTGTTCCTAAATGTGGCTTGTCATGCAATATTTAGTTGCCAATTTTGTTTTAATCCTCACTACTACATTTGGATCCTCTCCACAAATTATTGCCTCCAGCCTATCCATTTAGTTTGAATATTATGCACGTTGCTGAACCAACAGTTTAATCTGTCTTTATTTAATGTTCCTTTCACTCTATTTATAGCAGTTGACTTACCTTTCTACTCAATGACTTCATCCAATCTCTAGCCACTCGTTTAGTTCCTTCCTTTAGTTTGAGTTTTACTTTCATTTTCTGAATCCCTAAGTTTCTGTAATTTCGAGATTAAAGTTTTATTTACAACCCTTGTTATTCTTTCCTCTGGGATCTTAGTCATCCAGCAATGATACTCAATCTTGAGTGGGTGTTGTACCAGCAGCAGCCAACACCTTCCCTTGTGGCGCTGTCGTTCAGTGGAGCTGCCAAGTTCTGATTGGTCCGCAGCTCCCAGTGGGCCGGATTTCTGCCCCAGTGTCTTAAGCCTGGGGAAGGCCCTCAGCTGCCCAGTTAAGTGCCTGAGTGGCACTTAATATGGCGGAACTTTCCCAAAGGAGGTGACACTGGGGTCTCCAGCTAGTGGTCGTGACCCCCATCACTTCCATTAGACACAGACGCACTTCACAGGGGCAAACATAAAATACCATTTGACACCATAAGGGGTTGTTAGGTCAGGTGACCAAACGTTTGGTCAATGAAGTAGGTTTTAGGGGGTGTCTTAAAGAAGGAAAGTAAAGTAGAGAGGTGAAGAGGATTAGGTAGGGAATTCCAGAGTTTAACGACAAGGCAACTGAAGGTATGACCACTAATGGTGGACTGATTAAAATCGGGGATGCACAAGAGGCCAGAAATAGATGAGCGCAGATTTCTTGGAGCTGGAGGAGATTACAGAGATAGGGAATGGCGGAGCCATGGAAGGATTTGAAAACAAGGACGAGGATTTTAAAATCAAGATGTTGCTTAACAAGGAGCCAAGGTAGGTCAGCGAGCACACGGGTGATGGGTGTATGAGATTTGATACAAGCAAGAAAGTGGGCAGACAAAAATTTGGATGAGCTCAAGTTTATGGAGGGTAGCATGTGGGATGTAGGCCCAGAATGTGTTGGGTTAAGGGGGAAAGGACAGGGAAGTGGGATTGGATGAATTGCCTCTTGGGAAGAGCCAGCAGAGGCATGATGGGCCAAGTGGCCTCCGTCTGTGCTGTAAGCATTCCATAGTTATCCAAATCGATCTGGTCAATTCCTGGTCTGCAGGTCTACACAAACCCCATTGAAGGTATAACAAACTCCAAGTAAACTAAATTATCCCTTCTGCTCAATCTTAATTTTCACACGCAGTTGACAGTAATGTAAAATTTGATGGTTATATAAGTCAATGCCTCTGAGTAATAAGGCACTTTTTGGAATGTAGCGAAATGTAGGAAATGCAACAACCAGTTTGTGCACAGCAAGCTCTGAAACAGCAGTGAAATGATGACCAGGTAATTTGTTCCAGGTTTTTGACGGTTAAATATTGTTCTGAGGACTGGGAGATAGCCCTCTGCCCTTCTTTGAAATGACGCTATGCAATTTCTGGCATACACCCGAGGGGGCAAATAAAGTCTTGGCTTAACGTCTCATCCAAAAGGTGGCACCTCTGACTGTGTGGCACTCTGTTACACTGCAGTGTTAGCCTAGGTTATGTGACAGGAGTAAGACTTTGAACCCATGATTTTCTGACTCAGTTGTTAGCGTGATGCCCACTGAGCCATAGCCGATACATAAACCTAGCAGAGTGTAACTTTTTGCCTCCAGCATTATAGTCAAGGACTGCAGCCTTTTTCTATATATTATTATAGAAGCACATTCCAATGCCAGCGCAGAGTGTTATTTATAACTTCAGTTGTCATTACTCATCTGCTCAATTCACTCACTATGCTGGTTAACATTCCTATCGATCTAAATTTATCAGGTAAAGCATGTTATTACTGCGTAGGTTGTGTAGCTATTCAGACATTCAGGCACCTGAGCTTCTAGACAGCCCAACTGCTGCTGAAACCCTTATCCATGCCTTTCTCTAGACATTACCCTTCCAAACACACTCCTGGCTATCCACTCACCTTCCATTCTACACCCCTCCAACTCTGCCCTCTCACTTCACTAGTGGTGGCTGTGCTTTCCAATTGCCTTGGGTCCTAAGCTCTAGAATGCCCTTCACTTTTCTACTTCTCTCTCTCTTCGTTTAACAGGTTTCCTTAAAACCTACCTCTTATAACCAAACTTCTAGTCATCTGCTCTAATATCTCCTAACGTGGCCCAGTGTCAAAAATGTATCTATCGGCATTACTCTTGCCAAGTGCCTTGGGATATTATATAATTCAAGGTTTTTTAGTTGTTGAAGGTTTCACATTTCTTTTTAAGAAGACCATGTTAGTTATACATTGTGAGAGAAATAGAGTTAATAGCCTAGATTTTTGTAGAGTCATTTTGTAGACACTCCACAGCTCGTTCAGAGTGGTGCCGGGAACCCGGGTCTGGAAGAGCCATACTTATTTCTGAGAGATCTTATTTTTGCCAATAGGGGAACGGGGGTGTGAAGTGACTCACACATGGGGGAAACCCAAACCCCGCAGGCCTATTTGAACTCAAAGATCCCATTTTCGCTGGAGCGAGGGCCTTATCCCACAGTGTGAGAGTGACGATTTTTTAGGGTAGATATAAATGCCTATAAAGTGCGTAAGGTCTATGGAACTGCCAAGCTGTAAAATTATTTAAATGGCTAGCCCTTTAAATTAAAAATAAAAGCCCACCAGTGTCTGTGGGTTGATAAAAAACCTGTGCCTGTAGTTTCAATAGCTGTTTGTTGGCATAACCTTAAGTGCTAACATTATAGCATTATTACTGCTTGACTGCTTCCACAATCTGTCATTATCACAGTTGGTGGGGGTATGGGTGCATGGACTATAAGTTCACAGTTTTATTGACAACTCCAAGAGTTTGTTAAGGGATTAGCTGTCTTTGATAGGGGTTATGAATGAATTTGTTTGTTTTTATAAAGGATTAAGTACTTGAATGACTTTGAATGTATTGAATGGGCTTTTATGAATGAGAATGCTTTTTTACATAGTGAGGTCTGTAATAGATACTTAGAATTTTATTTTACTTCATCTCAGCATGATGTCTAAGGTCTGCCCATGGTGGGCACAAGGTGAATTGACAGTGGGGCTATAAAGGGCCATGGCAATGGGTAGGGAAGGTCATGAGTTGGCATAAGTTGTCACTGAGTTGGCATAGTGGTTATAAGGAGCCAAGGGGATGGATGGAATCATAGGATTACAGAATCACAGCAGAGAAGGAGACCATTCAGCCCATCGTGTTTGCTCGCTGAATGAGTACCACTCTTCTGCCTTCTCCCCATAGGTCTGTATGTTCTTCCTTTCCAGATAATAATCCAATTCCCTCTTGAATACCTCGATTGAACTTGCCTCCACCATGCTCTCAGGAAGCACATTCCAGATTGTAACCACTCACAGAGTGAAAAGGTTTCTCCTTGTGTCTCCATTGCTTCTTTTTCCAATTACTTTAAATCTGTGTCCACTCATTCTCGACCCTCCCACCAAGGGGAACAGATTCCCCCTATCTACTCTGCCCAGACCCCCAGTGATTTTGAACGCCTCTATCAAATCTCGCCTCATCCTTCTCCAAGGAAAGCAGTCCCAACTTCTCTAATCTATCTACGTTACTGAACTTCCTCATCCCAGGAACCATTCTCATGAATCTTTTCTGCACTCTCTCTCATGCCTTCACATCCTTCCTAAAGTGTGGCAAGTAAAGCTGGATGCAATACTCCAGTTAAGACTGAACCAACGTTTTATACAAGTTTGACATAATCGCTCTGTTAATAAAGCCTGGGGTGACACAATTAAAGAAGCCGCCCATCTATCAAACAGTCATGTTGACTTGGTTTCAACGGTGAGTCAAATATGATTATCTTCAACACGATAAGTTACAATATTCTTAGCTTGCCAGGGCTGTTTCATATCATTTAACTCCCACAGAGCCTTCACATGTGCAGCAGGAGTTGGTGGGTTAGGAGAGGGAGTTGGTGGATTGGGGGAAGGGGGTGGGGGTGTGGGGAGACAAGTCTTGAGAGGAGCTGAGCCCTTCTGAGAGTGCACCATCATGCAGGCCATGCACCAGCTCAGATACTCACACGCCAGGGGACCAGTAAAACAGATAGCTGGTGGCGCACGCTTCATCAGTGAACAAGAGCAGATGGTGGAGGTCGGAGCGACACGTGGAGAGTTGCATCGGAGGCCACAGCCCTCTCCAAGCTCTGCTGAGCTGTACTGCAGGGAGGCAGTACAGAGAAAGAGGAAAGTCATTGAACAGCAGCAGACAATGTGAAATACACTGGGGAGATAAAGGAAATTAGCTGTGAAATATTTATTAATATGAGCTAGACAAGTGAGCGTAAGAGTTAGCACGGATATGCTAACCATATCATAGATGCCTCAATGGGCGAAGGGAGTTTTGTGCTTAAAGAAATTGGTTGGATCAGATCAATCTGTCTTAATCCAGACTGCTCTTATGTTCAAAGACAAAGCAGAACATGAGCAGCAGGGGGGCCACACATGCTATTTGTTTTACTGGTCCACTGATGTGTGTGAGTATCTGAGCTGGTGCATGGCCTGAATGATGGTGCACTCTCAGAAGGACTCAGTTTCTCTGAAGACTTGTCTCCCCACACCCCTACCCACTTCCCCCAACCTACCAACTGCCCCTCCAACCCAGCAGCCCCTGTCTCCCCACACCACCCACCCCACCGCCATCCGAACCCACTGACTTCTGCTGCACATGTGAGGGCTCCGTGGGAATATTGCAACTTATCACGATAAAGATAATCATATTTCACTCATTGTTGAAATCAAGTCAACAAGTCAAAAAATGATAAACAAATCTGGAATTGAAGACTAGTCTCAGTAATGGTGACCATGTCATTAAAAAAGAAATCTACTTCACTAATGTCTTTAGGGGAGGAAATCTGCCACCCTCATCTGGCCTGGCTGACATGTGATTCTAGGCCAACAGCAATGTGGTTGACTCTTAACTGCCCTCTGAAATGGCCTTGCAAGTCAAGGGCAATTAGGGATGGGCAACCAATGCTGGCATGGCCAGTGACCCCTGCATCCCATGAAAGAATAAATTAAAAAACAATGACTGTTTGACATGTGGGTGGCTCCTTTAATCATGTTATCAGGTGGTTGGGAGCCCCCGATCAGCGACAGTCAATGATGCCATAACTTCAATGGTCCACAATACCTCTTCCTTTGCACTTATCTACAGTGTGATATGTGGAGGAGCAGCTCCAGTTCTCTTCCCCCTGCTTTGGTGTTCTCTGCTCTCTTCCCCTGCAACGAGGGAACGAAGAGGCGGATAAATGAGTCTAATGGCACGTGCTGACCCAATGGATTGAGTGCATTTGGTGAGGCATGACATTGCATAATGATGAAGGTGAGTAGGGGTGGTGACTGGGTAAATGGGGATGTGAGGAAGCCAATACAAAAGAAGAAGCTGTCTTTCAAAGTAAGCGGGTATGAGGAGCGATGTGATGAAATTGGCGTGACGAGGCAGAATGAGGGGGAGGGAGATGCATGTAGCAGGGTGTAGGTAAATGTGCCATTGTACCCTCACTTTTCCTGCCCTGCTTAGGTTATTAAACCACTTTCTACCTGGAATCCGGGAGCGTTACAAGACATTCCTGCTGCTGCTGCCCTCGGCAATCTCCAAGCAATGTCTTCTTTGTCTTGGCTGCAGGCTTCTTTCCTCTCATTGTCAGGGATGAGTATTTACTTCTGTCCCTTCACAGCCCCCAGCAGCACACCCAGGGAGGAGTTTGTGAAGTGTGTGCAGCCATTTCCCATCTCAACACCCTGACAGTGAACTCCAACTCCTTCAACCTACATGTCTGGAGTGTCCCTTTAAATACTGCAGTTCAGGTTGCAGCATTGGTTGGGGGGTGGTGGTGGGGGGGAGTGGGGTGGGGGGGAGAGGGGTGGGGTGGTCTGCATCATGTTTGCTGTCGCTGATTGGACAAGAAACCCGGAAGGAAAATTATTAAAAGGTGGCTGAGATAAAAGTCCGCAGAGAGGTGCCATTTTCATATTTGCAGGTTCCCCAGCAACATTAGACTCCTGCGCTGCTCCCATTAAAATCCTGGCCGACCTGTCTGTTCAGCGTCTGCTCAGCAACGCAAGCTTCTCACCAATTTCGCTGAACCATTTAGTGGAAGGATTGTGCACGCCTCATCTGCTCTAAACAGCCTCTCTGATATTCCAGTCAGCTGGCTGACTGTTTGAGAAGTGCAAAAACATTATTACTGCAGATCCCGTCGCAATCCTTTGCTTCTGCTAATGCGTTGGCACTCGCAGGATTTCCACATATCAGAACTGACCACTTTCAAGATCTTATTAACCGGTTGTGAATTATTTAACTTGCAGAATGGGCATATCATCTTGACATGGAATGGTGTGAAGTATTACATTCGGGGAGGTGTAAAAAAAAAGGTCACATATCGCTTAGAAAATAAGAATCTAAATAGGGTAGAGGAACAAAGGGACCTGGAAGTGCAAATGCATAAATCACTGAAAGTTGTGACACTTGTTAACAAGGCCATAATGCAAGCATGACATTTATTCCTAGAGTGATTGAATTGAAAAGCAGAGGGTTACGCTGAACTTAAATGAAACCTTGGTTAGACCACATATGGGTCGGTGTACAGTCTGCTCACTATATTATGAAAAAGAGATAAAGGGCTGAATCGGGAGAACTCAGGAGCACTTTAAAAATAGCGGGCAGCTCCCGATTCAGGGACTTCCGACCCCATTCCCGGCTGACTGATTTAAAGGAGGGCAAACTAGTTCCTGTTAAAAGCAAGAACCTGGCACCACTGACCTGGCCGGCACCATTGCGGAGATTGGCATGTCCTACATCTATGCAACTTTTATGGAGTTGGGCCAGGGTTTCAAAGAGTCGTGAATCCTTGTCTGCCTGTGGGGACCTTTAAAAAGATGAGTTCAAAAGCTCTTCCTCATGCCCTCATGCCAAGGTAAGGACGCCATCGACCATCCATGGCTCCTCATGCTCCCATGCCAAGCTATGGCACTTCCATGCTCATTGACCCACTATATCCCTAGTTGCCTTTGAGAAGGTGCTGGTGAGCCGCCTTCTTGAACTGCTGCAGCCCATGTCGGGTAGGTACACCCACAGTGTTGTTAAGAAGGGAGTTCCAGCATTTTGACCCAGCGACAGCGAAGGAACGGCGATATATTTCCAAGTCAGGATGGTGACTGACTTGGAGGGGAACTTCCAGGTGGTGGTGTTCCCATGTATCTGCTGCCCTTATCCTTCTAGATGGTGGTGTTCGTGGGTTTGGAAGGTGCTGTTGAAGGAGCCTTGGTGAGTTTCTGCAGTGCATCTTGTAGGTGGTACACACTGCTGCTACTGTGCATCGGTTGTGGAGGGAGTGAATGTTTCTGGATGTGGTGCCAATCAAGTGGGCTGCTTTGTCCTGGATGGTGTCAAGCTTCTTGAGTGTTGTTAGAGCTGCACTCATCCAGGCAAGTGGGGAGTTTTCCATCACACTCCTGGCTTCTGCCTTGTGGATGGTGGACAGGCTTTGGGGAGTCAGGAGGTGAGTTACTCATCTCAGAATTCCTAGCCTCTGACCTGCTCTTGTAGCCACAGTATTTATATGGCTAATCCAGTTTAGTTTCTGGTCAGTGGTAACCCCCAGGATGTTAATAGTGGGGATTCAGTCATGGTAATGCCATTGAACATCAAGGGGCGATGGTTAGATTCTCTCTTGTTGGAGATGGGTATTGCCTGACACTTGTGTGGCGCGAATGTTACTTGCCACTTGTCAGCCCAAGTCTGGATATTGTCCAGGTCTTGCTGCATTTGGACCCGGATTGCTTCAGTATCTGAGGAGTCGCAAATGGTGCTGAACATTGTGCAATCATCAGCGAACATCCCCACTTCAGACCTTATGATGGAAGGAAGATCATTGATGAAGCAGCTGAAGTTGGTTGGGCCGAGGACACTACCCTGAGGAACTCCTGCAGTGAGGTCCTGGAGCTGAGATGACTGACCTCCAATAGCCACAACCATCTTCCTTTGTGCTAGGTATGACTCCAACCAGCGGAGAGTTTTCCCCCTGATTCCCATTGACTCCAGTTTTGCTAGGGCTCCTTGATGCCACACTCAGTCAAATACTGCCATGATGTCAAGGGCAGTCACTCTTACCTCATTTCGGGAGTTCAGCTCTTTTGTCCATGTTTGAACCAAGGCTGTAATGAGGACAGGAGCTGAGTGGTCCTGGCAGAACCCAAACTGGGCGTCAGTGAGCAGGTTATTGCTAAGCAAGTGCCTCATGATAGCACTGTTGATGATCCCTTCCATTACTTTACTGATGATCGAGAGTAGACTGATGGGTCGGTAATTGGCCGGGTTGGATTTGTCCTGCTTTTTGTGTACAGGGCATATCTGAGCAATTTTCCACATAGCCGGGTAGATGCCAGTGTTGTAGCTGTACTAGAACAGCTTGGCTAGGGTTGCGACAAGTTCTGGAGCACAAGTCTTTAGTGCTTTTGCCGGAATATTGTCAGGACCCATAGCCTTTGGCACTATCCAGTGCCTTGAGCCGTTTCTTGACATCACGTGGAGTGAATTGAATTGGCTGAAGACTGGCATCTTTGATGCTGGGGACCTCCGGAGGAGCCAATGAACCATGTAGTGACAGTAGGATGTGTAAAAAAAAATTCGAAATTTGTCATTCATTCATTCATTACTTTCCACGATGTTAAGGAAAGTCATTTCACAACAAGGCAATAAAAGTGCCAGTCTTCCAGACCCTTTAAAGCATCAAAAAGAGAAACCACAAATCCTTGAAACCACTGAACCTTGTGTAAATAAACATTGTGAAGTTGACCACAGAGATCAGAGAGCAAGAGGGGTAATCAAGCAATGTTTTCCCTGGGGTGCAGCGGTTTCATCAAGAGTAATGGATGTCTGAGCTCTCAGCTAAGCCTCATTTTGTATGTTATTATGATGGTAGGATTAAATGAGAAAAGGTGGGGGGAGGTATGAGTGGACCATTAACCCTGGCATGGACTGGTTGGGCTTAATGTGAATTCTACATCATTCTTTAACTTAAAATGGGACCATTTCTCCTACCTATCAAAAAAAAGGGTAGGGAGCGTGGAGGCCTGGGCGTTCTTAACAACTGGGCTCCATTACCATGTATTGACTCGCTGCCCCAGGTGAACCTGGCCAGATTGGTACCTGGTATATGGGCTGGTGCCATCCAAGCAAGCAGTGACTGTGAGTTGTGGGTGTTCTGAAAGCCGAATTATGGGAGGCTCAAATCTTCCATTTGAGGTCGTGAGAAGCACCCCTGTTCATCCTAGCCCATGAGGAAACCCAAAATTAAATGTAATTATTTCCCTGGCTGCCCATGACTCTCCTCCCAATATACCTGACTTGATGGGGAGCTCAGCATTATTTTTTATTACTGAACTGAAACCGATCCCAGGTAATGTGGACCAAAGCTACCCTGACAACACCAAACAACTGAATATGTGTTCCCCCAATGAAAGGTGGAAAAAGCTCTGTCTGGGCTTCACCAGAAAGCTCTTGAATCCCACCTCCCATTGCCACTTTTTCTTACCACAATCACATGAAAGTATTCAGGAGAAAAGACGCCATTCTGGAAGTAAGATACAGACCAAATAGACAACGAGACAGCCCAACCCTTATTTTATAAAACTCATAAATAGTATGTAAATGATTGAGAATTTAAGTAAGTCAACCAGATGGACAACACATGATCAATTATTACAAAATGGAGAGTGCAGCCGACCTTTCACATCTATTCTGTAAATTAAGGACACCTGTATTTTGCAACATTTTATAATGACTTGCACGCTGAGTTATTCATATCTGTGCAATCTTTTTATCATTTTGTATTTTACTTTAATGATTGTCTATAACTATGTTATGAATTACCTGAATTATTTTGTTATCTGAAAAGGAAGAATGCTGCAGGGCTACAAAGAGAAGGCAGAGGCATGGTAGTAGGTAAACTGCTCAACTGAGAGCATGTGCAGTCATGATGGGCTGAGTGGCTTCCTTCTGCGCTGTAACAATTCTGTCATTCTGTGAATTATGTTTACTTGCCACGTGGATGATTTTTCAATAAACCAACCATCTACCTATTTATGCATTCATGGACTACTGGCCATTGCCCATCCCTAATTGCCCTTGAGCAAGCAGTGGTGAGCCACCCATAACTGAGAGGCTTGTAGGCCATTGTAGAGAGCCTCTAAGAGTCAACCACATTGCTGTAGGCCTGAATGTCCTAGATCAGGTAAGATGGGCATTGGTGACCCAGACAGTTTTTGTGACAAAGTGAAGGGC
Organism: Cetorhinus maximus; assembly: GCF_964194155.1. Taxonomy (NCBI): domain Eukaryota; kingdom Metazoa; phylum Chordata; class Chondrichthyes; order Lamniformes; family Cetorhinidae; genus Cetorhinus; species Cetorhinus maximus. The sequence goes on from NC_135880.1 coordinate 15,135,100, forward strand.
AGACGGTTTAGGGGGGATGTGAAGAAAAACGTTTTTACCCAGAGGGTGGTGATGATCTGGAATGCGTTGCCTGGGAGGGTGGTGGAGGTGGGTTGCCTCACATCCTTTGAAAAGTACCTGGATGAGCACTTGGCACGTCATAACATTCAAGACTATGGGCCAAGTGCTGGTAAATGGGATTAGGTAGGTAGGTCAGGTGTTTCTCATGTGTCGGTGCAGACTCGATGGGCCGAAGGGCCTCTTCTGCACTGTGTGATTCTGGGATTCTGTGACACTCTGTTAGTATCATGGTCACATTTTAATGAGTCTAGCATTTTATTCCAGATTGAATTTAAATTCCCCCAGATGCCGAGTGGGATTTGAACTTATGCCCCCTGAGCATTTGACTAGGCCTCTGGATTACTGGCCCAGTAAGACTGCCACCATGTCATGGTCCCTCCACATAAGGCTCAGGGCTCCAACTGAAATTGCAGGTTGGATCCAGAAGCCCATACGCAAAAGGGACGACCCATTTCCTTTCTGTGGGTGTCCAACTCATCTGCTCAAAAGGTCAGGTCAACATCAGGGCACAGCAGGAAGGCTGCCCTCATTTTAAGTGATCCCCCTCTGCCCAGTTCCCGTCAGATAGGGCTAGAGGGATGGGGCAGGCCAGGAGTTAACACTGGACCTAGTATTGAGTCGTAGATTATCTCAAGTCAATTTTCCTATTCTGCTTCACTCAGCACTGATAGGAAGCAGTAAAACTGATTCCTTCACTAAGTGTGTATTTTTGATGCTTGATGTAGCTATCAGGCTGCTTAAGAATCTGAAGCTTGGCACAAAATAAATTTGTGGAATAGGAGCTGTAATTTATAACTATATACTGATTCATTCAGACAGCACGTAACTGCACTGTAAAAAAAACCTATTAAACTGCACACATTCATTTGCTGCAATCCCTTACATTCATCTTGTAAACCTGAAATTATACAGAACATTGAATGATGAGGTTCCTAATAGAAGCAGAAATGTCTAGTAACTCAATAAAGGCTTTGAAGGATACCATGCACTTCCTAATCGGTATGTGAAAGGGGTAAAGCTCCTGACACCAATTGGAAGGTGCATGCTACCTTCCACAAGTTGCCCGTTAGATATCTGTTCAAGGCCCCAGTGTTAAAAAGCTTTAAATAGAGAATATTATTAGTCCTTAAAATTTGGCTGTGATTTTATCATTAGTGTCACATGTATTATGTGCTGGATTATATTTTTTTAAAGCATTGATGATACAAAAGAGTTGCAAGTGAAACGGCAACTGTGCTGTCATCTTCCTTAAGCAAAAATGTTCTTTAATGAATAGAATTTAATTCTCAAAATGTTGATTTTGGGGACAAGTGACACTTCAGGGATAGGGCAGAATACATTGGGAACTACTCACAAGGCATTTTACTCATGGCTGCTGGTGGGAGATTACTAGTGTACCATATTTGCTGCCTCTGCTTCCTCGCAAAGATTAGCACAGATAATCAAGGTTATATATATGGAATTAGGTCACAGATCAGCCATGATCTCATTGAATGGTGGAACAGATTCAAGGGGCTAAAGGGTCTACTCCGGTTCATTTGCCCCATATAGCTTATCTTTCTATACCATTCTATACCCTGTCAACACCCATCAGATCATATGATGAATGTGAGGTAGATTTATGATATTTGACAATTTATTTGATGAGAGGCAGATCGAAGTTCTTGTTCAGGTGTGCCTTCAGTCATTTAGACCAGAAGTTCTGGAGTACCTTCGCTAAACCTCACTGCATGTCCACCACGCTCTCCTATGTTTACACCCTGCTTTTGAATCGACCACTTTAGCCAAGCTTATTGTCACCCCTCCTAAAAGCTCTTTGGCATATGTCAACATGTGTCTGTTTGCACCCTCAGTGAAGCAACTTAGGAGTGCTTCCTATGTTGTTATTACTGTTCATATCCATTCTTGTGAAGCTCACTAAAGAAGGAATTGCAGCTAACTCATCATATTCCTCATCAGAATTGGACATGCAAGGAATGATAAAGATGCCTTTGATGGGAAAGAAAATTTTATGGATGTTACCCAATTTGTTGCCAGTTCCCTTATCAATGTCTGAAACGTATTGAAGTTGGATAGTTAGGAATTCACATTTAGCATGAGATGGATGTTCTGGAGCAGTTGGGCATAGTACGAAACCCACTGAGAGGACTTGGACTTACGTTTGAGACATTGGAAGATTAGCAAAAGGAGCCGAGGGTTTCACCATCATTGCTGGGGTTAGGGAAAGGAAAGCAATAAGGCCTTATTCCTGAGGAAGAGACATACATGTCAATAATATTAATCAATTACTTAATTCACGTGTGTTCTGCTCGTAGGCAGGCCCTTGGCTTATTGTTTGCCGATACTTCATCCTGAGCCGTCCACCTTAGAGGGTTTTATACCTCTAACAAAAACATGAATTTGAGGAGTTTTTAATTGTATAAAAGCAGGCAGGGAAGTGTGCGTGAAGTGGGAGGTTTTTTTGTCCAGTTTTGTTTTCATAGAATCATATGCCACAAAAGGAGGCTATTTTACCATCATGCCCTGAGCACTTGTCCCATCTAGCTCATCTTTCTGTACCATTCTACAGTCACCTTGTCAACGCCCATCAGATCATCTAGCTAATGGTATGATGGATGTAAGGTAGATTTATGATATTTGACAATTTATTTGATCATGGCCAGATTGAAGTTCTTGTTCAGACGTGGCCTTCAGTCATTTAGATCAGGAGTTTTGGAATATCTTCCCCAAACCTCACCGCATGTCCACCTCACTGTGCGTCCTACGTTCATTTAAGATCCTGGGGGAGCTTGACAGGGTGGGTGCTGAAAGGATGTTTCCCCTTGTGAGACAGACTAGAACTAGGGGACGCAGTTTAAAAATAAATGGTGTCCCGTTTAAGGTGGAGACGAGGAGAAATATTTTCTCTCTGAGGGTCTTGAGTCATTGGAGTTCTCTTCCTCACAGAGGAATGGAGGCAGGGTCATTGAAACCGATCTCTTTGACCAAGCTTATAGCCACCCCTCCTGATAGATCTTTGGCTTGTGCCAACTTGTGTCTGATTGCACCCTCCGTTTTTCTTCACATCTGAGTAAAGCAACGGAGAACAAGAGGCAACTTAAAAATAAGGGAACATTTGGGAAACATGGACTACAAGATAAGTAGGTTCAGTTTTGGACTTGGAACCTTTTCCCCCAAAAAGCCTGTGGATCCTGGGTCAATTAAAATTGCCTAAGATGAGCAGATTTTAGTTTAGGACATCGGGATAGGAAACAAAGATGGGTAAATGGAGGTGAGAAGCAGATCGGCCATGATGAATGGCTGGAACTTGAGTGGCTAAATGGCCCACTCCTGTTTTTTTTTTAAAAGAAAAGTATGGGTTCTTGCCTTGAAAAAATAAATTATAACCAGACAAATGAGGACTTTGGTCATGAATGATACAGTTCACAAGGAAGCCATTTGGTCCTTCCAGATGAAATTGAAGGATAATTTGCCAAACTGAACTGTAGCCCCTCAATGGAAAAGAGTTAAATTGGTGATGAAACTGATAGAAATTAAGTACATTCTGGTAAGGGAAGCATATGAACATCTGAATTAGGAGCAGGACTAGGCCATTCAGCCCCTTGAGCCTGCTCCCCCATTCAACAAAATCATGGCTGATCTGATTGTGGCTTCAACTCCACTTGTTAGTCCCTTGTTAGTCAAGAATCTGTCTACCTTAAGAATATTCAATGATCCTGCCTCCACCACTCTCTGGGGGAGAGAGTTCCAAACACTCAAGACCCTCTGAGAGAAAAAAATTCTCCTCATCTCCGTCGTAAATGGGAGACCCCTTATTTTTAAACTGTGTCCCCTAGTTCTAGTCTCTCCCACAAGGGGAAACATCCTTTCAGCATTCACCCTGTTAAGTCCCCTCAGGATCTTATAGGTTTCAATAAGGTCACCTCTCATTCTTCTAAACTCCAATGGATACAGGCCCAGTCTGTCCAACCTTCCCTCAGAAGATAACCCCTTCATTCCAGGAATCAGTCAAGTGAACCTTCTCTGAACTTCTTCTAACGCATTTATATCCTTTCTCAAATAAGGAGCCCAAAACTATACACAGTGCTCTGGATGTGGTCTCTCCAACACCCTATTCAAATGTAGTTAAACATCCCTACTTTTACATTCCATTCCCCTTGCAATAAATGACAACCTTCCATTTGCCTTCCTAATCACCTGCTGTACCTGCATACTAACTTTTTGTGCTTCATGTACCAGAACACCCAGATTTCAGGACACCCTGTAAAAGGGAGTTATTAATAAATCTACAGCTGATTAAATCAAATGATAAAAAGGCACGTGAATGCAAAATACTGCCTATACCAGGCCCTCAAGCAGTGCATCTCAAATCGTAAGCACTCGCTGGATAAAAAGTCTTTCTTCTTGTCATCTTTGGATCTTTTGCCATCACTAAAATTGGGTTTCCTTAAGCACAATGGTGGATGGTGAAGATAGGGGTAGAGATGTCATGAGATTTATTTATTTATTTATTCTTTCACAGGATGTAGGCATCGCTGGCTAGGGCAGATTTTGTTGCCCATCCCTAATTGCCCTTTCAACTTTCACTACAAACTTTCCTTCTTCATCTGGGTCAAAATCCTGGAACTCTCTCCCTAACAGCACTGTTGGTGTATCTACACCGCATGGATTACAATGGTTCAAGAAGGCGGCTCACCACCACCTTCTCAAGGGCAATTCAGGATGGGAAATAAGTGCTGGCCTAGCCAGCGATGCCCGCATCCTATGAATGAATAATAAAAAAAATTCCGTGGGTTTACTGCCTAGCAAGTTGGGTTGAAATTGCCAACAAACTCTGGTGGTATGTCAATTTTACACACTACCAATAGTGCAGACTCGATGGGCCAAGGGGCCTCTTCTGCACTGTGTGGTTCTGTGATTCTGTGATACACTTCTTTGACTTTGTGGGAGAGTAGAATAGGGGTTAGGTACAAGACCTGTGTTGCACAGAATCCAAAATTTTCAGACGGGAGAGTGAAGTTTAAATTGGTCCCTTTGCCTTTATGAGAAATTGGCTAATCTATGGAACAGTTTCCCTCAGGAGAATGATAGATTCATAGAATTTTACAGTACAGAATTGGCCTGTCATGCCTTTGCAAGCTCCTTTTTTGCAGGAGCTAAACTGTAGCCCCACACTCCAACATTTTCCCCATCGCACTGCAAATCAGTTTTCTTCAAGTAGCTCTCCAATGAATTTTTAAATGCTTTTCTGGAATCTGATTCCACCATGTATTTAGGTAACATGTTCTGGATAATCACAACCCCTCTGTGCGAAAAGATTTCTTCTCACCTCCCCTTTAGCTCTTCTGCCAATTAATTTAAATCTATGACAACTCGTTACTGGTCCGCTTAACAAATGAAACATTTTCTCCAAGCTTGCTCCATGAAAATTCCTCAAAATTTCAAAGTTTTCCCCTTATCCTCTTCTGTTTGAAGGAGAACACCCCAGGTTCTCAAATCTTTCCACACCATGGAAGCGCCTCTTCCATGGCATCATCCTAGCAAACCTTCTCTGTACACTTTCCAAGGTCCTGGCATTCTCCCTCAAGTCCGCTGCCCGGAAGTGCACCCTATATTCCATCTGAGGACTGACGGAGGTTGCAGACACAGTTAATATTGATTCATTCAGGTTCAAATTAGATAGATTTATTTCAGAATTTATTAGCCTGGGGTACAATATGTAAGTGATGATAAGACGTGACATTCGGTGAGTTTGTGGGTTTGGGAGAAGCAGGTGACTTTGGACTTACGATTCCCAAAGCTCTTCAGGGAGATTAGTCCCTGCCCTCATGTCTGGCTTTGATGAAAACTAACTCACAGAGATTGATTACTGTGATTAATGAACAACTTTATTATTGTTGAACCATGCCAGTGCCAGGATGGTAAAAGGCAAACCTCTTTGACGTATTCTTGCACAGGATGTGGACATCACTGGCTAGGCCAGCATTTGTTGTCCATCACTAATTGCTTTTAAAAAAAAGTGGTGGTGAGCCACCCTCTCAGTCCATATGATGTAGGTGCACGTAAAGTGCTGTAAGGGAGGGAATTCTAGGATTTTGACCCAGCGACTGTGAAGGAACGGCAACATAGTTCCAAGCCAGAATGGTGTGTGACTTAGAGAGGAACTTGCAGGTGGTGGCGTTTCCAGGCATCTGCTGCCCCTGCCCTTCCAGGTGGTGGAGGTTGTGGGTTTGGAAGGTGCTGCCAAAGGAGTCTTGGCGAGTTGCTGCAGTGCATCTTGTAGATGGTACACACTGCTGCTACTGTGCATCGGTGGTGGAGGGCATGAATGTTTGTGGATGTGATGCCAATCGAGCGGGCTGTTTTGTTCTGGATAGTGTCGAGCTTCTTGAATGTTGTGGGAGCTGCACTCATCCAGTCAAGTGGAGAGTATTCCATCACACTCCTGACTTGTACTTGTAGATGGAGAACAGGCTTTGGGGAGTCAGGGGGTGAGTTATTGTCCACAGAATTCCTAGCCTCTGACCTGCTCTTGTAGCCACAGTATTTATATGACTAGTCCAGTTCAGTTTCTGGTCAATGGTAACCCCCAGGATGTTGACAGTATGCTGGGTGGATCTTGCTCCTTATCTCGTCTGGCAATTCTCATGTTCTTAGAGTTCAAAGCATCACCAACTGAACAAAGCTGGCACTTGATATTAACCTCCCTTGATCCTGTGCGTTCCGATTCTTACTCAAGCCAAATGCTTTACACAGGGTCCTGAAACTTCCTGATGCCTATTGTAAAATACTGAAGGTGACCATTGTGGTAACTGGATGTATCGTCACTTCCTCCTGCCAATCATGGGTCATGTGACGTACTGTGTGGGTTCCGACCAGTGAGCTCTTAGCACAGGCAATCCATGGGGCGGCACTTTTCTGATGAGAGATCTGGTCGAGTGTGCAAGCACTGAAAATGACCCTGTAATAAAGTTTAACATTTCCTTGATGAAACCAGCCTGCTCCATAGAGTCACCTAGAGTTCTGTGTTCACGGAGGAAGACACTAATAACTTCCCGGAAGTACTGGAGAACCAGGGGTTTAATGAGAAGGAGGAATTGAAGGAAATTAGTATTACTTAAAAAAAACAGTGCTGGAGAATTTAATGGGACTGAAAGCCGATAAATTGCCAGGGCCCGATCATCTACACCCCAGGGTACTAAAGGAGGTGGCCATGGAAACAGTGGATGCATTAGTTGTCACCTTCCAAAATTCTGTAGACTCTGGAACAGTCCTGGCAAATTGGAGGGTGGCAAATGTAACCTCACTATTTAAAAAAGGAGGGAGGGGGTAAACAATGAATTACAAACTGGTTAGCCTAACCTCAATAGTAGGGAAAATGCTAGAGTCCATTGTAAAGGATATGATAACAGGGCACTTAGAAAATATCGACAGGATTAGACAAAGTCAACATGGATTTGTGAAAGCGAAATGTTGTTTGACAAACCTACTGGAGTTTTTTGAGGATGTAACTAGCAGAATAGATAAGGGGCAACCAGTGGATGTGGTGTATTTGGATTTTCAGAAAGCTTTTGATAAAATCCCACATAAGAGGTTGGTATATAAGATTAAATCAGATTGGTGGTAATATATTGGCATGGATTGAGAATTGGTTAACAGACAGGAGAGAGAGAGTAGGAATAAATGTATCTTTCTCAAAGTGGCAGGCAGTGGCTACTGGGGTACCCCAGGGATCACAATATTTATCAATGATTTGGATGAGGGAACCAAATGTAATATTTCCAAGTTTGGTGATGACACAAAACTTGGTGGGAATGTGAGCGATACGGAGGGTGTTAAGAGGCTCAAGGTGATTTAGACAGGTTGAGTGAGTGGGCAAATATATGGCAGATACAGCATGATGTGGATAAGTGTGAAGTTATCTACTTCAGTAGGAAAAACAGAATGGCAGTGTTGTGAGTGGTGGCGGAGTTGGTCCTATTGATAGAGTTGACCTGCAGACACTTCTTGGGTGGAAACTTTAAGTTTATTTACATGGAAACTTTAAGTTTATTTACAAGGTACTCAGCAGCAACTACATGCGTGCTTTCAACTCAAACTCTATCTCTACACAACTAACTACTGAGGTAGCCAGCGCTACTCTCCTATTGGTTGCTATTGGTGATCTTCCTTAACATGCATTACTCTTAAAGGTATTTTACACACTAAATAAAACCATAATTACTACACCCCTCCCCCTTTACTCGGATATACATATTATATTTGCAAGTACAAATTTCTCAAGACAACAAAATATTTACACTGGCTAAGGAATTTACAAGTTCAGTCTCTCAGGTGGTTTCCTGGTACGTGTGGAACGTCGCAGCTCCACAACTTCAGATTCTTTGTCAGGAACCTCCTCTTCCGGAGTTGCCTAAACAACAGGCGTTTCGGTGGGCACTCGCAGTTCTGTATCCTCAACTCCTGGGCTGAGTACTCACAACAGGAAAGGCTGGCTGGTTGTGAACACTGGTGGAATCAATTCTTGATGCTCTGTTTCTCTCTTCTTAAATGATCCGTGTGTCACTGTATGACTTGGCCTCCCATCTTCACGTGGTAAGATAGAGGTCCAGTCAGTGCACTTAACCAGTAACCGCCTTTGGTCCTTCTCCAAAGATCATCACGTATACCGTCTCTCCCACGGTAGATTTTCTTTCACGACTATGCCAGTCGTGTCTAGTTTTCTGGTTTCCCTGACTCCTTTCCACCTTCTCCTCTAAATTTGGCATTATTAAGCTCAATCTCATCTTGAGACAACAATAACTGTTGTTGTGTGAGGGGTGGTCCTATAATGGGAAAGAAAGCGTGCTAAGGAATCACCAGTTAGCTTTTTCATGCCCGCCTTGAATGTTTGAACTGCCTTTTCAGCCACTCTGTTTGAGGAAGGGTAGTACAGTGAAGTTTGTACACGCTTGATACCATTGAGGCTGATAAACCATTGAAACTCAGCACTCGTAAATGCCTTGCCGTTATCAGAAATGACTGCTTCTGGTAGTGCAAGAATGACAAAACTTTGACGTAGTTTCTCAATTGTAGCAGTTGATGTTGGTGACTTCACCTCATATATGTCCATCCATTTTGAATGGGCATCGACAATGAGCAGAAACATTGTTCCAAGGAAAGGTCCATCATAGTCAATGTGTAACTGCATCCAGGGTCTACCTGGCCACTCCCAAGAGTGTAACAGAGCTGTTGAAGGTAACTTTAGCAGTTGCTGACATTGCACATAATTCTTCACCAAACTCTCTATTTCGCCATCCAACCCAGGCCATCGTAGATAGCTGTGTGCTATGGTCTTCATTAGGGAAATTCCTGGATGGGCACTGTGTAGTTCAATTAAAAGTGGCTCCCTTCCCTTTGGAGGTACTATCACTTGTGCTCCCCACAATAAGATGCCATCCTGGCTGGTTATTTCATGTCTTCTACGGTACGGTACAGTATCATTTCGTCAGATACGGGCTCTTATGGCCAACCATGTGGCACTTGTTCTCATACCTGAGATAGGACTGGGTCCCAACTTGTCTTGTTTCTGTTCTATCAAATGCATGCCAGCAAGCAATCTAAGAAATTTAACAATAAAACAAGTTCCTGTGGAACTGGGACATGCTCATCATTATCTTGTAAAGGCAAACTACTAAGGGCATCGGCATTTGCGATTTGATTTCCAGGCCTATGTTGTATTCTTGCTGAGGCTATGGCTGGTATAGCCTTGTCCCCACTGAACAATCTAGCAATGGTTTGTGGTCTGAAACGATTGTAAAATGGCAGCCATGTATGTACTGGTGAAATTTCTATATACCAAAGATGATGGACAGGTCTTCTTTTTCTATCTGCGAGTATCCCTTTTCTGCTGTAATGAGCATTCTTGATACATAACCTATTGGCTGTTCCGAGCCAGCGTCCATCCAATGAGAGAGCACTGCTCCCACTCTGTAGGGGGACGCATCACATGTCAGCACCAATTCTTTCATCTGGTTGTAATGCACTAATAGATTGGACGAGTGCAGCCATTGCTTTACCTTTATGAAAGCTTCTTTTTGGGGCTCCTCCCAAGACCAACGTTGGTTCATCTGAGTAGAGATTGCGGGGGGGCCAGCACTGTAGACAAATTGGGTAAGAACTGCCCAGAATAGTTGATCATTCCTAGGAATGATTTGAGCTCTGAGGTGTTCTTTGACGCAAGTGCCTCTCTAATGGCTCTCACTTTCTCCTCAACCAGGTGGAGGCCCTGTGAATCTACCTGGTGACCTAAATAGATTACCTCCCTCACTTGGAACGTGCGCTTTTATTTTTTTAAACGCACTCCAGCTTTCAAGAAACGTTTTAAGACTTCTTTTAAGTTTGCCAAATGCTCTTTTTCAGTGAATCCTCTCACCAATACATTGTCTAAATACGCTACAACATGGTGCAGTCCCTACAGTAAACTTTCCGATGTTCTCTGAAAGATAGCACAAGCTGAGGAGAGGCCGAAAGGCAATTGTGTACATTGGTACAGCCCTTTGGGGGTATTAATTGTGACAAATTCCCCGGAGGCATTATCTAACTATAGTTGTTGATAAGCCTGACTCATATCAAGCTTTGTGTTGGTTCCACCTTCGAGGTGGTTCCACCTGTCATCTTGGTGTACAAGTCTTCAATTTTTGGAATGGGGTGCCTGTCAAGCTTAGCTACTTTATTAACCGTCAATTTGTAATCTCCACAAATTCGGATGCTTTGATTGGGTTTAAGGACTGGGACTATGGGTGCTGCCCATTCCGAGAACTGCACAGGTTGTATAGCGCCCAGTTTCTCTAGTCTGTCCAGTTCGGCGTTGACTTTTTCTCGCAGTGTGTATGGCACCAGTCTCATCTTCATGAAGCGAGGGGTTGCTTCTGGATCCACATGAATTTTTGCCTGCAGCCCCTGGATTTTCCCCAAGTTCGTCCTTAAAGACTGTGGCATATTTTCAAAGTGGCTCTGGTAACCCACTTGCTCTCAGCTGAAAAACTTCAGCCCACTCTAATTTAATCTCCTGCCACCATCATCAAGAGTAGATTTGCCGATTGGCTTCCATGATGGACCGTTACTCTGCTCAAACCTTTTACTTGAATGTCTTCACCCGTATATGTTTTTAGTTTGGAAGCTGTTTCTTCGAAATCTAATTGGTGTTCACCATTATTCAGATATCTGAAGGTATATTCCCCAGTTACTGTAGTGGAAACTCCTGTGTCTATTTCCATTATAACAGGTCTGCCATTTACTTTCACTGTGACAAACATTAGTTCTGTTTTTCCAAATTTCCCATTAAACAACGAATAAATGTCTGAATTTGTTGTTTCAGGATCTTCTACATTGTAGATTTCATTGGGCTTCTTCTTTTGTTTTCAAGCCTGCTTGAATCTTTCCTTGCATTGCCTCATTATATGCCCATTTCTGTGACAATAGTGACATTCGATTTTTTTAAACTGCCAGTCATTAGAAGGTCGCTTGTTTCCACCTCTATTGAAATCCTCGATTTCGCTGCTAAATTACTTTTTCTTATTCTTCGGCTAGCTGTTTCTTGCTTCTTGGCAAAGTCTTGCACTTTCAGCCCTTTTTGGCTGGGGTTTCCCACCCGATGTGGAGGACGGCGCCATTTTGCGCACCCTGTATTGCTTTTGAATCTCTTACTGCGCTTTCCATGGCCAGCGCTCTCTGCAGCTCCTTCTTGAAATCCAGATTCACTTCAGACAATAATCTTTTCTGAATAGTGTCTTCATTCACACCACGCACTAAACGATCTCTGAGCATGTCGTTTAGAGATGTACCAAATTCGCAGTGTTCCGTTAGCTGCTTCAAATTTACCACATAGCCTAGAATTGCCTCACCTGAGGCTTTTTTTCTTGAATTAAACGTGAACCTTTGCATCGTTACATCGTCCCTTCACGAGGTCCACCGATTCATCAAAATGTTTCGAATCAGGGACACTGGGTGCAATCAAACTTTCAAATCAAACCCTAGGTTTTATTTCCACATGTGCTTAAGAGGACGGCTCACCTCTTCTCTTCCCCCGTGATATCACTTGCTTCAAAAAAAGACTTTGAGACGTTCAATGTAATGAGACCAATCGTCCGTGGCTGGATCGAAAGGATCAAATCTCCTGAATTGCGACAGTTTGAGAGGGGAATCTTCTTCAATTGTGATGGAGCTTTCTACCTACAATCACTGGGCGAGGTACAGTGCCGATTTCTTTTTACTTGATTTCTTCTGTTAAACTTGTTATATCCATGTCGCCAGTTCGTTGTGAGTGGTGGCCAAGTTGGTCCTATTGATAGAGTTGATCTGCAGACACTGCTTGGGTGGAAACTTCAAACTTATTTACAAGGTACTCAGCAGCAGCTACATGTGTGCTTTCAACTCAAACTCTATCTCTACACAACTAACTACGGAGGTAGCCTGCGCTACTCTCCTATTGGTTGCTACAGACCATGTGGTCTTCCTTAATACGCATTACTCTTAAAGGCGTGTTGCACACTAAATAAAACCATAATTACTGCACAGAGTATTATTTAAATGGTGATAGATTGGGAAATGTTGATGTACAAAGGGACCTGGGTATCCTTGTACACCAGTCACTGAAAGCAAGCATGCGGGTGCAGCAAGCAATTGAGAAAGCAAATGAAATGTTAGCCTTCATTGCGAAAATTCTTGAATATAGGGGCAAGGATGCCTTACTGCAGCTGTACAGGGCCTTGGTGAGACTATACCCGGAGTATTGTGTGCAGTTTTGGTCTCCTTACCTAAGAAAGGTATACTTGCCTTGGAGGAAGTGCAGCGAAGGTTCTCATTGAAACATACAAAATTCTGACAGGGCTGGACAGACTGGATGCAGGGATGATATTTCCTCTGGCTGGGGGGGTGTCTAGAACAAGGGGTCACAGTTCCAGGATACGGGATAGGCCATTTAGGACTGAGATGAGGAGATACTTTTTCACTCAGAGGGTGGTGAACCTATGGAATTCTCTACCATAGGAGGCTGTGGAGGCCAAGTCACTGAATATATTTAAGAAGGAAATAGATAGATTTCTTCACTCTGAAGGCATCAAGGGCATGGGGAGAGCACGGGAGTATGGCGTTGAGATAGAGGTTCAGCCATGATCATATTGAATGGTGGAGCAGGTTCAAAGGGCCAAATTACCTACTCCTGCTCCTATTTTCTATGTTTCTATGTATCACAACCATGAATGCCCACATCTGGGAACTCAACAAACAGAGAATGAACTTTGCTAGTGGAGCAGAGGGTGCACATTTCTGAGCATCTGTATTATCAACATCTGGTGCCATAAGCACTGTTGCTCAAACAACACAATATGCTGACAGATCATCTGGCTCAGAGATCAGGTTAGCTTAATATCATATCAGGGAATGAGCCAGAGCACACTAGAACAGTACGCTGTCGAACATTAGGATAATCACATTTGCAACACCAGTGCAGCACATTAAACAATTTATAGCCAATCTGTGGTGATTGAGATTGAGTGCCATAACCAGCTCAGGGGAATTAAGCAATTTCCCCTTTGAGCAGCACCTCCATGCAAAGCTTTTCAGAATGAAAATCAATGGAGTGGTGAAACAGTACACCTTAGAGCTTAGTAATGGCCTCAGCTGATGCATTGCTAAAGTCAGGTCAGGTCGCCAACTCCTGCTGGACATACTCACATGAGCTCCTTCCTCCAGCTGGAATACCCGGACTAATATTGTCCCCAATTCCAATGTCACGAGAGGAACAGGAGTTTATTACAGGAAAAGAAGTACCATTTTTCTTAACGCCTCAGTGATTTTTCACCCAGTACATTAATACTGAATTACTGGAGGGCTGCCAGCCCAAGCACCGATGCATGAGAGTTTTAACAGAGTTCTAAATTCCCACTGGCAAGCGGAGGTTTGCAAAGGGTAGCTGTACATTTAAGACATTGATAATGAAGGTGATTCGAAAGCCACATCAGTGTTACTGGGAGCAATGGCAGTCTCAGGCCATTGCTATAATTCATTGTAACCTCTCTGTAAACTTTCTGTCTGCCCTCAGTCAGGGTCGACAGAGTAGTGAATATTTTCACTAATGAAGGATAGCCAGGAGCATTGCACTGTTATTGCTTCCTTCTTGTTTCTGTTTTTTTAATATGGGAAATTTGTTGAGTGACAGTTGCAAAAATATAAGCTGGGATCTCATATGAAAAATGTCAAATTTTAGCAGTGAGTCATTCACTCTGAATACCTGAGTCTAAGAAATAAAAGCGCTCAAAGCCATATATTTACATGTACTAGCACTGACTCAATAACCTGGTATTGGCTGGGATGCTTTATGCTTGAGAAGCTCTGATCGAAAATATTGAATGCAAAACCCGAGTAATCAGACCTCTCGCACGCTGAAGGAATAATCAAATGAGTAAAATAGCACAAGTAATTTGAATTGGCTTTTTCCCTAGAACCACATCTCTTGGGCTGGAAAGTATCAGGCACTTTTTCACACTTTATGGGGCAGATAATATCCATTTCCAGTAAGAGAATCCAAGGCAACTTCCCTCAGCCTTCAACATCCTCACCACCGCCGAGTCCACAGCCATCAACATCGGAGAAGTGAGGGAGGTCAGCATTGACGACAAGCTTAACTGGAGCCTTCATATCAACAGTGTGGCTACAACCCAAGCAAAGGCTGGACACCCAAAGCTATTGGCTCACGTACTGACCTCCTCAATGCCTATCCACCACTGACAAGGCTCAAGTCAGTAATATGAGGGGAATATTGCCGCTTAGGATGGGTGTAGCTGCAACAACCAACAAGCATCAAGACACCATCCAGGCCAAAACAGCCCACTTGGTTGGCAATTCATCCATCACTTTTAAACATTCATTCCCTCCATCACTAGTCCACTGTGGCTGCAGCCTGTGCTCTCCACAGGTTGTGACTCACCAAGGCTTCTTCAACAGCACCTCCCACATCTGTGACTTCTATCACCTCGAAGGACAAGCGCAGCAGGAAACACCATCAGCTGCAAGTTCCCATCCATCTCCTCCACCTACCATCCTGACTTGGAAATAAATCATCCTCATGATCATTGGGTCAAAATCCTGGAACTGCCTAACTTCACTGAATAGATTACAGCAACTCAAGAAGGTCCACTACCAACTTTGCAAGATCATCTAGGGATTGGCAATAAATCCTGGTCTTGCTAGCAACATCCGTATCTCTGGACTGGTCTCTTTTTAATTGCATGCGGTCTCACACAATTACTTTGATAGTCTCCGAAAATTGTCCTGAAAAAGGTCCAACTTCCAAGAAAGAATGAACAGGCGCTGTGCTAGCTGCTGCACCACATGGATTGCAATGGTTCCTGA
Source organism: Cetorhinus maximus (assembly GCF_964194155.1). Taxonomy (NCBI): domain Eukaryota; kingdom Metazoa; phylum Chordata; class Chondrichthyes; order Lamniformes; family Cetorhinidae; genus Cetorhinus; species Cetorhinus maximus. The sequence goes on from NC_135880.1 coordinate 15,150,553, forward strand.
AGGAGGGTCCACTAGCTCCATCTCAAGAGTAATAAAGAATGGGCAACAAATGCCAATTTTGCTAAAAACACCCACATTCCGAGCATGAATGCAAACTTATATCTTTTTGAAATAATTTGCATTCACATTATGGTCACACCGTTTCTCAGTATATCTCACCGCATATTGATCAATGTGTCCAATACAATGTCCAATAACTACAACGAGATGAATGATTAGAGAGATTAATCTGTTTTCTGTGATGATGGGATGGGCGGAGGGATTTTGGTCAGAATCAATCGCCCATTATTCTTTGTTCCCTTCCTGCACAGTATTCCTTTCTATTGACCTCAATAACAGTGCTTGTAATGGGGGAGGGGGGGTGGGAGGTAAGGGGGATGTTATATTGCCATATTATTGGTAAAGAGTATTGCTGAGAAAAGCCACAGTATTGAGTCTGTTAGGGGAAAATTAAAAATGCTAAATGAGAACACTGTAAGAATTTACCGAAGAACACTTAAAATCTCGAAGCAGCCATGGATGCTAAACCTATTGACAGCCGAGGGTAAGCAGATGGGCATTGCACACAAAGGAGCTTTGAGTTTTGTGTGATTTACGCAGTTTCAAAAGATGAGCTAAAATCCAGGCACAGGAAGAACCATTCAAGTGGTGCAACGATGCGGTGAAACCTTGAGAGCTGGACTGGAGATAAAAACATAACATAAAGTTAGATTAGGTATACTCCCCTCTCAGATAGGGCTGGGGCAGATGGTTTAGCTTAGATATGGGAGGACATACAAAGACAAGAGAGGGCTTTGATGAAACACAAACAGTTCTGAGTTATGAGAATCAAGGTCTTTGCGTACGTGTTTTAATTTTGATTGGATAATATAATTGTGTATACACCCTTTAGAATGATTGGTTAGCAGAATCACATGCTTATGTACTCAATAGGATAGGTTTAACATGGTACCTGTGTGTCGGTTACCGATTGGATATATTCACATGTACTCAAGTGTATTATGATAAGAAAAAGTACAAAAGTAATGAAATGTAATCAATCTGGGAGCTGGGTCTTCATTCTTAGGAATGATCTCGGCTCCCTTGCATATGCTTGAATAAAACCGGTTAAAGGAAGCCTGAGTCTCTGTGGTCGCTGTGTGATCGGGGATTGTAGTTTCTCCTCTTCAACTGGCCTATGTGGTATTTGCAGGATTGGAGGAAATACCCTCTTCAGTGGCGTTTCATCTTGCACTCATCAGGACAATTCACAAGAATACCAAATGTAAAGGGAACAACAATTTATACTGCCTGAGAAGAGAGTGTTGATTGGTTGGCAACTGGACTCTGATTGGTAGCGGTGTTGCCATGAAGACCCTTAATGTCTTTTCAGCACACGTTTCATGCTGGCTAGCCATTAATTGGCCAGCAGGCATGAAATCGCAGTTTGGGGCCAATCACAGTCAGCGGTCTGTTTCTAGGCCACTCCCAGGCCCACCGACTGCATGCACCCGCCAAGAGTAAAATTCAGGCAATTACTTCTGAATTCAGTGCACACATCTTCTCGTAACAAGTACAAATTACAAAACCGTTGTGATAGCACGACCAATTTTCCCTTGTGGATTTGGTCCGCTTGGCACAGATCATTTGTCACACCATAACACTAGCAAAGAAGCCTCAACACCAGCAGCCAGCAGCACCAGAGGGGACGTGCTGTTCAAAGTGCAGCCCTCCAGGGAAGGCCTCATGGAAGATGGCATTTGGAAGCAAAGTTGTGGCCGTGAGTATGTTTTTCCAGGAGGCTCCTTTCCAGCCCAACAGTATTACAGCATAGGCGGTGATGGCAAGTTTCAATGTACCAATGTAAAGCTTCCCCTGTTATGAATTCGCCGGGATTCCCGTGCACGCCACCAGCGCTTAGATGTTTATTTAGAATCAAGGGAAATAGAAAAGGACAAGCGGAAGCTTGGGTTAGGGTTAGGGTTAGGGTTAGGGTTAGGGCTACGCTGCCGGGAACGGCACGCCACAGTTAAAATTCTACCGAATGTATCAATCCACCAGCCATATGGAGAACGGTAAGAAATAAATTCGATAAATCTCCAGCATTTTTAGTTGAAAAGTATTATTTTGAACTTCTAGAAGCAACAAGACATGTCAGAGGGTCAAAACAAAAACAGAAATACCTGGAAAAACTCAGCAGGTCTGGCAGCATCGGCGGAGAAGAGCAAAGTTGACGTTTCGAGTCCTCATGACACTTCAACAGAACTAAGTAGAAATAGGAAAGGGGTGAAGTATAAGCTAGCCCCCCCACCCCCCGCCTTAAACCAGCTTCTATTTCACCCCTTTCCTATTTCTGCTTAGTTCTGTTGAAGGGTCATGAGGACTCAAAACGTCAACTTTGCTCTTCTCCGCCGATGCTGCCAGACCTGCTGAGTTTTTCCAGGTATTTCTGTTTTTGTTTTGGATTTCCAGCATCCGCTGTTTTTTGTTTTTATGACAGAGGGTCAATCTGTTTTCTGCCTGGGGGTGAAGATTCAAAGTTAGCTCCTTGTATTTATACAGTCTTTTAGAATGTCTGATACAACCTTCCAACCAATGAATTACTTTTCAAATAACTTCCACTTTTAATTTCACCATGGCCTCACCCCTTCTCTATCTCTATAACCTCCTACAGCCCTACAGAATCATGGGATTTTAACGGCACAGGAGGAGGCCATTCACCACGTTGAGTCTGCACCGGCTCTTCAAGTGAGCATTATGACCTAGTGCCATTGCCCTGCCTTTTCCCTTACCCCTGCACATTGTTTCTATTCAAATAATTATCTAATGCCCTCTTGAATGCCTCAATTGAACCTGCCTTCACCACACTTCCAGGCAGTGCATTACAGACCTGAACCACTCATTGTGTGAAAAAGTTGTTTCTCACGTCACATTTGCTTCTTTTGCAACAAACTTTAAATCTGCGCCCTCTCGTTCTTGATCCCTTTACGAGTGGGAACAGCTTCTCCCTATCTACCCTGTCCAGCCCCCTCATGATTTTGAATACTTCTATCAAATCTTCTCTCAGCCTTCTGCTCTCCAAGGAGAACAGTCCCAGCCTCTCCAATCTATCCTCGTAGCTGAAGTTTCTCAGCCCTGGAACCATTCTTGTAAACCTCTTCTGCACTCTCTCCAATGTGTTCACATCCTTCCTATAATGTGGCACCCAGAACTGGACACAATACTCCAGCTGAGGTCTGAAGAGTGTTTTATATAAACTCAGCATAACCTCCCTGCTCTTTAACTCTATGCCACTATTAATAAAGCCCAGGATACTATATGCTTGATTAACTGCTCTCTCCACCTGTCCTGCCACCTTCAATGATCTATGTACACATACACCCAAGTATTTCTGCTCCTGCACCTGCTTAAAAACTCCACCCCTTATTTTATATTTTCTGTCCATGTTCTTCCTATCAAAATGCATCACCTCACACTTCTCCGCATTGAACTTCATCTGCCACCTATCTTCCCACTCCACCAACTTGTCTATGTCCTTTGAAGTTCTACACCATCCTCCTCACAGTTCACAACAATCCCAAGCTTCGTATCATCCGCAAACTTTGAAATTGTCCCCTGCACAGCAAGATCTAGGTCATTAATATATATCAGGAAAGCGAGGGTCCCAATTCCGACCCCTGGGGAACTCCATTACAAACCTTCTTCCAGCCCGAAAAATATCCATTGACCATTACGCTCTGCTTCCTATTTTTCAACCAATTTTGTATCCACATTGCTACTGTTCCTTTTATTCCATGAGCAATAACTTTTCTCACAAGTCTGTTGTGTGGCATTGCATCAAATGCCTTTTGAAAGTCCATGTACACCACATCAACAGCATTACCCTCATTGGCCTTTTCTGTTAGCTCTTCAAAAAAACTTCAGAAAGTTAGTTAAACACAATTTCCACTTTGGAAATCCATGCTGGCTCTTCCTTATCAACCCATATTTTTCCATGTGACTACTAATTCTATCCAAATTATTGTTTCTAGAATCTTGCCCACCACCGAAGTTAAACTGACTGGTCTGTAATTGCTGGGCTTATCCTTATCACTTTTTTTGAACAAGGGCATAATGTTTGCAAGTCTCCAGTCCTTTGGAGCCTCCTCTGAGTCTAGGGAAGACTGAAAAATTATGGCCAGTGCCCCTGCAATTTCTACTCTCACTTCCTTCAATATCTTTGGATGCATCTCATCCGCTCCCGGTGCCTTGTCAACTTTAAGTACCGACAGTCTATTCAACACTTCCTCCTTATCAATTTTGAACCCTTCTAGTGACAGAGTTTCCTCATCTGTCATCATGGCCTGGGTAGCATCTACTTCCTTGGTAAAGACGGATGCAAAGTATTCATTTAATACCTCAGCCATGGCCCCATCGTCCATGTGTAAATTCTCTTTTAGGTCCCCAATTTGCTCTACTCCTCCTTTTACCACTCTTTTACTATTTATATGCCTATAGAAGCCTTTGGGATTCCCCTTTATGTTGGCTGCCAGTCTTTTCTCATAATCCCTCTTCACTTCTCTAATATGCTTTATCACCTACTCTCTGAACCTTCTATATTCCTCCTGATTCTCAATTATATTTTCTATCTGACCCCTGTTATAAGCACACTTTTTCTTCTTTATCTTAATTTCTATCTTCTTTCGCATCCAGGGAGCTCTAGATTTGTTTGCCCTACCTTTCCCTCTTGATGGAATATACCTTGACTGTGCATGAACCAATTCTTTTTTGAAGATAGCCCATTGATCAGCTACAGTTTTTCCCACCAATCTTTCAGTTCCAGTCTATCCGGCCCAGCTTCGTTCTTGCCCCATCGAAGTCGGCACTCATCCAGTTAATTATTCATACTCTGGATTTCTATCCCCATCCTAAAACAGACAATACAATGACCACCAGCTCCTAAATGCCCCCCACTGACACTTGATCTACCTGGCCCACCTCATTTCCAAGAACCAGGTCCAACAGTGCCTCCTTTCTTGTATTGGACACATACTGGTGTAGAAAATGTTCTTGTGTCCTAGGCCTAACCATCTTCAGCTGCTTCATCAATGACCTTCCTTCCATCATAAGATCAGAACTGGAATGTTCACTGATGAATGCAAAATATTCAGTACCATTCACGACTCCTCAGATACTGAAGCAGTCCATGTCCAAATGCAGCAAGACCTGGACAATATCCAGGCTTGGGCTGACAAGTGGCAAGTGGCATTCGCGCCACACAAGTGCTAGACAATGACCTCTCCATCAAGAGAGAATCTAACCATTGCCTCTTGACATTCAATGGTATTACCATCACTGAATCCCCCACTATAAACATCCTGGAGGGTACCATTGACTAGAAACTGACCTGGCCTTGCCAGATAAATATTGTGACTACAAGAGCAGGTCAGATGCTAGGAATCCTGTTCACCTCCTGACTCCCCAAAGCCTGTCCACCATCTATAAGGCGCAAGTCAGGAGTGTGATGGAATACTCTCCATTTGCCTGAATGAGTGCAGCTCCAATAACACTCAATAAGCTTGATGCGAAGCAGCCTGCTTGATTGGCACCCCATCGATAAACATTCACTCCCTCCGCTACCGACACACAGTGGCAGCAGCGTGTATCATCTACAAGATGCACTGCAGGAACTCCAGAAGGCTCCTTAATCAACACCTTCCAAAGTCATGATTGCTACCATCTAGAAATCAAGGGCAGCAGACACATGGGAACAGCACCACCTGGAAGCCCCCCTCCAAGTGTCTCACCATCCTGACTTGGAAATATATAACCATTCCTTCATTATCTCTGGGTCAAAATCCTGGAACTCACTTCCGAACAGCACTGAGAGTGTACCTTGTTTCAATCGGTCCTC